>NC_081838.1:19776534-21161183 GCF_030867095.1 Alligator mississippiensis | reverse complement strand
GGGGGAGGGGGGGAGGCAGGAATGAGGTCACCCCATGGTGCCCAAGCCCCCCTAACCCTTCACATCCCCCACCCCTCAACAGCCTCTGTCCTAACTGGAGCCCTCCCCAGGGCCCTGCCCGCACTGCCCGGCTCTTCCCCCCCCAGGGCCACGTGCAGTGGCGCACTGCAGCCCCAGGTCCTGCCCGCTCCTCTCCACAGGCGCCAGCTTTATAGCAGGTCCCAGGGCCCAGTCCTCATGAAGCTCCGCCCCTTCCTCCCAGCCCAGCCAATAGGAGCAGGACAGGGGACGAATCAGAGTGCAGGGAGCGTCCCAGCACCTTATGCTCCCCCAGCTGGAGCTGCATCTGCTGCAGGGGGTGTGGGTGGAGGGGCTGGGCTGCAGGGGAGGGGGAGGCCGGACCCGGGGCTGCAGCGGAGACTCCGACTGATGTGTCCCGGTGCCAGCTGCAGGGAAGGGGTCTGTCCCAGGGGTGCTGCAGGAGCTGCTCCCAGTGGTGCTGGGGCTGCAGCTGCCAGGCAGGGCAAGGGGGGTGGGGGTGAGTCCCTCTGGCATAGCAGGCTGCAGGGTGGGACTGGGGGTTACGAGGGCAGTTGGGAAATGGAGGCCGGGGGCTGTGGGGCTGGATGTGGGACAGTGCAGGGGGCTGTGGGGGGTAGGTGTGAGGGCAGTGATTGCTGGCCAGGTGGGTGCTGTGGGGGAGGAGAGCTCTGGGTATGCCGGGACTGTGCAGGAGAGGGCTAGGAGGGGCCGTATGGGACTGAGTCAGGGGGTCCTGTTAGGACACGGTTGGGGCGTGGGGGCTGCAGGTGAAGCTGGGGAGTGTGAGTGGGCTGTGGGGGAAGAGGGGCAAAGGAGCCAGGGGACCCTGCTGGGTGTTGGGGAGCCAGCCCCCTCCCTATGGCCTGTGTCATTTCTTCCTTTCCCACAGACCCCTCATGAGACAAGACGCTGCCACAGGGCCCCACATCTGAGCTGCCAGCAGCCAGGGTGAGCCGCCCTGGTTGTTCTCACGCAGGTGGGCAGCCCCCTAGCAGAAAGATCCCTTATCTTGGCTGGGCCTTGCAGTGCTGCCAGGCTAACAAGCAGTGAGACTCAGTGCTCGCAGGTGGGCTTTCCCTGCTCTCCTGGTGTCTCCCTGCAAGCCCAACTCGCAGCCTGGAGCAGACTGCCCTTGCATTGCCCTCCACGCTCTCCTTATACTTTGAATCCTGGGACAGGCCCCAAGCCCCCGGGTATCCCTCAGGGAGCAATGTCCATGACGGCTCAGTCACGGAGCAGTGATCCCTGCTCTGGGGAGGGACAGAGTCCCTGGGGCTCAACCCAGGTTCATGGACCGTGAAACTGCAACTCTTCCTTTGCTCTCTGCTCCCACATGCCGAAGTCTGTGGCTGCCTCAGGCATGTGCCAGTCCAGGGCAATAGCAGGGCTTTCCCTGTGCCAGCAGCACCAGGTCCCTTCCTCACCCGAGGGGTGCAGGACACTGAGCAGAGCTGACAGAAGTGCAGCAGGTGGTGGGGCCGGGGGCAGGAGACACAACAGGAACTCTGCCAGTCTGCAGGGAAAACCTACCGTTTCCCACGTTTTTTCTGCTTTAAAGGAGAATCCATTTTAAAGATTGTTCACAATGCTTTCATAGCATCTCCAGCCCCCCAACCCTGGGCCCCACAAGACCACCGCCACCCCCCCCCCCCCAATCCCTGCTCCACCCCCACCCTGCGTCCAGCTGGAAACCTGTGCTTCAGGTAACCAGCATGGCAGCACTTTTAGCTTACCAGCACCACCTGGTTTTCAGTTCAAATCCCTGTTAACTGGCATGAGTGGGGAATGGGCCATCCCCCACTCATGCCGGTTAACAGGGATTTGAACTGTAAATCAGTAAAAACTGAATAACTTAAAAAAAATCAGGGAATTTATCAGTGAAAATCGGTAAAAACTGAGAATGCAGAACACTATCCACAGGTCACAGTCGTTTGCAGAATGTTTTTGCTCCTCTTTGCTCCAGACCGTGTCTGCCTGGGCCAGGGCTGCAGGAGTCTCCACCCAAGGGCTGCTGTCCTGATGAGGGGTTTAGATCTGCTCTGTTGCTCAAAGGCTGTTTTGGGGGCTGTGAGTTGCAGGTGGAAGTAATGCGGGGCATGCAGCGTGGAGCCCCGTGGTATGATGTGAGCACACGGTGCAGTCACAATGGATGGCCACGGGATGGCAGCACGGACACGTGTGTCCCATGAAGGATGTCCTGTGGCAAGGCTGCAGTTTCACTGATACTTTGGAACTGGACTGAATCAGTTTCCCTGTGGACTTGGAAGATGCCAATTAGCTGGGCTTGTGGCTTTGAGGTAAGCATGCTTAGGGGAGAGAGGAGAAGTCCTTACCCCTTTCTGTCACCCCGGGAGTGCTCCGTGCCATGCTCCATCTTCTACTTTGCTGGTTAGGCCAGTTGTAGCAGGGGCATACGTTCACTCGGGAACAGGCTGCGTGTCCTGCTCTAGCCGCACTTCTGCAGCTCAGCACCAGCCCCTTGAAAGTGGCCACAGCTGACCACAAACAGGTTACCCAGGGTCTAGCTGACTACCTACAGCTCTGTGGTAATCAAAAGGCAAAACATCAGTTGTTACCATTCACTGCTCTCCCACCCTTTTCTGAACAGGAGTTCTCCTTCCTTGGCCTAATCTAATATTAGTGGCTTGATAACCAGATTCAACTTGCCAAGGCTACTGCTTGTGATTTAACTGCAAGCTTACTGGTTGCTGAGGTTAATCAATTAAAGCCCTGGCTGACCTCCAGAGGGAACAAATTTCAGCAGGTTCAGCACATCATTCATAACTCAGGCTTTTGCTAGGGCCATAGTCTGCACTGCTCAGTGTGGTCTGGGATGTGTCTTTTATCCCACTAGACACTGGTGTCAGGGGGCTGAGATGAGTGTCTCTGCCCCATGGCTTATCCCCACACCAGGTTCCCCTTAGCAACTGGGCAGTCACTACCTCCAGAGAACCTGCAGCGCCTGGCTCGGGGCAGATGCCACTGCTCTGACATGCACAGAGTCATGATGCTGGCTGTGGCATGTGTGTGGGCAAATTTTACACACACAGGTGCACCCCACCCCTTTATAACAGCGATTTATATATATACACACACACATACATACACACACACACACACACACATACACACACTTTATAACATAGCAAATTAATTCTATATACATACACTTAATAACATAGCAATTTATACACACACACACACACACATACACTTTATAACAGCAAATTTATGATATATATAAACATAACCACTCTTTAGCTTAGGAAATTTTATATATACATACATATTTATAAAACACCAATTTTGCGTATATGTGTGTGTGTGTGTGTGTATACACACGTACATACACACACACACATACATGTAAATTCACAAAACTTATATGAAATTATATATATCTATACACATACACTTTATAACAGCACATTAATTATATATGCACACACATATACATACACAGGTACACACTTTATAATATAGCAAATTATACACACACGCATATGCATTTACACTCCATACACACACACAAATTATATGTGTATATATATTAAGTCATATATACGTGTATGTGTTCCTGTGTATATAGGTGTATATATACATAAAATTTGCTATGGTATAAAGTGTATGTGTGGGGGGGGGGGGTATGCATGTAGGGCTGTGCGAAACAGGACCGTTTTGTTTTGAATTCCGTTTCGCCATTTTGAAGGGACAGTGTTTCATTTTGCTTTTTCAAAGCACTGCTCCATTTCATTTCGTCAAAACTGTTTCACTGTTTCGACACTGTTTTGACATTTTGCCCATAGGCTAGCATGAGGAATCATGAAAATACCTATAACTTTGTCATTTCCTGCCTGATTTGGATGAAAATTGCAAGGATGTTAGCCTCTTCTGAGACCACAAAGTCTACCAAGTTTCAAGGAGATAGGTGCAGGGGTTTCTGGGAAACTGCACCTCAAGCTGCTGACAAGCAAAACTCGTGACTGTGTGTATGTGTTGAGGTGCTCCCCCACTGGTGCTGGGTCCTCTACACAACACGGTAGTGTGTCCCAATGAGATCTCCTCCTCCCCTACAGCCTCATCCCGGTCCACCACTTTAAATGACAACAGGTGGTAACTTAGTGAGCAGCACAGTAGCATCAGCAGCATCTCAGGCAGCCAAACAGTCACAGTCACTATCAGAGCAGTCCTTCCCTCCGCTCCCCTTACTTTCTGTTTCCCTGCAGGCAAGCCCAGCTTCAGCTTTGAAACATTTTGAAACTTTCAAAACATTTCAACTGCTCTCGTTTTGTTTCAAGGCTGTTTCAAAGCCTTTTGTTTCCATTTCGCTGTTTTGAGCACGAAACGAAACAGCCAATGAAATTTTGCACAGCCCTACTAGAAATCTATGAAATTAAAGACGATGTTTTCAGTGAATATTTTCTTGTCACTGTTTAGATTTCCTTGTTTGTTTTCCACCGGTAAAATATATTTTTTTAAGTTGTTTTCATTCCTGGTTCTCGTTAGGCCCACAAATGCGTCTACACAAATGCTCGTAGTATGAGGAACAAGCAGGAAGAACTTACCCTCCTGCTAGCTGACACCAAGCCAGGCATAGTGGGGCTCACGGGAACATGGTGGGACCCAACACACCACTGGGCGGTGAATATCAAGGGCTATAGGCTGTACGGGAGGGACAGGACAGGGAGGAAAGGTTGGGGGTGTGGGGCTCTACACCAAGGAGGAATACACATCCTCATCTAGTAGCACAAGGTCAGAGGAGGGGCACACTGAAGTGCTCTGGGTAAGAATACAAGGGAGTCAAGGGGAAAGGGACTTAACGGCGGGGGTCTACTACAGACCACCCAACCAAGGGGAAGAGCTAGACCGGGAATTCTTAAGTCAGGTCACGGAGGTAGCTAGGTCAAAAGACATGGTCATCATGGGTGACCTGAACTTTCCAGACATCTGCTAGGAAGAGCAGTCAGCCAGATCTGACCGCTCATGTAGGTTCCTAGCCGAGATACAGGACCTCCATCTAACCCAGGAGGTGCACAGCCCCACCAGGGGAGACGCCTTGTTGGGTCTGGTCCTGGCCACAGGTGACAACCTGGTGAGGGGACTGCAGGTGCTCGACCCCCTGGGCGACAGTGATCATCGCCTACTGGAATTCACCATCCAGCGCAAAGTGGTAAAAGCCAGCAGCAAGGCAGCAGCCCTGGACTTCAGGAGGGTGGATTTCAATGAGGTAAGAAGAATAATTGGGGAGGTACTGAGGTCCCGGAGGGGAGGGGAGTCAGGTGTCCAAGAAGAGTGGTCGTTCCTTAAGGAGACAATCTTCCATGCCCAAAGGGAGGTAATCCCAACAAGGATCAAAGGGGGCAAGAGGGCGCAAAAACCCCCGTGGTTCACCAAAAGCATACAGGAACGTCTCCTAGCTAAAAGGGAGGCGTACACCCAATGGAAGGGAGGGGCCATCACAACGAAGGACTACACCTCGGCTGCTCGGGGCTGCAGGGGGGCGGTCGGGAAGGCCAAGCCGGAGATGGGACTG
This sequence comes from Alligator mississippiensis, assembly GCF_030867095.1. Taxonomy (NCBI): domain Eukaryota; kingdom Metazoa; phylum Chordata; order Crocodylia; family Alligatoridae; genus Alligator; species Alligator mississippiensis. The sequence goes on along the minus strand of NC_081838.1, from coordinate 21,155,608 downwards.
GGACTAGCGACCCGGATCAAGGACAACGAGAAGTCCCTTTTTAAATACATAGGGGGCAAAAAGAAGGTACTGGGTAACTTGGGACCTTTGCAAGACACGCTAGAAAATCTGGTTGTCACACCAGACGACAAGGCTAACCTATTTAATGATTTCTTTGATATTAACAATTTGATCGAAGACATATTTCTGTTGAGCGTTGAGGTTTCTAATTTGTTGTTCTGCTTCTGCGAATTCTTTGTCCACGTCATAAAGGCCGTCATTATTTTGGTCAATCAAAAGAACTACAATTCATTCCATGAACCAGCAACAATTCTTGTATATCCAGCAATGCTTTTTGTACTGACATGTCATTATCGTGATGTCTCCTATGGTCCTCTGTCATGGCATCCATACATTGTTCCCATAGTTGCAATCCATTAGATGATTTACAAAATATGCAAATAAATGCAAACATTTGCCTCAACTGTCTGGGCACTCGAATTCCAGCTGCTTCCTCCAGACATCAGTCCCATTCTTCATCATTGGCCAGCAAATATTGTCTTCTTGCTGCTTCCTGAAATGTATTACAGACGACATTGTTAATGGTATGTAATTCTTCAAAACTGGTTGCTCTATGGACATGCAATACTATCACTGTGGCAGGGACCATGGCACAAAGAATATCTTACCTGGAGAGGGAGAGGACTGGAGCCAACGAGACACCACTGCACACCAGAAGTGCAGCGAGAATGGGGCCATGGCAGGAAAAAATGCTGCAATGAAGATAGAAGAAAAAAATCACAGCAGGTCCGGGGAGATCTGGGGCCAGGGCCGGGGCCGGGGAAGGGGCTGGGGCCAGCATGGATCCGCTTTATGATGGCATGCCAGCACCGATTCATCAGCCAGCTCCCCGAAGGGGGCATAAAAGCCCCATCGGACCGGGAACAGAGATGACTGGAACTGAGTCCTCTGCTGGGCCCGGAGTAGATCATAGCCCCACCAAGGGAAGGTGGTGGCATCCCCAGGAGGGGGCAAACAGAAATAAGCTGAGCCCAGGAGGGCCCTGCTACTTACCAGAGACCAAACTGTGGATCCCAGATCCAGCTGGGCAAGACTGGGACAGCAATGAATTGTGGGGAAGGAAAAGACACAGATCCATGGACTGTGACAGACGCAAGACAGAGATAGAAGAGCATACCGGGAAGCGAGGTAACCCAGGGCTGGTAAAAGGAGATCACAGGCCAGATGCGATACGGCCTGAATCTGGATGACACACCATCCAAACTGGACTTTTCTAACTAAAAAAGGCAGAATAACTTCTGTGCAGTGGCCAGTCAGAAATTAACACCCGTGGTTGGCGTAAGGCAGGGTGTAGGGGTGCAAGTAGCCTCATGCTACATAGACTCATAGATACATGCATGAGTTCACCCATCCTTCAGCCCCTCTAGGACACGGCAGAGCCCTAAGGACACAGAGGCTGGCCCCCAAGGTTTGATGATGGGGAGGAGTTAAAAGGAAACACCTCAGGCAGAGGCCAGCCCAGTTGCTGGGGGAATGTGTGAGGAGATGATCTTTGCATCAGCCTTGGAGCCTGTGACATCTCCATCATTCCCTAAAAGCAGTCAGTGCTCCCAGGGTGAGAAGAAGTGCCTTCACAATAGGGTGCCCTCCTCAAGACAACTGGCTCCACACCCTGAGCTTCTGCTGCCCCGCTCCGGGCCCTGCTCGGTGGACGTGGCGGAGGAGGAGGACAAGGTGGGTTTTGCCACCACCGTCTTCTTGTCACCACCATCTTCTCCTTGTCGCCACACTTGTTGCAGTGCTCACGGTGCCACTTGTTAGAGCTGCTGCTGCCACCATGGTGATCCCACCACGCGCAGATGCTGTGCTCCGCCTGCCCATGTGGCTGCCACTGCTGGCCCCACACCCACTCCTGCACCCACCGCTCCTCCAGCCACCGTTGCTGCTGTTCCTGGCCGCCATGGGTGCCTCAGCCTGCTGCAGGGACAGCACCAAGCGCAAGCAGCCACGGTGCTCAGTCTCATGGCGGGAGCGCAGCAGCAGTGGGGGCATCCTGGCTTCATTGCCCAGTGGCAGCCACCCACCACCACAGCAATGAGGCAGAGTGGCCCTTGCAGTGCACCTTGGAGCCACCAGCGTGGTTGTGGCAGCCACAGCAGAGGAGGAGGAGGAGGCGGGCTCAACTGCCACCACCTTCTCCTTGTCGCCGTGCTCGTAGTGCCACTCACAGGAGCGGCTGCTGCTGCTGTGGTGCTCCTGCCACCGCACCTGGCTGCCACATTTTGCCTCCCCACATGGCTGTTACTGTGGCAGTGGGTGGCTGCCACCAAGCTGCCACTGCCGTGCCCCTGCCACAAACCCGAGCACCTCTTGCAGCATGGCCTCTTGAGCTTGGTGTCGACCCCGCAGCAGGCCGAGGTGCTTATGGTGGCCAGGAACAGCAGTGATGGCGGCTGTGGAAGCGGCAGCTACAAGAGTGGGTGCAGGGTCGTCATCAGTAGCCACACAGGGAGGCGGGGTGCAGCAGCTGGGAGCGGCAGGAGCACCATGGCGGCAGCAGCCACTCCTGTGAGTGGCACCATGAGCACCACCATGAGCCCACCTCCTCCTCCTCTTCCACTACCACTGCCAAGCCCCAAGGGCCACACCAGCAGCCCAGAGGCATGCCACAAGGGCTGCTCTGCTTCACATGCCAGGAAGGAGCGGGAGGCCAAGGCACACTACAGCTGGCCTAAAACCAAGCTGTTGGCCAGCTCCCCCTCTCTCCCTCCTGGCAGCCCAGCCCAGCTGCATGGACCCCTGCCAGCCCATAACCTGTGCTCCTGCTGCCCTGCTTTGGGCTCCACCGGCACTAGCCCTGGGACACCGGTGCAGGCCCCGCATTCCTCTCACTTCCACTGCCACTGCTCCCTGCCACCGCTTTCCCCACATTCCTGCCCACCTGCTATCTGCTGTGCTCCACATGGCTCCCATACCCACAATACTATACCAACACACACATCCACACATCCCCACAACCCTGCATTCCCACCCACCCACAGCTCCCCACAAACCCCACACCCACCCACCCATACCGCCCCCCCCGACACCCCTCACACCCCACCATGGGCTGCTGGGTGAAATGCAGAAAGTTGTAATCTCCCTTGGGAATACTGAGGCTTCACTGCTAATGCCAAAGCCTTTTGGCTCCATGAGTGTCCTGTAGGGGCTACTCCAAGAGATTAATAAGCCATCCTGGAGCATGCTCATTCATCTCTATAATTGTCCTTTCTTCTAATACACCCCACCCCGCCCCACCCTAGGTGTATAAATCTGCCCTCCCCCACTTTCCCTATATTACAGCATTTAAGAAAATAAACTTGTGACTTCTGAATAAGCCTCAGTTTTCTGGTGGGAGGGCTGGTTTGTCTTGTTGTCAGAGGTGGCCACAGAAAGAAGGGAGGGAATGAGAGTTTGCTCAGCACATTTTGAATATGTTTGTTACTTACTGAATTTCTAAGGGGTGGAGGAGGTTGGGGGCAATGTGTGTAGGTAAGGGAGTGTGTGTCCAAGGAACTGAAATCCAAACCACCCCTTTCCAAGAGGGGAGCATGGGTGCAGATCAGTTAAGGTCCCCTGATGTCTCTTCACAAGCTTGACTTCAAAGCCTGCTTCTCAAATGGAGTTCCCATTCAAATGGAGCATGTTTATGACATACTCTTATGATCCTGATTTTGATGTGTAACTTGCGGTAGTATTGATGGTGAGTGCAAACCCCAATAAACCACGGAACCAAAGAAATCAAGAGCATATAAAAGGATGAAGGTGAAGCAGAAAAAGGCAGATGAGAAGAACCTTGCTAAGTCCTGGGAAAAATGGCTATCAAAAACAGAATGATAAGAGCCTTCTGTCATGTTCTAATATAGAAACAAATGAGTTAGAGCCAAGTGAGCAAGAAGAACCAATAGTGGTAGAACCAAATGAGCAAGAAGAGACATGAAGATCAGAATTGAACTTTTGTGTTAAATATTCTGACAAAGAGGGAAATGTTGGCATTATTAACAACCTACAGATAGAAATAACAGTTGCATCTTGTCCTGATATAGCCATACATTTCAGTGATCCAGCAATGTAGCAACACCCTTATGCACGTAATTTCATTTCTACAATAGTAGAACATGGTCCTGAACAAGAGATCAAAGCCAATTCTTCTCAGTCAGTGACAGAAGATGGGAGGCACTTCAGTAAGGAGAGGGTTAACAAGATTCTTTCAGATGGAGATATAGTTGAAAGGAAATGGCTTCTATATAGCAAAACTAAAGGAGTTGTCCTTATTTCCCTTGCTTTTTCCATACAAACTCAAATAACCCCAGTCATAGAAAAACTAGCAAAAGGATTCTGCAACTGGAAAAAATTAAATCCTAGAATTTCTGAACATGAAAATTCCACAGAATGAATTGGAAAGACTTTGAGAAGTGTGTGATTAAGAAGGAGGGTACACGATTAATGATGAACTCGAAAAGGCTATTTCGAAAGAAAAGGAAAAATGGAGGCATGTTCTGAAAGTTGTAGTTGATGCTATTATCTCCTGTACAAATAATAATCTTGCTTTAAGGGGTTCAGCTCATGTGATTGGTTCTTCAAATTCCGGGATGTTTCTTAATGTTGTTAATCTGATCGGTAAGTACAATAATGAAATTGCTGTTCATATTGAATGTAGTGGGCCAATAGGGGACGCTTCTGCCCTGAGCCACTCACTTCACTGTGCCCGCCCAAGAACCAAGTTTCAAATGCCTTCCCTGGGGTGCCTACATCCAGCCGAACCCTTTCCTGGAGCACACCCACAAGCCTGGGGTAACCTCTGCCACCACCCAGGGTCTGGTCTTTGTTAGGGCTCTGTGCCACCTGGGGTACACAGACCTTGTAGACCTTGTGGGTGCTTAAGCCATTGTGAGATGCTGGCATGCTTCTTTTAGGCTGAAGCATTCACAAGCTGCCTCCTGTACAGGAAGAATGTAAAAAGCCAAGCTCATCTTAGCCAGCCTAGAAAAGTAAGCCGACAAGGCTGGTCCCTTCCCTCTTAGGCACACACTACTGGTCCCTTCCCTCTTAAGCACACGTTGTGAGATAGATTTAGTGATCAAAGAGGGATAGGATGAGAAAGGGCTATAAAACACCAGAATATAGAACGAGAGCTACCCTTGAGCAAAACAGCGTAAGCTTGTTACCTTTTTATATACAACTAAAACACTTTATTCTAAATTCCTAGCTAAATTTCAGGTAATTTACTTACATCTACATCCAGAGAATTGTGGAGGTCCATACCTTGATTCAGTGACCAAAAAAATGTCCCCCCTATCTAAGATGGAGGGACACATTAAATAATCTTTTTGACCCACTGGACCCAGCTGAAATCAGGTATTTTCTGAGCAGGACTGACGCTGGCCAGTCTGTTTGAAAAACATCAGCACTTACCTTGAGAAGTGACCACTGCCTTAGGACCGCCCCTCCAGCTAGAAGGTGGGAAGGCTACACAAAGGACTTAGACACAGGAAGAGGGAATTCCCTTCTGCTTAGGGGATCCCCTAGGTAGCCAGGTTGGTAGATACATGGGCAGAGAGAGAGAGAGAGAGAAAAAAAAAGAGAAAAACAACTAATCCAAAAAGAGGGGGCTGGTATGAAGTTTTCCACACTGAAAATATGAAGAAAGGGCTCACAACTATATCATATTTTCACCTGATATTCAAAATGAAATGATACATTTACTGGGTTCAAAAGTAAGAGCAGAAATTGTTTCTCAGGTGTAGAAATCCAAATACTACTCGTTGTCTTTTGACTGTACACCAGACGTATCACATAAGGAACAGATGACACAGATAATTCAATATGTAAAGATCTATGAATAGTACAGCATCAAAGAGAGTTTATTGACTATCCCTGTAACCATGGCATCATGCAAGCACAGCTTCAGCAAACTAAAATTAGTGAAAAATTACTTACTATCATCCATGGGCCAGGAAAAACTGTCTAATTTAGCAATTTTGTCAAACAGAACATAACATTGCTAACTCATTAAAATATGATGATGTTATAGATGAATTTGCAATACTGAAAGCTCGGAAAGTATGTTTTTGAATTGTAATTTTTGTATACATGGTAATAAATGTAATATTTTTCCTATTTGGCACACAGTTAAAATTATTGTTTTTGGAATTATTAAAGTTTGGGGGTAGCATTTTTTGATTGTGCCCCGGGCACCAAACTTCCTTGCTATGACACTGAGCAGGGCTCCCAAGGGAATGCCAACAGGGCAGAGACCCCAAGCCCACAGAAGGCAGCCCACCTCTGCCCTTGCCCCATGCACAAATCTGGGGATGAACATGCACCCCATGCCCCTCCTGAGGTTGCAGGCAGAGGCAGGGAGCCATCCCGCTCCCTCCCCGGACTCCCAGAATGAGCTGCCCTGGCCCTGGGGTCCCATTCAACACCCCGGCTGGGAAGACTCCCAGCCCCAGCCCCTTTTCCTTCCTCATTTTGGAAGCCTTGATCTGCAACCCCATTCCCCTTCCCTCCCCTCCAGCCCTTCCCCTCCACAGACTTGCCTGCAGAGCACAGCTCTCCATGCTGCCCAGCTGCACATGGCATCCAGGTGTCCCAGCCAGAAGGCATGTTGTATTTATCACTACATTATTGTCCACACCGGCTAAAAAAATTCAGTAGCTAATAGTGTTAATTTTCCTTTTATCAGTGCTGATTCAACATGGCACCGATATTTTGGTGCACCTCTAGTATTTTGAGCTATGATGCAATTGCCTCTAGATACACAATACAAGCATACATAAATCAGGACAAAAATATATGTATTTAAAACAATTAAAATAAGTTATGGTGGATGTTTGATCGCTTTAGCATACAATTTGGTTTCTTTTTTTCTGGTTTCAAGATGGCAGCACCCTCCCTTCCAAAAGGAGAACTTCTGGGGCAAGGAGGGGGACTTCTGGTGGCAAAGATCAGGGATTAGGGGTGGGACTTCTGGTCCCAAGATGGTGACCAGGGGGTGGGGCACCCATCAAGGGGTCGGGCTAACCTTGTGACCCTCCCTGGGCTTGCCTAGCAGGGGTCAGACACGGCTGATCTTGCCCTGAGCTGGGACTGGACTAGTTGGAAAGGAGGGGAAAGAGCCTCTGGTCCTTAACAGTTTGGGGCAGAATCAGATCCTGCTTGGGCACTGCAGGCCCTGGGAAAGGGCAAGTGGGGGGGCAGGATCTGACCCAGGGTCCCTTGCCAACTCCATGCACAGCATCAGTCACAAGTGGCTTTGTGACGTCACGTTTGTGTCATCCATTGCCACAGAGATTGGGGCGAGGCAGAGAATAAATTCTAGCGCCAGGTGCTTGTCTGATCAGTCTCTGCTCAAACAGGAGACTCACTGGTTTCGTAACAGTGGACAGACTTAAAAGAAGATAATAGATAGATAGATAACATATAGATATTAGATAGAAATAATAAAGATATTGGATAGACAGGAATATAGGTATAGTACATAGTGGTGGCCTAGCTTTACTGCTCAGGGCACCTGGGCCCCAGGCCCCATGCCCATGGCAGAGCCATTCAGGAGGATCATCCAGGGCTGGGAGCAGGGAGAAGCCAAAAGGATGGCCCTGCAAAGGCCCTCTGGCCTGGCTCAGCTGCCGTTGATGCCCTCAGCGCAGGAACCCCGGCAGGCAAAAAGCCTTCTCAGCCCCACGATTATGGTAGGTGATGGGCTCTGAATTGCCAGTCGTCCTGCTCCACCTGGGCACAGCCTGAGCAGAGCTCTCCTGGGACCAGCGATGCTGCTGCCTATTGCCAAGCCGAGCGGTGGGGGTGGGAGCCTGGTGGCTGGGTGCTGGGGTCAGGGAAGGGGTCACTGCTGAGCATTTCTCCTCTTCCTCCAACTCTCCCAGCTGAATAAAGCAGGAGGATCATGGGGGCAGCTCGTTCCGCAGCCTCCTCCTGGCCTGCCCAAGGCCAACAGAATAGTGATCCAGGTGCAGGCGCCGCTCCTGGACAAGCCACCAGCCTGCCAGCAAATCAGGGATAGTGTGGGCCCAGGCCCAGTGCCTGGGGGTAGGAGCCAGGTGAGTGGCTGTGAGGGGGTGGCAGAGCCATGCTACCAACCCTCTTTCCCCCCAGACTTCAGAGACGCTCAGTCCCTACACTCGGTGCCAGTCTCCAGCTCTTGTTCTGTGCCAAAGGACTGAGTGCACTGGGGCTGCTCGAGGGCTGTCCTGAGATTTGGGAACTGAAGCCTCTAGCCTGCCTGGAGGATCAATGGGGCCTGTTGCATCCCCAGCACCCCTCTCCCCCTTGCTCCCCAACCCCTCCCATGCCAGCCCACACCCTGCACTGCCCCCAGCCCCACCATGACAGCCCTCACCTCCCACTGCTTTCAGCCCTCCCTGCAGCCCCAACCCCACTGCCCCCCCACTCCAGCCCCCACCCCTATTGCCCTTCAGCCCCTCTCACCCCCTTCTGTGGCCCCCTTTGCCTCCTCTGCCCCTCCACCCCTGGCCAGGGGCAGGGGCAGGGGATGAGTGGCTGGAACAGGACTCCCAAGGGAAAGCCAGCAGGGCAGAGAGCTCTGGGCCCCCAGCAGGAAGCCCACCTCCACCCTTCCCCATGCACAAATCCAGGGGGGTATATGCTTCTCCCAGGGGTGCATGTAGAGGTGAGGAGCCACCCGCCCTCCCCACACCCCCGTTGCAGCCTTTGGATGAGCTGCCATGGCACTGTAGTCCCATTCACCACCTTGGCTGGGCAGTTCCCCCAGCCGCAGCACCTGCCCCTGCCCCAGCCCCTCTCCCTCCCTCTATGTGGGGGCTTCGATCTGCACCCCCTCATTCCCCTTCCCTCCCCTCCCTTCCTCTGCCTCTTCCCCTCTGCAGATTTACCTGCAGGGCACAGCTCTCCACCCTGCCGATCTGCACTCCTGGCCACATGCATGCTGTGGTTGTGCGCATGCATGCCGAGTCCAGGAGCCCCAGCCAAAGGGCATATTGTATTTATCACTACATGATCGGCTACACCGGCCAAAAAAAAGCCAATTGCCAATAACGTTAATTTTCTTTTTATCCGTGGTGATCCAATATGGTACCAATATTTTGGTGCACCTCCAGTATTTTGAACTATGATACAATTGCCTCTAGATACACGACTCAAACACGCATAAATCAGGACAAAAATATATGTTTTAAATACAACTAAAATAAGTTATGGTAGATTTTTTATTTCTTTAGTATACCATTTGTTTATTTTTTTCTGGTGTCAAGATGCCAGCACCCCACCTTCCAAAAGGAGGACTTGCGGAGCAAGGGGATGGACATCCACAGGCAAAGGTCAGGGGTGAGGGGGTGGGACTTGCGGTCCCAAGACAGATGACCAAGGGGTGGGGCACCCATCAAGGGGTCGGGCTAACCTTGCAGCCCTCCCTGACCTTGACTAGCAGGGGTCAGAAACACAGCTGATCTTGCCCTGAGCTGTGGCTTGGCTAGTTGGAAAGGAGGGGAAAGACCCTCTGGTCCTTAACGGTTTGGGGCAGAATCAGACCCTGCTTGGACACCGCAGGCCCTGGGAGAGGGCGAGTGGGGGAGCAGGATCTGGCCCAGGGCCCCTCCCCAACTCCATGGACAGTCACAGGTAGCTTTGTGATGTCACATCTATGTCATTCCATCACCATGGAGACTGGGGCGGGGCAGAGAATAAATTCTAGCCAGGTACTTGGTCTGGTCATGTCAGCTAACCAAGGGACTCACCACTGCAGCTCTTGTAGACAGATCTAGTAGCAACATAGTAGATAGATAGTAATAGTGAGCTATGAGATAGATAGGAATATAGATGTAATACACAGGGGAGGTCCAACATGACCCCTCAGGGCACCTGGGCTTGGGTCCCATGCACACTGCAGAGCATTTCAGGCTTATCAGCCAGGTCCGGGAGCAGGGAGAAGCCAAGAGGAAAGCCCTGCCAGCCCCTCTGGCCTGGCTCAGCTGCTGTTGGTGCCCTTAGGGCAGGATCCTCAGTGGGCACGAGACCTCCTGAGCTCCACAATTGTAGTAGGGGACAGGGGGTGAATAGTCAGAGTACTCCTGCGGTACCCGGGCACAGGCTGAACAGAGCTCTCCTGGGACCAGGGATGCCGCTGCCTATTGCCAGGCCAAGGGGTGGCATTGAAAGCCCGGTGGCTGGGTGCTGGGGGAAGGAGTTGCAGGGGGGGCTTCTGCTGAGCATCTCTCCTCCTCCCCCATCTCTCCCAGCTGCACAACGTGGGAGGATCCTGGGGGCAGCTGGTTCCGCAGCCACTTCCTGGCTGGCCCAGCTCCAAACCCAACCGGAGACTGGCCTGGGTACGGGCCCCACTCCAGGAAAAGCCAACGGACCACCAGCAAATCAAGGACAGTGTGGACACAGGCCCAGTGCCTGGGGGCAGGAGCCAGGTGAGTGGCTGTGAGGGGCTGGCAGTCATGCCCTGCAGCTGCTCCCAGCTGCCCTGTCCCCCCAGACTGCAGAGATGCTCAGTCCCAGCAGCGCACTGTGCTGGTCCCCAGCGCTTGTTCTGTGTCAAAGGACTGAGTGCACTGGGGCTGCTCGAGGTCTGTCCTGAGATCTGGGCACTGAAGCCTCAAACCACTGAAGCCAGTGGCTAAGGTCAGGGGTGAGGGGTTGGGACTTGCGGTCCCAAGACGGTGACCAGGGGGCAGGGAACCCATCAAGGAGTGGGGCTAACCTTGTGGCCCTTGACATCTCACCATAACACATTAAGCGGTGCTCCAGTTAAAATAATTACACTCCCCTCCCAGGTCTAGATGCTGCTGGGTGATAGGATCGGGAGGTCCAGCCCGGCCTTGCTGGGCACCTGGGCCCCTGGCCCAATTCCCATGGCAGAGCCTTTCAGGCTGATCAGCCAGGGCCAGAGCAGGGTGAAGCCAAGAGGGTGGCCCTGCTGAGCCTCTCTGGCCTGGCTGAGCTGCCATCGGTGCCTCCAGGGTGGAAACTGCAGCAGGCACAAGGCCTCCTGAGCTCCATAATTACAGTAGGGGATGGGGTGTGAAAAACCAGAGTCCTTCTGCAGTGCCCGGGCACAGGCTGAGCATAGCTCTCCTGGGACCAGGGATGCTGCTGCCTATGGCCAGGCCAAGGGATGGGGGCAGGAGCCTGGCAGCTGAGTGCTGGGGAAAGGTGTTGCAGGGGGCTTCTGCTGAGTAACTCTCCTCCTCCTCCATCTCTGCCAGCCGCACGAAGCAGGAAGACCTTGGGGGCACCTTGTTCCACGGCCGCCTCCTGGCCGGCCCAGCCCCAACCGGAGACTGGTCCGGGTGCGGGTTCCACTCCAGAACATGCCGCCGCGCTGCCAGCAAGAAGGGGACAGCGTGGGGAGAGGCCCGGTGCCCGGGGGCAAGAGCCTGGTGAGTGGCTGTGAGGGGTTGGCAGAGCCGTGCCCTGTGCCTGCTCCCAGCCCCCCTGTTCCCCCAGACTGCAGAGATGCTCAGTCCCAGCAGTATACTCAGTGCCAGTCTCCAGCGCTTGTTCTGTGCCACAGGGCTGAGTACACTGGGGCTGCTCGAGGGCTGTCCTGAGATTCGGGCACTGAAGCCTCAAACCTGCCTGGGGGATGAACAGGGCTTTTTGCATCCATCAACAGCTCAAGTGCCTGCAGGCTGGTCTGGCATGGTCCTGCCAGACCAGGGCTGTGGGTGTTCAGTCAGTTCAGGGTCCACCCAAAAGATCAAGGCCAGGAAAGGGCTGTTCCTGGAGAGGGCTGTCTTCAGGTCTGCAGGATCCAGCATGTGTGGCAGTCCATCCCTGCTGAATGCTTGGCTTTCCCAAAAGCCAGACTTCCAATCCCCTCTTTCCAAGGACACTCTGACTCACCATCTTTCCTGGGGGCAGGTGGTCAAACCCTTTTGCACTGCCCTGACCTCCCACTGGAGCAGATAGAACTGAAGTGTGGGATAGACCCACCAGAAGGGGAGTCCATGGGGCCAGTCCAAGTAGTCATTTTTCCATGTGTCTGGACTAGTACCAGCATGTTTGACTGGCATTGAACCCAGTCGGATCCACACAGCAGCTAAATGAATATATCCTGCAAGAGCTGGTCACCAGAGCTGGAAGGGGACCAGTGTTCGGCACAGGTTAGGGGCTAGGGGATCAAGGCTTTAGGGGTAGGAGATTGTTTCCTGTGTGCTGATTCCACATGAACCAGCTCGACTCCTTGACATGGAGCTGAACTGGAGCTGGGGCTCCAAAGGTGACTGGTGCCATCTTCAAGCTGGTAAGCGCATCCAGAAGTTCACTCCGCAGAACATTTGCAAAATGCCACTGTGAAAGATCCACTGTGTGAACACTGCACATGCATGTTAATGCTGCACGTGGTTGCATGTCGCTGGGCACACGTGAGAATGCTACACACACCTGAGTGACCCAGCGCATGTGCGCACACGCACATATATGTGTGACACCATCACAGCTTTGCCAATGTCTACTGGTGCATGGGTGGAGGGAAGAGGTCAGTGGCTTAGGGTGGCCCTGTGGCTCACAGAGCTGGGGTTGTACTGTGGCAGGAGCAAGAAGTAGGGTTTGAAATGCAGCAGAATATCCACCTCAAAAAGGAGCTGGAGATGGCCCGTCTGAGAGCCCTACAGGAGAGAGCCCAGAAGCACCAGGCTGAGAAGGTAATGCATGTGGCAGCTCCTTCCCTAGCTCTCTCCCTGGCCTTCTGGCCACCTGGGACCCAGCAGAGTGGGAGGGCCTCACACCCACGCACCTGTGGGGCATAGTGTGGGATGCTTCTGCCTGGGACTGCAGCAGGGCAGACTGAACCCCAGCTGGAGCCCTAGGGCTGAGCAGGATGCAGGTTGGTGTGCAGCAGCCTGGGGCCTCAGGTAAGAGGACGTTAGATCCCCGAAGCAGGCAGGCAAGGCTCCACAGCTTACCTGGGTCCTTCCAGATTTGCCATAACAGCCAGCACCATATGTGGAGCAGGAGTGGGAGGAGAGCCCAGCTGGCTCTATACAGCCGCAAGAGGAGCCAGGCAATGGCAGCCCAAGGGTTGGGGCTGGCTCCCTGGGGCAGCAGGAGCAGAATCTCCACCTGGCTTCTTGCTGCCTGGGCAGTGCAATCAATGCTTCCCTCCTGGCAGGATGCTCTCCGGGTCAAGCAGCATCAGGAGGCCAAGGAGACGGAGTGGCTGTACAGAGAGATGGAGGCCATGCTGAAGCAGAGCCACTTGGAGCGTGCCTCGGTCATACAGGCACAGCAGAACCGCAGCTCTTTCCAGCAGATCCTCAGGTAGTGCGAGGCGTGGCCTGGCCCCAGGATGACAGTGGGGTTGCAGGCCCTGGAGAGTGTGCCTGTGGGGGAACTAAGCTAGGGCACATCAGGCTTGCCCTCTGCAGCTCTGGCTGAGCCTGGGGTGCACAAGCTGCAGTGGAGACAACCTGGCTCGGGTAGACATAGGACCCCATGTATGCGGGAGGGGGTGGGCCAGCCCCAGCAGGAAGGTCATGGTCTTTCCAGCCTGGGCTGGCCCCTATCACCAGCACTGGCATTTCCCCCAGGGAGCAGGCACTGAAGGAGCAGAGGCAGCAGGAGAAGTGGGCGACCCAGAGAATGGTGGATGCCAAGGACATTCAGCACCAGATGCAGAAGTATCAGGAGAAGCTGGCATGTGAGCGGGTTGTCTCCTTTGAGGACAAGAAGCATCTACAGAAAGAGAGACAGTGGCATGCTGACCACATTGCCCAGCTCAAGAGGCAGAGGATAGAGGAGCTCCGGTGAGGGTGGGACTATGTAGGGGCTGGACTGTGGGTGCTTGCAGGGGTGCTGGTCTTGGGGCGTCGCCCACCACATCTGGCACAACTCATGCTGTCTCTCCCTTTGCCATGTCCTAGGGCAAGCTGAGCCCCTGAGACTTGCCAGCTGGTGCGGGAGCAGGGCAGGGGGCCCAGGCCCTGGGCTAAGGGCAGGACGGCTGCAGCAGGACTGGCCAGGCCAGTGGTGGGAGCTGGTTGGGAGGGCGGGAGGCAGTTCACCTTACTGGGTGCTGCACCAAGCTGCCCTTCCTGCCACCTACTCTGAGCCTCGTTTCTGCCCTCCATGCTCCCGTGCTCACTGGGGGCTGGCTGTCCCCATGGGAGCAAAGCCAGAGCAGAGTCCCTCCAGCTGGGCTCAGCCGTCACCTGTTGTCACAAGTCAGCCCTGGTCCCGGGGGGCCAAGGTGCCAGATGTGTTGCTGAGCCCCTTGGGGCTGGCTTTGGGCCCTGGCACAGATGGAGATGCCATGGCAGGTGGCCCTGTACCATGTCTTGCTCCATGGCAGTGGTCTGGGCTCTTACTAGTTTTTTTCCTGTTTCCAGAGCCACCAGCCCACCCGAGAAATACTGCCTAGGTGTGGAGTGCGTGGGCTTGATGAAGCCAGGCCCCAAGGACCGAGGGTCTCTGCGCACTGCCCAGCCCATGCCAGGGGACTTCCAGGGGGTCATGTGTGGCCTGCCCCCAGCCTAGACTGTTTATATTCTTGGATTTAGAAATTGTAAATAAATGTTTGTGAAGGTTTACCATACGTCTGGGTTTTCCTGGACATGTCCACTTTTTGGATGCCCCCATCTGGGTGTTTTTTTAAAATATCAGCAAATGTCCAGGATTTTGCTTTACCTCTGCCCCAGCAAAGGAGTTGCTGGGGACAGCGGGGAAAGGTGATTGGAGGCAGGGCATCACATGCAGCCGCAGGCAGCTGAGAGAGAGAAAGCATGTGTGTGTGTGTGTGTGTGTGTGTGTGTGTGTGTGTGTGTGCCCACACATGCTGAGAGAGAGAGAGGGTGTGCGTGTGTGTGTGTGCATGTGTGCGTGGGCGTGCTTGCCAGTGCTGGGTCTGCAGCAGAGTGGGGGAAGGGAGCGGAGGGGTTCTTCGGGGGCAGCAGGGCTTGGGGGGGCAGGGGGCTGCAGGTCAGGAGTGAGGGGTATCAGCAGGCCCTGCTGCCACTGTGTCCCACTGAAGGAGGAGAGTTGGACCTCGCCCAGGTTTATTTTGGAGGCTCACTGGTGCCCCTGGAGTGCAAGGCTCCATTACAGCAGAAACTTAGTGCTATGCCCAAGGTCTTCTTGCTCCACGAATGAGACATGGGGTTGGCCATAGGGATAGAGCACCACATACGGCTACAAGACACTAGAGCATTTCCTGAACGATCACAGAGGATTGCACTTGCCTTCCATGCGCTGGCTGCCCGGCCACAGAAGGCACGTGGTGTCGTGTGCGGCTCCCCATGTTCAGACCCCAGCATGCAGCAGCAGCTGCCCCCACCCCACATATAAATCTGGGGGGGCAGGTAGCCCCTGTGCCTAACCTGGGGTGCACACAGGTGGGAGTCTCCCTGATGCCCCGGCAAAGCCTATGTCATCCCAGGCAAGATAAAAATGGGCTTGGGATATGACGCTGAGCTCTGCAGGCTGACTGTGGCAGGCGGGTGGGGGTGCAGAGCGACACCGAAGGTGGGGCCTGGCTGGGCCCGTGCAGCTCCACGAGGGGATGCCACCTGGCTCAGGGGGGCTTTCAGCTCTGGGCTTGGCCTCCCTGCACACTGGGCACAGTGCGAGCAGGGCAGAGCCATCCCTGCTGCAAGGGCCTGGCCACGGGAGCACCTGGGAACAGCTGCCTGCAGCTGCCCCAGCCTGCCTGAGCCCTGGCCCTGCCCACCTGCAACTGCCCTCAAGGGGCTGGGGCCAGGGCAGGTGCTGCGCGGGGGCGGCTGCACTGCAGGCTCCCAGGCGGCTCAGCTCTGAGCACTGCCTGCAGCGGCTATTTCCGGAGCCCACGGAGTCCATGCTGTGGCCCAGGGGGCTCTGTCCAACTTGTGCTGCACCTGGCATGCACAGAGCCCAAGCCAGGAGAACCCCGAGCCTGGTGTCCTGCCCCGGCCAGGCAGCGTTCCCTTGTGGGCAGGGTGGCTGTGACCCATCCCCGTGGGGCTGCACAGCCTGGGCTGGGCCCCACCTCCGGTACTGCTGAGCATCCCCCCTGCAGCCCGAGTCGGTGGAGCCCCAGGGGAGCCCCTGCTCCCCACCTGGCCCCTGCTCATCTGGCTGCAGCCTTCCCAAGGGCCAGCCAGGCCAGCCTGACTGCACTGCCTCCCCTGTCCCCCCCAACACCTGCTCTCCCCATGCCTCTCCCTTCTCTTTTTTTTCTCCATCTCTCTCTTCCCTCCCTCTCTCTCTTCTCTTTCTTTCTCCTCTCTCTCTCCCCCATCTCTCTTCTCTCTTCCTTCTCTCTCATCACAATGTGCTTAACAAAAAAGAAGACACAAGAACAAAGGTAGCACATGAGGTTTTATTTATTGTCACCAGGTTTAGAATTTTGAGAAAACCTGCTATTTACTGTAAAAAAAAAAAAAGAAGAAGCAGCCACATTTATGATTATTAACTATATTAATCTGCAGTGTGTCCTGCCATGCAGCCCCCACCCCAGGTTTGTTTTTCTGGGGTGTCGGCACTCTGGCACCTTACAGCATACACAAAGCAGTTTTTTTCAGTGCCCTGGCCGAAAACGTTGCCTACCCCTGGTTTACACCGTCTTTTTTTCCAATTTACAATTGTTTTATATGGCTACCGTAACCGGTAAAACAATGTTTTATGATTACTAAAGGTTTTGATGTTGTATTAATACACAGCCTGTTACCTATGTGTATGAAAAATTTGCTGGTGGTACTTAAGCCTGTAGTGCATGTACATGGTTAATAGGATTCACATGGACTTGGAAGGACTTCTTTGAGGTGACTTTGCTGGACTTTTTGAAGGGTTCTCGGCTGCTGTGTCTTCTCAGGAGTCCCGGCGGCAGGTTTTTCTGGAGTCTCACCTGCTTTCTTAAAGAAAGAGTCCAAGGAAGTTTGCACAGATGAGTTGAGCGACGCAGTGAACTTGTTCGCCGGCGTGGCGTCGTGTCGGATCAAGTGCCATAAAGTCGCAACTGAGGTCAGAAGTTGAAACAGGGCGTCCGTTTATAAACGTTGTAGGTGGGAAACGTTGCAACTCGAAACGTTGTACAGCGCTGCGCCTAGTCCAGCGGACAGGGCAAGAAGTAAAGCGCAAGAAGCGCAACCGAGGCTGCGGACTGCGCAGAGCTGGACGCCCGGAGCGGGTCAGCCCAGGCAGCGCCGCCCCCGCCCACCAGGGGCGCACGCGCGCCGCACGCGGGGCCGCATCCCACCCACACGGGCGCAGGAAGCCGGCCGAGCTCAGAACGAGGCGGGGGGCGGGGTCTGCGGTAGCTCCGCCCAGCTGGGGAGGCAGCGGCAAGATGGCGGCGGCGGGGCCGGACCGGGAGCTGGACGACCTGCTGGACAGTAAGGCCGGGCGGAGCCGGGGCTCAGGGTTGCGGGAACTTCCTTCTTCACATGCGGGGGCCGCCGGGTGCGGGAGCGGGGCGGGAAGGGGCCTCCTTCTCCTCCCCCGAGCCGGGTCTTTGTGCCCCCTCCCGGCACGGCACGGCACGGCACGGCTCGGCTGCCCGGCCCGCGAGGAAGAGGGTTGTGTTGTTCTCCCTGCGGTCCCATCCTCTTTGCACCCCCCCCCCCCCCGCAGCTATTCACCCCCTGTCTTCTCTAGGCAATTGTTGTGCCTTTGTTTTGTTGCCATATGGGAGAGACGCCAGCCTCTGACGTTGTCACGACATCAGAGACGTTCCCTTCTTGGCACGCGCACGTGCCGCGGGTTAAAAAACACGGCTCTTTGCAGAGGTGCAAATGGCACGTGTGTGTGTGTGTGTGTGTGTGTGTGTGTGACACGGTTTCCACGATGGCGCCTCTTGGGAGCACTGCCCTGGTCAGCCGTGTGCAGGGGGTGTCCGACGGGCCTCTCAGAGGTCTAGAGCAGACGCCAGCATCCGAAAGGCAAACCCCTCCTGTGGGTGCAGCAGTCGGCGTTTCCAGGTGCTGCAGCTGAACCTGGCTTTAAGGCGCTGACTGCCAGCAGCATTTGAACCCAGAGGTCCCCGGAGACCAGCACCCCCCAGCGAAGCAATAGGGGCCCAAGTGCTTCGGGAGGGGAGTGGAGCTGCCGTGTGGCCGTGCCAGCTCCTCCCGCCTTGGCTGTTGGGATGCTGAGCCGCCTGGGTCCCGGCTTCTGCAGCGGCCTTTTCGGGGGTGCCAGCCTGAGCCTGAAGAGCTTGATTTAAAAGTAGGAGTGGGATTTCAGAGCACGGGGCAGTCCCCGTGGAGGTCAGGGGCTGTCGCATCCTCTCGCAAATGCTGTGTCGTATTCACTCGGAGCCAGTTGAATCCTTTCACCACCCCTCACTCGGGAACGTTGTGCAGGGATGGCTGCAGTTACGACTGGGCAGCTCAGGCTCAAATGCAGCTGGTGCGACTGAAGGAACAGTTATGTCACCCGTAGGTCGGTGACGGTGTGCTCACATCCCTCTGTCCCCAGTTGAAGCTGCATCTCATCCGCAGCAGGTCTGAATCCCCTTAGCTTGGAGAGCAGTGCGAGGGACTGGCTGGGCGCTGGTGCAGAGTATGGCTCTATACGTGACATCCAAAGACATGTAGTGAACTGCAAACGTCTTGGCTGGCTTCCTCCATGTCATGCTGCTCAGGACTGCCCTGGTGTTGTGGCCTTGGTCTGACTTCCCTTATCTCCCCCTTGTCTGGGACCTGTGTGGTCTTATCCCCTCATCTGAGCTCTCTGCTTTTGCCCTGAAGGTGCTCTTGATGACTTTGACAAGACCAAGCCGGCCCCACCACCCCCAGCGACTGCCGGAGCAGGAGATGCCAGCAGTGCTGAGAAGTCTCCTAACGATGCTGCCAAAGTAAGAGCAGTGACCACCCATGGCTGTATGGGCTGGAAGGGTACGGGGAAGTATTTCCCTTGTCTTAAGCTTGGGCAGAGTTGTTGAACTGGGAACACGTAGCATTTTCTCCCACCCAGTTGTGCAGGGACAGTTGCGCACTATTCAGCATCTTCATCAGTGACTTGTGCAAGGGGGTAGAAAGCACCCTGTTCAAGTTCGCAGATGACACTAAGATGTGGGGTGAAGTGGGTACACTAGTAGGAAGGAACAGGCTGCAAGCAGATCTAGACAGGTTACAGGGGTGGGCCGAAGAGAACAAGATGGGGTTCAACACTGACAAGTCCAGGGTGCTGCACCTGGGGAGGAAGAACCAGCAGCACACCTGCAGCCTGGGGAACTCCCTTCTCACCTGTGTTGAGATAGAAAAGGATCTTGGAGTCATTATTGATGCCAAAATGAACATGGGCTGACAGTGTGGGGATGCGGTCAGGAAGGCCAACCGTACCTTGTCGTGCATCCACAGATGCATCACGAGCAGGGCCAAGGAGGTGATCCTCCCCCTCTATGCGACACTGGTCAGGCCACAGCTGGAGTACTGCATCCAGTTCTGGGCGCCGCACTTCAGGAGGGATGTGGCCAATATGGAGAGGGTCCAAAGGAGGGCCACCTGCATGATCAGGGGTCAGCAGAGCAGGCCCTATGAGGAGAGACTGAGGGACCTGAACCTGTTCAGCCTCCAAAAGAGAAAGCTGAGAGGGGATCTGGCGGCAGTCTGCAAACTAGTCAAGGAGGACCAGCAGGCATTGGGAGAGTCCCTGGTCCCCCAAGCAATCCTGGGAGTTACAAGAAACAGCGGACACAAGCTAGCGGAGGGTAGTTTCAGGCTAGACATTAGGAAGCACTATTTCACTGTCAGGGCGGCTAGGACCTGGAACCAGCTTCCAAAAGAAGTGGTGCTGGCTCCTACCCTGGGGGTCTTTAAAAGGAGGCTGAAGGAACATCTGGCCGGGATCATTTGACCCCAGCACTCTTTCCTGCCATGGCAGGGCGTCGGACTAGATGATCTCCTCAGGTCCCTTCCGACCCTATCAACTGTGAAACTGTGGGTGGGTGGGATGGTCTGGTTCTGGAGCCAGGCACCTCAGTAGCTCAGTAGCCACTTCTC
This sequence comes from Alligator mississippiensis, assembly GCF_030867095.1. Lineage (NCBI taxonomy): Eukaryota > Metazoa > Chordata > Crocodylia > Alligatoridae > Alligator > Alligator mississippiensis. The sequence goes on along the minus strand of NC_081838.1, from coordinate 21,135,647 downwards.
TTCAATCTCATGTCATTGCAGTTGACTGGTTTTATTGCCAGCCTCAGAAGCAGGCTCTGGATGCCCTTGTGTCTTGCATTTACACCTCCGATTTGCTGGGGCACATGTTGAAAGATGAGTCCAATGACAGCTGCCCCAGTCCAGTCAAGCTCAGTAATTGGCAGGTGCTTGGGGTAAAGTTCATGACTTCCAAACATGGTGGGCCAACAAGTGTCCCCAGAAATATTTCCCATTGTGGTAAATGCATTAGGATCCATCTGTGGCAGGGTCTGGGCTGAGCTCAGATTCCTGGAGCGAGATCTGGCCGTCAGAAGTCCTGGCTTCTGTTTTGGCTCTGCTACAGGTTCTTTGTGACCACAGGCAGGCAGCCTCCCTGTTTGTGAAATCGGGATAAAGATGCTAGCTGTATGCCTTTTCTGCCGCCTGGTCTCTTGTGACTGAAAGTGTGCCCATGCAGGCCAGCTGACGTGCCTGGACTTGACATTTGCTGTTCCCAGAATGTTCTGTACCTGTGGGATGGCTTTTATGAAGACTTGGAGTGTTGATCTGTCTAGTTTGTTCTTGCCCAGGTGTCTGTCTGAGGCTAAATTGGGAATTATTGCAAGAGCCTGTTCGCAGGTGATCCCCAGGTGGTTGAATCAGCAGCGGAATTGGATGTTGGACTCTTGCTGGTTTCCCCGGGGGCAGCTGTGTGTTTGCTTGCCTGTCTTCATGGAAAGCCTTGTCTGAGTAGGGCCTGGAGTTCCCACAATCCCACACGATTGTGCTTCTCCTCCAGGACTCTCTGTTTGCCTCCCAGGAAAAGTTCTTCCAGGACTTGTTTGACAGCGAGCTGGCATCGCAGGCCACGGCCGAGTTTGAAAAGGCCATGAAGGAGCTGGCCGAAGAAGAACCTCACCTTGTGGAGCAGTTTCAGAAGCTTTCGGAGGCAGCGGGCAGAGTGGGTGAGTAGGGGCACCGTTCCTCTCTGCGTGGAACCAGCCAGTTATTGGAAGGAGGCAGCTGCCTTTTGTTTAGAGCAGGGCTTGGGAGTCAGGACTTTGGTTTCTGCCCCAGGCTCTGGCTACAGCGGAATATTCCGTCTTGATGCTTCTTTGTCTGTGACTTCCTCTTGGGGCTCTGAAGGGAGTCACCCCCTGCTTGTGGGACAAGGAGGTTCCCCACAGAGAGCCCCCAGGAAAATATTATATGTCTTCCTGGTGTGTTGATTGCCCAGCAGAGGCAGGGGCTGTATAGGCTGCCCACACTGGGGCAGTGCATGCCTCAGCACTGAACAGGAAGGTAAGAGGGGCATTCAGCTTTCACAGTTCCTCCAGGTTTTGGCCTCACAGGCTGCTGCTGCAGAGGTAAGCTGAGGAACAGAAGCATCATCAACTAGTATTTCACTCTGTGAGTTATAAGGGACCTTGCTTATGGGTGATCAGACTGGAAGGCATTTATTTAGCGTGGCCTCTGTATCCAGGAACAGCTGCCTCAAGAGGTGCAAGAAACCCTGAAATCACAAGCGCTGGGTGCTCCTGACCCTAAATGGGCAGAGGCTAGTTGGGGCTGAGGTGATAGAGGGCCAGTAGTCCTGGCAAAACTCCTGAGCTTGTATAGCGATAGGTTCTGCAGCATTCCAGCCAAGCCCTTTGGTATGAACTCGGCTCATCCCAGGCAGTTGTGTCCGTACTGCTTATTCCACCCTGCCCCCACCACAGGTGAAAACACAGTCTTGCTGGGGTAACTGCAGCTATACCACTAGCTTTTGCCAGCACACTTTGGCTGATAATGAATCATACTTCCTCATGCCCAGACCTAAAAAAAAATCTGGGTTGGCACCGTATGTAGCTGACGTACTGGTATAGATGCTGTGTTATCTGTCTGTGTGAACTTGGGAAGAAATACACACTTTCCTGCTCTAAAGCAACTGTTTTAATAGTATAATAGCATCCACCCAAGGCAGGACGAGTGTAGCTAGACTGGTGGAATGCTCCAGCTGATGTGGCAGTACTGCCAGCTCCTGCAGCACTTACAGGTAGCAAAAATCCTGTGACAGGCAAGTCTGTTTCTTAAAACAGACATTTACTCTCTTGACTGGGCCCTGGTTTCTGGGGCTGAGGTCACAAGTGAGAGGTGCTAGTGCTGCCAGGGGGTTGAATTTCCTGTCTGTGAGCCCTGTTCATCTCCAACCTGCTCAGGCCTGGTGTTGCCTTGTGTAGTTTGTGCAGAATTCAGCCCATTGTCAGCACCTTCAGGCAATCTCTTCTGAGTGGCCTTCAGGCTCTTGGAACTTAAACTCCCCTGAGGCTATCCCGTTCCTTTTTGTCATTCTCTGTGAACGCGCATTGTCTTGGCCTTGCCAGTACAGGCAGTCCCCACTTAGTGCTCTTAATTGGTTCCTGAACAAATGAGCGTTAAGCAAAATAATGTTAAGCGAAACCGAAAGTTTTTGACGAACCAAGATGGCAACCATGAGCATTATAACGAAACTCACTAAGCACCAAGCAAAACTTGGGTATCAATGTAAAACAAGCGTTATAGCAAAATAGCACTAAGCAAAACAGCGTTAAGCGGGGGTTGCCTGTATTGCAGTGCAAAGGAAACTGAATCCTCAAAGGGGTCAGCAAATGTTTTTTGCCAGACCATCTGGCAGTGTACTTGTCCTGGAAGAGACTTGCTTAGCAGACAAAATAATGTGGTATGAGGGGGCAAAATATGGGCATTTTGAAGGGATTTGAACCTGAAAACTCCTATCCTAGGGCTGGAAACAATGGCTGTGACCAGTGGGCAGCCGTGTAACAAACCACACTCCTCTAGCTGGGGCTGTGTGCAAGGCTTTTACAAAGGGAGCTGATGAGGATCCATTTAGCTGTGGGGGAAACCAAAGTATAGGTGGGGCAGCAACTTTCCTGAGGCCCCAAAGCCATCTGTGAGCAAAAGTTGAATCTTGACTTCCTGGCCAGCCCCTTTCTGCTGCCCTCCCATGCCTTGTTCAGTAAGTTTGGGGCAGCTGAATTCCGGCAGCCTAATCCTCTTCTAGCCCAGCCTGTTTCTCTCACATCATCACAATGTTGCTGTGTTCATTTTGCCAGGATTTCAGTCCCCAGGTTCGCTGCACTGGCAGTTTATAACTGGTCACAACTTGCATCTTGGCATCATGCAGCTTGGGAAGGGACGTGCTCCCCAGGCTGCTGGGCTGGGTCTGCCTCTGCTCAGGCTTCCCTTCTTCTGCGGGGGCTGCAGCACTAGCTCTTCCCTCCCCCCAAAAACAGGGGCGGTGGCCCAGCAGCTGATTCCCTGAGCAGGCACTCATGCTTATGCTCACAGTGTCTCCTGGGAGCCAATGCATTCAGTGGTTCCACAACCTGGTCACTCCTGGTAGCAACTAGCACAGGGCTAGAGGAGCAGTGAGGCCTGGGTAAGTGTCACCTAGCTCAGCCTCCTACCCTCCTAAGTATTCTTTGGCTGAAGCCCTGAGTCCTTTGAGGAGTCCAGGATCCAACTCCTCCTCTCCCTCCAGTGGTGGCTCCTGCAGTTGCACAGAACCTCTCTGCTGAGAGAGCATGGCCTTCAGTTCTGCTCAAGCTTCAGGATCCCTGCAACCTCCACACAGACCCTCAAGGCTTCGTTGGTAATGACCGTGCTCTGCCAGCAGCACTCAGGTGACTGACAGCAGCTGCCAACGCAGGTGTACACCCACATGCTTCTGTCGGTCCTGTGTGGCACCGCTCAGCAGCTGCACCACTCCTCACATTGCAACCCAGGGAAGTCAGCGGCTGTGATGGCTGACAGAGGGTGAAGGAGTGTCTGTCTGCCAGTGGGCACCTGACTGCATGTGCTCAGAGCTCTGTGCTGCGCAGCTGTGGTGCAGACCAAGCCCTGGGCTACCGATAGCTGCTGTCTGTCCTGTATGAGGGTTTTCCAGTGTCCAGTCCATAGCTCCCATCAGAATTTAGAGGCCTTGTTTATCCAGAATGTGGCCATTGTGTCCCCAGCTCTTGCTGATTTGAATAGAAGCCGTCAAAGTTTAATGACCCTGGTTGCTCCTGGCTGGGGTGTTGTGTAAGGGTCCTGGTAGGTGGCTGATTCGCTGCCACAGAGCCACATGGTGAGCCAGCCACATTGTGACCCCACCCCACCAGCTGCATGGGAGGCTTTCTGAGCCATTGAAGACCCTGTGGGGTTGATGGACCCAGCCTCTGAGCCAAACTGGCATGTCCCTTGGGCCAATTGGCAGCTTTAGGGTGGTACGGCACAGGGCGCTGAGGCAGTTTCAGGCAGTGCCAGGAACAGGGAGTCCGGCTGAACAGCAGGCTGGAGCTCATCCTGGCAGACTGGCAGTTACCCGTTACTTCCCACCTCATCAGCCTGAATGCTAGGTTTAAGGCCCTGTTCTTGCTGGGCCTGGGCTGGGGCTGTGCCATCTGTCTGCTCTGGGATGGCTCTGGTTTCTCCTTGGTCTGTTAATATTTAACCCTGGAAAGCTTGTTTCCTTAGACCTCAGTCCCTCTGGTGGCAAGGGCACTGTGCAAGCAGATCCTGGGGGGGAGGGAGGGGGCATGGGCTATCTTTGTCCCACTTAACCCGGTGGCCTGAGCAAAACAGCAAGTGCAGCTGTTCCAACTATGTTGTCAGCTGCTGCAGCTGAGGTGCCTGCCTGGGGCCCTGAGCAACTTGCTGTGCCGGCTGTGCTCCCTGGACACAGAGAGAGGTCAGATTGATCGGGCTTTGGCTGTGAGTTACTGGGTTGGTCCCAGCACATCATCTCCTGTGCACAAACTGGGACTAGGACAAGCTGTTCCCTCAGCAGGGGCAGGGCCAGTATTGACCCTCTGATGGATTCTGAGGACCAAGAAATGTTTGAGGAGCCTGTCCCACCACAATCAAATACTCGCAGCATAAGAGTATCTACATTCTTAATGGCAAATTCAGAACCAAAATACAGAAAAGATATAAATGTCTAAACATTGCTTAAATGATCAAAACTTCTAAAATGCACATTTATCTAAAGGCATCTAATACCATCTTACTGATATTCAAAAGCAACTTCGTCTTAAAATCTTTAAAAGCCTTTAACAGGTGTCCAGTCGAAGAGAGAGAGGACCTTTTTACCCAGGTTTCAAAAAACTAAATTGCTAAATAGCACTAACCAGTAGGGCTGTACAAGGCTTCGGACAGAGCTTCGGATCTGGAGAAGCTTTAGACACTTCGGCGTCCGAAGCAGCATGTCCAGATCGAAGCGCTGGCTTCGTCAGGCTTTCCGAAGCGGTTCAGAAAAGCTTTGGAGCCACTTCGGCGATCCGGCCGTAGGGTATAATGGGGAAACAATGAAATATGTATAACTTTGTTGTTTTTTGTCTGATTTGGATGAAATTTGCAGGGATTGTAGTCTTTGCTGAGCACATGAAGCCTGCCAGTTTTCAAGAAGATTGGTGCAGGGGTTTGTGGGAAACTGCACCTCAAGCTGCAGACAGGCAAAACTCGTGCCATGGATGACACTGCGTGTGTTAAGGCGCAGCGGGGTGACAGCTGCAGGGATGGTGGCACCAGCTGCGGCCACAAAGCCTGCCAGCTGTCGAGGAGATCTGTGCAGGGGGGTTCTGGGGCCTTGCACCTCTAGCTGCTGACAGGCAAAACTTGTGACATGGGTGCTTGTGGGAATGACTGTCTCTGTCTTGGGGCGTGGGAGACACTACCACAGGCCTGGCTGCTATGCTACTGTGTTCCCAGTTACCACCCAATCATGATTCACTCAGGGACCAGCTCAATACATAGGACCTAGCTAATGTAGCCAGTTAATTACCATAAATTAACACCTACAAAAGCAGAGACTAAGGAGAGGAAATAATTAATATAGACGGTCAACTCCCCCAAGACAGAGACAGTCAGTTGCACAAGCACCCAGGGCATGAGTTTTGTCTGTCAGCAGTTAGAGGTGCCCGGCCCCAGAACCCCCCTGCACCGATCTCCTCGACAGCTGGCAGGCGTCATGGCCGCAGCAGGGGCCACCATCCCTGCAGCTTTCACCCTGCTGCACCTTACCACACAAAGTGTCACCCATGACACGAGTTTTGCTTGTCTGCAGCTTGAGGTGCAGTTCCCCCCAAACCCCTGCACCAATCTTAAAACTTGGCAGGCTTTGTGGCTTCACCAGGAGCCACTACCTCTGCAGTTTTCACCCCCCTGTGGTGTAACACATACATGTGACATGAGTTTTGCTTTCAAGAATTTGGGGTACAGTTCCCCCCAAACCCCTGCACTGATCTTGTTGAAACTTGGCAGACTCCACGCTCTCAGCAGGGGCTACCACCCCTACAACTATCATCCAAATCAGACAAAAAAACAACAAAGTTATAGATATTTAATTGATTTCCCCATTATACCCTATGGCTAGATCTCCAAGGCAGCTCCGAAGCTTCGGAGCCGCTTCAGCTGGATTGAGGCGGAAACCCAGTCCAGAGCTCCGGATCGGATCACTGGTATCCAAAGCAGCCGGATCCAAAGTCGGATTGGATCACCGCCGACTCACACAGGCCTACTAACCAGGTTCATCTACAAGTGGGAAGTTCAGCAGGAACCATAGTTCAAGACTGAAGGGGAAAAATCCCAAAGTGGACCCAGTTTTTATGACCTGTTGCTTGGTTAAAATATTAAAGCAGTTAATAAGGTATAAAAATATAGAAGCGCTCCTAATAGGTGCTACTCTAGTTAATAGTTATCTGCCTATTCTTACTCCCTATATAAGTGTTGCCTTGTCTAAGATTACCATCATCTGTCATCAAACCACTGAAGTACCTGAAGTGGCTTTACAACCTTTACCCTACTTTTTTCAGTCCATCTTTCCTAAGTTTTCTAAAATGGCTCCCACCTTGTGACACTTCCTTTGTTTAAACTACAGCCAGGCAAATACAATCAACTCAATTCTATCCTATCATTAAATAGCCTAAGGCCTACTGTAGTCTATGCAGGGAGTGCATGAAGCACTCACTGTGGTTCTGAAAGTGCTCATGGATCTGCAAAGTTTCTGCAGCTGCCTTCAGGCCTCAGGGGTTTGGAGGGATGGTGGAGAGGTGAGAATTGTGGCTGTGAGGAACCACATGCCCCCATCAGGCTGATCCCAAATACAAGTTGTCGATGTGCTAGGGAGCAGGGAGCTAAGTGCAGCAGCAAAGCTTCGGATGTGGTGGGGAGGGTACTGACTCCCTTGACTTGCATTTACACCTTGTGGCTGTGAAGATCTTGTCTAGCACAGAACAGAGCTCCCTTGAGATGCAGAGTGCTGTGGGGCTTCACACGTGCAATGATTGCTGATTTGGTCCCTTCCCCTGGAAAGCTCCATTTAACCCCCTTCCATTTATCTGATTGGAGGCAACGGTAGGAGCTGCCAGCTTTTCACTACAAGCCTCTGAACTCTGCAGGGAGCACACAGGTCTAGGTTTGAGCTCTGTAGAACCCTTTAGCTAGCCAGGGCGGCTGAGCTGTCTCGGCATTCTCCATTTGGAGACACTGCAACTACAGTACCATTGTGGGTATGTGAGGCCTAGCAAGGGATGGAAACCTGTGGGGTACGTGGTCCTGCCTTGCCCCACCTTGGTGTACCCTATGGACTGTGCCCTGCTATGGGACCTGCCTCTAGAAACAACCTGTGAAAGCTCTTTGCAAATCTTTTGGCTCTGGGCAACCTCTTGCTTTGGACACGATGGGGAAAACACCAGGCTGTTCCTTGCCCTCCTGGCAGGTTGGGGTGGGCTCTCCCAGTGCTGCTTAGGCTGGGTAAAAAGACCAGATGCCGGGTGCCTTGTAGATGTGGCGTGGAGTTCTGTCTCCATTCCTGGTTATCAGCAGACTTCTGATGTCATGTGAAGTCATCAAGGTGCCATGGCCCCTGGATAGGACATCATACCAGGACTGGAAAGCGCTGAGCCCCCAGGGTCTGTCCCTCCTAGGTCAGTCTGTCTGCTGCTTTGCAGTGTGTGGAGATGAGAGCAGCGGGAAAGCTAAGCACAGTGGATACCAAGGCAGCCAGTGTTTGCATCCCCCAGCTCCAGCTCTAGCCCATTTGGAAATCTTCCCCTCCAATGTGGAAGAGCTGAGAGCGCTGAGCCCCCAAGAACCTGGTTATTTGATAGCTACCTAACCAAGCCTCTTCCTGGTGTCCCCAGGAAGTGATGCTGCATCCCAGCAAGAGTTCACCTCCTGTCTGAAAGAGACGCTCAGTGGCTTAGCCAAGAACGCCAATGACCTCCAGGTGAGAGTTCAGCGGGGGCTTGTTCCGAGGGTCCTGGGATCAGGGTGATGATGGGTGGCCATGGGCTGGCCTCTCCTAAAGGAGAGCAGTCTAGAAACATGCCGGGCACACGCAGGAGTGATGTTTCCTGCTCCTTAAATATCAGGCCTGTTGTTCACTGGGAGCCAAACCACATGACTCATGTCATGCTCTATGGGGGAGTGAGTGGCAGCTCAGCAGGGGGTGTTCTCACCTCGGTGCCACTGGAGCTCCCTGCACGCTTGCCTGTGGGTTAGCAACTGGCAAATGCTGTGCCATGCCTGCAGGGCCGCATAGGCCTCACTCCGGGCCCTGCTTCCCCGCAGAACCCCAGTGTATCCGAAGAGGAGCTGGCAAAAGCCATGGAAAGCCTGGGCATGGAGGAGGGCGAGGGCGAGGGGAACATCCTGCCCATCATGCAGAGCATCATGCAGAACCTACTCTCCAAGGACGTGCTCTACCCCTCCCTCAAAGAAATCACAGAGAAAGTAAGTGGTGGGTGCTGGTGGCGGCGCAGCCCCTGTCCCCACCCCAGTCTCCACATCTCCGTCTCCTTTGCCCTCTAGTACCCCGAGTGGCTGCACAGCCACCGTGACTCCCTGCCTGAAGAGCAGTATGAGAAGTACCAGGAGCAGCACAGCATCATGGGGAAAATCTGCCAGCAGTTTGAGGCCGAGCAGCCGACGGACAGTGATGTCGAGCAGAAGGCTCGCTTTGAGATGGTCTTGGACCTCATGCAGCAGGTGAGAAGTTGGGCCTCGTCCTGGAAAGCAGCATCCAGGGAGATGTAGCCCCTCTCTCGGCATTTTTGGCTCTTGAATCCCTGTCCTCTGGGGGCTGGGCCTGGCTACAGCCTGGTGGCAGAGCCACAAGCAGTGATCATCTCAGGCCATGTCTGACTGCATTGGGATCTAGGTGCCTAGTGAGAGGCTGTGTGCCCCCTCCTCCTCCCCCCAGCACATATGCCCTAGATGCTGCTTAGAGCTGCACTCTCTGATACTGCCGGTCTCTCTTCCAGCTGCAGGACTTGGGGCATCCTCCGAAGGAGCTGGCGGGGGAGTCGGTGAGTGTGCTGGGGCATTTTGTAGGGGTCTTGGTGCTGGGCTCCCACCCCCTGGGCAGCCAAGGGAGTCAGGCTGGCTGGACCATGGACTCGCCATTCTCCTCTCCACATCCTGGGGTCTAGGAGCAGCCATGCAGCCTCACACTTCCTGGCTGTGGGGTGCTTGGAGGCTGGGGAGGTAGCACTGCTCTGCCTGTGGGCTGCCCCTCCTGGTAGGTCCTGGATGGGTCATCTCCTGCTGTGGTCCAGCCAACCTGTTCCTGGTGGCAGTGGGGAGGGAGGGCAGACAGCACTGGCAAGAAACCAGGTCAGCAGACTGAAAAAGGAGAGCTCTTCCTGAGCAAACCCAGAGGTGCTGCCTCCCTCTAGCCCATCATGATGAGAAGAGTCATTGCACTGGGGAGCACTGACACAGTCCCATCCCCATCAGATAGGGTCAAGCGGGCACAGGAATATCCCATACTGGCGCTTCCAGGTAACTATCAAGAAATCGCTCCTGAGCCAGAACTTGCTCACAGGCCAGGCCAGGATCCTGAGATGGCCCCCCAGCCCACCCACATCCTTGCCTGCCCTCTGGCTGCAAGGGCACCTGCTCTGGGGGGTTCTCTGCTCACCACTTCACTGCTGGGATCTGGCACAGGGAGAATCCCGGTCCCTGCACAGCCCCAGGCCGAGCAAGGTAGGCTGTAGAGCCAGCAGGGCTTTCTTCTCCAGCTGTGAGGTTCCAGGCCCTGCATTAGGGTGGGTGCTGATGTCTTCCTGCCAAGGCTTGTTTTGCTTTTTCCCCCATTGTCAGCGCGAAATGTGGGGAGGAGAGTGCACTCTGAGGAACGCAGCCTGCAGGGCTTGGCGCTGGGCAGATAGCTGTGTTATTTGGGAGCCCAGGACTGCAAAAGAGAGCTGCCCACCTTGAGACTGGCATCAGCCCAGGCTGGTCTTAACCCTTTCCTTGCCACACCCTCTCCTGAATCAGGGCTTGGAACTGAGCTGCTTTTGCAGACCTTTGCCCTCTGCTGCTGGCTGGCTTAGTGCTGTAGCTCTTGTCTCAGGAGTGCAGGACTCAGGCCTGTCTTCTGCCTGGCCCTTCCCCTGGAGTCCTGCACACAGCTGGGCCGGGGGAGCTCCCACGTGCTCTGAGACTGCAGACAGCCCTTGGCAGCTCTGCCCCTGCCCTACCCTGCCCATGCAGGGATGGTGCCTCCTTTGCGAGCATGTCACTGCCCTCTGCTGACTGCTAGCAGAATTGCCCTTTTTGGTCCTGAGTGCTCCACAGCCTGGTTCATCTTGGGCAATGGGATTTCTAGGGGAGAAGGCTGCCCCCTCCCTCTTCTCCCCCTCCATGACCTGGTCGGGTGTGTTCGAGAGGATGGGATGGTTCTGAAATGCCTGGGCCCCAACCTCATCCCTCCTTCCCCTTGTCAGGCTCTTGTCAGTGACCTGGCTCGACCCCAGTCTCAGGTAGTGCTGTGGGATCTGCTTGGGAGAAGATTTGGGAGCAGGACTTGCTGTTAGGGCCTGATTTTCACCCCTGCTCCCTAGAAAGTGCCCTGGTGCCAGGCGTCTGGCTGCATGGCCTGTCACCAACAGGAGGAAATGGCAAGCTAGTTGTGGCTGGACAGAGTCAGGATCAGTGTGAGCCAGCTTGCAGGATGGGATGCACTTTACTCCTCCCCGTGGCAGGTCACAGCAGAGATCAGCTTGGGAGCTGTCCCAGGAACCCAGTACGCTCCTGGCTCAGGATTGGCACATTGTTCCATGAGCCTCGGGGGCTGTCCAGGGAGTTTCCAGGAGCAGGCTGGGTGGGGAGGGCCTCTTGCCTGGAGCCCTGCAGCTTCCTGTGCTCCAGGGAGACCTTCTCTCTGATGGAGGAAGCAGCCAGAGCCTTGGGAGGTGAGCTGGGACTCCTGAGTTTTCTCATCTTGCCCGAGTTGGCCTTGAGAGGCCCCAGTCCTGTTGTGAAGTCTGGACACGTTGTGGCCAGGCCTCGCTGTTCCACCTCCTGATCCTGCTTTTTCTCCGCAGCCCCCAGGCCTGAACTTCGACCTTGAGGGGCTGAACCTGCCGGACGCAGCCAGCGCTGGAGGCGAACAGTGTCGGATCATGTGACCCCACTCCCCCGCAGTCATGGCGAGGGGGGACAGGTGCTAGCAGGGGCACAGGCCCTGCCCTGGCTGCGGTGTCTAGAGCTCATTAACCTATAATCACAGCCCCGCTAGGGGGACCTAATCGGAGGCCTCCAGAGAGGCCAGGACTAACGGACTGGTGCCTGGCAGGGTTGTCTGGAGCACTGCCCTGGCCTGGGCCCTCTGCCCTGGAGGTGCCCCAGACTGGTGCTCTCACTCTTCCTACTTAACCCCATGGGTGCTGGGGTCTTGTGGAGCAACCCCTGCTGTAGGATGCATCTTAGGAAGCGCAGGGCTGCATTTGATCGATTGTGCTGTGAAATCCGTTCCCGGCTGGAAGGAACAACCATCTCCCTTGGCCCAGGTACTTCTGATTTAAGCCCCTTCCTGCTGCACAGATCCCCAGATGGGCAGGGCTGGGGGAACTTTGCTATCTGTCTGCTACAACTGAGCCATCGGGCTCAGGCTCCCATCCTGCCCTGCCTGCCAACAGTCTCTGGTGGTCAGCAATGCAGGGGCACATCCCCTCGAGGACAGGGAGGGAATGGGTTAATCAACTCCCTTGAAAGGGGGAAAGGAGTTGCAGCTTGCTGCAGTCTGTGCCAGGCTGGCATTCCCTTCACTTGGCCTGCATCAGCAGCAGCCAGGACCTCCATCTCCATTTGAAGCAGCTGGGTTTATTCTTTAGTCCACCAGCTGCTGCCTTTGCTAAAGCAATGCCAGTCCCAGCCCCCAGGAGCAGCTGGTGTAAGACCTGCCTGACCCCTCAGACCTCCTGTACCTGACACCAGCAGTCACTGCCCTGGGAGACCCCTGCTCATGGTGGTTTGTGCAGCGCCTCCTTGACTAGGACCTTTGAATCTGGGCACAGGGGGAGGTCTTCCAGGAGTGAGGCTCTGTCTTGCCTGCCCATGACCTTGCTGACTTCGGTTTCAATTGCTGGCCGTTATGTACAGGGAGGATGTTGTTCCTCCTAGCATGCAGCCCCCTCTGGAGAGGCACAGAGGCTGCGTCAGGATTGCCCCTGGAGCAGGAATGTTCCCGGGGCTGCTGCTGGCCAGTGTCCAGGTGTCAGCTCTGGTGGGACTTCCCCGCCCCTGCTGGCAGGACTTGGCTGTACGTGATGGGTTACCTGAATGACCCAAATAAAGGTGGTGGCAATCTCCCTGGCTCTGTTCCTGTCTCCCTCTATGGGCTCGGGGAGGGGACCCTGATGGGGGAGAGCTGTCCTCTGGGCACTGACAGCCACACAGCTCCACTCCCCCCTCCGGGTTCATCCTTGTTCAGGGCAGTACCATGGGCTCTGGCCACTGGGCTCTGCTTCCCCTTGTGGGGACACCTCCAGCTATATGGTAACAGGAAAGTGGCACACAGCAGGGGGTTGCGGCTGCCCTGGCTGCTCTTGATAGGGAGAATCTCTCAAAGCTCCTCCCAGGTTGCTTGCCCCATGTGGCTGGCACTGCCCAGGCTGCTGGAGATGGTGGGCAGTGATAGCCCTCATGGATCCGCACCAGGAGAGGCTAAGGATGCTCCTTTTCAATGCACAGTGGGGTGTAATCTTTGACCACCACAGGTCCTGAGTCCAGACTCCAGGGCAGGAGTTTCCAGGTAGTGGCCATTCACAGTCCCTTGTGGCATCCCAGGCATCAGCCCTATGCAGCTACTGCACAGCCTGAGACATGCCTGGGCTGTAGTCCATGGCTCCCCCAGGTGCAGACCACACTCAGCTGGTGAGGTCTGGCAGTGCCAGCAGCCCTAGCCAGGCTCTCCTGCTCAAGGGGTGGCTGTGTTCTCCTTCCCATCAAGCTGGGCCTGGGGGGGACCAGGCTGTGCTGTTACCACTGGGCTCTAGTGGGAAATCTGCATTGTGCTTGGGGCTCCTACACTGGGCAGTGCTGGAGAGTCCTGGCTGGCCCAGCCCTCCTTGGAGATCCCAAGTCCCCCTCTGCTGCTAATGTGAATGGGGGCTGGAGTTGCTTTGGCCCTTCACCTCTCTCCCCTCAGGACACAGTAATATCCTACTTCCTTGGGCAGTACATCGGGCCGAGCCAACCAGCAACCATATTGCTGGATCCCTGTGCAAAACGGGCAGCCGCTGGAGGGGTGCCATGCACATGTCCGCTTAGTCTGGCTGGGTCTTTTGTGGCGCCTAGTGGCACTGGGTGGCCCTGAGCCCCAGGCTTAAATTTCCAGAAGTGCCTAACTCTCTTCTGCTGGGCCCTGCCAGGCTGCGGCACTGCCTGGAGCACATCCTGCGACCTGCCCTGGTGTGAGATGCAAAGCACAGGGCTTTCGCAACTGCCTCCCCCCACAAAGCCCACCCCTGACTGCCCTTCAGGTGGTGACAGTCTCCTCCCTTGCCCCTCCACAGCAAGTTGCTGAGCTACATACTGCTGCCTGCCCCAGGGTCAACTGTTCTCATCAAACAAACAGTCCTTTATTCAGTGTGATTTCTGGTCTGTAATTAGAGATGGAAACTGGCCTCTTGCCTCTTTAGCGTGCTCCTGGGAGCATGAAGGGAATAGCAAGGGACCGTGGCTCCCACCCATGCCAGCCAGCAGCACTGTGTAGGAGCCAGGGCTTGGTGGCTGGTGCTGCCTGCAGATGAGCAACTGGAGGAGATGGTGCTGCAGGAGTTAGCACCACTGTGCTGCTTGGATCCTCTCCAAGAGCTGGGCCCCCTGCTTTCAGCACTGCCCACTCTCTTCTGGGTCCTTCCCTTTATCCCTGGTGTGAGCAGCAACCCAAAGCCAAGTGTCCAAGCACATATCCCTGTCCCTGTCCTGGCTCCAGCTATGACGTGGCTCAGATTCACTGGTCTCGCTAGCTTTACACCTTTGGAAGCAGCTCTCTATTACCCACTAAACAACACAAGGGGCAAAAGTCCTGACTGCAAAGCCAGCCCTGTGCTGGACTAACACCTATCTGTAGTGTTGGCTGTGAAGGCCTTCACTGGGTGCCCAAGTCTCTCTGATGCCTCAAAGCCAAGTAGCTCCTCGGCAGCAGTGAGTCCACCGAAGCCAGGGGAACCAGGCTGGTGGCAGATCCAGCGCAGCAGAGGAGCCAATATGCTGAGCTGGCCTTGCCATTCAATCCAGCCCAGGCGGATCACAGCTCTTTCAGGAGGTGCAAGTTGGCAGCAACTACCTCGTGTGCTGTCGGGAGCAGGGGCTGGTTGATTGCTGACCAATATCCCAGGCTCTCTCCCGACCCTGCTCAACTTCTGCTTTCAGGGCATGAGGACTGTTCTCCCCTGTATGCTGGCAGCCCGCTCCTAGAGCATGTGGGAGCTCAGCCCCTCACTGAGGGGCCAGAGATTATACAATCCTAGAGAAGTGGGGCTGGAATGGACCTCCAGAGATCATCTAGACCATCCCTCTCATCATCCCTCTCCAAACCCTCCCAGACAAATCCATCATCTAACCTCTTACTAAAACTACCATCAGCCCTGACACAACACCAGGCGTAGACCCTAGATCAGGGGTGGGCAACATGTGGCCCGGAGGCTGGATGCAGCCCATCAGGCCATTCTATCCAGCCCACGGGGCCCCTAAAAAATTTAGAAAATTAATATTTATCTGCCCTGGGCTGCCTGTCATGCGGCCCTCAGTGGCTTGCCAAAACTCAGCAAGCGGCCCTCTGCCCAAAATAATTGCCTGCCCCTGCCCTAGATGTTTGAAGCCAGGTCTACAAGTCCCAGTTCTCAGGCCGGGGCTGGGAAGGAGGAGGCCTCAGGCAGCGACTGCAAGGACGGGTCCTTTGGACACGGCCTTCCCAGGGTCGTGGCTGCAGCTGGGTCCTCTCTGGCACAGCACATCTGAAAGTACAGCTGCAGGAGCAGGGGATGCTGGAGCAAAATGAGGGACTGGATCCAACCCAAAGGCAAAGGGAAGTGTTTGTGGATATGCCTGGCTCTCACCACCTGTTTTCCATCAGCAGATCCCCGTGTTACAGAGGTCGGGACTCGCAGGTGGGGAAACCGAGGTTGGGGGTGGAGTGTGGGGCGGGGGGGAGGGGGGAGAGGTGACTTGGCAAAGGTCTTACAGGGGAGGGCAAGAATCCAGGTCTAAACCTTAAGCGCTGGAGGCTGCCGGCGAGAGAGGAGCAGCGTGGAAAACCCTAGTCCAACCCACTTCTCTCCCTTTCAGTGTCCGCTGTGCGACGCAGGCCTTTTTGCTCTGCCAAAGGGAGGCCAAAGCCCACCAAGGAAACTGTAACTCCTCCCTAAGGAGAGAGGCCACGAAGGACACGGCAACTGATTCCTGGGGACAAAAACACAGGGAAGGGAGCGAGGTGACGGGTCTGTAACGAGGAGCTGGAAAGGGACCCTCAAACAAGTCCGAGGACCCAGCAGACGCTGCCCCTGTACAAGGCACAGGAAAACGGCCCCAGAGCCTGGTCAGACAGACCGGGGGACCTGCGTGACATCGGGGACTAAGCCAGACGGATTGGGGCGCTGAGCCTTTCAATGGCTGTTTTCACGTCTCTCGAGGATCCCGGCCCGGGGCTTCCCAGGGGGACACGAGAGACGGAGCTGGTCCCCGTTCCCAGCTGCCACCCTCCTAGCGGGTGAACTCTTTTTCCAGTTCCGTGGCGGGAACGCTCTCTTTATGGCGCAACAGCTGCGACGCGCGATCGCTGTCACGTCTGGCAGGTATCAGGCTCAGGTTCAGCAAGGAGTGCAGCGCGCACGCGCGAGGCAACTGTCGCGAAGCCGGGGCTGCCGTAAAGCGCCCCTCCCAGTGGCTGCGGCGCATGCGCGGGGGATATCATGAAGCCGCGGCTGCCGTAAAGCGCGCCCCCTCCCCCCGCGGCGGCGGCGCAGTAAGATGGCGGCGGTTGGGCCCGGGGCCGGCGGCGGAGCGGCCCGGGGCAGCGGGATCCGGGCCTGAGCGGGCCCCTGCCGGGGTACGTCTGCCTGCCCGCCCCACCCCGGTCCTGCCGCCCCCGCCCCGTCTGGGCCTCGCCGCCTCCCTCGGGCCGGGCCGGGCCTGCGCCGGGGCCTCGCCCAGCCCGTGCCCCTGGGCCCGCCCCTGCCCCTGCCCGGGGGTGGGGGCGGGGGGAGAGCGGGTTTGTACCGATGTAGCGAGCATGATTACCACCTGGGTTAATCCCGGTGTAGGCAGCTGCTCCTCTGGCCGAAAAGGAGCATCTGGGCCGCCGCAGGCCTCGTGCCCCCCCGTGCTTTGGGGGCCGCGCGGCGGTGACGGCGTCGCGATAAACCCCTCTCCCCTCTCGGTCTGTCCGCAGCTCTGGGAGCGGCGCCGCGGGGTCCGGGGCTGCGCGGGGCAGGCGAGCGTCTCTTTCCTGGGGCTTGTCTGACAGGTGAGTAGAGCGTCGTCACGGTTACCGTCATACGGGATTGCCGGCGGGATATTGTCGTTGCCGCTCCCGGCAGGGTGTGGGGTGCGCTCACGTCACGTTCGGGGAGTCGAAGCGGGCCCGAGTGGCTAAGACCGTACAAAACGTCGTCCTTCCTCGCGGCCGCGGCCCGGGCAGCCTCCGCCCGCCGGAGAAAAGTCCGGGGATGGATGCTGCAGCGGGCGGGTGGGAGCGTCCCGCGGGCGGGTTGTGCCGCGTCTCCCCGCGGTCGATGGTTGGTTGGTTCGCTCGAGGAGGAGGCTGTGTGTTGCACCTGGTAAGAGGGGGCCTCGTTTAATGGCGCGTCGTTAATCTCCTTGTTTAGCCTGCAAACACCGGCTCGTGGCAGCGAGCTCCACGCTCTGGTTGTGCCGTTCGCGTGCGGCGAGCTCCACGTGTTGCTGTTTTCAGCGTAACTGGCTCCTTTCTGTTTCTCCCAGGCAGGGAAGGGCCAGCACCTGACCCGCGTCTGTAGCGCTGCACCCCAGCCCTCGCTCTTCAGCCTCTCTGGGACGGGACGTCCCTTCTGTGCACTCGATGCATCCTGCTGTCTTTCTCATACTTGCTTTCCTGTTTTTGGTACTGCTGTATTTCAGGGGAAGGTAACAGCGCCGCACGTCGGAGCATCCCAAACGATGCCCGTACCTCTTTCCCAAGTGACAGGTTAACTGGGGTTTTGTCTGCTTTGGAGAGCGCGTCTCTTTGGTTAAGAAAGCAACCTTCTAACCCAGTCTGTCCAGCTCCATCCATGCAGGGGTTAATACGGGTCTAGTGGGGACACCTGGTTCAACTGTTCCTCAACAAGACAAAGAGTAATGGGGTTACTGGAGGCTTCTTGTTCCTGCAGTAACTGCTGGTATTACTGGGGTTGAACTGCTGTAACTATCAGTATAAAGCACTGCATTCCTATGGGCAGAGAAGCCATGAAGCGTGCGAGTAATTCAAGTGAGTCTGATGTATTTTAATGCAGTTGCCTGTCATCGTGTTACCTGGTGGTGTGATCTTGGGCAGAGCCCTGACCTCCTCTCTCTCCCTTCAGAATGCAGCATCTGATCCCTCCACCCAGGCTGGAACAAATGTTAAAGTAAAAGCTTATAAGTGGGTTGTGTTGCTAGAGCAGGAAAGATCCTCGCGGCATGTGTGTTACAGGTAGCACTTGTAGCTTGTCCTGTCAGAGCCTGAATGGAGTGCCTTGGGTGAGCTGTGAGGAGCAGTGCTTTGGGGTGCTGAAGAACAGGGCATTGTTCAGGCATCAAAGTGGTCTGATCCCACATGGTGCTTTATTTCTGTGCACCTTGACTGGCTGGGTCTGTGCTGTTTTTTCCCTTCCCTCCCCCACATGCCTATAAGGTGTTTGAGCAAAGGGCTAAGACCTGGTTCTAGTGCTCCCAAAGGAGACTGGGAGCTGATGTATATGCTACTCGAGAGGCCACTGCTGGAAAAGAACAGCCTGTGTCTCTGCTTACCTGGCGTACACTTCACTGGGGAATCTGCTAGTTGTTGCAACTTTGCAGTGCTGAGGTGGCTTCCTTGTCCTCTGTGTGGAATAGAGCTTTCTAATGCATGCTGGGCTCAGCTGGGGTCTTTGCTGGCAGGTCTTGAAGCTGCTTGCACAGGATGTAATAGTCCACCCCCTTCTTACAGGGAAACTGAGGCACAGTGTGATGAAATGACTTGCTCCAGGTCACCTGGCAAACCAGGGGTGTAGCTGGGAGTAGAATCAGAGTCTCTGTCCAGTGGGCTTCTCCCACCACTGGTTTGGCTCCCTTGCTAGAGCCTGTACTACTGTAGACAGGCAACATCTGGATTAGACCTGCACCAGCTAGAGTTGCATGGTAGCAGTATTATCTAGATGCTGTTGGACTGTCTATATAGGCACCCAACTCTGCTCTGCTCTGTGTGAGTGGAAGCTGTATCCCTGTGATTCTCTTCTCAGGCCTGGGTCTTGTGGTCTTAGTAGTGCTAATAGTTTGAAATGTTCCTATTGTGAATGAGTTGTAGCCAACAGATGGGAATGGCTCTTCCCAGTCAGAACTGGATTGGCCAAAATGCTGGTGTGACATGGGCACTTACTTAGCTGGTGCCACTGGAGGAGGTGGGCTCCCCCTACTACTACGTGGGTGTGATTTCACATCAGTCTCCAGTTACTTTAATCTAGCAGGTGCTGAACCAAAGCGAGTGCATTATGGCCAGGCAAGAGGCAGTGCCCTGAATCCCCCGTTGTTGACCAGGGTTCTCTTGTGAACTATGACATGGAGCTCCTCAGTGCAAGGACTTATTGCAAGGCTCTTCAGGCATTTTATGTAGGTTGCATAGATATTAGAGCTGGAAGGGACCTTGCAAGGTTATCACATCCAGACCCCTGCCCAAGGGCCAGGAAGTCAGCTGGGGTCAAATGATCCCAGCAAGATAGGCATCCAAGTGTTTCTTGAAAGTATCCAGAGTACGTGCTTGCACCACTTCTGGGGGGAGTCTATTCCAGGTTCTGGGGACACACAATAAAGAATGTTTTTCTTATGTCCAGCTTAAAACAGTCTTCTTGGAGTTTGTGGCAGTTAGACCTTGTCTTCCCTTGGGGTGCCATGGTGAACAGACGTTCTCCCAGCTCCTGATGCACACCTCTGACGTACTTACAGGCAGCCACAAAATCCCCCCCAAGCCTTCATGTCTCCAGGCTGAAGAGTCCCATAGCTCTCAGCCTCTCTTCATAGGCCTGTTCTCTTGTCCTCTAATCATGTGTGGCTCTCCTCTGGACCCTTTCTCAAACTTCTCCATAGCCTTTCTAAAATGTGGAGCCCAGAACTGGATGAAGTATTCCAACTGTGGCCTCACCAGGGCCAAGTAAAGTGGGAGGATGACTTCCTGGGTCTTGCTTGAGATGCATTGATAAATGCAGGCCAGGGTTTTGTTTGCTTTGCTGGTTTATGTAGACTCTTTACTTGTCCCTGCATGTCTCCTTTCTGGGGAAAGAAGTGGGGAGTGTCGATTTAGACTTGGAGTAGTCCCCTGGAGCTTGCTGAGTGGCTCTGAAGCAGTGTGGCGGGTGAACAGGGCATTGAGCTGGCAATTAGCAGCTGTTGGTTCTACTCTACATTCTGCCACAAACCAAAAGGTTAGGCATGTCCCTTCCCTCTTGTGTCTGTGTTTCCTCATCTACTGTGTTGTAGCAGTATCCATCCCTCCTTATAAGGCCCTCAGTTCCCAGAGCAGAAAGTCTTTTAGTCAGTTAGACCCTGCGTTACTGATGCTGGCAGGATTTTCCTAGCTTCTAGTTGCTCTTCCACCCTGCTGGAGCAGCTGCACTTGATGCTCTGTTTTGCTCTGCTTCTCCCACGCAAGCACAGTCTGGGTCCCCAGCACCCTTGGGGATCACTTTGCTGCAATCACGATAGCAACAGGAACATGTCTGACTTCCAGTGAAGCTAATTCAGTCCCTGTCCCCCTTCCCTTCCTGCTCCCCAGGCATTTTGTTAAGATGGTACTGAGTGCAGCTGGAAGGGTTTGGGAACTGTGGGCTGCCTGGCAGTCCTTTCCCAGCTGTGCTGCTTGGCTCAAATGGGAAGTGAATGCTGGTGGATGGGGAAACTGTAAGGGCAGAGCTACATGTGGCCTCAGTGACAAAGTTCAGGGCTCAAACTTTGCATCTCATGCACAAGCACAGTGTTATTGCACTCTCCACAACACCATGACATTTGAGAGGCAGGGACTGGGCTGAAGAGGCCAGCTCCAGGGAACTGTTGGGGGTCAGAGAGCTGCAGTTGCCTTCATACCCACTTCCAGACCAAAGTGCCAGTCTTCCCACTTCCAGACCCCTGCTGGCTGTCTGCTTTCCACAAAGTGAAACAGTGCTCCCCAATCGCAGCACATGAGTGAATTTTCCATACTTCTGTACTTGGGAGAAGAGCCACTTAAGTAAGGCTAAGGGCACAGCCATGTGTACAAGCAGTCCAGGAGAGACAAGTAAGTGGGGCTGTTCTCCAGTAGAGCTTCCTGTATGAAGAGCCTGTGCCCTGGAATCAGGGTGACTAGGTAAGCGCACCAAAAGAGAGCCTGGTGTCTCTCATGCTGCTGCCCCACTTTTACACCCTTTGGCTTCGTGCTGCTCAGTCTAAGCATGGCCTGGCTGCTGTGCGCTCTGGCAGGGGTGGTCCATTAGCAGGTGCACATATCTATGTCAATATTAGACTAACCAGCAGTTCAGCAATGAACCAGCTGTAAACACATGCCCTGCATCCAGAACCCACGGCGGTCTGCACTGCTTGGGTTCAGTGTTGTTAAACTCTGGGTTGTGTACAGCAAAGTGTAGCCAAGCGTTCTGCCCCCAAGGGTGCGCTTGGGAAGGGGACAGGGCTAGCAACGGGCCTCTGCTAATTGGCACCACTAGATGTCTGAATCTGCAATGTACAAGCATCTGATAAAACAGTGGAACACATGACAGTTTGTGTGTAATCTCCCAGGTGCTGGGAACATTGCTCTCTGGAAAGTGCCTAGCATGTGGGGGGCTTAGAGCTGTTCTAAAAAAAGTTGCCCTTGTTCCTGGCTGCCTGGGAGCGTTGGCTGTCCCGCTTTGGTTCTGGCTAGCAGGGTATGTGCTAAATCCCCTGTGCTACTTTAAATCTCACCCCTTCCCTCCCAGCCACAGACCTGGAAGTGTGTGCGCCTCCACTTTCCTCTGAAATAGGCATCGTCCACATTTGACTGGGAAGTCAAGGTGCGGAGCTGGGCAGTGCCGGCCTGACGTCCCGCTGAGAGTCTGCAGCAGAGCTGGAAATAGAAGTTCTTCTCAGCTCTTATTCCTGTGCCTTGCTTCTGGGCAGACTATCTGCTCCCTGGCTCATTGCTAACACTGGCTTGTCTGGAGGCCTTTCCCAGCAGGGGAGTGGGGTGGTTCTATCTATGCAGGGGGTGAGGTCACAAGGGGCTGGTTAATCCAGTTTCCCCCAGTGGAGGCCTCCAGAAAGCTGTCCGGTGCCAGTGGCACTCAGTTGGTTGGAGCGGAGGGCAGTGAAAGGCTCTACCCTCCTTCATCAAGTAGCGCACTGCTGGAGGGAGGGCAACTCTTGTTTACACCATGGGGCACTTCGCTGCTCCCTGCCAATTCCTTTGGGTGTGCCTTGCCTGTCCGCATGCCATAGGTTTGGTAGGAGACTTCACGGCTCTGGAGCCGCAGTGTCATCTGCTGCTGTTCCTCTCGCATCTTCGTGGTGCCTGCTTGAAAGCTGGAAGCATTTTCTGGAGCAGATGACTCCAAATGTGGTTACGACTTTTCTTCCCCTGTTTGGCAAGACTTCTGGGTTCATCAACTTGACTATGCTATGGAGGGGCTGGGCAGTGCCTTGGCACCCCGGACAGTAGGGAAATCTAGACTGCAGTACACTGAGCTCTTGCCTGGTGAGGAGCTCTCTAGAGCAAGGGTGGGCAAAATGGTGGATCCAGCCATTGGCCAGACTCCATTTTCTAGCAGCCCCTACCTATGTTGCTGTGGCCAGCTTTCATAGAGACCCAGCAGTGGTAGGGCCATGGCAGCATAGGGCCAGGGCTTCCATTGAGACCACTTCCAGCATTTCTGGGAGAATGTTGGGGCTTCAGCCTTCAGGCATTTTAACCATTCTTATCTAATCCAGGGGGTTGGGAAATGGTGTTTCACACCCTAAACTGCAGTTCCTTCTGCTTTAAGGACTGAAGACTAAAGTATTTCTTGGAGTGAAGCTGGAGCAGCTGGCCTCTGCCTCAAGCTGACGGAGGACTTTGAAGCATGAGGAGCTGTTGCCAACCTTCCAGCAATCTGTAGCACTGAGCTGATGACTCAGTCGGCAAAGATCCCATGGCATATTTGATTGTAGCCAGGTTGCTGCCCCAGACTTATGGCTAATGTAATTGCTGAGGCCTTTCTCATGGGACGGTGCTGTGGCATCTTAACTGACTCCGTCCTGTCCTCCAGTGGCAGGCTGCTGACTGGGCTATCATCCCTCTGTCTTGCCTGCAGTGAGTTGCACTTGCAAGAGGGTTCTTTCAAGAGGAGATTAGACAAACCCTTCCTGGAGATTTGGTTAGGTGGGGACAATATGCCTTGAGCAGTGCTTGGAGCAGGTGTAACCTCCCAAGGGCCCTTTCAGCCCTGCTTTTATGACTTGCATATCAGCTCCACAACCATTCCTTCTCACTGCAGTTTCAGCTGAGTGCAGTTCCTTTTCTTGCAGTGCAGTGTCTCAGTACAGTAGCCTGAAAGGAGTCTGTATTGCACCGTCTCCCCAGCCAGTACATTAGGCTGTGTCTGTGTGCACAGTGCTTTATCCCAGTTTCTCCATTGGCAAAATGTTCAGCCTTGACCTGTAGCTGGACTTCGCTGGTCTAGTGAGATTTCCTCCTCTGGAATGCGTTATACCAGTGACAGCTTTGGTTTGTGTGGCTATTCTGGTTTGTGCTGCACAGTGGTGCTGTTTTGGGGGAGCAAAGAGGCTCTCTGATGCAGGGTACCAGTGTCATTGTCTTCTACCAATATAGCCATGCTGGCAAAGCATACCTCAGGAGGCCTTGCCCTCTTGGAGCTTGCTTTTGCCAGGTAGCTGATTAGCTACCCAGAAGTCTCTGGCAATGAGCTAAGTTAAAATGAGCTAGGTTAAAATATCATCCTCCTTGATTTGTTTGACCAAACTGCTCCTCTTTCACACTTGTGTTCAAAACCTCCTCCCTCCCCTCTGGGAGAGCCCAGTCCTTGACTGCCTTCTTCCACAGCCCTCTCACTGCTGCATTCAGCTCTTGCTCATGATCCTATAGACTTAACACCATGAGCAGTGCTGTGCAGGGTCAGACCCATGGTCCCCCTAGCCCAGCATTCTCCTCCAATGGTAGCAAGTAGTAGACACCTTGGGGGAACAGTGTATGAATGAGACCGGTCTAGTGATCCATCCCCAGTCATTCTCCCCCTGGCATCAATCACCACTTGCTTAGGGCTGGCAGAGGGCACATCCCAAGTTCTGTTTAGTAGCTCTTGATGTACCTGTCCTCCAGGAATGTGTCTAATCCTTTTTGAGAACCTAGCTGTACTCTGTGCTCTCCAGCTTCCCATGGCAGTGAGTTCCTCACGTTGCCTACACAATGTAAAAACAGTACAGCTTCTGGTTCATCCTCACCTGGTCTTTTGGTTCCTACCTTTTACTTCCTTGCATTCTGGTTCTGACCCTTACTCCAGCTGGGCTTCACTTGACCAGCACTCTCAGCCCCTTTGCTTCCTGAGTTCCTTATTGTAGCTGGAACATGTCCAGAACTCTTTTCAGTTCCAGATAAGTGGCTTTCTTTCAACCTGCCGCCCTCATGGATCCAGGTCTCTAGTAGTGAAACACATGACTAATATTTGGGGCTCTTGGCTGGTATATCGGGCCTGCTGCACTGATCACATGGCTGTGGACAAGTCCCTTGCAGTGTACATGAGACTGCCTGCTGTCTCTTGAAAGGGCCAGGCACAGCTAGTGCTGTCGTGGCTTGCGGTATAGGTTGTTACCCAACTGCACTCATGGAGCCTATCTAGTATTTCGTCGTAAAAACCACTTGCAGCATATGGTAGGAAGAGCCACTGTGGCAAACTGCTGACTTTGCACTCTTGGCCCTTACTTGCCTGCTAGCCCATCTCCCCCAGGTTTACTTCTGAGAACCCAGCCCTGAGTGGCTTCAAAGATCTGCTGTCTTAAAGCAGCCTGCAATAAGCCCCCTCCCCTCTTTCACAGTTTACTGACCTTTCATCTGTCTCTGTCCCTGGCCAGTAATCACTTCTGCACCCTGGAAACATTGCTTCACATGTTCCATGAGTGGGTCTGCTGGCTGGCTAGCTTTCTTCTGTGGTTACACGGGATCCATTTGTCTCCCTGTCATTTGTTTCTCCTGCTTAAAATCATAGAAAAAGAGGGTTGGATGGGACCTCAGGAGGTTGCATCTAGCCCAACCCTTCTTAAAGCAGGACCTTCCCAGCCAAGGCTTTGTCTAGCCTGCTCTCAAACACCTCCAAGGATGGAGAGTCCACCACCTCTCTGGGTAACCTGTTCCAGTGGTTTACTGTCCTCTTTGAGAGAGACTTTTGCTAAGGTCTAACCTCAGCTTCCCTTGCTTCAACTGGAGCCCACTGTCCCTTGTTCAGTCATCTGCCCCCACGGAGACCAGTCCAGCTCCATCTTTGCAACCCCCCTGCAGGGAGTTGAAGGCTGCTATTAAATCTCCCCTCAGTTTTCTTTTCTCCAGACTAAATAATCTGTTTCCTCAGCCTCTCCTCACAAGTTATGTGTCCCAACCCCCAAATGATTTTTGTTGCCCTCCCCTGGACTCTCTCCAGCTTGTCCACATCCTTTGTAGTGGGGGCCCAAAACCGGACACAGGACTCCAGATGTGGCCACCCCAGTGCAGAATAGAGGGGAAGAATCATTTTCCTCGATTTTGGCTGGCAACACTCCTACTAATGCACCCCAGGGTGCCATTAACTTTTCTTGGCAGCAAGGGCACCCTGTTGGCTTCTTTTCAGCTTATTCTCCACTGTAACCCCCAAGTCCTTTTCTGCAGAGCTACTGCTTAGCCTGTCAGTCCCCAGTCTGTATGGGTGCATGGGATTGTTCCCACCTAAGTGCAGGACTTTTGCACTTGTCCTTATTGAACCTCATGAGACTTCTTTTGGTCCAGTCCTCCCATTTGTCTAGGTCACTCTGAATCCTGGCCCTATCACCCAGTGTATCTACTACTCCCCCCTCTCCCCCCCCCCCCCCCCCTCCCAGCTCGGTGTCATTTGCAAATTTGCTGAGGGTGTACTCTGTGCTATCTTCCAGGTAGCTGGTGAAGAAATTTGAACAAAACTGGCTCCAGGACTGACCTCTGGGGCACTCCAGTTGCCAACTAGACATTGAGCCATTGACGACTACCCTCTGGGCCTGATGATCCAGCCAGTTTTTCTATTTACCATCTATAAAGTGGGGCTTGAGGTCTCTCTTGGGCTTCACAGACAGGCAAGGGTATGCAAAGCAACTAGGGGGAAGCCTGTACTGGAACCGCATCACACATGTGAAGTAGACAGTGATTTATGTCCATCAGTGTGTCACCCCTTGGAGGTGATGTGCACAGCTCCATCATGGGGAATATGGACAGATTTGGCATGGACCCTACTGCAGTGTGTACAATGGAGCAGTGAGCAAAAAAACTGGCGGCAAGTCACCTTGTTCTAGTGGAGGCTCTGGGGTGACTCCCCAGCCCTCTGACACAGGCCAGTGCATAAAGAGAAGGGAAGCAGCACCCCTATTGTCATGTCTTCTCTGAGCCATACCCCAAGCACCTGTGAAATGCTGCAGGCACAGGACTTTGATCTGCATCTTATGAATACAAATATATCTCATCACTAACCTGACAGAGGAGATGTCTATCCATCTTGCTCAAACATATTGACACCTTGCAGCCGAAGGCAAAAGTCATCCTCAGAGGCTTTGGCTGTATCCAAAAAATCCAGCAAGCCTTGGGTCTGGCAGACCAGTTGGGGGAAAATACCTTAAAATCAAGTTCCCTCCATTTGGACTGCCATACCATGTGGCCCCGTGCTTGACCTAATCACCAAATACAACAGCACAAAGAGAAATGTGGCTTGGGCAATGAGGATTTAATTTGGAAGGGGCTTTGCTGGTCAGTTGGTACCTGATTCGGATGCAGAAGAGAGGGGGACATGTGTATCATACCCTGGTAAAAACAGGTGGAGGTAGTGAGTCACCTCTTGCAGGGACTGCAGGATTTTGCTCCTGCGCAAAAGTCCTAGCTTGCTTTCCCACTTGATCTCCAATTGCTGTTGTTTAATCTCCATTATTGCCATTATGTGCTGACAGTGTACTCAACCCAGTGCACCTAGTCCATGCCCCCAGGGGTTCATCTTAAGCACAACTTAATCTCATTGTCAAGTTAAACTTTCTTAACCTTATATGAATTGGATTACTGCAATTGGCAATATTGGATAAGGCTTTCTGTAGGCCGAACTCTCTCTCCCTTCCCTAAATACAAATTGGCTTATGGAGCCCTTGCCATGAATGCTTTGAACTCCTTCAACTACCTGAACAGAAAAGATGTCTAATGACTACAATATGTTTTTCTCTTTAGTGTCTGATTTAATCCTGCTAGAGGAAGCAGGTAATGGAGAGGCAAAAGGGAGCAATCTCTCCTCATCAAAAGTGCCTTGCAAGACAGCTGAGTTCCAATTAGCTTCCTTATTTCATAGCTAGGTTATAATCCTCTGGAGTGGGTGGGTAAGACTCAGACTAATTACCTAGTAATGGATTGCTTTCCTCTTAAAGTGGGTTTTTTTGTTCTGTACTTTGATGAAAACATTATCCTGAAATGGCGTTAATAACTTATTTGATTCAGTGATTTGGGACGGGCATGTGATTTGTAAAGCTAGCATGTTAGCAGCTCAGCCCATACCTGTATATTTTAGTCTTGCTGTCTTTTTTTTTTTTTTTTCCTAACTCCAGGTTCGATATATGTATTAAGGGTGAAGTAACTAAGTGCCAGGTTTTGTAAGTGTAATCGCTTAGTGGAATTATAGAGAAGTTATTAACTGGCTTTCCAGCTGGCTGATTAGAGAGACTACATGTTAATGCTGTTCATACTCAAGCATGCAGATGTCATAGCTAAAGTGGTTTTAATAATATCTGGGATGTACCACGTGGCCAGAACTCATAGAAAATTAGGGGATGGAAGAGACTTGAGAACATCAGTTGGCTACTGGAGATGGGGAATCTGGAAAGCTTTTAAAAAATATGGAAAGTAGCAGTGTCCTGCACCTGTCCCTGCCAGTCACTGACTTATCTTTTTAAAGGTGTTCCTCCCTCCTCTGTCCTGGGTAGGAACAGTGTGATCCCCCCAGGGAAATGGGCCGGCAGTTCAGGCCCAAGCTTTTGAATGCAACTGATTTGGTGTACCCAAGATAACACCTGCCGGGGCTTAGTTCTCAACCCTGCTGAAGGGGATCTCTGGTTGGGCTTCCCCTGTGCCTAGTCACACTGTAGACTGTGTGCCCAAGTGCACAGGTAAGAGCGAATTCAGGCTGATGACTAACCTGCGTGTTTCCACCAGCCTTGTTGAACCATTGCCCGGGGTGGCTTGCCACGTGCTGTAGTGCTGTGTGGGCATCCTTAATCGTAGAGCATTAGGGTGGGAAGGGACCTCAGGAGGTCGCATCTAGTCCAACCCCTGCTCAAAGCAGAACCAGCCCCAACTGCATCATCCCAGCCAGTGTTTTTTTTTTTTTAACTGGACCTTGAACACCTCCATCATCCCAGCCAAGGCTTCATCGAGCCAAGTCTTAAATACTTCCAAGGATGGAGAGTTTACCACCTCTGTTCCGGTGCTTTGCTATCCTCCTCGTGAGAGTTTCTCCTAATATCTAACCTCAACTCCCCTTGCTGCAGCTGGAGCTCATTGCTCCTTGTTCTGTCATCTGCCACCACTGCGAGCAGTCTGTCTCCATCCGCGTCAGATTGTTGAAGGCTGCTCTCAGCCTTCTCTTCTCCAGACTGAAGAAGCCCAGTTTCCCTCAGCCTGTCCTCAGAAATCATTGGCGCTGATGGACATAGCGGCAAAGTGCCCGGGGCTCCATTAGCTGCACTGGAAGGGGCCAGTCAGTAAAGAGAAACGACCTTTTCCAAGCATTACGAAGTAGGGAGAGGGGATCAATGCTACTGTTTAAAAAAAAATAAATAAAAGTTAATGTTGCTAAAAGCTAGTGGGAGGAGGGGTCCCTGTGGCCCAGATCCATGCGATAGGAGTGAGAAAAGAAATTGTTAGACAGCTCTGCAGTGAGTTCAGCAAACCAGCTTTTGCTCGTAGCTTCCACATGGAAAGATCAATGTGGAACAGCTGCTTTGCCCCTAGCAGTTTCCAAGCTGTGATGTCTCCTCTGTGGCAAAAGCACTAGGTGCCAGGCTACAATTCTGTTGCCAATGGCTGAAATTGCTTTTCCTTCCTAGAGCTGATGACAAAACTCTTGGCTGGGGCCAGGAAGTGAAAATGCCATGTTCAGAAAGGGGAAGAAACAGTCCTGCTCCTAGTAGAGAGCAGCAGCATACTCTCTTACCCTGGTAGCTCTCCTGGGGGATGAATAGGATTTTAGAGAGACTGCAGAGCGCTCTTGAAAAATGATATCCATCCAACCCCTCCTTTGTTACAATGGTTTTGTGGGGTAATCCAGCAGCTAAAGATGCTGGATTCCTCACAGTTGACTCTTTTTCATGCCTCCATACGAAACTACAGAACGCAGCTTGTTCCACTGTAAACCAGGGGAGCTTTGAGCCTCGCAGCATAGCTCTCTGTGCTGGAGCTCCTTCTCTCTGAGAGAGAGAGAGAGAGGAATAAGTGGACCCTGGAGAGTAAGACTTAGGCTCCAGGCCGGTAAGAGGAAATGACTTCCAAAGTGGTTTGGATTTCGGTGAGCGTGCCCTGTCCCTTGTGATGTATAAACGCTCCCTCGATGGTGTGGTGAGGTTGGGGGTGAGTTGGTATGTGTGAGGGTGTTTAAAAGGTTAAGAAAACCTCTTGAATGGCTTCTTAGTCACTGTGGGTTGCAAGCAAGATCCATGGCCAGGGCTGGCTGTGTGCACAGGCTGCCTTCCTCCACTGTCTTTCAGATCTTAACTGTTGAAGTCTTTTTATTTCTAGGAGTGGGTGTGAAACTGCCGCCTTCAGGGCAGTTGCCTCTTGGTGTAGCAGGAGTAGTAGCAACTCCTCACCCTTTGGGGCATAACAGAGCAGCATGAGCTGGATGGGAGGATCTGAATGAGAGGTGGAGATGGAGGCCCCAGCTCAGGAGAGTTGGGAGCAGGTTCAGAGGGATTAGTGGGGCAGGTGTGGAAATGTAGGCAATGGAATTGGAGGTCCAACAATGATGTACCTGTTCATGCGTGAGTCGGGGAGGTCTCGGAGTATTCTCCCAGTGCAGGAATGGCTGGACAGGAGAGGAGGGGACAAGCTGCCCTCAGACTGCTATGGGGAAACTGCCTGGGCCAGTGACTTTGGCTGGTAACGAGTTGATTGTGTTACAAGCTAGTAACCCAGCAGAGGGCATTAGGCTGCTGTAGGCACCATTTGCCAAATGAAGCTTAAATGGATGCCGTTGCAAACAGTTTGTGGCAAGCTACCACCAGGGTGATCGCCTCTGCATTTTCGTCACACCTTACTGTGAGCAGTCCCATTGCCTCCTGTGAATTTCCCCTGTCGTGCATACGGCGGACAGCAGGGCCGTGACATTTCATCACTCAGCAATTGCATCTTCCTTCTCGGAGGTGGTTGGCAAAGATCTCTTGCCTCTCGAACTTGTAGATCAATGTGTATTCCTCTGGGGGGAAGATGCACTTGAGTTGGGGGGTCTTTATCGTGGGGAATGCTATCAGGACAGCAGGCAGCTCAAGGATTCTGATAAGTGAAGCGATCTTGTTGCTAGGTATCTACTAACCAAAGGCTTGCTGCAAGCCTTGGCCAGCTAAGAGGCTGGTATTTTTTTACAATGCGCTTGAGAGTACCCGTCTTGTGATAAGTGGCACAAAAGCAGCATCACTTAAACAACTTCAAAGTACACTGGGTCAAGGCATAGTGGGTTGTTTCTAGGAACACACAGCCCTTGCTAGATCAAACCTTATTAGCAAGCCCTGACCTTCCTGACTCAGCCTGGATAATGTGAGCACACTGAATGTGCTGCTTTACCAGCTCGAGGGCAGAGCGCTGCATTTCCGTGAGTCTCAAAGCAAATCTTTCCAATTTTACCAACCTTCGTTTTATTTTTAATCTCTTGAGCTTAGGGTGAACGTAGAAGAAAAGAAGATGTCGGATAAGGGGAGTAGCATGGATGGAAAGACAGACCTAGCTAATGGTAAGGAAGGGGAATATGAGCCCTCTTTTTGAGTTGTCTTAAGCAAAGACCAAGGCCTGCCTAGAGCTCAGTGAAGAGCAAGAGATCAGAGGTGCCTTAATGCTTTCTCTGAGCCTGTTGACAATCCTCTGGATCAGCCAGGTAGGAAGGAGCATTATGCCCAGATCAAGGGGTTTTCTCTGTACAAAAGTGTTTTCTCAAATCTTGGACCCAGTACCAAGAAATGCCTTACCAAATGACAGCACTGCCCACCAAGTGCTTGCTCGCAGATTGAAGGTTCTCAAGCAGTCCTCAGGCAGGATGCTGTTGAATGACTTCACATGCAAATGCATGCAAATCTTGGTCAATAGAAGCAAAAGGGACCCTGTTTGCCTGATAAATCAGTTAATTGTTCACCTGGCCCTGATACAGCTCTAAGCAGTTCAGGGACAGGCTGTGGATAAGGGAGAATCCAGCATCCCATCTCTGTGTCCCTTGGCAAGCCCGTGGCCTGTCCCTTGTCTGGGTTGTGCTGTGTACTCCCCTTGCTTCAGAACAGATGTTTATTGTGCCAGATAGCACCAGTGCTGGTGCTTATCCCAGTAAAGTCAACCATGATGTTCTTCTGATTTCAGGGAAACCAGGATTTGGTCCTGGATTCCTGATGGTCTGCTTCTGCTGTTCTCTCCAAAAGTCCCAGTTAGATGATGGCTAGGGTGCCCTCAGGAGGAAGAACAGGCACAGATGAGCCCTGAAAAGCCAGGGCCGGACCAAAGGGGAGAAATGTCCCCAAGTTTAGGGGAGCAGAGGGATCCCCTGTTACATGGCCAAGATAACTGCTGACTGGAGGGTGAGGAGGTTCCATAGAGCCTCCTATGCGTGGGAGTAGGGATCATGTCTGAAAAGAGGCTGTGGATCAGGAGCCTGGTTTACAGCAAAGTTCATGCTTCTGTTAAGTACCAGAAGCAGGAAAAGAAGGGGTTACTTAGTCTTCATCAGGAGATGGGTTTGGGAAGTGAGAGGCTCGATTTGGGGAAAGGAAAGAAAACAATTGCGGTCACAAGTGCTTCCCATGCCACTGCAGTTAAAGGTAACAGAGGTCAAGTAATTGCATGGGGTGTAGGTTGTAGGTGTTGGTCTAAGGACATAGTCAGACAAGGTTCTTTCGGTGAATCTGTTGTCTTTTTATTAGACCAACTTAAATGGGAAAACATTTTTAAGTACACACCAACTGCTGAAACTTCCTCAGCCTGATGAAGGGTTTTTGAACCTGAAAGCTTGCTTTAAAATTTTTTTTTCCAACTATTTAAGTTGGTCTAATAAAAGATATCAGATTCACCCAAAAAACCTTGTCTGTCGAAGTAATTGCATGGAACTTGATGTTTAAGCAAGCAGTGCCCCAAGGTCATGCAGAAGTGATCTGAACATCAGGCTTTCTTGAATTAGACCCCAGGGGGCTGAAGTTTTTCCTTTAAGGTAGTCTGTGGAGTTCCAGGCAGCCGGTGGGTCTGGGTTTCTGAACCAGACCTTCCAACCCAGGATGTAGCCTTTGCGCCCAAGCTGAAAATGCTGTAGGACTTGGTAAAAGCAGTGCTTTGGCCAGACTTGATTCCCCTTTGGATGCACTGGACTTCATCCTGAAAGTGATGGTGTTCTGTTGGGTGCCCAGGGATGCTTGGGAATCCTGAGCTGTAGATGCAGGTAGGGAGGCTTGTTAGTCTGAAGTCAGCCTACAAAAGCTTTTGCCTCTCTGAACCAGTACATCTTTAAGGGCCACCCTGCCCTGCCTTCTTCCCAAAATGTAGATGTGAGAAGCTATTGACCTAAGAACTGCTTGTTGCCTATGCTATGTAGGGAGCTTGTCCAGCAGTCCAGAGGAGATGTCTGGAGCTGAGGAGGGACGCGAGACCTCCTCGGGCATTGAAGTGGAGGCCTCCGACCTCAGCCTGAGCCTCACTGGGGATGACGTGGGGCCCAACCGCACCAGCACGGAGAGCCGGGACACAGACACAGAGAGCTCAGGGGAAGACAAAGACTCGGACAGCATGGATGACACAGGCCACTACTCGATCAATGAGGAGAATCGCACCCATGACCGGTCCCACTCGGACGAGGAGGAGGATGATGAGGAGGAGCAGCGGTCCCGCCGCCGTGCCCAGCGCAAACGTGCCAACCATGACCAAGACTCCTCAGATGACGAACGAGCCCTGGAGGACTGGGTGTCCTCGGAGACGACCGCACTGCCCCGGCCCCGCTGGCGGGCAGTTCACGCCCTCCGGGAGAGGGAGCTTGGCTCCAGCTTGCGCTTTGTCCATGACGCCTGTGGGGCCAGCATCTTCGTGCAGCGCTTTCAACTCCAACATGGGCTGGAGGGACACGCTGGCTGCGTCAACACCCTGCACTTTAACCAGCGTGGCACGTGGCTGGCCAGTGGCAGCGATGACCTCAAAGTGGTAGTGTGGGACTGGGTTAGGAGGCAGCCAGTGCTGGAGTTCGAGAGCGGCCACAAGAGCAACGTCTTCCAGGTGAGAAGGCTGGGGTGGCATGGAGGACTTGGTGGGAGGGTGCTCCTTCCAGTCCAGTAAAGGTGCTGATGTAACATTAGGAGCATGTGGGGCTGCTTGCTGGCTGGAGCAGCTACTGGGGTGCCAGGACCCTGGTTCAGTGTCCAGCCCTCCTGACATCTTTCTGTGATGCTCTGGATATGTTGCCGCACCTCCACTTGCCCAGGGGGTGATGCTGGCTCCACTCCCACGTGGGGAGCCCTTTGCTTTGTGTCCATGAAGTCTGGAGCTGCCGTTCCCCAGGCTTGCTGCATAGGGCAAGAGGCTGAAATATGCAGCACTCAGAGCTGTCTCAGAGCCTCTGGTGAGTCAACAGCTGTCATTAGTGAGTGGAATTGCTTTACCTCTTGCAGAACCTGGGGGCTAGATGGAGGCGCTAGTCTGATGGGCCTTCTTCCCAGCTGGGAGCTGCTTGTGCTCAGAGCTGCCTCAAGTGCTGCAGACCTGGTGCTGCAGAGCTAAAGGACCTGAAAAGGGGTGGGGTTCCTATTACCATCAGCCTTGTGTTCTGTGGTGGCCTTGCTGACCTTCCAGGCTTTGTCCTGCTGCATGCTGGGGCTGAGGGTGGGAATGGAAAGGAATCCCTCCCCCATATAGGGAGGAGGACGTGCTCCGTGCCTGCTCTGACCGCAGCCTCTCCCATGTGCTCTCCTCCAGGCGAAGTTCCTTCCCAATAGTGGTGACTCAACTCTAGCCATGTGTGCTCGTGATGGCCAGGTCCGTGTCGCTGAACTGTCTGCCACCCAGTGCTGCAAGAACACCAAGCGTGTGGCACAGCACAAGGGAGCCTCACATAAGGTGAGTACCCTGCCAGCACCTGGGCATCCTGTGACCGCCATGCTGCCTCTTAGAACAGCTTGTAACCCCTTCTGTTCAGCAACTAATCAGCCAGTGCCTACCTGCCCTTCCTCTGTTTCAGGCTCTGTAAAGGATCCCAGAAAGGCCTGCCAAGGAGAGGTCTCGGAGGGTGGCAAGATTCAGTTCTACTTGTCCTGGTCCAGAGGAGCCCGGCTCTGGCCAGGGGTCAGAGAGAATTGATTTGTGCCTTCCCTGCCCTCTCGGCACCTCTCTTGGTGGCTCTTGTGCAGAGTTGTCCAGGACTTAGCTTTGCCATGATGTTGGAGCAGACTCTGGACATGTAGGGAGTCATGGAATCTTTTGACCCCTGCTGCCCGTCCATACTGGGTTTCTACCCTCCTGCCTGATGCACGATACCTGCTCATTCAGGGGTTTCTTGAAGCTCGTTGTGTTCCCTGTGGTCACTAGTTCGGTGGGAGGGAGGGGTATAAGGTGGCGGGAGAAGGGTATAAGGGTTGATGGGAGCTGCCACAAGGGCCAGATTTTTTGCAGCTCTTGTGGCTCTCATACATGGCCTGTAGCCCATGAAAATTGTGCATCGCAATATGCACTCCACTACATCTATCCATTGGGACAGCTCCAGTTCACCAGAAGGAGGTCCCTGCTTGTTAGGGCATGGCCTCAGCATAGCAGGCAATCCTGCCTTTGGCTGCTCCCTGCAGCACCCTGGGTGTCTGTCCAGCCATCAGTGTCTCCCTCCTGTGGGCAAGAGGAGGACATGCTGACAGATACAAGGGTTCTGAGCTGCTGCTTCTGTACCCTCCACCTCTCTGACCAGTTGTAAAGCTAATGGGCCTGTAAACCCCAGTGGTGCAAGCAGGTGACTGATGTGTCTAATCTTGGGTTGCGACTTTTCACCACAGGGACCACATCTGCTCCTGCTTCAAGCCAGGGGCTGTACTAGGTGCTGTCCAAAGGGCCCTGCTAACTCTGCCTGTCTCTGCTTCTGTTTGCATTTGTGCCTCCATCAAGTGCTGCAGCCTCTGGAGGTAGTGTTATAAACCCTGCTCTCCTCCATGCATTGTACTGTGGCCATCTAAGTGGCAGGTCAGAATAAACCTGCCCAGCAGTTTATAGGAGCCAGAGCCCAAGTATAGCAGCTGTCCTGTGCCTAAATCCTGCCCCTCTTAGCTGGCCAGCCTGTTTTGAGCTGAGGCTGAAAATGAGAACTAATGGCCTTCCCCGGCCCTCCCAGTACTTTTATCACAAGGAGTATACGCTATCTGCTCTAGCAACTTAGCTAAGTCTCTGGTTGCTGTGACCTACATGCAGGGCCCCAAAGCCCTGTGGTGTAAGACTTCCCTCTGGCCCTATAGGGAATTCAGATCCTTGAGCGGACTGCTGCACATGGCAGGGTCACTTGCAGGTTAAAAATCTTAAGGGTATCTGCCAAACATTGGAGGCTTCCTATCAGGAGAGCTCAGAGATGGAGGATACAAAGGAATAGACCGAATCAGTCTGAGTAAGAAAGAAAGAAATCAATGAGTGTTTGTCTTGCAGCTGGCCCTAGAACCGGATTCCCCATGCACTTTCCTCTCAGCCGGTGAAGATGCCGTGGTCTTCACCATCGACCTGAGACAAGACCGGCCTGCCTCGTGAGTATCACTCCTTGCTGCCTTCTGTTGATTTATCAGGGAGTTGATGACCTTCAGGCTCCTTCTAGGTCCTGAAGCCCTGGGTGCTCTGGTGTGGTTTGCCAGACTTTGGTTTTTGGTCATTTCACGCTTTCCTGGGCATGCCCTGGCTGTCTGCAGAGCTGCAACGCTATTCACCTGACCGAGAGATGGACTTATCTGCCAGCTGGTAGAGCAGTTTGCTTTGCAGTTGCATCTTTTCATGACTAAATCACTGAATGGCTCATGAAGCCTCCTCACTCGAGCACAAGGTACTGGTGCTGCTGCCCCCCATCCACTCCATTGCCTTCCACATCGGCAGGTGTCTGGGGACCTGCATAACAAGTTGGGTATCTCTTGGCCTGCTGTATTTGTTTGGCAGTCTTCCTAAAGTGGTCCAGCAGTTTGAGCTCTCCTTTTGCTGCCCAGAGCAGGTCCCTCCAGCATGCACACGGTAGCCTGCAGGTGTTCACGTTCACACCCCAGCATCCTCACCCCTGTGCGGAGGCTGCTGTTCCAGGCTTTCAGCCAGCCCTGAAGCGTTTGTGCACAAAGTCTGATGCACGTCTCCATTCCTCCTTCAAAGCACGCCATTGTGATCACTGACTGAGACTTCAACAGGTGCAAAGTACCCAAGTACCTGCTCTGGTTCTGTTTAGCAATGTGTCTAATTAATTACAGCACTTGGAGCTCCTTGCACTTACAATAGCTAGAAGCTTTTAGCCTGAGCAAACCTCTTGTTATTGGAACACTACTGCAGTTAATTGAAAAATAATAATTAGCTAGCAGCTGCGTGTTGTGTACAGTATCTCAACCTCATTGCATGTCGAGCTGTCGGCTTTGACAGCCTTCCAAAATAAATATACTGTCAGGTTCCAAAGCAGACTTCCAGCTCAGGGAACATGGTACTTTTCCAATGCAATGGAATCTTTTTGAAGATGATCCTATTTTAAAGTGAAGAGCTTGAAAGCTGACAGCATCAAAGCTTCTCTTATTGAATCTTTTGTTTTGGGTATACACACATATCTGCCTACCATTTTGCCTTGTTATGAAGCAGATGGTTTTAAAGATTAAAGGGAGACTGTCAAAACAATCACACTGATCATAGAACCATTTCAGTGCCTTTTGTTTGTCTACAACAGAAGTAATGCAAAACTTGATTTGGCCAGTAAAACCAACCTAGCCTTGGTTATTCTTGCTTTCCACACCATTCCTATAATAGCTTCCTGTTGCTATTGGATCTAATGGTAAGATAGGAATGGTCATCTCGCAAAGCTTCCAAGAAACCATTTGTGTTCATATGAACTCGTACAGAACCTAAATATTGAGAACTGTTTGCATACCCACCCCCCCCTCCAATACTGCTGCTATTTTCCTCCTCCTAGCTAAAATAAACAAGTCAATTGAAAGTGTGGTATGCATCCTGCAGGGTACTAGGTTATTACTAATTGTTTGGATGCATCAGACTGGCACATACATAGAACCTTTCAAGGACATGCTGCTAAATTTTGTTTGGAAGAAAAAAGCCAGCAGATGACTTCATGCAGCGCCGTTTGTTGACTTGTAGATGTGACATGTGCTTGCTTCAATTTGGAAGTAGAAATAATTTGTTTTTCTTCAGAGTGAGTAAGATTGAGTGAGCTGAGAGCCATGCACACACTTCCCATCTGGGCACTGTTTTGAATTAAAACATGAATCTTTCTCTTTTTTTCTCCTTTTCTTGTTTGAAGAAAACTGGTGGTGACAAAGGAGAAGGATAAGAAAGTGGGTCTCTACACCATCTACGTGAATCCTGCAAACACGCACCAGTTTGCTGTAGGAGGCAGAGATCAGTTTGTCAGGTGAGTGTCTCCCAGAAGATGCTGAGAAGGGCAGGAGTGAGTTGAGCAGGCTGAACTCTGCAGCTGGGGTCCTGGAGAAGACAGCAGCTGTGAGGACTCCAGAAATTCTTTCCTTTGTGTTGCCCAATACACTGACGTGCATTTCTTAACTCACGGAAGAAGTCACTTCTGCCATGGGGCTGCATCGAGGCCAAGTTGGATTAGTAGGAGTCGAAAAGGATTGGTCTCTCTTGTGGAGGAAAGCATCTCCAAATGCATAGTCAGGCCTCACCCACTGCCTGTGGGTTTTTCCTTCTCTCTAGCTCTGCCCCTTGGCTTCCTTTTCCAGTGTAAGAGCTGTTTCTCTATGCAGCTGCTCCAGTCTGGAATGCTTTTCTTGAGATTTGCACTGTGGTTCCTTGCTTTAATGTGAAAGTCTGTTTCTCCCTTGTCTGGTGCTTCTGAATTCTCTTCCTTTCTGCTGTCAAACAGTAGATAAAAACATTGAGACCTCATATTAGAGCAGTTCATGTTTAGAGCCCCTCACCCCCCTCCTCAGAGCTGAAACCCTCCATGTGAGCTGTCTAGAGCTGTGACCTGAGCCAGCACCTTGCACTCCCCAGGAGCCTAGTGGGCACTCCGGTTGACGGTCTGCTTCACCAAGGCTGCACTGCAGTTTATGCACGTAACATACTGCTTTTATGAGTATTTCACAAAGCCTGCCACTGGTACAGCTGCCCAAGAAATAAATGCCTCTACAAGCTTCCTTGCCTGGCTGTTCTAAGGGTTTATTCAGGATTAGGCCAGTGTCTGAGTCCAAGATCCTTCTCTCTGCACATAGCTTCTCTTCTGAGGAACTGAGTCTCCTTTTACCCTCCGCTTGCTATATAGGCTTCCTTCTGCCTATCTTTAGTGGCTAAGAGGGTCTCTTATAACCTCCTGATGTCCTGTCACCAGTCCCCCAACAGATGTTCCCTCCCTGCAGGGTACAGACTTGAAAGACTTGACAGTCACCAGGCTTTTCCATGTGACTAGCAGCTCCATATTCTCCACCCCTTGGAATATCCAACCAACAGGGAGGTGCAGGCAATGGGGAAGGTGGGGAAAGCCTTGTATGCCAAGCAGAGTTGCAGCCACCGTTCACAAGCAGTGCACAGGCAAGTTCAGATGGTGGCATCCCACCAGATGACTGCTGGAGGTGTGCATCTCCTGTCGTGTAAGGCTGTCTAGCACCTTGGTCACTCTCTGACGTGAAGGGCCCTTTGGCTCATGAAGGAGCTGGGGCACCAGCATCTGCAGTCTTGTGGCTGAGTCCTAGTTCCAGTGGCTCTGCAGCTCCCGATAGTTGCTCGGGATCTTGGTGGAATATGACCTTACACGGGTGCCTTACTGTATTTTGAAAGGGACTCGCTGAATAGCTGGAGAAGGGTCTTGGGTACGTTAGTGTGCACTGAGGACACTTGGAAAGTCATGGGGTTGAAAAGCTTTGAATCTGTGTGAACGTATTTTGCGGTGTTCTCACCAGCTTTCTTGCTCTCTTGTCTAGGATCTACGATCAGCGGAAAATAGACGAGAATGAAAACAATGGCGTGCTGAAGAAGTTCTGCCCGCAGCACCTGGTAGGCAGCTCTTTTACCCCAGATAATGAGTGTGAGTTGTTTCTGAGTCACTGCAGTCTGCAGCCTACGCTGCATGCGCTGGTGTTGCAGTGTGGGGAAGCTTGTATTGGGGGTGGGTCAGTAGATGGTGTGTGCTGTTCCTCAGCATCTCTTTCTTCCCTGTTGTGGATTTGTCAGGTGCTGTGTGGGCGTGCGTGTGTGCAGCAGTGTTGTTCCAAAGCAATTAAGATAGCTTGTATGATAGTTTCCAAGGTGGCTTAATGGCTGGAGGTAGGGGGTTACATTGTGGGACCTGCAGAGCTGTAGGCAGGGTGCAGCTGTTGGGGGATCATGTTTCATCCTACAGGAGAGATGCCTGTAAACCCTCCAGTTGTCAGCAAGATCGAAAGGGGAATGCAGCCCCTGATGGAGGTGGTAGGACATGTCCAGGCCCCATTAGTCAAGCTGGCATGTTCTCTGCCCCAGCTAGTTAGTGAAGCCCAGATCCCATCCCACAGAGTTTGAGTTAGGGTCGTTTTAGCTCTGGCTCACTTCAGAGCAGATGTTTAAACCGACTTGTGGCACTGGGCATCCTTGGCGCCTCCCTCTCTGCCAAATCAAGGACAGGTGGTATAAGGTGGACAAAGAATGGAGCAGCTGCGATGTTCTAACCCTGTGCAAAGTCTTGTACCCACTGGCCAGCTGGTTCTAAAGAGAACCATGGATTTGTATGCCCTACTTTGAAGCCCACTTCAGAATATAATAGCTCTGTGGCTCTTGGCACAATTGTGGTCAAAGTTGTCTCTGTGGTTCTTCTTCCTCCAGGTAAACAGCGAGTCCAAAGCAAACATCACCTGTCTTGTGTACAGCCATGATGGATCTGGTAGGTTTGTTTCTCTGCCTTTAGGGCTGTCCCTTGTCACGTTCACTTGTGGCTAAAGTACTGAGCAGGGATGAGCTCTTTGAATTTAAGTCTTCCTATCTGGCCTTTATGGTCATCAAAGCAGCCTGAGTGCTCCAAAGGCACAAAGCAGTCGTCAGATTGAGTGTCAGGGAGGTGGGGAAACGGATATGAAAGCCAGGAATGCACAGCCAGACATCTGGGAACAGAGCAACTCCTGGGATCTGGGTTCTGTTTGCAGATGAGTCACAGATCATGCTTGTCTTGGGATGAGTCACTCAATACCTATACATCAGCATCCCTGGGTGCAGTGTGGGAATGACACTGGCTTGCCTACCGCAAAGGGCTTGGAGATGCTACGTGAACACAATGTGGGATATGAGCTCATGTGTCCCTGTGCCAGCCTGGCTCTGGGCTTGGAGCTCCTGCTAGGTGTACTGGGGCAGATGGTTGCTCTGCCCGTTATGGCAGGGCATGTTGGTGCTAAATGTGTTGATTCTAACATTCTCCCACCCCTAATCTCTTGTATCATGGCAGAGCTCTTGGCCAGCTACAACGATGAAGACATTTATCTCTTCAACTCTTCTCACAGTGATGGAGCAGAGTATATCAAGAGATACAAGGGGCATCGCAATAATGCCACAGGTAATGATGCTGGAACAGTGTGTTGAGCACCCTGTGGCCTGTATGGTGTTTGGACCAGGCCCAGGGATGAAATTAAGTGAAAATGAGTTGGAGACGTGCTTCGGGTCTCTGATACCGCTGTCTCCGAGAGCCATCTTTCCCAGGTTGGGGCTGACTCCTGCCAGTGATGCTGATGGCACTGCTCTTACCCCTGCTCTGCTTTCTCTGGAGACAGAGATCACCTCTGACACGCAGCCAGATGTCTTTGCCCCAGCTGTTCTGTGATGACTAAATTCACCCCCTGGACTCCGCAGCGGCCTGGTGGGGAATGCAGTTTGGACTTGAGGGGCATTGGTGGATCAGGGGAGTTACTTGCTTATCAAACAGCTAATGCAGGCGGCAGGGCAAGCATTGCAGGTTTGGGTTGGGCATCCACAGCTCTGGAGCAAGGCAGGAATAGGTGTCCCCTGTCACTCTCTCCTCTGGTCCGTCTGTTATGAGAAGTTAAGCTCTGCCTTCTGGCCATGCTCACAGGGAGCCCCTGGGTGCTGGGCAATTGAACAGATCCTTGTTGGTAACCTCGGAAACCTGTTTATTTCCTTCCTGACAGCAAGCATATGTTGGAAGGATTGCTCCCTGGGCTCTTGATGTCTTTGGTCTGTGCACCTGAAACCCTCTATCTGCTTTCAGTGAAAGGCGTAAACTTCTATGGCCCAAAGAGTGAGTTCGTGGTGAGTGGCAGCGACTGTGGGCACATCTTCCTGTGGGAGAAGTCATCCTGCCAGATTGTCCAGTTCATGGAAGGCGATAAAGGAGGAGTGGTGAGTGTGGCATGAGCAAGTCCCCCAGGCTACCAGCACAGCAGCCTCCTGGACAGATCTTTCAGCTGAGTGGTAGGGAGGCTAACAAAGTAGGAAGCCAGGGCACTGGGGGTGCTGTTCTCTAGCTACTTGCCTAAGAGTGAGACTGTGTGGTTTTTTGTTTTTCCAATTCTGTCACTGACTCAAGTTGTTTTCACAAGTGCGCAGTGCAAGCGTTTGGTTGTGCATATAAAGCTGTTTGAGGTATTTATGGAAATAGCTGTTCCCCAGTCCTGGCAGGGAACCAGGCCTACTGGGGCAGTGACTTGAGCTTACACAGTGAGTCTGAGAGCACTGGGAGCAGAACATGGTCTTTGCATTACTGGTTGTTGCCTTGTTTCCTGCCCTATCTGGTCCCCGCCTGGGAAGTAGGAGGTGAGTTTATTCCTTCGGTAAAGGTGCTTTGAGGGAGGCTGCCTGGCTTTCTCCTCTGCAAGCAGGGCTAGTGCAGGAGATGCAGGAAGTGCAGCTAGTCTAGTCAAGCTGAAGGATGCGAGTTGGTATCAGTCAAGGAAAGTCAAGCCTCTGAAAAGTAATGAAGTACTTGTAGCCAAGATAATGACAGTGAGAGCAACTTCACAGTGTTGTCCAAAGGGAGTAAGAGACCTTCCTAAAGTGTCCACCCTGTCATGTGACGGCCCCCCTGCTCGCCTGCCTGTGGCTAAAGGCTGTGACTATGAAGGGAGGCTGCTTTTGAGGTGGCCAGCCAAGGATTTGCTCTGAAAACAGCTTTCCTCATCTGTGGTATTGCAGTGGGTCATGAGAGCCACGCAAGAAAAGCTGGCATCTGCCACCCTCCCCATACTGAAATCCCAGCATCCCCATCAGCTGCAAACTCTTCCCTGAGCCATGCTGTGATAAACAGCCTCCTACCTGTTCCCACCATCCCACTCAGTGGGGAACAAGCGCCTGTTCCCAAGCCAATTGCTGCGATTGCAGATAACACCTGTGTGCTGCCGGGCTCCGTTTCAGTTACAGCCAAGAAAACAAGTTTCTTGGCGTGTCCTTGTTCTGACTTGAAGCCAAGGTAGGAAAGGGCCACAGGTGGTCTAGTAGGACAGAGCCTGGAAAAATCCTGGAGTATTGGTTTGAGAGCAGATATTGAAACATGTGCGTGGCTGTGCTTTGTGGATGTCCTAGCCACGGAGCAGGCCCCACCTGGCAGCCTGGTGAGTGGGATGTTCCTCCCCAGCGCAAAAGTCCCAAGAGATGGAGCTTCTGGTCCCTTCTCAGGCAGACAGGAGTGCTCACTGCCCTCGTTCCCCCACCATTTACATGCAGGGGCTCATCTCTTGAGTAGAAATAGCAGCAAGTGCCAAGCTCAGCAGTGAGGGGTGGGCAATGCCTCCATGCCACCTTCTGCGGCTTTCAGTCCAGCAGTACTGGCCTGTGCTTGACTCTAGAAGTGTGCACCAGCAGGGCCCAGCAGACCACACTGGTCTTGTGCTTTGAAGGGGCCCCAGAATTCCTTTCCTGGAGTACCTCCACCCACATAGTGCTGCTTCCCCCACACTCAGGACCCCTAGTGCGGCCCAAGGGGCTGCATCAGCTGTTGGCACTCTGGCTCACTGCTCTCGCCATATCCAAGGTCTGTCTGTTTCACTTAAATCAGAAACTCTTCTGCCTCCTGCACCAGCCGCTGTTTGGAAGAGTAGTTTTCCCCTTGGCTGTGGCTGATGCTCCTCTCGTGGCAGGTGTCATGCCAAGCACCTGCCCAGGTGGAGCCTGGCATGTTCATGAGTGAGGCTGTGAGCCCCTTGCATTGAACCTTGGCAGAGGGGACTGCTCTGAGGTGTAAATCACTGAGGGTCTCTTGCGGGTTCTCCCTTGGCTGGCAGAGCGACGGCTCAAGGACACACGGTAAATATCCCTGCTGCCTGGCAGAAGCTGAGAGACCCACGTGCAGCCGCTCTGCAGAGCCATTGGCCCTCCTAAGCAAGGGCTCCTTATGCTCGCTGTAGGTGGCAGCTGACTTGCTGCCTGCCCTGAAGGTGAGGGAATGAGGCTAGAGAGACATGGGGCTTTGCCTATGGTTGCACAGGGAGTTGGTGGAAGAGCTGAAACTGCCTTCCATGAATGCTCATGTGTGGACACCTGGCAGGAGGGGGGAGACCAGACCAGCCTGTTCCAGGTGCTGAGCCCTGGGCTGCATCAGCTTGGTCTGCATGCCCTCTGGCAGGGACTGTGACAGCATTGATGGTAGGAGCTTGGCTTTGTGCTCTGTTCTGTTCCCAAAACTCCTTTGATTTCCTGTGCAGCATGCTTTCTGTGTGGCATAGAGAGGGTTGAGAACTGCTGCAGGGTGGTGTGAGAGGCCAGGCTACTAGATGAGGCAGATGATGGGGATGGGGCACCTGAGGAGATGCACTTTCTCAGTGGCTTATCCCAGCTAAAAGCATATTCTGCTGCTGCTTCTCAGCTCGTCTTCCTTGGCTGTTGTGCACTGACACTTGCAGGCCACACACCAGCTCCCTGTCGCCCAGTGCTGGGCCATAGTGGGGGCACTGTGTAATGGGGCTGCTTTGGTTTGGTCTGTGCAGGCACTGGCATGCTGAGTGACAGGCTGCCTGCAGCTGCTGAACAAAGCAGTACTGCATGAATGTCCCTTGCTTTCTCAAGCAATCAGAACTTATAGTAGAGGTGATATCTTTTATTAGACCAACTATATTTTTGCAAAAAAAATTCTTTAATTGCAAGCTTTTAGGCACAACCGCTCTTCATCGTGCATAGGAGAAAAGATTGTGAAAGTTCTGGGTAGAAATTAAAGTTCATATTTCATAGGAGAATTGAAGGTGTGGTAGTGAAGGGGGTGACACCTATACAGATGATGCCTGCTAAGACCCCTGTGCGACTGCTTCCCTTCTCTGGGAAGAGCCTCATCCCCAGCCTCTCAAGCATTTGTGCTGCATTCACACCCCTTTATAAGGTAGTTGGTGCCTCTGCAGGCTGCTGTTTAATGACATTGCTTCCCTTTCCTTTGGCTTCGTCCCAGTGGACCCAACCCGTCCCTACTTGCTCATGGGGATGCACCATCCTGTCCCTTCCTGGCCAGCTTCACAGTGCCAGCCAGTGGCTTCCTCCAGCTGTGCTGTCCCAGGCGACTTGTGATCTCCAGCCCAGCTGACCATGCACTGTGCTGGGAGCTTCCTGGCACCTGGTGCTCTATGGACGTAGGAGCTGTCCATGAGCCCAGGACCAGCCCACTCACCTTTTGGGCTGCTGCATGCAGAAGTTCAACTCTGGTGCTGGCTGAAAGGTCATCTCATCAGCATTCTGCATTCCCCATTCACAGGGATCT
The DNA here is from genome assembly GCF_030867095.1 of Alligator mississippiensis. Lineage (NCBI taxonomy): Eukaryota > Metazoa > Chordata > Crocodylia > Alligatoridae > Alligator > Alligator mississippiensis. Next base: position 21,090,861 of record NC_081838.1, on the reverse strand, counting down.
GGGTGTGCATCTGCTGGAGCCTGAGCTTTCAGTGCTGTGAATTTCCCCCCTGGAACCCAGGAATATATATTTGCTGCTGCTTGTGGGGCTGGCCTGTCACAGTGAGGTTTCATGCTGAGCAGTTACACCACTGGGCTAATCTTGCCTCCCCCAAGAACAGATCTGTGCAAAGACAGATGTCGGAGCACACTGTGTGATAACTATCTTGGTGGGGCACTAACAGAACAGCTGACTTTGGGGTGGGGAAGGCAGATGGGTTGAGCAGACTGGGGAGGCTTTGCAGGGGGACATTGTCTCTCATCCCTGTATCCTGGAGTTTTGCTCTTAGGGTACATGTTGTCCAGGGTCACAATGGAAATCGGAGCTGGGAACAGCCCAGTCAGCACCAGGGGCAGTTGGCTACACTGCCTACCTTGTCCTGCAGCCCTTCGTTTTGTTCTTGGGTCGATCCTGGGGCTTAGCAGCCAGAGTCATTGTTTCGGCTGCCATGATACAGGTCCTCGCAGCTACGAGTTTGGCCACCTGCTTAGCAGGTGCGGCAGCACATGGTAACGTTCCAGGGAGGTATGAGACTGCTTTTGGCTGCAGTGGGTTGCAGCTTGTGGGCACATGTGGGCAGCTATGTCAGGCCCTGATTGGAGTGGCTCACTCATCCATGGGGTGATCTGGATGTCTGCATTCAGCCCACGGGAATAACAGAACGATGTAACAGTGACTGGGGGGGATACAGCCTAGTTCCTTAGAGTGCAGCTGGCCTAGCGCAGCACAGCTGCCACCTTCATATCAGCCTGATCCTTTTTCAGGAGAGAAAGCATGTCCAAGCCCAGTCGGTCAGCATGCAATGAGGGGGAGCAACACTCCCCAAGCATCTTGGGAGTACTTCATTTCTTTGCACGCAGTTCCCCACTGCTGCCCATGGGTGCTGAGAGAGCGTGAGGCCTGAACTCATAGAAAAAGCTGCAAGCTTTGGCCTCTGGAAGTCTTTCAGATGAATGCATGTCACAACCCCTGACTCTTTGATGGACCTAACTGTTTTCTCATGTGGTCTTGCCACTTCCAGCTCCTTGATCTTGCACAAAGCCTACAAGACACTGGAAGCAGCACAGGACTTAGTTCTGGGCTGTCCAGGAGAACTGCAGTAGGTGGAGATGGTGGGAGGCCAGCGTGGGATGACTGTTGGCAGCGTGCTGTGCGGCTCCTTCTCTGTGGTGTCTTGAGAGTTGGAGTTTCTGCTGCTCTGCTCTGCTCTGCTCTGAACGCTGTCCTTTGGTGGAAAGCATTTAGCTGTGAGCTGACCTGTGCCCCTTCATGTAGGAAGCGCTCATCAAATCAGGGCAGTGTTTGTGTTGGGCTGTCTCGCCCATTGATTTCATGCTAAAGCTGGATCAAAAGAGCTGGGTCTCAGACAAAGCTATCTGGCTGTTGCTGTCGGGTCTGTTATCGGCAGTCTTATTAGTGCTGCCGTTGCAGGACCACGAAAAACAGGACGTACCAGGTGTCTTGTTGCACAGACACCTGAGCCAAGGGCTTTCAACAGGATGCCTCACTGTGCGGTGCACTTCAGGTTTCATCCTTTGTAGTGGATGTCCAGGGCTCTGTTTCTGATTCTTCCTGGTCATTAATAGCTTGCTAAAGCCTGGAGAGCTGGGGGTGGGGGGAGGCTAGCCAGCCCTGGCAGAGCAAGTGGCAAGAGGTGGGTTTCACTTGCTTGGAAAGCACTGGCTGCAGCACCATGGATGAGGCTCAGCATAGGCCATGGGGCCAGGCTGAAATGTGGGTCGTGGCAGTAGTGCAGCCTGTGGCCCCAGGTTTTGCATTAAAGAAGTGGGTATCTAGTGGGTCTTGAAGGCTCACAAAGCCCTCGGTGAAGCAGATCCTTGGCAAGCAGGCCTTGCCTAGCTCCCTTGTTTGCCTTGGTCTCTTTGGGGCTGCCAGCTAGCAGCATGACTCGGCTGTGGACAAGCAGGAGCTGTCTGGTCAGCAGTGCTCCAGGATTGTCTTTCACCTGAGGGGAGCAGGACACTCACTCTCCAAACCTCCCACAGAGGCTGTACTCGCCTTCTAGTGACAGTGGGCCATGCTTTCTATTCAGTGTTGAAGCTGCACGTCTGAGAGATGGACCTCTTTTCTGGCGATTTGCAGCTCACTTAGTTTAGACCAGGGGCATCAAACATGGGGCCTGTGGAACCGTTGTAGCCAGCCCGTCGGCAGTCTGGCAGGCCACCGGGAGCTGGGGGCATGTCCTGCTGCAGAATTTCGGGTCCCCGGACTTGGATGGACATGGCTGTCAGTGGTAAGGGCTCCAGTTGCAGCAGTGGGCTGTGCAGATGCAGCCACTGCTTGCCATGCTGCTGCTGCCCCCAGACCTGTACCGCTGTCTGTCCCCAAACCCACCACAGCTGCTGATGGATCCAGTCCAGGGCCCAGGGTGTTTGACACCCCTGGTTTAGATTCATTCCAAGCCCGAATCCAGGAATCTGGACTGAAAAGCTGTTTCCAAGCAGTTTACATAATGCTGTCGCACTCTGGCTTTTACTCCCAAGTTTGTCTCTTGGCACGTGCTGTTCCCAAGCAGGTTCACCTCCTTGCTGAATGCTCTCCTCCAGGACTTCGGTTTCAGTGTTTCCTCTTGGTTGCTGCATTCAACTCACTGAGAGGGCGGTTTGGTTACTTGGCTGCCTGCTGCCTGAGCACAATAGGATGAATTAGACCAACTGGAGAGAGTCCAGTAGAGGGCAATGAAAATGGTTCAGAGGCTGGGGAACAGGACTTGGGCTGAGGGAACTGGGCTGCTTTAGTCTGCAGATGGTAAGACTAAGGGGGATTTAATAGCAGCCTTCAACTCCCTGCAGGGGGGTTGCAAAGAGGGTGGAGCTGGACTGTTCTCGGTGGTGGCAGATGACAGAACAAGGAGCAATGGGCTTCGGTTGCAGCAAGGGGAGTTGAGACTAGAACTTGGGAAAAACTTCTTCATGAGAAGGATAGTTTTAAAGCACTGGAACAGGTTTCCCAGAGAGGTGGTGGCGTCTTCATCCTTTTGGAGGTGTTTAAGACCCAGGTAAACAAAGCTGTGGCTGTGATGATCTAGTTGGGGCTGGTCCTGATGTGACCTCCTGAGGTCCCTTCCAACCCTCATTTTTCTTTGATTCTGTTTGAGAGGTGCAGCAAACTGTTTGGCTTTAACTTATGGGAGGTAACACCTGCCAAGTAAGACTCCATGTTGGTTCTGTCAGGTCTCTAGATTTTTTGATATGTATTTTTTAGAGCGGGTCCACTGCCTGAAAATGTGAATTCATGGCTCTTGGCTGCAGTGGCTGTTAAGAGAAACCAGGAGACTCCCCCCAGGGAATAAGTCTGAAGAAGGAAGGAAGTGTCCCTGCGGGGTGCCTGCTTCGTTCCCTGACCCACCTGTCCTGGGGACAGACTGGAGATAATTTGTACAAAGGGCTATGGTTAATGCCAGCATAGGGAGAGCAGCTTCCTGCTGCTGTGCGGTTTGGGAGTGCTGATCCAGCTGCTGCCATTGCCAGTCAAGTGCTGAGAGCAGTGCAGCATCCCGGGCTCCCAACTCATGTCTGACAAGTCGATCACACTCTGCTCCACGGTATCATGAGTGCTGCCGCCTCTCTGCACTGCCTCAGTGCCTTGCCGAGAGCGCTAGCACTTTCCTCCCTTCAGTTTTGCTCGCTCTGCAAATCAAGCCTCATGCCCTCATCCTTCCATAGGTAGTGCTGTGCCATCCCCTTGTGCAGGTGGGCACCTGAGGCATGGAAACCAGTCTGCTTGGAGTGGGGCTGTGCCTTGGGAGGAGGGGAGCCTGCATCTTGGGCTGTGAAGATGTTTGGGTGCAGTCCTGCCTTATGCTGTGCTGAGCGAGCTTGAGACGCTTGACAGAGCTTCCTTTATCTGGAGTGGAGAGTTGCTGTTTTTATCTGTTTCTTGGACGGGGAAACTGAGGCTGAGTGGAAGCAATTTGCCCTGTACCAGAGGGTGTGGACATGGCAGAACAAATCTACTTTCCTCCCATAATGAAGCCAGTGCATGACACGCAGTCTAAAGGGAAGCCCTCCATCCCCAGATTGGAACAAAGCGAACTTACCTTGTTGGATGGGGCCGTGAAATAGAGAGAGCAGCTGTCTCTTCTCAAGTGCATTACTTTACTGGCGTACAAAAACTAGAACTCTTGGTTCCAAAATGATACCTTTTATTAGACCAACTGGAAAATGGCAAGAAAATTGTCCTTTTCTGCAAGCTTTTGGGATCAAAGTCCCTTCGTCAGGCTGTGGGAAAAGTGTAGATGGTAAAAAGTCCCCATAGGTGGGAAATAAACTTCATTTATGCACAGAGGGAGCTGAAGATGGAAGTCTGTCCCTCTGGGTCCATGAGAGTGTCTTTGTGAGCTGTGTTGAGTAGCTCTTTGATGTGTTGATCAGGTAGAAATTCCTTCACTGGAGGTGTCAGTTGGCAGGCAGGGAGGCAAAAAACGTCCTTGTTGTTTTGCAGTGAAGTTTAAAATCCAAAATCGGCTAAAATTCGGCATCTTCCATGTTTCAGGGGTGTACTTGGTAGCCGTGTTGGTCTGAGACAAAGACATACAAAAAACTAGAACTCTTTCTTGGTTCCAAAATGATACCTTTTATTAGACCAACTGGAAAATTACAAGAAAATTGTCCTTTTCTGCAAGCTTTCGGGATCAAAGTCCCTTTGTCCTTACTTTATTGGAAAGCTTAAACCTAAGTATTCAGATCAAGCAGTGGGAAAGCGAAAATGTATGCCTAGGAGGATGGACCCCAGCAGCTCTGGGTCTTTTGTTCAGTTCTTCCAAGACCTCGGGTCCATGATTCTCCACTTTCCCTGACTTTATATATCTATATCCACACTCATGAATGCATATTATGTATGTACACGTGTGTGTATTGTGAGCACACAGTTACTGCTGACATGCATCTTTCTACAACCTGATTGGGTCTACCTTAATGAAAGGGGTTGATCATGAAACCACCCCCCTCCCCAGGAAGAATTTATGTCATACTTAACAGCTGTTTAACTAGGAAGGCCTTTGGTTTCAGCTCTTTACAGTGAGTGCTAGTTCTTATGGTAATTGTTTTCAATTGCTTGGTTTGTGGGGCTATAATGATACACTTAAATCAGTGCATTCTTGTTTACATCAGCAAAACTACAGGATCTGCTTGTACCACCCTGTCTCTACAAAGTAACCCAAAGTTTGGTCCAACCTTTAAATAATGGAGGACGCAGACAAGATGGAGGGACTTATGCTAAGATCTCTAAAGTGTTTCTTACATAGCTGTGTGCAGAATGGGTCTCTTCTAGGGTGATTTTTTGAGGGGGTTTTGGGGGTTTTTTTATTTAACCCTGGGTTATGCAGAGTAAGTGTTGTGCATCTGCACCCTTAGATTCATCCCAGAGTAGCAGTTGGCTCAGTGTAAACAGGCTGTTACTGGCTCTAATGCCTAATGGCCCAGTCTGTAGCAGCACTTAGAGCCAGGAGCTGGTTGGTTGTCCACCCTTTAATTCTGAGTAAAATTGGGGCAGGTTGCCCTGTAGTAATCATGTTTGTGCTCTGGCCCTCAGATCTGGGGCAGAGCAGGGCTGGGGTCTGTCTGGAGGTCTCCCCAGCAGACAGCAGCTGCTCTCAACACCTAATGGCCTGTTCCTTTCCATTGCAGGTGAACTGTCTGGAGCCGCATCCTCACCTCCCTGTCTTGGCCACCAGCGGGCTGGATCATGATGTCAAGATCTGGGCACCCACAGCAGAGAATCCCACGGAGCTCAGCGGGCTGAAAGAGGTGAGGGCCAGGCTGGCTCGATGGCTGCTTAGGGCTGGGTCCTTGCATCTGTCACCTCTACTGGCCTGTGACCCTCTAGACCCCACCTCTATGGGGCCTTTTGGGAAACTGCAGTGCTGACTGCTTCATAGTGCCCCCAGCACAGTGGGGAGCAAGGAGAAGTCACCCTGACCTCTCGGTGCCTCGGCCGTCCCTGACCACCCTGCCATGCTTCTCATCCACCCGGTGACTGCTGTCTGCCACCCATGAGCCTTGGGGGGGCTGCGGGCTCAGCCTGTCCCATGAGAGACGGCCTGATGACAACCTGCCAGCAATTCCCATCATCCCCGCTGAGCAGCAGGCAGGTGGGCATGCCCCAGCCACGCACTGACTTGGCCACTGCTTCTGCTTCCCCAAGTCTCCTGCCTGCTTCTCTGTTTCGCTTGCAGTTCCACTTGTGTCTTCTTTCTCGGCAGTGGCTGTTCTCTGCTGGGCTTGGGGTGGGGGGTGGGACATCAGACAAGCTAGTGTTGTCCTAGGGTCAGGCCCTGCAGGCCTAGAGCTTCTCTCAGCTGTGCCGTGACCTTTCTGACTGGGGTGGGGGAGCAGAGAGCTCCGCAAGCAGACTTCCCAGGCAGTGCCTTGCTGCTGCCCTGCCCTCCAGGCTCTGAGGGAGCCCTTGGGCATGCTCTGTCCACCCCTGGGGCCAGGACCTCCTGGTGACACTGGCTGACTGGAGCCTGATGGCTCCTCTCGTTGCCTGGCTTTCCCAGGGACATGTCTGGCTCCTACATGCTCTGGGAAGCTCTGTGCAGCACCTGGCAGCTGTGTCTCTGCAGTCCCCACTGACGCCTTCCCTCTCCACCCCCCCACCCCACAATGCTGCTGCCTTCAGGTGATCAAGAAGAACAAGCGGGAGCGGGATGAGGACAGCCTGCACCACACTGACCTGTTTGACAGCCACATGCTGTGGTTCCTGATGCACCACCTTAGACAAAGACGCCATCACCGGGTAGGTGCCCATGCCTTGCCACCCCAGCTCTGCTTTCTCATACACCCTTGAGCAGCAAGAGGGGTGGAGGGGGGGGGGTCTGAATATCCATGCAAAATTGCAGCCCCTTGCCTGCATCCTGTTCATTTCCAGCTGCTTTGCAGTGCAGCATCTTGAGGGCAGGCAAGGCTAGTGTTGCCACAGCTGCCCAGACCCTGCTGCCCTTCCCCAGTGTGTCCGCTTTGGAGCGGGCACCTGGTTCTGAAATCTCCTGGACGTAGTGGTTCCTCTAGCATCGTGAGCACAGGGCTGGGCCCCAGATCTTATAGCTTTTATTCCTCGCGCAGCAGGTGACTTCTGCCTCAGCAGGAACCACATCTCCCTTGCAGCTCCAGTCACCTGGAGCAGCTTCCCTGGTGACAACCCCCACCACTGCAGCCACCCCCTCGCTCCCCTCCCCTCCCCTCCATCTCTTTTCATGCCAGCCTGTGCTGGCAAGTGTGTCTGCCAGCTGACTCAGCAGGGCTGGCGGTTTGTGGAGCGCTGGGAGCTCTGGGGGGGGCGGGGTGGTACAGCCGCTAACGCAGCGCTTCTCCTTGGCAGCGCCGAAGAGAACCTGGTGCCACCGACGGTGACTCGGACGAGTCCCCCAGCTCCTCCGACAGCTCGGACAATGACGAGGAGGGCCCGGACCGGGTGCAGTGCATGCCCTCGTGAGGCCATGGGCGCGCAGCCCCTGCGAGGCTGGGGCAGGGGGAGGAGATGAGGAGAAATCCCTACTAACACTTCCAGCTTTTTCTTGAAACGTAAAAGTCCCCCCCCCCGTCCTCACGGCCCTGCCCCGGGCTTAGCTCCACGACATTGCACTTTGGCTGCCCTCACGCCAAGGAGCAGGTGGGAGGGTGGCACAAGACCCCAGCACTGCCGGTGAGCGCCAGCCCCTGCCCCCCTGTGCTGGCTGTGTGTGCCTGGGGGGGGCTGGCAGGGAGGGGGCTGTGTTTATTTTTGTACTAGAAGATTTCCCCCTGAGGAGAGTGCGCTTGCCTGCCACACATGCCTCTTGCCCCAGCTTCGGTTGAGCCTGTGCTGAGTTGATTTGTTCTTTTCTTTTTCTCCTCGAGCCACCGGTGGGAGCCCAAGTGGTGGCTGCAGCACGTGTGTGCGTGGAGGGGCACCACTGCGTGCTCTTGGTTTGTGTGTTTTTCTGCCCCCCTAGATGAGAGCGTCTCGGGCCTGTGTCTCTGTGCGGGGCTTCTTTCTGCCTGTGTCCCGCCTGGCGAGCACCCCATCTACCGTGCTGCAGGGCTGCTCTGTGACCACTTTCTACCCTGGCGCTGGCAGAGACTCTTGCCTAGTTTGTACATATCAGTGATTTGCACTTGGTTTGACTCCTCCTCCAGCTCCCCCTGGATCCCCATCAAAACAAAGCTAATTAGCAAGCAGGTCCCTGCCCTTGCTGTCTCGGGGCTGGCGAAGGCCTGGGGCAATAGTTCCAAGTTTAAGGCCCCAAGGCTGGGTCTCTGCCTCAGTCTCCATGGAGGGGAAAACAAAGGAAAGTCCTTTAATTTTTCTGTTACTTTTTTGAAAAATCTGTTTTGGGAGATGCGGCCGAAGTTTCCCAGCGCTGGTGTAGAGGCCTAATTTTATATATGTATTAAAAAGAAAAAAAAAACAACCGCGAACCAAATCGAACTTGGATGTTATCAAGTTAAAATTATTGTAAAGGTTTAAATATATATTATATATAAATGCAATAAAAATAATTGAGACACACGTCGGTCCCTGTCCCGCAGTCCCAGCATCTGTGTAGCGGGGGTCAGCAAAGCCTGGATGCTGACAGCAATTGAGCAGAAGATTGACACTGAAAGAGGATGGGAGGTGGCATGAACTGGGCCACACTCCCTTCAGAGCCAGCCCCATCCCAGCTGCCTGCTGGTGCCTGCTCTTTGCCACGACAGCTCCAGCAGTGCTGAGCCTTCTCCTTTTTGGTTTTGGAGCTACTGCAGGCATGATCCCTCCCTCCTCCCCTGGGGCCTGAGGGGACTCAGGACTCATGTGCCAGACTCCCTCTATACGTTGGTTCCTTTTGCCTTCACAGTGTCAACTACTTTAGGGCATGGGGTTAGAGTTTGGGGGTCCTGGTTCCTGCTGGTGTGACCACTTGGCTAGCAGGCTTGATGGCTCGGTGAAGACTGATTTTCTGCCCCCCCTCCCCCAGCCCCTGGTAGGAAGCACTGGGTGCCCTTGGATTGGATGGAAAGCAGCAGCTCTTGTGCTTGCATTGATGCCTAAGCTGGGTGAACTAATAACAGTAAAACACTAAGGGATGGGGAGGATAATACTGCAGCCCCCAGGCTTTCTGCAGAAGGTTGTGTTGGTAAATGAGCTTGAGGCTTTCAGAGCAGGAGGTCTGATAGGGTGACCAGGGCTACACAGCCGGGGAGGGAGTCGCATCATGACCTTGAGGGTTATGGTTGTCTGTGTGGAGAGATTAGGGGAGAACCAATCCATGTTTACACAATCCTCTCTGCAGTTCCTCCGCCAGCTCCTGGTGCTTCCCAGGGACTGTGAGCCCCGGTCATAGCCCTCGGTCTTGTGCACAATGGGGTTGCTTGTGCTGGGCCCCATGTCCAGCGTGTGAGGAGCAGGGCGCAGTGGGGCCAGCTCGGCTCCCTGGCTCAGGGTTTGCAGAGGCAGGCACTTAGAGCATGGGGGCTGGGTGCTGGCAGTGGCTGCAGCCGTGGCTGGGACTAGGAGCAAGACCTGTTATGCCTCCTGCTCCGCTGCAGGGCTTGGGACCCCGGCCTGAGAGCTCCTGGGGCTCAGCTCACCCCCCTGCTCAAGCAGGTCTCAAATGCGTTGGTTGCCCTGCTCCTGTGCCAGCCGAGACTGGGCATCGCATGGCATCACAGGGCACCAAGCTGCTGGGCAGGGGCCTCTGCTCCTCCCTAGTCCCAGCTGTGCTGGCTCCAGACACTTTGCTCACAGGACTGGGCTTGCCCTAAGGATCCAGTCTGGGTGAAGGTGGGCAGAAGGAAACTGTAGCGGGGGCAGGAGGATCTTATCACCCCAGGCACTATGGCCCCTGCCACCACCCATGGCCTTCCCCAGCATGGACCTAGGCAGGAGCCCCTTGCCCTCCCGCCCCAGCCTGCACTGCTCCCAGCAGTTCCTTGGTAGGGCAGGGACTATCTTCCACTCATTCCTCCCTGCTCCACCCCACCCAGCCCCCCAGCTTGGCCAGGATGGGCTGGGCTGGGGGCTTGTTACCCTGCTCCCCAGCCATGTGCTGGATCTCTGGGACAGGGGCTGCTCTTGGAGGCTGGGTGTGCACCTACTGTAAGGATGCTGTAGGGCACAGGGCAGGGGGTGGTGGTGCAGGAGGGGGACCATCCCTCCCAACAGGAATTCCCAGCATCTCTTGACAGTTTTTTTCCTGAAACGGGCAGAAAAGGCCAAATCAAGCAGTCCCACAGGCTGCACTCTGCTTGGCTGACCACTGGGGCAGCAGGGAGGGCTGAAGCAGCCAGGTGGTCCCCAGGGATGGAGTCCCCAGGGATGAAGCCCCCTGCCCCTCCCCATCCCCTGCCTTGTAGCTGTTGCTTCTGTCATCCCTTTCCTGCCCCAGTCCCGGGTCACCTCCCACAACCCTGGCTGGCAGCAGCAGGAGCATCACTACAGCCTCAAGCCACCAAGGAGGTGGCCACAGCTGGGCTAGGTCTGGCCCCCACTGCTCTTGCCATACATTTCATGAACCCTGGGGAGCTATGCAGCATATGCGCTGGACACTGCATGCACCCCCAGACTGGGCAAGACCTTGGCATGGGCTGCGGTACAGGCTGCTGGTGCCCTCCCACTTCCCTCAAGCAGTTCAGCCTTGTCCCTGGCCACCGGTGCCCCGGCCCATTCTGCTTCGGTGGCTTTTTTATCCCTCCTGACATCTCCCCTGGGGCCGTGTGTGTACTGTCCCCAGCAGCCACACTGTCCTGCCCAGCCCAAAGGCATGGCGCACTGTGGGGTGCCCAGAGCACTGGCTGGAAGGCAGCCCAGCCTTTCCCGGGGGCAGGGCTGAGCTAGCTGCATGCATGGCCAGGGGTGGGTAGGCCTAGCAGGATGGCACAGGAGCTGGTGGACAGCCCCCCTCCAAGGCCATCCCCCTGCACCTCCAGGGGGCAAATAGGAGGGTCCTTCCTGCCTGGACAGCAAGGGCACCCACAGGCACAGGAGCTGGGGCATAAAGCGGCCCCATCCTGCTGCCCCTCGAGTGCCCCAGGCTCCATGAAAGCAGAAGCCGCCGGGTCTCAGGCAGCAGCTTAGCCCTGGGCATCTCCTTCCCCTTCGCTGCTGCCAGGCATCAGCCTTGCACAAGAGGCTGAGACTCGCCTCCTGGCCCAGGGCGAGGGCTTGGGGGTGGGTGTCACCCCAGTCCCAAAGCCATGTGAGATGAAGAGCCCCCAGCCCAGGGCGGCGCGGACACACGGAGCCACGCATGGGTCCACACCAGCGATCGACTTTATTTACTCAGAGCACAACGACTGCTTGTACAGTGGGAGGCAGGTGGGAAACAGAAAGGCCCAAGGCCATGGCAGCCCCCCATGCAGCGCTCGTCTCTACATTGCATTCACCTTGCCAGGCCGACGAGCACTCGCTCCTGTCCTGGGGCCCAGGCCTGCCCCTTCGTGTCAGCGTGGTGGAGCCTGGCCCTTGCAAAGCCTGCACCCGCCCTCGGTTCAGGGGAGCTGGAGGGCGCCAAGCTGGGAGGCGAGCTCTGCTGGTGGCTGCTGGGTCAAGGCAGGTCTGCGCAGCCTGGATGCCTTGAAGAGCTGCAGGTGTGGTTAAGGCAGGGGGTGCCCTGCGGGGTGGGGGCATCGGAGTCCACCTGCCATCCAAGCACGGGGCACGAGCAGAAAAGGAACGTGCCCCCCTGCCTTCCCACCCCCGCCAATCACCCGTCCTGGTGTAAGAGGGGTCTTGTGTCCATTTGTATTTCTTTCCCTGTTGTTGTTTGCTTGGCAAAAATAAGTTAACACTGAACGGCACAAAGGAACCACTCACTCCGGAGTATATTTAATATACATATATTTATAATATATATGTACACACAGTTAGCGCGGTCTGAGCGTTAGGGGGTGGAAGGGGAGCGGGGAAGGGGGAGCTGGCAGAAAGCAAGGAAGTCAGGCACATCCCACCCCGTCTCTCTGGGCCTCCTGTCCCCCACATCCAACCTGATCTGCAGGGCGGGGACATGAGCTAAGATCCCCCAAGGCTCGCCCCAGGCTGCCACCGCTGAGAGCATGAGGGCCGGTCTGTTTGGCAGGCCAGATGCAGACCAGCTCTGACCACTGGGAGCACCCAGACCCGCACCTGGGGGAGCAATGGTCACAGCTGGGCAGGGCAGCTCTGTACTCTCTGGGCACAGCTGGATGTTCTGGGGTGGGGGCAGGGACAGCCACTGCCCAGCTCTGCTGCCGCTCATTTTGGGGTCGTTACAAGCAGTGTCCACTGGGCAGTGAGCCTCCCGCAACCTCCAGCAGGCAAGAGGGTCCAGGCTGCACGTCCAGACTCACCCTTTCTCTGTGACCCCTGAAACAAGCACAGAGCGGATGTGGCTGGAGCTTGGTGGCAGTGGTGGGATTCAAACCTGCTGCTTCTCAGTGCCTGGTCTGTGCCCATGGGGGGCAGGGGGCTCCCCACCTCCAGACAAGCTGCTTTCTGCCAGTGCTCTCCCCCTGCCCCGCTCCGTGGGCTGGGGTCTCCCCCGCCAGAGCAGGGAAGGAGTTTCTGAACAGTCGTTTCACACGGAGAGAGGTCGGAAACAAGGGGTCACGCGAAGCAGAAGGTGCCCCGCATCCCCGCCTGGCCTGGCCAGCGCACGCCGGAGACAGGGGCAACTCGGCCCTGCAGCCACCGGGCCAGACGCTGGGACCAGAGCAGGGCCACAGGCCAGGGAGGTGGCGCCCCGCCGAGGGGCAGGACGGGGGCACCGGGGACACGAGCGCTGGCTACAGACACGATGCACGCTGCAATCTGAGCTTTTATTAAATAAAATATATTAACATCAATCTCTTCAATCGGAGGCTGGGAATGCCCTCACTAGCCCTACACCCCACCCCCCGCCCCCGTGTTAGTGAAGCTGTTACCAAGAACCACGCCTGTTCCTGGCCTGTCACCCCAACTACCCCCCCACACACTCCCCTCTAGGAGGACCTTGGGGCCAATCCTACGTGGTGCTGAGACCCGGGGCCCTGAGCACAGCTTGGCCCTGCTGTGCGACAGGGGCAAAGCGGAGCCCTCCCTCCAGCCCAGGCAGACGGGGAGCAGGGCTATTCCAGTGTCTGCCCCAGGGCACATCAGTGGCCAGGCACCGGGTTGCCCTGGCTGAGACGCCGGCCTGGGGCCAAGGGACGCAGGCTCCCCTGTGGGTCCTGGCACTGGCCCAACCATGGGGCAGCCCCAGCTCAAGCCTCGTGGATGCGGTTTGTGCTTTAGAGCAAAGGCTCTGCAGCCTGGGCCAAGCCCCTGGGGCCGGGCTGGAGTCACTGGGACATGGGCATGGGTTGAGCACAGGCACCTACTGTCCCACAGGCCCAGTGGACCCCATCCAGACCTGGCCATGAAACCAGAGGGTAGAGATGCCCTCAACTCCAGCCCCTGCCACAGCCCCACGAGCCGCCCCTGCTGCCCAGGCAGCGCCCCAGAGCCATCCACCTCCTGCCTGGTTGCCCCCACAACGAGCAGTGTGCCGACAAAGTGTGAGCATGCGCCCCAGCCTCCTCCAATGCCCCTGCAGAGGCCCGGTTCTCCCGCCCAACCCTGAGGGCAGGGGATGGCCTGGGGGGCTCAGGCCCACCAGGACCTGCCCTGCCACAGCCAGGCCTTGATTGCAACAAGGGCACAAGGCACAGGCTGCCACAGCCCCCAGCCCAGCAACCTTCCCGATCAAGGCCAGAAGCCCAGCGCCCACTGGTTGCACCTGAGAGCCAGGCAGAGCAGACGGGGTGGGGGGGGGGCAGCAGTGGGGTGCAGGTGGGGCTGATGAAAGATCCAGTGCCTTTGCCATGGTGCCGCCAGCCTCCCTCCTGGACTGAGCGCGCACAGCCCAGGGCCTGTGAGAGCCAGGCTGGAGGCACTGGCCTGGAGGGGTCCCCACCATAACGCCAAGAGCTGTGCCCAGGCCCCTCCTGGCCAGTGACGGGGGGGCTCCAGGCACAGCCGGGGAAGGGACATGGGGACCTGAACCGAACGCCCACTGCCAAGAGCCCACGCACTCGCTGCCTTAGCTCCTGCTCCCTCCGCTCAACCCTGCTGCCCTGTACGGCTCGCCCGGTGCCTGCGCCTCTGCCCCACACCCTCCACAGCCCCCCACCCAGCTGTGCCCAGCACCCAGACCAGCTCTGGTGCCATGCAGGGAGCCGGCAGGGGGTGTTCCGGCCCCTTCCCTCACCCAGCCCCTGCCTCCCAGCCCCTCCTGACCCACGGGGGCTGCTCGTGCCTGCGTGCAAGGGCCCGGCTGTGCAAGTGCTCCTGGGGGTGCGTGCGCCACTGTGCAGTGTGGGGGTGTGCGCGGCGGCGTCCCGCCTTGTGCAAATCCACTCACATGTGCCAGGGCATGAACACATGTGTTCACGGGTGCGCGAGGGGTGTGCAAGCGGGATGGTGAAAGCCCTCGTGTGCCCAGGGGCAGCATGCTGGCTAGGGGTGCCCAAGCGGCCTGGGTAGGGAGCAGCCCCCCCACTCTTTAGCCTCATCCCCCCTCCCCCCCAGCCACATTCCCCCATCCTCCTCTCTCCCTCCCAACGTGCCCTGTCCCTCTCTCTCGCCCACCGGGCTCTTGTCTCGGGGACATTCGCTTCGGGTGCCGCCCCGTGGGGTGCAGGTGCAGGGGCAGGGGTGGGCGCAGGCTTCTGCTGAAAGAGGTAAGGACCCCCCCTCCCCAGAGCCAGCCCCAGAGCGGACCCAGACCCCCCCCTGCTCCCCCGGGCCAGGTGTTGGGTGTTAAGACGGTGTTAGTGACCAAGGCGGCCCCCCCTGCACCCCCTCCCATCTGGCCATGCGGCAGGGGGGCAGGGTGGCAGGGGCAGGGCCGCTGGGGGGGTGATGGTGGCAGAGGGGGCTGGGGGTGGCAACGTGGCCTGGACTCCCCCCTGCCCCTTCCACCTCCCCTCTCAGGCTTTCTTGGGCGGGGGGGCCAATTTGATGATCTCCTCTTCTGAGGGCTGCCGGATGATGTCTGTGGAGAGAGGGGAGCGGTGAGCAGAACCAGGACGGGGGCCCACTTCTACCCCAACCCCCCCAGCCCTGGGTGACAGGTGGGGGCTGCTGAGGCCCCTGCAGAGGGCAAGGGCAGGAGGAGCCTCTGGGCCTCGGTGCTGCCCACCCCGGGGCCCAGCACCTGCATTTGGTAGGGGCATCAGGGGGCCGTGCCTGGCCTGGGACTGCGGGGCACCAGGAGCAGCTCTCGCACTGGGTGCCAGCAGAGCCCCTCGCCAGGCTGGTCCCAGGGCCCCGTGCCAGCCCAAGCAGCAGCTCCAAGATGGGGTCAGCCGCAGAGGACAGGGGGCTAGAGACACTGAGAGCCCATCCACCGCAGGACCCCTCACCACCTCCCCATCACACACGTGCATGCACACACTTGTTCCCTCCCTCCCTCAGCACCTCCCACTGCCTCCCCCTCAGCCCTCCCATGCCACCTCCCCCTGACACACACACACACACACACACACACACACACACACACTGGTCAAGCCCACTTCGCTTGCCTCACACACCTTGCTCGCACACTGCTCCCCTCCACCCCTGCAGACACCTCCCGGCCACCCTTGCCCCTCACACACACACCGGCTATGCCAGCCTCCTCCTACACCAGCTCTTCACACACAGGTACACGCCTCCCCCCACCTCCCCTTCATGTCTGCACCCTCCCCTCCTTGCACAGACATCCATATGCCCTGCGTGTATTTCTCTCCTGTACACACGTGCCCACGCTGACACCCCTGCCACCATCAGCACACGGGTCTGACACGCAACCAGGCCTCTTGCAGACGTCCCTTCCACATGGCCCCATGCACACATGCCCCTGAAACCTCTCTCCTCCTGCCAACATGCTTCTTCATGCATCCAAGGCACCCTGCCACCCCCACGCATGACTGTTGGGAAGTGCCCATCCCCCCGGCCTCTGGGCCTTCCCACCCCCGCAGCAGGGAATATCCCCTGGGTATAGGTCACCCTGGCATCCCTAGCCTATAGGGGTGCTCAGCCCCAGCCAGACCTTTGTACTTCTTGGCGCTGGGGATGCGGGTCAGCTTGGTGTCCACCTCGTCCTCCTCAGAGATCTTCAGCACCTGGGTGCGGTACTCCACCACCATGGTGAGCAGGTCTGGGCGCCGGGAGATCTCAAAGATGTGCTCGATGTACGACAGGTTGTCTGGGGGAGACAGCAGGCATGAGCTGGGGAAGGCCCTCAGGTGTGCTGGGCACGAGGCCCCGTGCGGGAGCATGTAGGTAAGTGAAAAACAGAGTTCAGGGTGGGTAGGGAGGAGAGGAGGGGACAGCGCTTGGATGGGGTGGGTGAGAGTGTGCGAGTGCACAGGGAAGGGAGATGCACTGCAGGTTAGGACTGGCGCTGCTGCATGTGCATGTGATGGTAGCAGGCACCATGGCGCAGGCTGATGCAGGTGCCAGCTGGGTGTGGGTGCTGTCTGGGGATATGGGTGCCAGCTTGGGGGTGTAGATGCCGTCTGTGTGTAGGTGCTGTCTGGGGAATGTAGGTGCCATCTGGGTGTGGGTGCCAGCTGGAGGGAGTAGGTGCCATCTGGGTGTGGGTGCTGTCTGGATGCAAGTGCTGGCTGGATGTAGGTGCTGTCTGGGTGTGGGTGCCAGCTGGGGAGTGTAGGTACTGTCAGGGGGTTGTGGGTGCTGTCTGGGTGTAAGTAGCTGAGGGGTAGGTGCTGTCTGGGGGGTGCGGGTGCTGGGGAAAGTGTGGACACAAGAAGGGCAGTTGCCTTTCTCTCCCCAGGAAGGCAGCACTGACCGCTACCCCGAGGCCCCAGCAGCTTTGCTCTAGGGTGGGGGAGGCTGTGGGGAGTCCCCAGCACTGCGGCCCCAGGGCAGCCCTGCTCGGCACAGCCCACGGGGAGGGGGCAAATCCCTCTGGCATGGGGCAGCACCAACATGTACTGTCCCAACATGCACCAGGCTCCACTGGACTGGGGGGGCATACATCTGCTCAGCAGTCTTCGGGGGTGCTCCCCACACACCCCCTCCCCACCAGGAGCCTGACCCAGCAGGGCCCCATCTACCAGAGCGCTTTCATGGGAACCACCAGGTTTCCAGGCCCCTGGGTGCTGCTCAGGCAGGCCACTGTGTGCCCACCTCCCTCCCCGGCCTGTGTCTGTGGCAGGTTGTGTGCAGGAGTGAGTGTGTTCCCCGGGTCTGTGACCTGTTGTGTCCTTCTCGGGCAAATTGGGATGTGTGTGTGCTCACACCGAGGCTGCGTCCCCCTCGTGCTCTCACTTGTCAAAGGGAGGGGATCTCAGTTGCACATGGGTATCTCTTGCTCACTGGGCTTTATGGGAGGGTGTGTGTGCATGTGCATGTGGATATACATGTGTGTGCACGCACATGCACCATGTGGCTTTGCAAGGGCTGGGCACACGGACCATCTCAGGTCTCTGCCCGGCGCCCCTGCTCTCTGCTCCCATGGCTGCTCTGGTCACAGCCATGGGAGCAGCATACGTTGGTATGTAGGGCCTGCCTGCCAAGTGCCCCGTACTACAAGCTGGCAAGGAGGGGACCCCAAGGGCCTCGCCAGCTGCTGGTGTGGAGGGTGGTTCCCACCCGCAGACCCAGATCTTCATGCAGCAGCTGCAGGGGCAGTCTTTGGTGCCCGGCCGAAGGGACAGGGGCTGGGGACAGGGCCTCGTCCCGCGCGCTCACCCTTGTCCAGCTTGTTGTGCTTCTCCAGGAAACTAAACCAGTCCTTGCTGGTGGCAATCTCTTCGCTCTTCTCACTGGGGATGTCCTCCTTGCAGGCCGACTTCAGCTGGTCCAGGTCCTCGCGCGTGATGTTCTCCGCCAGCTCCTCCAGCAGGCTGCAGTACTCGGCCATCTCTGCAGGGGCACACGGGACCAGGCGGGTCACTCACGGGTCCCGTGCCCCCACCCCCTCCACTGGCCCCCATAGTGCAATGAGTCTGCAGGGCCTCAGCCTCGCTCCCAGGGCTCCGCAACAGTGCAGCCTGCTCTGCAGTCCCCAGGACCCGTCAGCCGAGCCCCCGCGTGCCAGGTGCTGCACAGACACCTTGGGAGAGACAGGCCTTGCCCTGAACACAGTGAACAGCAGAGGCAGACACAGGTGGGCAAGGAGCTGCCTAGCCCAAGGGCACACAGCCAGGCACAGAGCCCAGATCACTGAGGCCCCGTCCAGCGTGTCCCCAGCAGGCCCCAGGCCAGGACAAGGCTGGACATGAAACTCAGGTGTCCTGGAGCCCAGGCCTGCCTCATCCACTGAACTCAGATGGTCCCAGCAGGCTGCTGGGCCTCAAGCCCTTGGTCGTGCAGTGAGCTGGCACCAAGGACGATACCAAGCACACAGCCATCCCAGGCTGGGCTAAGGGCAGCACAGATACGTGCCCGAGGCCAGGTGGACCTCCCAGGGCAGAGTGTATTAGTGTAGGTTTGTGGTTCAGGCCCCAAACAGGGCCTGGATGCCTGAGTTACCTGCCCAGCCCTGCCTCTGACCTGGCTGTTTGCCACTGAGATCTGGGAGTACACTGCGTCGGCACCACTGTACCCACGGGGAAACCAAGCCACGTAGCAGGGAAAGGCAGTCACCCAAGGCTACCTAGCAAACCAGTGGCAGAGCTGGGAA
Source organism: Alligator mississippiensis (assembly GCF_030867095.1). Classification (NCBI taxonomy): domain Eukaryota; kingdom Metazoa; phylum Chordata; order Crocodylia; family Alligatoridae; genus Alligator; species Alligator mississippiensis. The sequence continues at coordinate 21,072,215 of NC_081838.1, read as the reverse complement.
CTGGCATCTGGGGCCTATGTGCTGCATGGCTCTGCTTACAGGGCAGATAGGCATGCAGGTGCCATCCAGGTAGAGCCCAGCGCCAGGACTCCCAGAGCTTGGGACCAGCAGCCAGAGGTGGCTCTGGGCGCCATGCGGTTCCCCATGAGACTGGAGGGCACAGCACATAAGGCCACCAGCTGGGGGAGCCCTCGTGGCAGCACAGCATCCCCTCCTGGCGCAGCCCCACCTGGCACCCTCCACCGCCACCCTGGGAAGATGCGCACGTGCTTCAGGTATGTTCTAATAACAGGGACAGAGCACCCTCGGGGGCAGCCGCAGGGCCCTGGCACCATCCCCTGAAACACTGTGGCTGTCCCTGGCATCGGTACCCCCCGCACTAGTGTTAGCAGTGGCACCTCCATTTGGAAAATGTCATCTCTCTGGCCAAGCCCTGTCTCTGTGCTTTGGGGGGCAAGCCCCCCTCCTTCGGGCAGTAGGCCCTCCTGGGCCCTGGAGATCTCCAAGCTGATGGCTGCAGCCTGGCAGCCCTGCCAGCTCTGCTCAGCTGCTCCACGAAGTTCAAGAGCCTGACTGAAAGCTCTGGCCTAGGGGTACATTGTGGGGGAGAAGGGGGAGGAGTGCTGTGGTTAACCCAGCACAGGCCGTGCCCTGCTGGGCGCATGCCCACAGACCCCCGGAGCTGTGACCTGCCTGGCAGTTGTGTGCAAGCCCCACGCAGCAGGCCCCAGGGAACAGCATCACAGGGCGCAGGCGCGCGAGCTGCAGGCTCAGGGCAGGGGCTTGCATGGGGGTGTGCGATGCAAGGATGCCGCTGGCTCACGCTTGTCTGTGCGGCTGAGGCTGGCGGGCAGAGGCTGGGGGCTTGTCAGGGAGGTGGGGGCGAGCGTGTGCATGCCACGGGGCAGCGGGTGCAGCAGGAGATCAGCTTGCTGCAGCCGGTGGCCCCTGCCCAAGCCCGGCTCAGGCTGGGAAGTGGATCATGTCCCAAAGCGGCAAGCTCTGCAGCTGCTGGATCTCCCGATGCTGCCAGTTTCCACCTCCGCAAACCCATATCCTCACTTTTGGTCCCACTGGACTCACCCAAGACCCCGCCATTGTCTCCGAATTCCTGGTGCAGCCTGCGCAGACCTCGCAGGGGGTCATACCCCAGCCGGGGGGCAGCAGCTCCACTGTCCTGGAATTCAGAGCCAAGGGCAAAGCCCAGAGGCCTGGACAGGGTGGTGGGGAGGGAGTGGGGCCAGGGGCCCAAACGCGCTGTGCACACAAGCCAGCAACCGGGGGCCTTGATTTTCCAAGAGAACAAAGCGATGGAGGGAGACTCCCCCCTTCCCCCTCCCGTGCAGAGCCGCCAACCCCATTAATTCTGCTCGTACCCGGCGGCGAATTATCCAGGGACTGGGGAGGCGATGGGCTTCCCAGACGGCACTCAGCAGATGAGGGTGCACTCCCACAGCGCTGACCTGAATGTGATGGCGCCGCCCCCGTCCTCCAACAGACAAGCCGCTTGCTGACACATCCCGAGAGCGGGGAGAAATGGGGGGCTGCACTCGAGGACCCACAGGCACCACAGCCTCCGTGCCGCCATGGCACGCAGATCCCAACCCCACACTCCCCCTGCCTGGGCACACAGCACCACGCGGGACACACACCCTCCATCCAACATGGCAGACTCAGGCCCACTCCTCTCCGCAACCAGGCACCCCTGCTGCACGCAGCCCCACACAGCCACTCCCCAGCACCCCCAGCGATGCATGCGATAGACTCGGTCACACTTGCACCACTCCACAATTCAAACGCACACACATGCACACAGACGCACACACACACACAAGCTGTGGGGTTGGGGAAGGAGCAGGCTGGGGCTTCCTGGATGCTGCGCCGTGATGCATGTGACACTCATTGGCTCTGACAGAGGCAGGAGACACAGGGAGCAGAGCGCTGAAGCCCAAAGCCTGAGCAATCAGGCCACGCTCCGGTGCACACTTGTGTGCACACGTACCCGCATGCACACACATGCAGGGAGGAGCATGCTGGACGGGTTCTGTCCAGCCTCTTGCACCATGGGCTGACCCCCTCGGCTCCTGAAGCATGGCCGTTGGGAAGCATCCTGCAGACGTGGGCGCTGGCAGAAGAGGAGGGACGGCCTGCGTAGAAGGTCCTGTCTAGTCCAGAGGTCCCGTCTAGTCCAGGCCTGCTTGAGGCAGGATGGTCCCCGTCCAAACCAGCCCAGACAAGTGCTTATCTAACTTGTCCTGCTCCTGTAACAGCTTTATAATGCTTCAGATCTCTCCAGCACAGAGGTCACACCCCCTCTACATCCCTTCCTGACCCCAAATCTGGTGTCGGTCTGACCCTGAGCAGAGAGGCAAGACCCTCCAGCCAGGACCCTCTGGCTTTAAGTCCCAGCAAGAGCAAAAGCCCAGTCCACATTCCAGCGTGGGCTGGAGCCAACACCCCGTGCCTCTGAGGGCGGTGGAAAAAACCCCTGACATGCCTAGCAGCAGCGAACACCCCCAGCGATGAAGAGTCCACCCCTTCCCTGGAGCCTAGTCCACTGCCTCCTGCTCTAAGAGGGAAGAGATCTTCCTGATCTAATTTAAACCTACTTTGCTGCAACTTCAAGCCGCTGGTCCACCTCCTCCTCTCTGCAGCAAGAGAGAAAAGGTGCTTTTTCTCTCCTGTAATGGCAGCCCTTCAGGTATTTTATTTGAACACTGTTGTCATGTCCTCTCTTAAGTCTCTTTTCCACAGGCTGAACACAGAATCACAGAAATCCACGAGAAAAAGGGTGGGAGGGACCTCAGGAGGTCACAACCAATCCAACCCCCTGCTCAAAGCAGGACCAGCCCCAACTACACCATCCCAGCCAAGGCTTTGTCTGCCTGGGTCTTAAATACCTCCAAGGAAGGACTGGGGACTCTACCACCCCTCCGGGTAACCTGTTCCAGTGCTTTACTACCCTCCTCGTGAGGAAGTTTTTCCTAATATCCAACCTCAACTTTCCTGGCTGCAACTGGAGCCCATTGCTCCTTGTTCTGTCATCTGCCCCCACTGAGAATAGTCCAGCTCCATCCTCTTTGCAACCCCCTGTGTAGCATGCCCAACTCCTTCAGCCTCTCTTCCTAGGATTTGCTTTCCAAGTCCTTGTTCATCATTGTTACCCATCTCTAGACCGTCTCCAACTTCTCCACATCCTTTGGAAAATGCAGAGCCCAGAGCCGCACATAGTATCCGGATGCCAAGCAGAGAGGCACAATCACCACCCGCATCTTGCACCTATGATGCACCCCAAAACCGCACCTGCCTTCAGTGCAGCTGCATGGCACTGCGGACTCACGCGGTCTGCGATCTACCAAGACTCCTGGACCCTCCTCCATAGAGCTGCTGCCCAGCCAAGGGTCCCCCATCTGGGATGTGGGGTTTTGACCCTTCCCCCAGGTGCAGCCCCTGCATTTACCAGCATTGAACTTTCCCCATTAGCTCCAATCCAGCCTTCTCATCTGTTGAAGCCTTCCGACTTGTTTGCAGCCCTGCCCCGTTTCGTGCCACCTGTGCCAGCATCCAAATCATTACCGAATGCACTGAATAGCAGCACCGGGCCAGGACAGGTGAAGCGAACCTCCATCAGGGCTGGTTCAAGTCCTGAGAAGAGGGGGCATTGGACAGCCGCCGGAGCCCCCGCAGGCCAGCCCCGCAAGGCTCAGGGCACAGGCGGCACGGCACACCTCAGTGCCCCATGTCCTGCCCCCAGTGCACACACGTGTACAGAGCTGTGTCCTGCCCCCACAAGCCCCGTGCCCTGCCCGAGGGGCCATTGGGACCCCCCGGCACCTCCAGGGCTGAGGCTGGTGCTGGCCGCGCAGGGTCAGGGCCAGGGCCAGGGTCATGCTTGTCCCCACACCCGCCCCCGCGCCGGCCCAAACTCCCTTTCTTGCTTCCTCTTGGTTGCCTTGGAAACCACTGTCCTCCACCATGACGGCAAAGGCGGTCGCTGTAGCAACCACTATTTCCTTCATTTCTTGTTTTCTTCATCCTTTTCCCTGCGGCACGGGAGGCCTCCCCCCCACCTCCCCATACACGGGCCTTGGCGGTGCCAGCCGGGCACGGCTTCATCAGGGCCTAGGGGGTGGGGGCGTGTGTGCAGGGAGCAATCCCCTCCATCTGTCCGCACCTAGCAGGTGTCCGTCTGTCACCCCGTCCCAGCCCACGCCACTCGCATCAACCGCGTGCCCAGGCTCAGGGCAGAGACTGGGGTGGCGCTGGCCCAGCCTCAGGCCTGTGCCAGGCTGGCCCAGCAGCGTGGGGCTCCCCTCGTCCCACCAGCCCCTCGTCGAACCCCAGCTCCAGGCCTGCCCCCGGACACGTGCCAGCGCCCTGCCCGGCTGCCTCATCCATGGGAGAGCCGGAGCCAGGCTGGGAAAGTCCCAGCTGGGAGGCAGGACGTCAGGCTGGGAGCCCTGCACCCGCCTGCTGCTCGTCCAGCCCGGGGTCTCCTTGCGCCAGCGGCATCGGGGGGGCGCATGCACATGTGCATGCACGTGCGGTCCTGGCCCTGGCCTCGCTCTGCCGCTCCCCCCGGCGCCGGCTGCCCTCTTTCCCAGGCCTGCTTGTGATTCTCCACGCGGCGGAAGCGCCCGCGGTGCTGCTTGAAGGGGAGAGGTTTCCCAGCTGGCCCGTCTTCCTGAAACAATGAGTCAGTGGCTGGGCTCCCGGCCCGGTCGCCCGGGTTCCTTTCCCCGACTGTTGTTGCAGGCAGGTCTGCGCGCTCAGTATGCCGGGCAGCGTCCGCGCCTCGAGCGCCTGCGTTTGGGGGGGCGTCTGCTCCTTTCTCTGCCCAGCTTTCTCATTCTCCCCCTTGCAGAGCACCCCCCCCACCACCATCCGCCCCTTTCACTTTGCACCCCCCTCCCCCATGCTCTCCCGTCTGCTTTTCTTCTCCGTCCCTCTCCGCTTTCCCCCTTTCTCTCCCTTTTGTCCCCCTTGGGGACAGCAAACAGCCCGGCCTGGCCCCCTGCCCGTTTCCCAGGCGCGCTGGGTGGCACGAGGCAATGAACCCAGCTGCCAGGCAGGCCCTGGATGTGGATGGCGCCGTGGGCATGCCAGGGTCCCCCATGGGCAGGTGCAGTCGAGCAGGTGAGAGCAGGAGGGGGCAGGGCGCCCGGACTCCTGGGCTCTGTTCCTAGTGCAGGGAGGGAGGGAAGGGGGGTCTAGTAGCTGGAGCAAAGGGGCCTGGGCGTCAGGACACCTGGGATCTAGTGTCCACAGCCCTGTGGGATCGGTTGCTTCTGGGCAGCCCCTGAGCCAGATGTCAGCCGGCTGCCCCGTTCCACCCCAGAGGTGGCTGCATTTCAGGGCTGGGGAAAGAGCTGGCTGTGGGAAGGAGGAAGGTAACTACGGGGAAAGGCTGTAGGAGCTCAGTGAAGGACACGGCCCTGAGTGCGAGGCCAGGAGAGCTGGGGTGACTGCTGAGGTCCAGACAACCATGCAGAGATCAAACCTGTGAGGCCTGGGCCTAAGGTGGGGATGGGGGCAAGGGCTCTGAGGTCCTGAGCAGGCAATGGGGGAAGGCATCCGGTGCTGCCCAGATGTGCCCCAGGCATCTCAGGATCCCAAAGGGCTAAGCTGATAGAGCAGAGTGAGGCCCCGCACAGCGCAGGCCACACACCAGCCAAGGCTCGGGCTGAGCCCTGGCGACCCCGCTGCCAGCTGGACCGAGCCCACAGGCTGCTCTAGAACCCGCGTTCGCCACCCGGCCACACGAACTAGACCTGCCCCCGCCTCATCGCAATGCAGATCTAGCACCCACGCCAGCCAGCCCTGCTGCATGACCTCAGCGCTCCAGGACCCAGAGCAGCAAGCTCAACCAGTCGCTGCAGCGCTCTAGATCCCTTTAGCCCAGCTGCCTCTCCCCAGTGCTCTAGAACCTGCCTTAGCCCGGCCGCATCCCCATAGTGCTCCAGAACCCATTAGCCCGGCTGCGTCCCTGCAGCGCTCTAGAACCCGGCAGCCTGGCTGCGTCCCTGCAGCGCTCTAGAACCCGGCAGCCTGGCTGCGTCCCTGCAGCGCTCTAGAACCCTTTAGCCCAGCTGCATCTCCCCAGCACTCTAGAACCTGCCTTAGCCTGGCCGCGTTCCCACAGTGCTCTAGAACCCATTAGCCCAGCCGCGTCCCTGCAGCACTCTAGAACCCGTGTTAGCCAGCCCAGCCACATTATCACACATTACCTATAATTCTTCTATGAAGCCATTCTGCCTGGGTGAGCCACAGCACGGGGGGGGTCACACCAAAGCATGAGGGTCCCTGCTTCTTGTCCCCTCCCCCACCCACTTTGGGGCGGGTGGGAGAAACCCAGAACCAGGATGAGCCAGTTGCAGACTGTTGTCTCCGTGCCCTCGCTGAGAGGCTCCTCCAGCCTTAGCCTATAAAGCCCCAGGCCAGGGTCAGGACACCTGGGTTCTCCTGCCAGCTCCAAAGCAGAGCTGTGCTCCTAGCGCTCGGGGGGCAGCTGGGACCCCGGTCTTCTGCTGGGTCAAAGCTTTATAGCAAACACATCATCAAGCTGCTGGAGGTGATCTATGGATCTGGGTGGAGCTGGAGGAGCAGCTGTGGCCAGGAAAAAGCAGGAGAGGGGAAAGGAAAGGGAGGACGGAGGGGGAGAAACCTCTGGGAAAAGCCAGTCGTGATGTCATCTAAAAGACATGAGCGGATTCCAGCCAATGAGAACCCGACTTGACATCCGCAGGTCATGAACCAGATCTCTCCATCTGGGTCCAACGATGCATTTTGGCTGAACCCGAGCAACTCTGCCCAGTTCCGCAGGGTTAGAACCAGAAACCCTGTGCCCGCCTGGCTCACGTCCCCACATCCCTGCCCCATGCTTCAGTCTCCACATCTGCCAAGGCTGCACCCCTCCTCCACCCCACAGGACTGGGAGCTCCGATCCATCTCTATCCATCGTCTGTGGGTTAACAATTAATGCTCTACGAGTCCCTGGATCCCTTGAAGAGTCCCAAAGCTCAGAAGACACATTAGTGAATTAAGACTCCTATTCCCCCAGGGAAGACGGGTCAGCAAGGCTGGCGATAAACAGCCTGGATATGCAACAACGAACCCGTGGAGAGCTAATTGCTACCAGGCGCTCCCTCCCCTGGCTGGAGGGACACGTTCTATCACAGCTACTCATCGGGCTGGTGACTAACGCAGCGGATTGGGTCTATTCATTCAGGGCGAGGGGATGAGTGCAATACAGAATCATGGCTCAGACCGTCCTGGGATAAACTCTCAGCCCGATGCATCATTATGCTTTCGAAACCCCACCAGGGAAAAAGAAAAAAAGGTGGAAAAATTTGGCAAACAATAGTTCCCCTCTCCAACACCTGCAGCAGGCTGGAGTGTGCGCGTGCGGGGAGGTGTTGCCAGATACGCAGCGTGGGCCACAGCCTGATCGAGCACTGATCTCTCCATGTACTCCCTGCATCCCAGAAGCACCTAGGTGAGGACCAGGGCCCCCGGTCGGCTCCATGCACGGGCGTGCACGGCTGTGCTTGGCTCCGTGTACGGGTGTGCAGACATAAGACACCACTGCTGCCCCCAGCAGCTAAGTCAGAATTGCTTTGGGGCCAGAGAATACAAGGAGGTGCCAGTGCCAGGGGCCGATAGGACGGAGCAGCTTTCTTCCAACCCTGAACAAGGAGCTCTCTTAGAACGAAGCAATTGGCTTCCTGCTGCCTCTCAGCTTCTCCGCCCCGCTGCTGTCTGACTTCCTGCTAGGAGTTTAGAGAAGCAGAGTATTGTCCCCCCTCTGCCCTCCCCGGGGGCAGGGGGCTGCTTTCCAAGCCCCGCTAGGATGGCTGCATGGCACTTGCTCCTGGCTGTTGAGGAACAGGGCTCCAGAGGTAGGGGGAGGCCCAGTGGGGAGCCGCAGCATCCAGGGAGAGCGTCACCCAAGCTGCTGGGCACAGATGGACCTGGGGTTGCAGCTTGCACCGCAGGGAGGTGCCCTCCACGCTGAGTACAGGGAAGGAGGAGGAGGGTAGCACCCAGGCTGGGGGCAGAGGCTCTGGGGGCAGAAGTTCAGGGCAGCCCCGTCTGGCCCTAAGGAGGGACCCTGGTGGGATGAGAACAACAGATGGGCCCCGTCGCCTCCATTCATGCTTTGCATGCAAAGTGCCTTGTGAATATGCATGAAGGGGTGTGATCAGGAGCCCCATTCACAAAGTGACAGCTCGGGCTCCAGCTGGGGGCTGCCTGGAGATGCCCGTTGTCCTCCTCCAGCCACCAGCACTTTCCCAGCACCCGGCAGGCGAAGGATGGGCTGATGGGAAGGAAAGACAGACGCTCCCCATTCAGGCCTTGCCCTGGCTCGTGGCCATAAGTGGGCCTGTGCAGAGCCAGGACCCCCACCTCTGGCTGGCAGAGCGCAGCGCTGGTGCTAGGTGCAGGGGCAGCCTGGATGCCTGGGTTCCCTGCCCACGGCTCCCGGGGTGTGATCTCAGACCAGTCACTTTCTCCCGGTGACTCAGTTTCCTGCTCTCTGCTGGGAAGAGCGGTGGGATCCTGGGCACGGAGCTGGCCCAGGGACCCCAGAAAGCAGCAAAGCCCACGGGGAGCCTTGGGGGTGGCGGCAGGATGGACCCAGAGCCACGCGGGGCGACGGGAACCAGCCTGCCCCAGCCCCACAGAGCCCCGGGCACCCGGCTGCAGTGACAGAGCGCATCAGCGTTCCCGCCCCAGATGCAATGTGAAATGGGCTCAGCCCGGGACTGGGGGGCCCGAGGGGACGGAGGCATCAGTGCTTGGGTTTCTAGGCGCAAAGAAATCGCCATGGCAACAGCTGAGCGCGCAGTCCTTAACCCTCGCTGCCCCATCTCGCAGAAGAGCTCGGATCCACGCCTTCTCCTGTTGCTGGGAGAGAGGAGGGGGAGGGGGCCACAGGGAGCACGGGCCTGTGTGCGTGTGCACATGCACAGACACACGTGCACACGCAGAAGAGCAGGGCTGGAAGGGAGCTCTGGAGGTCCTGTCCAGTCCAACCCCTGGCCCAAGGATCAGCCCTGTCCAAACCAGCCCAGATGCATGCATTGTCCAACCTTTTAGCAAAGCTACAGTCACTTCTGACATCACACCTGGACCTGCCCTAGGGAAGGCAGGGGGGCCATGGCCAACATCCTGGGCATTAAAATACTCTCCAGAGAACCCAGGCTGAGCCTGTGCCCCACTACAGAGGAAGGCCCCCACCACCCTCAGTCCATACCAATCTGACCCTAATATGAATTTCCGGGGAAAGTCCTCCCTGACCCCAATGCAGCATCCGGCAAGACCCTCTAACCAGCACCTTTGCCTTTAAATCCCAGCAGGCGCATTGGCACAGCCCAGTCCCCATCCCCAGTCTGGGCTGCAGCCAACACCCGATGAGGGAATTGTGAAAAAAAACCCTGACACAGGTAGCAACAGGAAAGGAAAAAAATTCTTTCCCAACCCCACGTGGCAACCAGCAAAGCTCAGAAGCCTGGGATATGCCCCCAGTAGAGCACATGTGCACACACGCATGCACACGTGAACCGTGCATGCCACACCAGAGAGGCACAAACTCGTACAGCTGAGGTTGCAGGGAGCACCTGGCACTTCTCCGATGCGGGTCAGAGGGCCTGCAGCAGGCACGGGCAGAGCAGGTAGACGCGGCAGCCCCCGAACCCTCCCGAGGCACTGGGATGTGAGTGCGCTGGCTCCTGAATGGAAGCAGAGCTGGGAGCCCCCGCCCTGGCCATGCTGGCAATGCCTGGGGCAGGCTCCCTGCTCTCACGCATGCAGTGTGGGGGAGCTGGGAGAGGAGGGGACAGAGCAAGTGAGTCCCAGTGCTCCCACAGGAGGCAGCGATGGGGTGGGGGGGTACTTAATCCTACTCCCCTTTGCAGTGGTGCTACCTGACTGTCCCCCTCTCTGAGGGCCGCCGTGTTCCTCTGTAGCTTCCTGAACTCTCTGGGTGCAGGATGTCCCTGCCTGGACCCCTCTATAGGGCACAGGGGCCAAATCCAGCACCTGTCAGGTCTATTCTGCCCAGGGTTGTCTCCTGGCTCAGACACATCCCTGTGCAGCTCAGGGGCACTGTGAGACCAAGGGGCCACAAGTGCCCACCCAGCCTGTGCTTGCAAACAGTGCAGCCCGGGGACCAGGGTCATCGCTGGGGGCAGCCATGAGTCCCAGTGCACGGGCATGTGCAGCACCTAGCACCAAGTGCCAGGCAGAGCCTCAAAGCACTGCCATCACCCTGACCCTCATCCTCTGCCTTGCACCAGCCTGGCCCGGGGAAGGGACCTGGGAGTCCAGGGTTAATGACCTGTCAGCACATTAATGAGTGACCTGGTGTTGGCAGACAAGCGACCTTTGACTTGCGACCTCCACTTCCATCCAGCAGCCTGGGTGGGAGGGTGTTTAACCCCCGGAGGGCTGCAGTGGAAGATCAGTGAGTGTGCGAGGCAGGCTGGCTGGGCTCCAGCATGGCTCAGCCAGGGTGCCCTTCACAGCTGGAGTGCTAAGGCACAGGTGCCTGCACCCCTGCTCACAGCAAAAGCCTCCGGGCTGGGTGGGGTGGAGTGGGACAGTCGGTCCGACTGGGCCTGGACTTTGGGGGAAGGCTGCAGCTGAGGCGGGTCCGAAACTATGGGAACCTTCCCGGGACCAACCTGGCACCACTGTGGGGGGGGGCAGAGCCCTCAGCCAGGCCCCCGAGCTGCCCACCGAGACACAGGGGCACAATGCTCCAGGCTCGGCCCTGCCCAGGCCAGATGGAGCCACCTCTGGGACGGATGGACCTCACCCCCCTGCCGCAGCCCCAATGCCAATCGGCTTAGCGGGCGGCAGCTGCACTAATCCCCTGGCTCTTGGGTCTCCCCCCTCCCAAGGAGGCAGTGCCCTAAATCCAGCAGCAGGCAGTGGAGGGGAGGGGTGAGACCCGGTGGCGGGGGGAAAGAGATGTGAACCGGGATGCAGGAAGCGCAGCTGGGCAGAGGAAGAGTCACGGGCAGCGCCCGCCGCTCGCTCCTTTCCTTCCTGCCCCCCACATGCCTTCCGGGCTTTGTCCGCTCCCCTGCCGGCCGCAGGTGTGCGAGGGGGGAGCGGGACCATCCACGCTGCTCCGGTCAGAGCCCAGCTGCCCCCACGCCAGTTTGGGGGCCATCTCGGAGCTGGGCACTCGGTCCCAAGCCGAGCACGCCGCAGGGGCCAGGGCAGAAGCCAGCACCAGGGATGGCTCCGTTCATGCCTGTGAGCACAGGGGCCTTCATCAGCCTCCAGGGCGTGGACGTCTCTGCCTCGTCCATTCCCGTGACAGTCCGGGCTCGGCTCTGAGTCCCATGGTCAGACGCAGTGCCAGGCCTGCCTGTGCCACCCCGGGGGCACCAGACTGGGCAGGCCCAGGTCCCACGCAAGCACAGGAACAGGGCCTTCCTATCTCCACATCCCCTTGACACCATGACAGCGTGGTGTGGTGGGTGCCAGCAGCGCTGTGGGCACTGGGGAGGAGATGGGGCAACTGGGAATGCCCCCACAGGGGCCTCCTCGCAACCTGGCACAGAGCATCCCCCTGCCCCCAGGCTCAATGCCAGCCTGCAGCCCCCAGCCCAGCCCGACCCCCTGTGAGCGCCAGGTGCAGCCCAGCACTGCCACACACCATTTTCCACCCCATTTTCTGCAATAATTAGGAGGTGCGGCACCTACGCCAAGGTCATGCAGGCAGACGGGGCAGAGCTGGCAAGAGAACCCCAGAGTCCTCTAACCATTGCTCTGCATGGCCTCCTTCATGCTGGCGGAGGCTTGCGGGAAATGCCAGCCTGGGCATGGAGGGGGCGAAGAGGAAGCGAAAGCCCGGAGTTCAGCGCATCGGAGGCGGAGGGGAAGTGGGGCCACGGCTTGGCCCAGGCAGGGTGCACAGCTGAGACTGATGTAGCCTCAGGAAAGCCCCTTCGCCTCTCTGGGCCCCTGCTTCCCCCACAAGCATGGGCCAATTCCCACCCACCCCTCCTCCCGACCCTGGCACCAAACAGCCCCACAGTCGCTGGCTGCAGGAACACAAAGGCCTGCCTTGCCCGAGGACCAGCTACAGCAGCCTTGAGGCTGCTCCACCTACGCTATGTCCTCTTGGATGGCTCCAGAAAGCAGAGAGCCACCGGAGCTCAGGACAGGCCAGCCAGGCCCAAGGTGCCAGCCCTGTGCTGGGATGGCCCGCACGGCCCCACAGGGAGGATGCTCCGTGGAGCGTGGCAATACCCCGGGCTGCAGTCGTAGCATCTCTGTTCTGCAATGTCCCATCCCCACCCGCACGGGGGGCTGACACCTGCTCCCCCTGGCATCAAAGGGCTGGCGGGGCTGCGGCTGGCCTGGCAGGTCTGTGCAGCGCCCAGCGCCCGAGCCTCACAGCTGCCCTCCCAGTCTCACTGGGGTTTCCAGAGGCTGCGGTCCCCGTTGGTGCCCCAGGCCCAAGGCTTCAGAGCTGGGCTGCAGCTCTCCTGAGGCCAGGAAACCCCTAATGCTGTCCCAGGCACCCTCGCTGCCCCCAGTCCCACTCCCTTCCCCTCTGCCCCAAAGGCAGCTCTATCCTGGGGAGATGCCTCACGCCCACGGCAAAGCCAGGAATTCAGGCCCCCGTGTCTCCTTCGCTGAGCGATGCTGGTGCTGAGAGCGTCGGCGGTGCTTGGCCCCTTCTGGCCAGGGAGGGGGGGCCTGGCAGGCCTGCCGGAGCCGCTTGGCAGGTTCAGATTTCCTCCAGACAGATGGAAACAATATCGAGGCAGACATGGCCGAGGGGCCGGCTCCCTCCCCCTCCCCGCTCTCCCTCCTTCACTCCCGGCCTCAGCGCCCCCTTCTCAGCCCCAGGCCCCCCGCAGCTGCCCGGCACACGCACCACGCGTGATCCGACTCGTGGGTCCTGGGGCCCGGCTCCCCCGCCCACCCCGGGAACGGACTGGAACGTCCGGCCGCGCCACTGCCCGGCTCAGGGACACAAACAAAAGGCGAGAGCGGAGGGGGGCATCGAGCAGGCCCGGACAATGGGCCTTTTGTGCCTCCCTCTCGCACCCGCAGCCTGGGACAATGCGCAGCGGCTGGCGGCCACGGCACCAACACCTGGGCACAGGCTGGGGGAAGGGGGACACGTAGCCCTGGCCTGGAGCTGCAACTGGTGCCGGGGACCGGAGGGCTCCCAGGTCAGCCCCTGTGTCTGGGGAGGATGATGGAGCCCACGTGGTGCTGGGGGAGAGGGACATAGCGCAAGCACTACCCTTGCCCCCATCACAGGGAATCACTATCGGCTTTTGGCACTACAGGGTCTATGGCACACAGAGGAGTGGCTCCGAGTCCCTACAGGAGAAGGCAGCGGGGTGCAGCTGCCCACTGGTTGTGTCCATCAGACATCTTCCTTGCCACCCCCACAGCCAGCCTGACCCAGCCCCAAGTCTGGGGGCATCGTTACCCACGTGGGACAGGCGGGGAAACTGAGTCACGGTGCAGCTCGCCCCCAGGCTGCCTGCTCAAGCCACCAGACATGACGTGCCTCCCATCCCACCTGCTCTAACCACTCACGCCTACTCCCCTCACCGAGACTGAAGCATGTCCACACCTCACCCCACTTGAGCTGGGGGGTCCAAGGCAAAGGCCCTGGGGACCCCCCACAGCTCAGGGATGAGGCTGGGGCATGAGGGGGGGAAGGGTTCACATCATCCCTGGCAGAGATATGCCCCCCAACCGGGGGGTCACCTGTGTCCCAGCCTGGTCTGTGCATGGAGGGGGAGGGAGTAGAGTCTAATGGCTGGAGCAGAAAGGGTGGGGACTCAGGACTTCTAGGTTCAATTCCCAGCTCAGAGAGGAGGGAGGCCTAGCGGTTAGAGTAGAAGGGCTGGCGAGGAAGGTAAGGACTCTTGGGTTCCTTTCCCAACTCCAGAACAGGAGGACACCGTTGTAGGGCAAGAGGGACCAGGAGCCAGGACTCCTGGGTTCCCTACTCCCAGCTGTGGAAGTGGGGAGCCAAGCAGGACTCCTGGGCTCTGTTCCCAGCTCACTTGCACAATCACTTTCTCCCCGTGCCTTAGTTTCCCTCCTGTGATCCAATGCCACTCGCAGCAGTTTCAATGCCACTCCCTGCCCTGCCTGGGGCTGGGGCGAATATGGCTGTAATTAGAGGCCTCACCGGGCCTGGATGTGGCTGGTGTGGGCACCTGGGCACTGCATCTGGGAGAGATAATTAGAGACTGGGGGTGGCAGGATCACAGTGCGCCGTCTCTGCGGGGGCGATGTGGTCCCAAGTCGCGGCTCCAGGGCTGCAGCGAGGATTGGCTGGATGAAGGACTGCGGGAAAAAGGCAGAGACAGAGGCTGCCTCCTCCAGTGCTGGGAAGCTACTCGCAGGGGCAGGTACGGCCCAGCCTAGGGGCAGCAGGGCTGGGCACAGGGGAGGCCTCATCTCCCTGAGGAAGGGAGGCATAACTTTCACGTGCATACCCATGTGAACATGCATAGTCCCCCTGCCCTAGCTGCCTGGCAGCGATGCTCCCCCGGCTAGGTGGAGGTAAGATGGGTACCATGGGGCGTCTACTGTGGGGCCAAAGGATGCCCCATGGTGCCTGTCTGACCTCAACCCTTCCACGGAGCATCGCTGCCAGACACCTGCGGTAGGGGGACTAGGCATGTTCACATGGGAACATCTGTACATGTTCATTCGAGCGTGGGCACACACACGTGAAAGTGTGCGCTGAGCCTGCACATGCATCCGCACGGATGGTGAGTGTGCACTGCATGCAGACACGGAGCGTGCCCTGCGCGTGGCAGGGTGCTGGGGTGTACATCACAATTGTGGGCCATGTTGAGCCCAGGGGGAAGTGTGCACTGACTGTCACACAAGTGGCGGCTGTGAAATGACTGCGAGCGCGTGAGCGTGCAGGCTGGGAACATGACGGGCTCCAGGGATCCGGCCCTGTGGGCAGGCTCTGTTTAGGATGGGAAAGGGTTAAGTTCCCATGTATGCAAATACAGCTGAGCGGGGCAGGGAGCCTGGCAGGGCCCCCAAATCCCCCCCACTGCATCCTCACCAGCACCAGAATGGACCCCTGCCTGCCTGCTCCCCCTGGCTCTGCCACTGGCCTACGGGGGGATGTGGCCACCCCATGCCTCAGTTTCCCCCTCCCAGCCTCTGCCTGCCTCATCTGCCTGGCCGTGATAGCCTCTGCTTTCTCCATGCAGCGCCCGGCACCACGAGTGCCCCGACCATAGCCGTGCAGGGCCACAAGCTGCCACAGCACAGAGTTGGCCTAGCAGGGCAATTGGGGGGGGGGGGGCGGAGGCTGCTCAGGCACACACGTGTGCCCACTTGCAGACCCGGTGCCAGCTAGGGAGGCTGGCAAGGGGGGCTGACACGGCGGCCCCATGGGAGGAGGGGACCAGTGCCACGGCGGCGTGTGAAGGAGCGGCGACGAGCACAGCTGGCAATTTCCGCCGTGATTGTTTAACCGTGATTGTTTAGCCGCGCGCAGATTACAGGACGGGCAGCTCCACTCCCAGCCCCCTTCTGGCCTGCCGGCATCACGAGGCCTTGCCCTGAGCCCAGAGCCCCCCAAGCCAGGCCCCGCCAGATGCCCATGGCAGGTGCCCCAGCCCCACCACCAGAGTCAGCCTGCTGCTCCCGGCGTGGATGGAGCGGGCTCCAGGGCATGGCGCTGGAGCCAGACCTCAGGGCGAGGAAGCCAGGCCTGCCAGTCGCACGTCCAGCCCTGGCATCAACTGGGCATGGGGGCGTGAGGAAGGGGCCCAAGCCAAGATGCCTTTGAGAGGCCGGTTCCCAAAACAAAGGGAGGAGCAGCCCCAACCCCAACCACCCGGCCCCTGACACGTGGGGTCCATGGAGGGCAAACGGGGGACTCTTCACAGAACGGGGACGGAGCAGCCCACAGCCAGGTGCCCGGACGGGGACCCCATCGGGAGACCCCCAAGTCCCAGGGGGGCCAGCCAAGGCACACGGAAGCTGCCCCAGGACATCACGGCGCGGGGCCAAGGGCTCTGGACAAGCTGAAGGACGTCCTCCAGCACTGCCCTGCGGGGCCGCGAGAGGTCCCAGGAGATGACATCAAGTCTGGGGCCAGCTCCCACCAGACTGGCCCCACGCCCTCCAGCGAGCCATTCCCACGGCGCTGGGTCCCCCCACCCCCGGACCCGGGTTTGGCCACCTCGAGGCACCAGCGCCCTGCACAGAGCCGCCACATGACGGAGCGCGCCGCGAGCACCAGCCTGGTGCCCCCCGCACGCGCCCTCTGCCCACTGCCCCTCCCTCGGCCGCCGCCCGGGCACCGGACAGGGAGACCGAGCCCAGACCCGCACGTGCAGAAAACGCCACGCACGAACCGGGCACGGAAAGCAGGAGTCCGGGGAGCTCTAACCCCTGCCAGGCAGCCCCCAGCCCCAACTCCTAGACACCACTGCCTCGCCCGGCCACGCCCGGCTTGACAGCCCGTGGGCAGAGATCAGGCGACCAGTCCGGTGCCGCCCAGCGCGCGGGGCAGGGGCAGGGGCAGGGGCAGGCCGGACCCCGGGCCCCGTCTCCGTGCTGGCGCGGGGGGCGAGGGGCTGCAGGCCTGCCCTTGCCCCGGTGCCCGGGAGCATCCTGCTGCGTGGCGCGGGCGCGGGACTGTGGGGCAGGGCAGGGGAGCGGGCAGCGGCCAGCACCGCACCGCACCGCACCGCACCGCACCGCTGCACCCCCGGGCAGGCACGAGGCGGGGCGGCGGCTGCCCTGAGCCGCCCGCACCCCGGCTGCTCCCGCACGCGGCATCGGGCACCTCCCGCACGCCCCGCTCCCGGGCACCCCGGCTCCCGCGCGCGGCGCCTCCCCCCGCCCCGCGGCCCGGCCCGGCCGGCCGGCACTCACCGCTCGGCGGCTGCGGGGCTGATCGCGGTCTGCGCCGGGCGGCGGCTCCTCCTGCGCGGGGCGGGCGGGGCGGTGACGTCACCGGGCGCCTTTGTGCTCCGGCCGCGCGGGGCCGCCCGTGTGTGCGCGTGTCGGTGTGCGTGCCTGCGTGTGTGTGTGTCTGGGCACATGCGTGTGTGTGATTGTGCGGACACACGCATCAGTGTGCGAGCGTGTGTGGGCATTCGTGGGCGCGTGCATGCATGAACATCCATGAATGTGTGCATGTGCAAGTATGTGCGTGTGGGCCTGCGTGTGTGTGTGCATTTGTGCCCACGTGATTGTACATAGTGTGCGCGCGTCTGTGCAAGTGTGGGCGTGCGCGTGTGTGCATGTGTGCCTGCATGTATGTATGTACATGTATGTGGGCATGTGCGTGTGTGTGCAAGTATGTGGGGGTGCATTTGTGCCTGCGTGTATATACATATATGTGTGGGCGTGTGTGTGTGTGTGCAAGTATGTGTGTGTGGGTATGCACGTGTGCATTTGTGTCTGCATGTGTGTACATATGTGTGGGCATGTGTGTGTGCAAGTATGCATGTGTGCATTTGTGTCTGCGTGTATGTACATATATGTGTGGGCATGTGTGTGTGTGCATTTGTGCCTGCATGTATATACATATATGTGTGGGTGTGGGCGTGCATGTGCATGTGTGGCCATTGGGGTGTGCATATGTGTATGCATGTGCACACATGTGTGCATGGGCATTTGTGCATGTATGCATGGGAATGCTTATGGGGGGGGTGTACATGTGCACATGTGTTTCCTGGCTGGATGGAGGCGGGGAGCTGCCCCTGCCCCTGGCATCTCCATCCCTGCCAGGCGAGGCCTGAACAGCCAGCCTGTGCCCAAGGGCTCCAGGCAAGAGGGGCAGGGCCCAGCTCCATGGGGTCAGGCTCGGCCGCTACTCTTTCACCTCAGCTCCTTTCCTCCAAACCAAACCAGGCCAAGGCATCTGACTTGGTCACACCAGCCCCCCGCACTGGGCAGGCCAGAGCCACCTGCCCCACAGGGCACATGCAGCAGGGTCCCCCATGACAGCCCGGGTCCCAGAGGGGCTGCTCCAAGCCACGCTGTTCCCTTCAGCTTCACTGCTGCACTAGTGCAGCCCCCTGCCTTGTCCTCGCTCCCCTGCAGCAATGGGTGGCAGGACTGCGTGGTTTGCAGGCTGGCACGTGCCCGCCACCCAGTATTGCAGAGTCAGCTCCAGAGAGGCTGGCAGCTGCGGTGCATAAGCAGCCTTGAAGACGGGGCCCTGGACCCAGCGGCCTTGCCCCTGAGCCCCCCACTACTGCCGCAGTCCCGCCCCCCACAGCTCCCTCGCCCTTTGTGCCACGCAAAAATGAGACTGAAAGGAGGAAGCAGGCCGAGGACGGGGCTTTCACTTCCCCGGGGCCAGAGATCTGGTGCTGGCAGGCGCCCTCAGCCTGGCAGCCAGGCCCACGTTGGGCAGGGTGCTGGGCCTCACGTGGAGGGAGGGGAGCGCCCAGGCCTGCCGGCCTCTGCCCCAGGGAGGCCAGATCCATTCCCATGCGTGCGGCTGCAGCTGGCCGATGTGAACCCAGAGCCGCAGCTGTTTGGATGGCCGCCACCATTTCCTTGCTCGGGGCTGGCAGCTCCAACCACTTGCGATACACGGCCCCAGCCTCCCCACCTCCCGTGGTGGCAGTGGGGTGGGGCTACTGGGGGGGCTCCCAGATGCTCCATCCAGGGCAAGGAGGGAGCAGGCTGGCCTGCTAGCTCCCCCTTACACTGGTGGGTGATCGGGGCACTGAGGTCTCTTTCTGTTTCTCTTGGGCAGGAAGTGAAAAGAGAATCTCATTTCCAGTTGAAACCTCTGGGGGATTTTACTGTAGTGGAAAAAAATTACCCAGGATTGGGCAAGGCCAGGGCACCAGGCTTCTGCCTCCATCCCCATGAAATCAGGGGGCATCCAGGAGTGGTGAGTCCAGCACCGTGGCGCCCACTTCACGGCCCCTGGGCAGCCCCTACTGCTACGCTATGGGAGCTGGGCTCCCCTACCCCTGGCCCTCCCATGTCTGCCCTGTGCAATCGAGTGCCCTGTCATGGGGCACTAGGGTGAGCAATGCCCTGCACAGAGCCTGCAGCACCCCCCAGGGACCTGCCATCCTGCAGCCCAGGGAAAGGGCCCTGCAGGCTGGGACCCTGCCAGGCTTCGGTGCCCCAGTGCAGAGGGTCCATCGTGATACCCCAACATCCTCCCAGCTACAGCACATGTCCCAGGGTCTCTGCAGCTGCCCCCCAGCTGGCAGCCAAGGCTGGAACTGCCCCTCCATGCATGCAGAGAACTGCCCCTGCTCCCCCACCCTTGGCACTGTGGGCTGCAGCTCCTCTGCCCCACCACCTCCCCATAGCAGTCTGTGTGCTAGCCCCCAAATGCAGCAGATATCCCAGCAGGCCTTGTCTTCACAGCTCCTCCATGAGCAGGTCCAAGGATGGGGCTGGGGACGCCCTGTAGCAGGAAGCACTGAGATGGAGTGAACCCCCAAAAACAAAGCCCAACAAGCACGGTCCATTCAGTTCAGCCGCAAACCAGGACCAAGGAGAAGGGAAGAGTCCCAGGGCCCCAAAACCCAGTCTCGTTGGAGTCCACACGAGCTCCAATGAGACGCAGAAACCCACCCCATGTTCCCCTCCCATGGGTCTGGCCCGACACAGCTCTCACCAGCCGGGCGCCGTACTGCAGGTTTTATTGCCTTGCTGGTTGCAATGTTGCTCTGTACAAAGTTGGTTATAAATATACAAATTGCACATTGGTTGCTCCCCGGGGCAGGGTGGGGGGGAAAGGGGGCAGGCTCTAGCTGGGGTCTGCCTGCAGCAGGACCCCTCTCTGCTTCCCGCAGGCTGCAGGGCTCCCGTCACAGGGAGAGCCCGAAGACAGGGTCACACGCTGCCAGCAGGGCACGAAGTGGGGCTCAGGGCTGGCTTCTGTCCCATGTTGGCATGAGCTGGCTCTGAGTGCATGGGACACTGTTGCCTCAGCTGGTAGCAACAGGAGCCACTCACTCAAGTGTCATGAGCCCTATAGAGCTGAGAGAGGATGGGGATTTTCCTCTAGCCTGAGGGTTAGTGGGGTCAGGGCTGTGCTGTGGCCTGACTCCCCCCAGCTGTTCGAGGAGGGGTGTCAGGGCAACAAGGCCAAGATAAAGCTCAGCTAAGCCCTGTTTCGTGCCTTGTGAGTGCCTTGGGAAGGGGGAGGGGATGGGGGCACAGGCTGCATTGGGGGGTTCCTCCCCCCAAGGAAGCCAGCACCTGTCAGGGGCAGCATGTGGTTCCCGGGGAGCCGACGGCTTAAATAGGATCCATACAAAAATGTGCCACGGCTAGAGTCTGGCCACGTGGCCGTGGCCACACACTGCTGTCACCCCACCCCCAAGACCCCGTGGGTGCCCTGGGTGGGCCCGGGCAGAGTGTGGCCCCGGGCGAGACCCAACAGGGAGGCGACGACATCTAGTCATCGTCGTCATCGTCATCATCGTCGTCGTCATCATCGTCCTCTGTGTTGATCTCGCCTTCCAGCACATCCTCGATCCAGTCCTCCAGCTCATCTACCGAGGGCAGGTCTTCCTCGTCATCCATCTCCATCCAGATGCTGTCAGCCTGTGAGAGGGGAGGGGCGCAGGGGTAAGGTGGAGAGGGCACAGGGGGCTGGTGGATCTGGCATGGCTATTCCCAGAAGGTCATGAGAGGGCAGGTCTTAGCTGTGGAACAAGCCAGTCCCATCGCTAGTCCAGGGACAGAGCTCCCCTGGTCCCATGTGGGGTGTGGCTGGGAATCAGCTGCCTGGCCTGCAGAGCCACTGACCCTGGGATGGGTCCAAGCAGGGCAGGGGCCTTGCCAATCCATGGGGAGGGGGCAGCCAGCACCAGGCCCGGGGCACAGAGATCAGCACAGGGGGCAGAGGCAGCTGGGAGAGGCCAAGGGAGCCTGTGGCAGGACGGTTTGGATACAGGGCGCTCCGGCTGGCTGCGCATCACGCCTGGCACCAAAGTGTGTCGGACGCGTATTCCCAGTCTGCGCTCCAGCATGTGTGTAAAGCCCAGGGCAGCCCCACACCTGTTGCCAGAAGCAGATACGTGGCCCATCCGGAGTCAAAGGTCAGGGTCTGAGTGGCGTGGAGCAGATATACGTTGTCCCTGCTTCTGCTGGGGCACAGCTGGTGCGCTGGAACAGTTACCCCTGAAGCGAGGAGCTGCTGCCCTCTGGTGCGAGCTATTTCGGGGCACAGAACGTGTCTGCTCCCAGGGCTCAGGGCAGCCGTGTACCCACCCCCAGTGTCCAGGGGCTGTCCCAACACCTCCTGCCAGCGGGCAGCAGAGGAGAGTGGCAGGAACCCCCAGGGAGGCCAACACAGGGCCACAGCTGGGGCGAGGTCGGTGGCTGGGGCACTCACATCGGTGACGTTGACCACGCCGATCTGGGGCTGAGACAGGTCAATCCCAAAGGTCTTCTCCCAGTAGGGGATGAGCTGGGGGAGGGAGAGCAAAAGCCCATTAGTGCTGCCCCATCACTGCTCAGGATCACAGGGCCCCCAGGGACAGCACTGGAGGGTCTCTGATATGCAGCTCAGCAAGTCGGCACCAGTAGTTGAGGGAGCAGAGACTCCCGTGCAGGCCCTGTGCTGCCTGCCAGGGTAGCCAAGGGAGCTTGGGAGCAGGCTGGGTGCTCACAGGGACCCCCAGCTAAGCCCTCCATACCCCCGTGGGGTGGGTGGGGTGTGGTTGGGGACCCTGCTCTATCCACAGGCATCAGCCACCCTCCCTCCAGTGACAGGCTTCTTGCACCTGCTGCAGTGCACTGGGCTTTCCCACAGGGTACGTGGGATCTACCTGCACCCCCAGACAGGCTCCTCCACCTGCTCTCTTCTTCCTCCTCCACCCAACCATGCCTCTGTCTAGCCCCACGTACCCCCGGCTGCCCACTGTCTGCCCCTGCACTTCCTCCAAGGCCTGCAGGAGGTTGGGGGTGGTTTGCACAGGGCACCCAGGTCCCATGGAAAGGCAGGGGGTGGTTTAGCCTGTGGCTGGTCACCAGGGTCCTGGCTTGGGGCATGGGCCCCACTCACCAGTGGGAAGTCCTCAGGGTCCACCCAGATGATGCTCAGGTCGGGGTTGTCTGTATTGTCCCTGGCCACTTCCTTCAGGATCTCCAGGAATTCATAGCCATCTGCATTGGGGAGCAGGCTGGTGAGGCCAGCAGAGGCACTGGGAGCACCCCCTTTCCAACCCTGCAGACCCCTGCCCCACCACTGGGCGAGCACGTGGCTCAGGCCACCTCTGCCCCCACAACGTGACTGGAGATCTATCCCAAGCAACTGGCCCTGTAGCGAGTGCCCTGTAGCGAGTGCCCCGCTCAGAGTCAGGGAGCAGTGGGCAGGAGGAGCTGTGCCCACCTTGCGGTGACCAGGGCCTGCCCCATCCTGGTGCTGGAGCCACCCAGGGGTACCAGCCCCTGCCACTCCCTCCCCTGAGCCCCCTTCTCTGCCCCTGCACCAGCCAGCCATGCCTGTGCCTTGGGCTTGGCCCAGCCCCCTGGCCCCTGGAGGACACATTGCTCCCAGCCCCCCAACAAGGCAGCTCCTGGCTGCTCTTACCAGGGTCATCCTCCTCTGCAAAGGCCACGATGTGGATCCCGTCCAGGTCGTCCTCCTGGGGAGAGAAGAGCAGAATGGTTGGCGGGTCAGCCCTGCACCCACTGTGGGCAGGGGTCAGGGTGGCACCGACAGGACCTGTGCGAGGGAAGGTGGAGGTGGGGGGTAGGAAATGCTCACGCACCTGTTCACTACCCACGTGCAGGCATGAGCCTCCCGGGCACCCTCATGCACGCTCCTCTACACGGGATGAGAACATGCACATGGATCCACACAGCCCTTGTAGAAACACGTGTGTTCACAGCCCCCGGAGATCCATTCACACACCCTGACACACACACGTGTCTTCACAGACACACAGAGATGTGTCTTCACAGACACGCTCTGCCAGGGCAGGTCATGCCCAGCACATGTGTACCCCTGAGTATGCACGCCTCTCTCTGCATGTACACGTGTGCGAGGCATGCAGAAATGCACATGAATATGGAAACAGCTTTCACAGGAAGGAAGAGAAATGAAGCAATACACCAGGGATGCAGCTGTGGATGGGCAAACCTGTCACGCAGGCACACCCTGTGTGTGCTCAAACCCCACATCCACATGCCGTGTGCAAAGCAGGCACACACACAGTGTATGAGGCTCCCCACAATTACATGTGCACAAACGTGCACGCTGGCTAGATCACGCAGACACACATGCCTGTAACGCCAGACCCGTCCTCAGCGATGCACACACAAGACACCCACGCACCCGGAGAAGCACGTAGCTCAGAAAGGAACAAGACCGGTCGTATTTTAAGAGCAGTGCTCATTACCAGATGCTGAAACCTACATGCAAGAAACCTACAGCTAGCATCTCGTAGCTCAAAAACCCAGCAGCAGCAGTGAAAAATATCTTGAAAGAATGATCCCTGCCTTTGCAATTTTAAAAAGGGGAAGGCGATGATACAGTTTCAGTCGGAAGTCAAACGCCCCTTGGGGCATTGCTGGGCTCAAACATGGGGCCTGTGCTTTCAGTTTTGGGTGCTTGGGTTTTTCTGTGGGTGCAAAAGGTCACAGCCCTCAGGTTGGGAACATCAGACAGGGTCATATGCCACCAGCAGGGGCTGTCAGCAGGGCACTAAAGGGGGGCCCAGGGCTGGCTTCTGTCCCATGCTGGCTCTGGGCATGTGGGATGCTATTTATCCAAGTGCAAAGTTTGGTGCCACATTTAAGCTGGACATGAAACAAGGCGGCCAGGGCATTCTGCACTAAGACAGATTCCCTTTCCCCTACTGATGACATTAAAAAAAGCAAGCAGTTGCAACCTCCCGTTTATGCCCTCCCTTGCTGGGCACCTTCACTTCTAGCCCATTTCACATGCCAGCCAGTGTTTACTCAATGCCATGTCCTTCTTCCCCTGCACTCACACACGTGGCCTTTTCCTTGCAGAGCAAGGGAACCCAAATGGGGAAAGTATTTTCACTGAAATAAAAAAGCAGCTCCAGGGAGCCACCTTCACGTGCTCTGGGTTGGTAAAACCCTTCAAGGCAACACCTGAGAACAAATGAAGACCTTGTACCTGCCCTGCCAGATCCTCCCTGGCTGACAGGAGCCAGGGTGAGTGTTTGAAAGAGGTACATGTGGCCCAGCGCCATGGGAGACCCCAGGGAGACTCCCCTAGGTTGTCACAGAGATTTCTGCACAGGTGAGAGGGAAAAGCTCCTAACACTGACACTCCATGGCCTGATTTTAGGGCATTTTGGAGTTACCCCAGAGGAAAAGGAAGCTCTGAGGGAGAAGGGCAGCAACTGAGACAGTTGCCCTGGGGTGTGTGTCTGCACCCACTACGACTGCCAAGTTCCCTCTGTGCAAGTCATTCATTCTGGTGCATGCCAGCTCCTCACCATGGCCTGGGGCTGTCATAGCGCCTACTGCATGCTGCCCGTGTCTGTCACACATCCGTTCCTTACTCCAGAGTAAATTTACTGCAGAGTAAGTGGCTCCTGTGTGAATGTGCCATGTGCCTGCACCTGCTCATGGACCAGGCCCTGAGTGCAGGGCCCTGCACGTCAGGGACCAGGCAGTCCTGAGCTCTGCTGTCTGGCTCTAAATCATGCCCCAGGGATCTGGGAGGCAGAGCAGGTCGGCTTGGTCTGATTCCCTCCCACTCTGGGCACAGCCTCCTGCCTTCGCTACAGCTGGTCCCTTCTGGTTTTGGCAGCTGCTAGTAGCAGGATGGTGCTGGGGGAGGTGGGAGATGTCCTGGGCCCCATGGTGATGGCTATGCCTAGGCTAGCTGGGCTGATCCAGGCCCAGCTCCGCACTCACCCAGGTCTCGTACATGCTGTCTGGCTGCAGCTTCCTCAGTGTTGACCTGCAAGACAGGATGAGAGCGATGAGAGTGGCCGTGGGGCAGGCGGCAGGGGTCCTGCCATGGCCCACACCCCCCTGGTGTGCCCTGAGCAGTCAGGTCTGGCCCTGCCTGAGGCCAGGCTCCGAGCAAGGGCCAGAGGGCAGGGACTCCTGGGTTGTGTTTTGGCTGGGAGAGGAGCAGGCTCTAATGGTCAGAGCAGAGGAAGGGAGTGGGGATGCCTAGGCTCTCTCTGGAGCCATTGATGCAGTGTCACGGTGACGGGAGGGGAGGAAGAGGCAGGACTCCTGGCTGGGAGCATGGTGTAGTGGGTAGCGAGTGGGGCCGGGGGTCAGGACTCCTGGGTTCTGTCGCCCTGTGCAGGGCTGGGCAGCAGTGCCACGGGGATCACAGTGCACTGGGCTGTGCAGGTGTGATGCCACATCCCAGCGTGGAAATAGGGCACGGGGAGGGGGAGGGAGGCCGGGACGCCAGAGCCGCGACAGCACGGAGGCACAAGGCGTCTCAGGGAAGAAAGAGCAGCTGCCATGGCAACTGGAGTCCTTAATCAGTGGTGCCTAATGGGAGCCTGGCATTGGGCGCGGGGCCCACAGCAGGGAGGGAGAGGTGCTCAGGCCCTCAGGGTAGGGGTTGGGGAGTGGCAAGGGACAGGGACAAGGGCATGTGGCAGCTCAGTGGCAGAGTGGGGAACAGGGCACCATGCTTCAGCCTGCAGACTGAGCTCCCAGACCATGTCCGCAGCTCCCCACAAAGCCTCCAACGCGCAGTGCTCCTCGCTGAGCTGTTCACTCTGTGGCCTGGGCTGAGCCCCAGCAAACTCACGGCACTCCTGCCGCCCCTCCCAGCTCCATCAGCCTGAGCAGTGGGACTGGCCTGTCTCCCCCTGGGAGCACGTGGCTCAGCAACTCATATCCAAGCTACCAGCCCGCCTGGAGGTTACAGCTTCGTGCCTGGGGTTCTCAGGGGGGTTGGGCTCCATGTCAATAGGATTTAGGCCCCTGGCTGCCTTCTAGAAGCTGTAATGCAGCCACCTCTGGGGTGAAACATCACAAGTACTTAACAGTCCTCCAGCAACTGCACGCAGGGAGCCCTCACCTTGCACGGACATGCAGCCACCTCTGGGGTGGCACATCGCAGCCGCTTTACAGCCTCCCTGACCCACGGCTGTTTCCCACTGCAGATTCATGCCCCAGCCCCCACCCCACGCAGGGCAACTCTGCATGGCGCAGCAGGGAGAGCGACTGGGTGGAGGGGGCCCGTGCTGCGAGACAACGAGGAGCTGAGCCCCACCGGGGCCAAGGCTGGGTCGACCGACCGGATGTCACGTTTCTATGGCAGCAGGAGAATATCCTCGCTCTGCGGCTGCCATAGAAACAGAGCTGTTGTCAGGCTGGGCAAAAGTTTATCCCAGCCGTAGACACGGGCGACCAATGGGGAGCCGGGAGCATGCACCAGCTCCCGTGGCCGCCCGGGTGACAGCTGGCTCGCCCCACGGGGCCAGCGGGAATCCTCCAGATGGGCCCGCAGCACCTCATGGACCAGCTCAGCCAGGGCTCCCAATGCTGCCAGACTCCAGGCCCCCTGGGAAACTTCACAGTCACTCGTGGCTTGGCTATGGGAAAATACTAGAGCCATTCAACTATTTTAGTTCGTCTAATAACAGATCTCAGAGACCGACACGGTTATGACCAGCACCCCTGCACCATTCTCATGTTGCAAAGAGCTCAGCCAGCCCCCGGCAGGGAGAGGGCAGGCGACCCTGGGTTATAGGGTAATCTCTGGGTTTATCTCATGAATCAGGTGCGCCCCTAATATCACCCCATGCCTGTGGCACCCTGAAGAGGGTCTCACTTCTCCCAGTTGTGAGTCACTGCTCTAACTCCCCAGTGACCCAGTGACATGGCAGCTGCCCCCGCCAGCTGCTCCAGGGCACTGCTCCATGTCTTGTCCTCTGTGGCCGCAGAGAAGAGTCTGTCTTTATTCTCTGCATAGCCTCCCTCCAGGGATTCAAAGCCTGACCCCCGCCTCGGCCCCAGCTCCTGCCATTTCCTCAGCCCTTCCCTGCTCCCCGCAGGACCTTTCCCCCAGTGCAGGTCCTCCAGTTGGACTGGGTTGTCCTGGGGACACTTGTTCCAGGCTCAGCCTAGCCAGACACTTGCTTCCTATGGCTTGCATGCCCCATCAGTGAATGCAGCCCGGAGGCTGCAGCAACGCTCCCATGCAGCGGAGGTAGACTACAGCCCCTGCCCTCCCTGCAGCACCGCCGCCCAAATGTGGAGCAGTGGCTCTGGCTGCTTTGCCAGCTGGCCATAGCTTGCCTCTCACCCCCACAGCATGGAGCACCTGCCAGTGAATGACCCCACACCTGACAAATGGGTGGGAATATTATGGGGAGGGGGGTGGAAACTGAGGCACAGAAGGATGAATGGGGGCAGTGTGCACAGGCCTGGCATCGTGGGGTGCCAGTTTTGCCCATGCACCCACTCGGACGTCCGCGGTCTCTCCAACCACTGCTCACACTGGACATTCAGAGCTCTGCCTTGGGGATCAATGCTGAACCCAGGCGTCCCGGGCCCACACAGCCCCTCCTGGCAGCCCCCCTACCTCTTGTGCTCCTCGACGAACTTCACAATTTCCTCCTCGCTGTTGGGCTTGTCAGGGATGGTGACGGGCTCTTCCATGAAGGGCTCATAGAAGTCGATCTCATTCAGCTTCAGCGTCAGCTTCTTGGCCACCTGTGGCAGGGAGAGGGTGGGGTGGGGGGGTCACCACTCTGGCCATCCCCGCTTGCAGCTGCCTCTGGCTAGCACCACAGCCCAGACTGTAGGGGAGCACGGGCACAATCCTGAAGCCAGCCGGGGAGTGGGGGGCACAGTGCTGCTTCCCACGACCCCCCAGCAGGAGTTGCTTTAGGTTGCTTCATGCACTCCCATGAATACTGGTGCCACCAGGAGAGAGCCAGGCTTTGCCAATGGAGCCAGCAAGGAGCAGAGCAGGGGCCAGTGCCCCCTGCCCCTAGTGCAGCCCCCCAACCCCAGTGCCGCCAGTACCTTGCTGTCAAAGGTTGCAAAGAAGGGGATGTAGGGGTGGAACTCCTCTGCTGCATCCTCGTAGGCTTTGAAGTCTGGAAGAGACGGAGCAGGGTCACAGCCAGCACAGCCAGGCCTGGGCAGAGCACAGCGCCCCCAGGCTCAGGGTCAGTGGCTGTAGTAGGCTTGTACCCCGCAGCCCGGCTGGCCGCTCCCTCCCTCGGCGGGGGACCCCGATGTGCAGCCCCTCACCCCACTCAGGGCCAGGCAACTGGTTATCAGCCAGAGGGACGCCAGGGCCTGCACTGCCCCCCGCAAGCCACTGAGGTGTCACAGCAGTGTGCCCTGCGGAGGACTTGCACATAACCCACGGGGAAACTGAGATTGGAGAAAGGCTGCTCCTTCCCTGAGCATGCAGCTGGGGACGCAGCTGGGAGAGCCCCCGCCATGGGCACGCTCTGCTGGGAACCCAGGAGTCCGGGCTCCCTGCCCCCAGTGCTCCTGCTGCCCTTTCTTTTCCCAGTGCACAGGTGGCTGCAGCATCCTGGACCCTGGTCCCTTGGCCTCCTCTTCCTGGATAGGCCTGGCTCTGGGCTGCTGGCTGGTCTGTGAGTGCCTGGAGCCCCCAGCCCCTCTCAGCCCCATGTGACCCCAGCATGGCCCTGTGACGTCCTTGCTCTGGACAGAGCTCTGCTCTTCAGGGCCTTGCCCACCACACCTCACCTCTGAGACACGGCTCTGCTGGCCCTATACTCGCCGTGGGAGCACCCTCCTGGCCCCCAGTCAGAGCTGCCTGCATACTGGGGTGAGAAACACAGCATCCAGGCACCAGCCAGACACCCCAGTGTGTTGGGGGCTCAGCCCCTGGCAGGACTCAGTGGGAGTGACCCAGCCCTGGCACTGCCTGTCCCGGAGGCTCCTGGGGGGCCACTGCTAGCTTGCCCTGAGGTAGGGGGTAGTGAGTGCTCCTCCACCCTTGCAGGACTGCTGGCAGCACTGCCTGGGGGAGTGAGGGCAAAAGCAGCCAGACTGGGGTCAGTCCAGGGTGCAGCTGGGGGTACTTTCACCTCCCTGCCCGTGCAGGGCCAACCCCAGTGGGGACTGTGGCTCAGGCAGGCCAGGGACCTCTGGCTGGCACTGGAGACTGCATGGCACAGCTCCAAACAGCCCAATCCAATGGGACCCTCTCCCTCAAGCAGGGTTGGGGATAGCAGCTTCATCCCTGGGACACGTGTCTCCTTTCCCAGGGGCCCACACACCTTGGACCCAGCAGCAGGGTGCCCCACAGGTGATGCCCCATTGCCACCCTGAGCTGCTCCCCTCTGCCGCGTTTCTACAGATCCTATAGATCCTTATGGGAATGACAGCAGGACCATGGGGGGCAGGCCTGAGAGGGGAAACTGCTGACAGTAAGCAGCTGTCAGAGCCCACCCGAGGAGGCTGCATTTCAGTGCAGAGTCGGAAAGCGCCAAAGCCACCTGTGTCTGTGCGCTGGGGGTGGCGGGGGGCCGTCTGGAGAGAGATAATCCTGAATATGCAGGACGCAGGCAGATTCCAGCTTCGCCAGGGGATACAGCACAGCCCGCTGAGCCAGGAGGAAACAGTGCCCAGCAATGCTCCTGCCACAATAGCTGGGAGGCAGTGCCGGGTGAGTGGAGCGCTGATGGCTCCGGCACCGACAAGTTAAGCTCCCTTAATGCGGGTGAGGCGGGAGGCCATAATCAGGGCTAGAGAGTGGCTGCTGGGCTGTTTGGTCTCCTTAGCTCCTGATGCAGTTGGATGGGAAATGGCAGCTGGAGAATGTGCTTGCGGCCCCAGCCAGGCTAGTGGTTCGATGAGGCGGGGTCAGGTCTGCTGGCGCAGCCTAGGGGGCCGTGGATGAGGAGCCGGCACAGAGGGATGGATTTTTGCTGGGGGTGGGAAGGGCAGTAACTGAGACCAGCAAGCGCTCGCCCAGCACTGAAATGCAGCCACCTCTGGGGTGGGGCATGAGAGTTACATAACAGCCACGCAAAACCAGGGGGCCAGGAAGCAGAGCCGGCAGGGCCTGTGGGGTGGCCAGGGTGTGCAGTCATGTGAGCTGGTGTGGCTGGGACCCCAGGGACACTTCAGCTCTTCCTCCTTCAGCTCCAGCCGGGCTGCGAGCAGGCTGGGCCTCAGCGATGGTTTGGCATCCAAGGGGCAGAGCCTCCCCCAGCGCAACCCCTGCACTGCACACAGGCATGGGCCAGGCCTTCCCCCCAGCTCCCCACTGCAGGAAGACTGGGCAGAGAGAAGAGGAGCTCCTTCCCCAGGGTTTATTGGGGCAGGCATCTGGGGGCTTCACTGTGTATGCACACATCCCTCTGCTTTGACCCAGCCCCCTGTGGCTGCCCGACACTGCTGGGAGGAAGCTCCCAGCCCCAAAGGCACAGGACAGACACTGGAGCCCAGGCTGGGCTGGGTTGGGCGGGGGATGACGATACACACTTACGCTCTGAGTCCTCGCTCTTGAAGTAGCCGATGAGCTTGGGCTCCTCATCGATGTTCTCAAAGGCCTGGAGCTCGTGGTCTCCCTCGATGAACTCCACCGGGTCCTCCAGCACCTGGGGCAGGGAGGGCATGGGGTGGTGGCTCAGCCTGGGGCCACAGACCCCTCTGTACCCCCATCTGAGGGCAGACAGCTAATACCCCCCCAGCATAAGAGCTGCACAGGAGGGGGCAGGGCTGCCTGGTGCAAGGAGCAAGGCTGCAGTCTCAGGCCTGGCACCTCCACCCAAGTGGGCCTCCCTCCTTGGTGCCCAGCTGTGAGATGTAGGGTGCATGAGGATGGGCTCCATGTTTTCCCCTGCAATGCCTGGCCAGGGCGTGAGAGGGGAGCAGGGCTGCTGGGGAGAGATGGGGCAGAAGAGACTGGAGGAAAAGGGTCGGTCATGGGGGTAGGGAGCAGGAGGGCTCTGGGACCACCACTGGTCTCTCCTACATCCCTCCTGCATGTCCCTGCTCCTGCCATGGCAGCCTCATGGCACATGCTGGCCTGTCCCCATGGACCTGATCATGGGGATACCCCAAGGGCTCCACCTCGGGGCAGGGTACAGCCAGCCTGGGTTCACCTGCCACCCAGGGCAGGCCAGAGGGGGTCAGGGCAAGGCCTCAGCATGGGATCCAGGACTCCTGGATCCTGTCTGCTGTGCTGCAGGATCCGTCAGCTGGAGCAGAGGGTGCAGGACCAGCTTTGGGAGAAGAGTGCAGTCCAGTGGCTAGAGCAGGGGCCTCGGGGTCAAGACTCCTGGGTTCCAGCCCACCATTTATTTCCCCCTACCCTGTGGGGACAGGGGACCTGCAGGCAGGGGCTGGGCTGTCCCCATGGTGAGGGGCTAGGGCCCAGAGCTTAGGGGTGCATCTGGGGGGCAGGCAGCCACCCAGAGCACCGGGGAGGGCCAGTACTCACGTCCAGAAGAAACTCGACCAGGGTGTCAGCGGACAGCTCCCCATCATACTCGATCACCTCATCCTCCTTGAACACGTACACGCTATCCTCCTCTGTCAACCCTGCCAGGAGCGAGGTGCGGTGGTGAAAGCAGCATCCAGCAGGACGAGGTCTCAGGGGGTCAGGGTCTGGGGGTTTGGGGGCTCTGGTTCTGGCCCCAAAGGAAGCAGGGGGCTCCTGTGCTTCTGGGGAGCTGGGGGGACGGGGTCTGTGATGCCAGAGTGTGTGGCTCGGGCGCCGAGGGGGTACAACCTGAGTGGGGCAAGGGATGGCGGGTGCTGGGGCTGGGGGGCATTCTCCATGCCTGGCATGGGCTCCCCACGCCCTCTGCTGGGGGCTCAGTCGAGTGCCATCCCAGCTCCATCTCCTCCCTTCTTGGGCTCAGCCCGTGGGGACGTGTGAATCTGGAGCAGGCCATGGGGCTTGCCTGGGCTGGACCCTTCCCCTGGTGCCAAGGCAATCCCAAGAGAGGTTGGCTCTGTGCCTGCGCTGTCAGGGTGGATCCGGCGGCAGAGGCAGCTCCTGCTCTGTCTGAGCCCTGGCAGCGCCGTAGCTCAGCCCATCAGACCCACAGGGCAGTGCATGGGATGGACTACAGTCTCCTACTGCTGCCAGGCGGAGGCAGGGGACTCATAGGCTGACCCTGTCTGCTGGCGGGGCTGGACTCCCACACTGACTCCGGGGCCCATGGGTGCCTCCCAGGGCTTGGGGCGGCACCAAGGAGCCCGGCTCGGTGCTTACCCAGCTTCTTGGCCACAGCTGCATCCTTCTCCGAGTCCACCAGGCCAAACCCGACGCCTTTGTCCTCCAGGACTTGGGCTGCTAACTGGGATGAAGAGCCGAGGGGGAGGACAAGAGAGAGGAGAGACAGGAAAGAGTTTGAGAGAGGGGCTGGGTGGGGAGTGGGTCCCTGTGGGCAGGGGCAGGTCCCAGAGGGGCAGGGGCTGGCACTGGGGTGGGGGCTGTGTTAAATTTTCTCTGCCCAGAGGACAGAGATGTGACGTCTGACCAGGCAGCTCCTAGCAGGGTCAAGGAGAGCTGGGGGGATGCTGCCCTCAGGTCCCAGGAAAGCTGTCCTCAGCCTCCCCTTTGCTGACAGGACAACTCCCTGGGGGGTCCTATGCCAGACTCAGGGGAGGGGGCAGACCTCACCCAGGTGCCCGCACCACCCTGGGGGTCGTGCCACAGGTACAGATCCCTGGCTCAACCAGCATCCAAGTCACCCAGAACCAGCAAATCCTTTGCCAACAGCTCAGTCCCAGCGCCATCACCAGTGCCCCCTGCCCACAACCATCTTTCTGACCCATCAGAGCCCTCTTGGGCACCCCCTGCCCAGAACTGCTCCTCAGGCCCCCGGGGCATCACAGAGAGCTGGGTCCAGAGCCCAGGCATCCCTTCCAGTCCTGTGTTGCTGGGACCCCTGCAACTCCGGTAACTGCCCAGCCCCAGCCCCTTCACACCACCGCAGTGACCTACCCCCAGAGCCCAAAACTCTGGCCTAGAAATCCCAAGGCTGAGTCTCAGAGCCCCCCAAACCTTCATGGGGAGACAGACCCTCAGCTCACCGATCTTCCCCCGACTGCAAACCACCAAGCGCCAGCCCAAGCTCTGAGCTGGGACCTGCCCAGAACTGCACCCAGGCTCGTGAGTCACGGGCACTGTGTGCTCCCAGGGGCACAAGACAAAGCTGCCATCGCTAACCTGGTTTCACTTCTAGGGGGATGCAAACTCGCAAGACCTGTAGCACACTGCTCGCAGTGTAATGTGGCCACCCCTGGGGAGGAAGGTGGCAGCATGCCATCATGATACGCTGCCATCAGGAACGGGGGGCAATAGGCTGTGTCCAGGTATGCTGGCAGGGGGACTGGAGGTGGATGGGACTGCCGCTGCTGGGGGCAGCAGGGCTTGCAATGACCGGAGGAGAGTACCTCCCGGCTATGTTGGGGCAGTGACTAGCTGGCACCCTGTCCCACAGACGTCCGGCGGCATGTGGAGGGGTCAGAAACGCCATCCCACTGCTGCCAGCCTGGCCTCAGGCCCCTTGTGCCACTCGCTGCCTCCCAGCAGCTGAAACACCCTGTCTGACAATCAGTACGGTGGATCCCAAGCTGCCAGCACCAGTGACAGTATCACACCGGGCAAGGCAGCGGGGCAGGGGTGAGCACCGTACAGTACAGTGCATCGCAGCACAGGGGCACGAAGGAAACTGGATCTGCCCCGGGCACGGAGTGGGGACTGACTTGTTCTCAGTGCACAGCCCTCACACAGGCACTCACACACACGTGCACATGGCACTCGCACATGCATTACACAAGACATTGCATGCATAACGTGCATACAGAAACATAAAGCATATGCACAAAAAACCATGACACGGGCACACACAACGCCTGTGTCAAAACACACGATGTCCTTACACAAAACAACATGCAGCAAAACACACACTCATGTACATGGACACAATGAACGCACAGAGACACAACACACTCGCATACATAGAAACTCAGCATCACGTGACACACCCTCTCATTCAGAAACACACAGAGACGCACCACATGCACACACAGAAACACAACCAACACAGACACGACACACAGCACACGCCCGCACATGGACATCTGGCAGTCTCACGCATTCACGGACACAGAAGAATCTCCACTCGCACACTCCCTCACCCTCAGGCAGACGTAAGACCTCCTGACACATATGCACGCACAAAGCAAACGTTCCCCTCAACCCCGAGTCCTGCAATTACAGAGGTTTTGGAAAAGAGAGTTGCTCAGATTGGAACAAGGCTCGTCCCCCCAGTCCGCCTCCCCCCGGGGCTTGGAAGCTGAAGCAGCTGAGGTGGGGAAACGCGTGCAATGTGTGATGTGAAGTGACAGAGGCTCCCCTCGGGCACCTGTGCCATGCCTGTTCCCCATGCCCTGCTGGCACCCGGTGTGCCAGGGAGAACATAAGTGGATGGGGCCAGTGGCCAGGTCCATGGGGCTCTCCATAGGGAAGGGCCGTGCATTCAGCCCGAACCGCTCCGTGGGCAAGGGCTCGGGCAGCGTTTACACAAAGACCGCTTGCCTCCCTGTCACTTTGCAGCTGGACAAAGGCCATGGAGCTGGCAGCATCCTGCTGACCGCAGCAGGCTTTGGGTTTGGCCTGTGCTGCAAGAGTGCCCTCGGCTCTGCCCCCGGGCCAGGAGGGCTTCTGTCTGACGGGTGGCACCGTGAGGCGGGAGCAGAGGGCAGCCTCCCAGTGGGGCCAGCCTGAGCTGGGCTGGGGTGGTGGGGAAGAAGTCAGAGCCAGGGTTTGAGGCTGCTCCTGTCACATCAGGCGGGGGCTCTTGGCCCCCTGTGCAGGGGCCCTGGCATCACACATGTGACCAGCTGCAAGCAGGACAGCCAGAAGCCCTTGCCATTGGTGCCCATTGCACTCGTGCTGTTGGCGTTGCCAGCCCCCGCAAAACCAACAGCAATGGTCTGCCTCCATGCCCATTCCCACTGCCTCAGCCTGCCCCTGTGCCTACCACCACTGCCAGCTTTGACCTTGGGGGCAGCCGAGTGAAGCCAAGGGTGACCGGCCTGGCCAGGTGCCCCCACCCCCAGCATCTCTGGCATCCCATTGCAGGCTGGACGCACTGTATAGCGACGATCTCTGCCAGCAGCAGGAGGTGTTGGGCAGCCTCAGGGGCGCCAGAGCACTCAAGCCCACTGGCTCTGCCCATAATTTGGGCCTCCTTGGTGCTCCTTCATAGCTACAATCACATTTGTCCAAGAGGGTGAGCACCACAGAGCCAGCCAAGCCAGCAGGACGGGCCCCAGGTCATCTCCATTTCCATGGTGGCCATGCAGGATGGAGCCAACCTGCACCCCGCTGCCCTGGGAAAGGCTCCCTGTCCTCTCAGCTCAGGCTTCCCCTCCTGCCACAGCCGTCCTGGTGCAGAGACCCCTCCATGCATCTGCACAAACTCCACCAGGGTCCCCGGTTTCTGGGGGACAGCTCCTCTGGACCAGCTGTGCCCCCCGCCCTGGGTCATGTTGCCCACAAGACCCTTTGCAGTTGCTTGCTGCCAGAGAAAATTCACTTTCCGCAGAGGCCCAATGGGGCAGGCAGGCCTGAAGGGGCCCAGAGTGTGCTCCTGGCACAGTATTGTTGCCTGGGGACTGGCTGGGGCTGGGACTGCAGCATCAGATGCTCGCCAGCCCCAAAGCGGAGCCTGATGCCACGACACCGCAGCAGAACCTCACCCCCACTTCATTGCCTCCAAACGTGTCTCCTTATGACACGCTTCAGCCCTGGCAGGAGCCCATGACACACGGCCCGGCTCTCCCAGCTGTGGAGGAAGCCAAGGGCTCCAGCAACTGCTGCAAACCTGAGGGGCTGGCTGGCCAGCTGTGCTGCACAGCGTTAGCAGCACTGACTCCCGCAGCTAAAGAGCAGGATATAATTAGCCCCGGGGTAAGTTCAGGGATATAAATACCCAGCACGGTGGATGCAAAGCTATGCAGGCGCCAGAGCTGATGAAAGGTGCTGGATTGACAGCCCGGGGCTGTCGGGTTTTCTATGTCCCCACAGAAATGGGAGAGCAGCAGCACCTCCGCCTGCCCTGCCCGCAACTCTGCCGTGACTTGGGGCCCCTGTCGTGAGCTCACCACTGGATGGCGGTGGTGTCTGCAGACCCCAGTGGACCAAGGGGTGCCCGGAGAGGCTGTGAGACAGCTCCCCCACTGAAGGGCTCACAGGAGACTAGGCAAAGGGCAGCAGGGCAAGGTGAGGTGGGAGGGCCACATCCAGCTCATCAGGAACTGGCCCCAGGTTTCACATGCCCAGATGTGTACTCCTCACCCCAAGCACCCTCCTCCCAGCCTGGGAGAGCAATTTGGAGATGGACTGAGGCACATCCAGCCCATGTCACACTGCCTACCGGCTCCACAGCACCTCTCCACCCTCCCGGGCCCTCTGCGGTGGGGCTGAGCCAGGGGGGCTGGCCTGAGCTCCCTGAACAGGGCTAGGCAGAACTGAGGGCTGGAGACGGGGGGCCACACTCCAACCCCGTAGCAGGCAGGAGCGCCATCATGCATGGCTCGGGCTCAGCCCTGCAGGGCCAGGCTATGCTAGGCTCCAGAAGCATTGGGACTGAATGTCCAACTGACCCAAAACACCTGTAGTGTGGCTCTCCCCTTAATGAGTCCACCTGTCTGGGCACTGAACCCTTCTACACCTCTTCACGGAAGCTGCCCATACATTGGCCACGCTGTAAAGAAACTGGGACTCGAGGTCCTGGCATGCCTGGGTCATGAGGGATTCCCAGCGCTGAAACAGGGAAAAGCCCATTCCCCTGATCCTGCCTGGCACCCAGGGGGTTGCCAAGGTTGCCTTCCCCTAGGCTCATCATATAGGTAGGTGCCTCCTGCCTCCCCTGCGGCCTAGTGCCGCATTGGCCCATGCCCACCTGGGTGGAACAGACCCCCCCGCCCACTCCCTTGCCCATCACCCCAGCTGACACCGGACACATGAGCATGAAGCACAGTGCCACTCACTGGACCGTAGCCAGCACTGCCCCCTTGGGCACTGCTGATTCAGCTCCAGGGTTGGCAGCTGGCCGGGGGGACCAGACCAAGCATCCTGCCCACCCCCTGGCTGCCTGCCGCCAGGGTAGAGGAAGAGGGTGTGTGCTCCTGCACACCGCACTGCCCATCCCAATTATGGAGGCGGCAAATTTAGACCCTTCTCCTGGGACTGCTCCACAGACCCGGCAAGGTGCCTGCAGCTTGCGGCAGCACAGAAGCTGCGGCCAGCAAAACCTAAGTGCCCTGTGAAAGCAACGCCTCCTGGTACTGCCTTGGCCACTTCCAGCAGCTTCAGAGAATGTGAGGAGCTCCCGGTGCCCCTACGCACCTGACTAGGATGCTGCACCCCAGCACTGCTGTAACACTGCCACGACAGCGTAGTAAAGCTGTAGCAACAGAGGAATAATGTTGTAAGGAGACCATAACAACACTGCAATGACCCTGTAGTCATGTTCTGGTGTCACAAGAGCCACACAGGAGCAGCTCTGCAACAGCCCAGTGCTGGACAGAGGTACCATCAGGGTCTCCAATGCTGGTGCTTCCTGACTGTCCTGGGGACCTCATCTTGTCTGCACCATGCTGAGCACTTAGCCCAGAACCAGGGATGGTTCCTATTGGGGGTCCTCCCCATGCCCCTCGCCCTGGCTGCATCAGGCGAGTTTGAGGGGAAGTAAGCAGCAGGTTTGTTCTCACACCTCTGCCCCTGGGAGGACACGTGTCCAGCAGCAGAAACCCAGGGCGGAAGAACTGTATACAGGGGCTGCAGAGGGATGTGAGGCTATGCTCCCACAAGAGGCCACTGTGGGCATGTGAATCTCGCACCATGACGGGGACTTCGTCACAGGCCCACTCACAGCTGCCTTTGTTACAAGCTCAGGTGATTGGCAGGTGTCACTCTCCCCAGGCCTCGGCACGCGAGATGTCGGTAAGTAGGTAACGTGCACACAGCTTGCCATGTGTGTGCATGTGTGCGCATCTCCCCCCACCCCCACATCTCTGACCCAAAATGCTCCCTAATCACGTCCCATTTTTCAGGCAGCCTGAATTCCAGACCCACTGCCCGCGGCTGGACTCCCCTCCCCTCTTTCCAACAGCCACGCTCCCCCCCAGAGGCAGCTGCATCTCCGTGGCAGGCAGAGAGGCCCATCTACAGAAAACACCCCACAGGTACTATGTAATGGGCCAGGGAAGGACTGGGGCCCGCAGAGCAGGCTCCTGTGGGCTGCTGTGGATCAGAGGGGCTAGGCACATTTCAGGGAGCTGAGGGGTTAGAAAGCACCAGCCCTTCCTCCTCTTTCCTGCCTGCCAAACCCTCCGCCGTTACCTCCAGGATGAGCTCCTCCATCTCAAACTGTCTCTGCGATGCCTTGTCGTCCCCCACGGGATCATGGTAGAGCAGAGCCAGGATTTCATACTTCTTCAGCACCGCCTTGTAGTTCTTGGCGTTGACATCGATGACCCGATCCACACCGTCGTACTCGGGGAAATCCAGGCCCTCCTCGCCCCATGCCCCGGGGCTGCCCACGGCCAGCAACAGCGCTGCCAGCGCCAACCTGAGCCACTGCATCCTGAGCCGCAGCAGGTCCGACGCCCAACCGGGGATGCTGAGCGACGGCTCACCTTCTGCCTGGCCCCTCCTGTGCCTCTGTCTGGCCCACTTGCCCCTTCCTGCCCGCTATCCGGTGCTCTTTATGGCAGTGGGGGGCCGGGGGCCACGGACCCGGGTTGCACTGGGCACTTGGCTGGCGCAGGCGGTGGCGGAGGGGGCAGCCCTGGGGCGGTGCTGACTGCTTCAAGGGGAGCGAAGCCTCCAAAGCGAAGAGGAAAAGTGTGAGGCAGACCATAAAAGAGCCTCGGGGAAGGGAGGGCTGCGGGGGGCGGAGGCCTGTCTTATCCTGAGAAATTTGGCACCCCCTTCCCGCACCCACCCCCACACTCCCTGACTATATATGTATATGGCAGATGTATAGCCTTATATACAGGCTCCGGCCTCATGCCTCCATGCCAGCCGATGGCTAACCCATCCCTCCTGGCCGACCCCCCGTCGGGCCCTCCTTAATGCAGGGGGGAAAAAATTCCCACATTGGGGGATTGGGTTTCTCCTTCTTCCATTCTCTCACTCCCTTTCTCTTCTTCTTCCTCCCATCCCCCGCTCCTGGGCCAGGCCGACTTGATGGCATCTCGATCACCATATTAAGGAAGGAGAAGGGAGACAAGATACGGGCGGGCACAAGGAGGGGGGCACTGGGGAAGGAGGGATGCTAAAAATAAGATGAGATGAGTCGGAGGTAAATGAAGCCGGGTTGGCGGGGGCGGGGGGTAATTAGAGAGAGGGAGGAAAGTGCTGCGTGGCCAGGCTAAGGATCGTGGGGTGCTGGTGCTGCCTGGGGGCATGGGGAGGTGGGGGTCAAGCCCAGCTGTCCCAGTTCATTGTCACCGGTGCCTGCTTGGCCCCCTCGCACCGTGCCACGTGCGGCCACCGTAACCCGCTGCTGGCCAGCGGCAGCAGAGACACCGGAGACATCATGCCCTCGGTGCCAATTGCAAGCAGTGCTGGGACGGCATCCTGCCCATTCAGGAGCACAAGGTCTTTCCAGCTGTGCCCACGGAGTTACTGTACAGGCAGTGCTCAGGTGGGGAGCTCCTGACGGCTGCCCGCGCGGCTCAGCTCCTCGGGGCGAGGTGGGCGGGATGTGACGAGGGTGGCCTCTCCCAGCGCTGGCTGTCAACGAAGGCCTCAGCACAAGTGCACGGTCCAGGCTGACCTTCTAGCACTGGCACAGATGCCATTTTGCACAGGGGAAAAGCTGGTTTGTCCAGAAAGACCTAAGCCTGCCCAGCAGTTCTGGAAGTGCAGGCACAGGATTGGCATGGGGGCAAGATCAGGTCGGTGTTTCCTGCCGCCTGTCAGCTCCCAGAAACCATCGGCCTCCTGGCTGCAAACTCTTCTCCTTGCGGTGCCCGTTCCCTGTGGGCCGGACAAACCTCAGGCAGCAGATGGCCCTTGCCCATTGCTGGGTACCTCCATTGCCACCAGCCATCGGGCCTCGGCAACCATGAGGTCTTGAGGTTGGGTTCAGCATCACAAGAAGTTTCTTTCAAGACTAACAAACCATCGGCTGCCTGGCTCTGGCAACTGCTTGGTTTTGCCGTGTTCTCAGGATTTCCGTGGAGCTCTGGGGGTCCTAAGGTGTAATTTCCTCCTTTTTCCAAAAGCACCTGAAAAAGCAAAAGTCCGGTCAGGGATCTGTACAGAGCCTGATACAGGGACTCAGTAAGGATGGAGGCTTTCAATCCACAGCTCAGAACAGAGCAACAGCTAGCAGTGGTAGGCTGTTATCCTCCATCAGGGACAGAGAGGCTGGAACAAGAGGAAGGGGATGAAGTACTTCCTCCCCCGCCTGCCCACATGGCTCCTGCCCCACACTTTACCAGCGGTCTCCACAGGTATTTGCTGACAGCTGAAGACTGGGGAGGCTCGGAGACCTTGGGACATGCTTGGGGTGTTGTAGTTGCAAATCTTCATGGCTTGCTCCTGTCTCACATCAGGGTTCCTCCCTCCTTCGTGGCAGCAGATGGAGCATGGAGACCCGGAGAGGCCGTGTCCCTGCTATCAGCTCCCATGATCCAGGGGCAGCAATTGCCATAGGGAAAGTCTGGCTCAGACCCAGCACCCTGGGATGGAGCATGCTCATTAATGGTGGAGACCTGGTGGGCAGGGGGAGCTGGCAGGTCCCGAGTACACCCAGAGAGGATGGGCTGTCCAGAGAGTTGAGCTCTACCAAGTCTCCGCTAAGCATGTGCAAACTGAGATCCTTCAGCAGCTGCCAGCGTAACCAGTTTCCACTAGCACTAAGAGGTGTGGGGGGAGAGGCTGGTACAACCAGACTTGAGTGGCCAGGTAGGGGTGAAGGCAGGGCCATTATCATGCCTCAGTCAGAAGTCAGAAGATGGATGAGGCAAGGGCTTGCA
The DNA here is from genome assembly GCF_030867095.1 of Alligator mississippiensis. Classification (NCBI taxonomy): domain Eukaryota; kingdom Metazoa; phylum Chordata; order Crocodylia; family Alligatoridae; genus Alligator; species Alligator mississippiensis. The sequence goes on along the minus strand of NC_081838.1, from coordinate 21,031,271 downwards.
AGAGTGAGGATGTCTCAGGTCGGTGCCATCCTGGAGGACTGGCTTCTACCCCCGCCTGTGCAACACTGGGCAGAGCTTTGCAATCAGAGCCCTGCAGAGCCCCTGGGACCTGGGCTGCACAGAAAAGCCCAGCTGGCATTCACGGGAGCTGGGCTTTGAACACACAAATCAGCAATTTGGGCACGTGCGAGATGAGGATCATAGAATAGCTTCACCCCAGAGGGATCCAAGGGGTGCACTTTGATTCCTGCTCTACCACAAGTTTAAAGTCAACTGCCTGGCAGTTCTAGTCCAGCAGTGCTGAGGGGGTCACTTGACTCATCTTCATCTACCTGCCCCCTGCTAAACTCTTCACTCCACAGGTTCTTTTTAAAGCTCTTGATGTTCCACCAGTCAAGCCAGGCTTTTCTTTGCCAGGCTGCTGTCTGTTTCATAAAATCATAGAAAATGAATGTGGAAGGGACCTCAGGAGGTCACATCTAGTCCAACCCTCTGCTCAAAGCAGAACTAGCCCCAACTACATCATTCCAGTCAAGACTGTCAAACCAGGCCTTAAACACCTCCAGGGATGGAGACTCCACCACCTCTCTGGGTAACCTGTTCCAGTGCTTCACCATCCTTCTGGTGAGAAAGTTTTTCCTAATATCCAACCTCAACTTCCCTTGCTGCAACTGGAGCCCATTGCTCCTTGTTCTGTCATCTGCCCACACTGAGAGCAGCCCAGCTCCGTCCTCTTTGCAACCCCCTGCAGGGAGTTGAAGGCTGCTGTTCAATCCCCCTTCAGTCTTCCCTTCTGCAGACTAAATAAGCCCAGCTCCCTCAGCCTCTCCTCACAAGTCGTGTGCCCAAGCCCCCTAACCTTTTTCATTGCTCTCCGCTGGACTCTCTCCAACGTGTCCACATCCTTTCTCTAGTGGGGAACCCAAAACTGGACAAAGGACTCCAGATGTGGCCTCACCAGTGCCAAACAGAGGGGAACAATCACTGCCCTCGATCTTCTGGCAACACTCCTACTAATTCAGCCCAGTATGCTGGTAGCCTTCTTGACAACAAGGGCACACAGTTGACTCATATACAGTTTGCTGCTCCTGGTCATGAAGTTCCTATTTCACAGCCCTGCAGACTGTTTCAACCTCATTCCATGAACTTATATTAATTTTTGCTTCAAACCTAAACTGAATAATCCAGCTCCAGGCGTATTAGTGCAGCTTCTAGTTTCTTTTTAACCAGAAAAAAATAAGTGTTGTTTTATATGTGGTGATGCACCTCACCCTCGTAGATGATGTGGATGTGTCTCCGCATGGCCCTTCGGCAGGGGCTCAGCCCCCAGCACAGCACAAGTCCCTTCCCAGAGAACAGCAGGCAGGGTGGGGAGGGGATTGGGGAGGGGGAACCGGTCTCTGCACCATTGATCCTTCGGGTCACATTCACAAGTTGTCATCTTTGGAGAGAATAAGCAGCACTGCAAACGCCCAGCCAGCACAGCGAGTTTGTGAAGCAGCTGCACTGTTCAAGGGACGGTCGTCAGCAACTTCAGGCTCTAATTTGACTCCAGGAATGTTCCCCATCCGATCCAAAAGTTGCAGCCAGCCCTGAGCCTGCAACGGGACAGGGGGAAAGCAGCCCCATACCCAAAGTGCCAGCTACTTGGGGAGGGGGGCTGCGGTGGGGTGGAGCAGAGATGGTGAGTGGAGCAGTGGGCAGGTGGGGCTGGGGTCACATCTACTGTGTTTTCTGGGCCCACTGCTGTCCATGGTGTACCTGGGGTGACTCCAGCCTGACACCAAGTCACAGAGTTAGAGTTTGGCCCTGCCCTACTGCACTCACTGGCTGTACCCTTGGCTAACAGTGCTCATGCGCTTCTCGGCCTTTTGGCTAAGATCAAGGGGAGTATCTGAAGTCCTGGATTAAAGAGTCTGGGATGGAGGATGATTGCCTGTAGTATCTGCGGACATCCAAACCCCAAGACCACTGGGCTTGGGCCTGCAAGTAGGATGCCTGCCAATGGATTTGGGAGCACCTGAAGTCCCAGGGTGATAAGTCTGGGATAGAGGATGCTGGCTGGTTGTAGCATCATACGTGGTGTTTGGAACGACTAAGTTTTTACCTGTTCAATCAATATACTTTTTGGAACAACTGAGCTCTGCTTAATTGATATGATTTGGAACTGATTTAGCTAATTTGACCTGGAATATGAAATATATTTAAAAAAAAACAACAAACCAAAACAGTGCTCATGAGTTAATCTGCTAGCTTCCAAGATGGTCCTGTGCCCAGAGCAGGGCTCCTGCCCAGTGGGTCTGGCCACCAGTCTCCAGACTTGACATGCCAAATGCAATCAAACCCTCTTGGGCACCAGTGTGAGCATCTGAGGTAGGGCTGTGGGGCCCACATCCTTTTCTTCACTACGAACAGTTTGGCTTGGGGGGCACAGCGGACCCTCTGCTCGGCCCCAGCTGCTGGAAGGCACTCTGCGCGGCTGGCGGGAAGGACGCCGGGCGAGCTGGCGGGAGGTGCTGGCACAGGAGGGCTGGAATATTTTGACACATGCGTCTTCCATCATGTCATATAGCAGCTGGAGCTGCTGACAAAAAAACCCGATCAGGGTCAGAGGCAGCACTGGTGACCTGAATCCAAGTGGGCCGGAGTGGGGGTGCAAGGGGACTGGCATAGCGGTGCAGATGGATTAGTCACAGATGAGGTCTCAGGATGCCTGGGTTCGGCCCCCAGCGTCCTTGCCCTCTGACGGGCGAATGGCCTGAGCTCAGTAGGGCTGAGGCCTTTCCAAGGGTCTCAGAGTCCTTGAGGGTGGAGAGGGCAGGGCTGAGTGGGCCACGTGTCCTAAGTGCTGGCTCAGCCCCACTGAGGCCGCTCTGGGTCAGGGCAGGTTTTTCTGCTTGTGCTGTCCTCTGGTTGATGGGCGCAGGAGTCCAGCCTCCAGCGCTGGGAATTTGGGGCCTGCAGACAGACCCTTTCAAGGCAGCTTCGGGGAAGGCAAAGGGAGGGGGGATCAGTGCAGGTTGGGGGATGACGGCTGCACTGGCTTTGTACCAGGATTTTGATGTCCAGCTTGGGTGTTGAGGTCATCGATCAGGGCAGCCAAGCATGGGGCAGGGCTGGGGCTCAGGCCATGTATGGGAGGGTCCCCGATGTGTCCCTGATTGTGACCCCCAAACCGCCATGGGGGTGGGAACCTGCTCTGCCAACCCCACTCTTTCAGTATTGAGGAGACCTCCCCAGGGAGCCCTGCATCCCGTTCTGGGCCCTGCCCTTCAGGAAAGGCATGGGCAGATGAGAGAGGGTCCAGCAGAGAGCGACAACTCTGCCTTGAGGCCTGCCAAACAGGATGGACACGGCAAAGTACTGGGAATATTTAGCCTGGAGAAGAGAAGCCTGCGGGGGTTTGGTATCAGGACTGGAGCCCCGTTGAAGTCACATTGACCCAGCGGAGACACAAGAAGCACAGGGATGTGGTAGCTTTTATTGGACAGCTCTGTGACAAATGCTTGTGTAGCATCTCTCCCAACTCTATGGTTGGTCCAAAAAAAGATACCCGCAGCCCCCAAAAAACAACCCTGCCCTGGGGCCTTGTTCATCATCTTCAAATCCCTGAAAGAGAAACATCAGTGGCCACAGGGGACAAGGAGCCACGGCCTGAAATAGCAGCAAGGGAAGCAAGGCTGGAGATTAGGAAGAGTGTTGTGGCTATGAGGGCAGAGGCAGATTAATGAAGGGGTCTGCAAGGCCCAGGAAACAGCAGGCTGCATCAGTCTGTCATGTATCTTCCCAAAGGTGGCCAGAATAAAACTGAGAGGGCATTTGCCATGTTAGTCTGAAGTCAGGCAGAAGGCAGGGTAGATTTGCACCTTATAGACTACCTAGATCAGCCTGATGCAGCCTCTGCAGTGATCTTGGTAGTCTCTTCCTCTCTTGTGCAAGGGTATGTTCCACTCCAGATGTGGCCGCATTTTGTCATGGGGATAGGCAGGGCTTTGGATACAATCCCCCAGGGGAAGCCTTCCTGTCCCCGTCTCCTCCCTGGCCCCTCTGGCAGATGGAGGGGCTTGGGCTGGGTCCAGAGTGAAAGCGGTTGCCCTCCTGCCTACAGGTCTGGGCCTGTGTTGCTTCAAGGCAGGCAGGAGCAGGCACTGGGCAGGGCCCTGGCATGTCAGCCAGCCATGCATCACACCCAGCACCTCTGTCCCCACCACAGCAGCTGCAGCAGCGCCACAGCCGGAGCAACCCGAGAGGCTGAGAACCAAGGAGCCCTATAAATCATAGGCCTAATGCAAGAAGTGGGGGCAGCCCCCGTCCCGCTATGTGAGATGCGGGGCTGTCTGGCTCCTGGGCCAGCTGGGGAGTGACTCCTCCAGAGTCAAATGCGCAGCCGTGGGGCACACGCAAGACCCAGGCAGCCACCAGCATGCCCCCGTCATGGGCAGCACCCGCCCCGTCATGTGGATGGCAGTAGGGGCCAGTGGTTACAACAGGCACTAGGTGGCGGGGCTCCTGGCTTCTCTTTCCAGCACTAGGGAGGGTGTGGGAGCCAGTGGCTGGGGAGGGATTAGGTGTCAGGACTCCTGGGGCTTGTCTTGTAGGGTCTAGTAGCTGGAGTGAGGTGGGAGAATGGGCTGCCAACCCGGATGCCTGGGTTCAGTTCCCAGGTGTAGCCTCCCAGGTGGTGAGACCAACGCCTGTCACCTCCCATGGTGCTGGTTGGGGCTGATCCCACTCCACTACCTGCTGCAAGGTAGCGACACGTGGGCAGCTCCAAGGCTGGGGGCTCCTTCAGCCATCCTTGTTGGGGGAGTGCATGCAGGGCCCAACAGAGGCGAGTGCAGGGCTCCCAGCTGGGGCTGCATGGGACAGCCAGAGCGAGAACCAGCAGAGGCTGTCATGCCTTTTGGGGGATGCTCATTGCAAGGAGGCTGCTATCAAGTTTCCCACCAGCCCACCTGTCCTGCATGGCAGTGGCCATGGGGCAAGCTGAACACGGACCCCCAGGCTCCATGGCAGCTAGTCAGGCCACCGGCCCGTGAGGTGGCCCAGGCCTTTCCCTTCCTCCTAAACTTCCAGGAACTGGAACAAACCCCACACTGCAAGCACCCAAGGGCCCTGCAAAGAGGAGCTTCCAGTCTCGGCCCAGCTTGTGCCCTTGCCCTTGCACTGACCACAGGGCCATGCCCTTAGCTGACAAGCAGCGCCAGAGCCTGCAGCTGAGCTGAGCCCAGCTGGTTGGCATGGAGAGGCCTGCAGCAAGCACCGTGAGGACCCCTGGCTGTGCCCCTGCCTATGTCGTGCTGGGTGTTCCTAGACTAGAGTCTCCCAATGGCCACGATCAGGGCCCTGCTCTTTTCCCGTGAGCTCATCCGCTACTGGGAGGTGGGACTGGCTCCCAGATACCCCCATTGGGCTGTGGGGGTATCTGGTGGGCTGTGTCATGATGGGGCATCAGCCCCTGGCCATGTACCGTGGGCATGTTCTCTCTAGCCAGCTGCAAGAACCACCCTTTCATCCCTCCATCTGCCCATCCCTCCCTCCCTCCCTCCATCCATCCTAACACTTCTCTCTACCACCCTAACACCTTGGCTCCATGCACATCTTTGGACTTGTCCACACAGCGAGATAGGAAGATAACCTGAATTAAAGGTGGGAGTTTAAAGTGGATTAGTGGAACCGCATTAGTCCCTTGTGTAGACACGTTTATTGAGCAATTAAGTGGCCTTAGTTTGACGGACCTTCATTCAGTTTGGAAGAGAGGGAAATAAATAGAAGGGAGGTCACTTGGACTTGAAGTACAAGTGCCCTCACAGGAGGTGAACGTGGTTTAAGTCACTTCCGAGGGTTGTTCCAATTTACAAGTGTCCCCATGTGGACAAGGTCTGTCTGCCTGCCGCAGCTCTACCCCAGGATGAGCCAGGGAGTGCTGGGTGTCCCGGCTGTAGCATCCATGCCCCATAGCTACTCCCTGAGGTCCACGTTCTCCCCCGTGTCACTGGTTCACAAGGCACAGGTGCTGGGAGCCTCAGTCTCTGCCCATGTGGTGACCCAGGCCCTTCCTACGGTCACCTTGGCCCCTCCAAGCTCTGGGTTTGCTGGGTGCTTTGCCACCTGGATCAGGGCATGCCATGGCTCACTGAGGCTAGGTATTAGGGCACAGGATGGGGATTCAGGACACCTGGGTCTAGTCTTGGCTTCAGAAGGGGAGTGGGGTCTATTGGGTTGGAGGAGGAGAAACTGGGAGCCAGACAGGAAGGGAGGGGGCTCTAATGGTATAAGTCTCTCAGCCGTGATGTGGCCGACATGTCAGCGCTGCTTACAAGTGCTTTGTGGCCACCTTATGGATATGATGAGCGGGCCCTGGTGTGCATCATCAGGATTCATGTGTAGCTCCCCTGTGGGTCACCTGGCACAGGTGACCTGCTTGCCCAGGGGTGGGCCAAATGTGGCCTGCGGGCCGGATGCGGCCCACCAGGCCATTCTATCTGGCCCACGGGGCCCCTAAAAAATTTAGAAAATTAATATTTATCTGCCCCTGGCTGCCTGTCATGTGGCCCTCGATGGCTTGCCAAAACTCAGCAAGTGGCCCTCCGCCCAAAATAATTGCCCGCCGCTGCTCTTGCCATTGCCATGCCTCATGGGAAATGTGGCTGTAGTGTGACACCTGTGGCCCTGACATCCTCTGAGTCAGCTTATCGTGGCGAGGATGCATGTGGTCCCCATGAGCATCACATGTGGCTCTTGCTCACATGTTCTTGCAACATGTGTGACTTCATGACCTGGCAATGACGTGGCGTGTCCTGAAAGCTGGCCAGAGCACATGGGAGCCGCAGCAAGGGCACCGAATACACACGTGACGTGAACCGCAGGTTGATAGGGGCGCCTAGGGGAGACGGGGGAGGCAGTGGGAAGGGATGTGGGGTATGGGGACTCGGGGCCCTGGCTGTGTCTGAGCCCAGGCGCTGTCCAGCCCTGGGGGCAGGCCCCTTTCACCTCTTCCCAGCCTGGACACCCGCCCTGCCCTGTCCCCTGGTGCCGGTGCCGGTTTCGAATGACCCTGAGTCTGGGACTCCTTATTTTTAAACTGTGCTGGATATTGAAACCTTGGAGCGAAACCTGAGTAGCACTTAGGAGCTCTGGCTCCTTGGGAGGCCTCTTGCCTCCTGCCTGCCTCTGGCCTCCTCCTCTTCCTCCACCTCCTTCCCTACCCCCCCCCCTCTATTTTGGGTTTGCAGACTCAGCAGCTCCCATGGCTGCACCCGCCCCGGGAATGCTGCCTGTCAGCGCGGGGGATGGAGCCGGCCCTGGCGCCCCAGATAGCACAGCCCCGGGCGCAGGCTGTGGGCTGTGTCACCCCCCCAAGCCGAGGAGAATTCGCTCCGTTCTGCAGCCCCAGCTGGTCTCAGACCGCTGGCCCCCTGGGAGCTGGGAACTTGAACCCAGGCATCCTGGCTCCCAGGCCCCCTTATTCTAACCACGTTGCCCCTCCCAGATCCAGGGATAGAGTCCAGTTGTCCTGCTCTAACCACTAGACACCAACCCCGCCCCGAGCCAGGGATGCAACCCAGGCGCCCTGGCTTCTAGCCCCTGCAATAACCACTAGAGAGAGCTGCTTCCCCCCGGGACAGCTGGTTATTCCGCAGTCGCCCTGACCACACACACATGCGCTGCAGGGCAGGACCGGTGTAATGCCCTGGGCTGGGGCGTGGGGCAAATCCATGGGTCCTGGCAGCCCCGCAATGCCCTTGCGCTCTCCCCCACCTCCTCCCACAGGACAGGTGGCTCCAGCTACCTATGCGCCCCCCGCTCTGCCAGGTGCCTGCCTCTGCCTGAATCCAGCACCATCCTACGCAGCTCAAAGGCTCCAGTCCTTTACAGGAGCTCTAAGCCCACTGTCATGTCCTGTGCTTGGGGCCACTGGCTGCCTGCAGGCCTGGAGAGCTTCCCCCCATCCTGGGGTCAAGGAGGCATCCCATTCCCCACCTTGGCACCTTGGGATGCTGTGCTGCAGGCAGGGGGAGCAGGTGGCGCAGCTGGTTGGGGGGCAGCATGGCAAAGGGCAGGGACCCATAGGGGATGCTTTGCTCCCTGCGTCTGCCCCGTGTGCTGTGCTGCTGTATGGGTGTAGGGGCATAGTTTGGGGCTCCAGCCTGTGGAGGGTGGCATGTGGGTCTCCACAGGGGCATGGTCCCTTCTCAGACCCCCTGAGGGAGCGACAGGGAGCCGGAGGGGTTGAGGTCCCTGGGGTGCTGAGCAGGGGGCCCAGGAGGGCTTCCAGAGTCACAGCTCATCTTTCAGTCCCTTGCCATGTGGCATGAGGTACTCGCTGCCTGGGACGATGCCAGTCGCTGTCTCTTGATCCATGGGCTGTTCAGGACATGGGTTCTGCTTCACTTTCTGTCCTACACGGCCACGCTGCCCTGGTGCCTCTGCCCCTCAATTGCTGGGGCCAGCAATCGGGCACCATCTGCAGCCCTTCTTGCTCAGAAATGCAGGGACTGCGCCCTGGGATTCCTCCCACTGCTGTTTCACCCCCATTTTCCCCTCCTTTCCTCACCACCCCCCAGGGTGTGCAGATGCTTTCCGGACCATCAGTTTTCCAGCAGCAGAGAACTACCCCTTGGCTTTTTCCAGGCCCAATTCAGGGGAAATGGCACTGCTCTCATTGCAAACCCACGAGGCAGCTGAGGCCAGGCGCAGGGAGTAGGACTGGTCATGAAGTAGTGCCCTGAGCCTTCAGGGTCAGTGGGCACACTGGGTGGGGGTGCCAGGGTGACTAGGGGTTCTATGCTGTGGGTTCTGCTCCCCCAGTAACCCAGGACTGAGCTTCCAAAGGGGTTTAGGCACCCGCTGGTGCAATAGAAACCTGAGATCCTTGCAAGTCCCTCAATGCCTCATGTCCACAGATTCCCAGGTGAGTTTGGCATCTGGTACGGCTGAGCCTGAAGCCTGCCCTCATGTCATGCCTGGGAGCGCGCCGGGCTGTGCCGGAGCCTCGCAGGGGGCAGCCGAATGCTTGCTGGACCAGGGCCTCTGAGAAGAGACACATCTGCTCTGAGCCACGAGGGCTGGGGGAACCTGGCACTGACACGGAGCTGCCTCCGCTTGCCCCAGACATCTTGAGAGGGCAGGCTAGGAGCACCGAGCTGGGGGACTTGGATGAGAGAGGAGTTTGCGGTCACAGGGGTCTTCTGTTCACTTCTGGGGAGACGCCCAGAGACCATCATGAGGGGCACCCTGGAAGTGCAGTCAGTCATACAGGGCTCAGGTCTGAGGGGGGTGGCCTGCCACGGCCCTCCCCAAGGGCTGGAGAAAGGGGCCATGATTGCCTCCTGGCGAGAGGTGATGCACCACTTGTGGAGCACAGCTGGGGCTCGGGGTGGACAGGGTACAGGGGCTGGGCGGCTGCAGTGGGCTGCTGACCTCTGACAGGACCCCAGAGCTCCCCCCAAATGCCCCGCAGAGACTGAGTGCTGTGACCCCTCTTCTTCTGCACGAGGCAGGAAACTCGGTCCCCGGCCCCTCACAGCTGGCTGGCGGGGCGTGCCCCAAAGCAAGGCCCTGCTGTCTGTGCTCTCAGATCCCCCGTGGCATGGGGCAGCCCTGCTCCTGATCCTTTGGCAAGAGCAGATCCTGGCTCCGGCTGCGCTGGCCCATGCCAAGTAGCCAGTATGGATGGTGGCTGCAAAGCCCCTTCCCAGGGGCCAGCTTAACCTGTCCCCTGCAGCAGCAGCATGGCCTCTTGTGATAGCCCCATGTTTGTGCATCCCAGCCCTTGCCTGATTTATCCCCCATGTGTGGCATTGATCTCAGAACAAAACAATATCTCCACCCCTGGACCACAGGGATAGCTGCTTCCTGCTCTGCTTTGTGTGGCATGGCGGAGGTGCTCCACCCCAGAAGCAGCTGCATTGTAGCAGTGGATGGAGCGTGCCCAGCATGGGGGAGGTCTGTGATGCTTGAGAGGAGCTGGACATTGCTGCGGCTAGCAGGGATGTGAGGAGCAAAGGGGCCTAATCCTGCCCAGATGACTCAGAGGCCAGCAGGGCAGGTGGGGAGGGGGCTCCAGGTGCCCTCAGAGGTACTGCCCGCGCACAGGTGGCATGGGCCACCTGCGGTGGGAAGCCTCCATCTTTAAAGCAAGCTGTGACCCGTGCTATTTATAGTGGGTGGCTGGGGCCAGGCAGCTGCCGTTATTTTGATGGGTGTGAAATGCCAGGGCCCTGGCCCACTGCACCCCAGCCCATACCACCCCCCGGGCTCCAGCCCCTTTTGCTGACCCCAAGCTGGACTCTCCTGGCTGCTGCCCATGCGGGCAGAGACTCTCCCCATGGCTGCCGGGGGGCACCCCGTGCCCGGGGTGGAGTACACACCACTGGGCAGTGCTGGATTGGCTCAGCAGGCGAGATGCTGGTGATGGCTCCATGAGCCTTCTGCAGGTCCGTGCCCCAAATACTTACCTGGCAGGGGACACACCATGTAACTGGGTCTGGGAAGGCAGTTCTTAAGCATTCCTGGGGAAATTGTTCTTCTGGCGTGGTTTAGTACCCGCTGAGGTGTTGGGGCTTAAAGCCCACTTTATGGAAATGGGAGGCTCCTCCCCAGGTTGCTCCTATGGCCATATGGCTGAGGGCAGGAGAAACTTGGGGGCATCCAAACCCCAAGCCTGGAGGCTTGGGCCCACATGTAGGATGCCTGCCAAAGGATTTGGAAACATCTGAAGCCCCTGGTGGGGGTGGGGGATGTTTGATGGTTCTGGACTGACTCAAGGATTTGGCTGATTTGGCTTGGCACACAAAACATTTCTTTAAAAAAAATGTTTTTTAAAAGGTCCATGCCCCGAAGTCTACCCCTCAACCCCATGCTCCTCCAGGTCTCTGCTTCCCCCACCTCCTCCTCACTGGCCTCCACCCAGCAGGCCGGGCACAGACCCACCCCCTGCCCTTCCTGTGGTGCAAGGGAGCTGGGCATTCCCTGTCCCCCTTGCTGGCAGGGCTGGCACGTGGCCCTGGGGTTGGGGGCACTGAGACCTGCCCCATAGCACACACTCCACCCCACCATGGGGCCACTCAGGACTGTGGAGGAGTCCCCTCCCCAGTTTGCCCCACTGCTGTAATTAGGCAGCCCCTTTCGCCATCCGTTTCATTTACCTCTGAGCTGTGACCTTGGCTGGAGACATTCCTGAGGGAGCAGGGAGCTCGCTCTGCTGTCCCGCGTAACCCTAAAACCTCACCTCAGGTTGGTGACATTTTTCAGACTGACCAGCCGGCATCAGCCGTGGTCTGAGGATACTGGTTTGTAGTGGGAACTTAGTGATGAGGTCATATCGGGGATATATAAGGTCCCTTCTTCCTGGAAGGGGGGGTAGCCCATGTTTTGGGGACACCCAGCAAGCCATGAGGCCTGTAGAGCAGGCTCAGTCAGCCCCTGGACAGAATTGTGAATAACTTACATGAAAAGTAGCAGCACATTTACAATCTAGGGCTTCAGTCGCTTGTCAAAAGGCTAGCAAGCCCTTTCTGTTTGCTCTGGGATTTTCTTCTGAGGCTTCTCTGACTCGTACCCCTCCCCAAGCCTTCCCTCTCTACCCAATAAAGCTATCTGCTATAATCAGCTTTGGGGTACATGCTTGAGAGGGACTGGGCATGCCTTTTTATTCCCTTGGCTCGGCTGACTAAGGGAGGCTACTTTCTGTGCTTCAGGTCAAAGGGAAGCACCCCAAGATCTTGCAGTGGGTTAAGCACCCTCAAGGTCTACAGGGCTTGTACACCCCAGGGGGCACAGCCCCAAGCAATGGCCAGACCCTGGGTGGTGGCAGCGGTTACCCCAGGCTTGCGGGTGTGCTCTAGGAAGGGGGTTGGTCAGAAGTTGGAGCCCCTGAGGAGGCCTCCAAAGCCTAGTTTTTGGTGGGACGCAGTAAGGCGGGTGTCTCGGTACAGGAGCATCCCCTACAGGCCCGCCACAGGGACACACAACCCTGCCACCGCCACGCCATGGGCAGAGCAGGCCATGGTGGGCACCTGCTGGGATGTCCTGACCAAGGGACCATGCCCTTCCACCATCCCCTGGGGCCCCCTGCTCTCCTTAGGGCAGAGGGGAGATACCTGGGCGGCCTGAGGCCGAAGCCCGGGGCTCATACCCTGCCCCCTGGGCTGTGGGCATGGGGGAAGGAGCTTGGGCAGGAATCGGTTACAGGATTTTTATTGCATCTCTCCAAACCTACAAGGTGCCGGCTCCTGGGGTCCCAGCCCTCCCCACTGTCCCCCAAAGTGGGGACCAGGGCTGGCCCCCTCCCAGCCCCCCAGAGCAGGGATCAGGGCCCTGTCCCCCCCATCACCTCCTCCCCCAGTGCAGGGACTGGGCCCCCACTCCTGATGCCCAGAACAGATTGCAGGGACACAGCCCTGGCATGGGCACTGACCTGTCCTTGCCAGTGTCCGGGTGGGGCCAGAGGCTGCCGGGCCCCATCCTGCCCTGGCTTCCCCCCTGAACCAGGACTCCAGGTGCCCCCTACTCCCCCAACCCTGGCTCAGGGCTGCTGCACCATGGGGCCTTGCAGGAGCAGGGCAGAACTGAGTCCTGGGGACTACACTTGTGCCATGGCTCCCTCCTCACACCCCTGTGCCCACCCTTCCCCCTGCCCCTCCAAGCTGCCCCCTCAGGGGTGAGGGCCCTGGGGGAGCCCTGCCCCATCCCGTCCCGTCCCAGCGGGGTTAGTGCCTATGGTGAAAGGTTACAAGTTAATCTACAGGACAGCGTGCGATGCGGACCCCCCCAGCCCCACCCCACCCCAAAGCTGCCAGGCGGTCCCGATCCAGAGCTCCCCAGGCCACAGGGAGGCTCGGTGTGGCCGCCCTGGCTGGGGCTCAGTAGTACGTCTCTTTCTCCACCCAGCCTGGCAAAGCAAATGAGAGAGAGAAGCTTGTCAGAGATGGTGCCACTGCCGGCACTGGGGGGGCACAGCAGGAGATGCAGCCACCTGCCCGGTTTGCCCAGCACCACATGCTGGGACCTGAGCAGCGTCTGACCCCGGGGCTTCAGCACCCTTTGCCCCTGCATCACCCATGCAGTTCACAGGTCAGGCCAGCAGGGCCTGAGAGAGATGGACCTGGGCATGTGCCAGCTCCAGGGCAGCGTGGGCACCGCAATGCCATGGGGGGAGACTGCTCTCCCAGCACCTACCTCCCCCTGGCCCAGCTCCCTGGAGACTCGAGCAGCCTTGCCCACAGCCCATGGGCTCTGCTGGGAGCCGTGAGGGGTCTGCAGGGACTGAGCACTGTGGCTGCCCAACCCGAGGGCACCCAGTGGGCTACGTGCTGGAGGCTGCCCCCATCGCCCACGTGAGGGCAGCAAAGCCCAGGAGCACGGGGCTGATGCTCACCGCCTGGGTACCGCCGGATAATCAGCTTCCGCACTTCATCGTAGACGAAGATCAGTAGGCTGTACGGGAAGGCGCAGAACCACCAGGTGACCCTGCGGGGGATGGTGCATCAGGGACTGCCAGAGGGCAGTGTGGGCACATCTAGGATGGCATCCCCAGGGGGTGGTGGGGGCATTAGGGACTGTGCCCCCAGGGGGCAATGGGGGCATTAGGGACCGTGCCCCTTGCAGGCACTGTGGGGGATGAGGGGACAGCCCTGCTGGGGGGAATCCTGTGGCTAGCGCTGGGGCGGCTGCTGCGCACAGCACTAAGGGTGACACCGTGGGAGGGAGAGCCCCATAAGACCCACCCCCAAGCAAGTCCTGCTGCTTGTTGTACTGCCAAGGGTTGGCCAAGCCAGGGGCAGCCCTGCCCATGGACCAACTCTGCTCTGGGCCCTGGCAGAGCTGCCGGGAGGAGTCAGTCCCATCTCCCGGCTGCAGCAGCCCAGCCCTGCCCATGGCACTCACTTGAGTGGGTACATGCGCAACGCCACGCCCATGCCAGGGCAGTAGGACAGGAAGGCGGCCAGCGCTGTCTCCTCCAGCAGCCCAAAGATCAGGATCTTGTTCCTGCAGGAGACACCAGCCTGATGCCAGCGGGGTCCAGCCCAAAACCCCCGTGTGCCTCCCAGGGCAGGTCACTTCCTGTGGCATCCCTGGGGCACTGGGAGCCCCCAGCGGGGGTGTGGGCAGGCATGGGCTGGAGCCCGCGGCTTCTCCCAGAGAGGAGGGGAGATCAGAGCTGATGCCTCAGGGCTCAGCTGAGACCACGACACCCACCGTGCCATGTGGGCACCAGGACTGGCAGGGAGAGTGCCCCCAACTGACCCCACCCTGCCCTGCAGCATGGCACCATGAGTTCACCAAACAGGGCCCGGGTGTGAAAGGACAGACCCCCAGACCCTGCCCAGGGCTCCCTGCACCGACTCACTTCATGCCCTGCTGGAAGACAGAGTTGCGGCGGGTCTTGCAGATGATGAGGTCAGCCCACTGCACCACCACGATGCTGGCGAAGAAGGCCGTGTGGCACGTGAACTCCACCACCTTGCGCTGCTCGTAGGTCTGTGGGCACAGGACACTCAGCACCAGGGTGCGCGGGATGCGCCAGATGGTGGGGGGGCCTGGCTCCAGGCATGGGGCAGAGGCCAAGCTGCTCCCTCCCCCTGGGAACTCCAGGGCAGCCCACCCTGCCCCCTGGCACTGGGCCACACTTACCCACTCCTGCCCGTAGGAGTCCTCCAGGTCATTGGTGGAGCGGTCATCCCAGTCCAGGCGGATGCCCAGCAGTGTGCAGGGCAGGAAGCCGTTCTCGGCCAGGATCACAAAGTAGGTGAAGAACCCGCCCAGCGCCTGGATCATGCCTGGGGTAGAGGGCAGAGTGAAGCTCAGGGCCACGTAAAGGATCCTTCCCTCTGCGTCTCCCTGCTCCATTGTCCAGCTGCCTGTTCCCCTTCCCAGGAGCTAGTCCAGCTGTTCCCCAGCTGGGCACCGCCAGGCCTAAGGGTTGTGCCCTGCCATGCCCGAGTCAGCCACGAGGTCAGGACCAGCCCTGGTGCAAGCTGGTGAAGGGAGGAGCGAACAGTGGGGGCTGCTGTGTCTGACAGGGACGATGCCCCTCCTGCAGCAGGTGCCCCTGGTGCACCTGGGCACAGGGATGCCCTGCAGTGTGGCTCCCCTGCCCACTCACCGATCTGCCCATAGGCCATGCTGATGAGCCGCTCGTTCACCAGCTTGTCCGTCTTGGGGTTGCGTGGCTGCCGCTTCATGATGTCGCTCTCAGCCGCCTCATAGGCCAGCGAGATGGCAGGGACCTGGTGGAGAGCAAGGGTCATGTGGGGCACAGGGGGCACCCCAACCAACCCAGTCACCTCCAGGCAAGGGGCCCAGGCGGTGGGGTGCAGCTCTCAGGTGCTGCCTGGGCCATGGATGGGGCCAGGCCAGGGCTGTGAGGCAGGACTGGGGTGTCCTCAGCGGTGTCAGGTAGGGGGAGATGGGACGACCTTCCCAGTGGCCTCCTGGGGCCCTACCTGCTTGGGGTCACAAGCTCCAAAGAGCAGCAGGCCGTCTGTCCAGACGTACCTTGGTCCATCAGCCCCCATACAGACCTGTCCACCTGCCTGTCTGCCTGTTCATTCGCCCATCCACCCCCTCCACCTATCCATCATCACCCTGCAGCCCTGTCTGTCCATCTGTGCATCCATCCATCCGGCTGTCCGTGCATCCACCTGCCTGTTCATTCATCTATCCACCCCATCCACCCATGTGTCCATCTATCATCACCCTGCAGCCCATCCATCCATCCATCCAGCTGTCCATCCATCCATGCATACACCTGTCTGTCCATCTCTCCAACCCCCATCTACCTGTCCATCCATCCATCTCACCCACTCTCCCTTCCTCCATCCACCCATTCCCCTATCTGTTCATCTGTCTGTCCATCCACTCATCCATCTGCCCATCCATCTCTCTATCCACCCAGTCAATTGCCCATCCATCCCTCCCTCCCTCCCTCCAGGCTTGCCACCCCATGCCTTTCCCCACTTCCCACCCCCATGCTGCTCACCATATCAGTGCCCAGGTCAATGCAAAGGATGGTGACGGTGCCCAGGGGCAGAGGGATGTTGGCAATGATGAAGAGCAGGAAGGGCGTGATCTCGGGGATGTTGCTGGTCAGTGTGTAGGCGATCGATTTCTTGAGGTTGTCGAAGATCAGGCGGCCTGCGCAGGCCACGTGGGGGGTCAGGGGCAGAGGGGCACGCGGGGTTGGGCTGGGGGGTGGGTCATGGTTCAGGAGATGTCAGCCCCCCACACACAGCCTAGGCACCCTCATTTGCTCCCCCTCCTGGGCACTCTGCCCCCCGCCCCACCTTCCTCGACACCGGTGACAATGGAGGCAAAGTTGTCATCCAGGAGGATCATGTCAGCTGCCTGCTTGGAGACGTCAGAGCCAGCGATGCCCATGGCGATGCCGATGTCGGCTTTCTTCAGCGCCGGCGAGTCATTCACACCATCCCCCGTCACCGCCACGATGGCGCCCTGTGGGAGGGAGGATCAGTGCTGGGGGGCAGCGGGAAGGGCCAGGACTTGGGGGTGCCAGCCATGGCCCAGGGATGCTGTGGGGTTGGGTCTGGGACTGGCACTCAGCTGCATTCCTATGTCTGCCCTGTGGCACACACAGCTGGTGGGGGCAGAGCAGCCCCCACCCAGAGGGCTGAGCTGTGGGATAGCTCTGGAGCCCCAAGGCAGCAGGGGCTGGTGTTGGGTCTTGGGGGAGAAGGACAGGACTCCTGGGTCCCACTCCTAGAGAGGAAGGAGTAGGATCATGGGGTCCTGTCCCCAGGAAGGGATCCAGGGGAGCAAAGGGGTCCAGTGGTTGGAGCAAAGCCATTGCAAGGGGCTCCAGTGGTTGAAGCAAAGCCCTTTCCCCTGTGCCTGTGGGCACAGTTCACAGCCCCGCCACGCTCCAGGGCAGGGTCTGGTGGGCAATAGGGGAGGAAGCCTGGGCTCCACTCTGCCCACAGCCCACCCTGGCCCCCTCCTTCCTATGCACTGCCCCATACACCCCATCCATGGCCCCACCAAGCCCCAGGACCTCCTGGTCAACCTCCTCCTGGCCCTGGCCCTGGCCAAGTTGACCATCTATCTTACCAGGAAGGAGGCTCTGGCTGGGAGGGTCCCTGGGGACTGTAGGGCCGTTTTCCTGGGCCTCCTACATTCCCGTCTCCGAGTGGAGCACCACTGGGCAGTAGCCGCTGGCTCTCTGGCTGCCTTTGAGATTCAGTGGGCTCTGTCTGGGGTGCTCTGCTCGGTGTCCCCCAAGAGCACACTGTTTTTGACCCTTTGACCACCTGCACATCCTTTTGTCATTTTTTTGTCCCCCAAAATCAGTTGTCCTTATCCCCTTTAGCCCCCCAATTAGTAGGGGCTACTAAGTAATGTGGTGGGCTTTAAGCCCACGACCCCGACAAAGACAAACAGTCCTATTGTACTACCTCTGCCAGGTACCTATCCTACAATCCCTGGCTCTACCCCTAGTGCAGTGCATTGTGGGACATTGCCCTGGGTGGACGTAGATCCTGGAGGGACAGGTGCCCCATGACAGGGGGTGGGAGGCTACTCTGGGCCCAATGGTGGGCCAGGGATGGGCAGCTCCAGGGGGAGGTGATGGGGTGCTCTGACTGGGCAGGGGGGCCGCAGACCCACCTGGCGCTGGCAGCCCTCCACGATGATAAGCTTCTGCTGTGGGGAGGTGCGGGCAAAGACGATCTCTGTGTGGTTCTTGAGGAGCTCGTCCAGCTGCTCCAATGTCATGTCCTTGAGGTCAGAGCCGTGCACCACGCAGGCCTTGGCCTCCCTGCAGGCAAGAGGGTGCCATGAGAGCTCTGGGGCTGGATGGGGACCAGGTGGGGGTTGGGGCCAGACCTACCTGGGGTTGACCTGGCTAACAGGGATGTTGAGACGGGCAGCGATGTCCTCCACTGTCTCGTTGCCCTCGGAGATGATGCCCACGCCCTTGGCAATGGCCTTGGCTGTGATGGGGTGGTCACCAGTCACCATGATCACCTGGAAAGGGCAAAGCCACATGGCGTCACCACGGGAGGGGGCAGGGGGCTGCAACAAGGGGACAGGGCTGGGCACCAGGACTCCTGGGTTCTGCTCCCAGCTCTGGAGGAAGAATCAGGCCTTGTGGGCACTGGGTGCCAGGACTCCTGGCCTCTATTCCCAGGAGAAGAGTGGGGTCTTGTGGGTGCAGTACAGAGGGGTAGGGCTGGGCACCAGGACTCCTGGGTTCTGCTCCTCTCCCACGCCTGCTGTCTTGCACACTCAGGTGTGCACTAGTACAAGGTCCCTAGCTCAGAATGCCCACCCTCCCCACCCCCCTGGGAGCTCCCCTCGCACAGATCCCCATGCGGACACGTGCCTTAATCCCGGCGCTGCGACACTTGCCGACCGCGTCAGGCACAGCTGCCCGGGGCGGGTCGATCATAGACATAAGCCCCACGAAGCAGAGGTTGGTGATGGGGAAGTTCACCTCGTCGGAGTCGAACTTGAACCCGCGTGGGAACTGGTCATTGGGGAGGTAGAGGTGGCAGAAGCCTGGGGTGGATAGTGGGCATCAGGGCATGGGCACCCGAGCAGGTGCCCACCTGCTTCTCAGGCAGGCCCCGTGCCCTGCACATGGGGTTACTGCTCCCCCAGCACTACCTCCTGCCCCCTACCCGGGCCCTCACCCAACACGCGCTCGCCCAGCCCGCCCAGCTCCAGGTAGGCATTCTGGAAGGCATCGCGCATCTCCTCGTCCAGGGGCAGCTCCTGGCCCTGCAGCAGGATGGTGGAGCAGCGGTCCAGGATGCGCTCGGGGGCCCCCTTCATCACCAGTATGTAGCCCTCAGGGTCGTCCTCCCGCTCGTGGATGGAGAGCTGCAAGGCACGGCACCCAGGCACACATGTTAGCTCTGCGCACATCCTGGCCCTGCCCATCTGTGCCCAGACCCGTGCCCTGACTCCAGTCCCTGCCCAGCTCAGCTCTGGGGCTGCCCCTGCTGCCCTGTACCCAGTTGCTTCCACTGCCCACAGCCCAGCTTGGGTCCCGTTGTACCCAGCCCACCTGGTACTTGTTGGTGGAGTTGAAGGGGATCTCGGTCACTTTGGGGTTTTTGTCCCGCATCTTCTTGACAGAGCCGCATGAGAGCTGGATACACTTGAGCAAGGCTGACTCTGAGGCATCGCCTGCCGTGTCCCGCTGCCAGGGCACAGACCATCAGCATGCCCGGGAGACTCAGGGATGCCACAGGCTGGGGCACGGGAGGGCGCCTCAGGGCCCTAGAGCTACTACAGGTGGGGGGCAGGGGTCTCCTAGAGGGCCAGGGGTGGTCAGTAGGAAGGGACATAGGGGTGATGCCATGACCCACTGGCAGAGGAGGTAGGTTGTGGTGTGGCCAATGGGAGGGGAGGCATGGCCAGGTGATGGCCAATGGAGGGTGAGGTGGGGCAATACCATGGCCAATGGGAGGGGAGACCTAATGGGAGGTGAAGGTGGGCAGAACTATGACCAGTGGGAGCGGCAGCATGCCTAGATGATGACCAATGGAAGGTGAAATGGAGTAGGACAGTGGCCAATGGGAGGGGAGACATGACAAGGTGATAACCAATTGGAGACAAGGTTGGGTAGGACTGTGGCCAGTAGGAAGGGAGACCTGGCCAGGTGATAGCCAATGGGAGACAAGGTGGGGCAGCACTGCAGGTGATGACCAATGGGAGGTGAAGTGGGGCAGAACTGTGGCCAATGGGAGGGGAAGCATGGTCAAGTGATGACCAATGAGAAGTGAAGTGGGGTAGGAATGTGGCCAATGGGAGGGGAAGCATGGCCAGGTGATGACCAATGGGAGGTGAGGCGGGGCGGGACCATGGCCAATGGGAGGGAAGGAAGGCCAGGCATTGGCTGGAGGAGGGGAGGTGCCCCTCCAGCAGGGTGCAGGGATGCTGGTGGTGCTGGGGCGGGGCTATGGCCGGCATGCCCGGGAGCGGCGACGCTGGATGCCACCTACCTTGGAGATGGAGACGTTCTCCTGGCCTGCCTTGAACACGGCACGATTGCAGAGGCCAGCAATGCGGGCCAGGGCTGCCCAGGTGGGCGAGCGCTTGTCAAAGGTGGCACCTGTGCAAATCCATCCGGTGAGCACCCGCTGCAAGAGCCGGTGTCGGAGCGACCAGGGGCTGCCCTGCCAGCGCTCCTGCCCACAGCGCCCCTACCGGCTGCCATCCCCTGCAGCCCACCCTCCGGTCACCCCTGCCACATTGCCCCTTGCCCACCGCCTGCTCCTGCTCCCTGGCCATGCCCCTGCCCTGACCTGACCCCAGCTCTGTTGCAAAGGCAGTGGCAGCAGCCCCCCTCACCAGACTGGTCCTCAGTGGTGTCAGCCTCGTGGATCTGGTTGTCAAACCACATGTGGGCCACGGTCATGCGGTTCTGCGTAAGGGTGCCCGTCTTGTCTGAGCAGATGGTGGAGGTGGAGCCCAGCGTCTCCACCGCCTCCAGGTTCTTCACCAGGCAGTTCTTGCGCGCCATGCGCTTGGCCGTCAGCGTCAGGCACACCTGGGGGCAGGAGGGGGTCACCACCGGGGATGCCCAGGTCTCCTAGCACTGCATCATGCCTCCACTGGCAGTGAGGTTCACATCTCACTGCCCTGGATCATGCCCAGCCCTGCCAGTGAAGCCTAGATCTCCTGGAACTGCTTCATGCCTGCACTGGCAGCGAGGCTTACATTTCACTGCCCTGGATCATGCTCAGTCCTGGCAGTGAAGCACAGATCTCTCAGCGCTGTCTCACGCCTGCACTGGCAGCGAGACCCAGATTTCCCAGCACTGCATCACCCCTGCACTGGCAGGAAGGCCCACATCTCCCAGCACTGCATCACGTGCAGTGAGGCCCAGATCTCACTGCACTGCACTGCAGCAGGCCCATGCTGGCAGCGAGACTCAGGGCTCAGGGCTGGTTCTTGGTCCTGCCGACTCGTGTGTGGGTCTGGATCCTCCCTCCCACTGCAGCCCGGAGAGCCCGCTACCCAGAGAGCCCGCTACCCGGAGAGCCGGCTACCGTGACGGTGGCCAGGAGCCCCTCTGGGACGTTGGCGACGATGATGCCAATGAGGAAGATGACGGCCTCCAGCCAGGTGTAGCCCAGGATGAGGGAGAGGATGAAGAAGGAGAGGCCCAGGAAGACGGCTACGCCCGTGATGATGTGGATGAAGTGCTCGATCTCCATGGCAATGGGAGTGCGACCCACCTCCAGCCCCGAGGCCAGCGAGGCGATGCGCCCCATCACCGTCCGGTCGCCTGTTGCGATGACGATGCCCCGAGCGGTGCCTGCAGCCGGCAGGGAGGGGACAGGGGTCAGGGGTCAGGGGCTGGATTGGAGGGAACAGATCCCCCTGCATGGGACTGGCAGGGGCTGGGGGGCAGCCACTGGGTCAAGGGACCCGGGGCACCCCAAGAGTGTCCTAGGGGATCCCGGCTCAAGCAGGCTGCGGGGCTGTCTCCAGGCCCCAGCTCCCCACAACTGCTGGCCAGCCCGTTCAGCGAGCTTGGCAAGTCTCAGCCCCACCCTGAGTGGGATCAAACCCCCCCACCACCAGAGCAGGTTGCCTCAACAGGGCAGGATCAGGCCCCCATGTGCTGGGCACCGCAGCTGTCTATCCATCCAAGCTGTCTGTCTTGCCTGCAGGCAGCCAGGGCCTGAGCTCCGGGCATGGGAGACACAGCATGCCAGCCTGCCTGGGAGCGCAGGGATCAGGGCCACGATCCTGGGTGTCTGCCGCCCCGCTGTGGCCACGGTGGGTAATGACAGTCCCCGGCACCCACGGCAGGGCAGCCCCAGCACCCCACGGCCCCACGGCCTCACCTTCCACGCAGTTGGTGGAGAAGAAGCAGATGTTGCGGGTCTCCAGCGGGTTCTCGTGGGTGAACTCCGGGGAGCGGGTCTGTGGCTCTGACTCGCCCGTCAGGGAGGAGTTATCCACCTGCCGGGAGGCACCGACCCATGGGGACACAGGCAGATGCTGCCCAGGGAAGGGCAGGCAGGTGCAAGGGGGCAGAGGGGACCTGCCTCAGGCTGGCGCCTCTCAATCCTGCCAGGCTATGGCTCAGGAGGCAGCCCTGGTGTAGGGCCAGGCGCTGGCTCTGGGTGCAGGATGGGGAGATGAGGGCTGTGGGCTGTGCTGAGGCCCTGGACACACAGCTACCCCTGCCCCGCCAGTGTAGGGGGGCACAACCAGGCAGATGCCTGCCCCAGAGTGGGGGCTGGATGGTGCTGCTGGGCACCGAGGGGCTGGGATGGTCCAAAGGGACAGAGGATGCTCCCCCCAAGCTGCCCCTGGTGCCATGTGGCCTCTGAACACTGCCCCTCTGCCAGGAGCCCCACAACCCTACCCGCCCACTCTGGGCACCTCGAAAGCATTCGTCTGTCTGTCCCGCTGGCCTGCGTGGCCGGCCGACCCCCCGGGGTCCAGCTCTCACCTTGCAGCCATGGGACGAGATGATGCGCAGGTCAGCCGGGACCCGGTCCCCGCCCTTCACCTCCACCAGGTCCCCAACCACCACGTTCTCCGCGTTGATTTGGATCTTCTCGCCCTCGCGGATCACCAGGGCTTGCTGCCCGGGCGGGAGGGGGCAGCATCAGGCATGGCCCCCGACCCCAGCACGTGCCACCACCCCCCGCTGGGCACCCCCAGGCTCCAGGGCAGCTCACAATCACTTGCCCCTTCCAGCTGCTGGCCCCATCACAGGCCCCCATGAGAGGGTGCCAGCGCCCCACCCACAGGAGCAGGTGCCACGGGGAGAGAGGGGACCTGTCTTACAGGCACGGGGGCAGATCCAGAGTCCGCTCCAGCCCCAAAGCTTTGACTGCAGCTCCCAGTCTGACCCTCTCCCTGCCCAGAGGGGTTAGGAGCCCAAGGAGGGCTGAGAGGGATGCTGCCCTCTGCTGGGTGGGTTCAGCACTACGTGTTATGTTTCCTAGACCCAATAGTGCAGCAGGAGGTGGGGATTCTCCTGGAAGCAAAGGACCCAAATTCTTCCCCCTGGCGGGTCCAACGGTGCTGGGTGCCAGGCCCTGCCCCATACCTGTGGCACCATGTTCTTGAAGGAGTCCATGATCTTGGAGCTCTTGGCCTCCTGGTAGTATGAGAAGCAGCCAGTGACGATGACCACAGCCGCCAGCACCACGCCCAGGTAGAGCTAGGAGGAGAGGAGGCTGCATTAAGGACCGGGTTCCCGCCAGACGTCCCTTCACCCACTGCTAGCAGGCGGCTGCCACTGGGGGTCACAGGCAGCTGCCGGACAGTGGTTGGGCCATGCCGGCCAGCCGATTAGGACAGGAAGTGGCACAGTGACCTCATGGAGAGGACCGTGAGTTAGGAGGGGTGTCGTGGGAGCCGGTGCTAGGCCAGGCTGGGAAGCCACCCACCGGGGCATCGGGGGAGACAGCGCCCACTACCGAGCCCCTGCCACCAGGCAGCGTGGGGTGGGAATGGCACCCCCTGCTGGTCGTGATCTCTGCAGCACGGTGCCCACACGTGGCCGTGGGGGCAGCAGCTCCCGTGCAGCCCCCGCAGCCCCGGGCTGGGATTCGGCAGCTCCCTGCGGAGTCAGCGGCAGGCCGGGTGCTCCGGTTACGCAGCTTCTATTTAGGGCACAGGCTAGAGCTATCCTGGGCTCTGTCTGCCTGGCAATGGGCTGGGGACCCCAGCTCTGCCCCTTGCCCCCTGGTCCCGATCCTGGGAGCACCTGGAGCGAGCTCAAGCCTGGGCCCGGGGGGGCTGAGAAGGGTGAGGGATGAGCTGCTCCCACCAGGAAAGGTTTGTGCCCCGCCTCAAACCGCATCCCGCAGGGCGTGACCCAACCTCTGCTCCTGCTCGCCTGCCTTGGGCCCCCACCTGTCCCCTACTCTTCCCGCTCTGGACCGCAGGCCCCACATTTATGTGGCTCCAGCCCCGCAGCTCCAGCCCCCCGGCCTGCCCAACTCCATCCCCCCCGCCCCAACCCCGCCTCGTGCCCCGCACGGCTCACATTGTCGTTGGAAGACTCGTCCTCCATGACAGCCTGGATGCTGTAGGCCAGGAAGCAAAGGAGGGCACCGATCCAGAGCAGGATGGAGAAACCCCCGAAGAGCTGGCGACAGAACTTGACCCACTCAGGGGTGGTGGGTGGGGGCGTGAGGGCATTGGGGCCATGCTGTGCCAGGCTCTCAGCCGCCCGGGCGTTGGTCAGGCCCTGTCGGGGCAGAGCAGAGGAGGGCACTGGGTGGGGGGCGAGGGCTGGGGGCTCAAGGCAGTGTGCAGGCACCCAGGCTCTCAGCTCCCCTGGCCCCCTGGCCTGGGCAAAGCCCCCCGCTGCCTGCACTGCTGACTCCTGCACTGCAGGGCCCAGGCTGCGCCATCCTCAGCATCGTTGGGAGCATGGATCCCAGTTGTCTTGGGAGACAGTGTCAGGGTGGGGGTTGAGGTGCTCTGGGCACTGGATGGCACCGGGCTTGACAGGAGCCCTTGGCACTGCATGGGGGACATGGTGGGTGCCCTGGATGGCAGGGGGCACAATGGGTGCTTTGCACATTGGATGGCAGGGTAATCCTCACCGCCCAGCCCGGTCGCACTGACTCACCCTGGACAGATCCACTTCGTACTTCCTGCCCACTTCATCCAGGGACAGCCTGTGATCGTTCTGCCGGGGACACAGGCGAAGGTCAGCGGAGCCTGCGGCAGCTACACTGGCACCAGCCTCACTGCAAAGGTCATGTATGCAGTGCACCAGGCTCTGCCCCAGCCTGGCCCGGGCAGCACAGGCCCCGCAAGTCGGGGAGGTAGCCTGCCCATCTTTTCCCCTGGCCTGTTTATCCACGGTCCCTCCTGGGCTGCAGAATCCATCCAGGTCTAGATCCACCCCTCCGCCTCTGATATCTACCCTTCGCCCACCCAGGACCCACGTATCCACCTCCAGGCTCCATCCAGGCCCCGCTTGCCTTGTCCATCCCATCTGCCCCCAACGCGTTCAGCCTCCACCTCCTGGGGAGCCAGGAGTCCCTTACATGCCACGGCCAACCACTGCACCCCTGGATCCTGCTGTGCCTGTGGCCAAAGGGCTGGGGCCGGACCCCCACAGCTCCTTACCAAATTGACCTCCTTCTTCAGCTCATCCAGCTCCTTCTCCTTCTGCTTCTTCTTGCCACCCCCATTCTCGGAGGTGGTGGCCGCCGGCGAATACTCCCGCCCTGCCTGCCGAGAGAGAGCGACACCATCATGTGGTGCCCATGGGCCCGAGTGCCATGGGGGCCACCGCCATGCCACTAGCTGAGGGGCCCCAGCGTCAGGGGGTCTCAGGAGCAGTCAGGACCCCCAGTGTGACCCAAACCAGCAGCTGAACCCCACTGCAGATGTTGCTGGAGACATCTTCTGGCACTGACAGACCCAGGTTGGGGGCAGGTCCCAGCTTGGAGGGGGTTGCAGGGGGCAGAGCCATTCTAGACCCCAGAATCCCAGGGATCCAGCCCTGCTCAAGCTGGCTGTAAGATCAGGGCTGGATCTACCTGGGAACAGCCTTTCAACCTGCAGCCATGTCTGGGGACCTTCCCTGCCCCTTCCCTTCTTTGGGCTGGCAGAGAGACAGAGCAGGGGAGCTGGAAGGGAGCTCCAGAGATCACACCCAGTCCAACCCCTGCCTCAAGCAGGATCAGCCCTATCCAAACCATCCCAGACAAATCCATCCTCCAACCTCTTAGCAAAACTACAGTCAGCCCTGACGCAGCACCAGACATCACACCCGAATCTGCCCCAGATAAAGCAGGGGGACTGCGGCACCCACCATCCTGCTTCTAGACCTGTTTGAGGACTTGGTCCGTGAGCTTGAGCCCACTAGTTCACTGTGGGCTGCCACTGTTGGGCAGTGATGGGATCCAAGACATCAACTGATTATGGGGGACAAAAAATGATGCAAGGGAGTGACAGTGGGGTCAGAGAGTCAAAACTAGTGCATCCATGGGGGACACCGAGCAGAGCACCCCAGGCAGTGCCCGCTGACTCTCAAAGGCAGCCAGAGAGCTGGTGGCTACTGCGCAGTGGTACTCTGCTCGGAGGTGGGAGCAGAGCAGGCCCACGAAAAAGGCCCCACAGTCCCCAGGGACCCTCCCGAACAGAGCCTCCTTCCTGGTGAGCCAAATGGCCAGCTTGGCCAGGCTCAGGAGGAGTTTGACCAGGAGGTCCCGGGCCTCGGTGGGGCCTTGGATGGGGAGTGCAAAAAGAAACCTGCGTGGGGAACAGCACAGCCAGCCGCTCAGCAGGAGGGTCTGGACGAGGAGGTGCAGGGGCTGTAACCTGGTGCACCCCAGTGCCAGGAGCGCCAGGGTCTCCCTCTGCCCATCAAATGGGCGTGTGTTGGGGGACGTCTTGAACCATGCCAAGTACATGTCCGTTGCGACGGCTCCGTGGAGGAGTCGCCAGCCTAGGTGCCTGGTGGTGCTTGGGATCAGGGTGGAATACAGACTCTGCCACCGGGTCTGTCCGCCTCGCCCTCACCAAAGGTGTCCTGCCACTAGTTGTCTGGGCAGGACGCAAGAGCAGCGTGATGAAGTGTGAGGTGGACAAGCTTGTAGAGCTGGTGACAGTAGACCATGGAAAAGCGTGTCCTCCAGTCAACTGAGATGGTGCAGCACAGGCCACAACAGCAGCTCCACTGGGCTGGAGGACATGGGGAGACCACCCTCACACAGGACTCGCTCTAAACGGGCAAGGGCATCAATGGGCAAGGTGGCGTTCACCTCCTGGGCCAGGTGCAAGCAGGACGTCTGCTCTGTGGCCAGATGCATGCGCCGAGCCAGCACGGTGGGGCCTCATCCTGCTTCTAGAAAAGGTTAACATCCTCCAGAGATCCCAGCGGAGGCCGTGCCTGGCTACAGAGAAAGGCAACCACCCCTCCTCTACCTCTGCAGTTCATACCAGTGTGACTAGGGGGGCAATTTCCTTCCTGACCCCAATGCAGCATTGGTCTGACCCTGAGCAGAGGGTCAAGGCCCTCCAGCCAGGACCCTCCAGCTTTGGTGCCAGCAGCAGCATTGGCACAGCCCAGTCACCACCCCCACCCTGGGCTGCATGCAACACCCAGTGCCTCAGGGAAGGCTGGAGGGGGGAAAAATTTGCTCCTGACCCCATGGGGTAAGCAGCAAACCCCAGAGGCCTGGGAAACCCATGAGAATATGGAAATGCCCACAGCAGAACAGGCGTCACTGAGCCTGGAGCATCCTGGACCAGGGCCGGTCCAATCTCTTCCTGAACAGGTCCAGTGCACAGCTTCCCCGGTGTCCATCCCAGTACTGCCCTGCTCCAGTAGTGCCCCCAGCCCAGTCACACTAAGGCTGGGGGTTGCGGGGCTCCAAGCAGCTCTGAATCAGCCCCTTTCTGCTGCGGCTCAGGGCAGGAGCCAGAGTGAGTCCCTGGCCTGGGCTGGAGAGGAGCTGGTTGCTGATGCCCACTGGCTTGGGGTCCCGGGCCTGACCCCCCAGCCTGTGGGCAGACTAGAGCCCGGACCCCGGCTCCACCTGCTGTGAGCAAGACCAGAGGGGTCGGGTCAGATCCAGGGCGCTGGGTCTCTGCTGCTCTGGGCCCCCTGATGCTCCCCTACCCTGGGCACTAGTGCCTGCAGCCTCGGGAAGCCCTTGGGCCCAGCTGCCCCAGACAGGTGGCACGGACGTGGGGGCTGAGGGCTGTTTCCACCCAGAGAGCCCAGGTGCCAGGCCAGGCACCATGTGGCTGCACCTGCCCAGACCAAGGGTCGTGCCCTGGGCTGGGACTCAGGTGATGGGATCTGGCCTTGCCCCTGCCACTGAGACCCAGG
Organism: Alligator mississippiensis; assembly: GCF_030867095.1. NCBI lineage: Eukaryota > Metazoa > Chordata > Crocodylia > Alligatoridae > Alligator > Alligator mississippiensis. The sequence continues at coordinate 21,003,469 of NC_081838.1, read as the reverse complement.
GAGGCCACAGGCAAGGGCAGCCCCCGCTCCATGCCTCTGTTTCCCCTTCTGTAAGATGCTGCCATACCCTGCTAGCTGCAGGGGTGTCATGGCTGGAAAGACAGGACTGGCTGGGAAATCTCCCAGAGGGCCTGTCCTCCTCCCACCCCAGCCATCCTGCGTGTGCCAGTACCACGGGCAGGGGGGGCCTGGCAGGGCGGCACTGGGATTGCCTTGGCGCCTGGAGCCAGCCAGGGCTGTGGCACTGCTCTTCAGAAGACTTGCAGCCATGGCACCGGGCTGAGGCCAGGACTCCTGGGTTTGCTACCATGGACTTGCAGTGCCTCAGTTTCCCCTGCTGAGAATCAGTGGGTCCCCATCCGGGGTGGCTGGGGGTGGGTTTTTTTCTCTCTGCTGAACAGAAGGTGTCTGGAGATGCCTCCAGGAGGGCACCATGGCTCAATATCCAACCCCGCTGGCAGCCCCTAGCTCCTCTGGGTGCACGGACCGGGTTCGGATGCTGCCTCCAGAGGGGAAGGGCCAGAGACAAAGCCAGCTGCTGTGGGCCCAAACGCCCTGCATGATACCCACGGACCCTGGGGTGCCCAGGAGGGTGGCACTGGATTTCCCCGGGGATGCCAGGGCAGAGGCCAGACCTGTCCCAGGACTCCCAGGGGACAGGGCTGCAAGCCAGAGGGAGGGAATACATCCCCTGCCCCCCACTTCCCCCTTCGTGCTGGGGCACAGCCAGGACCCCACCCCAGGGGCATGTGCTGCCCACGCCTGGGAAGTGCCACCTCCTGGGCTTGCAGCCAGGGCCCAGGCTGCTCTGCCAGGGCCCTGCATGGTGCTGTTCCCAGAGGGTCTGTGGGTCCCCGAAAGATGTGGGCTGGGGCAGCTGGGGTTGACGGAGCATGGGAGGACCCGGTGCATCCTGGAATGGCCCTGCCTGGCCTGGCGGGCACAGCCCCCCAGTCCCTTCTGCTCTCATCAGGGATGCAAGAGCTCGCCGGGAACCAGGGCTGGGAACACCGGACACACTCAGGAGCTCCGGGCTCTGCTGTCATGGAAAAGTCGCCCCCGTGCCAAGAACAGCGGCTGGGAGCTGGGGTCACGTTGCAGGGCCCGGGGGAGGGCGGGGAGCAGGGAGGAGCCTGGAGAGCAGCTGGGGTGGAGTGGGGGTGCGTGGGGCGAGGCGGCTCTGGGGAAGAGGCCAGTTTAGCTTGGCGGGTGTGTGCACCCCAGCCTGGCTGCTCCCCCCAGCTGTCTCTGGGGGTGCAGCATGCTCCTCGGGCTACAGGGGTGCTGTGCCCTGCCTGGTGGTTTTGGGGGGTTCTGCCCTATGCCCCAGTCCGTTCCAGGCTCAGGGCCTCTCCCACCCCCTGTATAAATAGCCACGGACGGCCAGGAAAATTCCAGCGCTAGGCCTGAGGATCAGCCTGTGCCGATGGGTGAGAGCGAGGGGGACAGCTGCAAGCGGGAAGGGGGGGCATGATTGCAGGGACCCGGCTGCTGCTCAGAGCAGCCCCCCCACTGCCAGGGCCGGGAGCATGAGGGCTGCTCTGCCCCCACAAGGACACAGTCCCCCCCAGCCGCCCTCCCCAGTCAGCCGGATTAGGCCCATTTAACCCAGTACTGCCCAGTGTCCCACTTGCCCCCACATTGCAGCAGACGCCAGCTCCTGCCCCCACCTGGCTCCTGCACAGCCTGCCCTTGGCACTCCTGGGCCCAGAGCCCCGCAGGCCCGGCTGCCCCCAGTTCCAGCTTGGGCAGCACCAGACCATGCCAATGTAGGCGGGACCCCAGTCCAGGGCTGGCGCTGACCCAGACTGTGCCCAGCTCAAGTAGCTGGTCTGGGGAGGCCAGTCCAAGTGGGAAGCCCTGCCCGTGGGGTCCCTGCAGCGAACCAGGAGCATGCCAGGGAGCACCGTGTTGGACAGGAGCGACCGGAGGGGAGGCCGAGCCAAAAGCCGGCGCAGGAAGCGAGGAAGAAAGCTCCTCTCATGGCCTGAATGGAGGCGGAGAATAGAGAGTCCTTTCTGCCCCGCATAAAGCCATGAATAGGGCTGGAAGGCCCAGCGCGCTGCCTGCTGTTTCCATGGGACCCAAGCTGACGGGCTCTGGGCACTAACGAGTTTCTCCACTTAACTGCCTCATGACGTATACACAGCCCCCTTCACCCTCCTGCAGTGCCAGGCAGGGCAGCGCCTCTCTGCTGAAATGCAGCTGCCTCTGGGGTGGGACTGGGTAGCACAGCACGCTCGACGCCCCTTCAGAGATGCCTGAAAAAGGCTGCTGGGCCAGCTCCTTGTGAGCTACCTCAAGCCCTTGGGAACCCCAGGCCAGCAGGTCACCCAGCCCCCAGCCCTGGGCAGGACGCCCCTGGCCCTGCCCATTGTGGCTCTGCTCAGCAAATCCAGCAAGTGTCCACTGGCTGTGGTGGTGGCAGGCTGGGGGCACCCTGGGGTGTGGAAGGGGCTGCACCCACTGCAGGGGATGCAGTGACATGAGCTGCTGCCTGCTCCGTCAGGCTTGCGGTCACGGCTGGGGCTCGCTCACCACCCACTGCCCGTGGCTCTGGGCCCATATGAGTGGGATAGAGATGGGATGACTGAGCCCCTGCTGGCTCCTGCCAGCCACACCAGAGATGCAGCCGCTCCACGCCGGGTCCAGAGCACCACCAACCGCATCCCACACACACTGGCTTCAGCAAGGGCTGTGCCTGGCAGGCACACAGGATTGGGGCCATCTCGCCCTGGCACTGGGGCTGCGGTTTGGTTTCCACACTAGGGGCAGATGGGAGCTCCAGATGGGGGGTGGGGGGCAGGGGGCTACCTGGACACCCCACCCCCAAAGCAGGGGCATGGTGCCAGGACACCTACCCTCACTTCCCAGCTCTGCGGGGGCAGGACCCCTTACTTGAGCAAGCTGTGGCAGCATGCCTCAGTTTCCCCAGCTGCAAAGGGAGGGGTCAGCTCATCCAGTGGGTTTGAGTAGGTCCAGGTCCCTCATTGCATTGTTACCCCAGGCTACAGGAGGTCCCGGGCCCCTGGGGCAGAGCACTGAGCTGGACCCAAGGCAGGGGGCAGGTGACAGTGACAGCCACTACCCACGGTGCCACACCATGGCAGGTCGGCCAGACCCCGGGGATCCAGCACCTGGGTCCGGTGTGCATGGCGCTGTACAAGCGCAAAGCTGTCCCAGCTCCCTGCAGAGCTGCGGGATCACGTCTTTGTTTTTCTCCTCCTGGAAAATTCCAAGGAGTTAAAAAAAAACCCATTCCCATCACCATTTCCCCTGGAGACGTGAATGGGACAGCATGACGCCTGGCCGGTTGCATGACACCCCAGAGCTCTGGGCTCCCAGGGGTCCTGACTGCTGGTTCCCTCTCCGGACACCTGCAGCCCAGATGCCTTGTTTCCATGGGAAAAACAATGTCTCAGCAGAACTTTTCCCACCAGCTCAGGGCTGGACTCCTCCAGGGCTGCGCTCTGTGAAGGGCTCCAGGCTCGTGAGGCTGTCAAGGGGCTGTGGGCTTGTGCTGGGCCCTGACCCCATACTCAGCTGCCTGCTCCTGCCCGCAGCCTGGGTGCCAGCCCTGCAGCATGACCTGGGCACCATCCTGGCTGCCAGGCACTCCCCTGCTGTGGCAACATGTGGCAGGATAAGCAAGAGGGTCTCCAGCATGGGGGGCTCTGCCGGGCAGTGACAGCGAGGCCATGCGACCCTGCTCAGAGCAGCCCACGCCCCATCCAGCTCCTCTTGCCAGGAGCCGCAGACTCTTGCTCCCAGGCGCAGGGCCTAGGACAAGCCTCTGGGAACTCCCCGCAGCACCACTCTGCACAGGGACATGGGAGAGGTCCCAGCCCCCAGCCCAGCATGGTCCCCTGCCCTCCAGACCAAGGGATCAGTCCCCATACAGGGGCTCGAAGACAAAATGGGGAGACCCACGGAGCGGCAGTGTCACGCTAACATGAGGGGCCTCATTCTGCAGGCATGGGGCTGAGGCGACGGTGCCTGCCCACGGGTCCCAGTGCATCGGTGACAGGGCTGTGGGGCACCCAGGCATCCCAACTCCGGTACACTGACCATAGCCACTAGACCATACTGCCTCCCCCAGCCAAGACGGGACCCCGGAGCCTGGGCAGCAAGATGCTGCTCTAATCCCTCAACCTCATCCACCCCCAGAGCTGGGTTGAAACCCCAGAAGCTTGGGCAACATGGTCCCCTTTGCCCCCAGCATGCCTTCCCTCTCCCTGTCCCAATGCCACCTCATTCACAGACCCCTCCCCAGGCTCTCTGAGGCCCCTGAGTCCTGTGACAGGACCCCCACATTCACCCAGGGATGGGGCTGACAGCATCTCGTGGGTGCAGAAGTGGGCTCAGGCACCTATGTGCAATTCTGGGCCTCTTTGCCCAGGTCCTTCAAGGGCAGTGCCAGCCAACAGCAGGGCAGGGGTGGGTCATCCCCTGCATTCAGGGGCCGTCCAGCCCCAAGCAAGGGGTGCAGAACAGCATGCAGGCACCCAAGCAGGCTGCAACACCCAGCTAGTGCATCAGGTCTTCTTGTGCCTCTGCTCTAGGTGCCCAGCTCCCCGGCCCAGACCCTGGACAGCCCCTGCTCCCCCCCTCAATCTCGGGGCTGCAGGGCTGAGTTCACAGAGCTGGGAGTGGATTTAGCCTCGGTCTTGCACCAGAGGAGGCTGGGGGCGAGGAGGGGGCGGCTGAGGAGCCCGCTGGGTTCAAAGCATTCCTGCCCCCCTGCCTGCCGGAGGCACCGTGGGGCAAGGAATGCGCCCACCAGCGCCACGCTGATCCGCAAACAATCGCTTGGGCACACGCCAAACCGCAGCGGTACCTGCCCTGGAGCCTGACCCAGTGCCCTGGGGTGCCTTGTCCCCATGCCCAGTGCCTCGGTGGGCAGCACCCAGCACCTGGGGCCGGATGACAGGGGCTGGCAATGGTGGCTTGGAAAAGGGGAGCCAGGCATGATACCGGGCACAGCTGTTGCCCATGGTGTGCCTGCCTGGGGGTGGTTTCCTGCGTGCCCCCCTGGGGGACCCTCCACATGCCTCCTAGGGAAGTATCTGTGCCACCCTAGAGGACCCTCCTCATGCCTCCCAGGGGACTGTCTGTGCCAGCCTGGGATGCCCACGCAGGAGAGTGCGGTGCTGCCCTCGATGCTGCACAGATGCCCCTGGCATGCCCCTGCCTCCGCGTGAGTCTCCTAAAGCCCCATCACCCTGAGACAGCTCAGGTCCCCCAGGCAGACCCAGGCGCTGCACTCACCCCTCTCCCCATGGTGGCAGGGCCAGCTGGAGGGCAGGCGAAGGGGCGGACGGAGGTCGGTGGGGTGGGAGGCTGGAGCTGGCTGCAGGGCTGAGCGCTGCCTTCTCCGCTCCTCTCTGCACTGGGTCACTTGCTGAAACTGGATCTTGGGCGAGGGAAACTCCTCCCCCCGCCCACCCCCTTCCCCCATCCCACCCCCGCCCCAGCGTGGCCCAGGCCCGCGGCCGGCCAGCCTGCCAGGGAGCCCAGCCATGTGGCACGGCCTCGGGCCTGCCCGCCTGCCCGCGTGGGAATCAAAGAGCAGCGCGGACCCGAGTGCAGATGACGAAGGGAAACAGATCCCCCTGAGCGACCGGCTCTGAGGGAGCAGACACAGCTTGTCGGCTGCCTCTGCGCCACGACCGTCCACGACCGGGACAGCCCTGGCCTGACCAGCACCGTCCTGCCAGGGGCCAGCCAGCCCGCCACCTGGCCACCTGTCCACTCGCCCCTCACAGCCCACCCATCCACCCCCCTCTGTCCGTCTACCTCAGCGCTCCCCCTCCATCCATCCACCCACCCACCCATCCGTCCGTCCATCCATCCATCCGTCCATCTATCTATCTATCTATGCATCTCCAGATCCCTCCTCTATCCATGCATCTAGCTATCCATCCATTCCCACACACTCCCTCTGTCTGTCTTTTTCTCTATCCCTGCATTCCACCCACATTTCCTATCTATCTATCTATCTATCTATCTATCTATCTATCTATCTATCTATCTATCTATCTATCTATCTATCCCCATACACCTGGTTTGTCTGTCCTTCCCTGTGCACACTCCCGGTGCCCCGACCTGGCCCCATGCTATCCTCTCAGGGCCTCCTGTGCAAAGCTCCTGGGGTGGCTGTGAATGGGTGCCTGGGTGGGTCCCGGGATCAGCGAGGCCTGGGGGAGTCTGGCTGCACATACCAAGCATGGGGCTCACTCGCTGTGGAGCCAGGACGCCTGGGTTCCCTGGCTCTGGGCAGTGTCCTGCCCCTCTGGGGCCTCATTTGCAGTGCCAGGGAGGGGGTCACCATGTCCCCTTGGGTGGCAGCTGCCATGGGCTGAGGGAAGGCCAAGGACTTGACTCAGCCCCTGCCTCCAAGAGGGTCTCTGCAGGGCCTGGCCAGCTGCACTGGGAGCCCCAGATAGCACCCCCTTCCCTCCTTGCATTGCCCTCTGCTGAAATGGGGCAAGGCAGATGCCATCCAGCCCCGTGGGGCAGACAATGGGGACAGCACTAGGCATTGACTCCCTGCAGCATCTCCCTGGGTGTGCTCAGGGGGAGTGGTGGTGCAGCTCTCCGTGCTCCGCAGGGGGAAACTTAGGCAGGGGTAGGGACTGGCCCACGTCAGTCGGCAGCAACACTCAGTACAAAACCCCAGGGGTCCGGGCTCTCGGAGGCCAGCCCCAACCACTAGAGCGGGCTGCGGGACCGAGGCGTCCTGGCACCTGATCCCGGTTCCAACCACAAAGTGCAATGACCCAGAGCTGGAGAGAGAGCCCGGGAGTCCTGGCTCTTGGGCCTCTGCACAGAGTCTAGCCTTCAGGGCCTGCCTCAGCCTGGACCCCCTCTCCCAGGGAGCCCAGGACCCCAGCGTGTAGCAGGAGCCCTTCCACCACCAGGGCAGCTCAAGGCTTGGGCACCATAGCCGTCTGGGGCAGGCAGGAATGTGCTGCCTCCGTGCATGCTCTGGGGACTGGGAGAGGCTGGAGGGTGAGGGCAGGAGGAGGGCAGGCCCGGAGGAATGCGGGCAGGGGCAGTGCCCAGCAGGACGCCCACTCTCCCCTATGGCGGTGCACAGATTAGCCTGAGTGCGGCACGGCCTTTTTTCCCAAAGCCGCTTTTAATTGCTTTGCCGTGTCCCCCGGCAACGGCCCCCCACCCCCTGCCAGGATTTTCCATCCCTGTCGCCAACAGAGGAGCCGGGACGGCGTGGGGGAGGTGGGGGGGGCCACGGCTGTGTCGGCGCCGAACTGCCCCCCATAGGGATTGGCCTCAAGGAAGGGCACACGGCCAGCACTGGGGGAGCCTGGAGCTGTTGTGAGGCCTGGGACACAGCCGCCCAGACACCTGGGTTCTCCCCCAGCTCTGCCACTGCAAGTGTCTTCCCTGTACCATGCCTCAGTTTCCCCACTTTGAGGGGGGGCTTGTTATTTTGGATGCTGCACATGGAGGGCGCAGCTGGAGACATGGGGAGGGGGACTCAGCTCCGCTCTGCCCAGCCCTGGGATCCCAGGCCCGTGGACGGGAAGGGGGCCCTGGGCCGGCAGCTCTGTTCCACCCACCCCGGGGCCCTTCCCGTCCCTCTCCAGTCCCACATTAATCCTGCCTCTGACCCCTCTGCAGCTCAGGGCTTCATTCCCTGGGTTGAGACAGCTGCAGGCGGGTGGGGGAGATGCTCGTGGCCGGCAGGCTCCTGGCACAGGGCAGCATCTCCTGCCGGCTCTGACGCAGGCTGCATGGCCCCTGCCGCAGAGGCATCACCTCTCCTGCCCTGGCCGGCCTCACCAGAGCCGGAGGGAGGGGGGAGCGAATCTGTCCAGACACAATGTTCCTGGCTGGCAGTCTGTCCCCTCTTTGCTCCCAGACCTGGCCCAGAGTGCCCAGCTGCTCCCTTGTGGCCTGTGGGCACTGGCCTGGCAGGGTCAGGACTCATAGACACAAGGCACAGGGACCCTGCTGCCCCTGGGGGCATTGTGCCCAACCACAGCCCCCCCAGCTCAGGTCCTGCTCATGTCTATGAATCTATGAATCTATGAATGTCCTGGTCACCCCAGCTCCCCCAGTACCCTCCAGGCCAGCTGAGCACGGCGGGGCTTCAGGAGCCTTTGCTGGCCCTGGGGGTGCCTGCAGCACTGTGTTGATCACCAGCCCCAGTGCCTCTGGGCAAGAGCTGCCCCTCGGGGTCCCGAAGACGGGAATCCAGGACCCTGGTGTCCTGGGCTGGGAAGGGGAGAGGAAGCACGGGGTGCCCCGGCCATGTTTATGTCACCCAAGAGCCCAGCAGACTGTGCCAGGGTCTAAAATTAGCAGCTGGCAGGGACTGGGGTGTCCGCTTACTGCCCGGCCCTTCCGGAGCCCACAGAGACGGAGGTCGCGGGGCTGGCCTGGGGGGGGGACAGGTGCGGGCAGGCTCCCTGCACATCTGCTTGGCTAACTGGGCCAGCAGTGCCCCTTCCAGCCCTGGCTCCCTCCCCCAGTCCTGCTGGTGCCCCTCACCCCTAACCCACAGCCCCTGACCCTCCCTAGGTCTCACTCCCAACCCACAGTCCCCAGCCCCCAGGCCCGGGTCTCACCTGCCTGGGCTCCGGGGGTCTCGTGGGGGCCAAGAGAGGGCGAGGGGAAGGAGCCGGGCCGGGGGCATGGACTTCACCGCAGGGTTGGGGTGCAGCCAAGGCTGCGGGCACACGCGGGAACCAGGGCTGGCACCGGGCCATGGTGGTGGCAGCCGCGGGCACTCAGGTTTCCCGCAACATCCATTTAAGTCCCGTTATGGCAATGCAACAGAGGCCGAGAACAACATATTACCAGGAGGCCACGGAGCGCAACCAAACCCCGCTGCATTATTGATGTCCCCGAAACTCAAGCCCCTGCGGGCCCCCCCCCACGTCCTCCCCACACACACGCACACCGCCCCCCGCCCCAGCCTCTGCACTTCTGTGCCCGCCTGCAGGGATGGGGCCGTGCTCCTACCCTCCAGCCCCGTGGTGCCCCTCACTCCTGACCTGCAGCCCCCTGCCCCCCCAGCCCTGTGACGCCCCTCTCTCCCGACCTACAGGCTCCTGCCATCACAGCCCTGCGGTGCCCCTCCCCAGAGCAGCCTCCCTGAGGCACCCAGGGGATTGGGAGACCGGAGCCTCCTTGGAAACCATGGGGATTTGGACACCTGGTGCCTGGGCCCCTTCCACAGGCCAGACTGAGCCTCTGCACCTTTTGGCACTTCAGGGCATTTGTGGCCCCATAGCCACCATCCTCCTGCAAAGGCCTGCAGTGGGGTGCGCCTAGAGCACTGGGGCAATGGGGGCCTCGGGGTAGGGACATGCAGGCCTGCCCCTCCCACAGCCACCCCCTGTGCATCTGCCATGGGAGCGGAGCCACGGGCACACGCGCTCGCCTGTCCCTTCAGCAGCCTCATGACAAAGCGAGGGATGTGCCTGGTACAGCGGCTGCCTCTGCCTGTGCCACAGGTATTGGTGCGTGGCACACAGCGGGGGCAGAGATGGGGAGATGGGTGATGGCCTCAGCAGCATTGTGAGCACCATGGGGGGAGGTGGCACCACAGCGGGGCTCGACACCATAGGGCTCTGGGCATGTCTGCCCACCCCCCACCACGCCCCGTCCCGGGTTTGGCCCCACTCCCTTCCTGCTCCGTGGATGCAGCTGTGTCTGGTCTCTGGGTAAGCTGGAGAGCTGGGCCTGGGGCTGGGTCTGAGCAGGATCCAACCAGCCACAGGTCTGGCTCCGGCCCCAGCCCTAACAGGGCCCAGTGCCACCCCCCCACAGGACCCACACGGATAGGCACAGCCCTATTCCCCCCGATCCACAGAAGCTGCCCCAGGCTCGAGGGTCTGATTGTAGAGGGCAGCTTGAAGACCCCAGCAGGGCTCCAGAGGTGGCTGGGAGCTCTCAACCTTGGCCCCTGGGTACCCCAACCCCACTGGTGGGGGAGCATGCTTGCCCTCAGCAAGGCCATGGGATACCGGGCTCCGGTTGGGCGGGGGGCATCAAGCAGAGGTGTCAGGGCGTTGAGCCGGGCTGGGAAGGGAGACACTGTTGCTGCAAAAATGGCCCGTGCCTGCTAGAAGATTGGGGCACAAAAGGGGCAGGGGGCAGCGTTCAGCGTACAAGCAGGGCGGGTGAGGGACACATGGGCACAGCCCCGGGATCTGCGCTCCCCCACCCCACACAATAGACTCCAGGCATCCAGGGCCTGTCTTTGCCCCACAGCAGTTTCTTCTCCCTACTTCCCCTGGGGATGCTGGGCCAAGGAGAGGGGGAAGGACAGGCTTGCCCCCGGTCTGGGGGTGCGAGGCAGGCAGGACATGGGCTGTGCAGGGCCCCAAGTGCAGCTGCAGCTGACCCGAGCCCCAGCGCGGTGATGCCGAGGGGCAGGGGAGAGAAGGGGTCACAGCTGCGCTTTATCGGACGCCCCCCACCCGTGCCTCCGTCCAAGCTGAGCAAACAGATGACGCTGCTACCCGCACTCCCGTGGAGCCGGGGCCATGGCAGAGCTCGTGGCCTGGTGGGCAGGAGCGGGACTGACCCGAGGTCATGCAGCAGGGGAAGGATCCCAGGAGTCCTGGCTCGCAACCCCCCACCAGCTTTCCAGGGTTGGAAATGGGCCCTGGGATCCGGCTCCACCTGCTCCGTCCCACTTCCTTGTGTGCCAGAGCGCGAAACAGGGCCCAGGAGTCCTGGCTCCCAGCCCCGGTGCTGACCCTGTCCATGCCACTTCCCTGCCTGATCCTGGCAGGGGACCCAGGCATCCTGGCTCCCGGGGCCTACAGCCTGTCACTGGTTCCTCTGCTCCCATTGGCTGGCTACGAGGCTTCAGGGTGGCACCTCCTTTCCCTGCCTCAGTTTCCCCTGTTGCTCTGAGGGGCTCTGGGGCTCTCCCCGTGCAGGCAGCTCAGCGCCAGGGTGCTCTAGGCCTGACTCCCATCCCAGCAGCTACCAGGGAGTGGCTGGATCCGTTTGGACCTCGGTGCATCCCCACAGCCCCACAACCCTAGCTTGGCCCTGCCGAGAGCCCTGTGGCCTGGTGCTGCCAGTCAGGTCTGGGTGCAGGTGCCCTGATGGGCAGCCCCGGGCCATGGCACCGTTTCCCTGCCTGAGCTGGAAGGGGGATGGAGCCCAGGCTCCCTGCTCTGCCCCAGCTCCCGCCTGCCCCAGAGAAGGGTCCCAAACTCCGGTCTCACCAGGGGCCTCCTGCCCTGCCAGCCTCCCTCCCCCTGATCTTGTGTGAGGTTGGCAGAGATTTTGTGGAGCTGGGGGAGTGGGGCCCAGCTTGGGGGGGGGGGGGTGCAAGCATCTCTGTGCATGTGAATTGGTGTGCATAGGAGTGTGACTGAGTACACGTGCCTGCCAGTCTGTGTGTGTGTGTCACACCGTGTGACTGTGTGTGTGGGAGAATCCACCTGTGTGAGAATTGGTGTGCTTGTGTGTGTGAGCAACTATGTGCACATGGATTGGTGGCTGTATACATGTGAGAGTCTGTGTGTATCTCTGTGTGTGTGAAACAGTGCATGCCTGCCAGCTTGTATGACTGTGTACATACATGTGTGTGAAGTGTGTATGCCTGATAGCCTAAGTGGTACTGTGTGTGTGTGTGTGTGTGTGTGTGTGTGTGTGTGTGTGTGAATCAGTGTACATAACTGCCAGGCTGTGTGACTGTGTATGTGTGTGAATCTGTGTAGACATCTGTCAGCCCATGTGACTGTGTGTACATGCATGCATACGCCTGCCAGCCTGTGTGACTGTATGTGTGTGAATCAGTGTGCACATCTGCCAGCCCATGTGACTGTGTGTATGTATCTGTGTGAATCAGTGAGTGCACCTGCCAGCCTGTGTGATTGTGTGTACATGGGTGCATGTGTGAATCCCTGTGCAGACCAGCCAGCCTGTGTGAACCCGACTGTGCAGGTGGATCTGTGGGCATAATACACGTGAGAATTGGTGCGTGTAGATGCGTATGCTAATCCGTGTGCTTGCACATGCGGGTGCTGCCCCAGAGCCCAGTGCTGGCCGTGAGCAGCGCACTCCCTGCCCCGGCCCTGTTGTGGCTGCGTGGGCTGCAGGAATGTGCAGGGTCCCCGTGGGTGGCCCCTGCCGGCTTCAGCATCTGGGCCAGCGCAGGGCAGAGTGGGGGCTTCCACCAGGCGCCAGGGACTGGGAGCTATACCATGGCACTGCCCGGGGCGCAGAGCCACAGGACGCCTTGAGAGGCTGCTGGGTGCTGTGATGCCAGCCCCAAACTGTGCAGCCTTCTCTGCGGTGCCCCGGTGCAGGGCTGTGGCAGGACTGGCTTCGCACTCTGTGCAGTGCCGAGCATGGGAGGGCCTGTCCACAGCAGCAGGAAGGATCCTGCCTCCACGCAGGCACATCCAACCAGGCCTAGTGTGTGAGCACATGTGAGTGTGCAAGCATAGGGCATGTTTATGCATGTCTGTGTGTACAGTTGTGGATATGTGGGTATGTATAGTGTGTGCACACGTGTGTGGATATGTGAGTGTACCTGTGTGCTTGGGTTTGTGTGCTTGTGTGTGTATGCATATGCATGTACATGTGTGCATATGCATGTGTGTGCATATATGTGTGTGTGTATGTTGGTGAGGTTATTCCCTACCCCACCAGCCCTTCTCCAGCCGGGTGGGGCAGTGCCAATGGGAACATTTGACCCCTCAAACCGTTAACAATCAAAGTGGAAACGCATCCGCTGCGGCCTGGCTGGACAGCAGGGAATGGGGCAGGGCTGCTTTAAAGCCCCCGTGAATTCTCAGCCGGTGCTGCCCTCTCACCCCTGCTGCTGTGGGGCAGGAGCCAGCCTTGAGTTGGCCCTTGGACCACAAAGTGGTGCACAATTGGTGCTGGGCTCCCCCAGCTCCTCTGCCACCCAGCCACGGAGGGGACCCAAGTGTCCTGGCTCCCCTTTCCTTGCTTTCCAGGCCCAGGGGAGGCTGCCTCAGCCCTTCTGTCAGCCTGTCCCCTCTCCCACGACACCCGGGGCCGGGCTGTGCTGCAGGGTGCTCGGGGACCTTTTCCCCACTGGTGTCAGGTTTAACCAGGGCCCAGGGCCTCTGCACCTTGCAGTGGTGCTGGGGGCACCGGCTGCTGGCATTCAACTCCCACTCTTGCCACCAGGGGGCACTGCGCTGCCAGGAATGGAGGAGAAGGAAGATGGAGCCTGGCAGCATCTCTGGGCACCTGCCCTCACCCTGGCAGGGGAACGCAGGCCGTGCTGCTGCCCCCCTCCAGCCCTGTGGCACCCCAGAGGCAGCTGCATTTTTTTCTTTTTTTTTTGTAAAAATCTCTCTCTATATAGAAGTTGTATATGTACACCTTCTGGCAACTTATTTTAAGTCGCAAAGCAAAACCTTTAAACCCGTAGGCAGCCACCAGGTCCCCCCTCAGCCTCCTCTTGCTGAGGCTGAACAGGTTCGGGTCCTTCAGTCTCTCCTCGTAGGGCCTGTCCTGCTGCCCTCTCACCAAGTGGGTGACCCTCCTCTGAACCCTCTCCAGGCTGGCCACATCCCTTTTGAAGTGCGGCGCCCAGTACTGGACACAGTACTCCAACTGCGGCCTGACCAAAGTCGCATAGAGGGGAAGGATCACCTCTCTGGACTGGCTTGAGATGCACCTTTGGATGCATGACAAGGTATGGCTGGCCTTGCTGGCTGCGTTCTGGCATTGGCAGCTCATGTTCATCTTGGAGTCAATAATGACTCCGAGATCCCTTTCCGCCTCTGTGCTTTCAAGAGGGGAGCTCCCCAGCCTGTATGTGTGCTGTGGATTCCTTCTCCCAAGGTGCAGCATCCTGCATTCATCTACGTTGAACCCCATCCTATTCTCATCTGCCCATTTTTGTAGTCTGTCTAAATCTAGTTGCAGCCTCTCTCTCCCTTCAAGTGTGTCCACCTTGCCCCACATCTTAGTGTCATCAGCAAATTTGGACAGCGTGCTTTCCACCCCCTCGTCCAAGTTGCTGATGAAGATGTTAAACAGTGCGGGCCTGAGGACCGAGCCCTGGGGTACCCCACTGCTCACATCTCTCCAGGTTGAGTACAACCCATCCACCACTACTCTCTGGGTGCGCCCCATCAGCCAATTTTTTACTCATCCAACTGTGCAGGCATCAAGGCCACAGTCACTTAATTTATTGATGAGGATGGGGTGAGAGACAGTGTCAAAGGCCTTCTTAAAGTCTAGAAGGACTATGTCCACGGCGACACCATCATCCAAGGATTTAGTCACCTGATCATAAAAGGCAATCAGGTTGGTCTGGCAGGACCTGCCTTTGGTGAAGCCATGCTGGCTGCCCCTGAGCATGATCTCCCCTGCTGGCCTCCCACAGATGTGCTCCTTGATGAGTCTCTCCAAGATCTTCCCGAGCACCGAGGTGAGGCTTACAGGCCTAGAGTTACCTGGGTCCTCCTTCCTCCCCTTCTTGAAAATTGGGACCACATTAGCCAGTTTCCAATCCCCCGGCACCTGGCCAGATGACCACGGATGCTCATACAGCTGGGCCAAGGGCTCTGTGATGACCCCTGCCAGCTCCCTCAACACCCTTGGGTGGAGGGCATCTGGACCTGCAGATTTAAAAATGTCCAGCACTTCCAGAAGATCCCTAACTACATCTGCGCTGACTGAAGGCCTGATAGAGCTATCCCCAAGATTGTCCCTTCCTCTGGTAGGAGGGATGTCCCGGTCCCTGTTCAGGAAAACAGAGGCAAAGAAACTGTTAAAAATATCAGCTTTCTTGTCTGGCGTGGCCACCAGATTACCATTTGTGTCTTGCAGGGGCCCTACATTGCCTGATGCCCTCTTCTTGCTCCCAATGTACTTGAAAAAGGACTTTTTGTTGTCCTTAATCCTGGACGCTAGCCTGAGCTCCATCTCTGCCTTGGCCTTCCTAATAGCCCTCCTACACTCCCGGGGCGAGGAGGAGTACTCCTCCTTGGTGATAGCTCCTCCCTTCCACTGGTTGTACGCCCCCCTTTTAGTCCTCAGGCATTGCTGAATGCCCTTGCTGAGCCAAGGGGGTTTCTGAGCACTCTTACCCACCTTGCTTCTCTCAGGGATGGTTATCCTTTGGGCCTGGAGGATCGCCTCCTTAAGGTACGACCATCCCTCGTGGACTCCCATCTCCTCCACCTTCTGGGCCCTCAGTGCCTCCCCCACTAGACTCCTAAGCTCATTGAAGTTGGCCCTTCTGAAGTCAAGGGCTTTAGCCTTGGTGTGAGCCCTAGACGCCCTGCGTTGGATAGTGAAATCCAGCAGGTGATGATCGCTATTGCCCAGGTAGTCAAGGACCTGCAGTCCCCTCACCAGGTCATCCCCCGTGGCCAGGACCAGGTCCAGCAAGGCGTTACCCCTAGTGGGGCTGTGCATCTCCTGGATAAGGTGAAGGTCCTGTAATACAGCCAGGAACCTATGCAAGCAATCAGACCTGGCTGTCTGCTTCTCCCAGCAAATGTCTGGGTAGTTTAGGTCACCCATGACAATAACATCCCTTGACCTAACCGCCTCCATAAGCTGACTGGAGAAGTCCTGGTCCAGCTCTTCCCCCTGGTTGGGTGGTCTGTAGTAGACACCCACCGTCAGGTCCCTCTCACCATGCCCCCCCTTGTAGTTTGACCCATAGTGTCTCCGCTTGACCCCCCTCTAACACGAAGCCAATCCTTGATGATGTGAGGTGCTCTTTGACATAGAGTGCAACCCCCCCGACCTTTCCTCTCTGTCCTGTCTCTTCTATATAGGGTGTACCCCCGAATGTCTGCCGCCCAGTCGTAGGTAAGGTCCCATCAGGTTTCTGTGAGCCCTACTAAGTCTGGGTTCTTACTTGCAATCAGGAGGCACAGTTCCTCCTGCCTACCCCCCATACTATGAGCATTAGTGTAGAGGCATCTGAGGCTCCTGAGGGTGCACGTGCCTCCCTCCCACTCCCAGGACAGTTGTGGCCCCCTGCTCCCTGGACTTTGATGCTTACCTGGGCTTCCCTTCCTCTTGTCACCCTGTGTGCTAGTGAAGCATCCTTTCCACTCAAAGTGGCCCCTTCCTCTGGCAAAGCTAGTTTAAAGCCCGCCGAAGCTAGTTTAAAGCCCCCCGTCTTGTGCCATGTGTCCCTTTGCCAGGTGGAGTCGGCCGTGTCCTCACTGTCCTCTGCTACCGAGCTCTGGTAGTAGGACTGGAGTTCACTCAAGGCCATTTTAATACCATCTACCACCATGAGGTTCGTGTCCTGTACATCTGGAGGTTGCTTATCCAGCTGATAAAGGACAGGGGGACTCCCATCTGCTTCAGCATCTCAAAGAGGAACCTGCACGATCCTCTGTCATAGGCTTTCTCCAGGTCCAAGTTCAGTACAGCAACTTTCTGCCCTTTTTCCCACTCCAGCTGGCACATGTCCCTCAATTGCAGCCGGCCCCATGGATCTGACACCCCAACACCCCGCATGACTTGTCCTCATGGATGACGATATCTAGGATGGACTTTGGCCAGCAGCTTATAGTTGAAGTTCAGGAGAGTGATAGGCCCCCAAGCCTTCAACTCTTCCCTCAGGCCCTTCTTATACAGGCAGCTGTATTTCACCCCAAGGGGGGTGATTGTGATGCAGTGTTGCTGAATAGCTTGTGGGCAGCCACAGCATCCCACCCCAGAAGCAGCTGCATTTCATCGCTGGGCGAGCAGCCCCTGTTCTGCGTGGCAGTTCAGCAGGGGCTGTCTCACACCAGAGCAAGCTGCATTACAGGCTGGGGTGCATGGCAGAGAGGACTCCCCCCATCATACTGCTCAGACACCTCCCACAGCACCTGTGGGTGTTTGAGTACAGGGGCCCAGGCCAAACCTTGATCTCATCTGTAGCTATTTACATATATGTAAATGACTGGAAGGGCTTTAGCCCTGCCCCCCTGCAACTCATGATGGCATCTATGCCACTCAGGGAAACAGCAGGTGAAGGTGCTGTGACATGTGTGTAACATGGCAGCAACACACCTAGGATGGTGGAGGAAGCCCAAGGCGAGGTGGAGGCACTGTGAGACCTCCTGCTTCTCCAGCCACATCTCGGGGAGCCCGTGGCCCCCAGCCTGGGGGGAGACTGGTGACCGTGTGGCTGCAGCTGGGTCACAGCACCACCCAGTGGTAGCCCCTGGAACAGAGGGCTCTGCCCCTGGGACCTGGCCAAGAGCAGGGGGGCGGTGGCCCGCACCGGCCATACTAACGCAGGCCTGGGCTGATATGTAGCAGCTGCCTCTTTGGCATGGCCAGGTCTTGACAGGGGAGCTGATGAAGCGGTGGGGGGGGGGCATGGGTAGTACCCCAGTGGGGTAGAGGGACTGCAAGCCCTGCCCCGGCCCTGCCCCCAGCCAGCGCGAGCCCTGCACTTACTCACAAAAGACCCCGTCAGTCAGTGCTGAGCCTGGGAGCCAAAGGAGTCGGATGTGCTGGCAGCAGTAGTAGGCTGTTCCCTTTTCCTGGCGCACCCCCAGCACCAGCGCTACAGGGGCAGACCTGAGCATAGCTGATGCCCCAGCCCTGGGGCCACTACCTGGCATATCTGGGTTCAAGACCACAGGGCCCAAATGGCTTTGACAACCAGGAAGCCAGTGGTCTGGGGGGCCTGAAGGAGCCAGCTGGGTCTGCACAGGCTGGCAGGGGAGCAGGGGGCACTGGCTGTGCCCAGGGCCTGAAGGCTGCCCCAATGACCCACAGCAAGTCAGCGTGGGACCCAGGAGTCCAAGCACCTCGCCGGGCTGTTAACACACCAGGGTGTTTTTCTGGTAATCAAACCCTGGCCTGGCGCCCTAACCACTGGGCCACCTTGCCTCCACTGCCTTCCTGCTGTGAGTTAAAAGCTGTGGGCTGCCAGGACAGGGCTGGATGGCTCCAGGATCCAGGGAGGCTGAGCCAGGGTGTTCCCCTCCACTGTGGACACTCCCAGGTGGCAGCACAGGGTGGGGGGAGTCAGTGTCTGCCATGAGGTCCTGGGTCCCTCACCCCAGCCCTGGGCTGTAGCGCCCTGCTGCTTCAGGCCCTGGCGCTCAGTGGATCGTGGTCCCCATTTGGCGGGGGTGAGGTTATGCCGTGGCACAGCCCCCCACCCTAGTGTTACCACAGGGCAAAGGGCCATGACCGTACCCCTACACCCACCGTCCTTCGCTCTGGGTCCCGGGGGCTAAGGGCAGGGATTGCCATGCTCAGCCCCGGGGCTGTGCTCTGCAGCAGGCAGGCAGGGGGGCAGTGGGCGAGACCAGGGGCACAGGGCTGGGGAAACTCAGGCTCAGCCGGGTGGGGGGAGGTAGCAGGCCCCATGGGCCCATTGCTCTAACCCACGCAGTGTGAACTGGGGAGCAGGGCTCGGCCCAGACACCTATCCCCCTCTATCCACATAAACCCCCTCATGCCCTTTACAACCGCTCCCCCCAAACCCACCTCCCCATCGTGTCCACCCCTCACCCACCCCAGCCGCGCTCTCCTGGCTCCTGTCCCTCCATTGCACCTGGCCCCTTCCTGCCCTCCTTGCTCCAGCCTGTGGGTACATGGGGAATCTCACCCCAGCTCTGCCCACCCCCTCCAGTGCTGGGAGGAAAGAGCAGACGCCAGCTTCGACCGCCCAGCAGCGGCATCCTCTGGGGAGAAGCAGGAAATTAATTGGCATTGACCCGGGCAGGATCGATAGCAGCCGGCCAGCTGGGCAGAGAGCTGCTTCCAGCCCCAGCCTGGCCTGCACCCGTGAGTGGCACACAGACCTCCTTGCACACCACCAGTGTTTTATGCCCACCACCCACTGGGGCCAGCCCTCCTGGGGGCAGGATTGGGTCCTTCACAGGGCTGGCCGTGGGCCTAGTCCTGAGCTGGGCCCAAGGGCCAGGATGGGGGTCTGTGCCCCTGGCCATGGGGCTCTGAGCCAGTTCTGCTCTCATGGCAAGGCTGGGGCCTGTGATGCCCATCTTCATGCCCAGGTGAGAAGCGGGTGGCATGCAGCCAGCTCCTGGGAGCATGCGGGGGCCCATGCTGCCCCTGCAGTGCTGCAGTCTGGCTGCTCTGCTCAGCTCAAGGGGGTTGGCTCTGGGGGCAACTGGCCTGCAGAGCCAGGGAGGCTGCGAGCTGTCCAGAGCAAGGCAGGGGCAGGGGCATGTTCAATGCTCTGCAAACGCACATGTCCCAAAAAGACCAGATCATAGCGCCCCTCTCAGCCGTGGCACTGGGCTAGCAATGCCGGGGCCTTAGCACACCCCCTGCCATTGTGCCCCGGGGACAGCAGGAGAGATGGATCAAGGCCATGGCAGCCACGGTTTGATGTGGTTTTTGGCATAGGGCTCCTGGGGGTGTGGGCCCACCCCTTCCCATCCCCCTGCTCTCACCACCAGCCTCCACCCCCTCAGTTTATTTTTCCCTCTAGCCCCAGGAGGGTGCTCCCCTGGCCCTTGGAGTCCTCCATCCAGCCACTGGCAGCTCCTTGCCCCCCTGGCAGCCTGCTCCCCTCCTCCCTGCAGCTGCCCTGGGGGGTCCAGCACAGGCCAGCAGCTCTGAGATGGAGCAGGCCAGTTCTGCCCCCACCAGCATCTTAGAGACCCCCAAGGCACAGGCCTGACCTCATGGCTATGTCCTGGGGGCCAAGTCACAACTAAAAACCTGGTAGTGTTCAGCCTATAGAGAGAGAAGACTGCAGGCCTTCCTTTCACAGCTGGACTTTTTTGCAAGCTTAGACACAGATTCAGAGGTAGGTACTTAATGACTATCCTTTCTGCACACTGAATCATGCCACAACTACATTCCCCAATGATCCTCCGTTCCCTCTTAGCTGGCCAGGTATTGCCACCACCCAGGTTAGACAAAGAGGCGGAAAGCAGGTCCATACCCCAAGCTTTTATTGATTTACACCCCAAATCACAAGAATAAGCCCCTCCCTCCATGCTTATCACAACAGCACAATATTCTCACCTGCAGCAGCTGGAGAGAGGACAGCGGCATGCAGGCTGGCAGCAGCTTGCTTTGAACGTGCTGCGGTCTTCCCCAAACTCTCCCTGTTTCCACTCAGTTATATGCGGCACAAAGAAATATTCTGCCAGGTGTTGTTGCAGTGGGTTTGTCTGACTGGGCTTTAGGAACTAGGCTGAACCAGCTTTTCTGTGGGCTCAAAAGACACGTTACCTGGGGCCTGTGTCCTTGTGAAAAGGACCGTCCTGGGAGAGAGGACTTTGCTCCTCTGCCCTCTTGCCATGTTTGGTTTCTTTTACTTTGCTGACAAAGCCAGTTGTAAATGGGCAGGCTCGGTCTGGGACAGGGTTTGTGGCCTTCTCTGGCCTCATGTCTGCAGCTGAGCACCAGCCCCTCGAATATGGCCAGGGCTGACAACAGGTTAATGAAGATAAAGGGTGATTTCAATAAAATCCTAGCTGCCCACGGATCACTCGGTTGTTAGCAAAAGGGTAGTTGTCACTTATAGTGGCGGTGATAGCGGTGGTTGACTTAAGTCAAGCAGCAGCTATTTGGCCTTGGCCTCGTTTAATGTTAATGGCTTCCCTACAACATTTTTAGTTTACTTCGTAGGCTACTGTTGTGACTTAAATATAACTTAGTGATTATTAACTGTGCACCAGCTTCAGCATGTCACTTGTAATTTAGGTGTTAGCTTGGCCAGTAGTCTGCTCTCTGCCGGTCGGTGTGGTCTCAGTGCCAAGGCATGTCTACAGCCCGTGACCTGCCCTCCTAGGCACGAACATGCACTGTCCTCTCCTTCTGTAATCCCAACTGCCCCTCTTGGCACAGGGATCCTTGGGGCCATCCCTGCAGCCTCCCACTGCATCCTGATGATTGATGGTGCCTAGGAGCTTCAAAGCGGTGGAAAGGGCCTGCAGGGGCCTGCAAGGTCTTGCAATGCAGCCACCTCTGGGGTGGGACCCAGCAAGCATTTAACAGCCACCCCACATGAGGATTGCTCACCCAGGGTATCCACTACCCCTGGGTGCCCAGGGTGCTGGGCTGGAGATGAGGCCAGGGCCCTGGGTCTGCAGTGCAGTGGGGGTGCTGTGCTGCGGCTGGGGCTGGGACCCTGGGTGTGCAGGGTGCTATAGTGGAGCTGTGCTGGACATGGGGCTGGATGCTGGGTGCACAGGGTGCTATAGAGGAGCTGTGCTGGACATGGGGTGGATGCTGGGTGCGCAGGTTTCTATGGTGGAGCTGTTCTGGACACAGGGTGGATGCTGGGTGCGCAGGGTGCTATGGTGGAGCTGTGCTGGACACAGGGCTGGATTCTGGGTGCGCAAGGTGCTATGGTGGAGCTGTGCTGGACACGGGGTGGATGCTGGGTGCGCAGGGTGCTATGGTGGAGCTGTGCTGGACACGGGGTGGATGCTGGGTGTGCAGGTTTCTATGGTGGAGCTGTGCTGGACACGGGGTGGATGCTGGGTGTGCAGGGTGCTATGGTGGAGCTGTGCTGGACACGGGGTGGATGCTGGGTGCGCAGGGTGCTATGGTGGAGCTGTGCTGGACACGGGGTGGATGGTGGGTGCGCAGGGTGCTATGGTGGAGCTGTGCTGGACACGGGGTGGATGGTGGGTGCGCAGGGTGCTATGGTGGAGCTGTGCTGGACACGGGGTGGATGCTGGGTGCGCAGGGTGCTATGGTGGAGCTGTGCTGGACACGGGGTGGATGGTGGGTGCGCAGGGTGCTATGGTGGAGCTGTGCTGGACGCGGGGTGGATGGTGGGTGCGCAGGGTGGTATGGTGGAGCTGTGCTGGACACGGGGTGGATGCTGGGTGCGCAGGGTGCTATGGTGGAGCTGTGCTGGACGCGGGGTGGATGCTGGGTGCGCAGGGTGCTATGGTGGAGCTGTGCTGGACGCGGGGTGGATGGTGGGTGCGCAGGGTGGTATGGTGGAGCTGTGCTGGACACGGGGTGGATGCTGGGTGCGCAGGGTGCTATGGTGGAGCTGTGCTGGACGCGGGGTGGATGCTGGGTGCGCAGGGTGCTATGGTGGAGCTGTGCTGGACACGGGGTGGATGCTGGGTGCGCAGGGTGCTATGGTGGAGCTGTGCTGGACACGAGGTGGATGCTGGGTGCGCAGGGTGCTATGGTGGAGCTGTGCTGGACACGGGGTGGATGCTGGGTGCACAGGGTGCTATGGTGGAGCTGTGCTGGACACGGGGTGGATGCTGGGTGCGCAGGGTGCTATGGTGGAGCTGTGCTGGACACGAGGTGGATGCTGGGTGCGCAGGGTGCTATGGTGGAGCTGTGCTGGACACGGGGTGGATGCTGGGTGCGCAGGGTGCTATGGTGGAGCTGTGCTGGACACGGGGTGGATGCTGGGTGCGCAGGGTGCTATGGTGGAGCTGTGCTGGACGCGGGGTGGATGCTGGGTGCGCAGGGTGCTATGGTGGAGCTGTGCTGGACGCGGGGTGGATGGTGGGTGCGCAGGGTGCTATGGTGGAGCTGTGCTGGACGCGGGGTGGATGGTGGGTGCGCAGGGTGCTATGGTGGAGCTGTGCTGGACGCGGGGTGGATGCTGGGTGCGCAGGGTGCTATGGTGGAGCTGTGCTGGACGCGGGGTGGATGCTGGGTGCGCAGGGTGCTATGGTGGAGCTGTGCTGGACGCGGGGTGGATGCTGGGTGCGCAGGGTGCTATGGTGGAGCTGTGCTGGACGCGGGGTGGATGCTGGGTGCGCAGGGTGCTATGGTGGAGCTGTGCTGGACGCGGGGTGGATGCTGGGTGCGCAGGGTGCTATGGTGGAGCTGTGCTGGACGCGGGGTGGATGCTGGGTGCGCAGGGTGCTATGGTGGAGCTGTGCTGGACGCGGGGTGGATGCTGGGTGCGCAGGGTGCTATGGTGGAGCTGTGCTGGACGCGGGGTGGATGGTGGGCGCGCAGGGTGCTATGGTGGAGCTGTGCTGGACACGGGGTGGATGGTGGGTGCGCAGGGTGCTATGGCGGAGCTGTGCTGGACGCGGGGTGGATGGTGGGTGCGCAGGGTGCTATGGCGGAGCTGTGCTGGACGCGGGGTGGATGCTGGGTGCGCAGGGTGCTATGGTGGAGCTGTGCTGGACACGGGGTGGATGCTGGGTGCGCAGGGTGCTATGGTGGAGCTGTGCTGGACACGGGGTGGATGGTGGGTGCGCAGGGTGCTATGGTGGAGCTGTGCTGGACGCGGGGTGGATGGTGGGTGCGCAGGGTGCTATGGTGGAGATGTGCTGGACGCGGGGTGGATGGTGGGTGCGCAGGGTGCTATGGTGGAGCTGTGCTGGACACGGGGTGGATGCTGGGTGCGCAGGGTGCTATGGTGGAGCTGTGCTGGACACGGGGTGGATGGTGGGTGCGCAGGGTGCTATGGTGGAGCTGTGCTGGACGCGGGGTGGATGGTGGGTGCGCAGGGTGCTATGGTGGAGATGTGCTGGACGCGGGGTGGATGGTGGGTGCGCAGGGTGCTATGGTGGAGCTGTGCTGGACGCGGGGTGGATGCTGGGTGCGCAGGGTGCTATAGTGGAGCTGTGCTGGACACGGGGTGGATGGTGGGTGCGCAGGGTGCTATGGTGGAGCTGTGCTGGACGCGGGGTGGATGGTGGGTGCGCAGGGTGCTATGGTGGAGATGTGCTGGACGCGGGGTGGATGGTGGGTGCGCAGGGTGCTATGGTGGAGCTGTGCTGGACACGGGGTGGTTGCTGGGCGCGCAGGGTGCTATGGTGGAGCTGTGCTGGACGCGGGGTGGATGCTGGGCGCGCAGGGTGCTATGGTGGAGCTGTGCTGGACGCGGGGTGGATGCTGGGTGCGCAGGGTGCTATGGTGGAGCTGTGCTGGACGCGGGGTGGATGCTGGGTGCGCAGGGTGCTATGGTGGAGCTGTGCTGGACACGGGGTGGATGGTGGGTGCGCAGGGTGCTATGGTGGAGCTGTGCTGGACACGGGGTGGATGGTGGGTGCGCAGGGTGCTATGGTGGAGCTGTGCTGGACACGGGGTGGATGGTGGGTGCGCAGGGTGCTATGGTGGAGCTGTGCTGGACGCCGGAGGAAGGTGGTGCCAGGCCGCCGGGCTGGGCCCCGTGTGGGGCGCCGCGGGCGCGCGGGGCTGGGCCGGGACCCGCGCGGTGGCCCAGGGCGCTGCAGACGGGGGTGGAGCCGGGCTGCGGCGGGGCGGGGCGGGGCGGGCCGTGGTCGTGGCGGTGGCTGTGGGGCCGGGCGGGGCTTCCCTGAGCGGAGCCGCCCGCGCCGCCATGGGAGCCGCCCGGGACGCGCTGCCGCGGGGCGCCCCCATCCCGCTCCCGGCCCCCATCCCGATGCTGCTGGTGCTGCTGCTCGGTGAGCGGGGGCGCTGCGGGCCGGGGGCGGGGCGGGAGCTCCCCGTGCAGCTCGGCCCGGCCCGGCCCTGGCCCGGGGCGCGGGTTCCCGCCTGTGGCCGGGCCAGCGCGGGAGCCTCCGGGGTGCGGGGGGGCGTGTACATGGGGGTGCGCAGCTGTACGTGTGTGTGCGCGTGCATGGCGTGCACCCGCGTCTGTGTGTGCGCGCGCGCGTGCATGCATGGGTTGTACACCCGCATCTCCGCGTTTGTGTGTGCATGCATTGGGGGGGTGTCCCCATTTTATGTGTGTGTGCACACACATGAGGGTGTACACCCACTTCATATGTACGCTTGCAAGTGCATGGGGAGGTACACGTGTGTGTGTGTGTGTGTGTGTGTGTGTGTACGCGCGTGCATGCATGGGGGTGTAGAGGCACGGGTGCGTGTGTGTGCGCATGCATGGGGGCATACAGGCATATGTATGTGTGTGTGGGTGTGCAGGTGCACATGTGTGTGTGTGTGTGTGTGCGTGTGTGTGCACATGGTGTGGGTGTTTCTGTGTGAATGTTGTGGGGGGTTGGTGGGTGTGCATGGGAGGTGTGCACACCCCCACATGGGTGTGCATGTGTAGCAAAGCTGGCAGGTGCCTTGACTCGTAACCCCAGTGTTCCCCCCTCCCTTCTGGACCCTCCTAGCCCCGCTGCCACCGTCCCCAGACTGCTCCAGTGCCCCCTCCTTGTCTCCCTATGCTGCCCCCAGGCCTGGCTGTGCCCCGAGGGCACTGGGGGCAGGGAGAGGCCACCAGGCACATCCCAGAGCTGACCCACATGGGGTAGCAGGGTCGTCCCCCCCCCCCTCCCCCGCATGGGGCAGTGCCACCCGGCAGCCCTGGAGATCCAGCTGCAGGCAGCTGCTGTGCCCGTGGCTCAGGCCCCAGCCTCCCCCCACCTTCAACCTCTGTGCCCTGCCCCTGCCCTTCCCTGTACCCCCATGCCAGCCAGAGCCTGGACTTCCCTTGCCTCTCTGCCTCTAGTTCAGGGCCAGGGGCTGAGGGAGGTGGCTGTGGGGCTTTGCCAAGGCTTTCTGGCCCTGGAGCCAATGTTTTGTGCCAAGGAAGGTGACTCACTCCTGCCTTTTGGCTCCAGGCAGTGTTGAAACGGATGGGCGGGAATGGAGCTCACTATGGAAAAAGAATCGGGCAGGGCGGCGGCCAGCTCCCCCTTCTTTCTGGGCCTGGCCTCTGTCAGCTCCTCTGCAGTCCTTGGGCCGGGCCTGTCCCCCCCCATCCCAGTATGAGATGGATCAGGGACACTGGCTGGACTGGAGCCCAGTGGGGCAGGAAGGGGAGGTGGCAGCTGGAGCTGGGGAGAGAGCCAGGTGGAGGGGGGAGAGTGTGCACAGGGCGCTGGGCAGGCGGGCGGGTTGGCTGTCTCTGTACCATTTCTCTGCACTTTCTCTCCCCTGTTGCGTGTGCATGCATGTCGGAGGGGGACTGAGATAGGTTGCTCCGTCTGCAATAACTCTCCTGCGGCAGGGGCATGTGCTGGTGGCTACACTGGGGTCAGGGTGCCCTTCCCTGCAGGGAAGTGGGCTGAAAGGGTGCAGGGGAAAGCAGGGCATGAACCCACCTGTGCCCGTGGGGAGCAGAGGCCTGGCAGGGGTAGGGGGGTTAGTGGCAGAGCCACGCTGGGGCAGGGTGAAGGAGGTGGCGGGTGCTCTATTGCGCTCAGGGCCCTGGTTCCCTGGGCCCTGCTCCGTGGCCGGTGCCTGGGGCCGGGGCAGGCTCTGGCACCTGGGCTGGACCAGCCTGGACCCAGCACGGCTCGGGGAGCGCTGGGCCCAGCCGCCCGTAAGCTCCGGATTTGCAGCCCTAAGCAGCTCTGCTGCAGCCTGTGCCATTGCAGGTGCCTGTGGGAGCTGGAGCCAGCACGCCTGCTCCCTGCCTCTGCTCTCAGCTGTGCTTGACACCAGCACTGGGGCCACAGCGGCAGCCGGAGAACAGCCCAGGGCACTGCCACCCACTTGGTGATGGCGCGGGGGAAGGTGCCAGTGACAAGGCTGATGCCACCCCCCACCATACATCCCCTGCGCTGCCAGCAACGCCATCTGTGCCCTTCCCACCACAGCCATCTGCTGCCCCCTCCCCCACAGTGCCCAGCGCAGGGAGCTGTCTGTGCAAGCTGCATCTCACTGTGATGGTCTCACATGGGAGGCAAGAGGTCCCCCAATGCCCCTGGCTCATGCACCCCACTTCCCTGGTCCCCTGCCTTGCCCACACCTCTGCCTTTCCCCTGCAAGCCCATTCAGGGAGACGGGCTCTAAAAACTTGGGTTTGGCCGTGTCCTGGAGGCAAGGGACTCCCACTTTTAAGGTTGCCCCCCACTTCCCCAGGATGGCAGAGTTAAGCAGAGGTGCTAGGGGTGCCTGGGGAGTGGGTATGGGGTGTCCCCCCATCTGGCACTCTGCCCGTGCCCCCCCAGCTGCCCCTCCCAGTCTTTGCAGCTGTGGGTGCTACAGTGGCCCAGTCTGGGCCAGGGATCGCTGGGTGCTCTCTGTCAGGGGAGCTCTGGGTTGAATGGAAGTGGGGGTGGGGGGTTGATCCATGGCGCAGGGCATGTCCCCTTGCTCCACGCAGCCACCCTGACGGCGTGAGCTGCGTGCTGAGCAGCAGCATGTGTGACCTCTGTCCTCGCCAGGCTGCGCCATCCCAGCCCCCCACCCCCCGCTGTGGCCTGACCCAGATTGGAGAGCGTGATCCAGCTGTGCAACCAGGGGGAGAAAGGGCCTTTGTGCCTCTGTGGGCTGCCCACGGGTCGCCTGCCCGTCGCATAGGGCAGGGGCTGGCAAAGAGGGGAGCACTTGGGAATGGGTGCATGGGCCTGGTACTGCGGGCCCCTGCGTTGCGGAGCTGGGGCCTGGGTTTAGCCACAGCCCTGCGGTGGGTGGGGGCAGCTGGAGATGCAATGGGGGGTGGTGATGGGCTCTCTCCATTCAGGTTTCCCTGCACATGAGGGTTGGCTGGGCTGGGTCATGGGGCTAGGGGCCCTGGCATGGCCCTGTAATCCCACTGGTGCCGGACCCTGGGTGCTGGTACCGCTGCTTGGGTCCCAGGCTGGCAGCGCCATCTAGGTCTGCTGCTCCCGGCTGCTGCCCAGGGACCTGGTCCCAGGGAGGCCTGAGTATTGTCTTTGATGGCAGGGCCACCTTAACGTCTCAGGGCCTGGGCCCCTACAGGGTGCGGGCATGCAACAGGGTGGGCAGCTGGACTGGCCCTGCCCCAGGGTGCAGCAGGAGAAGGACATGCTCGCAAGGAAAGGTCTAAGGTGACCACAGGGTGCCTCACAGCCCAGCCTGGGCCTCACCTCCTCCCTGCCCCAGGGCTTTTCTGGAAGCTGTTGTATTTTACAGCTGCCTCAGGGCTGCTCTGCCTTTCCCAGGGCAGTGCTGGCTCCCTCACAGTGCGGAGCAGGGGCAGTAGCGCAGTGGAGACCCCTCCGGCAGGGGTGGGACACCTGCCATCCCTAGAGCTGGACTCCTGGGTTCCCACCTCACTGTGCATGGGTGGGATGTGGGGCCCAGAGCTGTATGTGGGAATGGGGGGGCGGGTAATGCACGGGAGGACCTGGGACCAGGCAGTGTATGTGACTGTGAGAGGGGTATGCATGGCTGGGATCCTGGGGCTGCGTGGCTGGAGTTTAGCAACCCCAGGTGATACGTGGCAGGGGTTGAGCTGCAGGCAGGGAGGGGGCTGTAGAGGTCTGTGGCCCCGGCCTGGTGCAGAGAGCCCCACCCGTGCCCCCAAGCTTGACTGCTCTGTCTCCGCAGGGCTGAGCACAGCGCGGGAGGTGCACGTGCCGCCAGGGCCCCTGCTGCGGGTAGAGGGCACAGCCGTGGCCATCCCCTGCCACGTGACAGAGTATGAGGGCTCCACACTGCAGCACTTCGAGTGGTCCGTGTACCGCTCAGCTGCACCCACGATTGCCATCGGCATCATCAGCACCAAGGACCCCGCCTTCCCCTACGCCGTCTTCAGCTCCCGCGTGCAGAGCGGTGATGTGGCCATGCAGCGGCTCCGTGGGGACGCCGTGGAGCTGCGCATTGCCCACCTCCAGCCCGAGGATGATGGCATCTACGAGTGTTACACTCCCTCCACCGACTCCCAGTACCACGGCAGCTACAGTAGCAAGGTGGCGCTGAAAGGTACGGTTCCCCACACAGGGTGAGGCGAGGCCACCTCCATTCAGGCAGCAGTTGCACCCATACAAAGGTCTGGTCTTGGGTGGGTTATTGGTACAGCTGACCCTGGATCACCCCAGGCCCCTGGTTCACGACCTCCTCTGTGCCAGGTGCTGTACACACAATCCCTGCCCCAGCCAGGGGTCATTGTTACTGGGTTCAGCTGGCAGCTACCCCACCTCCTGCCTGGGCGGTGCCTGGGATGGATCCTGGTCCCATGACTGCAGCAGCTCCCCCACCCCCACAGAGATGTGTCATGTGCTGAAAGCAAACAGCAGCCGGATGGGAGCTAGCACCAGGCTGGGGGAGGGGGGCACGAGGCCAGGGGGCAGCCCCTCCAGGGGCATTCTGGGGCTCCCTCCATAGCCCTCTGGCTGAGCCCCTATGCCACAGGCTGCAGGGACCAATGGGGGGCTCAATGCAGGGCATGCTCTGCCCCAACTCTGGCCATAGTGGGAGTCCAGCTGTGGGTCAGAGGGATAGCAGCTTGGGGGGGTTGCCTGCTGGGACGTGGCAGGGATGATCTTACCCTGGAGAGGAGAAGACCAGGTTCCTCTTTCCTGTGGCTGAGCTAGTCCTGGGGCCACCCCGGGCTCTTGGGGAACTTCCTTGGGCCTTTCCAGGGGAAGTCTGTCCCTGGGTTAGATTGAGTGCCCAGGATCCTGGACTCCTGGGTTCTTTCCTGGGCTCTGGAAGGGGAAGCAGTGTTTAGAGAGGCCAGAGCAGTCTGTTTCCATGTGTGTATGATGTGGGCTGGTGAGCAGGCGTCAAGACTCCTGGGTCCTCTCTCAGGTTCCTGGAGGGGAGCAGGGTCTTGTGAGTCGCAGCAGGAAAGCTAAGAGTTGGGCCTCCTGGGTCCTGTCCCTGGCTCTGTCGGAGGCCTGGGGGCTTGGTGGTTAGATCAGGGTGCTAGGGGACAGGACTCCTGGGTACTCTTGCTGGCGGAGCAAGGCCAGGGGCTTCCCCCCTTCCCAGCTGCCCTCTGACCCCCACTTCTACTCCCCTCAGTGATCTCCGACTCGCTGCGGGTCACAGCCGCCTCCCCCACGCCCCAGCCCCCACTCCGTGGCCGCATGGCCAGTGCCACCCCACTCCAGCTGAGCCTGATGGAGAGCCAGGAGCTGCGGCTGAGCTGCACAGCGCAGAGCAGGACACAGGAGCACACCCACCTCTCAGTCTCCTTCGGGGTCTCAGCCCCGGGCACACCTGTGGGGCGTCACACGTTGCAGGAGGTGGTGGGCATACGGCGTGACTTCAGCATGGAGCCGGGCAAGGCCTTCGCAGGGCGCTTGGAGGCTGGGGAGCTGGCCCTGGCCAAGCTGGGTGGCGAGCAGTACACACTGGTGCTGGGCCAAGTGCAGCCTGAGGACGCCGGCACCTACCACTGCACAGCCGGCGAGTGGATCCAGGACCCTGATGGCAGCTGGCAGCTCATTGCCGAGAAGCGAGCGGTGCTGGCTGAAGTCACCGTCCAGCCTATCGGTGAGTACTGGGGTGGGGCCAGGAGGCTTGGGCACTGGGACAGGCAGGAAGAATTGGGCAGTGGGGCAGGCAGCTTGTCTGCGCCTCCAGCCCCATCTGAGTGGCCCCTGCTACTCTCCCAGGTGGGTTCCCAGCTTGCTTTTGATGGGCAGGAAAGGGATCTCTCCATTGCTTCCTGCCTGGAGTGGGTGGGCAGAGGGCTCTGCAGCTGCAGGGCACTTGTGCATGCTCATGCAGGGGATGGCACTGGCTGGGGGGGGTCTCACTCTCTGCTTTGTCCGGGCTTCCCTGCAGCCAGCCAGCTGAAAGTGTCAGCCAGCCCTGCCGAAGTCCGGCTCACCACTGGCGATGCCTTGGAGCTGCTGTGCAACCTCTCGGGGGCCCTGCCCGCCCTGCCTCACGTGGCCTATGCCGTGGCCTGGGAGGTTGGCGAGGAGGGCGGGTCCAAGCGCCTGGTGGCCCAGCTGGACCCTGACGGGACAATGGTGCTAGGGGAGAGCTATGCCAACCGCCGTGTGGGCCGGCGCCACGTTGCACTGCAGAAGCTGGCACCCAACCCTGGTCCCTATCAGCTGCGGGTGGCATCAGCCCAGCCGGATGATGCGGGCACGTACCGCTGCGTGGTTCGGGTGTATGTGCGAGCATCCGGTGTGCTCCTGAAGGAGGTGGCCAGGAGCCAGTCACCTGGGCTGAAGGTGCACATGAAGGCTGAAGGTACGAGACCCTTGGCCCTACCCATCTCCACAAACTTGGGATCCTGTGTGCCAGTGCCCCCTCCTGCTTCCCACACTACTTCTGCTGGAGGGGCTGGGACTGGGGTAGAGGGGTCTGCTCCCCCCAAGCCAGCGCACCCACCCTGACCTGCTCCCCTGTTGGAGACAGGCTTGCCCCACTCCCTGCGCTCCCTTTGTGGTGCCCTGACACCTGCTTTCATTCTCCTTTCAGGCATGGTGCTGGCAGCCAATGCGTGGCTGCCCGCCCCAGCCATCTACCGTGGGGACACAGCCGAGCTGCTCTGCAACGTGTCGTTGGAGTCGCCACAGCCTGTGCACGTGGCCGTGAGCTGGTGGGCAGAGCCGATGCCCATAGCAGAGGGCGCAGAGCCACAAGTCCGCCTGGTAGCTGCTGTGAGCCGTGAGGGCGTGGCCGAGCTGGGCCCACGGCTGGCGGGTGGTCATGTGAGTGTGGACAAGGTGGCTCCCCAGTGCTATCGCCTGCGGCTTCACGGCGTGCAGCCCCTCGACCAGGGCCACTACCACTGCACTGCCACCGCCTGGGTGCGCTTACCCGACCGCAGCTGGTACCAGGCGGGCGCTACCCGCTCAGGCCCCATCACTGTCTACCCCTACGCCCTCGGTAAGTGCCCCCTCTGCCCTTGCCCAGTCCCCCCATGTCCCTACACTCTCAGTAAGTGTACCCCCCATGCTTCCCCTACTACCCTGCCCAACCCGCTTTCCCCTGTAGTCCAACAGGGCTGGGTGGAGCTGGACTGTTCCCAGTGGCGGCAGATGACAACAAGGAGCAATGGGCTCCAGTTGTAGCAAGGGAGGTTGAGGTTTGATATTAGGAAAAACTTCCTCATGAGGAGGGTAAGAAAGCACTGGAACAGGTTCCCCAGAAAGGTGGTGGAGTATCCACCCTTGGAGGTGTTTAAGTCCTGTCTAAACAAAGCCTTGGCTGGGATGATGTAGTTGGGGCTGGTCCTGCTTTGAGCAGGGGATTGGACTATGTGACCTCCTGAAGTCCTTTCCAACCTTCATTTTTTATGATCTGGGCTGCCCCTACTCCCCCCCAGTGTTTAACTTCTTCCTCCCAATGCCACAATGGGTCTGACAAGCACCTCTCTCCACCCTGCAGCCATGGACACACTCCTGGTGCCGCTGGTGGTGGGTGTGGTCAGCGCCCTGGTCGTGGGCATCGCCATCCTTGCCACCGTCACCTGCTGCTTCATGAGGCGGCTCCGCAAGAGGTGAACCGGGGCCAGCCTGGGACTCTGGAGGTGAGTGGCCCTGTGCAGTGGAGGGGCACCTGGTGAGCCAGTTCCCACCCTGCCCTGCTTGGGACTCTGTAGCTTGCCAGGCCGGTGCCATCGAGTGGACACCCCAAGAGCGGGGCTCAGCGGTCCAGCTCCGATCCAGGCCCCTGGGAGCCAGAAGGAAGCGAGGGGTTGTCACCTGCCCTGAGGCTACAGGCCCTGCTACAGCCACCTCCCCCCTGCAGTGACCCTCTGTGGGGTCACCGCTTGCTCCCCTGGGTTTGTCATGCCCCGGGGCAGGCAGGGCTACCCTGCTGCAGGGGTCAGGTGCCCAAGGCAGGTGCGTGTCTGCTGCCCTCTACTGGATGGGGCTGATCTGCCCTGTGTGGCATGAGTCCTGTACTGCAGCCAGCCAGCAGAGTCTCCTGGCCTCTGCCAGAGCCAGGCCTGGGCTCCACCCCCCTCCCCCTCTCGGCTGGCTGGGGCTGCTCCAGGTGATGGATTTGTGGTGGAAAATGTGTTTGCTGCCAAGATGACAGCGTTTGCCCGTGACCGTGTTTCCCCCAGCTGCTGTTCCAGTGCAGGGAGTCTCTGGGATGGTTGCTGGGGTCAGCCCCGCACCTCCGTGCCCTCCTGGAGCCCTGCCCCGAGCCCGGATCAGGCTCCCAGTGGGGGCTGTGGTTTGCTGTGGGAGGGAGGGGCAGGCAGGCTGAGAGGGAAAGCTGTTTGTGGGAGAGCCAGACAGGAGCCTGACAGCCAGGCAGGCTGCGTTGCTGCTTCCTTCCTGGAAATGTTGACTGCAGGGCAGAGCCCACCACGTCAGCACGTGGCCCTGCGTGGGGCGACCGCAGGACCAACCGGGAGGCCAGATGCTCGCTGCCCCTGCTGTCTCGAGCTCGTTGCTGGCCCTGACCCCCTGCCTTTATCTCCTTCTGTAGGCTCCTGCTTCACCTCGATCTTCGTCCCTTGCACACAACTGCAACCTCCCAGCTGGTGCCACAGCATCCCCACCCCCAGCTTCTCCCCAGGAAGAACCAGTCCAGGACCTTTTTGGACCAAACTCAACCTGGCGGGATGGACCCAGGGCTACTCGTCCTGGCAGCAAGCTGCTGCCTCGGTCTGGGGTTACGGGGGGGATGCGAAGGGCAGGGGCACGGCCCCATCTCCTGGCCTGGCTGCTCTCCTGGATCCTTGGACCAGGCCTGCATGTCCCAGGGTGGGGGATGGAGGCTGTCCCCCCTCCATGTTCCCAGCACTGCTAAGGACTCTGCACCCCCTTCCCCCTGTGCCCTCTGTCCTGCCCCTTCCACCCACTCAGTATTTGGCCCCATGTGGGCCCTTTGGTTCTGTCCTGTGCAATCCACACTCTTGTGATCCTTTATCTCTGCAGGATACCCCCCCTTATCCTTACCCCCGTGCCTGGGGAGAGGCTCAGCACCTTGCTCACAGCACATCCCACAGCTGGAGGCCTGCTGGGGTGCCCTGGCTTGGATAAGGAGCGATGCAGGCATCGTGTGCATAGGGGGTAACAACCTACTAATGCAACCTGCTGAGGGAGCTCCCCTTTATGCAGAGCAGCAGCGATCTTGGGGCTGAAGGTCCAGGGGGTCCCCCTTTGCTTCTAGCCTGCACGGTAGCCATGGGAGAGTGGAGGAGAGAGTGAAGTGCCAAAGAGTTCAGGCTCCATCCTCCAGGTGCGGTGTGTGGTCGACAGGGCCCCGCAGCCAGTGGCCCAGCATGGCCGGCTGCCCTGACCTGTGCAGCTTGCGGGGGAATGTGCTGGCTCCACATCCCCCCACCACATGTGGAGGTGCCTGGATCCCAGCCAGGGCCCTAGTGCTGCTCCTTCTGGCTGGGAAGGGAGTGACTGACAACTCCCAGGGAAGCTGCGGCTGCGCTCGGGGCCAGGAAGGCAGTGCCGGTGCCCAGCAGGCCAACACAGTGCCAATAAACCTGCAGAGAGGCCCCCGGACTGCGGCTCTTCCTCTCCAACCGCCCACCCCAAATAACCTAGGGGAGGGAATCTCGCTCTCGGAGAATGGCTGGGGCTGATGCCGCAGCGCTGTCCTGTGTGAGTGCAGGCGCTGTTCCTCTTTGTGCCAGCGGAGATGGCCAGGTATGGCCCTGGGGTGGCTGGGAAAGCCTCCACCCGCTGGCGTGGCCTCCATCTGCTCAGGGCCAGACACAGGAGCCCCATCTGGTAGGCACAACTCAAACAGCCTGGTCCAGCCGTGCCCATCACTGCACAGCAGAGCCGGAGCCACCCCGCTGCACCAATTTGCGTCTCTGGGTTTCCAGCCACGGGCCCCGAGCTCTCTGGCCCTGGTGCAATGCGCTTGGCCCCTCTCGGCAACCTTTCCATGGGGACAGGAGAGTGGCCTGTGCCAGACAGGAGCCCCCAGGGGGATGGGATCCCATCTACCTGAGGTCTAATGATGCAGAGGGCCTGGGAAATCTCCACAGCGCACCCCAGGTTCATGCATGTGCTCAGCAGGGCTGGGCGATATTGAGGGCACGTGCTTTTTGCTCCTGGGCGATGGCTATGAGGCTGTGGGGGCACCCAGGCCCTTCTGCTTGGTCAGCACAGCTATACTAGCGTCTGTCACCTTCAGTGTTTGTCACCTTTGAGTCCTGGCACCACTGGCTCTGACCTGGTCCTGTGGAGGCCCTGGGGAGAGGCTGGGACGGGTGTGCTGTTGCAGGTGGCTCTTGTCCCAGCCAAGAGGGGAGAAGGGGGAGTAGTAGGCACGCACATGTAGATTGTAAGCAAGGCCTGGGCTGAGGGGAGTTGGGGCGCTGGCACTGCCAGCTGGCCTGGCTACAGTCCCTGTGGCCGCTGAAACCGAGTCCTGCTTGCTGCTCTGGGACTGGAGGAGGGAGAGGTCATAGAGCCCCATCCCCAGGCTGGGAGCCAGGACTCCTGAGTTCTCCACCAGCTCCCAGGTGTCACGGGGCGCCTTCGAGGACCAGTGGGTGCAGCCTGGGAGGCTCTGCTCAGTGTCCCCATCAGGAGCACACATTTTAACTGACCCTCATGTCCCTCCTGTCCTGTTTTTTTGCCTTTGTTGTCCCAAGAATTTAGTTCCACTCATCCATTAGCCCCCATACAGTATGGGCTACTAGTTAGCCAGGTGGGCCTTAGAGCTCGTGGTAATTTAATGGACAGATAGACAGGTGTCATGGGGCCGGATCGAGCCCTGGAACTGGGCCACTAGCCATGGACAGCAGGGCTGAAGGGAGCCAGGGCCAGGACAGCCCTGCACTGAGCGAGCGGGAGGCAGGGATCCCATCCACCAGCCCTAGCACCAACCTTCTGCAGGAGATGTGCTGCTTTGGACAGCACCAGGCCTGGCCCAGCCTCCCCTCCATGTCTGCTGCTGGGCAGAAACAGGTGGTGCCACCTGGCACTGTGCTGGCCCCGGCTCTGGCAAGGCTGGAGCGCCCGTGCAGG
Organism: Alligator mississippiensis; assembly: GCF_030867095.1. Lineage (NCBI taxonomy): Eukaryota > Metazoa > Chordata > Crocodylia > Alligatoridae > Alligator > Alligator mississippiensis. The sequence goes on along the minus strand of NC_081838.1, from coordinate 20,968,040 downwards.
GGCTGCGTGAGCAAGTGCTGGGCAGAGTTTGCTGGGGCCCCCTGGAGCTGGCCAGTAGGATGCCCCAGCACTAGCCAGACCCTGCATCAGCTGCAGGGCAGGACAGGTTGCACTTTGGGGCCGTGGGCTGGGTCCAACCTGCTGTCTCTGCCCTGCCTTGCCCCGGGACAGCTGCTGGGAAGCAAGACGGTGCTGCTAGCTGAGCCGGAGCTGCCTGTGGTGGAGAGGGGAATCTGAGACTGCCGGCTGTTTTGTTTGGCTCTGGCTGGAGCCTGGAGCAAGCCAGCACTGGACATCAAAGAGGCCCGGTCAGCAGGAGCTGCCGGCTGCACGCCACGTGCTGTCCTGTGAGTCGCGGCCAGCGGGCCAGGCAGTGCCAGGGCACTGGGTAGAAAGATAGTTGGGCAGCAGTCAGGAGCACTGTCCCCAGGCCTCAGTGCTGACCCCAGGGCAGTCCTTGGGCAGCAGCAGCCACAATGCCCCAGCCTGGCCCTGGCACTGGGGGTTGCTGTCTCCCAGCTGCCCTTGGTCATGGCCTGGCCCCTGTCCCTTGAGAGCTGGGAGAAGGATAGCTGCCATGTCCAAGCTACAGGATCCCAGCACTCGTTGGCATGGGGCTGGCTGCACTGATGCCAGAACCAGCATGGCAGGTCCAGGGCCTGGCAGGGTCGTGCAGGGCAGTGGGGTGAGCTGCTGTCCTAGTCCGTCCATCAGCAGGGTCCTGGCAGGCTGTGGGTGGTTTGAAGGGTGATGCCAAGAAGCCCCATGTCCTCAGAGAACTGCACAACAGCTCTGAGCATGCCCTGCAGCTCCCAGCTGCACCAAACACGCCATGCTTAAATAAAGATCCAAGCTGCTGCAGTGCAAAGGCCGTCCCTTTATTACTTCACAGAGCGGCATGTGTCCAGTGCATCCATCTGGCTGCCCACCTGGACCCAGGGCCACCCCCTCCCAGAGACACAGCAGTGCAGGGGTGGGCTGGGGTGAGCAGGGGGATGCTGTGCCAGGCCTGTGCCTGGGGGTGTCCATCTGCCGTGTCCCTGGGCAGGGGCCTGCTCTGGGGCACAAGCTCCTGCTGCAGCTGGACGTGGTGTTGGCTTCACCACTGACCTGTCTTTCCCAGCCAGGGGCATGTCCCATGGGATCACTGCAGTTAGTCCTGTTCACCCTTTTTCTGCCCCAGCTCAACCAAGGCACCCGTCACTGGTATCTCAGCCCATGGCAAAGGGACGCAGCAATGGTGGGGGCAGGTAGGGCCCCCAGGGTCTGGCTCCTCTTTACCAGTGACTGTCCTGAGCCCCTGGGCATGTCCCCCGCTCCCCTAGGCTGCATGGAGATGGGGGCACAGGCCAGCATGGGGGTTAGCTGTGCTCTCTGCTCTCTACATGCTCAGTGCTGCACAGGCGCTGAGGCAGCGCCCATCCTTGACTGCCAGAGGCCAGGGCAGTGGCCACAGGACCCAGGAGTCTGGGTTGCAAGGCCGATCCTCCCACATTGCTGTGTCCTGTCATGCCTCCTCCCTGCTGTTTGTGCCCCCTCCCGTGCCACGCTCCTCCGCCCACTTGCACTGTCCAAGCACGTGCGTGCACTGCGGGTCTTCGGCTTCCCATGCGCTTCGTGTTTGCTCTGCAGAAAGATGAGCCATGGGGGGAGGCATCAAAGGGATAAAGGCTGAAATGTGCTTTCCAGACCCCTGCAGCCAGCGTGCTGGAAACAGTGCTCCCCTGCCAACAGCCCAGCAGGACCAAGGTGCCCCTGCCCCATGAATAGCCCATGCCACACCCCCCCAACCCCAGGCCTGCAGAGCCACACTCCCCCCTGCTCCCTCCCAGCCTGCAGGACCGCACTGGCCCTGCCCTGGCTCAGCCCCGGGGTTCGTTCCAAGTGTTTCTTCCCCTCTGCAGTGTTGGGGGCACCTGGAGCCGGAGCCGTTTGTGCTGATCCCAGCCTGGGGCACGGTGCAGCATAGCCAGGACTTGGCCAGCATCTCCTCCTCCCCCAGCTCACACACGCATGCACGCACATATGCACATGCATGAACACACACAAACACATGCAGCACCCCCCACGGCCCCATGCTTCACTGTATCAGATAGTCAGCAGGTACATTCACTGCTTATTCCAGTCTTTTTTTTCCCCTTACACACACAACCACACACAGTTACACATCCCATCCCCCCTGCCCCTCCCACCCACACACACACAAGTACTTCAGTGTGTCAGTCAGCTGATACATTCAGTGCTTATCCTGGATCCTCATCTCCCCATCCCACACACACAAATGCGTGCGTGCGCACACATACATGGCTACACATACACCCAAGTGCTTCACTGTATCTGACAGTCAGCTGGTACATTCAGTGCTTATCTTGGCTCCTTCTCTCCCCCTCACACACGCCCAAGGCCAAGCACGCACACACGCGTGCACACAAATGCACAAACTGCAGCGTGCGCAGTAGAGTAGCACTCCCGCCCTGCAAGTTCCCTGCGGTGCCCTTGGCCAGTGTGAGCCGCGGCCCCCTCCCCCTGCCGAGGGGCTGTCGATGACTGCAAGACCGATGCAGCGGTGGTCCGGTGGAGCTGCTCCGAGGTCCAGGCAGAGGGCGGCCGTGCTGGGGGCACAATGGGCCAGGCCAGGGGTTCCCAGGCTGACAGCAGTGCTCACCCCAACCATGCCACAAGGCCCCCCCGAGCCAAGCACAGGCCCTGCCCTGTGAGTGATAACAGCTCCAACCCTCCTGCTTTTCCCAGGTGCTGCACCCCACAGCTGGCTGCACTTCAGAGGCAGGAGCATGTGCACCAGGGAGGCCCAAAGAGATGGCGGAAAGAAGATCTAGAGAGAAATCTGAACCCAGATGGAGCTGGAGATCCCCCCAAAGCGATGGGGATGGGGGACACAGAAGAGAAATGCTCCAAAGGGACCAGGCCAGGGGCAGCTGGGTCAGGCCAGAGACCCAGGGAGGGAACCCCAGCAGGGCACTCAGACCTGGGTCACAGTCCAGCTCAGGGGCCTCTAAGAAAGGGGGGAGCAGAGAAGGGCTCTGGGAGGCAGAAGGGGGCTAGGACCTGAGTGGCACAGCCAGCTTAGTGGACCACATATGTCCGCAGACCCCTCCCCAGCTCTGGTGGTCGCAGCAGTGCCAGGGCCCTCCTCTGTGTCCCTGCTGCGCTCGGAATCAGGGGTTGTGCTCCGGCCTGCTCGGGGCCATCTGCACACCTGCCAAGGGGACAGGCACTGCTCCACAGCTCACTCAGACTGAGCCCCAGCCTCCAGAGGGCAGCAGCAGCCACAGAAATGCAGCCACTTTTGGGGTGGAGCATAGCAAAGGCCAAGAGACATTCAGCAGGGACTGAGCCTGCCTGGGGGAGGGCTGTGCAGTGTTTGCACAAGGAGCAGCTCACCAGGGAGGGGTGAGACCTTGACCTCATCACCACAGTGCAGCTGCCCTGGGCGGGGGACATGGGTCCATGTAACTGCCCCATTTGCAAATGGGGGCCCCATTTGTTCCCAGCTCCCCTGCTCCACACCCCCGTAGCCTGTGCTCCTTGCAGAGCCCTGCTGGCATTGCTGGGTTGGTCTCTGCAATGGCCAGGAGGCTGCTCCAGGCTCAGAGCCATCTCTGGGCAGACCCGGCTCCATGTCGGACCCAGCCGGACCCCCATGTTTGGTGCCACATAGAGAAGGGACCCAACAGGCCCTGCTCCTGACTGCTACCTCCATGCCTTAGCTAGCGCAAGCCTCTCCGCTGCAAGTGGGAAACTAGGTCAGGGATGGTCTGTACCAGACAGAGCCAGTGGGGCGAGGGACGGGCACTGGGCTGGGCCCTATGGGCTCTAGGGTTCATGGTGCCTGGTGCCTGGCCTGGGGAGCTAACAGCAGGCAGAGCCATTGCTGGTCTCATTATAATGCTATCTGGTGGGGAGGGGACTTAGCCACGCACACAGGGAGCCCCCAAGAGCTTGCTGGGCACTGGGTAGGGGGGGAACCGAGGCACAGCACAGAGCAGAGTCAGACAGCAGGACTATTGTTGAGTAGTCTTATGGCTTACGTTAGGAGCTTGGGTCAGACAGCAGGGCCGAGCCAGCAGCACAGCACAGGCTCTGCAGCAGGGGCAGGGCTGAGAAGGAGGCTGCTCCCTGAGGTCCTCTGCCCACGACTCCCTAAGGTGTGTCCAGCTGGACCCCAGCACGTCCAGACAGCTTCAGGCGAGGGTCTGTGCAGCCAGCTGGCAAGGAGGGGATGCAGCCACAGCCAGGTAGCTCCTGGCATTCCCAGGGACATGGAGGCTGCAGGGGCAGGGGGTTAACAACCCAACCAGCTTTGAGAGGGAGCCAGAGGAACTGATAACGGGATGGTGAGAGGTGGCTGCAGACCACAGTAGGAGCTAGGGTTCACAGTGGCATGTGTGGCATCCAGGGCACAGGCTCTGGGCTCTGCCTCTGCTCCTGCACAGAGGCTACAGTTGAGTTTTCTGCTCTCCCAGGAGCCCCCACTCTGTCCCCCACCCCCAGGGACACCAGTGCTCAGGCTCCCATGCACTCTGGCACGCAGTGTCCTGCTACAACAGGTGCTCAGCACCCCTGGGCTCAGCCCATATGCGTCTCATGCTGCACCCTCCTGAAAACAGGCACCCTGATGACACGGCAGCTCTGGGGTTGGGGCCACACAGGGCTGGGCACAGCCATCCTGGCCTGGCTCAAAGGGGCTTTCCTGGGGGCAGGGGGCCACCCCCCTCACCTGCCCCCCAAGCTGCATCCTCTGTGGGGACTGGCCCTGGCATCAGGGCAGAGGGCACTGCCGGGCAGCACAGAGCCAGGGACCCTCAGGAGCAGCAGAGCAGCAAGGGCTTTGGGGTGGCCAAGGATGCTCCTGGTGTGGCTGCCTCTTCCGCCCACTCCCCTGCTGTCTCTGGAGCCCAGAGCAGCCCCAGGTCCCTGCACCGCTCCTGGGAGGTCTGGGCCTCTGAATGGCATTCAGGCAGGGGCTGGCAGATGCCACAGGGGGTGCTGGGCCAGGGAGTCCTGGCACCTGCTCCTCTCCGGGCTCTGTCACCTGCAGGGAGGCGCCTCAGAGCCCTGTGCACCCACAGCCCCTGGGGAGGCAGGAGAGGCCCTTTTCATGCAAGGCTAGCAGGGGGTGCCCTTGCTACCAGGGCATCCAGGTGAGGGCACGGTGCCCCGTACCCAGTACCCTCCCATGCTGCAGGGGACCAAGATCCACCTTTGCTGGAGGCAGGTTTGAACCCATGTCCTCACCCGCAAGTGGGGATGTGAGGGCAGCTCCAGGAGCCAAGGGTTGGGCACAGCGTCCGGTCCAAAATCTCTTTATTCAAAGGAAGAGCAGGCAGCAAGCCGAGCCGGGCATGGGGCTGTGTGTGGGAGGTCAGAGGGGCAGCTCGCGGGCCCCTGGGCATTGCCCTGCTGCAGCCCGGCCTCATCTGTCCTGCATCCCTGCTGCGTCTGTCCATCCCAGCAACCATGACCTGGGTGTGGGGGTGAATCCTGCTTTTCTCCACATGGTGCAGAGTTGCTAGCCTCAGCACCCAATGCCTGGCCTGGATGTCTGAGCACCAGCCCTGCCTCCCCTGCAGCTAATGCACAACCCCCTCCAGCCACTGGGATCCCTGCAGCCAGCTGCTCCCAGCTCCTGCCCTCCGCCACATCCCTCTAGGCCCCAGCCTCCTTCTGAGGCCTCAGACCATGCACCTGGACAGGGTGCACAGCTGCTCCACCTGCCCTCCACCACTGTCAGAGGCTTGTCTCCCTGCCATAAATGCCCCCCTGCCCTATCACACCCCCACTATCGCTATCACACCCCACTGGCTCCCTGCAATCACAAGAATGCCCCCAGCTGTGATAGTGTCCCCTGCCAGCCCTTTGCTGGTGCCCAGGGGCACGTCCCTGCATGGCTGTCCTGAACACGGCGTCCCTCTTTGCCCCTCTGGCCACAGCCCAGCTCATGCCCTGCCCTCGCCTGCCCGGGTTACTGCACGCTTGCCCTATGAGGCTGCCTCCCCCTGCTCCCTCCATCACTCCTCTTGCCCTCCTGCCACCTGGCCAGCCCCACCGCACCCGGACGCTGCCCGGCTACACCTTGGACTCGCTCTCGGCGTTGGCTAGGCTGCCGTTGCGCTCGGTGCCACCCGCCTCCTTCTCTGTCCCATCCTCCACCTTCTCGTCCAGCCGGCTGGGGATGGACCAATAGAGGTGGGCATCCCTGCGGGCCGCAGCCTCGGCCAGCTCCCGGGCGCTGCAGCTGGGCGTGTTCACCTCGAAGGTCTGGTGGAAGTTGTTGTAGTCCACCTCATAGAAGCCATCCTCCAAGCTCAGCACCGACATGAACCGGTGGCCCCACAGCACCTCGTCCACCAGGTAGGAGCTCCGGGCCTGGCACGTCATCCCTGCAGAGACAGCACAGCCATGGGTGCATGGTCCAGCCTGGAGGAGGGATCCTAGGCTTCCCGCTAGGGAACCCCAGGCCAGTCCCAGCCACGCTCCATGCCTTAGTTTCCTGGACCCAGCCCTGGCTTTTCAGGAGGGGGTCTGGGCATTGAGGCTCTTGCAGACGGGGATGGGGACATGGGGCATGGTCAGAGCCTACCTGCACTGGTGGGTGCCTGGTTCTTTGGGAAGATCAGGCTTGATCAGGGCCCCATGTCTATGCGGTACCCAGTGAGCAACCCAGCTGGTCCCTCTGGGCTCTGCCAGGTCTGTGCTTCCATGAGGTTTAACCTAACCCCCATGCAAGGGAAATCACTTGGTGGGTGAGCAGGCCACCAGCTGCAGCAGCAGGCACAAAGGCCTGGTGCCGGCCAGACGGCTCTGGTTTCCCTGCGGCTGGCTCAGCCAAGCGCTGTCCTGCAACCAGGACTCATGCAGGCCTGCGCACCCCAGGACTGGGAGGTCTCAGCACAAGCCGGGCTAGCCCCAGCTGGGTTTGGCTCCTTGCCCCTCCCTGCTGCAAGGGTCAGCACCCTTGTCCCTCCCCTGGCTGGCTCCCCTTGTCACTCCCCTCCCCTCCCCTCCCCTCCCCTCCCCTCCCCTCCAGAGAGCTCTTGTCTGAGGGGGGAGCTGTCTGGCAGGGTGGACACCCCCTCAGCTTGTCGCCTGTGGTCACTCAGGGAAGGGCTGGGGTTGGTCCAGCTACAGGGGTGGATCCAGGGAAAGGTGGGGGTGCAGTCACCCTCCCCTTTGATCCTCCTCCACTCCTGCTATCTGTTGGAGCTGAGGGCCTGATCCTGCCGGAGCCAGGCTGCTCAGACTCTTTTCCTAGCCCGAAGCCAAGGGCCCAATCCTAACTTCACCCCATCCCCTTGATCCCTTTTTCCAAATTCTCAGCCTGCCATTATGCAAACACCGGGGGGAGCCCCTGCTCCAGACCAGAGGACTCACAGAGGCTGGGAAACTGCCCATGGCCAGCCGGTTTGGGGGCTACATCGGTGCAGAGAGAGCCCTGCCCCTATCCCAAGAGCCAGTTTGGCCATGCACTCACACCCTGCCAGGGCCTGCCACCTGGGGCTATGGGCAGCTCTGGCCCTCCCTAGCTCCACTGGCTGGAGTGGGCTTGGTGTGGCTCACAGGGGCAGCAAGGCCAGGCAGCGGGTCCAGGCATGGAGCAGGGCAGTTCCTGATGGGCCGAATGGGGTTGCAGCCATAGCCACGGGGCTGAGCTGGCACTAGTGTAGCCTGCCTGGCTCCTGCCTCCACACACAGCCACTGTCAGCTCCAACTGGGCCCTGTTGTGACTTTTTTTTTTTTTTTTTTTTGAATTTTAGAAATGTTTTGTGTCCCAAGCCAAATCAGCCAAATCAAGTCCAAATCCATGAGTCAGTCCAGAACCATCAGTGGCCCTACAACCGGCAAACATCCTCCACCCCCACCAGGGGCTCAGATATTTCCAAAGTCTTTTGGCAGGCATCCTACGTGCAGGCCCAAGCCCAGTTCAGATGCCCCCAAGTTTTGCCTGCCCTCAGCCATATAGCTGCAGGAGCAAGCTAGGGAGGAGCCTCCCTCGGCGGGTACTAAACCACGCCAGAAAAACAGTTATCCCCCAGGGGCTTAAGGAAAACTGCCTTCATGGACCCAGATACTGCCAGGTCAGTATTGTGGTGACCCTGTTGTGACCTGGCCGAGACTCCTGCAGCCATGCTCACAAACATATCCAAAGGGGTCTGGGATCCCTCCATGCCCAACTCCAAAGGTTGCTGAACGGGGATTGTGATCTGGGTCTGACCAGGGTTTGTTCCCCAGTTCCTCACTCCCTTGCAGCCTCCGGCATGTCAGGTCCAGGAAACTCTGACTCAGAGGCCGGGCACCTCATCCCCATGCTCAATAGCAACCGCTGCCCCTTTCCGCCAAGAACGGGTCCAATCTATTTGTGAATCAAGCTGAACTCTCAGCTTCTCCCATGTCTGGTGGCAACAAGCCCCACAGTTTAATTACATGTTGTGTGAAGAAGACCTGCTGGTGTTAGTTTTAAACCTACTACCTACCAGTTGTATGTTGTGACCCCTTTTTCTTGTGTGGTGAGGGACAGTCAACAATCGATCCTTATTGACTTTCTCTTTGCCATTTAGTTTTTGGAAACCCTTCCCCTGTCCCCCCTCATCATCTCTTTTCTAACTGACCAGGCCTGGCCTCTGGAGTTTCTCCTCCTTGGGAGGCCCCTCCGTAGCACTCATCATCCTTGTCCTTCTTTGGACCTTCCCTAGCTCTTCTGTCTCCTCTCTGACATACGGGGATCAGATCTGATCAGATCTGGGAGCAAGAGGGAATGGAGCTGAGCGCTCTGTCAGTGTGGGGACAGCACCTCTGATGAGGTCCAGGATGCCGTGGCACATGGGGTGACGTCTTTCTGCCCTGACATCACATTGGCTTCCCTACTGCATCCCAGTCTGGCAAACTGGACAAACTGGGCCTGGAGCCAGTGCCTGGGGTGGGCCTGGACCAGCCTGTCTCTGAGCAGCTGGCAACTGACTTGAGACCAAACCTTCAGCAGAAGAGCAACTGCTACCAAGAGCCTGAGTGTGGGCAGCCACGCTGTGCACGCAGGGCTGGGGCAACTGGTTGGACTGGACTCTGGGGGTGTCCCTGCAAGGGGGGAGCTCCTGGGACAGGGGCTGGGTTCAGGAGAAGACAGTTGGGGAGGAGAAGGAGCCAGAGGGGATTAGAGAAAGGGATGGGGCAGAGAGAAGGGGCAGGGGCAGTGGAGGCTGGATGAGATGCAACCCAGCAGCAGGTTGGCACCACCCAGCACTGCAGCCCGTCACCAGCACCTTGGCTCCAGGCATGGGGGTGGTGGTGGGGAACAGCCAGTTCTCACACACTCAGTGGAAGCACTGAGTCAGCCTGGTGGAAGGACACTTGGGCCCTAATACCCACAAGGCCCCAGCCTTGGGGGTCCTCAGTGCCTCTGCTGCTGCAGGGACACAGACAGGCAGGGATGCACGAGCCAGGGGCAGAAAGGGGCAGGGATTCCCCCTTGCACTGATGTGCAGTTTCCCTGGGAGAGGGAAAAGGGAACTGGCTGTGGGGGTGCAGACCTGGCCACGCCGTGGGGGTGCAGACCTGGCCACTCTGGGTCCCTGTGAGCTCTGCTGGGATGGCCGGTTCCAGCCTCCCCCCTGTGCTGGGGGTAGGGGGGTGCTGGCAGTTCAAAGGCATTGGTGGAGCATGAGTGCCATCTACCGGCATGAATATGCAGTACGTGCCCTTGACCCATCTCCCTAACCAGGCCCGGCTGGCAGGGGTTTCTGCAGCAGGCAGGGTAGATTTCATAGCATCCCAGAGCCATGGGGCTGGAAGGGAGCTCCAGGGGTCACATCCTGAGGCAGGATCAACCCTGTCTAAAACATCCCAGATAAACCCATCAACTCAACTCTTAGCAAAACTACACAGTCAGCCCTGACACAGCACCGGACATCTCACCCAAACGGGCCCCAGGGAAAGCAGGGGGGGCACGGCAGCAACATCCTGCTGCTGCAAGGGTTATTAATATACACTCAAGAGATCCCAAGCAGAAGTCGTGCCCCTGCTAGAGAGGAAGGCAACCCCTACACACACACACACACACACACACACACACACAGACGTCCATATCAATCTGACCAAGGGGGTAAATTCCTTCCTCACCCCAATGCAGCATCAGTGTGACCCTGAGCAGAGGGGCAAGACCCTCCAGCCAGGACCCTCTGGTGTTGATCCCAGCAGGAGCGTTGGCACAGGCCAGTCCCCATCCCCAGCCTGGGCTGCAACCAACACCAAGTGCCTCTGGGGGAGGCTTACAAAGTGCCTGACAAATGGAGCAGAAAGTGGGGGGAGGGGGACACGACAACCAGCCCAGCCCAGCCCAGCCCAGCCCAGAGCCTGGGTAATCCCTGTGGTAGAACATAGACATCACTACCTTAGAGACTAACTACATCAGAGCCATCTGGAGCAGAAGCTTTCTTGAGCTTACATGCACGTCACCCACAGCCATGAGTGGACGTGCCCAGGGCCGTTCCACATGGGTCTGCGGGGAGCCGGGAAGGGTCAGGGCAGCGGGGCAGGCTGTGGGGAGCCAGCTCTGAGCACTGGCAGGGGGGTCCAGTGCCTGGCTAGGGGCTCGGGATCTCCTGCAAGGCAGGCCACGGAGGAGCTGGGCCGGTGATGCAATGCAGCCCCAGCCCCCTGCCCACCTCCCTGCATCAGGGCCAGGAGCCGGGGCTGTCTTGGGTGGGGGGTAGGAAGGAGTGCGGGTCCGGGGTGGAGGAGGCCAGAGAGATGCTCTGCAATGACAAGGCCGCTGGTTACTGTGGTGACGAATGCTGCACTCGAGCCTCTGGTTATGTAACTGCAGTGGGGGGGGGAGGTTTAAAAATAAAAGGCTCCGGTTCTCCTGGCAAAGCCCCCGGGAGACGTGGCAGGAGATGGCCGGGGGGCTGGCACCTGGGAGCAAGCTCTGACCCCTTGCAGAGACCAGGAGCTGGGGGGGAGGGAATAAATCCTTGAGCCCCAGTGGCACCAGCCACCCTACCGGGTGTTCACAAGGACCCCTGCACCCCGCACCCTCCTCAGCACTGCCCAGTGCACACGGAGATTGGGGCCACCTGGCACTGGGGGGCTGTCAGCCTGCAGTTTCCCAGCTCCTGCTCTGCTGCTGCCAGCCTCACAGGTGCCTGCAGCCCCAGCTTTATCGGGCCCCCGCAGCTGAGCAGCCCGACCAGCTCCCCCTCAGCCCCCCAACAAAGCAGGTGCTCGCTCTCAGGGCCCAATCCTGCCAGGGGCTCAGCCCCAGCCCAGGGAGGACATTGCAGCTGGGGTGGGGGGGTCCAGGCTCACCTGCCCAGTCCCTGGCAACTGATGGTGCAGTGGGTGGGGTGAGGGCTCTGAGGCAGCTGGTGCATGGGGCTTTGCTCTGGGCCAGCTCTACTCTAGCAGGCAGCCCATGCCCTTCAGCATCCCCTCCTGGCTGCCTCAGCACCCAGACCTGGCTCTGCAGGTCTGTGCAGGGAGCTGGGCTCACACCCAGGTGGGATCAGCGCCTCATGCTCTGAGCGTGTCTCCAGCGTCTGGCTGGGGAGATAGAGCTTGTCCCAAGGGAGACTGGTATCCTGGGACAGCAAAGCTCTGCAGGCCAGGACAGGGTCTAACTCTGGGTGCACTAAGACGTGGCAGGCCGAGAGCCTCCCTGCCTGCCTGAGCTCTGCGCCAGGAGGTGACAAGTGTCTGTGCTGGGCTCCGGGGCCGTGCTATGCTGGGCAGGGTGCCCGGTGCCTGTGGGCAGATGGCGGGGCACACTGCTGGCTCCGCACTCACTTCTGGCAGCCAGGAACTGCGTGTGTCCCTGAGCCTGGGAAAAGCACCCGAGAGGCTGGAGCTGCCAGGCAGCCATGGCCCTGTCCAGCCAGTCCCCAAGCACCCGGGAGGCTGAACGAGCGTGTCCTCAGCGCCCTTAGTTGTAGCATCAGCCAGTCTCTGGATGGCAACCTGGTCTAGTGGCTAAGGCTCTTCCTGGGGCCCCTGGAGTACTGGCTCCTGCCATGATCACTGCTGTTGCCCCACGGAGTGATTCTGGGCCTCTCCACCATCTCTCCAGGCCTCGCTCCTGCTTCAGCTGCACTAGGAGCTTCTTAGGAGATGGTGTGCAGCTGTGCAGCGTGGTGCAGCCCTGGACTCAGCTGGGGCTTCCAGAGGGGTTTCATGGGTGGGGAAACTGAGGCACAGAATTGCTGGGGCCACAGGTTCAGGCTAAGTGAAGAAGGACCCTGTGATCTGGGGCAGTGGTCTATTTGTTTCAGCTGTTACATGGCACTAGCCCACTATTTTACTAGAGCTGCCAATTAGGTGGTGAGAGACACTGGCACAAATGATTGCGAGGAACAACAAATGAAAAAGGGAACATGCGTGTAGGTCAGAGGTTCAAAACAAGTACACCCTTGGGGGGCACTGAGCAGACACCTCCCACCAACTCTCAAATGCAGCTAGTGAACCAACAGCTACCACCCAGTGGTGCTCTGCCCAGAGACGGGACTGGACGAAAACCAGGAAAATGGCCCCACAATCCCCGGGAACCCTCCTGGCCAGAGCCTCCTTCCTGGTGATGTGAACAGCCTGCTTGGCCAGGGCTAGGAGGAGGCTGACCAGGAGATCCTGGCTTTGGTGGGGCCATGGGTGGGGTGTGAAAAAATAAACAAGTGGGGGGAAAAGTGCAGCCAGAACCTCAATAAAAGGCTCTGGAGAAGAAGGAGCAGGGCCTGCATCCTGGTGCACTCCAGGAACACGTGCATCAGGGTCTCCCTCTGCCCACAAAATGGGCATGTGTCAGGGGCCACTATAAATCGTGCCAGATACAGCTCATCTGGGGCTGTGGCTGTGTCCTGGAGTGAGATCAAGGACTGAGGGAGTCAGGGCCACTGCAGGAGGGCTGACTACCATGTCACACCCATGGCAACCCTCTGAGGGGCTGCAGAGTCCGCAAGAGGATCCCTCTTGCAATCTCAGTGCTCCCCTTGTGTGAGGTCAGTACACCCCATGTGAGGTCAGCCCATCCCCATGTGAGGTCAGCACATTCCCCGAGCAACATCAACACATCCCCCGTGTGAGGTCAGCGTATTCCTGTGAGAGATCAGTGCATCCCCTGTATGAGGCCAGCACATCCCCATGTGAGGTCAGTGCATCCCTGTATGAAATCAGCACATCCTCTGTGCAAGGTCAGTGCATCCCTCATGCAACATCAGCACATCCCCTGTATGAGGTCAGCACATCCCTGTGCAAGGTCAGTGCATCCCTGTATGGAGTCAGCACATCCTCTGCACAAGGTCAGCGCATCCCTGTGTGAGGTCAGAGCATCCCCTGTGCAAGGCCTGCAGTGTTGGGCTAATGTGTCTCTGCTTCCTTGATGCTCTGGAGATCTGCAGCAGAGCTGGCAGCTCCCCTCTGCACCATGGCCCAAAGCCCCACATTGCCCCATCCTTTCCTGCTTGCAAAAGGTGGTGCTTGGACACCCAGCTATGATCAGGGTGCCCCTGGGCCCAGCCCCACACTAATGGGGGTGTCATCCCTGCCCCCAAATCAGGGACCCCCTGAAAGGGACTTTCATGTACACCTAAGGCAATGGTCCCTTCCCACAGCCTTGCACCCTGGGGAAATTGAGGTGGCGGGGCACTGGCCAGTGCTCAAGCTGATGGAAACAGCAGTGCATCCAAGGTTACCTGAACCCCAGGGCTTTGGGAGTGGGCCAAGCAGGGAAATGGAGATCAGGCAGGGGTGTGGGGAGGGGACATATGGCAGTTTTGTGGTACCAGCTCTACCCCATGGAGAGACAAAGGGCAGGGGATCCTGCTGAGGAGTGAGTGCCCAGGGCATGGGCTGAGCAGTTCTCAGGGGAAAGAGGTGGGGGGAGGGGGGGGGGAGCAGGGCTCGGCTGGACTCTACCTCATGGTCAAAGTCCAAACCCCAGATGGGATCCAGCCTAAAACCTGCAGCCCCTGCCCCTAACTGGGCGAGCCTGGGTCTGCTCAAAACCTGGAGTGAACGTGCAGGAAGAGACAGGTCCAAGCAGTTCTCTAGGCACTGACCCCATACCCGGCCTGGACCCAGGGAGGCTTGAAGGGACTAGGTTGGGAGTAGTGGGAGCCTGAAATGGGCCCCAAACCTGGACTAGATCAATTGGGATCAATCTAAGCCTAGCGCAGGGGTGGGCAAAATGCAGCCTGGGGGCTGGAAGTGGCCCACCAAACCATTCTATCCAGCCCGGCTCCCTAAAAAATTTAGAAAATTAATATTTATCTGCCCTGGGCTGCCTGTCATGTGGCCTTCAATGGCTCGCCAAAACTAGTAAGCGGCCCTCTGCCCAAAATAATTGCCCGCCCCTGGCCTAGCGTATGCACTGCCCCAAGCCTGGGCTAGATCGTGGGTAAGACTGTGCTGGGCCCTAAAACTGGTCTGACTCTGTGTGAGGCTGGACCAGCTCCAATGTAAACCCTGCCCTACCCCAATGGCCACCAATGTCAGCACCAGTTAGACCCAGCCCAGGTCCCATGCCAGCCTTACCCGTGGCCTCCACCATGCCTTCAAGGATAACAACAATCTCGAACTCATCCTTCTCCAGCTCCTGCTTGGAGACCTCCCAGAAGGGGCTATGCTCGTTGATCTCATGGCTGATGATGAGGGGCGAGACCAGGAAGAGGCGGTCATCACCTGTCTCAAAGCCCACGTTGATGTCTGTCTGGTTGAGGGGGATGAACTCCCCCTCAAGTGTCTGCTTGGACTTGATGAGCTTGGCCCGGATGGAGGCCTCCACGATGTGCGAGTTCCTCAAGTCCCCGACCCGGAACATGAGGCACAGGCGGTCATCGCGCAGCGAGACGACGGCATGGGAGGAGAACACCAGCGTCTCGGCCCGCTTGTTGGGCTGGGAGATCTTGACGAACATGCAACCCACCATGAAGGCATTGACCATGGAGCCCAGGATGGCCTGCAGCAGCAGCAGCACGATGCCCTCAGGGCACCGGTCCGTAATGACACGGTAGCCATAGCCGATGGTGGTCTCCGTCTCAATGGAGAAGAGGAAGGCAGAGACGAAGCCATTGAGATTGTTGACGCAGGGTGTCCAGGCCTTGTCCTCCAGGTGGTCGAGGTCACCGCGGCAGTACGCGATGAACCACCAGATGAGGCCAAAGAACAGCCAGGTGATGGCATAGGCCAGGATGAAGACCAGCAGGCTGAAGCGCCACTTGAGGTCCACCAGGGTGGTGAAGATGTCAGTGAGGTAGCGGTACGTCTCCCGTACATTCCCGTGCTGCACATTGCACTTCCCGTCCTTCTCCACATACCGCTGGCGCTGGTGCTTCTTGACCGGCTTCTTCTTCTCGGGCTCGCCTGGGCCCCGGGCAGGTGCCTTGGAGGGCGCAGCACACAGTGGGGGCTTGGCCTCCCGCACCGGTGTCTCAGGTGCGGCAGAGAAGGCCGAGTTCTCCTTCGCCATGTCAGCGCCGTGAGCACCGGCCGTGCTGGCTGTGCTCCTCAGAGTCTGGGGGACAGAGACATCAGTTAGATGGAGCTGGTTACTAACAGGGGGGACCCTGGGGCTGCTGCTAGGAGCTAACCTGCTCTGCACCTGCACCAATGACCCTCTTACAGAATTACCTGGCCCAGCACCTGGAGACCCCTCGCCTGCCCCAGGCTGAGCAGGGGGAGAGGGCTCTGCCAATGCTCCACCACAGTGAGTAGGACATATGGCCTGTGCCAGCCCCCCTACTCTCCCTCTCTCTCTCTCTCTGTCTCTCTCTCACACACACACACACATCAGGGGCTTGGCAGTAAATGCTGATGTGCATGCAGGGAGGTTTGCACTTTTTCTGTGCCAGCAGCTGCCTGGCATCAGTGCCTGCCTGGGCTCATCCTAGCAAAGGTCTTGCCACTGCCCTTCACAGCCTGGCACTGGGAGCCAACTGCACTGCAGTCAACAGTCGCAGATCCCTTCCACCCCAGCATGGCCATCCTGGCACAGCCCAGCTCTGCTTAAGACTGAGAGAAGGGGCTGGATCAGACTCATGGAAGCTGCATAAACACCATCTACCACCCCAACATGCAGCCACCTCTGGGGAGCATGGCAGGGGCTGTGACCTGGCATAAGCAGCAGTGCAGGGGCTGGGGAAGAAATGGCAGGGGGAAAAGCCCTGGGGCAAGGGAACATTGAGGGTGCTGTGAGGTGCTGGAGCCTATTGACTCAGGCCCCCACTTCCCAGTGCAGCTGCGCCCCCTTGTCCCAGGGGTGCTGGCTTTCACAACCCTGTTTTCCAGTACAACACCAGGCTCTGGCTCAGCTGCACTCTGGCTCTGCAGCCTCCAATGGGGTGGGCACCAGGCCCTGTCATGGGAGGAAGCCAGTGTGCCCTGGGAAAGTGGACAGGGCTGGGCTCACTGCTTGAAACCAGGCTGGCCTGGGACACATCCCCCCACATGCACAGGACATGCAACAGAGCATCCCCACGCATGCACACAACACCAGGCACACAGGACACCCCACATGAGAAACACACACATATCCCCAACCCAGAACAGCACACACAAGATGCAACCCAGATGCATGCAACATGCAGCTGTGCACCATGCACAGAGCACTGCACCCAAGACACATGCAGACACAACATAGGGAGCAGGGAGGACATGCCCATGCCCAGCTCAGCCTGCCCCCCATGGAAATGCCAGGGCAGAGAAAGACACCCCAAAATGCATGGTTATTTGCATCTACAGCCCACCAGGGTGCACCCCCCCAACTCACCGTGAGAGAGGACAGGGTGGGGGCTCAGGGCTGGAAAAGGAGCTGGGCAGGCAGGGATTGGGGCAGGGGCTTGTCCTGTCCTCAGCTCTCTGCTCTGTCCTGGGCTGACCCCAGGGAACATCCCATCCCCACCCTGGGAGCTCTCTCTGTCTGGAGCCAGGCCCGCTTCCATGACCAGCTCTCTGAGCCAGGGGCTGCCTCCCTCCTGGCCCCACACAGTCCAAATCCCCAAGCAGGCCCAAGAAATGGTAGGAAGACATAAGGTGCCAGTGCCCTGTACCTCCAGCACCCAGAGACAGGATGGCAGGAAGGCGCTGGGCAAGAGACCCAAGTCCTCCAAGAGCCTGGGCTGGCCCCGACCCGGGGGCAGATCCCTCCAGCCTTGTGCCGCCACTGACCCCCATGGGGCGGGGGGGGGGGGGGCGCAGCTGGGCCATCCCCAGCCGTGCAAGGGGGCCGCCCCCACGCGTGTGCGGGGCGGGGGCAGCGGCGAGCGGCCCGGCCGGGGAGCGGAGCTGTCCGCCGCGGCGGTGCTGAACCGCGGCCCGGCCCCGACCCGCGCACGTGGCGGCCCCGACCCGCGGGCCCCGTGGCGGCGCTCCCAGGCGCCCCTGCTCCCCTGCCGTTGCCACGGCAACAGCTCCGGACGTCCTTGAGCCGGGTGCGAGATGCCCCCCCCGGGCCGGGCACTGCTAAAAATGCCGCCCGCCCCCGCGGCCGGGGCTGGCGCTGCAGCTGGGGCCGGGCGGGGGCGGGGGTCGAGGCAGGGGCTGGGTCAGGGCGCGGCGGTGGGGTAGGAACAGGGGCTGGGGCTGGGGCTGGATCGGGGCAGGCGCGGCTCCCCGGTGCCCGCCCGCGCGGCTCTCACCTCCTCCCCGCCGGCCGAGGCGCTCGGGGCCCGTGGGCGCGGCGCCCCCGCATCGTGCTCCGGCCGGGGCGGCGGGGCCGGGGCCGGGGCCGGGGCCGGGGCCGGGCCGGGCGGCGGATGCTGCGGGTCCCAGCGCTCGGCGGAGCGCCCTGCGCGGGGGGCGGCGCCGGCCGTGACTGGCAGCTCCCCCCGCCCCCCCCCCCCCGGCCCCAGGGACCTGCCTGCACCTCCGCGCTGGGGACAGCGGAGCCCCCTGGCCCGGAGCCGCGGCCCCCGCAGCTTCCCCCCACCCCTGCCCGGGTGCCTGCCCCCTGCCCGGGCCAAATGCCCAGCACTGGGCTGGAGACCTGCCTCCCCCGGCCCGAGCTGCGTGGTTGGGAGCGACGGGCCCCGCCGGAATGAGAGTGAGAGTGAGTGAGAGGCGGTCAGCTCCATCCAGGCGTCAGGGCGCGGAGCTCGGGCCCACAAGGCCGTCCCCGGCCAGGCACGAACAAGAGTCCCCCCTGCTCCTTCTGGTGCCAAGCCTCCATGGGCCCATTTCACAGCTGGGCAGAGTGTGACCAGCCCAGTGGTAGAGCGGGGCAGAGAAGCCAGGGGTCCTGGCTCTCCACCCCTGTGCTCAGCAGCTCCCAGCACCTGGGGGGACTCTAGGCAGAGGCAGGTGCCTCTTGTTATGCCTGCCCTGGGCTTGCCGTTGGGATCAGCTGCTTAATGTGCTCAGAGCAGGACATGGGGGACCTGCAACATGGAGCCGGCGCGCCCTGGCAGAGCAGAGCCAGTGTAGCAAAGCAGCCAGGTGCAGGGGAGTGCGGGGGCACTGGCTGCTGGCAACAACTCTAGCCTGCCCCTGGCCTGGCCTCACCACCCCCAGGGGGAGAGGACCTGGCTTCATGAGAGAGGTGGGTGCAGGAGATGGCACTGCCAGGACAACACGCCTGGCTTCTACTCTAGGCTGTGCTGCAGCATTGGGGTCTGCCTAAAGCATGGGGGAAATGGGACTCTGGATGCCCGGCTCCTCTCCCAGCGCCCAGGGATGGGGTGGAGGCCAGCAGGTGGAGCAGGAGGGTGCAACTCCTCCTTGCTTTCTCCTAGCAGGGAGGAGGAAACCCCCCTGTAGCTTCACCCCCTGTGAGGGAAGGGTCCTGCCCTACCTCAACTTTGCCACTGCTGGCCCCAGTGACCTTGGCAGCATCCCCACAGGCCAACCCCTGCTGCCAGCCCCTTCCTCCCGTGCTCCCAGCATCCAAGGCACAGAAGCAGTGACACAGGCTATTCTTAGCTGCTGTGGCAGGGACGCGCCCAAGGTGCTCCACATCCTCCCCTTCCCCCAGAGAGCTCTGCATATGCTCTGCCCTGGAACATGCAGCCGTGGAGATGCCCCTCCAGGCACAGCAGTCATGCCAGGCTCTTTTCCTGCTCTGCCCTTGACCTGCTGGGGGTTGATGCCTCCCTCCTCTGTGCTGGTGATGCCAGTGTCTGGCTGCTCCCACCCATTGCAGGCTCATGGGGCAGGGTTGTACTGGGCTCCCACCCTACACACAACAATAGGCCCAACATGCTGGGACCCAAGGGGCCCTGCTGTCACCAGGGCTGATGGGGTCATGATGAGTTGGTGCCCCTCAGAGTCAGTGCTTCATGAGCTGTGTCCCTCTCCATGCCATTGGCAAGCCCAAGGCAGCCTAGGCATGAGGGCAAGCCCTGCTCACGGCTGGGGGCAGCACGATAGTGCTGTGCCAGTGAGGGGGGCTACTACACCTGCAACCAGGGGATAACAACCCATGACTGTGACCTGCCCTCTGCCTGCTGGAATGTGGATGCCACTCCAGGGTGCTAGGGGATGTGTCAGGTATTTCCCCCCAACCAACTTCAGAGACAGCCAGAAAGGCCTGATCCCAGCTGCAGCGGGGGAGAGGAAAGGACTCATCAAGGGTAAGTCAGGCATGACTAACCTGATTGCCTTCTATGATGAGATGACTGGCTCTGTGGGTGTGGGAAGAGCAGTGGATGTGATCTACCTGGACTTTAGCAAGGCTTTTGATACAGCTTTCCACAATATTCTTGCAGACAAGCTAAGGAAGTATGGGCTGCATGAATGGTTTGTGAGGTGGATAGAAAACTGGCTGGAGCATCGGGCTCAAAGGGTAGAAATCAATGGCTTCATGTTTAGGCAGCCGGTTTCAAGTGGAGTGCCCCAGGGGTCGATCCTGGGCCGTTTTGTTCAATGTTTTCATCAACGACCTGGAAGGTAGCATGGGGTGCACCCTCAGCAAGTTTGCAGATGACACCAAGCTGGAGGGAATAGTAGATGCGCCAGAGGGGAGGACTAGGATTCAGTGACCTTGGCAAATTGGAGGATTGGGCCAAAAGGAATCTCATGAGGTTCAATAAGGACAAGGGCAAAGTCCTGCACTTAGGACAGAGCAGTCCTATACACTAATACAGGCTGGGGGCTGACTGGCTGGGCAGCAGCTCTGTGAAAAAGGACCTGGGGTGACAGTGGACAATAAACTGAATATGGGCCAGCAGTGTGCCCTTGTTGCAAAGAAGGCTAGCGGCATCCTGGGATGCACTGGCAGGTATGTTGCCAGTAGGTCAAGGGAAGTAATTATTCCCCTCTATTCAGCACTGCTGACGCTGCATCTGGAGTCCTGTGTCCAGTTTTAGGCCCCCAGTACAGAAAGGATGTGGATAAGTTGGAGAGGATCCAGCGAAGGGCAACAAAAATGGTTTGTGGACTGGGGCACATGACTTGGGAGGAGAGGCTGGGGGAACCGGGCTTATTTAGTCTGCAGAAGAGAAGACTAAGGCGGGATTTAATAGCAGCCTTCAACTCCCCGAAGGTTGCAAAGAGGATGGAGCTGGACTGTTCTCAGTGGGGGCAGACGACAGAACAAGGAGCAATGGGCTCATTGCAGCAAAGGAAGTTGAGGTTGAATATTATAAAAAAACTTTCTCACCAGGAGAGTAGTAAAACACTGGAACAGGCTACCCAGAGAGGTGGTGGAGTCTTCATCCTTGGAGGTTTTTAAGCCCCATCTCAACAAAGCCTTGCCTGGGATGATCTGGTTAGGAGTGGTCCTGCTTTGAGCAAGGGGTTGGATTAGATGTGACTGCCAGAGCTCCCTTCCAGCTCTCATTGCCTATGACTCTATGAGCCAGGGTGAGGGAGGGGGCACACTTGATGCTCACACCCAAGGCCAGAAGGGATCTCTCAGGGGGGGAAGCGTGGCACACTCCTGGTGAGGGAAACCACAGCAAGCCAGAGAGAGCACATGCATGCACTCCACTGGGACCTGCTGTGCAGCTGAGAGCAGGGCAGCCCCCATGGGAGCAGCTGGAGCTCAGCCTCCTTACACCAGGGGTGATTCAGCCCAGTGCCCCAGGGCTACTGCCCTCAATGACACGTGCCCAGTGTGGCACCCTGTGCTTGCCTGGGGCAGGCAGGGCCCTGCTCCTCCTTCCCAGACTCCACTGCTGTGAGGTTTGGGGGTGGCATCCCCGCAGGGAGGCATTATGGAAAAGCCCTGTAGGTTTTCCCAGAATGCACTTCTGCAGTGCAGACCCACCTGCCCGTGGAGGGTGACATGGGGTGGAGCAGGACCGTGTGGGTGCAGGCTGGGCCCCAGCCCAGCCCCATCCTACCCCAAATGGAGCAGCTTGTGCCATTCTGCTGTTGAATGGGCCTACAATCCACCCCAGAGCTGGCTGCCTCCAAGTGCTGGAGGGTGTTTCCTTGTTGGCTGAGCTCCACTACATGGTCTCAGCCACCCAGCCAGGCCCTCCAACCCTTTGGCCTTCCCCTCTGCCCCTTTGCTTCCCAGCAGGGCCAGGTTGGCGCTGCATTTACCCCATGTCCATGGTGCCTTCCCATAGCAGAGCCTCATGTGAAACCACTGGGCAGAGCAGGCACCAGTGCGGGGAGGAAGACTGAGGGGGGCAGCCAAGCTTGGGGGATCCCAGTGATGCCAGGTCTTGCTGGTCCACCCTGTAGGAGCCACAGCCCCACACTGTGAGGTGACCAGGTGGGAGGGGACAGGCGAGGAGCTTGCCCCCGAAGGGAGGCTGTAAAGGGCAGGGAGGGGGCAGAGGCACGAGGGTCCCTGGGCAGGGCAGCAGGTGCGAGGGGACGCAGCAAGCGAGTGGCATCAGGCCGGGCTCGCCTGGTGCCTTCAGTGCCTGGCAGCTGCCAGCAGAGGGCAGCGATGCCCCACGAAGGAGCTGGGGCCTGTCCCAGCCCGGGGCTCCTGCACTCAGCGCATGGGGAGCTGCAGCCACAGGACTGGGCTCAGACTCTGCTGGGCTGGTGCTGGGGGGCCCACGGCCTGGCCCTGCTGTGGGGCACAGCCCTGGGGTCGGGGGCAGCAGGGGGCAGGATCTGGCCCCCGCGAGGCCCACTGCTCCCAGGTCTGCTGGGCAGGGCTGCCCCCACCTTTATGGCACCACAGTCCACAGCCTGTGGGAAACAATGTGGGAAACCCTAACTGCAGGGTGGACAGATGCAGAGTGGGCCCTGCCCCAGCCAGGCGCTCCCTCCCCCAGGGGCGCAGTCTGTCTGCAGGCTCCGGCAGCCCCTGGGTGCAGCTGTGGCTCTGAGGCATAAAGGCCGGGAGCTCCCTGGCCAGGCCATGCCTTGCAGCTTGGCATTGAGCCCTGGTGGGGCCAGGGCCAGGGCCCCTGAAAGGGGATGGGGGGGGGCAGGGAAGCCTTGTACAGGGTTTCATGGGGATAACGTGGGTCACTGCTGAGCCCTAAGGAGGGCACAGGAGCTACCCCCACTCCCAGAGCTGCGGGGATTGGAGACATGGGCCAACTCTTGCAGGAGCCAGCCACGGCTCCAACATCCCCTTCCCGGCAAGGACTGGGGTCAGCCAGCCCTACAGCCCGGCTGCCACCACTGTGGGCAGGCATCTCTCCATACCTCAGCTCCCCGGGGCAATATCGGAGTGACGCCAAGCTGCCCCATGCCTGGCACAGACCAGCTGACGCCTGCATCCCTCCGCGGCCCCGGGTTCCAGGCAGAGACAGGGGATGCAGGGGACAGGCCGGGGTGGCAGAGGGACGGGAGGAGTGGGGCTCTCAGGTGTGATGTGGCAGCATCCAGAGCCAGAGCAAGGGGAGTCTGGAGGTGATGGAGAGATCCAGGCATCCCAACACTGAGCTCCGTTAGCTCATGGGGCTGGTGGAGAAAGCAAACACAGGGTGCGAAGCCCTCTCCATGCAGAGGCTCCAGGCTGGGCACCCTCTCATGCCTCCTTCAGGTCTCCAGGGAGCCTAGGCTGGGGTCCTTCAGCACCCCACACCCCCGCCCCAGAGGCCACTTCCCCTCCATGGTATGTGATGTCGTGTGCGGCCCCTCAGGCCCCCCCGTGCATCCAGCTTGGATTCACCATTGTGGCTTGGGAGATCCTGGCCCCTGGCAATGCCTGGTGCTGCTTGAAGCCTCATGGCATTTGCCTCAGCCCCGTTTCACCTGGGATTGCACTAGCACCCAGCAATGGTGGGGTCAAGCCCTGGGGTGCTTGGCGATGCACAAACACAGCTGCCCCTGCCCCCAGGAGACTGCACTCTCCAGCCATGCCTTGCCTCTGGCTCCGCCTCCTACATACCAAGCCCCACCCATCCACTGCCTCTGGAGGGTAGCAGAGCCAGGGGGAGGAGCCACAGTGCTGAGCCTCTCCCTGGCCGGGCAACACCTGGCATGGGGGGGGTAGTATAAGCAGCAAAGGGGATCAGCCCCCAGTGCTGCAAGAGGATGCCCCAGCCTCATATCTGATCACTTCTCAGGCTGGATCTGGCCCACAGGCCATAGGTTGCTGACATCTGGCCTAGCCTAGCTGGTGGCCGGAGCACTGTGAGGGCAGGAGGCACCGGGGGAGAGGCACTGGGACTGGAGCTTCAGCTCCCTGAGCAGGCGCCCAAACCACTAGGGCATTGGGCTGAGAGTTGGACAGCTTCCCCACTCCCCAGGCCCAGCAGGTCTCTCCCCGTCTTGGGGAAGCTGACTCCGGGTTGTGTCAGTGCCACTGAGATGTGGGTAGGTGACGAGGCTCTGCCCGCTGTCCATGGGAACCCCCTGGGTGCCAGGCCATCCTGCCAACCCCCTGCCTGTGCCCGGTGCCGGCAGTGGCAGGTGTGAGCGTGCACTTGCCTCAGGCCCTGGTTAGAGCCACAGGAAAGGGCGGCTCTGCTCCTGGGAGGAACAGGTTCCCACAGGATCATGGCATAAGGCGGCATTGTGTGAGCTCTGCTGAGGGGCCCGGTGCCTCTGTGCCTGGAGGGGGCAGGGTGGGGATGGGCAGGGCTGGGCATCAAGTGCAGCATGGCAGCCAGCCAAGCCTGGGGGAGGGGGGCAACGTGGGCACCGCTCCAGGCTCCCCACAGAGCTCCTGGCATCCAGGAGCCAGGCGCCGCTGCCCCCCGGCTGCATCGGGGGAGTTTCACCTCTTATGCCTCTGCCATGCCCAGGTGAGCTCTGCTCTGCCATGCAGGGGTCTGCCACCCATGGGGCCTGGGCCACTTGGGATGTGCTATGGCCATTGGCCATGCTGCCCCACAGCCCGGCTGTGAACAAGTCACAGGTCCAGCGCTGGGCAGCAGGGGCTCCCGGCCGGATCCGATGACTGGTCTGTTTGGTGCTGGGCCCTGGGGCAGTCCAGGAGGGGCTTGCGGGACCCTCCAGCCAATCCACCCTGAAACCTGAACCCCTTTCAGCCAGTGAGATGGAAAGAGATGGCCTAAAAGCAGGAAGAAAAGGGAGCGCACAAAGGAAAGAAACAGGCATTATCTGCCCCGAGAAACGGGACGAGTGTATCACACCTGGGCTTTGTCTGCCGAGGTGGCAGCCCCTCCCACGGCTCCTTCCAGCCAGCCCTTGGGATACTTGCCCCTTTCTCTCCCCGCGCCATTGTGCAGAGTGGCTGCGCCACGTCTCGGCACAGTCCTCCCTAGAGGTGGCTGCATTTCACTGCTGGCAGGCTGCTCCCCATGCTGGAAGAGGCCTTGAGGCTCACGCAGTCTGGCCCCCTAGTTTCATAGTTGGTAGGGTCAGAAGGGACCTAAGCAGATCATCTAGTTCGACCCCCTGCCATGGGCAGGAAAGAAAGCTGGGGTCAAACGACCCTGGCTAGGTGATTATCTAGCCTCCTTTTGAAGACCCCTAGGGTCAGAGCGAGCACCACCTCCCTTGGAAGTTGGCTGCAGATCCTAGCCACCCTGACACTGAAGTAGCGCCTCCTGATGTCTAGCCTGAATCTACTCTCTGTCAACTTATGGCCGTTATTCCTTGTTACCCCCGGTAGTACTCAGGGGAACAGGGACTCTCCTATTGCCTGCTGGTCCCCCTTGGCAAGTTTATAGGTGGCCACCAGATCCCCTCTCAGCTTTCTCTTGCGGAGGCTGAACAGGTTCAAGTCCCGTAGCCTCTCCTCGTAGGGCCTGCCCTGCTGCCCCTGATCATGCGAGTGGCCCTCCTCTGGACCCTCTCCATGCTGTCCACATCCCTCCTGAAGTGCGGTGCCCAGAACTGGACGCAGTACTCCAGCTGCGGCCTGACCAGTGTCGCGTAGAGGGGGAGGATCAGCTCCTTGGACCTGCTCGTGATGCATCTGCGGATGTATGCCAAGGTGTGGTTAGCCTTGCTGACCGTGTCCTCACATTGCCGCATGTTCATCTTGGAATCAATAGTGACTCCAAGACCTTTCTCTGTCTCTGCACAGATGAGAAGGGCGTTCCCCAGCCTGTAGGTCTGCTGCTGGTTCTTCCCTCCCAGGTGCAGCACCTTGCATTTGTCAGCATTGAATCCCATCCTGTTCTCATCCGTCCACCCCTGTAACCTGTCCAAATCTAGTTGCAGCCTGTCCCTCTCTTCCATTGTGCCCACTTCTCCCTCATCTTAGTGTCATCTGCAAACTTGAACAAGGTGCTTTTCACCCCCTAGTCCAAGTCGCTGATAAAGATGTTGAATAGTACGGGCCTGAGGACCGAGCCCTGGGGGACCCCACTGCCCACATCCCTCCAGGTCGAAAATGACCCATCCACCACCACTCTCTCCAGCCAATTTGCGACCCATCTGACTGTGTAGGCATCAACACCATAGACGCCTAATTTTTTAATGAGAATTGGGTGAGAGACAGTGTCGAAGGCCTTCCTAAAGTCCAGGAAGACTACGTCCACCACAACACCTGTGTCTAAGGATTTTGTGACCTGGTCATAGAAGGCCACCAGATTGATCGGACAGGACCTGCCTCTAATGAACCCGTGGTGGTTGCCCCTAAGCATGATCTCCCCTGCTGGTCCCTCGCAGATGTGCTCCTGGATAATTTTTTCAAACAGCTTCCCCAGGACCGAGGTAAGATTAACTGGCCTATAGTTTCCTGGGTCCTCTTTCCTCCCTTTTTTGAAAATGGGGACCACACTGGCCCTCTTCCAGTGGTCAGACACCTCGCCAGAGAACCACGAGTGCTCGTAAAGCCATGCCAGGGGTCCAGCAATGACCTCTGCCAGTTCCCTAAGCACCCTGGGGTGGAGATCATCAGGACCTGCTGATTTGAACATGTCCAGTCCCTCCAGAAGTTCCTTGACTAGGTCCTCGCTGACCCTGGGCCTGGCTGTGTCTCCCCTGGGTCCATCCGGTATCCCGGGGGGTGGGAGGGAGGGGTCCCGGTCCCTGCTCAGAAAAATGGAAGCAAATATGTTAAAGAGATTAGCTTTGGCTTCTGGTGCTACCACCAGATTACCAAGCATGTCCTGCAGAGGCCCCACATTATTTGGCACCTTCTTTTTACCCCCTATGTATTTAAAAAAGGACTTCTTGTTATCTTTGATCTGGGTTGCTAGTCCCAGCTCCATCTCTGCCTTAGCCTTCCTAACAGCCCCCCCACAATCAAACCAAAGAGGTATAATCCTCCTTGGTGATGGCCCCTCCCTTCCACTGGGTGGGAAGGGAGGCACTGTTCCTACCCTGTCCCAGACAGGCGCCGAAGAGAGCATGCTGTTGCCTTCAGCCCCAGAGGTGGCTGCATTTCCATGGGGAGGTGAGACATGTCCAGTGCATGGTGAAGGGTTGGTGGTTCGTGGGGAAAAGGCAGATAGGTAGCTCCAAGGAGCTGATGCGACGCCGTCCTTGCGTGGGGAGGGACATGGACACAGTATTTGGTGCTGCAGGGACCTCCGTTTCCCAGGGCCTTTAAAACCTGCCCAGTGCTAGGAGCTCTGGCTGCTGAGGCTTTCGCTGCTTAGGTCTCCCTCACTGGAGCAGAGCTTCTCATGCCCCCAGCCACGATCATCACCACAGCCATGCCCCCAGAGACTAGCTGTCCCCTGCCCTTCAGGAGGATCCTCCTCAGGCACCCTTTGTGCCCAAGTCCAGGAAGCCGGACACACTGTGGTAGGCACCTGTATGCACTGCTGCTGGCAGTCCCAGGTGAATCCCCATGTCCCATTGCTGCCCTGATTCCCTGCCCCTGCCCCTGTCCCCTCTACTTGCCTCCCCGAGGGCAAACCCCCTGAGGCGGCCCAGCAGCAACCTCTCCTTTGCTTCCCCTCCTGCTCTGCAGCTGCCCCTCTTGCCACCCCCTGTGCCCACCCAGGCCCAGACTGACACAGCACAACCACGGTAAAGTGGTTGTGGTGCTCCCACTCCCTGGCCAGCACTTGCAGGGGCGGGCACTGGGACTCCAGCCTGCCCCCCTGCCCATCGCCTGAGTGGCAAGTACAGCCGGTCAGGGGGTGCACCAGTGCTCTCAGGGGGTGCACATGCACCCCCGTGCACCCCCTACACATTGCCAGGGTGGTGAGGGATTGTGGGCCAGGAGCCAGGGCAGACGGCTTCTACTTTAGGATCATAGAAAATTAGGGTGGGAAGGGACCTCAGGAGGTCACATCTAATCCAACCCCCTGCTACAAGCAGGACCAGCCCCAACTAGATCATCCCAGGCAAGGCTTTGTTGATTCGGGCCTTTCTGCCAGGCCAGGTCCCTCAGTGCCTCTTCAGGCAAGTGCTAAGGATGTTAGGGCTACCATATGTCCGGGTTTTCCCAGAGGTTTCCTCTTTTTGAGTCCTATGATCTCCATTGGATAGTTTTGAAATCTGAACAAGCATCCAGGATTTTGCTCCACTCCTCTGGTGTGAGCAGGGGGAGGGTGACTGGAAGCAGGGAGCACCATGTGCTTCTGCACGCGTATACACGTGCCCCACATGCGCCAGGTAGGGGAGTGGGAACAAGGTGTCCAGGCGCCGGGGCTGTGGGTGGGGAGTGAGGGATGCTGGTAGGGGTTGGGGTGGGGGCTGCGCATCAGGAGTGTGGGGCACTGGCAGTACCAGGGGGCTGTGGGTGGGGAGTGAGGGGCACCAGCAGGGTTGGGGGGGCAGGAGCTGTGGGTCAGGAGTGCAAGGAACTGGCAGTGCCAGGGGCTGCGACTTGGAAGTGAGGGACACCAGCATGGCTCAGGCAGGCAAGGGTCCGTGGGTCTGGAGTGAGGGGCACTGACAGGGCCAGGGGCCTGTAGGGCAGGATTGAGGGGCAGCAGCAGGGATGGGGGGGGCTGCAGGTTGGGAGTGAGGTGTCCCCTGGCAGGAGTCCTCTTTTCTGGAACTGGAAACTTGGTAACCAGGATGTGGCACTGATAAACCCATCAGCACATCCCTAAGTACTGTGAGAACAGCCTTCCTGGCTAAGATGGGCCAGCACTGTCACAGACGCAGACGTGGCACCCATTTCCACCAACTGGCAGAGGCCAGGGCTGAAATTGGGCCCTGGAGCTACAGCACATAGGAGGCTTGTTCTCACCTGCTTTAGGACCCTCTGGCGCTTTGGGGAAACATCCCCCATCCGCCATGCACATGCCTGGGCCAGCCACGACCCCGTACCCGTTCCTGTCCAGTGGTTCAGAACAGCCCCGCTTGGAGAGCCAGAGGCCAAGGCAGCCTCCTGCCCAGACAGGCCTGCTGGGTCCTGTCTGAGGGACCCATGCAGGAATTTTGCCTTTGATCCCAGGCAGGAACGTGACCCAGGCTGGGCCTGCGCTGCTGAACAGCACCTGAAGGGCTGGGCTTCATCACGGCAGGCGCAGCCCAGGTACAGGGCCAGGGGTTCCTGCCTCAGAGCCTTCCTAGACTGCTTGTGGCTTCATAAGGCTTTGCAGGATGTGCCCTGCCCGCAGTCACAGAGGCACCAGGCCAGCTTTCCTCCCAGCCCAGCTCCCATGGTGGTGAGAACCCTAGTGTAGACAAGACTCTGGGGGCCACTCCCATGAGAGGGGAGCAGGCCAGGCTGCAGGAGGGGATCCCAGATGTATCCACAACGGCCTGGGTAGGGGAAGGGTGCTTCCCAGCAGCCACCTCCTGGAACATGCAGCCAGGCCTTCTGCACCTGCCTACCCCTGCTTGGATCTGCACCTGGCTGGCACCGCGGCCTGGGATCCCTGTGCCCCTAGGTCCCTGCATCTGGTGCAGTGCACAGCAGGAGGAAATGGCAGATCACCACCAACCCCTCATTGCCCCTCCTTTGCAGCCAGTATAACCCTATGTGTCCTTCAGGCATGTGGGGACATGCCACAGCTGGGAGGGACCTTGGGCCATGGGTCCTTTCCCTCATTAGCAGGTGTTCACAAGTGCCAGGAATGCCCCCAATGACTCCTGCAGCCCTCACCCCCCTACCAGGCACAGAACCTGAAACCTCAATGATGCTCTGGCTCTGGCTTCTTCTGTTTCCTGGATCCGGCTTCCTGCCTGCAGTCTCCAGCCAGGCCCCACCCCCGTGCTGCACTCCCCAGCCCAGCCCCTGTCCTCGGACAGCGGGTCCTGGCTCAGCTCGGCCATCGCCCACACCTGATCCTGTACAGCAACAGCTGCCTGCTCTGGGTGCCCCAGCTAGTGACTCCAGTCTGGATCCCTGCCCCTGCTTCCTGACACCCCCCAGCTCCTGGTTTTCCCCAGGGTGACTGCCTACATCCAAGCCCCTTCAGACCCATCTGCTCCTGCCCCAGACTCTCAGGCCCCTGCTCTCTGCTCCTGGCTGCTTCCAGCTCCTTAGATGGTGACTGTGATGCTATGATTTGGTGACCCTCTAGGGACCCTCTGACATGTGGCCAGCATCCCAGTGCTGCAGGAGAAGGCAAAAGCCCACAACCTCTCTGGTCACCTCCCTCCCTGCAGCCACAAGTACTGCCAAGGGGAAAACTCCTTCCCAGCCCCAACTCCTTCCCCAGCCCTGAGCATCATTCCCAGATGCCCCCCCTCCCCCCCACCACCACATGAGCTCCCTTGTTGCCCCACCTGGGGCCTGAGTGCACCTCCTCCAGGCTGCACTGGGGGGGTCACGGGGGTAAGGGAGGGCTCTCAGTGCCTGGCAGGGGGGCGGAGGACTGGGCCGGGGGTGGAGCTCTGGGGGAGGGAGGTGCTGGGGGGGCTGCATGAGGGAAGGGGGTTGCCCATGCTGCACCTTGGCCCGGTTGAGCTGAGACCAGCTCGGCTGCACATCCAGGCGGGCACCATTGCAATGTATTCTGCCTATGTGCCCTACAGTTCCCAAGCAAAGCTTGCTGGGAAGCTCCCTGCAGCTTTTAGGGAACCCAGGGGGAAGAGGGGGTCCAGAGATGATGCTGGTGGGAGGGGCTGAGCTCCCAGGCATGGTACTCCTGGTCTCTGAGACCTGGTTTAGCCACATAATGCCCCTCTGGGAGGATGCATGCCCTCCTCCAGGGACCGAGCTGGAGGCCCCCAGGCTCAGGCAGGCTTGGGGGGAACATCCTTGCACTGAGACTCACATGGGAACATCTCATGGGTGCAGCTGCCCGGGCAGGAGGGAGGAGGCTCTGGCCTTGCGGGGGCCCCAGGGAACAGGCTTTGGCACCGGCGGGAGATCTCTTCTGCAAGGAACAGAGCTGGGTTCTGCCGGCCGGGTCCAGTCCGGGCTTGTAGTGAGGGTTTCCCACCCCTTGTGAAGAGTGGCACGGCACGGCCTGCCTCCGCACCAGGTGCTCTCGCAGCTCGGTGGGTCCAGGGCCCTCTGTCCCCCAGCACTGGAGAACCAGCATCACCCGCTGCACCTGATGGACTCATTTGGCACGTGTGACCTCAGCTGACCCCTGGGGTTTTTCCTCCCTTGAAACTTGCTCTAGTCTCTGCAGCTGCCTACCTGGAACAGGGCTATGGGGCACGGTGAGGCATTTCCTGATTCCTCGTTTTCCAATAAACATCACGTTGCCAGGCCCCAACAGGCACTTCCCGCCCAGCGCCAAACCCCAGTACCCTCCATGCAGCCAGCAACGTGCACTTTGTTCGCTGTCTTCAGCTCCTCAACAATCGCCCCGTTGTGGGGCCAGGAAGAGCAACACGATGAGCCCAGAACAGGATGGGACCTCCGGGCAGGACTCCTGGGTTCTTTTCCTGGTTCCACCACCCACCTGCTATGTGACCTGGAGTCAGTGTGCCAGGTTGCACCTCGGTTTCCCCACCCATAATAACCCCCACTGGCGTGGACCCAGGAGCAAGTGGCTGGGAAATGCTTTGAAGGAATTTTCTTGCCTCCTGTTGCTACACATAAAGGTTTTTTCACCTTCTTTGCAGTGTTGGATGTTGGCTGCAGCCAAGGCTGGGCATGGGGACTGGGCTGTGCCAGTGGTCCTGCTGGGACTTGAAGCAGGAGGGTCCTGGCTGGAGGGTCTTGCCCCTGCGTTCAGGGTCAGACCTATGCCATGTTGGACTTTAACCCCCTGCTCAGCTTGGTACAGATGGGGTAGGGGGTTTGCCTTCCTCTGTAGCCGGAGGTGTTGGCTCTACCTGGGATCTCTGGAGAGTATTTTAACACCTTTTGCAGCAGCAAGACACTGATCCCCCCACTTTCCCTGGGGCAGATCAGGATTCTCCAGGTGTCTTTGGACAATGGGCCTTGAAGCTGTGATGGGGCTATCCTTTTTGGAACGGGCTAGACAAGGACATGTCTAGGATGGTTTGGATGGGGACCATCCTACCTCAGGGGTTGGACTAGATGTGACCTCTGGAGGTCCTTGCCACCCTGATTTGTCCAGTAGTCCATGAGCTGCGGATGTCAGAAGCCCAGTGCTTGGGGGAATCAGACACCGGCTTCCCGGATGGAGCCGAGGGAGCCAACCTGCTCTGTGGCTAGGGAGAGGCAGCAGGTCAGTCCGTATGGACAAGGGATTGGGACTTCTGCTCGGGGTGGTAGGAACAACGCCTCTTCCAGGCAGCTCCAGCCACTGGGTGCCCAGCTGCCCCATGGGCACAGCAGCTCCTAGCTCTGTGGCTGGGTCACCTGGGCAGGCTCCTGGCACAAGAGCTGGGGCCGTGGGTCACTGAGGCAGCACCAACCTCTGCCCTATGCATTGCCCCCAGGGGCAGCAGCAAAGTAGGAGCTAGTGGTACCGCCTGGCAATGGATCCTGGGCATGTGGCTGAGGTCCCGGGGTCACAGGATGCACACATATGCCACCAGCTCTGCCCCAGCCGCCTGACAGTGCCTGAGTCTAGCACACTTGTGGGAGTGGGGTAGCTAGGAGGGATGCATCAGGGCTGGCAAAAAAAAAACAAAGCAGAGAGAAGAAGTTAATTTGGCTCCCAGGTAAGCACGGGTCAGGTCCAGGCTGAAAACAGGAGCAGCACAGACACTAACTAACCCCCCCGGGGGTTACACAGTGTGTGCAGGACGGCCCTGCCTCGGGCCGGGGCCGGGGTCTGGCTGCGCTGAGTCCACCGGGAGCTCCCGCACAGGCAGGAGCGGGCGGCCAGAGACGGGGCCCAGCCCGCGGCGGCGGGACGAGCTGGGCAGGCAGCAGCGAGCTGGCCCCTTGCGTGGCTCCAGCAATGGAAATTGCCACTTGTCCCCGCTGCAGCACCCTGCACCTCCGGGGGCAGCCACGCAGGCCCCGTGGCTCTGCCCCCACAGCCCAGGGGCCGTGCTGAGTGCCCACCGGCCGTCCCCCCTTCCCCGGGAGCCCTGGCGGGTAACGTGACCCTATCTGCAGCGAGGGATTGATTTCCACCTCATTAACTTTCCTCTAAAACTTTCCCTCCCCATCCTCCTCCCCCGCCCGCCTTCCCTTGCCAGCTCTCTTTCGCTCCCCTTTTCTTTCACACTCCCCAGCTCCTCCCACCCCCCCGGGCCTCTCCAATGGCCACTGGCACCAGCCTTCTCCCATAGGAGCAGCGGGGACGTCAATCAACTCCCTCAGCCGCCCCCTCCTTTTAAAAAATAATCCTTTCATTCAATGGAACTTGGACAAAGTTTTCTAAGAGGGGAGCGGAAAAAAAAAGAAAGAAGGAGCCATAAAACCCAGGCGAGAGCAGGGCCTTTCAGAGCCTCTTATCTGATTGCGGGAGCAGCACTTAAGGGCCCGCACCCGCTCCCCGCCCGCCCCCAGCCTTGGCGCTTCGGGCACCGGCCTCGCCCGCGCACCTGGGAGCGTGAGAGCGTGTCTCGGCACCGCCAGCGCCGGGGAGCCGCCGTGTCCTCCGGGGACAGCCCTGCCAGCCTGGGCCCGGTCTGCCACGCCACCCCTGCCCACCACTCAAGGTAGGGAGCGGGGCCAGGGCAAGGGCAGAGCTGCGGGCGGCTGGGTGTGCGCCCTGGGTGGGTGTCTGGGGGTCCTCACCTTGCTACGGCAGAGAAACCTGCTCCCCCGGAGCCGCCGGGGTCCGACACCAGGGTGATGGGCCGGGGTCTTTCTGCCTGGGTCTCTCGCTCACGTTGACTTGATGCTGCTGCATCTCTGGGGGCGCTGGTGGGGGCAGTCCTGGCCTGTCGTGGGCTCGGGGGGAGCAGGACCGGGTGCCAGAGAGGCAGAGGGCTGAGTGATGGAGTGACGCTGGGGAAGTGATGGAGCGCGACTTGCTGGTGAAGTGCAGACGGAGAGGGGAAATCTCACGGTAACGGCGTGTGCCTGGGGCCAGCTCCTGCACCCGCACCAGCCCCCGGGTGCTGTCTGTGTGCGTGATGGGTGCTGCCATGGAAGACATGTATCCTGCAAGAGCTGCGGGCAGTGGCCTCTACCAGCCTACACAGCTGCAGCACCCCCACCTCTGCCCCATGGCACCCCTGTGTCCCTGCTCCTGGCACTTGCAGGCAGAGGAGCTGGGGCGGCACAAACTGCCCAGGGATCGGGCTCTATGGCTGGGAGGGTGGCATCATCCCATCCCTGTCAGACCTGCCATGCAGCCAGAAGCCTGCTCTGCCCTGGAGCCCTTGTGCCCACACCCCTGCCCACCTCCCCCAGCCTACGTATTGCTCTCTGTGCACCTGGCAGTCATCATGCCACT
This sequence comes from Alligator mississippiensis, assembly GCF_030867095.1. Classification (NCBI taxonomy): domain Eukaryota; kingdom Metazoa; phylum Chordata; order Crocodylia; family Alligatoridae; genus Alligator; species Alligator mississippiensis. Next base: position 20,934,135 of record NC_081838.1, on the reverse strand, counting down.
GCCCAGGGCAGCTAGGAAGGGGCTGCCCCTGCTGCCTTGGTCTGTCTCGTCCCCGTTGTCCAACTCCAGGTGATTCAGTGGGACGTTGGACAGAGGCTTCTGCTGTCACTGGCTCCCCCAGACCGTTGATGATGGTGCTGCTAATTGACATCCTGATTCAGCGGATAAGGGGCAGGTGTCACAGGTGTATTGGAGGTCTGGGCTGGCTGGCAGCAGGGACAGCACCCATCTCTGCCCTGCTGGCTGCTGTCTGCAGGTGTGGCGATCTCTGGAGGGGCTCCTCGGGACACTCCTGCACTGGGGCAACAGGGCCCTTTCCTGGGCTCCTTCCACGCGGGGAACGGTCCAGTCCCTCTGCGGGAAAGACCACTGATTGCAGAGGCCCTGCAGCTGCCCAGGACCTCGGCCTGGAGAGTCACAAGAGTTAATCGCAGGCCCGCTCCGGTGAGCCGCAGCCAGCAGAGCAGAGAGAGCCCTCTCCCCCCCGCACAGTGCAGCCAGGCCAAGATCAGCGCCAGGCAGGGCCCTGAGCCAGCCCAGGGTGCTGGAGTCCCTGGGGCCCAGCCAGGTCCTTCCCCTGATGCCGCTGGGTTCAGGTTGGGGTGAGAAGTATGTGCCCTGGGAGGGGGCACCTGGGGCAGAGATGGTCTCTGGTTATGATGCCCCAGGTGAAACACAGCAGTCCCCAGAGGCACCGGGCAGCTGGGTGCCAGTCCTGCAGACCCACTACCAAGACCCCAGCCTGGGTGATGCCCTTCTGGGGTCGCTGGGAGTCAGGGTGCAGAGCAGCCAGGACAGGGGCTGGCAAAGGCCTGGTGGGGTTTGGAGCATGGTCTGTCCGGCCCGGGCAGCATTGTGGGGGGATGTGGTGCCAGAGAGCTCCTTGCAGAGCTGGCCTCATGGCTGAGCCTGAGCCACGGCCCCCCAGGCAGGACGGGGCACCACGTGCCAGGGGGCGGGGGGCTCCCACTGCGCAACGCCGTCGATCCGGCGGGTGCCTCCCTGGCGAGTGCTTGGGTGCACAGTCGGGCTGCCTGGTGACACGCGCTGGGCGGTGCTTTCTCAGCCTGTGGGCCAGTCCCTGAACCCCTCCATCTTCAGACTGCCCTGTGGGACACCCATGGGGCTGGGCACAGGAGCTGACAGAGGCACCCCCTGACCGAGAGCCTTCTCCATGCCTTTGCCTTTGTGCTGGGAGCCAGCTGCCCTGGGACACCCTGGGAGCTGTGTACCTGGAGCAGAGGAGACAGACTCTGGTTAAAGACAGTGGTTCTCAGAGGCTCAGCCCCCTTGGGCACCTCCCTGAGACATGGGGTGTCTCAGTTGTCCTGGCCCCAGGATCTGATGCCATCATCTGCTCTCCCTAAAACCTGAGCTCCTAGAGTCAGGGGACTCCCAGGGACCCATGTGTGTGTCTGTGATGAAAACCCTGACTCCCCCCATGTACCCACCGTGCCCACAGTCTCCTGTGCCCCGTAGCTCGCAGCCCTGGGTGTGCACTGCCCTTGGCACACACTCTGGCACCCAATTAGCACCTCCACCCCCAGCAGCTTCATCTGCACGCCAGGCCCCAGCATGAGTAGGAGGACAGCAGTGGGTTCAGGGCAGTGAGGGGGTCGACCCCTGGGTCCAGGCCTAGGGCAGACATGGGTGCTGAGGAGAGCTGTCATGCTTGGCACTGGTGGGGTGGCTGTGTCCTGCTGCACAGAGGCAGGAGGGTCTCAGTGTTAGTGAGGGAAGCTCAGCTGCGATAGGCCTGGCAAACCCCACTGAGAGCGGGTGCATGGGCAGCACCGTGCCTATCAGGGCGGAGCCCACAAGGAACTTCCCTCTTGCAAGGGAGCTGAGTCAGGGTAGGGGCTGCCGGGCAGCAGAGCAGGAGGCGTTGCTGGAATGGACCTTAAGCTGGACTAGAGCACTGATGGGGAAACTGAGGCACAGCCAGGGCATCAAAACACCCGAGGCCTGTGCCTCTTGGGGTGCAGAGGGGCCATGACAGAAGGTGCAGGGAGGGGCATCAGCCCTGTGGAGGGGCAGAGTCCCAATGCAAGGGCAGTGAGGAGGTGCCTGAGCCTGCCGAGCCCTGAGGCTGGGGCTGGGGGAGAGGACAGGGGATGGGTGCAGTACTGGGCAGGGCTGGGCTGGATGCCAGCAAGGCCTCCACACAGGGACTGGGGTGAGCAAGGCCTGGGGAGCAGTGCAGGTAAGGCTAAGACACCCGGAGAGCAGGGGGCAGTCTGCAGGCCCAGGGCAGGACCAGGCAGGGCTGCCCCAGCCAGCTGTGTGCTGGGAGCAGAGCAGCTCTCGGGACAGTGCTGCCCCCAGCCCCCAGCACGGGCAGTGCATGTGGGCTGGGCACCATGTCATGGCCACCCAGCATGGGGCCCAAGTTCTTGCTGGACTATGGCTCTGCTGTGCGGGCACCCCGAGGCACTGTCCTGCCCCTGTGGCCCCCTGAGAGCCCACTCAGCCACTGCCTGGCTCCAGTGATGCCGGGCAGCTGTGAGCTGCTGAGCTGCCTGGCACCTGTGCCAAGGGGATGATGCTCAGGCTGCCATGGGGCACTTGGATGGGTTTCCCTGTGCCACCCACTCCGGGGCAGGAAGGGCCATGTCACTGGGCAGGGTGCGTGCATGGGCCGAGTTCAGCTCCCTCCTACACTGCCCAGCTTCTGCCTTGGACCATCCCCTGGCAGGTGCCAGGGCAGCTTCATGTCCCGGGCAGCGCAGGGAGCGGGATATGGATTCCCACTGCCCAGGAGGCCCCAAGAGCTGTTTCCGGGGACCACGAGCTGGCTGACTCTTGCTGGGCTCCCCAGGGAGGGTTCATGGCTGGGAATCCCCAGGCTCCATCAGCCTGGGGTTAGGCCCAGGGGCCTTCCTCTCCATCCCCTGGTGCTGCCCGCTGGTGTCAAAGGTGGCTCCTGCTCAATGTATGAGCCGCTCGCTGTGAGTTCATTTGTGCACTCCCCCTTCCCCCCCCCCCCCACCAGCCCTGAGGCTTTCCCTGTGGCCTGCCTCTCCACTGAACTGAGATGGGCAGGAGTAGCTGGCCATGACAGGCAGACATGCCATAGGCTTGGGCGGTGCCAGCTGGGGGCACAGCATGAGGAGCCCTGGGCTGGACTCCCCCATGCCCCTCTGGGGCCCTCCCCATGGCATCAGGCCCAGCAGCGAGCCCAGGGCTGCACACTGTCTTGACGGACGCTCTGAGCTGGTTGCACTGGCCAGGACCTAGCCAGGCTAGCAGTGATGTGGGGATGGGGGGTCACCCTGGAAAGCAGAGAAATGCAACCACAGAGCCGTGGGATGGGCAGGGGTCAAAGTCGGCCCTGGCAGAAGGCAGGGCTGTGAGAACAGGATCTTTAACCAAAGCAAGTTGGAAAAACATCTATGTTGTTGCATCGACCTCAGAGGAGCAGATTTCACTTTTCTCACCCCCAAATGAAACCCCACATGTGCAGTTCTGGGTCTAGGCTCAGGGGCCTTTTTTACCGTTTCCTTCTGATGACGTTTTGGGACTTTTGGCAATGCAGTGTCGCGTCCCAGCAAAATGGGTGGGAAATTCTGGTGTAAAACGGAGTGTTTTCCAAGGAAAGGTTTTTGGATCTGAACTTCTCCCCCTTCGATTCACGTGCAGTTCGGATGGACCCTGGACCGCACTTTGCAGCCACTGCACTGTGACCTCTGTGTGTAGTCAACCCCCTGGCTGCATGGGGACAGCAAAGGACTCCAGAGGGATCAGTCTCCAAACCCTGTGTCCTGCACCTAGCCTGGAAGTGACACGTTTTCTACCTGCTCTTCACTCTGTTACCCTGGCATAGGTGCCTCTGCATGATGTGGGGGGACAAGGAACTGGGCCCTTGAGGTTTTCCAGGCAATGGGTGCTTGAAAACCTCTGAGAATTGAATCAGGAGTGTAGGTTGTAGCTGTGTTGGTCTGAGGACATAGGCAGACGAGGCTCTTTGGGTAAATCTGATATCTTTTATTAGACCAACTCAATTGGGTTGGTCTAATAAAAGATATCAGATTTACCCAAAGTCTTGTCTGAGAATTGAATGTTTTTTTTCTCCTGGCAGCAGTTTTGCAGTCAGTGCAGATGTCCTGAGGGGTGACACTCTTGCTCCTGGGGGAAGACCTCTTGTTTCTGATGAGAATCCAGTCCAGTGATGTTCTGTGGATGCTCGGGCTCCTGCGTTTTAAACTGCATTTACCAAGGGAGGGATTTACTGATGCAGAGAAGGGGACACGGTCTGTCCGGCACTAGCCTAACCCTGGGGAACCCTGACCTTGGTGCCCAGCCCCGCCTGCAGGGTCTCAGTGGTGCCAGGTGGGCTCCACACCTCAGTTTCCCTCCCATTACAGAGTGAGTGCTGATCCTTCCTGCCCTGGCAGAACGCCTGGCAGGGTGCTGTCCGTGCCGGCACTGCATGGGCGTAATTGCCTGGGTGCAGGGCAGCCAGGCCAACAGGAGTGTAGTGGAGGCCCACGGACTTGCCGAAGCCAAGAGCAGCTGACAAGCCGCCAGGTTCCCGTGGGCTTGTTTGGAAGAGTGCCCTGGCCACGGGGAGGTCAGCACTCCCCGGGTTTCCCTTGCGGGCTCCCACATGGCAGAGGAGCCAGTTGGGAGAGCTCTATGCTCAGCGGCAGAGCAGTGGAGAGAGAGACCCCTGGGAAGGGGCTACGAGCCCCTAAGGGCATCAGCACGTGGCCGGAGAAGGAGTTTGGGTACCACAGCAGCAGAGACTAGCCCTGGAGCTGAAACTAGAAGGACCTGCTCAGGCCAGGCCAGAGAGCCAGACCCTGAACCTGACCTGGGCTGGAAATTCCCAGCTGAGAGCTTGAGAGTTGGTAGGTGCAGAGGCACCACAGAGGATGTCCATGGAGGGAGGGAGCTGGGGGTGACACTGGTAGGTGCACAGAGCCCATGATAGGATCCCCTTTATAACTCCCCTCTAGCCAGTATCCCCCAGTTACCCAGCACCATGCCCCACTAGCTCCCCACCCTTTACAGCCCAGGCCAATTCCCCTGGGGCCACGGGGACTGAGCAGCACTGCCCCGGCCTGTAGCTCACCTGCCTGGGGATTAGGAATGGATTAGCGCCAGATTGTGTTCCTGGTCTGTGCTGAGCAGATAAATCAGCCGGCTCTGGAGTGTGATGGGCAGAGGAGGCTACACGGATGCAGGCAGGGCAGGGTGTCCCATGCCTGGCACTGAGGGCAGAGGCCCAGGGCTCAGCACACAGGTCAACCCCTCCGTAGAGAGGCAGTTTAGAGTCTTGTAGACTCCTGTCTGTGGGTCAAAGCCCTTGGCCAGATGGCAGCGGAGCAGTGGGTAAAGCCTTGACCTGGCTGCGGTACAGTGGTGCCTAATGGCCCTCAAGGATCCTGTCTCATGCATCGGCAGCTATTGAAAGCAATCCTATTTTCTAATTAAAATGGGGGGGGAGGAGGTGGAATTAGATGATCCGATTCTGCTCAATTAATGGATTGGCTTCTGCTACCTGGCACGGCCAAACCGCATTGTCTCTGAGCAGCCAGAGCAACCAGAGAAAGGCAGGCATGAAATGGGGATGTGGGCACAGGCATTTTATTGGTGTTACAGTAATGAGTGCTCAAGGTCTTTCTGTAGACAAGGGGCAATGATATTGGCTGGCTGCTGGTTTGGCCTGGACATCAAGCACTGAACCTGAAAGTTGCAGTGCTACAAGGAGGAATGGTGTAGCCGGAGCTAAAACACCCTAAATACACAGCCCTGTAACAGCCGGGGTCCCTGTAAGATCCCCTGCCCCCCACTTCCCGAGCACATCTTTCTCAGGCTCTTAGCTGCATCACTTAAAGAAAACCAAAATCCAGCCTCCATGGGGAGAGCAGAGCATGCGCCCCTCTGCAAACAGTCTGTTTGCTCTCAACACCGGCCCTTAAGCAGTGCACAGAAAATGCATGGACACAGCAGGGAAAGTAACAGCCAGGGTTGTGGCCTAGCTTGGGTAACAAACTCCTCCCAGCTTTCTGCTTGCTTTCTTTCTTTTTTGGGGGGGTGGGAGGGGGGTCTCAATTTGCTCTCTTTGCTCCAAAGCAGAGATTTGGGGCTTGTTCTCCCATTCTGCAGCCAAATCTTTGGGCTGGTTTTGACTTAGGCAGGGAGAAAAAAGGCTCCTTTCTCACGGGAGGGATAAACACAGACTGTCACAGGTAAACCTGGCTCTAGAAGACCCCTGCAGCCTGGGCTGTTCCTATCCCATCCCAGACACCCCTCCAGCCTCGGCTTCCCTGCACAGCTAGTGCCACCACACCGCTGCTCTGGGCAGGTTTTCATGTGAAGCTGCTTTGGTGCTGGCTCAGCCCCTCGCTCCGTGCCCTCAGCGGTAAGGGAGAAGCGCTGTTCTCTATGGCAGCCTTTCAGCTATTTGAAACCTGCTATCATGTCCCCTCTTAATCTCCTTTTCTCCAAACCAAGCCTGCCCAGTTCTCTCCATCATTCATGACAGGGCTTGCCTTCCAGCCCCTTTATCAGCCTGTCACTCACCTCTGGATCCTTTCCAGTTCCCCTGCCTCCTTCAAAGGCAGAGCCCAGAATGGGACGAGACTCCTACCGGGGTCTCAGGGCAAGCAGGTCTTGCGGTGACTCCTGCACAGGGACATTGGCAGGGAGGATTGGGCCCTCGAGTGCTGTGCTTTGCTGCCTTGTGCCATTCCCACCCATGCAATGCAGCTGCTGCTGTGTTGGAGTGCTGAGGGCACGTGGATGTGGCTGCTGTACATGGGTTGGAAGCCCCTCGGGGCACCGATGCTGTCTGTATTGTCTGGTCCCTGGTCCTGTACCGCTGTTACTGCAAGCATGATTGCACATAAGGATCGCACCCCAGGGTGCTGATTGAGCAGCATCTCCCTGTTCCTAGCTCTCGTGATCCTACTCCTGGAATAGCCGGTGTCTTTTCTTCAAAGCGCCAGCATCCAGAGTCCTGTGGTTAGATGAGACTCAGATCTTGGCTAGGGAGAAATGCGGCCCCTGAAAGGCCGGGGACCAAGCAAAGGAGGAGCAGTCAGCATGCGTCTTCTTAAACAGAACATCGGGCTGTTGGCAGCCATCTCCTGATGTTTAGGGGCTTGGCAGCTGAGCATTAGCAGATGTTTAAAAGGGACCACGGGCAGCACAGGGCAATGAAGGGGAGGCCATAGGTGATCCTAGGTGAGGCCTCCACCCTGATCAGACTGGAGTGGACACGTCTGGGAGTCGCCTGCATCCCGGGAGCCCAAGGGACACATAGGGATATGGTCAGATGGGAGCAGCAGTGTCACCTGTTTGGCTTTATTGGGTGGGAAGGGGCAGGTGGGCTCCTCCTTGCTGGGTTTAGATGACCCCAGCTAGATGCCTATCTAACTTCCTCTTGAAGACCCCCAGGGTAGGGGAGAGCGCCACCTCCCTTGGGAGCCCGTTCCAGACTTTGGCCACTCTAACTGTGAAGAAGTTCTTCCTAGTGTCTAGTCTAAATCTGCTCTCTGCTAGCTTGTGGCCATTATTTCTTGTAACCCCCAGGGGTGCCTTGGTGAGTAAATCCTCACCAATTCCCTTCTGTGCCCCCATGATGAACTTATAGGCAGCCACAAGGTCGCCTCTCAACCTTCTCTTGCGGAGGCTGAAGAGGTCCAGGTGCCCTAATCTCTCCTCAAAGGGCTTGGCTTGCAAGCCCTTAACCATACGAGTGGTCCTTCTCTGGACCCTCTCCAGGTTATCCACATCCCTCTTGAAGTGTGGCGCCCAGAATTGCACGCAGTACTCCAACTGCGGTCTGACCAGTGCCCGATAGAGGGGAAGTATCACCTCCTTGGACCTGTTCGTCATGCTTCTGCTGATGCATGCTAAAATGCCATTAGCTTTTCTGATGACTTCGTCACACTGACGACTCATGTTCATCTTGGAGTCCACTAGGAGTCCAAGATCCCTTTCCGCTGCCGTGCCACCAAGCAGGTAATTTCCTAGGCAGTAGGCATGCTGGACATTCATCCTTCCCATCACCTGGACAGAGAGATCCCCTCGGTCCGTAACATTGAGACCCCCAACAAGTTCTTCCCCCATCACCAGCAAAGCGAGACCTTCCATTGTAGATACTCAAGACCAGATACTCGTGCCAGGTGCTGTACAAGTACCTGGTGAGAGATATCCTCCCCACCCTGGGAGCTTGCTGTCTCAGCAGCTGAGGTTGGATTTCCCCTGATGCAGTTCCAGGGGTGAATGTGCACGAGGAGCGTGAGCAGCCACGTTTCCCACATGGGGTGCCAGAAGGGAAGCGAAGCCAGGGCACCTGCAGCAATGTAGGCCTCAGCCAGGCCGGTCCTTGTAGGGCTGTGCTGGAGCCTCCAAGCAGAGGCTGGATGGGTATCTGTCTGGGATGAGGCCCAGCAAGGTCTGTGCCCTGTATGGAGGTGACTCTGGAGGTCCCTCCTACCTCCACCATCTTCTGTGATCAAAGGCTTGTCCAACCCAAGGCTTGGCAGCCTACAATGGGCTGGACCCAGGCAGCAAAGAGAGTGGACCCAGCCTTTGTTGGCATGTGGCAAGGCAAGGATTGGTGACATGCAGCAGCAGTGGCACCTTCCCTGCCCTGTGCCATGCATTCCTCTGCCACCTGCTACTGATCCCCTCTTCAGTGAGCACAGGCAGCCGCCCCAGCCCTCCTGCTCCATTGCTCTGCTAAGGCAGCTTCTGCTTACCCTTGCCCTTGAATGTGCTGCTTCCCATCACCAGTGGTGATGGAAACTTGATGGCAAGGGTAAGCAGAAGCTGCAGGAGAGGGCATGAGTGAGAGAGCAGCCTTTGGCACAGGGCAGGGAAGGCTGGGGATGGAGGGGACAGTGGTCTGTGATGGTGTCCAGGTCACAAGCACCGTTCTTAAGGGAGCTGACCCTGGTCAGCTAGTCTTAAAACTGCATGAACAACCTGCTTATCTAACTACCAGACCTATGCCCCCAGTCACTGAGCTCCCTACCCTGCTCCTTGGATGGCAGGAGACCGAGGGCCCTGCCAGCGTCCTGCTGCTACAGGGACAGGAAGGAGTTGGTTAGATTAAGCTCAAGAGATCCAAGGATGTGACTGCAGTTCCCATTGGCATTGGCTGCAGACAAGGCTGGGGATGGGGACTGGGCTGTGCCAGTGCTCCTGCTGGGACTGACACCTGGAGTTTCTTGGCTAGAAGGTCTTGCTCTTCCACTCAGGGTCAGACCAATCCTCATCTTTGGGGTCAGGAAGGAATTTTCCCTTGTGGTCAGAGTGCTATGGACTGGGGGGTTGCCTTCCTCTGTAGCACGGGCACAGCCTCTGGAGTGTCTATTAACAACTTTTTACAGCAGCAAGGCATTGGCTGCTGTGGTCCCCCTGCTTTCCTGATGGCAGGGCTGGGTGCGGTGTCTTGTGTTGTGTCAGGGTTGACAGTAGTTTTACTAAGAGGTTAGATTATGGATGGCCTAGGATGATAGAATCCTAGAAAATGAGGGTGGGAAGGGATCTCAGGAGGTCACATCTAGTCCAACCTCCTGCTCAGAGCAGGGCCAGCCCCAGCTACATCATCCCAGCCAAGGTTTTGTCTAGCCCTGTCTTAAACACCTCCAAGGATGGACTGGAGACTCCACCACCTCTCTGGGTAGCCTGTTTCAGTGCTTTACTACCCTCCTCGTGAGGAAGTTCTTCCTAGTATCCAACCTCAGCTTCCCTTGCTGCAACTTGAGCCCATTGCTCCTTGTGTGTCATCTGCCACCACTGGGAACAGTCCAGCTCCATCCTCTTTGCAACCCCCTGCAGGTAGTTGAGGCTGCTGTTCAGTCCTGCCTCAGGCAGGGGGTTGGACTAGATGTGACCTTTGGAGGTCCCTTCCAGCCTCACTGCTCTGTCTCTATGACCCTATAAAATCACCTGCAGACCAGCCCTGCAATACAAGTACCCTTTCTCTGGTACCTCCAATGTTTTCAATATCGATCAGCTGACACTGCTAATCCATGTCCCTAAAAGGTGTCCCTCACAAGAGATGGGGCTGGTTCGCAGGTTGGATCCAGCTTGCAAAAAAGTAGGATTCGGCTCACAAAGATCTGACCTGGATTGAGGCAGTATGGGGGGTCTGCGGCAGGCAGCTGTGACGTGCCGCCAGTCCCCTCGGCAGCACCCCCTCAGCGCTCCCACCTGCTGTCTTGTGTCTGTGCATCCCGTCGCTGGGGATCAGTGGCCAGGGTGAGGGCAAGGGGCTTGTGTGCTCCAGGGGGGCTGGGTTGTGAGCTTCAACCTGTGAGCTTCCTGGCACTACAGCAACCAGCTTGGCATAACCACTCCCCAATGGCCACACACCCTGCATCGTGGAGGCACCAGAGGTCCAGGACCCCTGTCACCATCTGGAGCAGACTGGGTGGCTGGTGGCAGCTGGGGTCACTCATGGTTTGATCCTCGTGCTAAACAATCCCCGAGTGTTGTCTCCACCGCGACAGGGATGCACTTCACTGCCGGCACCACTGATTACCCAGTCTCCTGAAACTTGTGTGCGAGAAGGCAGCTTTGCTTTTGCAGCCCCTTCAGCATGGTGCCCAGCAGACATGGGCTTCGCCGGGCTTGGAGCTGGTCTGGACACATGCGGGGAAGTCAATCCAAATGAAGGACGGGATGAATTTCACGTACCTCAGTGGGGTTCAGGAACCCCCTGCCCTGGGGACACTCTTATCCAGCAATAAAGTGGCCTGGATTCAGGTCAGCAAATCAGCTCAACACTGCCCGGGGTGGGAGGCAGCTATGGTGGAGGCCAGGGATGTTTCCTGTGTGTGCCAGGCGGCCAGGCCCTTGTTCTGGCTTAGCCAAACCTGGGAAGGAACTGCCAGAAACTAAATCATCATAAGTCTCTCTTCAAGGGGAATAAGAGCATCATTGTTTGAGGGTGCAGGAGACACAGGTGGCTGGTCCGGTCCACCGGCCTGTCCCCAGCCATCTGGGCCAAACATGCCCAGCCAGGCCAGGATCAGCTCCAGTGGAGCTCACATTGCCTCTACTCTGCAGCAGAAGCCAGTGCCGATTTCCAAGCTGCTCCACACATCCCCCCCTGAACTGGCCTCTGTGCTCAGGTGCACTGGCTCCTAGGAGCATTGCAATGCAAATTAGACCTCAACCTGGGCTGTGAGTGGGGCTCCCCACTCCCTTCCCTGTGCCTGACCCCCAAGACCTCACCAGAGCAGCGAGCTGGCAGAGACCCTAGGCAGGAGGGAGAAGCTGGAAAGCCCGTGAGGGTCCCTGGGAAGTGATGGAGGTTCACTGAGGGCACCAAGGCACTTAAGCTGTCACCAGGCAGGGAGAGGCCAGTCAGGGAGTCAAAGCCTGGAAACCACCTTGTCCAGGTGCCCGCAGCAGCAGGGCAGTGCCCAAGATGCCTGGGACGGGAACATCCCCAGAAGAAGAGAGCAGACATGCCTCCCACCCCACCAAACCCCATGTCATCCCAGGCCAGCAGCCAGTGCCTTGCCTGGGGTAGATTCTCCTTCCCTCAGGAGCTTTTTCACTAGCCTTTGCCCAGCTACAGCTTAACCAGCTGACTAATTAACCTGCCAATTTAACTAGCAGTGGATTTTTAAGCGGGCGAGAAACTCAGGGGAGCTGCTCTCCATTCCCTTCCCTTACAGCGGCATAGCCCCACTCCATCCCTTCTCAGCTGCGGCCAAAGCAGAGGAAGCCGCCCTTCTCTTCTGCTCTCCCCAAAACTGTGTGGACTTGGCAGAGATTAAGGGGTCAGTTAAATTGCAGGCTTTAAGTGGAAAGCCAGGGGTTACCCCCAACTGACAGCCCCCACCCGGCTCCGAGTGCTGCTGGTCCAGTGCTGCAGCCAGCCGGGGGAAAGGTCTTTGAGCTGGGGGCGGTCAGAGCCTGCCGGCGCCCACCCCCGGCTGGACAGTCATAATAGGGCAGTGTCAGATGCTGGTGCGGCAGCCACAGCCCCACGTGCCCCTCCGTCTCTGAGCCCCTGGTGTCACGTTCGTTTATGTAGAAAGCCACAGAGTCAAGCAGGACTCAGGGCTGTGAATGGAGGTTACGGGGGCTTGGCATTAACTGTACAAACATCACACAACACCCACGAGCCTATTCCCCGCGGGAGGGGGCTGCGGCTCCTCTCCTCTCTCCTTGCCACCAGCCTTCGTCCCTCCTGTAATGACCAACCCTCAGTGCTTTTGGGCCGGCGCTCTCCAAGCCTGCTTCTTAGATGGAGCCGGCACTGCTGCTGCTGGCTTTGGGAGATGGGGAAACTGAGGCAGGGCAGGGCTTCATGGAGGGCACGTGAGCAGTGTCACATTGTCACGGATTGCTTTGGGGGCAGCATGTGTCAGGAAACATTTCCCTGGCCATTGGATTGAATGCTGACTGAAGCAGGTCTGTGAACCGGCCTATGCAGGTCTCCCTTGGGGGCTGACGGTCATGAATAAACTCCAGAGCCCCCCAAAATGTCCAGGGGGAGCTTTCCCCTTAGCCAGGCAAGCCCAGAGCCCGTGGGGGGCAGCTCAGCAGCTAGAAAGCCAGGGCTGTTTGCTGCGGGGTTCAGGGTTTGAGTCCGTGTTCATACAGCAGCTTTGCGGGAGAAACCCAGAGTGCTGGGTTCGATGTGCGGGGGACTGTAATCCCACGGTCAGCTCAGCACCAGGACAGGGACCTAGAGGGGCTCTTGACAACTGCAGCTCAGGCAGCCCTGTCGCTGCATTGCTTTGCCTGGAGAGCCTTGAACAGGGGCAAGACTGGAGGGCCCTGCCAGCTCAGGGCCACCAGACCTGTCTATTTGTATCTACCAGTTTGCCCTAAGGGCCACCCACTAACTAGTAGCCCCTACTGTATGGGGCCAATGGCTGAATGACACAACTAAATTCTTGGGACAACAAAGGCAAAAAATAGGACAGGAGTGGCATGAGAGTCAAAGGGTCAAAATGTGAAATGAATGCTCCTGAGCAGAGCTCCTGAGCAGAGCCCCCGGGCTGCGCCCACGGGTCCTCAAAGGCATCCAAGGAACCGGTGGATACTGCCCAGTTGTGCTGTGCTCAGAGGCATGCACGGAGCAGCGAGAGGAAAGTGACCCCACGGTCCTCGGGCACCTTCCTGGCCAGAGCCTCCTTCCTGGTCATGGACAGAGCCCGCTTGGCCAAAGCCAGGAGGAGGTTGACCAGGAGGTCCTGGGACTTGGTAAGGCCAAGGATGGGGTGTCCAAAAATAAAAAGGTGGGGGGTAAAGTTCATCCAGAACCTCAGGAGGAGGCTCTGGCGGTGGAGGTGGAGGGGCTGCAACCTGGCACACTCAAGCATCATGAGTGCCAGGGTCTCCCTCTGCCCGCAGAAGGGGCAGAAGACCGGGGTATCAGTAAAACTCTCCACGTACACGCCCGTGCTGACGGCTCTGTGGAGGAGCTGCCAGCTGAGGTCCCCAGTGGCACATGGGATGAAGGTGAAGTACAGACTCAGCCGGCCCCATGACAAACTCCAGTGGGCTGGAGGACATGGGGGGAATGAGGAGGCCTGATGGTGGGTGACCAGCTAGCAGGGGAAGGGATGCTGGCAACCAGTGGAAAGGGAGATGCAGCGCCCGTCTTTGCCCCGACGGTACAGGTGTCACAGGCCCCTGTGCTGCTCCAGGCCCAGTTCCTGCCCCCGAGATCTGGACCGCCTGGCAGAAATGTCCCTGCTGGGGAGGAAATCCGGAAGCCCAGCCCGGGATTGGCTTCCAGAAGCAGCTGGTGGGGTTTGGAGCTGCCAGGGACAGCCCTGCCAGCGCCGGGTTGGGCAGGTGGCCAGAGCGCGCGATAAGAGCAATTTGTCTCCCCGTTCCACAATTTGTCCCCTCGACACCACCGCAAGGGCAGCATGAAATGACCCCAATGGGGGACAGGTCGTGAGCCAGGGGCAGAGGGGCACGGGACCCAGGTGTCCTTCCTGCCCTCCCGCAGCAGGAAGGAGTCTTGGCAGAGGCGAGGCAGAAGGGTGGATGTGCCTGGGAGGGGGTCGCATTAAAAAGAGGTGGTGATTTAAAGCTGGGGTACTGGCTGGGGCCGGGCTGGGCTAGGAAGGGGCTCTGCTCTCTCTCAGATTGACTTCTCACATCACCTTGCCACCGAAAGGCCACAGGGAAAGGTGGGGAGGGGGCTCAGTCCAGCCCCGGTCTGGACCTTGGCGGCCTTTGTGGGGGCGATGGCGAGGGGGAGATCAAGTGCTGCAGGAGGAGGCAGTGAGCAGGGCTGTGCATGCTAATGAGGTGCCCATTGTCAAAGCTCCTTTGTGCGGCTGGAAGCTCCATTCAGCCCCTCTCCTACTGGGCACACAAAGGAGCCACTGTCCGGCCCGTTCCCCCCACAAACAGTCAGATGCTTTCACAAATTCCCCCTCCCTCCCTGGAGCCCGGCGGCCCTGCCCGGGGCGGCTGATGGATTAGGCCTGCGGTCCCCAAGGGGGTCGGGGCAGCCCGTTCCCCTCACCCTGGGGCAGAGCTGGGGAGCTGGGTGCAGCCGGGAGGGGTCCCTGGCTGACTCCCCAGCCTGGCAGGCAACCCAGCCGGTCACAGCCCAGGGCTGGGCTGCCAGAGGGCTCTCCCACTGCTAAGCAGGCCTGAGCAGGGGGCATTGAGGGGGTTGGAGGCGCTGGGGAGGCCTGGCCTGGGCTTTCTCTGAACGCTGCGGGGGCATTGTGTGCTGGTGGGTTGTGTGTGCCACGTCCTGGCACCTCAGAGCCAGCCTGAACCCTGCTGCCCCAGTTCAGCCAGGACCACCAATGCATTGGGAGGAGGCATCTAAACTATACATTACCCGCACGCGACAGGTCATGCCATGCATATGCACCCATGAGCATGCACGCAAAGACCTGCCCACGATATACATGCCAGTGAGCCCACACATGCCACTGCCCCCACCATACGTGCTCAAGAGCCTCGCAGCACGGGTGAGCACACGCAGACACGCGCCACCAGTGGTTCTCAAGCCCTCGATGGACTTGAGGCATCTCTTAATAGACCTTCAGCCCCCTGGGAAAATGCCACCTCTTCGTTTTCACCCTTTGTTTTGACTACAGGAAAATAATAGAGTAATTCTTCTGTTGCAAAGATCACAGCAGGACAGGGCGTTTTTTAACCCTCTGGATTCCTACTGGAAATCTCTGGGTTTCTCCTGTGAATCGTACTAACACTGCTGACATTGCATGGCATCCCGCGGCACCCATGAAAGGATCTCAGGGCACCCCAGGGTTGAGAATCACTGCTCCGTACGCACCAGGGAGCGTGCAAGCTGCCCGGCTCCTTGCACACACAAAGGCACCCAAAGTGGTGACTGCACGCGTGCTGCGGCAGAGGCCATTGGCAAGTGACATCCACAGCACTGTTCCCACGATGCGCGGCCCGCTGGCCAGGTGCCATGGCCCAGCCCCCACACGCAACGTCCTCACGCCCAGCTTTGCACACACACGCAAACCACTCCCACACCCTCCCTACAACCCGCTGTCCTTGCGCAGTGCCCACCCATAGCTCCCACCCCCAACCCCACACACAGTGCCTCCTACCCCCAACCCATGCACCCTTCTCCCTAAGCACCTGCCCTCAGCCCCTCTTTGTGGCTTCACGTGCCTGGAGCCGTCAGGGCACTGTGCCGGGGTCCCTCTGGAACCCCCTCTCTGCGGCCCCAGCCATGCCCTTCATGCCCTGACCCGGCTCCCTGACACCTGAACACAGGTTTTAACAAGCTGGCTCTTGTTGCGGAGGCCAGAATGCTGCCCTGGAGCTGGAAACATGCTTTGGCCTCCGTCTTCTGCATCGTTCAGGTTACAGTTTAACCCCAGCCCCCGAGGCTGGGAAGACCGTGCTGCCCTGGTGTGAGCAAAGGGCTCTGAGCATCTATGCGGATGCTGGGGGGTCTCACCAGGGTGCTTGCAGAAACCAGGGGTTGTGCTGCTGGGCGCAGAGGGAGGGATGGACCCAGATCTGCCAAACTCACAGGCTACATGAACCACGTTGGGGAGGGAAAGCTGAGGAAACTGGATGTGCCCAAGGTCACACAGTAGGTTATAGCCGAGCTGGGGCTGAGCCCTGTGGTCCAGGGTCCTGCCCCTGTGCCCTCCCTGCTGGGTCACCCCCCTCAGCAGCTTGATGACCAGAACAGGGTCCTGGCTCCCACAGAGACCCGGAGTCCTGTCCTGCGCCCTGGTTTGCTGAATGGCTGTGCCCACCGATACCCACCCGGCTCATGCCTTGGAGCTGAGCAGCTGCTTGCACCCAGGCATCCCACAGCACCGGTGCCTTGCAGTGCTGCATGGGCTGACAATGCCCAGGGATGCCCACAGGCCAGGGATCAGGGTCTTGAAGGCAACCACTGCAAAGCCGGTAAACAGAAGGGCTGGGAAAGCGATTGTCCTGCGTATTTTAACTGATAAACTGTTTAACTGCAAGCTGGTTTCTGCTGTGGAGCATGCTGGAGGGCTGGGAGATGTGGGCCATGAATGTCCTTACACCTGGAGGCAAAGGAGCCAGCTGTTTCACTGAGACCTCCTTTCTCCCAAGTGGCTGTTGGGCACTGGAGTTAAACAGTCACCAGCAAAACCCCTTTTCCCCCTGGAATGAAACATTTCTTCTCTGCTGGCTTGCTGGGCCAGATGTCTAAGTTCAGGATATCATGGTACTTGCAGTCGCCCATCATCGGGCTCTGCTCTGGGCAGATGTGAGTGATCAAATGCAAACCTCAAGCAGGGGTGTAGGTTGTTGGTCTAAGGACACAGGCAGACAAGGTTCTTTGGGTAAACCTGATATTTTTTATTAGACCAGCTCAAATAGCTGGAAAAAATCTTGTTTGCAAGCTTTTGCGTATAAATACCCTTTGTCAGGCTGAGGAAGCATCTGCAATTGGTGTGTGCTCTTCCTGGGTGGAAATCCTTCTTTTTTAAAAAAATACCCTCTGATTTCTTTCTCTATTGAAGGAACATGCACCTGTCTCCCCTGCCCTGAGCAGGTTCCCTTGACAGCAGCCCAGAGGTGGAGGAAAATTGTCTCAACACCCATGATGCCTCTTCCCTGTCCTGTACCTCAGTTTCCCCATCTATAAAATGGAGACTGTGACTCTGTATGCAGAAAGAGGAGTTCTGGCTGTCCAGTACAAGGCCATGGTGTGTGGATTTAGGCTTGCTGTCCCCACATTGCAGAACAGAGTGGAGAGCACTTGGTATTTCCCAGGTTTCTGGTGTTTGCTGGTTGCCACGTGGGGCCAGGAAGGATTTTTGTCTCCCTCCTGTCGTTACGTGTGTCAGAGTTTTTTCTTTCACCTTCCTGAGAAGCGCTGGGTGTTGGCCACGGCAAAGGCTGGGGGATTGTGTCTGGGCTGTGCCAGTGCTCCTGCTGGAATGAAAACCTGGACGTCCCTGGTGAGGGGGGTCTTGCCCCTCTGCTCAGCACCAGACTGACGCTGCATTTGGGGTCAGGAAGGAATATTACTGCCTGAACAGACTGATAGGGACTGGGGGTTTTGCCTTCCTCTGTAGTGTGAGGGGCACAGCTTCTGCCTCAGATCTCTTGAGGGCATTTCAACAACCCCTTGCAGCGGTAGGACATGACAGCCCTTGTCCCCCTGCTTTCAGGTTTAGGGGCTCTTGCTGAGTTTGGACAACGGGCCTTGCATGCGTGAGACAGGTCTGCTTGTGTCATTTTAGGAGCAGATTAGACAAGGATTTGTGTGGGAGGGTTTGGGAATGATTTTGCTTTGGGCAAGGGGTTGGATTAGATGTGACCTCCAGGGGCCTTGTAGCAAGCAGGGTAGATTTGTACCTTATAGACTAACTAAAGTGTGCATATATAGATAACACAAGCTTTTGTGGGCTAGATCTCACTTCAGACTAACACAATTAACTGTGTCTACCTCCAGCGGTCCTCCTAGCCATACTCTTCTCTGAAAGCAGCATTAGCCAGCCTCATGATGCTGGGAGCTGGCCACACGGAAAAGAGGCCCTGTCTAGAAGTGATTACAAACCAAACGCTTCTCGGGAGAAACTGAGGCACAGAGAGGAGGAGGGATGTGCCCAGTGTGTCCAAGCAGGTCTGAGGTGGTGCTGGGAACAGAGCCCTGCGGTCCTGATTGCCAGGAGGATGTGCATGTGCCAGGCTCACTTCCTGCCAGTGCCCTTATCGCGTCAGGCTCTGGAGAACGCTATTGGCCTGCATTGCCCCCCGGGCAGAGGAGCCCGCAGAGGCAACAAGCACAGGCCCAGGCTGATGCTGGCTGCTGATAGCATTTCTGCTTTAATGGAGTTCCCTGGGCTTTGAGCAGGCAGCACAGCCTGGGCACCAGTCATGTCCTGGGGCACCTGCAGCCCATGTCCTCAGGCCCTGGGTGCATCTGCTGCTTTCCTCCCTGCCACAGGGGTGTAGCCCCGTGGGCAGCACAAGCATTGCAGTGCCACCATGCCTGCCCATGCACTGTGGGTGGGCAGCGGCTGCCGTCATCCCCCTTCGCTGATCCCCAACACCCACACTGAATGTGCCGTAGTGGAGGCTGGGCTCTGGCGTGGTTGAGGGGAAAGGGGTGGATGCTGAGAGTTTCAGCCTGGGCTCCTGCACCCTGCGCTGCCCCACAGTCCCTGGCAAGGCCTGCTAGTTGGGTGGACATTACAGGATGCTGCTGGCATACCTGGGGTGGGGAGATCCCCTCCCTGCAGTACCCTGCAGCATGGACACAGCCTCTGAGTCCTCCCAGGGGTTGAGCTTGCACCACCTGGGCCAGGGGTCGGGCTCCAGAGACAAGGCCTGGATGGGCTGCCGGTCACAGAGGCTGGACCTGCCGTGGGTGATGCCTCCTCCCTTGCACTTGGGGTCTTATCAAGCTTCTGCTTGCAAGGCATTCAGTTTTGTGTTGTCGTCCCCACCAGCTCCGGCTGTGAAGCTGTTCCAGCTTCTCCCTGCTCCACTGGGTTGAAACCCTCTCCCTGGGCCCTGCTCGCTCGGTCCTGCCTGGGCTCCCTGTTCTCGTGCCAGCACCAGCTCCGCTCACTCCTCCCCTTCCCCACTGCCTCCCCAGCGCCAAGTGTTCATTGCAGGCATCTCACCCCTCCCTGCCAGGGCTTTGCCTGGCTGAGCCAGCCCCATGCTCCACAGGCCCCTGGCCCCTCTCACTTTGAATTCGCCGTCCAAGTGCCCCTGCCCCGTCTCTCCCCATACTCCCAGTGTCGCACAGCCTCTCCTTGCCACAGCACCCTCTCGGCAGTGGAGAGTGGTCCAGGGACAGTGCAGCACCCTGGGGCCTCCTCCCTGGCCATTTGTGACTGCAGAGCCCCAAGCTGATGTGTGCAACCTCACACTCGGTGCCTTCGGTCTCCACCCTGCTTCTGTTACTCCCGTCTGGTTCATCCAAGCTGTCCAGGATGCTATCCCCTTCCTCCTCCCTAATAGCAGGACCCCCCTACAAAAAATCCCTTCACCCAGTCTCTGCCAGCCCCGGCTCTGTGGTAGAGCTGGGGGACAGCGGAGGAAAAGAAAGGCAGAGGGTGGGCACCAGTTAACCAGGCTGCAAAACTGCAGGGGCAGAGGACAGCAGGAGGGTGGGCTGTTTGGACCTTCAGGTCCCACCATTTGAAGTCATTATTATAATCGATTGATACGTATCTTGATGACTGAGAGGCCTGGTGGGGGCCCCTGGTCTGCTGCTACCTCTGTTATTTATCTGTGCTATGATGGGGCATTCAGGACACCCGTTGAGGCCCTGCTGCGCTAGGGGCTGTATGTGCATACAACCAGAGGTAGCTCCTGTCCCAGTCTCAGCGGAAAGCCCTAAGGCAGATGGAGCCGTGCATGGGGAGCCCAGGGGAGCAGTGGAGCAGCCCCAGTAAGCTAGGGGGCATGTCCCAGCGGTTCATCGTTGGTCAGGGCTGTGGCAGGTCAGACAAAGTGAATCACAGACATGAGATCCCTGCTGTGGCTGCTGCGGGGCACTGTCAGACTAGCTACTCCACAGGGTGGAGGCACGAGAGTTGGGAAAGCACGTACCTGCAGTCAGCCACCACTCCCTGAGTCCGTGCCATGGGAGACGGCGCCCCACTATCCCCATTTCACAGGTGGGGATGTTGAGGCCCACAGTCGGGGTTAAGGGCAGGAAGGGGACTAGAGACCAGATCTGTAGCCCACCAGGAGCTGTGGACAGCACTCAGGGCTCTGCAAGTGCCAGGAAGCACTCTCCAGGGCTGGACCCGGTCCCTGGTATGGGACACTTGGCTAAACTGCAGGCTCCCCCATGGGCTCCTTTCCATCAGGCGCTCAGAGCATCCTGCCGCGTGGACCTGTTTGCACCTGGAGCCAGGTATGCGGTTCCTCGCAGGCTGCTCCGCTGCTCTGAGTCGTGCCAGCAAAGCACTCTGGCTACCTCCCCATCATGTCGTAGCACCTGGTGGGAGAGCTAGGCCTGGCACTTCATCGGCAACACTCCCCATGCCAGGCCTGGGGCTGTGGCGCTCGCAGCAGGCAGGGCTGTCTCACCAGGTCTTGGCTCACTGTGACCGTGTCCCTTCCCCCGGCTGAGCTCTGATACTGGAGTAAGCACATGCCATTGCCCTGGCATGCACCACGAGTGGGTTTTGGACCCCAGGTCTTCTGCACCGGAGTGAAAGGCATAGCTCCGGGAACAGGCAGCAGTAGCAGGTGGTTATCTGCTCTCGGGGGCACAGTGCATGCTCTGCTAGTATGCTCCACCATGCCCTGCTCTTCTGGTCCCTACTTCTCCCATTGAGGCCCTGCCGTAGTCTCTGCCCTGCCTTACACTGCAATGGTGCCTACAGACCCAAACGTGGTCAGGGCCTTGGGGTGCCGCGTGCTGCACAAACAGTCCTGGGCCAGCCCATCACCATGTAACTACACAGGACAGGAGGGACCAGGTCCAGAGCGCAGTGGGAGGAAGGGTCAGTGGGGACGGGACCCAGGCATCCAGGCTCCTAATTCCAACCTGTCTTTGCCGCCTGTTACTTCCCTGCCTGCCTGCCTGGTTCAGGTGTGTGGGGTCACGTCGCCCCCTCGTGGCCGTGGCCCATCCAGGCTCCAGCTGCAGGGCCGTGGCCTGAGCATACACATTGCACAGGCTGACGAGCTTGGTGCCTAATGGAAAGATGTCTGTGGGATCAGCACAGTGGGGGAAGTCAGGGCGGAGGGGCCAGAGCTTCTCATTGCCTCAGTGCTGCTGGGCTGCATTGCATCTGCTGTTGTGCTAGGCACGGGCTGTCGCTGGAAGAGCCTGACTTACCTCACCCTGCACAGGGGTGAAATACCCTTAGCAGAGGTCTCGGCATGGAGGAGAAAGGGGCTGGGGCATGATCCCCTCTGGCCTCTTGCTGGCATGGCTCAAATGGCAGGCGACTCGCTCAGCTTGGCCATCCCAGAGGAGCATATCCAGCTGTCCGGCCGGCTGTGGGGCCAGGCTCCTGCGCTAGACAGGATGAGGCCTCCCAGCAGCAGCAGGACCCCTCAGCCACACCATGGCAAGGGGACAGTGCTGCCCTACAGCCCCAGCCAGCTCCTTTTGCCTCCTTACCCTCCAGTACCTCCAAGGAGCAGATAGGGCCAGCTGGCCCCATGGCCCCCCACCACCTGCACCGTGGCGCTGGCTTTGGGGCCAGATCTCAGGACTGTCTAAGGAGAGCACAGGCATCTCTGCAGAGCAACATGAGCCTGAACCATGAGTCTGAGCCACAGCGTGAGACAGCACCAAAACGCCGGGGTCTGGGCAGCCTGCTCTGACCCCACACCCCTGCCAGGCTGGAGGAGAACCCAGGGCTCCTGGCTCCCAGGACTGACCCGACACCCTTCCCAGGCTAGACTAGCAGGTGCTGGGAGTGGCTGGTGTGAGGGGCTGGCAGGGTCCCCATGGCCTTCGCTAGAGGTCTCCTGCAGCCCCAGCCCTTCTGCACCACACTGGAGGCAGGAAGGGCCATGCCGCACAGGTGCCTGTCCACTGGCATCCAACCCCATCCAGGGAGCTGCTTTCCCAAATCGCTGTGCTCCTGGCCGCGGTGCATTGTGGGAGAAGTGGCACGCCGCTGGCAGAACAGCCGGGGCAGCGAGTTCATCCATCTCCCCTAGGCCAGGGACCAGCAATTATTTTGGCTGGAGGGCTGCTTAAAGATTTCTGGTGACCGGTGAGGGCTGCAAGGGTAGCTCCGCCCCTTGACAGGTGCCCCGCCCCTGTTGCCATTTTGGGACAGAAAGGCCCACCCCATAACCTCTGACCTTTGCCACTGCAAGTCCCTCCCTTTGCCCCCAGAAGTGCTCCTTGTGGGAAGGGGTTTGCCGTCTTGGAACCAGGGAAAAAATATATACTAAAAAAATCAAACATTTACAATAAAATATTTTAATAGTATTTCAAAAAACATTTTTGTCCTGACTTGAGTGAGTTTGTATCATGTATATAGAGATGATCGCATCCTAGGTCAAAATGAAGTCTTAGTCTTGTATATTGTGGAAGGGTGTGGGGGACTGGGCATGGGGTTTGTGGGGGATTGTGGGTGTATGTGTGTGTGTGGGGTGTGGGCATGTGTATGGGGTTTGTGGGGGTATGAGGGTTTAGGATTTGTGGGGTATGTGTAGGAGGAGGTGGTTGTGGGGGGTGTGTGCGGGATTGTGGGTACAGGCCCTCGCAGTGCTCACGGCCCACATCAGGCTGAGCCCCCTGGCAGTGCACAGTGCCAGCAAGTCCCAGGACTGCCCGTGGCTGGGCCGCTGGCTCCATTGAGACCCACACCATCAGGGAGAGCCCTGCACAATGAAGTCGGCGGTGCAAGTGGTGGGGCTCGGTTGGGGCGCCTAGAGGGGGGCAGATGTGGCCCAGCTCCATAGCATAGAGCTCCCCGCCATCCCCCGTGACCTGCACACAGCAGTGAGTGGGGCTGGGACGTCAACTCCATCACACAGGGCTCCCCCTGGGCTTACGGCTCAGGCGGACAACCCGGGGACCTGCATGTGAGCCCTGCGCAATGGAGCCAGGTGGCTCCTGCACCCTTGCTAACCCATGCTCCGTGCTCCTGCCATCCTGCCCTAGATCCCTGGCAGCCCCAGCCCTGGTGCACCGGTGTGGGCCCCATGCTCCCACCCAGCTGCCGCTTCACTCCCACCCACCACTGCCACCACTGCCACTGCCACCACCACCATCACTTCCTTACTTTCCCCCCCACCTGCCGCCACCTGCCCACCCCCACTGCCACTTCCCTCCCACCACCGCCACTTCCCCTCCCCAGCTCACCTGCTGCCGCCGCTGCTTCCCTACTTGCAGGGCTGTGGTCAGGGCCATCCTGCGGGTGAATGTGTGAGCGCAGTGTGCACTGCCCCCATGGGAGTGAGTAGGGTTGGCCGCGTGTGAGCACCCCATGCTAGGCACCCACCTGCAGGCCAGATGCAACCGCCTGGCAGGCCGGATGCAGCCTAGGGGCTGCTTTTTGCCCCAGGCCCCAGCAGCAGGCACTCACCCAGGTCAGACCAAGCAGGGTCTTCAGCCGGTTGCAAGGGGTGATGCACACACATTGGGCTCTCAGACCAGCACCCCGCTTCATCGGGCTCCAGGCACAAGGGCAGCCTTTTGCATGATTCACCACAGGGTACAGACACAGGCCTGGTCACTAATCCTCCCTCGTTTGGTAGCTCGGGGCTATTAGCACTGTTGGAAACAAGGGGAAAATGAGGCACAGATCTAAAGGCACACACAGAGGAGGACTTTGGGTTAGGGTCTTGTCCAATGGTGGGACTGGCAGGAGGTTCAGGGGATGGAGAGGGAGGTCCAGGAGCTCCTAGTCCCTTGCCTGGTCTCTGCACCCCCAGCCCACACCCCTGCCTGCTATGAATGGTTGTAATGACACCCATCCAAATTCAGTCCCAGAGACAGTGGGGAACCTGGAAAAGGGGAAAGCTCGTGCTGGATCCATGCTTCTCCAACCTCTTCACAGTGTCCTAGTGCAGCCATGCAGGGCTATAGCCCCCCTTGCAGAGATGGAAAAACTGAGGCATGCAGCGAAAGACATGCTTAGGGTCTGGGACAAAGCAGGAGCTTGGCCCCCAGCTTGTGCCAGTCCCTAACCATTGGGTCACCCTTCCCTTGCTGTTGAGCCCCAATCCTGGTGAAGAACCATGGGGCTGGGTGCTGGGGAGCACACTGAGCACTGGTCTCTTCCCATCATTTCCCAGCAGGGCCATGCTGCTGGGGGCTTGGTTCCTCACTGGCTGTCTTGACCCACCCAGGGTCTAGGCTCCCCAGGGGTGGTGCTTGGGCACTGCTGTGACTTCACCGGGGCAACAGTGACCCCAGGCTAGGGCAGCTCAGCTCACACAGGTGAGTATGGCCCCCAGGCACCAAGCACAGGACAGATGCAGCAGGGCCAGGCTACAGGTGCCTGCGCCTGTGTTTCAGGTCAACGCAGCATGTAGCTGCAGCAGCACTCACCTGGAGTCCCCCACCCGCCTGCCCACCACCCCCGCCGCTCTGCTTTCATCTCTGGGGATGCATTAGCCTACGGGTCCCAGAACAAGGGAGCATTAAGATGCTGCCAGGGCGCTGGGCAGCTGAACTGCAAGCAGGCCTGGAGCAAGGAGGGGTGATCACTGGTGCTGAGCCTCACGCTCAGCACCTTCTTCAAGCTGGTTTTCTGGGTTGGCCATGGAGCTTTTTGAAACACAAAAAGATAGGCTGTGTGTGAGTGCATGTGCACATATGCATACGTGTGTGTGTGTGTGTGCGTGTGTGTGTGTGCATGTGTGCATGCATGCATGTCTGTGTGTGTGTGCCTGCATGCATGTGTGTGCATGTGCAGGCATGTGCGTGTGCATTTGTGTATGTGTGTCTGCATGTGCGCAGGCTGGCATGTGTGTACGTGCACATGAGAGAGAGAGAGAGTGCATGTGTGTGTGTGTTTGTGTGTGTGATTTAACCCTTTCCTTGCTGCCACTGCCCACACTCAGAGCCCAGGGGAATACCAAGGAGAACAGAGAATGGAGGGTTTGGGTTCCCATCTCTTGCACTGTGTGCCCTGGCACAGGATCTTTCTCAGAGGCTTCCCCTGCAGCCCAGGCCTGTGCAGAGACAGGAGCTGGGTGCATGGGAAGCCACATGAAGCTGGTCATCTTCCAGTTACAGAAAAAAACGGGAGGGGGAGAACTTCCCTGAGCCCAGCCCCCAGGAGTGCTAGCAGCAAGGGGCCCAGCTGCTCTGCAGAGCCCCTGCCCCTTCCTGCATGCTCCTGGGACAGGTAAAGCAGCTTTGCCTCCCAGGCGCTCCTTGCTTTCCACTGCCTCCCCAGAGCTGCCCTGCTCAGTGTGTGCAGGTGCGAAACCGGTCTGCTGGCCCACAAAGCCCCCTTTGTGCAGAGGGAGATTGAAGAACCAGGCAGCACAGCCTTCCCCAGCTCCCCCCGGGGCTCCCCACTGAGAGCGGTGCTCCGCGGCTTTGTTTCCGGCTGGCACAGGGAGACTGAGGACGGGCAAGACTAGGCCTTTGCTTCCCTCCATGGTGGATTAGGGTCATAGCACCACAGGGGCTGCCACTGGCTCTGCCCTTATGTCATGGCCCCCTCCTGCTGGGACAGGCACCCAGAAAGGTTCAGAGAGATGCCTCCTGTCCCCCGGGCAAGCAGGCCCCACCAGCCAGGCTCAATATGCTCTTCCCCTCCTGACACCTGTTGTGGGTGCTCTCATTGCCGCTGGTTTGAGGGTTAACACCATGGGGGGGCAATAGACTCAGGCTCTTGGCAGACTCTGGCAGGGGCTGCTGTATCCATCCCACAGGTCTCCCATTTGCAAAAGGTACTTTGCCAACCCAGGGGCTAGGAGCTCTTTTTAATGCAAGCTGAGGTTCGTGGCATCCACACCCCATGATCCCAGGAGCCAAGATCCACAGCCCGGGCCCACAGAGCTGGTGCCCTCCCCGCAAGCTGTTTACAACCCACTGGAAATGAGACTCACGCTCAGGTTTTTTTGCCCAGGCTGCTAATCTCATGCCCTGCCCCAGAGCTGGACACTTAAACACTCCCAATTTAGAAGTGTCTTTTGTGACCATCTTCTGTTATAAGCTGACCCATCGCTGTTGGATCCAGCACTGTCGGCAGTGGGAAAATCCCGGCTCTCCACAGTCTCATTCAGTCGGGTTTTATTAAACAGCTGAAGCAGAGAGACGTGAAGAGGCTGGCAGAGGACAGGCACAGCCAGGCTAGGGGCTGAACCTAGGTCGCTGACACCCCAGAGCAGGGCTAGAGACACCAGGTGCTGCTCTGTAGGGCTCCTTGTCTCTGCAGCTTGCAGGAGGGTTGGTGGGGAAGCTTTTCGAGCCTAAATTTAGACCGCCATTGTGGCTTTTCCCTGGCCCCCTGAGACCACAAAATGATATGAGCTGGGCCTCTAGTGCTGGACACACACATACATCCCCCTCCCCACCGCCCTCCCCATCTTTTGTGCCTCTCAAAGCTCCAAGGGCTTTCCAGAAAACTGCTTGGAGAAGGTCCCGGGAGTGAGGTTACAGGGAACCAGATCTGCCGGCTATTCAGTGCTGTGGCAGATTGTCAGCTCAGATTTTGCACAGTGTGTTTTTGGCTGGCAGACAGCGACTGGAGCAGGGGCCGCTGCCTGGGGGAGGGAGCTCAGCCCTGCCGGCCCAGCTTGCCGTCATCTAACCTCTTGGCAAAACTACAGTCAACCTTGCCACAACACCAGACATCACACCCGAACCTGCCACAGAGAAAGCAGGGGGACTGCGGCAGCCAATGTCCTGCTGTTGTAAAGGGTGTTAATATATGCTGGAGAGATCCCAGATAGAGGCTGTGCCCCTGCTAGAGAGGGAGGTAAAACCCCCCAGTCTATACCAGTCTGACCCAGGAGGTAAAATCCTTCCTGACCCCCAAATATGGCATCAGTCTGACCCTGCACAAGACCTGGCACTAACTCCAGCCCTTCCTGCTTGCCCTGCAAGGAAAGGGAGCAGACGTGTGGTTCTGATGTTGGCCTGTGTTTCTATGTTCACGTGTGTATATGCATGCATGTGTGCATGTGCACGCGTATGCAAAGCAGGAGCCCCGAGAAGTGGCACACTTATAACCCGTGTTATTTAATATCTTCATCAGCAATTTGGATGAGGGTGTGGAGAGCACCCTCTCCAAGTTCATGGATGACACCAAGTTATGGGGCAAAGTTAACACACCGGAGGGCAGGGAGCAGATACAGGTCGACCTGAACAGGTTGGATCAATGAGCAGAACGAAATAGGATGCAATTCAACAAAGATTGGTGACGGACAGAGGGGACAAGGCTGAACTCCTCAACGAGTTCTTTGCCTCAGTGTTCCTAAGCGAGGGGCACGACAAGTCTCTCACTGGGGTTGTAGAGAGGCAGCAGCAAGGCGCCAGACTTCCACGCGTAGACCCTGAGATGGTGCAGAGTCACTTGGAAGAACTGGATGCATTTAAGTCGGCAGGCCCAGATGAGCTCCATCCAAGGGTGCTGAAGGCACTGGCCGACATCATTGCAGAGCCACTGGCGGGAATATTTGAACGCTCGTGGCGCACGGGCCAGGTCCCGGAGGACTGGAAAAGGGCCAGTGTGGTCCCCATTTTCAAGAAGGGGAGGAAGGAGGACCCGGGCAACTATAGACCAGTCAGTCTCACCTCCATCGTTGGTAAAGTCTTCGAAAAAATTATCAAGGCTCACATTTGTGAGAGCCCGGTAGGACAAATTATGCTGAGGGGAAACCAGCACAGGTTCTTAGCAGGCAGATCATGCCTGACTAATCTAGTCTCTTTTTATGACCAGGTTACAAAACGCCTGGATGCAGGAGTAGGGGTGGATGTTGTATACTTAGACTTCAGGAAGGCCGTCGATACAGTATCCCACCCCATACTGGTGAACAAGTTAAGAGGCTGTGACTTGGATGGCTGCACAGTCCGGTGGGTGGCGAATTGGCTGAGGGTCGCACCCAGAGAGTTGTAGTGGATGGGTCGGTTTCGACCTGGAAGGGTGTGGGGCAGTGGGGTCCCGCAGGGCTTGGTCCTTGGACCGATACTCTTTAATGTCTTCATCAGTGACTTGGACGAGGGAGTGAAGTGTACTCTGTCCAAGTTTGCAGATGACACAAAACTGTAGGGAGAAGTGGACACACCGGAGGGCAGGGAACAGCTGCAGGCAGACCTGGATAGGTTGGACAAGTGAGCAGAAAACAACAGAATGCAGTTCAACAAGGAGAAATGCAAAGTGCTGCACCTAGGGAGGAAAAATGTCCAGCACACCTACAGCCTAGGGAATGACCTGCTGGGTGGCACGGAAGCGGAAAGGGATCTTGGAGTCCTAGTGGACTCCAAGATGAACACGAGTCGGCAGTGTGACGAAGTCATCAGGAAAGCTAATGGCACTTTATCGTACATCAGCAGATGCATGACGAACAGATCCAAAGAGGTGATTCTTCCCCTCTATCGGGCGCTGGTCAGACCGCAGTTGGAGTACTGCGTGCAATTCTGGGCACCGCACTTCAAGAGGGATGTGGATAACCTGGAGAGGGTCCAGAGAAGGGCCACTCATATGGTTAAGGGCTTGCAGACCAAGCCCTACGAGGAGAGACTGGGGCACCTGGACCTCTTCAGCCTCCGCAAGAGAAGGTTGAGAGGCGACCTTGTGGCTGCCTATAAGTTCGTCACGGGGGCACAGAAGGGAATTGGTGAGGTTTTATTCACCAAGGCACCCCCGGGGGTTACAAGAAATAATGGCCACAAGCTAGCAGAGAGCAGATTTAGATTGGACATTAGGAAGAACTTCTTCACAGTTAGTGGCCAAGGTCTGGAACGGGCTCCCAAGGGAGGTGGTGCTCTCCCCTACCCTGGGGGTCTTCAAGAGGACGTTAGATAGGCATCTAGCTGGGGTCATCTAGACCCAGTACTCTTTCCTGCCTATGCAGGGGGTCGGACTCGATGATCTGTTGAGGTCCCTTCCGACCCTAACGTCTATGAATCTATGAAAGATAAATGTAAGGTGCTCCACCTAGGAAGGAGGAATCCCCTGCACATCTATAGGTTGGGGGATGACCTCCGCAGAAGCTCAGAGGCTGAAAGGGATCTTGAAGTCATAGTTGACTCCAAGATGAACATGAGCCGGCAATGTAACGAGGCCATCAACAAAGTCAATCGCACCTTGTCGTGCATTAGCAGATGCACGACCAACAGATTGAGGGAGGTGCTGCTCCCCCTCTATGCGGCATTGGTCAGGCCGCAGTTGGAGTACTGTGTCCAGTTTTGGGCGCCGCACTTCAGGAGGGACATGGAGGATCTGGAGAGGGTTCAGAGGAGGGCCACTTGCATGATTAGTGGTCTCCATGAAAGACCCTACGAAGAGAGGTTGAGGGATCTGGATCTCTTCAGCCTTTACAAAAGAGGGCTGAGGGGTGACCTTGTAGCCACCTATAAGTTTATCAGGGGAGGACAACAGGGAATTGGGGATGCACTGTTTACCAGAGCAACCCAGGGAGTGACTAGGAATAATGGGTGCAAACTAGTGGAGAGTGGATTTAGGTTAGACATTAGGAAGACATTTTTCACAGTAAGGGTGGCAGAGTCTGGAATGGGCTGCCAAGAGAGGTGGTGCTGTCACCTAACTTGGAGGTCTTCAAGAGGAGGCTTGACAATCACCTGGCTGGGGTCGTCTGACCTCGGTCCTCTTTCCTGCCAGGGGCAGGGGGACGGACACGATGATCCAGTGGGTCCTTTCCGACTCTATAATCTATGAATCTATGAATCTCATGCCCAGATACAAGGGGGCTGGGCCTGTGATCTGCTGTGGGGGGCTCTGCAAATGATCCCCCCTTATGTTGTGATAAACCTGTGCTCTCGGTAGGCAGGGGGAGGAATGGGTGAACTGCTTATTCTCCCCGCTAAAGACTTTCTCCCGATCACACTGTGAAGGAAGAGGCTGAAGCTGTAGGCAGATGCATCTCCTTCCCATGCCCCTTGCTCACAGCCACCTGCACATGGGCATGGCCTGCGATCAGGGTTCGAATTAAACTTTGACTCTTGGGGGGGGGGGGAGGTCTGCAAAAAAAAGCTGTCTGGGGTTGGGGCTGTGCACACAGATCCCAGCAAGTACCACAGGGCTGGGGCTAGCAGCGGTGGCAGCCGGAAGAAGCCAATGCCACCGCAGCCTGGGCTGCTTAGAAAGGTGTTGGGCGAGCCAGGGGTTGTGTGCGGTGGTGCATCGGCTCTGGGCTGTTGTGGGGGGGCAAGGGGTGCTTACCGGCCTGTGGCAGGTTCTTGTCTCTTGGGGCGGCTCAGCCCTTGGCAAACTCCCCTGCAATTTGAACCATGCCTGGGAGGGGATGGGGAGGCAGAGCTCTGATGCACCCCAGCTGCTGCAGAAGCCCCTGGGGGCTGCAGGCATTACAGCAGCCCTGGGGCTGCAGTGAATTAGGGGGAGAGACAAACTTTAAGGCCAGCTTCACTCTCCTGCCCCTGGGGTCTGTGCTGAGCACAACTCAGCTGGCACTCTGAGGCCTGTGGCACAAGGATAAGTGAGGGGCATCTGGAGGGGTGAACTGGGAGAGAAAATCTAATGACGAGGCTGTGGCACTGGGGACATGGGATCCACTCCCTGTTGTAACAACCGTGCTTTATCTACTGACCGGTTGATGCAAACTGCTGGTAGTCACCTAGCGCCTCCATACTGGCCTCCCCATTGCAGAGCCCTGAATCCCTCTGGGTCTCTCTCCTTCTATCTATAAAGGGGATGGGAGCTCAGCCCTGCTTCACTGGGTGGACAAGAGCCTTATGGAAGGGGTTATGACAGTAGGGGCTGTGCCAGCGCCCTGCATATACACACCGCCTGCCCTGGGCGCTCCCGTCCTACAAGCTCACCCCCAAGTCCTGAGACCGAGCTGGACCTGAGAGAGCAGGGAACGCCAGGCCCTTTTCAATGTGTGTTGTTCGGGATCTCATTATTTGGCCAGGCTGGGCTGTTGGGACCCAGAGGCCTTCAGGCCTGGGTTTGATCTTTGTGCATAGCTCAAGCTGCATGCTTAGCTAAATTGCAGTTGAGACATGAACCCAGTGAAAGGAGCAGATGGAAAAATACTGTCCCTGACTTAAAATGAATCAGGAAGTTGGTTAACCACATCGAATAACTATAACTTGGGCAAAAGAGGAACAGTCAGAGCAAAATCTACCTTCTCCCAAGAATGATAAGATTACCTCGGAATTGAAAATTCCAGTTCAAGGGAACCATATTTGGCAAACGAAAGCAAAATTATTAATTTGCATTAAGAGGAAGGCTTCAGTTAATTTTATGCATGTATATAAAGAGAGGTGAGAGAGGGAACCCTCCAGATTGCCCCTGAGGAAAGCCTTGGATCCTGTCACTGATCCAAGATCCTGTCTTGATATGAGACCTGGGAACCAGGAGCCCCAGACAAGACTTCATGGCCTAATCAACCAGTGAAATTGCCTTCACAACATTACATGGTGGTGAGCCTCTGCTTTGACTAGCTACAAACTTCAAATGTTTAACTGCTAATGCTGCGTCAATTCTAATTAGAGTTAAAATCATAGCATCATAGAAAATGAGGGGTGAAGGGACCTCAGGAAGTCATATTTACTCCAACTCCCTGCTCAAATCAAGACCAGCCCCAACTCCATCATCCCAGCCAAGGCTTTGTCTAGCCAAGTTTGAAAACCTCCAAGGATGGAGCATCCACCACCTCTCTGGGTAACCTGTTCCAGTGCTTTACTATCTTTCTAGTGAGAAAACGTTCTCTAATATCTAACCAAAACTCTCCTTGCTGCAACTTGGGACCGTTGCTCCTTGTTCTGTCATCTGCCACCGCTGAAAATAGTCCAGCTCACACCTTCCATTGTCATCAGGTATTTGCAGGCTGTTATTAAGTCCCCTCTCAGTCTCCTCTTCTCTAGACTATATAAACCCAGTTCCCTCAGTCTATCCTCATAAATCATGATCCCCAGCCCCTGAACCATTTTTGTTGCCCTCCACTGGACTCTGTCTAATTTGTCCACCTCCTTTCTGTAGTGGGGGGCCCAAAACTGGACACAAGACTCCAGATGTGGCCTCACCAGTGCTGAATAGAGGGGAAGAATCACTTCCCTTGACCTCCTGGCAACACACCTACGTACCTACTAACATACCTACCACTTGTATCTGTTAGGGTTCAATAAACTCACCTTCAGTTTAGGACAACTGTGTCTTAGTCTCCTTTCCTGATATAAGACCCATTACAATGTCACAAGGATGCAATAGATTGGCAGAGAACGCAGGCAGCCAGGTAACGGGTGTGGACGGTGGATGTAGGTTCCCTTGTGTTGTTTGGGCTGTGGCTGTAGGTCCAGCAACATGGTGCAGTCATTTCTGGTTTGTGGAAGGATGCAGGTCTGATCGTGTCATTTTGGGAGATCTAAAACACACGTTTTCAAGGCATGACTATGGATGTAGGTTGTCAGATGATCGTGGCTGGAGGTCATCTGTTTAAGCTTTAGACAAGGTTTTCCCCCAGGGTACAACTATAGATGTAGGTCATCAGGCAACTGTGGATGTAGGTCATTTAGATATGACTGAGGTAGGTCATTTATTCATTCCCACGGTCTGACCATGGATGTAGGTCATTTTGGACCTTGGGAAAGCGATACTTGAGACACTCACAAATTATAGTAACTAGTCCTTCTTGGTGACTAGGGTCGCAACCTGTTGCCCAGAATGACCACCCCAACCAGTATCCTCCCATTGATGGGGACCAGACGCTGGTAGAGCAATGGGCCCTATTAGAACAATGGATTAAAAAACAAGGTACTTGTCCATGGAGTTGAGTGCCTTTCAGGGACACGATGCCTTAAAGCAGGTTGAAAGGCATTCAGTGTTTGGGCTACTGCCACCAACCAAAAATAACTGAGGAAAAGCAGAAAACAGGAGCCGCGTGGGCTCTCTGGAAGGTTGCAAAGCACTATTCATGTTTAGTTCAAAACCACAAACAACAGATAGCTGCTTTGCTATGGGAAAGGGAGCAGCTTAAGAAAAAGGTTGATAAATATAAAGCTCAATTCTGTGGTGCAAGTGCAAAAGCACCACAGACTGCTACAGCCTGGTGAGCCACAGCGGCAGTAAATTTGCTGAGAAAAGGAAACCACTATATTGTGGGTGATTTTGGTGAATTGGTATCGGGAATGTATGAATCCGAAAGTTTTGCAGCACTTTTCCCTAATGTAAAGGGTAGATTACTTAGTGTTAAAACTATTTGTTCCCCAGGAAAGTGCTTTTTCATAACAAAAGATAGCAGCCACTGAAAATTATGCAGGGAGCTAAAGACAGCTACAAAATTGGGCAGAAGACTATAAAGTGTAACCAGGAGGGGAATCAAGGCAAAGCCTTGGCTCCCCCAAGCAAAGGGCAAACTTGTCTGCCCCCCCGCCCCTCCCCAGTTTAATCCTTGCAGTCATTGACACCCATTAAACAGCTAAACTGTTTCTGTCTAGGTCAAAATTTGATACAAAGGGGGTGGCACCAAGGCAATCAATGTTAATTGATATGGGTGCCTCATTTTGAATTGTAAGTAATGGGAAAAAAAGAAGAGGAACTTGGATAAATGTGGTTTGCACACACACATTTGGTTAGGTTACAGCAAGCTGATAAGAAAGTAATTCAGTTTAATAAAAAGGGCTTGTCAGGCCTCTGAAATTAAGAATCCCTAGAGCTCTGGGCAAGTAAAATGGGCAAGCCACACTTTAAAAATGGCTCTAAAGA
This sequence comes from Alligator mississippiensis, assembly GCF_030867095.1. Taxonomy (NCBI): domain Eukaryota; kingdom Metazoa; phylum Chordata; order Crocodylia; family Alligatoridae; genus Alligator; species Alligator mississippiensis. The sequence goes on along the minus strand of NC_081838.1, from coordinate 20,900,392 downwards.
AGTAGTGAACCAACAAGGCAGAGAGTGAAATGTAAAATAGCCATTGATTCTCAGGACTTTGTGAAAAACAGCAGTTGCTCGTGAAGTGACTTCCCACTACTAAGCCATGACTGGCAGAGAAAAATGCAGATGCCCAAGCTTTAAAGGTAAAATGTAATCAGATGGACTGGCATTTTGGGCCGCTTGAAAAACCTGTCAATGGAAGAGCTGGTGACCCGGTCATGACAGAACAAGGAGCAATGGTCTCAAGTTGCAGCAAGGGAAGTTTAGGTTAGATATTAGGAGACATTTTCTCATGAGAAGGGCAGTAAAACACTCGACCAGGTTACCCAGAGAGGTGGTAGAGTCTCCATCCTTGGAAGTTTTCAAAACCCGGCTAGACAAAGCCTTGGCTGGGATGATGGAGTTGGGGCTGGTCCTGCTTTGAGCAGGGGGTTGGACCAGTTATCCCTTCCAACCCTCATTTTTATGATTATGTGTACCAGTTTACTGGAAAAAAGCCAGTGCTCCATCAGGGCTGGACCTGCCAGAATTGCAAATAAGGCGACTCCTACTGTTTACCAAATTAAAATACAGTCAAAGGGAAAGGAAATCAAATTTAAATGGGTCCATGCATCACAATTAAAGGCTTGAAAAGGGGGCAAAACTCCTAATAGTAATAACCAGATGTTTAGCAAGGTATCTGCCTTGGCAGTTTCTTAATTTTATTTTGCAAGTTAAACATGCATTCCCCATGGACTATTCAGCAAAAGAAAACATCCATGGGCTTCCAACAACTGAGTTAGTAAAATGCTTGTTACGATATGGAAAGGAAAAAAACAAAACACCTGGACAAGATAGGTTGGTAAATACAGGGCTGAACGTCTCCAGTTGAGAGGACGTGGCCTAGAAAGGACCCCAGCACGTGGCAGGCCTGAGAGCTGCAGGGGCTGAGGGAAGGGCTTGGGGGGAGAACAACCATTTGAAAAGGCGCCCATCATTGTGGGTGCCCTAGGGGCAAAATCCCAAGGGAAATCTGCTTCTCAGAGGCATAGGCAGTGGAAGGCCAGAGCTAATAGGGCTTAGTCCCCCAAACTAATTTTGTGGTAGCCAGCAACAGCAGCAGGACCACGGCGCCGCTGTCCCGTAGTGCCCGGTGCTGCTCCTCCACCACCGCACACAGCACCAGCGCGTGCTGGCCCTGCGAGAGGGAGGAGCAGGGGTCAGCCCCCCCAAATAATATTTTTTCCTGCCACCTGTGCTCAGAGGCATTTTAAGGTCCCCTGAGTCAGGGCTGTGGCAACAGCCCAGCGGGCCATGCCTTCCAGCAGGGACCGGAAGGGATGCCCAAGCCTTTGTACCCCTCGGCATGGCGGCGAATGTTAACACAGGGCTTCCCAGGGGCCAGCCAGCGGATCAATGCCCCGTCCTCTTCTCTCGTTCTTGGAAGGCCACGTTGGTAGCGGCAGCAAGAAGGAAACCTGGAAGGAAAGAGGCCCCATTCTGCAGGGAGAGGTTCACGGGGGGTAACCTAGCTGCTTGCAGGACTCCGCCAAAGACCTCAGGAGCCCCTGGACATGGGGCTGAGTCAGACAAAAGGGACCCCAAATGCTCCCCAGGCTTCTCTGCACACCCGGTGCTCTTGCCCCCACCCCAGCCAGGCTTTGCTCCATCTCAGCTTCTCGCCCTGTCAAAATTATGGTAATGAAGGCAGATTTGTCCTGCTCCGGTGCAAAAGCAGCCAGCTCACCCCAGCAGTTGGCAGTGCCGCCCTCGCCCTGGGCCCTGGCCGGCAGAGAGGAAACCTGCAGTGCCAACCATGGGCTTCTTACGGGCAGGGAACACTGTGCCCTCTTTCCAGCCGGCAGATGGATGGACAGATGGACAAATGGCCCTTCAGGGTGGTGCGAACGATGGGGTGAATGGGGTGGATGGACAGAAAGACGCTTCCTGGGCCCTCCGCCCATGTCTCCCTGTCCCCCTCACGCTCCTCCTTTCAGCAGCCACCGGAAAAGCCAGGAAGACGAGAAAGGACCAGGCAGGGGCCAGTGGAGATTGGAGGGCCCGGCGAGCCCTTCGCTTCCAGGAGAAGTTTCCAAACATTGACGCAGGGATGAAAAGGGCCTTTCTTGTTCCCTCCGTACTTGTTTTCTGCTTGCGGGGCCGGGGGGGCCGGGCCGTGACTCAGTCGGAAACACACATCGCTTTCTTCCCGGCCGGTTTTGTCTCTGTCTGGTTCCATTGATGTCCCCGGAGAGGATTAGCAAGGGGAGATAAAGCCCAGATCTTTGGGCCTTATGTAATACAGCCGGGCCCTTCTCTCCTTGTTGTTTCTCCCCTCTCTCCGCCGCCCCTTCATTCTCAGCGGGTGAAGAGTCCCTCCAGCCCATGGGGAAAGGCAAACTGGGGCCTCCAGGCCACAAAGTCCCAGGGGTACTAACAAGCGCAGCCCTGCTGCAGGCTGCGGTGGGGACAGGTGACTTCCAGACATGATATGGGGGCAGAGGCAGGGGGGCACAAAGAGGTCTTCTAGCAGCCAGGTTGTCCTAGGGATTTGTAGGAAGGCTGGGGAGGACAAGCAACCATCCACAGCCGTGTTGTGTTGTGTTGTGTTGTGTTGTGTTGTGTGTGTATGGACAGCATTGAGCAACCCCAGGAGCTGAACCATGTGTTAGCCCGTGAGCCCAAAGGCAGCAACTCCCTGTACAACACAGGGTGGCCTTGGCCGAACAGGCGACAGGCAGGTGGTTGGACCAGCAAGGGGTCGGGCATCAGGACTCCTGGGCTCCAGCCCCAGCTCTGGAAGGGGAGTGGGGTCCAGTGGCCAGAGCTGGAGCCTGGGCTCGGTCCCTGATGCTAGCAGAGCCTCTGGGTGAGGACTGAGTGTGACATCTCTTGGGACCTTTGGTGTTTTTCTTGAAGCCCAAATTGTGGAAGTGAGAGAGCCGCCACATTCGTTAACAGAAAGATATGGTCTTAGCCCGCGCGGCGGTGGGGGGACCTGAAAGACGTGATCTAGGGGAACACCAGGGCTCAGGACCACGCATGAGTTCCGTGTGCCCTAATGGGGTCATCCATAAGCCAGTCTCAGGCTTTCGGTCCCTGGCTCTTTCTTCTGAAATGATCAGACCTGCTGATACTTGGGAAAGGCTCCACAGTGCCCGAGTCCCAGTGCCCTGCTCTACCCATGGGACCCCCCCCCCAGAGCTGGGTCTGACTCTCCGCCCTCACACTTCAGCTGCTCAATCTAATCCCGTATTTGATGTCAGGTCAGATATGAGTTGGTGTTTGAAGCCAGGAACTGAGCGCCAGGGCTTTCTGCTCTGTTCCCAGCTCCGAGAGGCGAGGGGAAGCAAAGCAGATCAAGGGACTTGGCAGATGGAGGATCTGGCAGGTCGCACAGGTCCTCTGCTCCCTGGACAGCGGGTCTCTTGGGTCAGTCACATCCCTCCTCTGCGCCTGAATTTCCTCCTTTCAGCACTGAGAGGCTGATACCACCCGGGCTGGGCAAAGCACCCACAGATGGAAGGATGCAATGAATGGGTGTGTGCATGGGGAGCTGGCCGCTGAAGCTTACACAGCCTGGAGTCTCCTCTCTGCACAGCCCTGGCATATGCCACCAACTGTTACCCTCAGCCCTTTGCCCCTGAGATGCTGATCAGCTTCATCACACCCAGTATCCACATCCCCAACAGCAGAGCTGGGGAGACTGAGGCACAGGCAGGCCTGTGACTGGCCTGAGGTCACCCAAGGAAGTCAGCTGGGAACTGAGCCCCGGTCCTGCCCATGCTTCAGCTGCAAACTCCTCCCGGGTGGATTCTGGAGCTGCCTTTCATTGCAGTCTTCCATGTGGGTAACAGGAGCTGTCCTCTCCGGTTACTGCTGGCTCTGTGCGGCGCTGAGACAGGTTTCCAGAGCACTGTGCATCGTGGGGGACAGGCCAGAGCTCCTGCAGGGCATTTGTGTTTCCACTCCTCCTGCCCCACTCGCTCTCTGTGGCAGGAAGGAGCAGTGATAGTAATTAAAGGAGAGGGGTGGGAGGGGAAAGGAGCCCGGTGCCCACCCCAGCAAAGGCAGCCCTGACCTCCTTAGAGCAGTGGGCATGAGGCTGCGACAGAGTGAGGCCCAGGGTTCATCATCAAGGTGCCACTTCTTGGGGTCTGGTATTGGAGAGTCCCAGCTGGCCTCCCTGGGAGTGAGCAAAGCCTCATGGGATGGCTAGTAAGGGGGCCCTGACAGGTCCTGCTAGACTCCAGGCTCTGACAGCCTGGATGGATGCTAATACAGAAGTGTTTCACACAATGCCCTATGCAAACCATAACCATGTCCAGCAGCAGATGAAGGCATCCCAGAGCCTAGGTGGTAGAGCTGGGCAAACTGTTGAAGGGGAGACATGGCGGGTGCGGGGGTGTTGCAAAGGGCAGAGGCTGCAAAGAAGACCCTTGTGACCCTCCTGAAGGAAGCTGGAGGGGAAGCACCGAGTGGGCCCTGTGGCTGGCAGGAGAGATGAGGCTCAGGGCTGCAGTGAAGCCCTGCTGGGCTTAGGCTACTCAATGCCCAAGCTGGCTGTCCTGCCTTAGCACAGCCCCTAGCACTAGCCTGGCAGCCTCTGCATTGAGGGCGAAGGCTGATCAGGGAGCAGGCACCGAACCCCCCTACCCAGCCCTACAGCTGCTCCCAGGCTCTGACTAAGGAGAGGCAAAGGCTTGCACTGCCGAGGTGAGAGGCAGCAGGTGCAGGGCCCGTGAGGTCGGCTTCCCAATGTAGAAGGCATCAGTAGTGTTCCACGTTTGCAGTTTTTATTTTTAAAACAAATCCAGGAATTTTTCGAACTTATCTTCGAAACATAAAAACCAAGTTGAAATCAGGATAAAAGGAAAAAAAGTAGTTTAAACTGGGGAAAAATCAGCGGTGAGGGAGGGAGGCTGGAAGTAGGAAGGGGCGGGGGGAGAGACGCAGGGCAGCCCATAGGCTGCTCCCAGGCCTGCATCAGAGAGCAAAGCGGGGGGAGCTGGCAGTGGATGCAGGGTGCGGAGGCACAGCTCTTGCTGTTACATGCCCCCAGGAGGGCTGGGGGGATGTGCTGGGCTCTTCCTGGGAGGCGCATGCCCCCACATCAGTGGCAGAAAACACATAGCTCTGCGCCCTGCCTTTCTTCTTTGCGTTCATGCCCCTACCCCTGCTGCAGCAGCCTGCTGCCAGGCTGCCCTGGCATTTGGGGGAAGCGGGGAGTGGTGCGCGGCTGAATGTGGAGGGGGGGACCTGGCACCAGCACCTCCCGCTCCTCCTAGGGTCAGAGCCAGGAGCCCTGTGCCCCCAGGCAGCAGCTCCATCCCCGTGGGCCTGTGCAGAGCGGCTGGATGCAGCACCCACCATAGGGAGTGGCGCCAGGCTCTCCCACCTGCCCCCTCCGACAGGGCTCGCAGCTCCCAGCGCTTGGGGCAGGGCCAAATCTGGAGCCACTGGGGTGCAGCTCGGACCTGCCTGCCCCTGGAGTGATTCCCACAGCCCGGCCCGCCCCACCCAGGGTCAGAGCCAGCAGCCAGCCACCCTCCCCTGTCCCTTGCGTGGCCACTGCCACTCCCCCACCCACCAATCCACATGCGGCTGCCACCACTGCTCCCCCCACATCCAGCCGAAAATCTGTGCCTCAGGTAACCAGCACAGATGGTTCTTGGCAAAGTCTTTGAAAAAAAAATTATCAAGGCTCACATTTGTGGGAGCCTGGCAGGACAAATTATGCTGAGGGGAAACCAGCACGGGTTCATGGCAGGCAGATCGTGCCTGACCAATCTAGTCTCTTTCTATGACCAGGTTACGAAACGCCTGGACATAGGAGGAGGGGTGGATGTCGTATACTTAGACTTCAGGAAGGCCTTCAATACGGTATCCCACCCCATACTGGTGAACAAGTTAAGAGGCTGTGACTTGGATGACTACACAGTCCGGTGGGTGGCGAATTGGCTAGAGGGTCGCACCCAGAGAGTCATGGTGAATGGGTCGGTTTCAACCTGAAAGGGTGTGGGCAGTGGGGTCCCGCAGGGCTCGGTCCTTGGACCGATACTCTTTAATGTCTTCATCAGTGACTTGGACAAGGGAGTGAAATGTACTCTGTGCAAGTTTGCAGATGACACAAAGCTATGGGGAGAAGTGGACACGCCGGAGGGCAGGGAACAGCTGCAGGCAGACCTGGACAGGTTGGACAAGTGGGCAGAAAACAACAGGATGCAGTTCAACAAGGAGAAATGCAAAGTGCTGCACCTAGGGAGGAAAAATGTCCAGCACACCTACAGCCTAGGGAATGACCTGCTGGGTGGCACGGAAGTGGAAAGGGATCTTGGAGTCCTAGTGGACTCCAAGATGAACATGAGTCGGCAGTGTGACGAAGCCATCAAAAAAGCCAATGGCACTTTATCGTGCATCAGCAGATGCATGACGAATAGGTCCAAGGAGGTGATACTTCCCCTCTATCGGGCGCTGGTCAGACCGCAGTTGGAGTACTGCGTGCAATTCTGGGCGCCGCACTTCAAGAAGGATGCGGATAACCTGGAGAGGGTCCAGAGAAGGGCCACTCGTATGGTTAAGGGCCTACAGACCAAGCCCTAGAAGGAGAGACTAGAGAAACTGGACCTTTTCAGCCTCCGCAAGAGAAGGTTGAGAGGCGACCTTGTGGCTGCCTATAAGTTCATCACGGGGGCACAGAAGGGAATTGGTGAGGTTTTATTCACCAAGGCACCCCCGGGGGTTACAAGAAATAATGGCCACAAGCTAGCAGAGAGCAGATTTAGATTGGACATTAGGAAGAACTTCTTCACAGTTCGAGTGGCCGAGGTCTGGAACGGGCTCCCAAGGGAGGTGATGCTCTCCCCTGCCCTGGGGGTCTTCAAGAGGTTAGATGAGCATCTAGCTGGGGTCATCTAGACCCAGCACTCTTTCCTGCCTATGCAGGGGGTCGGACTCGATGATCTGTTGAGGTCCCTTCTGACCCTAACATCTGTGAATCTATGAAGCACAGCAGCATTTTTAGCTTACCAGCACCACCCGTTTTTCAGTTCAAATCCCTGTTAACCGGCTCGAGTGGGAAATGGGCCATCCCCCACTCATGCCAGCTAACAGAGATTTGAACTGAAAAATAGGTGTAAACCAGTAAAAACTGAATGACTTTAAAAAATCAGGGAATTTATCAGTGAAAATCGGTAAAACTGAGAATGCGAAACACTAGGCATCTGGGACGAGGAGCACGAGCACTTTCCACACATCTCATCTCTTCTCTACCCAGCCTGGGACAGTCAGAAGCAGCAGGCAGATGAGTCATCTCTGGGGGCAAAGCAGAAGGGCCACAGCTTGCAGGGACTTGGTGGCAGGGTCCATGACAGGGAGTGTCAGGCCTCTGGGGAACTGCTGGCTGCAGGAGTCCTGGGGCCTCCAGACACAGGCTGATGCCATAATTAGTGATGTAACGAAGGGGGCAGAATGCTCCGCACACTGCAAAGCCATGGGGGAGGAGGAGGAGGAGAGCTGTGATCCTGCCCCATAGCTACGAACCCCCCATGCAGCCATTAAGTGCTGGAACAGCCTCATCCCGGCTCCTGCCCCAGGACTCATCTTGCCCTCACTGGCTGTCTTGCCTTTGATGGTAGACTCCATGGGCTGGATCCTTTCCCACTGATTGGGCACCTAAGGAATGCCTATGTTCAATTCACTTCCTGCTCAAGCCCTGATCATACAATTATAGAAAATGAGGGTGGGAAGGGACCTCAGGGGTCACATCTAGTCCAACCCCCTGCTCAAAGCAGGACCAGCCCCAACTACATCATCCCAGCCAAGGCTTTGTCTACCTAGGTCTTAAACACCTCCAAGGATGGAGATCCCACAACCTCTCTAGGTAACCTGTTCCAGTGCTTCATCACCCTCCTTGGGAGAAAGATTTTCCTAATATCCAAACACCAGCTTCCCTTGCTGCAGCTTGAGCCCGTTGCTTCTTGTTCTGTCATCTGCCACCACCGAGAACAGTCCAGCTACATCCTCTCGGAGCCACCCTGCAGGTAGTTGAAGGCTGCTATTAAATCCCTGCTTAGTCTTCTCTCCAGACTAAATAAACCCAGTTTCCTCAGCCTCACCTCACAAGTCATATCCCCCAGCCCCCTAGCCATTTTCATTGCCCCCCGCTGGACTCTCTCCAGTTCGCCCGCATCCTTTCTGTAGTGGGGAGCCCAAACCTGGACTGGGAATGCTGATGTTTTAGGAACATGCTGTCCTCTGACCCTTCAGACAGCATCACCAAATGGCAGTGAGGAGAGGGAGGACCAACCCGCCTTTGGCATTAACTGGCTTTTAGGAACTTAAGCAGGGCAGGACTGAATTGCAATCAGGCATTTAAAGACATGTAGATGCCCCCTTGCTGCAACAAAATCCAGCTCCATGGAGTCCTTACCATCCATCCGTACAGCACCCAGCACAGCAGGGACCTGTCCAGCTGAGACGTGCAGGGCCAGCGCAGTAATGGCTATTATTATTCCATGTGTGACTGGGACCTCCTGGGTCACTGCAGGCACCATGCCATGCAGCCACGACTCGAGGGGATGGTGGGGGCTGTTTTTCACTATGACCATTCATTGCATGCACCTGACTCTCACTGCCCTGAGTTACCTACCGCCTACTCCTGGGAGTGCTCCCTTCGTCTTAGAGAAAGGAGTCTGCTGGGACTCAGCCCCCTTCCCTTATCAGCACTATGGACTCTGTTTGCCTATAGCTCGTGCTGCCTAAACCTTCATGTCTGGCAGCTGAGACACTTTGGGCTGTGCTCTCCTCAGCGGGGAGGTGCTCTGTTCACCAGGGCGCCTCTTGGGGTAACAAGGAGCAATGGTCGCAAACTGAGAGAGAACAGATTTAGGCTAGACATCAGGAAAAACTTCTCCACGGTAAGGGTAGCCAAAATTTGGAGTGGGCTTCCAGGGGAGGTGGTGCTCTCCCCTACCTTGGGGGTCTTTAAGAGAAGGCTGGACATGCACCTGGCTGGGGTCATCTGACCCCAGCGCTCTTTCCTGCCCAGGCACGGGGTCAGACTCGATGATCTGTTGAGGTTCCTATTGACCCCAGCATCTGTGAATCTATAAAACACAATCCCCTGCCGGAGATCGAGGCTTGGAATTAGTTTTGTTTAAATACTGCAAGTCTCCTGTGTGCTGGCTTTTTGGCTAAGATCAAGTAATACCTGTGTGGATGCTGTGAGACCAGTTTAAGAGCAATATGGTGTAAGCCTGTAGCTTGGGCTGAGATCAGCAAAGGGCGGGGACAGCAGGGGGGAGCTTCAGTGGGACCAAATTAAGACCCCATGTAACTTCAGACAGGGTAGCAGAGCAAGATCGGGGTTGAACTTGTCTGTGTCTTCCATTACAAGCTTCCTGCATTCATTGGTATTACCCTGGAGGCTGCTCTGTGGATCCCAAAGGTCCTGTTGGTTCCACATGGTCACATGGACTGGTGTGTGTCTGTGGCTCATGTGGCGGGTGCCTGGTGCTGGGCTCAGTGAGTTTGTGGAGACCCCAGGTGCCAATCCAGGGGCAGGCAAAATATGGCCCGTGGGCTGCATGCAGCCGATCAGGTGATTTCATCCAACCTGCAGGCAGGTGCCTAGCAATTCACTGTATCTGGCCCAGCCCCAGGCTGCCCCTGCTGTGCTCACATGGGGCTGAGCTCTGCTCATGCCCATGGGGACAGCACACACTGTGGTCCCACCTTCACCCATGGGATGGCCCCGCAGGTAGGGAAGCAGCTGTGGCAGCAGGCAAGCCGGGGAGGGGAAGTGGTGGCAATGGGAAAGAAGTGGCAGCAGCAGCAGGTGGGTGGGCAGGAGGGGCAGCAGGCAGGGGGAAAAATAGGGAAGCGGCAGGGGAAGGGTGGAAGTGGTGGCAGTGGCAGCAGCGGTGGGGGAGTGGCGGTGGCAGCTGTGGGTGGGAGCAAAGTGGCAGCTGGGCAGGAGCACGGGGCCCAGCCGGGATCCAGGGCAGGGCGGCAGAAGCGTGGAGCCCAGGCTGGCAGAGGCGTGGGGACCGTCTGGCTCCATTGCATGGGGCTCACATGCAGTTCCCGGGTTCTGCCTGAGCCACGTGGCTCAGGGGAGCCCTGCATGAATCAGCCGGCGGCCCAGCCCCACTCACTGCTGGGGGAATGGCGGGGAGCTCTGTGCTATGCAGTTGGGCTGGCTCCCCTTTCCCTGCCGCCTCAACCGAGCCTCACGACTTGCACTGCTGGTTTCATCACACACAGATCCCCCCGGCAGCACAGAGCTCAATGGAACTGGTAGCCTGGCCGTGGGCAGTCCTGGGGCTTGCTGGGACCATGCAATGCCAGTGGGGTCAGCCTGCTGCAGGCTGTGAGTGCCCCAGGGGCCTGCACACACACACCCCCCCCCCACAGCCACCCTCCCCTTACAAACCCCACAGCCCCCAAACACCCCACACACACCCATACACATATCTCCACAAACCCCATATACACACCCCACACCCCCCACAAACCTTACACCCACCTACACAGATGCCCCCACACATCCCCACAAACACCCCCAACACACACTCCACAACCCACATCCACACACCCTCCACCACACACACCCACAGCCCCACCACAAGCCAATACCTACCTACCCACACCCCCCACAAACCCCACACAATTCACATACACACCCCCCACATACATACCACCACACCCCACATACACATACACGCACATGCACACCCACACCCTACATACACACCCATACCCCACATACACACACACACATACACCCACAGGCCCCCACAAACACCCTACCCACCTGCCCATCCCACCCACACTCCCCTACAGCATACATGAGTAAGACTTAATTTTAAGCTATGTGCATAAGTCAAACACACACAAATCAGGACAAACATATATTTTTAAATAAAATTAAAATATTTTATTGTAGATGTTTGATTCTAAGTATATATTTTTTTCTGGTTCCAAGATGGTAAACCCCTTCCCAAAAGGAAGACTTCTGGGGGCAAGGGGAGGGGCTTCCAGGGGCAAAGGAAGGAAGTCCTTCCCCTTAGGGGAGGGACAGGGCTTCTGGTTAGGGGCAGGGCTTCTGGTCCCAAGATGGTGACTAGTGGGCAGGGCACCTGTCAGAGGGTGGGGCTACCCTAGTGCCCCTTGGCAGCTCAGCAAAACTTGTTAAGCGGCCCTCCAGCCAAAATAATTGCCCACACCTGCAATGGATGGACACTGAGCCCTGGCTGTGAACGTGGCACCTCCTCGCAGCCAAGATGGTGCTTTCCTGGCAGGGCTGCTGGACCCAAACAGCACCGGACACGTGCCTGTCGGGGCAGGGATAGGCTCATGGCCCTGCTCCAGCACAGGGATGGTACCACATGCGGATTTGCGGTCTGGGTCCTGCTCCCCAAGGCATGAGGGATCTACACAGCAGCAGGCAGGCACTGAGGCTGACACTTACCTGCCGCTGCTAGCCAGAGCCCACATGGGGCATCCGCGGTCAGTGGCCCAGTAGCAAGTGGTGGCCTCATGCCTGCTTGCTGCTGGGTTCGGTTCACTGGCCCTGCAGCACACAGTCACCAGGTGCCAATACCAGGCCAGTCTCGGTACCTGCTGCTGCAACCCCCTGGTCTGAAAGGCATGAGGAGGGCTACCTCCCTGGTGCTTGGGGTGGGAAGAGGGGGCTCCCTGCCTGGTGCCTATGCCTCTGCCTGGTGCTTGGGGAGGGAAGGGGGCTCCTTGCATTGCCTGGTGAGCACTGACCATGTAGGGCTTGAAGCAGAGGCACTGAAATGACTCTCATGGGGCTTGCTGGGCGGGGAGCCTCTCTGGTGGTTGTGGCTGCTCCTTGAACTTTGACATGAGCTTGGGCAAGTCCCTCTGGGCCAGGCGCCATGGCCCTCCCTCCCAGCAGTCACCCACGGAGAACGCCCCACACACTTCCTGCAGACACAGTGTTCCCCAGTCCCTCCCACCCAGAGCCAACCCTGTGGGGTGTGCAGGGCCTGGAGCATACCAGCCTGTGCAGGGCCTGTGCGGGGTGGGTGGCAAGCAGCTGGAGCGTGGGGTGGGGGGAAGGGGGTGGCAAGCAGCCAGAGCGTGGAGATGGTGGCACTCAATGGCTGCATGGACTGGGGGTGCCCTCAGCACATACCAATGGCACTGTCCGCAGGGCCCTCCAAAGCGCGGGGCCTGGGGCGGTCACCCTGATTCGCCCCCCACCATGGGACAGCTCTGCTCCCACCCAGGGCTGCATGCAGGCCCCGTCTCAGCTTGTGGGGAGCCCATCAACCTGGCCACCACCTCCGCTCTACTCGAGGAGCACAGAAACGTGGGGCTGGAGGGGGGCCTCACAGCCAGCCCCCTGAATCCACAGGTGGCCCCCCCCACCCCTCTATGGGCGCCCGCGGCTGTATGGTTGAGGGCAAGCAAAACTTGGAGGCATCTGAACCCCAAGTTTTCATGCTTGGGCTTGCACATAGGATGCCTGCCAAAAGCTCTGGAAGTATCTGAAGCCCCAGGCTGAAAAGTTTGGGGTGGAGGATCCCGGTAGTAGGGCCACATATGGTTCTTGAACAATTCAAAGGATTTGGAACTGATTCGGCTGCTTTGGCCAATTTGACCTGGGACATGACAAATTTTCCTTAAAAATAAAAAAAACCCTGCCCTCCCCCCCGGGGAGTCTAGAGCCTGGGTTAGCTACAGCCTGGCTCCAGAGTGTCTGGGTCACTCTGAAGGGGGTCCGGGCAGCCCGTGCGCTGAGCAGGGAGCTGCCAGGAGCTGCCCAGGGGGAGACATCAAGCTCAGGGGGTGTCAGAGCCCCCAGTCCCTATAAAGCTCATTGTCAGGGGCTGGGTCTGGAGGCCTCAGCCTGAGCACAGGTGACCGGCTCCATTCCCTCCAATGGAGCGGGGCTGGGGCTTTGTATGCAGAGGGGCAGCCTCCCAGCTCCACCACCACCCCTCTGTGGATCAACTCAAGGTGGGCAGAGGTAGGTCCCTGCTGCAGCTGCAGGATTCCCTGCAGCCGAGTGACTTGCTCTTAGGGGTAGAGGTGGTGGGCCTGCCCGGTGTGAGCTGAGGGGCAGCGGTGGCTCTTGATGCTTCTATCCCGGGTGCTGGGGTGGCGGTCCGTGCCCGTGCTGGGCGTGTTGGTGGTGCCACCTGCTGGGGAGACCAAGCCAAGGTAGCTCGGAGTTGCAATTAGAGGTGGGAACTGGCGGTCTTTCTTAGCTTTTCATTGACCCACTGAGCACCAGGTCGAAGACCGTGCGGCCGGCTCAGGGCACAACGCAGGGCACTAGCTTCTCCCAGGTCCCCTGCAGCAAGGCCAGTCACTTGAAGCTAGCAAAAGCGTCTCCCAACCAGATTTGAAGGCAGCCAGTCCACTGCTCTGCTCTGGAGGTCGGGCACTTCCATGCTGTGCCCAATGCTCTGAATCTGCATGGCTTCTGCTCCCAGCCCCGGTGCTGGCTCTCTCTTTCCCCATTAGATGAATGCCCTGTGTTTTGTCCTCACAGAGCTTCTTACAGCCCCCAATCCAGTCACCTCCTAACCCTCCTTCTGGTGTCCCAAACAGAGCGAGCTCTTTCAAGAGACAGGCAGAGATAAGGGGCTGGCAGGGACGTCATGTCTTCTTGGCTCCCTTGCCGCCTGAACAAGTGGCACCAGGCAGATAATAGCAGCAAAGGGAAAACAATCTGGGACTGTAGCTGGGAAGCCTGCCCCTGAGATCAAAGCCAGGCTCCTTCCTGCAATGCCACCCGTGCCCCATGTGGACACAAGCAAGTCATCTAATCTCCATGCTCACATGGGCACCGCAGCCTTTCATCTCTCCTCCCACCAGTGGCCTTGACCCCAAGCCCTGTCCATGGAAGGCCTGGGAAAAGCAGGCCCCTCTGCCCACGGGAAAGACCCGTCTCCCCTTTTAGCAGTGACTCCAGGAGCTGTTTCCCACGGCAGTGCATCTTCATACAGTTCAATGCTAATGCTGCAGGACACAAGGTAACCAGAGAAGCTTTGAGAAGAGCCCAGCTGGGAAGGCAGAGCCACGGGGTATGCATGGTGGAGAGCTGCAAACAAGACCTGATACAGGGGGCCTGTAATCACAGGGCAGGGAGTGATCCAGGCCTCAAGGACAGGCAGACTGTGAGCACAGCGGCAGGGAAGCCAATGGAGGATTTCCTTAGCAAAGAGCTGAAGGAAGGTGCATCCACTCAGGACCTGTGTTCCCATCCCAGAACCACTCCTTCCATTAAGCATCTTATATATTTTTCTGGCCGCACCTCATGGGTTGATTCGCATTGAGTTTGCCAGTGGTTCCAGCAAACAAGCAACTTGGTCATGTTCTGGTGAGGAACCTGGGAGCAAAGGCCTGGCACAAGCAGTGGTATCCCCCTCTCTGATCCCTGTAGCCAGACAAGATGCCTCTATGGGAGATGCTTTCATTGAATGCAAGTGATTGGGCTCAGCATAAGGAGAAGAAGGTGGAATTTCAGGCCTGGGAAGGAAATCAGACCAGATGATTGCCTGGCCCTTAGCCTCTATGAGTCCATGCATCTGCCAGCAAGTCTCCAGCAATCCAGGAGACAGATCGACCGATAGCTAGCTGCTTCTACAACTAGAGAGCCAGCCAGCCTGTGTGCAGCTGATTTCATATGCTGAGACTCAGCTATCTCATACAGGGATTAGCATCATACAATCAAAGAGAAATGGGGCTGGGAGGGAGCTCCAAAGGTCACATCTAATCCAACCCCTGCCTGAGGCAGGATCAGCCCTGCCCAAACCATCCCAGGCACATCCATCATCTAAGCTCTTAGCAAAACTACCATCAACCCTGACACAACACAAAACCTCACACCCGAACCTGCCGCGGATAAAGCAGGGGGGCCATGGCATCATTTCAGGACAGCGGGCCACCTCTTGTGCCCAGCCCATAGGCTGCCAGTCCCTGCTCTGGGACCAGCAGGACAACTCCTCTTTCTCACTCTTGACACTGTGCTTGCCTGAGAGAAAACCGCTCAGTGGCCGTGAGGGGCCATGAGGCCAAGGCGTTACCATGCTGCTGGACTGGGTACGTGTGAGCTACTTCTGGTCTCACACTCCTACCAGGGGCCAGGCTAGCAACTGTAAATTAACTCTGGAATAAATTATTTACAAGCACATTGTTTCTAGATTTTAAGGCATCTGATGCAGGGCCGGTCTTAGTTTTACATTTGGAAAGTGCTTAACACAGGGAAGCCTGAAACAGAGGGTGTCTAAGGCAGCTTTATCGTCATCATCTTCACCGTTCTGTACTGTAACTTATTTTCTGATGGGCTAGAAGTATAATCATTGATGCTGATAATCTCAATACCTTGTTGATGGAATATGGTGAAGGCAAATGCCCAGCTTCTCAAATGGGGGCCAGCACAGATAGTCACTGTGTGGGAATGGAAAAGTTGCCCTCTGTTTCCTCCCATATGTGAGATGATGGAGCTGAATTCAGCTGGACTGAGGACTGTTATTCTACCAGGCCCATAGGGAAGCAGCACACTGGAGTTTCTCCTTAGAGCATCCATCTACTTGACTGTGGGCATTTCAACATGCTGCCCTACGGTGACATAGTGACGCACTACGTTGCCATACGGCACGCTACATGACATAGCGATCACACAGCTGTACACGTGATCGCCAGCTATGTCACCATAGCAGTGCACTCCGTGGCTGTAACGTACTGCTACAGCAACATAGCAGGGAAATCTTAGTGTGCGCTGCCCGCACGGCACAGTAATCGCCTGCACTTACATGCTTTAGTGCTTCCAAAAGGAAGTACTAAAGCATGATGCCATAGCCACGTGTACATGCATCCTGTATCCATCACAGACATGTGCACAGACAGGCAAACAGACAGTTCACCCAGTCATGAGAGGGTGATGGGGATGGTGGGGGACAAGGGTGAAGATTTGGCCTTGCTAAAGTCAATGGCAAAACTGCTGTTGACCTCAAGAGAGCCAGGATTTTACTCAGAAGAGATCATAGAACCATAGAAAATAAGGGTTGAAGGGACCTCAGGAGGTCACATCTAATCCAACCCCCTGCTCAAAGCAGGACCAGCCCCAACTAGATCGTCCCAGCCAAGGCTTTGTCTAGCCGGGTCTTAAACACCTCCAAGGATGGAGACTCCACCACCTCTCTAGGTAGCCTGTTCCAGAGCTTTTCTGCTCTCCCTGTGAGAGAGTTTTTCCTAATATCTAACCTCAACTTCCCTTGCTGCAACCTGAGCCCATTGCTTCTTGTTCTGTCATCTGCCCCCACTGAGAACAGCCCAGCTCCATCCTTTTTGGAAGCACCCTTGAAGTTTGGGCCAACCTTTTTGGCAGGCATTTCACAAATTAGGACAGCCCCTTTCCCAGACCCACCTTGAGTGCCACTCCAATCTCCTTTGCCTGGTCTCGTGCTCTGCTTTCTGCTCCCTGCCCTATCTGCTGCTTGCTGCCTGCATCCACCCTGATCTGCCGCATGGCACTTGTGCCACTCGTGCCGCAGGTTGGCCACCCTTAATAAGAGTCCAATCCCCTGCTCGAGGCAAGATCATCTCTGTCGATCTCGGTCATCCGTGACACATGCTTGTCCTAGTCCTAAATCTACACAGTCAACCCTTTTGCACAGCAACAAGGCCCAGTGCCCAAAGAAACCTAATGCCCCCCAAACCTGCTAGAGGTAAAGCAGGGGGTGAGGGCTGGCAGTGTCCTGCCACTGCAAGGGGGCTTAAAATGTATTGAAGAGATCCATCCACCCGCCCACCTACCCATTCACCCGCCACCTATCCACTCACCCACCAACCTACCCACTCATCCGTCCATCCATCCATCTGCCTGTCCATCTTCCCATCTATCTCTCCATGCACCCATCTGCCTGTCCGTTCATCCATCCATCCATCCACTCACCCACCCACCCATCCATCCATATATCCCAATACACCCTAAGTATCTACCGATCTGGTTAGCTACCTCCCTCCCTATCTATCTAACCCCATATATCCCCTCTATCTACCTATTAATCCATCTGTCTCCCTCTCTGCCCATGCCTCCCTACTCATCAATCCATGCGTGTCCCTAGCCAGGCCTCTCCATCCCTTCCACTGCCGCTGCCCAGACCTGGCCCTGATGGCTCTTGGTGATTCCTAACCATGTGCCCTTCTCTTTGCCTTCCCTCCCAGATGACGTCTGCCACCAAGGTGTACTACAGCCAAACCACCCAGACTGACAGCCGCCCACTGATCAGCTCGGGCCTGCGCAAGCGCCGGGTGATGACAAAGGATGGGCGGAGCAATGTGCGCATGGAGCACATCGCCGACAAGCGGTTCCTCTACCTCAAGGACCTGTGGACCACCTTCATTGACATGCAATGGCGCTACAAGCTCGTGCTGTTCTCTGCCACCTTTGCCGGCACCTGGTTTGTGTTCGGTGTGGTCTGGTACCTGGTGGCCGTGGTGCACGGGGACCTGCTGGAATTCGACCCCCCGGCCAACCACACACCCTGCGTCATGCAGGTGCACACGCTTACCGGGGCCTTCCTCTTCTCCCTGGAGTCCCAGACCACCATCGGCTATGGCTTCCGCTACATCAGCGAGGAGTGCCCGCTGGCCATCGTCCTACTCATCAGCCAGCTGGTCCTCACCACCATCATGGAGATCTTCATCACGGGCACTTTCCTAGCCAAGATCGCCCGGCCCAAGAAGCGAGCGGAGACCATCAAGTTCAGCCAGAACGCCGCGGTGTCCCAGCACAATGGCAAGACCTGCCTCATGATCCGTGTGGCCAACATGCGCAAAAGCCTGCTTATCGGGTGCCAGGTGACTGGCAAGCTGCTGCAGACCTACCTCACCAAAGAAGGTGAGAACGTCCGGCTCAACCAGGTCAACGTGGACTTCCAGGTGGACACGTCCTCGGACAGCCCCTTTCTCATCCTGCCCCTCACCTTCTACCACATCGTGGACGACGTCAGCCCCTTCCGGGACATGTCCCTGCGCACAGGTGAAGGCGACTTCGAGCTGGTCGTCATTCTGAGCGGCACGGTGGAGTCCACCAGTGCCACCTGCCAGGTGCGCACCTCCTACCTGCCTGAGGAAATCCTGTGGGGCTACGAGTTCACGCCGGTCATCTCCCTCTCGGCCAGTGGCAAGTACGTCGCCGACTTCAGCCTTTTCGACCAGGTGGTGAAGGTGTCACCACCCTGCTGCATCCATGAGACCGTGAGGTTCGGCGACCCTGAGAAGTTGAAGCTGGAGGAGTCCTTACGGGAGAAGGCAGAGCGTGAGGGCAGCCCACTCAGCGTCCGCATCAGCAACGTCTGAGCAGCCCACGGCTCACGCCCAGCCTCTCAGTGCCTACTCCTTCCCCTCTAACCTTTCCCCTCCTCCCCGCTCTTCTCTCTCCTTCCCTGCCAGTCTCACGGGGCAGTTCGAGTGATCCACTCTCCCATAGGACCATGCCGAAGGATTGCGCCGTTAGTTCCCCCCATAGCACTGCTCCCACCTTGTCCCTGGGACCTCCCAAGGGAGAGGCTGGGTGGCCAACCTCCCTTTTTCCTCCTCCTGGGCCTGGTGCTTGCATTGATTTTGGCACAGTGCCGGGCACCCCAGGGCCCTGCGGAGCCCAAGCCAGCAGGGTGGCATCGCCTCACAGCCCAGTGGGCTGTTTTTATGGACTCTGCCTTTGCTCCCAGCCTGCAGACTCAACTCACACTTAACACCCTGCTAATCCCCCGCGAGGCACAGGCGCGCTTCCAGGACAGCAGCCTATACCAGGGTGCTGCTAACGGCACTGCCCACCCTGCCCCAGGCACAGCAATGGCCAGACTGGGTCAGCACCAAGGTCCACCCAGTCCCGTTCCCTGCATCCAAGCCTGGAGGAACAGGCGACTGCTGTCTGCAACACTGGTGGACACAGGACCTGGCGCAGCCTGCTGCATGTCAAGGATCACCGTGGTCATTGGAAGACCCCTGAGCACCTGGCCTGATGGCCTGGCAGGGAGTCTTGTGGGGGAAGCATCTCCCTTGGCACAGGCTGGGCTGGCGGAAAGCTGCAGCCCCCAGAAACGGACCCTGAGACCAGTGCTGGGCACTGACTAACGAGGTGCTGGAGTGGAGGCAGGGGGGACTTGAGGCTCTGGCAGCCCCGAGCTCTGGGGTATGGGGAGGTGTCCAGCAGCCAGGGGAATAAGCCTCTTCCTGCCTCCCTGAACAGCTGCCTTGACACTTCCTCGCTGGGCAGGAGGCAGGCAAAAGAAGCCGGTGATGAAGATCTCCATGATGGTGGTGAGGACCCCTGGTTGCTGGCTACGTCCCCTCAAGCGCTCTGCAGAGCCTGGAGCCCCGCTGCCTCCACCCCCTGCCCATGGTCCCCTTCCCTGACTCCGGGCATGAAGCCAGCCCAGCATGCCTCTGCAGCCTGGCCTGTGCTGCAATGGTTGTGGAGGTCTCCTGATGGCCTGGCAGGAGGTCTCAGGAGGTCTCAGGCCCTTCCTGAGAGACCAGCCCGTCTGGCTGCTCCTTTACACCAACCCCTGGGTGGGAGACCCTCACACATTGAGAAAACCCCCATCCCCAGGGACCCACAGCCCAGCTGCAGCCTGAGCCAGCCAGCAGGGAGACTTGCACATGGCTTGGCTGCATATGATGCCTCTGGTGCCCATTGCTCATCCACCCAAGGGAGGCAGGGAATCAGCTGTGCCCGGGGCTGGAGGGTTTCACATCAGCAGCACGGTGAAGGTCTCAGCCCCGAGGCTGCCACAGATCCCCTGCATTGTGGAGGTGCTGCCGGGTGCTCGGGGCTCCAGAGCAGCATTGGGCCCTGCAGCCATGGAGCATCCAGCCACGCCAAGCACAGCTGACTGCAGCAGAAGGAAGCCACCGTGTCCAGCACTTGCACACCCTGCATTCAAGGCAGTGCCAGCACCTCCCTGGGAAGTCCCGCACTGTCCCCACCACCCGCAGCACCAGCCCCATGGCCCAGACTGGCAGCTGAGCTGGAGGGTCACAGCCCACCCCAGGGAGAGCGGCTCACCAGGACTGCAAAACACCCGTAGCAGAAATGCCAACTCCGGATGTGGAGGCCATGGGAACCTTGATTCCCAAGTGGTCCCACTCCTCTCTGCCGCCAGGGCTTCCCCTGCAGCTCTGTCTTGTGTCCTGCCCCGGGCGGCTCTGTCACTCGTATCCAGGGTCAGTGACACCATGCCACGGGGGTCCTGGGAGTTTAGGAAGTTGTGGGCTTGTGAACACATGTAGTACTGTATCTGAACACCGGGGGGCAGCATGCACTTCTGTGTATGCACGTGTGTGTGTGTGTGTGTGTGTGTGTGTGTCAGTGTGTGCATGCATGTGTGTGTGTGTGTGTGTGTGTGTATGCCTGTACCAAAATATTAGGCACAGGTGTGTGTGTGTGTGTGTGTGTGTGTGTGTGTGTGTGCGTGCCTGCCTGTACCAGAATATTAGGCACAGGTGTGTGTGTGTGTGTGTGTGTGTGTGTGTGTGTGTGTGTGTGTGTGCGCGCGCGTCCCTGTACCAAAATATTAGGCACAGGTATGTGTATGTGTGTGCGTGCCTGTACCAGAATATTAGGCACAGGTGTGTGTATGTGTGTGTGTGCGCGTGCCTGTACCAGAATATTAGGGGCAGGTGTGTGTGTTTGTGTGTGTATGTCAGTGTGTGTGTACACATGTGTGTGTGTGCATGCCTGTACCAGAATATTAGGGGCAGTTGTGTGTGTGTGTGTGTGTGTGTGTGTGTGTGCATGTCTGTACCAGAATATTAGAGACATGGGGGGGTGCACATATGCACATGCATCTGAGCACCAGGGGCAGGGAGTGTATGTGGGTGTGTGCATGAGCACTAGGGGACAGGTGTGTGTGTGTGTACGTGTGTGTATATCTGAGCACCAGGGGCAGAGTGTCCGTGTGTGGGTTTTTTGCATGCACAATTGCACACCCGTTACCTTCTGACCAGGGTTTTGCATGAGCCAGGCACATGCTGTAGCCATCTGCGCCTGTTCACTTTGGGGCTGGCTCTTTGGTGGGCGTTATAAGAAAGGCTCCACAAGCGGGTAGCTCTTCCAACATCCTTGGCAGCCCTGTAACTCCACTCACATATTCACGCATGGCCTCTAGGACATGTTAAGAAACCACCTGCACTTGGCCGAAGAGGCTGTGAAAATGAAGCAACAGAGCAGTTCACAGGTTCTCAACTTTTCATAGACACCTCATTCCACAACTGTAATGAACTGAGCAGTTTCAAACAACTGATTCCACCCAGTTCTTCTGCCTATGGAAAAATACTAGAGCAAGTCGTTCATTGCCAAATGTGCAAAAAGACCACAGCAGGCAGGATGGATTCCTATCGGAAACCTGTAGGCCTATCTCATGAATCATGTGCAGGTGTTTGCATAGCTACTAGCTCTAATTTTGCACAGCACCACATGGCACCCTTTGGAGGACTGGAATTGGACTGTTCTCAGTGGGGGCAGATGACAGAACAAGGAGCAATGGGCTCCAGTTGCAGCAAGAGAAGATGAGGTTAGATCTTAGGAAAAACACTCTCACCAGGAGGGCGGTGAAGCACTGGAACAGGTTACCCAGAGAGGTGGTGGAGTCTCCATCCTTGGAGGTTTTTAAGGCCCGGTTCAATAAAGCCCTGGCTGGGATGATGTAGTTGGGGCTGGTCCTGCTCTGAGCAGGGGGTTGGACTCGATGTGACCCCCTAAGGTCCCTTCCAGCCTCGTTTTCTAGGATTCTGTGATTCTAGGGATCTCACAGCCGCCACCCAGTGCTCAGCAGAAGCAGCGCTCCTGAAGTACTTTGTGAAGCTGAACATCAGAGAGAAATCCAGCTGGTCTCCTTTCCACATGACAAGCAAGGAGGTGAGACCTTGGCTGGAATATCCTGCAGAGAGCAACAGCCTGCAGCCTGCATGCACTACAATGTCACAGAAATGACCACCAGCAAATAGCACTTTTTGTCTTAATTTTTAACCTCCTCTCTCTCCCCCCGCAGCATTTCCATTGCACATAGCCCCACTGCAATTTCAATATAGTCCTGGTGTTTTCACCCCTACCATACAGAGCTTTTCCCATCGGAGATACTCATGGAATTACTAACTAGACACTCGGCACCGACTGCTGGCCAGTTTTACCTAAGCCCCGCACTGAGGTTATTCTGTTTTCAGCTTGCTTATAACCATGGCAGAGGCACATTGGCTCCTACTGGACGCAGGCAGCGTTTTTCAAAAGGTAACTTTGCTGCAAAATCCATCTTTTCAGGTGACTGAGGTAGAACCCAGTGCCCTGCTTGGGCTGGGACAAGAAAGAGCTATTGGAAAAGCTTGACTCAGGTTTCAGCACTGAGGAAGGATTGAAAGGACTTGTTTGGTGGGAAGGAGACTTAAGTTATTTTAAAAGGGATTTTAAAGGGGTTTAGTAATAAGAAACAAAGCACTTTGGTTGAGCCGGGATAATTTTCTGGTCCAGCCACCAAACTGGAACCCAGCATAGTTTGCACAGCTCGGTTTGAACAAGGACAATACTTGCAGTGCCTGAAAGGTTGTCCTGTCCAGGGGGTAGAGAGCATCTCCTGGTGGGGAAGGGATGGGCTGGCCTACACTTGGGTTGTCGCTGGCTGCTGCTGCCTCCTAACACATGGAAATCCCTAAGCCTTGGTCAGGATCCCACAAGCAAGCAAGGGAATGGGCAACAACGCTGTTGGGACGTCCGTGCAGCAAGGCTGTCCTGCCGTGTGAGTTGGGGGCCTTAGCATGGCCACGCTGGAGTAACAGGATGGAGGATGGAGTTTCATATCCAGCTTCTGACAAGTCCACAGAGTTGTCAGTCATGGCCCAGTAGCTTTTGTACCCAATGCGCTGGGTGCTGCACATCCCCTTCGTGAGAGCCTGCCTGCCCCAGAGAGCTTGTCATCTAATGAGACAAAGCAAACAGGCACAGGAAGGGACTTGCCCTTGACCACACAGTCAGTCGGTAGCAGAGCTGGGTATCCTTTGGGCCAGCCTGGTGCTCTCCTGAATGCTTTCTGGGAGGCCTGCTTCCTACCAGCGTGACGGGACTTTTCCTCGGAGATGTTCTGGGCTCTAGAGTGTCCGGCCTGGTTGGATGATCCGGGTTCAAGATTGTGCACTCTAGAACCGAGCTCCTGCTCAGATGTTCGGGGTCCTGGACCATCCGGCCTGGTCAGGTAATCTGGGTTCTCAAACCCCAAGCACTGCCCAGCTGTAGCATTCAAGTTTTTTCCCCTTCTTCCAAAAATGTCTCTGTTTGCAGAACTTCTTGGCTTCTTGCCTCACAGCTCTTCCTCAGGTCTGGAACGCCAGGCCCCACACATCCCCTGGACCGTCCTGGACTGTAGTGCCCTGTTGCCCCTGTGCCTGTAGCATCCCCAAATTCGAGAGCACCGTGCCAGTCGGATTTCCAGAGCATTCAGATTTTGCATTGCAGAATGCCAAACACCCTGGTTTTTAGAGCTCACATCCTCACAGAGCAGCAAGACAGGGCAGCCATAAAAGCCACGATGGAGAAACAGCCCCTGGCAGAGGCATGCAGAGAAGGTGGGAGACTCTCAGCAGAGACTACAGGAAAGTGAAGGAAGGAAGTTTTGGAGGAAGAACGGTCCCAAACCCAGAAGCCCCAGTGCTGCCCACAGCCAGAGGTCTCTGCACTCCCACACCCGTCGTGGAGGAAGGCCTCGGACTCTGTGCATGGCCTCACTCTGCAGCCGACCTCATTGCAATGAGGCTTTGCCCTTCCGCATCAGATATTGAGGACTTTCCAAGAGGATTTCCTTAGGTTCGTACTTGAGCCGCATACAGCCAGGAAAGGCAGGAAAGGAAAGTCTTCACCCCACACTGAAATGCAGCCACTCTGGAGTGGGGACAAGCATGATGGTATATTGCTATGGGCCAGTCACAGGAGGGGAACCTAGTGCTCCCCCCTGCTGTCCCCACTGGTGACACTGGCTACCTGGGGGGGCAATACAGCCAGGGGCACGGAGAAAGAGGAATCGCCAGCCCTCCTCCATCCCCAGGAGCCTGAGATAGGCCCCAGTCTGTGGTCAGCACCGCTGAGAGTGGGGGAGCTCGCAGAACGGGGTCTCTCGGGCTTGGAACTGGAGGAGGCTGGAGCTGCAGCTGGAGCCCTGCACAACCGGAGCGCCATCTGCACAGCCCAAGCTCCATGTAGTCACCATAGAGACATCTTGCCCACTGAGGGCTGTGCCAGAGGCAGAGGAGGGCTGGCCATGGGGACAGAACATGGGGGGATGGAGGGCAGGCAGGTTCTGCCCCCCCACCCCATGCACACACATGCGACCGTGCAAGCACACACCTGGCCAGGCACATGGGGACAGACAGGTGCAGAGCAGGGGCTTACAGGAGTAGGCTGACGTGACCGAGTGGGAAGGAGGGAAATACAGGACTTGTGTTTTCCAGCTGGAGAGCAGGCTTTGCAATTCAATGCAACCTTCGTGTCCAGCCTGTGTATATGCTTATGAACAGGCACATGTATGTGCCTATGGCTGTGTGTATATACAGAGGTATATATAACAGCTACAGACAGTGTCATGGGAAAGCAACTTTGTGCATGGAATCGATGCCACATAATTAGTATTAACAGTCCCTATTAAACCAGTGTCTGATATGGCTATGCAGATAGATCACTTCTCTCTCTCTCTCTCTCTCTCTCTCTCTCTCTCTCTGTATGACTAGACAGAATAAATGTATTTAAGATGTTATAATTTTTCCTAGCTCTGTATAAATATTGTGTTCTTATTAATATATTTGTGTAATAGATACAGAATATGAGAGAGAGAGACTGGTGTGTATGTATGTGGCTGAATGGATGGCTAGTTGGACGGATGGATGGTCAGCTGGCTGGATGGGTGGATGGATGCACAGATGAATAAACAGCTGGCTGGCTGGATGAATGGCTAGCTGGCTGGCTGGCTGGCTGGGTGAATGTATGGTTTTACACCAGAACTGCACACTGGGACTGACTGTTGTTTGTGCCCCTGAGGCTCGGCCTGGGTTACGGACACAGGTCACATACATTCCCCAAGACATTCCCCAATTTCAAGTGAGAGCAGGACCCACGGGTGGTTTCAGTGGAAGCTAAGTGGGCACTGCACTAGGGTGCCCGGTCACAGGATTGGTGTGTGGATGCTGGCAGGAGCCTGGGGAAAGCAGGTTTAGGGGTGACTCTGGGAGCTGTCACATTTGGGGAATTTTGCAGGGCCAGGCTGCCACTTGCTGCACCCATGGAAGCAGAGCAGGGCATTGAGGCATGGCCTTGTCCTGGCCTACCTAGGGGGAACTGGGACTTTCCTGCTCTGGCAGGACCTGGAGAACTGGAGACTGATGACTTCTAGTCCTGGGCATCGTCCCAGCCAAGACCAATAGCAGATGGGTGGGCCTAGCTGGAAAGAGCAGGGGTGGAGCAGTCCCACCACTGGGAGTGCTGGGGCAGAACTATGTGTTACTGGAGGAGGGTGCAGAGAAGGGGCTGGCCCCATCCTGGAACCACCACTTTGTGAGTCCTGGCAGCATGTCCAAAGCAATGCAACGTAGAGCTAGAACGAGGGAGAAAGTGGCTTGCTCTCCGTCTAAAATGTCTATTGAAATATATAAATGTCTATAAAGGAAAATCTATATATTTTATTAGGGAGAACTAACAGAATGACTGAGCACTTTGTTGGAGGAGGTGGGGGCAGAGGGGTGGAGGCAAAAGTTTCTGGCAACCAAGGTGTAAAGATCCCAGGGAAATCCTTGAGACAGGGAAACTTCCATGTGAAATGTCTAAGGCTGGCAGTAGCTTGTGTTGAAATGTTGTGGAGATGGGCTGGTGCACTTGGGATGAACCATTTGTTGTCAGAAGTTTGGCTGTTTAACTCTGAAACCTGAGTGGAAAGACAGGTGAACCATGTGTTTGGACGTTTAGCCCCAAACCGTTGAAATTTTGACAAAAGTACTTATGGAGAAGTTCATTTCTGACCCAGGACATGCAAAAAAATAGATGGATATGCTCATGCCTTTTGCTACAGGTGGGAAGAAGTAGTGATGGAAACCATTTACTCATTATTCACAGCTGAGAAGTGTAACCCCAGAGCTGAACCCACATCAGAGGTGGGCAAAAGAGCTGCAAGAAGAAGGTGGCTTTTGCCAGGATCTGAACCATGGACCCAGCAACTGGGGCACCTAGCTGAGATGTTCGAATGGACGCGCAGTGCTGGGTCTGTGGTTCAGATCCTGGCAAAAGCCACCTTCTTCTTGCAGCTCTTTTGCCCACCTCTGATGTGGGTTTAAATGAAAGGTCACTGGTCCCTAATTAAACTCATCCTCGGCCTGCTGAGAGAAGGCTCAGAGGCCTGACTGGCAGCTGCTTGCTTAAGCAAGAGGTAGCAGGGCGCAGTCCTTGGAGAAAGCGAAAGGTGGCAAGGATGCATTGCCATTTAACGATAATCACATGTAAAACCTTGAGACATTTTCTATGAAATCACTGCCCACAGTACCCCAAGCCCTGTCCCCAGCGGGCTGAGCTGTGTGCTTTTAATACGGCATTTAATACCAGCTTCCCGGCACCAAATCAAAGTGGCTTAGTGGTATGAGAAATGCAGTAGTCGGCTAATTGCCGCAGTAACCCTAGGCTTGGGTGCGTACCCGGTGTGTACACCTCTGCGGGGACACACCTAACAGTAAAGCAAACTCCGTCCTGCTAATTTAGCTGATCTTTACATTAACATCGTTGTTTCCAAAAGAACAGACCAGCTCCGCGCGTGCTTCGCCTGTTAATTCTGCACTGTACTACGAGCAATTATATATATGTGGTGTGTGTGTATATATATATATATATATATATATATATATATATATATATATATATAATTAGGGAAGGAGCATTTTTATCCACTGGACAGACTGCGCACTAAAAGTCAGATTTTATTTCAGGGGGGAAAATGTTTTATTTGTTGTTTTTTCCCCTCTGTTCAGAAGAAAGGGGAAAAAAAAGGTACTAAATAAAAATATGCAAATTTTAGGTCTGTTTTGGGTGTCGTGACTTGGGTTTGCCAATAGGGCACGTATGGGGGCAGGTTCACACTGGCACAGGCGTCTGGATGCAAGTACCAGACCTGTCAGTCCCTGGCCAGCTCCTTGCCGCAGACCGGATGAGTCTCTGAGAAGCTGGGGCTTCAACTCAGCTGGCGGCTGGATGGGCCCTTCCAGCTGTGAGGTCTCCTGCCACAAGCAGGGTCCCGAGTAATCAGCATGACAGCTCCTGAGACCCCTGCGCCCCTGCCCCAGGGCTGAGCGAAGCAGCAGGGCCAGGGTTTGCCTAACAGGGGGGTGTCAGCAGGAGGGGAGAGTTAATCACTGCAGTGCCCAACTCATGCCCTTGGGTGGATTGGACCCTGAAAGCATGGACACCTGCCCACGCAGCAACCCCAAGGCCGGCTAAGTGACATGTGGTGGGATGGGGCCCTGGATGTCTGGACGCTCTGCTTCTGCAGGGGCTGGCACATCACCCCCACAACCTAGCGGGCAGGGGAAGGTGAAGGGGGGGGAACATGCTCCATCCTATAGCCAGGGGGTGCTGGGTGGGCTGTGCTGGAGGAGGGGTCACAGGGGGAGACTGTAATGGGGCCTCCAAGCCTCTGGGTCTGCAGGCAGTCTCTGCAGAGGGCACAGGACAGGCAGTCATTGCATCCAGCCTCAAGCCCCCCCGGGGCAGGGCACGGCTCCATGGTCCCAGCGGTGGAGAAACCAGGACTCCTGAGACCCACTGCCCAGCTCGCACCACTGCACCCCACCGGCTCCGCTGTGAGAGAGCAAAGCCCGTGTCCTGACCATCAGCCCTGCCTGCCAGAACACCTGCGCCTCCCTCCCGCCTGGGTGGCACACACTGGGCCCTTGTTGTTGAGGGACACGGCTACACTTCCCCAACCTAGCGGCATCATCACAGAGCACCTCCTCAGCACCCCTGTTTTTTGCCCACGGGCCTGGCTCCAGCGATACAATGCAGCCTGGTGGAGAGGGCCCTGAGCACTGCTCCTCATGGGGTGGGCACAGGGGGGTGCTCCCTTCCCTTCTGCACACCAGGCCTGCCCCACAGCCCCTGCCCCAGGGTCCCCTCGGCACCCGCTGATGCCTGTGCAGCTGGCTCTTGGCCAGCATCTCCAAACAGTGCACCAGGTTCGTGGCAGTACGTCCAGCCAGATTTACCCCAAAGGAGATCCCCACATCCCTCCAGGCATGACAGCCCTGGGCATTGGGCAGACACATCCACGAGGAAGGCTTTCACCCAGTGAGCAATAAAGGCAGCAGAGACCCTGGAGGCTCACTCCTGTATCTCATGTCCTGCCACTGCACAAAGCTCGGTGGGTCTCCGGACCCCCAGCCACCCCAGGGCTGGACTTGGTGCCACCTCCCTCCACCAAAATCCCTCCATGTTTCCAGGGCCACGCCTCACTCCTTGGCCTCCACCCTGAAGGTCATGACCAGCAGCCTCTGGGCATCAGCGGCCACGTCGTCCACAAAGTTCCTCAACATCTTGTACGTGGTGGCAAAGGACAGAGCAGTGGAGGCCACGGAGCCCAGCACTGGGATGGCCGTGAGCACGTTGGGAGCCAGCGTGGGGGCCTCGACCCCCACATCCTTCAGCCGCTGCACCACCAGCATGCCAGAGACCTCGCTGGCCAGGGGCGACCGGACCACAGCCTTCAGCTGCTCCACCGGCTGCCCCGTCTGTGCTGCCAGCCTCTCCAGGGAGTCGTGGTCCAAGCCGAAGCCTTTGCAGTAGCCCTGCAGCGTCCTGGCCAGGAGGTCCACGTCACAGGAGACGAGGAGCCCCGGGATGGGCACGGCGTGGAGGCCACAGGCCACGGTGGAGACCAACCACATGTGCTCCTGCATGGTAGCTTTCTTCTGCTCCAGGATGTGCCGGGAGAGGCCCGGCAGGGCCAGTAGGAGGGCACGCCGCTTGTGGTGGCTCAGCTCCTTCTCCAAGGTATCCTGCATGAGGTGGAAGTCGTACTTGCCCAGCTTGAAGGCAGAGAGCAGGAAGACCCTGGGTGATTCGATCCCTTGGGCCCGCAGGCCCTCCTCACAGTCCTTCCGGATCGTCTGCAGCACCCCCGCCTTGCTGTAGCTGGCCGGCCGGCGCTGGAGGGAGGAGGTCAGGTCCATGTCCACCTTGGAGCGGACAAAGTAGAAGCTCTTGCCCGTGTCCTGGATGTGGCGAGCCAGCGCGGCGTGGTGGGCCGTGAAGCGCTGCGAGGCGATGATGATGAAGAAGTCGTAGCGTGAGAAACCAACCTGCTCCAGGTAGGTGTCCGGGGGGGTGCCAGGCGTGCCGATGCCCGGCAGGTCCCAGATGGTCACGCCGGGATAGCGGGGATGCTGGTACGGAGTTGGCTCCCGCGTGGTCTCTACCACCCCGGTGCGGGCAGCTCCTGGATCCTCATCGCCCAGCCCCCGGAGCGCGTTGACGAAGGATGACTTTCCGGAGCCCGCCTCGCCCGTGATGCCCACATCCAGCCGGACACTTTCCAGGAATACCAGCGTCTCCTGCAGCTTGGAGGCAGTGGCTGGGAGGCTCCCCTGCTCGAAGGCGACTTTCAGGGCCTCCACCTCCTCTGCAGACAGCCTGAGGACATCCTTGGGGGGCTGAGCAGCCATGGTGGCTCCCACTGGCTCTGCAGCCCCTGTCTCATGGGAGGGAAAGGCCGATTCTTCACATGAGGGGGCAGGGTCAGCTGAGACCCTCACCGAGGTCCCTGGTCACCGCAACTCTCCCAGGGGTTGCCCCTTCTCTGCTGGCCTGCCCAGCCCAGCCCAGCGCCAGCAGCACCTTGCCCCCAGGTCTACCCCCTGACACCAGGGCAGGCAAGGGATTGCTGATGTCACACCAGGGGCCATGAGGTCACATGAGCTCATGATCCAGAAGGAGACTTTCCCCAGTCACTGGATGGTGCAAGGCTCTCAGGATGGCTCCTGGTGAGGCTAGAGGAGACAGGTGCTGGATGGCAGGAGGGTCTCTTAGCCTGACGGACACATGGCTGAAGTCCCTTTGCTCTAGACCAGGGGTTCGCAACCTTTTTCAAGCTCGAAGCACCCCTCTTTGGACCCATGCACCCCCCGTTAGGCTCAAGGTCCCCTCAGCAGATGCCAGCTCTTTGTTTTCACTCGGTTTTGGATTACAGAAAAGTCCCTGAGCAATTCTTCTGTTGCAAAGAGCTCCAGAAGACACAAGAGGGCAGCCTGTTCCTCGCCCTCCGGGCTCCTATTTGACACCCCCAGGTTTATCCTGGGAAATGTGTTTGCACCTCTACCAGTGCTAGCCTGGTGTGGCACCCTGCAGCACCCCTGAAAGGATCTCAAAGCACCCCAGGGTACCCCTGGCTAAGACTCGCTGCTCTAGCCCCTGATCCGCTCTGAAGGCCAGGAATAGAAGTCGGGAGTCCTGCCTCTGCGCTCCCTTGTGCCCTTCCACCCTGTCCCTCCCAGACACAGCTGTGCTGGCCCCCACCAACCCCTGGGGCCGGCTGCTCACATGTGGATGGGGTTGGTGCCAGTCCAGCTCTGCCTGGCACACGGGTGCTTGGACCCAGGGGCATCTGCTGGCCCACGAAGGGCTGGGATGAAACCGTGACCACATCTCAGCTTTACCTGCCGATTGGCCTGTTGAGCCATCTTATGTGACATCAGTAGGCATGGCGCCACGACATCATGCCATCACTCATTTGCATACAGGGCTCCTGGTTGCAGGGTGGGGTGGTGGTGGAGCAGGCCCATGGGAAAGTACCAGCACCTAGTGTATCCACACTCACTGGGAGCTACTGGTTGCCACCAGGCTGCAAAGCACTGAGCTGGGCTTATGTGAAGAGCAGTGGTGAAGAGGGGACCAGTGCCTGGAGCCTGTGCAAGCTCTTTTCTCCCCCTGACACTGGGGTGCTCAAGGCAGGGATGGACTTCTGATCAGGAGGAGCAGAGGAAGGTGGTGGAAGGGATACCCCAAGCCCAGACCAAGGCACACAGCCAGCAGCGGTGTCTTGCAAAGCCACTGGTGGGACTGAACGGGCCCCCTAGGCCCAGCTGACAAACCCATCGCTGCCCCAGGGGGGTCAGAGGTGTGCTCTGCCTGGCAGCTGGGGCTACTCTGCAAGAGTCGCACTGGGACATAGTCCAGCTTAATACAGCTAGTAATGGGCACCTTTCCGGGCTCTGAGGACATGCCCCACAAAGGGGGAGGGGGGGAGCAAGACCCTTCCCCAGCAGCCCCCTTGATATTAGCCCTGTTGCACAGGGGACCCTCTGCAGCTCTGCGCCCAGGTGACTGGGTGGAGGCAGCTCCCAGGGATGGGCTAGCAGGGGGCTGGCACCAGCTGCTCTGGGGCAGGAGCTGGGCCAGCAAGGTAATGGGGCCACAGACACCAGGGCTGGTTCCACCTCATGGCACAGCTGGGGGGGGGGGGGTGTCTCAACCCTTCTGAGACATGGAGCCCATCCCCCTTGCTACTCCATAAGGAGCCCAGACCCAGTCTTGGGTCCTCACAGCATGGGCACAGCCCAGCCATACTTCCCCCAGATGCTCCAGGCACCAGGGAAGGAGGGAGCAGCGTGGAGGCGGGACAGGAGGCAGGCTCGCACAAACAGGTTTATTTCCAGGTAGACGTTCAGTAGATCACAGGAGTTTGGTACAGCTGTGGCAACACACGACCCAGCCCAGGGCAGCCCAGTGAGACCCCATGACAGCTGCGGCCTAGGTCCACCTGCCCAAGTGATTGGGGGGGGAGGGGAGGGGAACTTCCCACTTGGGCTTCAGCCCCGGAGATCAGCCAGCTCCACTTCCGGGGAAGTGCCTGGGCTCCCTGCACCTGCCTTCACAGCTGCCCTCCTTACCATGTCTGTGGCCCTAGTCCCCATCGCCCTGGGTCTCAGCCATGACTGGCCAGACCTCTCCCTGGCTGTGATGATAGGGTTACCACCTGGACTGCTCCCAGTCCCACTGGCCGTCCCCACTCAGAACTACAACCAGGTTTCATTCATACAACAGCCCCACACACCACAGCCAGCATAATGGAGGCCAGGCTCCCACCTGAAGCAGCCTGACCCCTCAGGTCTACACAAGAGCCACTGTGGGGAAACGCCAGGCTGCCAGCACCAGTGTGGAGCTGGCAGGAGGAACTAGCAGCAGGCAACCGAGCTGTGGGCTGCCCAGAGGAAAATCTCGGGGCTGCTCCCTCCATCACCTGCCCAACCGGCCCCGCTGACATGGCCCACAGCAGCACTGGCACTATGCAAGCCATGGCTCCTATCAGCGTGGATTGCCCCCCCTGGGCAGAGCAGAGCTGTGCAGAAGGCAGCTCCATCCCACGCTGGAGTGGCAAGGATAGCTGTGCTGGAGTGAGTCAGGCAGGGCCACACCAGGGTGGGAGGTTGCTCCAAACACAATGCCTCCCAGACCTTGCCCCCACAGCAACACTCACTGCAGGCCAAGGCCAGGTGAGGGCACAGGACTTTGTGAGGCCCCGCTGAACAGCCACAGGGATGTCAGAGGCCACGATGATGCTGTTCCAGCTTTCCCCCCACACCGGCAGGCTCTGGTGATGCCAAGGGGGAAGCCCCAGCCCAATCCTCTCCAGCCACAAAAGTGAGGTCAAGCTGCCTGTCTTCAGTGCTGGGGTGCAGGGGAGAGGGCCACAGGCTAGTCCCAGAGCATGCATCTCCTTCATCACGCCTGCCCTCAACACGAGGCAAGCAACATAGCGAAGCGCAGAGGGGGCCAGAGCCCTTGCAACATGTCAGCTGCTCCTGGAGGATAGGCCAAGGGTTCGTGTGAAGCAGCCACTTTTGCACAGGTGGGCAGGAGGATCTGCAGAACAGCAATGTTCCCTGACATCAGGGGGAAAGGGGTGCGGGGAGGGTTGGGTGACACGGAAAAGGCACCATGGAGAGCTTTAAAAAAAAAAACTGACAGCTAAAAATGCTGAGGCAGGGCCCAGGATTCAGGGCACAGGCGCAGCAGTCCTGGGGGAAGTAGGAAGGCAGGGCCAACGCGCCACGCGGCAGGTCCAGCCGGCACTCACACCAGGAAGGACGATGTCTGTTTGAATTCTCCCTGGGGAGCAAGAACAGAGAGAGGCTCAGATGTGGTGGACGCCTCCACACAACAGCAGATTGCTGCCTGTGGTCCCCCCACACCTCCCATGGCTTGATGTGCTCCGACAGAGGCAGCATGGAGGGAGCAGGCTAGGAACCCATGTCCTCATGGCTCTGCCACTGGCCATGGAGTATGGATGGGGCTGTGTTAAGTCTGTGCCGGCCCAACGGCAGATGGTGGGAGTGTTGGCTCAGCGGGATGCAAGGCATAAAGCAAGGGCTCTGCCAGCTCCAGTGGGGGTCTTTCAGCCTCCTCGGCCCTGACACGGGTCAGGGCCACGGCAGGCAGGGCCTGGGTGGCACGATTCTGGGGGTGACCCAGCGCATCCCTGCCCTGCAGCCCTTTCTATGCAGCCCTCCTCTGCCTGGGGCTCTAAGCGGCCCCACAGTCCATGGCTCCTGCAGTGCACTCGACGCTGAGGGCAGAAGAGAAACACAGACAGGAGCCCTCTGCTCCTAGGCCCCACCTCTGGCTCTCAAGCCAGACCTGCCTCCACACCTCATGGTGCTGGGGTCTCAGCATAGAGACCGTTTGTCCCTCAAGTGGCAGATGACTCTTTAAGCAGCACGTGAGCAAGGAGCTCAGTTCCCACTATCTGGGGGCTAACAGGCATGTGAGCCCAGTGGCCTTGCCAAGAGCACCTCAACACCCTTTTTAACCTAACAGACACCTTCAAGCACTGGGCCCTTGAGCGAGGCGCTTCTAGTTGCTGTTGAAAGCTGGACGCTGGTGCTTCCGAAGCATTGTGCCAGCCTAAGATGGAGGCATGCGGAAGCAGCCAGCACTTTGAGTGCCCCTGCCAGGGTCCAGCCCATTGGGGTAGCTCAGAGGGGTTTTGCCTTCCTCTGCCATGCAGGGTGTGGTGCACCTCTGCCTTGGATCTCCAAGTGCATTTTAACACCCCTTGCAGCAGCAGGACACTACCTGCCCTTGTTCCCCTGCTTTCCTTGGGGCAGGTTCAGGGGATCTTGCTGTCTTTGGCCACAGATTCAGGAACAGGTCAGACAGACACTTGCCTGAGATGGTTTGATGGGGACAATCCTGCCTCAAGCAGGGGCTTAGACTAGATGCACCCTCCAGAGGGCCTTGCCAGCCCAGCAACTCTAGGATTTTATGATACCGAGAGGGCTGCAAAGCATTTAAAGGCCCAGCAGACATGACAGCGCTAGTAGGTAGGGATCCTCCACCAGGCCGGGTCAGGCCCTGAAGTATTATCCCCAATGCCAGGGGGGGCAAGTGAGCCTGCCAACTCTACCTGCTGTGCGAGTTATGCAGCTCAGGGTACTCCACTGCCTCAGCATTCCTGGCCACTCCCTGCAAGTCACCTTCCCTTTTGTATGAGCAAGGGACCAGGGCAAAGCAGCAAAACAACCTGCCCAGGGTCCTCCAGGAAGTCAGTGGTAGAACAGGGAATCAAAGCAGTTTCCCTGCCCGACAGTGCTCTTGCCTTGGACCAGCCCCTTCTTACAGGTGCAAAGGCCAAGGCTTTCCCCTGGGCTCTAGCTCCAGTAAGCCAAGCTGCCAGGTAACATGCCCACCACTCTGCCCTCTCTCCATGCAGGGATCAGGATCATCTATTGCCTAAGCTGGGGCTGGCCAAGCCCGTGTGTACTGCACCATTTGCAAAAGGCCAGAGCCAGCCCCAACCTGCAGGCTGGCCTGCCCGAGCAGAGGTGCACCTATGGGGCATGAGGACCTGTGAGATGGGAGCCAGCTCATGCTGCTAGAGAAGGGAGGGGAGGGGAGGGGAGTACTTACATCACTCCTTTGGGAAGGCTGGCTGTAAATTACTTTCTTGTTGGTGCTGCTAGAGAGAAGAAGAGAGTGGGGATCAGATGTATGATGCAAAGGTCTGCTCTCTCTTAGGCCCACCCAGCAATAACAGCTGCTGCTCCCCAGCTGCTGTCAGAGGCTCTCATTTTCAAGCCTTTTCCCCATCGAGTGCCCAGCTCCCTCGGGGGCTCTCCCCACACCGGCCAAGAGGCCGCAGACTGTCCTGCTCCACAGGGGATTGTGACCAGGACACTCCCACATTTTGCTTCCTGGGACAGCAATCAGTGGCAGCATCTCCCTGAAGTCTGAGAGGCTGCAGAAAAATCACACTACACCCAGGTGACTCCTCATGACTGAATCCAGCAGGAATTGGGCCAATGGGGGCCATGAAGCAGACCCCAGGGGATGGCTGCAACAGCAGTGGTGGGTCGTGGGAAAGGGTGACTGGTGGCAGGGAAAGCAGAAAGATGCTTCAGAGGCAAAGAGGAGAAGTCAGAGTTGCCTGAGCCCAAACCCCATGAAACAGGAGTCCAGCAAAGGATGGGCTATGGCAGTGAGACATTAGTCATCAGCACTGGCACCCTGCACTCCACCAGCCCCAGGGAAGATCCGAGGTGAATGTGAACGACTCGGGAGGAGGTGGGGTCTCTGCGCTGACTCCCGGCTGCCCAGAGAACACCGTCCCCGCTCCCCAGCGCCAGCTGGCGGGTCCCTGCAGGGAGGCTTGCACACAGCAAGCCGCCGGCGGGGAGGGAACGGAGGTTCCACTTACTCTTTTCTTTCTGAAAAGGAAAAAAGAAAGGACGCAGGACAGTTAAATGCCAACACCGAGCACCACATTCCCCACCACCACACCTGCCCTGGACTGCTCTAGGCAAGAAAAGTCCCACGGGCCATCATGTTTCTGTGGGCCCCCAAATCACAAGACTCAAGGAGTGGGAGCCTTGCATGACAGACCTCTCCAACAGAAACTCCAGATCCCAGGAGGCATCACCCCACCCAGAAGCTGCCAGGAGAAGGGGAGGGCAGAGCCTGGAGGGCAGTACTCACTGTTGAAGTAGCCACGGCTGTAAGCAAACCAGATGCCGAAGGCTATGAGCCCCAGGAGGATCAGCAGCACCACCACGGTGGCTACGATGGCGCCCACGTTGAGTTCACCTGGGTGGAAGAATCGCATTGGTGTCAGACAGAGACCAGGCATGCATGCAACACCACAGCACCCCAGCCCCCAACAGCTGCAGGCTGCATTGCCAAAGGCGCGCAGGAGAACACTGCTCCAGCTCAAAGACCTCAAGCAGGGCAAGGGACATCAGCACCCATTCTGCAGTGATAGAGGCACAAGGAGCCAGCTGGGGATTTGGATGAGCACAGCAAGGGAAAGGCAGTTTGAGGTGGGAAGTGAAGTGACTGGCTAGACCTCTAGTCTGCACCGTGGGTCCGGCAGACAAGCCACACCACACAGCTGCAGTGGTTTGGAGGGGAGGAAAGCTGCGTGATACTTTTACCCCAATGTCTGGCTGACCCACAGGGTAGAGAGGCCCAGGTTAGTCTAAGCATGCCTCAGGCCAGTCCAGCCCACTCAGCCCCTGGCAGGCTGGCTCTCCCTCAGCAAGCATCCCTCCCTTCCCAGCCTGGGGGCCGGGCCATGCTCTCTCCTGGGGGAGAGCTGTATGTTTTTTTGAAGCAGAAAAGCCCCTGCCAGGAAGACTCTGCTGCAGTGGAGGCACCACGTGGGGATGTTTGCTGCTAAGTGTGGAAAGGGAAAGGTGCCAGGACCAACTCCTTCCCTTGCCCCTGGAAGCCTGCAGGCACTGGGGTGGGGGGTAAGGGGGTGAGGACAGTCTCCCACCCATGGCTAGACACAGTTCAGTCCCACGCAGGCTTAGGGAGCTGGAAGGGTGTGAAACAACACAGAGGCACTGCCAGCAGGGCACACACCAAAGTGGGCAGAATCCATCATTGCGGCCATGTCCAATGCAAACAGGGCAGTGCTCTGAGCACCTACTGCAGGACCTGGCGCAGGCAGAGAAAGGGGCAAGGGGCAGACGTCCCTGGTTTCAGTCTCCCTGCTGCATGGCACATTCCCATGTAGAAAAGGCTTGTCCACACCTCCACCTCCATCAGCACAAGCTGGACCCCTTCCCCCCCACCCCGACTCCTCTATGACAGCTAAAGCCTCTGCCCAGAGGTGGGAGGATGAGCACCAGGGCAGGATTCAACACATTCACTTCCTGTCAGAGCTGGGGCAGGCCCAGTACTGACAGCTACTTTGTACTTAATCTATTCAGATCCTAACGAGAAGCCGAGACCATAGGCCCTACCTCCTGCTCCAGCCAGCACTAAGCAGGACTCCAGACTGGCTATCCAGGGATGGCTTTCTGCTGCTCTGACCCCACTGTCCACCCTGCAGAGGCCTGGACTGGGCTCCCTGCACTAACCCCACACCCAGGTCCAAGCCCTCAGAGGGCTCAGAGCTTGGTGATATTTGTTTCCAAGCACAGCAGCATTGCCCCAGGTGGCCCAGCCTTCGGCAAGCTTGGGCTTGTGAGCCACTAATCCTTGGGCCAACACAGGCCCCACCTCCGAAGCTTGAATTTCAGGCTAAGCAGGAAGGAGGAGTCTGCTTCCTTCCCATCCTAACACTCCTCCTTCCCCTGAGGTCTCCTCACGCTCCCTGGGACTTAGCCTTCATACCAGAACCGTGTCCCCCTGAGGGCATGCCTGGGGCTCAACAGACCAGCACGTGGTCAGGAGCCTGCTGCCCCAGGGCCCAGTCTGCCACACTGAACATCGACGGGGAAATTCAGAAGCAGCATGACATGGGCTGGCTCCAGGGGCCAACACAAAGCTGCCTGTTCTTACTGGATGGGGCAGAGCCATGTTCAAGACACAACATGCCCAGAGTCAAGTTCAGGACACAATGTGTCTAGAGCCTCCTGCCAGCTCTCAGGGGACTAGAGTTCTTCCAGGTTTGTTTTTCTCAGACTTGCCCAGCAGGCCTCTGGGTCTCCTCTCTCCCCACACCCAGATGGACTTGTCCCTTCTTCCAGAACATCTATGGTCACACTTGTGGGCAACCAACGTCCTTCTGGGCACGAGGAAAGAGGAGACCCAGAGGCCAGCACAAGCCTTGCAGCCCACACGCAGAGCATCCCTTCCTTACTAGCTTCCAAGCGATAGGTGTCCGATTTCTGAGGGGTCCCAATGTTGTTCTGCGCCTCGCAGTAGTAATCCCCTGAGTCAAAGCCGGTCACAGGATCAAACGTCTACAGCAGGGAAAGAAGGTACAAGAGACATATATGAGCCAAGGCCCACACTCACTCCATGAGAGCCCAAAATCCTCAACTCTCCTGGCGCACGTACCAGCTGCCCTGTCTTGGGGTTGAGCTCGTAGGAGGAGTTCTTGAAGGCCTCGCTCATCTTGGGGTTCACGGGCATCTGGATGTTGTTCCTGTACCACTGGAAGGTGGGGGGCGGGGAGCCATCTGACTCCTTGCACGTCAGCTCAGCCTTGTTGCCGATGGTCACTGAGGCGGGTACGGAAGCCACAGGCTTGGAGGGGGCCACTGCCGGGGAAGAGGCACAAGTCAGCACAAAGGACAAGGCACTGTGGCTGCTACCAGGACACCCCAGACAGGAATACCAGCATTTGCTGGTCATGCTTAGGTAATGATGGGATGATCTGGTTGGGGCTGGTTGTGCTTTGAGCAGGGGGCTGGACTAGATGTGACCTCCTGAGCTGCCTTCCAGCCCTCACTTCCTATGATTCTATGACGGACCTGGGCCTAAATGAGCAGCCACACTCAGCGATACCACGTGGCCAGGCCATTTTGAGTGAAGAGAGCAGTAACAGGCATTCGGGCTGGCCAGTTTCCCAGCTGGCTGCACTTCCCCTGCGCTGCTCCAGGGGCATGATCCAGACCTCGAGCCACCCTCCTTTTTGGATTCTGATTATGCACCTTGTAATGGAGTGGTGCTGTATGCAAGCAGGAGCCAGAGGCAATTCCTTCCTGCCCCCTGCAGAGATTCAGCTCTGCACTAGACTTTGATTATCTTCAGATTAGCACAAGCATCTGCATAACATCCAGCTCCCTGGATGTTGCTTTGGCTTTCTGAAGTAGGATGCCAGACAGCACCTCTTCCTTGCACTGAGGCAAGGAATGAAAATGGTTTGGGGGCTGGAGCACATGACTTGTGAAGAGAGGCCGAGGGAACTGGGCTTATTTAATTTGCAGAAAAGAAGACTGAGCGGGGATTTGACAGCACCCTTCAACTCCCTGCAGGATGATTATAAAGAAGAAGGAGCTGGACTGTTCTCAGCAGCGGCAGATGACAGAACAAAGAGCAAAGAGCAATGGTCTCAAGTTGCAGCAAGGAAGATTTAGGTTGGATGTTAGGGAAAACTCGCACAAGGAGAGTAGTAAAGCACTGGAATGGGTTACCTACAGAGCTGATGGACTCTCCATCCTTGGAGGTTTTTAAGATCTGGCTCAACAAAGCCTTGGCTGAGAATATCTCGTTGGGTATGTTCCTACTTTGAGCACAGGGTTGGACCAGATGTGACCTCCTGAGGTCCCTTCCAAACCTCAGTTGTTATGATTTTATGACCCTGGGCTAGATAGTCCCCGTTCTTCACTGCCAGAGCTCTGGAGCAGTCACTGCTGCCACCATAAGTGGTACTTAAAATGAAACCAAATCAGAACAGCACCACTGTCAAACCATCTCCTCTGACTAATGGCTGTAACAAGGCAGAGGGTAACAGGGCATCATATTCACTGCACTCACTTGGGGAGATGAATACAAGTGACTGCTTGAGCTCGAGCCTGCCACTGATGAGAGCTGAAAAGGTGTGGGGTCAGCACTGGACCCAGAGAAGCAGCCTGTTTCCTACCTGCACCAAGGCCTCTCCCAGGCCTTCCTGACCTGACCTGTATCTGGCAATTCTCTGACCCTGGGCAGCTGACATCAGCCAGGCACCAAGGAAGGTTTCTCAGAGCACTGCCAACCCCATCCAGTGTCTTGTCTCTAGCCAGGGCCAGTCTGGTGCTTTGGAGGAAAGTGAAAGCCCAGAAGTCATTCAACTGGGCACTAGGACAAGTCCCTTCCCCAACCCTGCAGATCTCCAGCCAAGGCCCCCCAACAGAGTCAATAGCTGCCTCCCTCCAGGGCTTACAACAGCACAAGGTAAGCACAGGACTCAGCACATAGGGACCGGTGATCATGGAGGCAGGTTTGCGTGTCCACACCCAGTTTTTGAGGACCTGGGTTCCATCATCTTTTTTTTGCAAACAAGCATCTGACTTCCTCCTCCGAGGGAGGGCAAGGCCATCACCTCCCTGTGAGCTGTTACCACATGGCGTTACCTTCCCAGCTAGCAAAAGGCAAAGGAAGATCAGGCCAACGCTGACAGCATGCTCCACTATGCCACAAATGGGACAGACAGCACTTACACAGGAGACAAACTAAACGTATGCCAACCATACGTCCCTGACCTGCCAGCCTGGGAACGGTGACATGTCAGCCCTCCCCTTACAGAAACACCAGCAGGACTAGCACTGGTAGGATGCTTCCTTCTTTGCCACGCAATGGGCTACATATCCGCTGGCAGGTCTCTTTTCTCCACAACAGACTTCAATTGTACTGAAAAGAGCAGCACAGGATTAGGATGCCCCTTCAAACAGTGCTGATCTGATCAGGTCCCACTCCTCTTGCTGCTATTTTCAAAGCCACCTGGCTGAAGAGGCATTGAGCCTCGGCTCCATGCAGCCAGCCCCTACGCGACTTGCTACAGGAGGGGGCAGGTACCTTGGACGATGAGGTTGACCTCCGACTTGGAGAGCTGGCCGCTCTCCCCCAGGACCTCACAGATGTACTTCCCAGTGTCCTTCCGGGTCACCGAACTGAAGTGGATCGATGAGGGTGTGAACTGTACGCGGCCTTTGTACGGTTCTGTGGAGAAAGGGGAGGAGGCACGTGGGCATGAAGGTATGTGCAACACCGAGTAAGTCAACACCAGAGGAAAGGCTGTTCCCACCCCACCAAACGCCTCCAAAGGAAGCCCCCACCCCTATCTGGTGTAGCACAGGGGGCCCAATCCCTGAGAGCCAGGCAGATAGGGGCACTGGTCCCATTCCGTCAGGAAGGGTTGACATTAGGCTGCTCACATCCCAGTATGACCCACTTGTGAAGGCAGCAATTCTCTCCTGGGGTGCGGGGACACCCCAGCGAGTCATGACCTCCTTTTAAGGATGCCGCACAATAATAGCACCGCTAGGTATGTAAACACTTGCACAAGATTCAAAAGATCAATCCAACCATTTCCAATTCAAAACATCCCAAAACCTTGCAAGAAATCTGCTTTTCTGCAGTTGAAAAACCAAAAGCTACATGCTGGTTTTCCAAGGAGGGCCTGGATTTTAACAAAATTGAAAACCAATTTACAGTTAATCGGCCACATTTCTTTTCCTACAGCTCTTTCACCACTCTCTCAAGGCTTTCAAAAATCCCTAGCTCACAGGAGTTCAGCTGATTCACTGTATAGCAGCCTGGGGCACAGGGTCAAGAAAAGTGCCTAGGGCACCGTTCCCAAACTGTTCAATCTGGAAAGCTTCTTCTTGCATGTGACTTCAGGAAGTCGACTCCTCCAACCACTTAAGAGTAGATCCATCAATATTACTGCAATCTTTCAGACTATTTGCTCCCTCTGGAAAGCTAAGCTGCAGGTGGCCAGAAAGGGCAAGAATGCCATGGGCAGGGCAGACTGCACAAAACGACTGGCTGACTGATTCTCACCTGCCTTTGCAATGCCTTGGCACACCCAGAATGCACAGGTCCTGCTCTGGGTGTCTGGGACCCCTGGGATCCAGTTGTGTTACTGCGAGTGCTTTCACTGCCTTCCAGCTGCAAAGCACTGTATTGTGCCAACACCTGCAGCTCCTTACCTCTGCTGGGAAGTTACAACCTGAAGCAGCTTAGCAACCCCCCTGGATCACTCACAGCCCCTACGCAGAGGTCTATACCTGTGAACTGAGAGTTCCAGTAGAAAAGCGTCACGGTGTTGCCCTTCTCAAACTTCCACTCGATCCGGGGATTTCCCCGCTGCGCCAAATATGCACCACATGGCAGGTCAACCGCTGAAAAGGAGCAGCAGGGAGTTGGCAATTGCACTGTACAGAGCAGAGCTAGGCAAGTAGCATGCGAGCTCTACAAAGAAAGCTGGGCCACTCATTCACATGAGGGTCTGTGGTTCAGGTGTATAATTCAATCAATCTACTATGCCAAGTATGTTCAGCCCTGGGCTGCAGGCCTGATTCAGCCCATAGAGTTATGTCAGCTAGCCTGTGGGGCTCTCCAGGGGTCTGGAAATTTGGCAGTGGGGGAGTGGTGGCAATTAAACACTATCACCATCCATCTGCTGCCAAATTCCCAAGCACCATGTAGCTGGTTCAGATCTGTGGACAGGATCCAGCCCATGGACAGACCTGGCTGGGCACCACTGTATTATGCTCCCCCCAATTTTGAAGGACAACATGCCTTGAGAGATCTTGCATGCAAGCAGTTTATCAAAACCACTGAGGCACTTGATGGTGCCTCTGTACCTTCATCAGGAGAGACCCAAGTACCAAGGAGCACTTTTCTCTATTCACCAGAAAGGCACAACAAGAGCCAAGGGCAGGACGTTAGAACCAGGCCTTCAGGTAAGAATTAACTTGTAAGTGAAGTTAACCACCAGAACACACTGCTGAGGAAACAGCACCTTTCAACTCCCTGAAGGCTGGTTCCAAAGAGGATGGAGCTGGACTGGTCTGAATTGAGCAGCACCTGATTTCAAAAGCTAACCTATATATTCCAGTGCTAACCCCCTGGCCAAGGGGCTGGGTAGTAGGAGTGAGGGATCTGCCATGCTCAGACATGATCTGCTTATCTCCTTACACTTTGGGGCTCTCTTCAAAGGATCTGGTGGCACCCAGCTGGTGAGTAAGGTGCAATGGTCTCAAGTTGCAGCAAAGGAAATTCAGGTTAGATATCAGAAAAAACTCTCCCCCTAGGAGGATGGTGAAGCACTGGAACAGGCTCCCCAGCACGGATGTGGAATCTCCATCCTCGGAGGTTTTTAAGACTAGACAAAGTCTTGGCTGGGATGATGTGGTTGGGACTGGTCCTGTTCTGAGCAGGGGGTTGGACTGGATGTGATCTCCTGAGGTGCCTTCATCCCTCATTTCCTACGATTTTCTCCATCTCTTGACCTCTTCCGAGAGAGAATGAAGGTCTTTCTGGGCAATCATAGTTTAGCAGAAAGCCGCAGGATTACGTTAAATGCAAAATTAACAGACTGGCAAGGCAGGGGGCACCCTGCAGGCTAACTGGATCAAAGAGGTGTGGGCTTTTGGAACTAACTGACTACCACAACGAACCACCTCTTTAG
Source organism: Alligator mississippiensis (assembly GCF_030867095.1). Classification (NCBI taxonomy): domain Eukaryota; kingdom Metazoa; phylum Chordata; order Crocodylia; family Alligatoridae; genus Alligator; species Alligator mississippiensis. The sequence continues at coordinate 20,857,007 of NC_081838.1, read as the reverse complement.
TGATCTAGCATTAACGGAGCAAAACTACAGTCCTGGTTAGGATCTGGTTCCTTCTCACCTTAATCAGCAAGTTAGTCACAGCCCCCAGCCGAACCACACCTGTCTGACAATTCAGTCTGCTGTTAAGTACTGCAGGATTTCTAGAACAAAATGCTGCAGCCGTTTGTTTGCTCTGTGCATTTGACAACACCACGTACAGTCTGTCTCGGTGCTTTCCCGAGAGGTCACAGTTTACAAGGACCTCTCCTTTCGCCCGGCAGAAGGCAGAGTGAAACTTAACTAGGAAACACGCTGTGACGCAGCAGAAACTAGCAGGGACAAGCAGCGCGTCTGAAAGGGCTCCAGGGCCTGCCAGCTTTGAGCCTGCTGAGATTGACGTTCTGGTTAAACATCTAACGCAGCGATTCTCAAGCAGGGTGCCACCAGATCCTTTGAGGAGTGCCCCAAAGTGCAGGGAGATAAACAGATAATATCCGAGCCTCGCAGAACCCTTGCTCCCATTGCAAGGATGTTAGCACTGGAAAAGATATATTAATTTTTTTAATGAGGTGCTGCTCAATTCACAAGAGTTAGGGAAGGCTGCCTTGAGTCCAGCAAGTCCAAGAAAACCACTGGTCTGATAGTACATCACCCTTCTCCTGCCAGCAAGTGTTGAGTACTGGGAAAGCAGCTCCTGCCTAAAACTAGAAAGGTCAGGACAAGGCACCCCTAAGAAAGAGGGGCATTTCCACAGAGCAACCTGGGGACAGATTTTCAAAGGTACCATATTCGCTCCACCTTTGAAAAAAAAAACCCAAAAAACAGCTGCAGGGAATTGGAGTGCACAGCATCTGTGAGAAATACAGTAAGTTTCTACAGCTGACCCAGGGAAAAAGGAAAGTAAAATCTGCACCCAGCCAGGGACCTGTGTTTCTCTGGCACCTTTGCAAGCCCAGCCAAACTTGGGCTGGGCAGGAAGGAGTACTCGGAGCCTTCTGAGAGCTCTCAAATCCCTTCGACTCCTTTTGAAGCAGGAGGGAAGACTCACTGGGGCTTAACCCCATCCTTTGACCAGGTCCAAACCTTGGCCCAGACCCCAGCTCAGAACAGGGACCCATGGTCCATTAGTCCCAAGACAGTCAAAATGGTTCAAGACCTGCCTGAGCCCCACCTCCCCTCACTTCTGCCAGCATGGGAGCTATTGCATTCGCGTGTGGCTCCTCAGTGGCTAGGTACCTGCAGGACAGCTGGGGCAGCCCGGAGCGTGCGTTGCACTCAGGCCTTTGGCACTAGCAAACCCTGGCAAACACGCACTCAGCATAGCGTGAACACCCACCCAGCCAGAGCTCCTCCAAGTAACTACAGGAGCTCGTGCTGGAAAAAAGGCCAGCTACATCAGTCACAGGCCATGTCCCAGCTGGGGAAGCCTCCTGGCTGGGTCAAAGGGGGCAACAAAGCACTTACGGCCATTCTCCGGCACTTCTCTCTGTGTCACCTGGCCTGCTACCAAGGACCCTGTGGGAAGGAAAAAGGAAATGCAATGAAGACACACTTGTATGTGAGCTACAGTAACCAAGAGATCCAGGACACCAGCCAAGCTCCACCTTCCAGCAAGGTGGCTTTCCTACGAAGGCCCAGTTCAGTCTCTTCAGTGCCACCCGTGTGCCAGATGTCACGGCATTATGCCAGATGCTGAGAAATTACAACTATGGGAACGGCACTTGTCCCAACCTCATCAGAGGGCTTCTCATCCCGAGATAAGGACGTTAACGCACACCCTGAACCTCCAGGCTTGCACAAAGGGGCAGGACCAGATGTCATGACCCATACAAGACCGTGCCTGTCCCCAAGCCACGGTGTCTCCCCAGGTTCCACGGGGCACAAAGTGCAGCTGCCTCCCATCTCCAGTTCCCAGGGAAATCCCGTTCCAGCAGGACTGCGGCTGCTCCCAATTCAAGCTCCTGCCAAGATACAGAGGGACCTCAGTTGCCCAAAGCACATGAAGGCTGGTCCCCTCCTGACTGCAGGGCTGCAGGGCACAGTGCCATCCCTAAGGGGAGAGGGGGCAAGCAGCCTGCATGGTCCATGCCACCTCGGGATAATGTGCTGGAGGAAAGGACCTGCAGGCTCCACAGTCAGCACTTGGCCCCCTACACCCCACACAACAGCCCCAAGATGTCTCTGGCAGACCAGGGGAGGCCGAACCCAACTGTGCCCTGGAAAAACAGAGACAGGCAAGAAAAGGAATTCTTTGAGTCCCATTTCTATGCTAAGGGAAGTCGCAAGTCTAAACTCCTCCGCCGGCAGCTCCGAGCTATGGTACCCTGATGACCGCGCTCCTGACAGAGCTGTGTGTTGGGACGTGAGAGCTTCTTGAGGGCTGGAGTTAGAATAACAGAAAGTGAGGGTTGGAAGGGACCTCGGGAGGTCACATCTCATCCAACCTGCTGCTCAAAGCAGGACCAGCCCCAACTACATCACCCCAGCCAAGGCTTTGTCCAGCCAGGTTTTGAAAACCCCCAAGGATGGAGACTCTACCACCTCTCCAGGTAACCTATTGCAGTGTTTTACTGCCCTCCTAATGAAAAAAATTCTTCTTAATATTTAAACTTCCTTTGCTACAATTGGAGCCCATTGCTCCTTGTTCTGTCATCTGCCACCACTGAGAGCAGCCCACCTCCACCCTCTTTGTAACCTCCCTTCAGGTAGTTGAAGACTGCTATTAAGTCTCCTCTCATTCTCGTCTTCTCTAGAATAAATAAGCCCCATTCCTCAGTCTTTCCTCATAAGTCACGTCCCCCAGCCCCTGAACCATTTGTGTTGCCGTGAGCTGGACCCTCTCCAATTTGTCAACATCCTTTCTGTAGCGGGGGGGCCCAAAGCGGGACACAGACACCAGTGCTGAAGAGAGGGGAAGAATCACTTCCCTTGAACTACTCACAACACACCTACCAATGCATGCTGGATCACATTCAGCTTCTTATCTACTGTCTCCCTGAGGTCCTTTTCTGCAGAGTTGCTGCCCAGCCAGTCACCCCCAGCCGGTACCGGTGCATGGGATTTCTCTGTCTTTAGCGCAGCACTTTGCACTTGTCCTTGCTGAACCTCATGAGGTTCCTTTTGGCCCAATCCTCCAGTGTATCTAGGTCACTCTGAACTTCCCAGGCCCTAGTCTGCAGGGACCCTCCTAGGTATTTTGAGCACAGGTCACGTGCATTTCCCAGTAGGGAAGGAATGCTCTGCTTCCCCCCTGCTGCTCCAGATAACAGCCCAAGCACCTGGTCCAGAGCCAAGGAGCAGCTCCACGGCTGCCTCCGGCCTGCCCCGAGCAGGGTCGCTCCTTCCCTCTGCAGGGGAAAGGGCTCTTTCCCATCCGGGTGTCCTCATCGAAGGCAGCCTCTAGCAGTGATCTGCTGCACAGAGGCAGACGAGGAGTGTAAAGCCAGGCAGAAGACAGCACGTTCGAGATACTGAGACAGCAGATCTGCTGTGTCTGTAGCTCCACCCGGGCTGTTTTTGTCACTGCATCAGGCACATAGTTATCGGCTGTGCCCTGTAAGCAGTTTTCAGGGACAACAAGTGCCATCAGAGTTACCTTTCAAGCCAACGCCACCTTGGATGTGCCCATACGCTCTGATGGGCGCCAGCCCCAGAAGTCACCACCCGCTGGTTTTTTGCCAGGATCAACTGAACCCACTTTATTTGACACACTGTTATTCGATGCCAGCTCTTTGGGGAAAAACAGCTTTCTGAGATGACTGCAGCTTGTGCTAAAGCACTCTGGCACTGGGTCTAGGCTGGAGCATGGCATCTTCCAAGTGATTCCAATGGCTAGGATGTGATAAAGAGCCATCTCTTGCTGGCAGCTGCGGCCCTACCAGCCCAGGGCTCAAACATTTTCACTGACGCCTTGAGCCGCAACTGCTCACCGTTAGAGAGCCTCCGCACTGGTCCTCGGCAGCCCACGCGGGACCAACCAGGTTCAAGAGCAGTCCTCCACAGAGCTCTGCAGTATTCCCGCCTGCCAGAGCCATGGGGCACGGAGGACTGCGGGCCTGGCTAGCTAGAGCGGGTGAAAGCACCGTCTGGGCTACTGCCGCTGCTCAACAACTCATGTATATATAGTGGATGCCATGCCCCGTCTCTAATATATCCTGTGAGCAGAGACCAGGTGCTGCCTCTGCAGGTCCAGAGGGCAGCCTCTGCTGCAATCAGGAGCACTGCAGCACCACACCGAGCTACAGCCAAGCTCCTAAGAGGACTGACAGTGGGAACCTCATGAGAGTCTCAGCAGCCTGGCAGGCAATGGAAGGCTGTAGGGTGAAGGCTGACCAAATGAGGTCCCAAGGGCACCCCCGCCCCAGGGTGAAGCCCCACAGACAGGCCAAGGCAACTGCACAAGCTCCTTTTCCCAGGTGGATTTCTCCAGCACCAGATTCGACGCACACCAGGCCATGTCCCCATCGCTGCTCGCAATGCTTGGTCCACATTGCTGATAACTAATGGCGCATTTCCCACAAGCCACAGGCTCCTGTAGCACAAGCAGACAAGACCCTTCCCAGGAGGTGGTTTTGGGGCTAAGGCACAGTCTGGGAGAGGAGAGGAGTTTAAGCCCAGACAACCTCCACGGTTTGGCCCACTGGTGAATTCAGAAGCTCCTGAACTCAGGCAAAACATGTTGCTTCCCCTCCCTAACTCCCATTTTAGTCTAAGTTTCCCCCACCCTGCTTTCAGACCAACTGATTCAGATGCACAAGCTTTTTTCAGCAATATAGCCTACTGCATCAGATGCCACGAATGGACTTGCGTCTGACACAGTAGGCTGTTGCCTATGAAAGCGGATAACAAGACCTAGATGGCCAATACCAAAGACAGGTCCAGACCAGAACTGATTTCTGGGGGACCCAAGGCAGTTATCTCCGTACGGATCTGGGTCTTCCCTCGTAATCAAAGCTACCACTAGATATGCATAGTTTGCCTTCTGACGGACTTGAGACCAACCCGGTGAACTTCCTCTCCCAAACAAAGGTGTGCCACGCAACCTTGCGTCTTCAGGCCTGCAGCTAATGTGTAATCCAGTCCATGCTGGCTTAGCTTCCTATTTTCTTTTACTAGCCCACTTGCTTAGGCGTGATCATCTCTTACAGTAATGCTGCCCCGCTATCTGCCTCTGGAAAGGTCTAATCCACCTCATCAATAAGTTAGGGTTGGGAACCTAGTCAAATATTGTCAATTGACTGCCTGTTTTTGGCTAGGTCAAAAGGTAAAAGATTATAGCAATTTTACAAGAAAACCCTACTTTTTTGGTAGTTTTCTTGATGGAAATGTGCTTTTTTAATGTTTTTGACATTCTTAATGGAAATGAGTGCTTTTTCAACGTATTATTTAGACCTCTCAGCTTTTTTTCCTTCTTTTTTTACTATGTTGTTTGACTGATATCTGACCCGGCAACGGACTGAACTTTGACCGGTCAAATACGCAACCCTAAAATAAATTGTGTGAATTCTTTACAAGAGAAGCCCCAGCTGAGCTAAGGAACAGTGAAGCCCAGGTGAGCACCCAAACCAACAACAGACTCTCTCCAATGCCTGAAGAAAGGTGTTTGTGCCTGAAAGCCTACAAAAAACCCCTTTTTTTCCCCAACCATTTAGTTGGTCTAATAAAAGATAATCACACCTACCCAAAGAACCTTGCCTGCCTAAAACCCAGGGAGGTTTCCTCCTCCTCCTTCCTCTGACTGCCGCAGAAGAAAAGGGTAATGGAGCAGAGCCCTGGCCCCGGAGGAAGGGCAGGGGCAAGCCAGACAGGAATGCTGATAAGAGGAAGTGAAAGAAGGCAATTACATGGCGAGAACAAGGAGGCAAAACCAAGCCTTGCTATCAGCAGGGGGCACTGGGTGGGGTGGAGCAGGCCGAAGTTAGCTTCTGCCAGGCACCTGGTGCATTTTCCTGTCCTACCTGTTCTGGGTGGCCCCTCCCTCGTGCCCGCTCCTTGCAAAGTTTCAGGGGAAACTACGCCTGTATTCCTCCAGTGAACCTTTGGCCAGTATTACCCAACAACTCTGCCCTCCCAGGCTCATAGGCACCACTTCCTGCTCAGTGAACTCTGCTTATACAAGACAGGACTTTATACAGGGGTCCTGTACAAGAGGGAGTGAGCTCCCTTCCTGTGCTGCTTTGCCAGGGGCTCCTCCTGCCCTTCCCAGCTCAGCAGGGTCAGTACGACGGGCACAGGAACCCCCACTGGTTTTAGGGTTACTGAGGGCAGTAGAGGCCCGTGACTGCATGTGTGTGCATGCATGCACCCCCCAGCCTGCTCAGTGAGCACTCCAGATCTGCTCTGATCTCGCAGGCTTTTGGAGCTCAGGGTTTGGCAGGTGCTGCAGAGGGACTGGGTTACTACAGCAGTGCCAGGAGGATAGAAAAGTGCCAGCAGGATCATTGGCACAGTCCAGTCCTCATCCCCAGCCTGCACTGCAGCCAGCTCCCAGTGCCTCTGGAGGAAGGCAACCCCTTCCCCCCAGCACATGTAGCAACAGAAGGCGGAAAAAGCATTCCTTCTCAGCCCCATTTGGCAACCAGCAAAGCCCCCAAGCCTAGATATACTAGTGAAAAGCCTCATCAAACTTAGCCTCAACCCACTCACAGTTCCTTCTGTGCAAGAGAAGTGTCATTACCATGTTAAGAAACTAATTTATTCCAGAAGCCCTTCAGGATTAATGCAACATAATTGTTGGGGAACATTTCTCTATATCCTGACAATTAAAAAATAAATAAAAATCAAGCTATGTGTTTCACAGCTGTTTTGGAATAAACAGTCTGTGCGGTGCAGACAGGTCCTTTCACAGGATCACAGATAAGCCAGGCTGAAAGGCACTTCCATAATAAGTCATCTAGTCCAACCCCCACCCCTTTTAACACAGGGGCTTAGTCAAAGTCAAATGTTAACACAAGTAAAGAGCACACAAGCAGTTTTACCACACCTCCATTTTCTGCCAAATGTATTTATTACATTGATACTGCTGAGTTTTGTCCCAGAACGGGGAGTGGAGCAGGAAAATGAGAAAAGGAAAAAGACAGGGAATGACGCAGTACAGGCATGTGTGATGAAACAGAGGGTGAAAGTGAAATTTGAAGCATTTGTGGCTATTAAATGAGCAAGGAAAAATAAAGGGCATCTGTACACATGCTCCCGGGGTGGAGTGGAGACACTTTAAACATAGCGGCTCTGAGAGCCACTCTAAAGCACCCGCAGTATGGCATGCATTCAGCACCCCTTGCTTCAAAATCGTAGTGGGGGCGCTTGAACTAAACCTTATTCCGTGAGCTTTGGACAAAGTGCCCCCACCACCATTTTGAGGCGCGGGGGACACTGAATAGATGTGACGTGGAGGCTGCTGGAGCGTGTTAATTAACATGCTCCAGCAGACTCCATTAATCAAGTCTGCTCCAATGCATGCTAATTAGCAGCTAGACATGGGCCAGATGTCTGTTCTGACACATACTAAGTAGCACGCATCAGGGCAGACATCAGGAGTGTGTATAGGTGCACAAAGACACTAAGCAATCATTTAATAAAAATGGTTTGCTAAGCGACAGCAACAGGCTGGATATTGGTCACATCAAGTTACGGCTATCGAATATTATCAGCTATGTAACTAGAGAGCGAGAGCCAGTACCACACCATCCACAGATGAGAACACAATTCCTTTAGGGAAGGTCAACACAGCCGAATGTGAAAGTCAAATGGTCAAGGGCGTTCCAGACTGTCAGCTCCACACACAGCTCCTAGAGAGATCCACTTCACTGACGCCGACTCAGTCTGGCTAAGCATCAGCCGACCCTCTACCCAGTGCATTGGGGGTACCCAGCCCACAATTCCCCAGGGCAGGAGTAGCATCCTGTACCCTGATGATCCTGCATCGACCCTTTCTCCCTGTTTCCACAGCAATGCAGAACAGTGGGCCTGGGAAACAAGAAGAGCTGAAGAGTCGTAGGTATATAGGACTACAAAGAGCTCTGTGACCATCAGGCCGATGCCCTGCATGGTCATGCTACAATATTTGCATGAAGCCAGGGACACGTGAGCCGCAACATAGGATTTTAGGGCGCCTAGCCAGATTTAAGGATCAGCAGCAATGGGACCCCAACTGCCACCCCTTGGTTTGCTGTTCTGAGGATGCCAGAAAATATGCCTGTGTTTCCAGTTTGCGCTTCTGGAGGTTCAACTTCAGATCTCCCGCTGCCTCCCGCTAAACTGAAGGGCCCTCCGGTGCCAGATCCAGGCACAGACAGTCCAGTCTTCTCCATCTATCTGGTAGATGCCACCTACAGCCTAGTGCAGAACCACGAGTCCCTAGAGGTCTAGAAGTCACGGTAGCTCAACGGTGGCTGCCCAGGAGGCAGCGTTCACTCAGGACGAGTCCAAGACCACAGCATGAAGGCTCAAAAACACCTGGAACAACACCGCTTCCTGGGGTGGTAGGACACCATGAAAATGTTTCTTCCACCGCTGACCTACGGCCTCCGGGAATCTTTTGCTCATCTCCAGTCCAGCTGAACTATAAAACAAGACATTTGCTTCTGCCCTTCACCCATCCCCATGTACGAACACACTCCGCTTTTCAGGAGAGCCCTGCTTGGATTTCTTCTGCATTCGAAATATCAGAGGTCTCTGCTCCCTGCTCCCTTGATTTGCTGCAGGGCTCAGCAAGATTGGAGCAGCGATGGCCGACTTGACAGCAGTCTGGCTACACCTGCTCCTCCGCCAGTGAGAGGAAGGAACACCAGATCCAAACGGACCCCTGAAGACTGGGCCACCACGATCCCCCAGGGCGTGAGCAGCGAGTTGCACGAAGCAGGAATTCAGCCCCAAGACCTGACGCTCCAAGCCAACACCCTCAGCAAGGGAACAAAGAGGCGCTGAGAGCAGTGTTAGAGGGATGTTACAGCCCTGATAGTCCAGGAATGATGAGAAACAAAGATCGGGGGTGGGGGGTGATCTCTTTTATTGGACTAACTGTAGGGCTGGAATAGTTAGACAAGCACTGAATGCACGGCATTCTTCATCAGGTCTTCATCACACCTGGTGAATAAAGCTTGCCTCATTTTTTTTCCAACCATGCAGCTGGTTCAATAAAAGATATCAGCCCCCCCACCCCCGACAAGAATTGCTTTCTGCATTTAAAAGCCTCACTCGAGACCCTGAACTCTGACAAATGCAGATCCAATGGCAAGCTTTGGACAGGGGTTATAGATTCATAGATGTTAGGGTCGGAAGGGACCACAATAGATCATCGAGTCCGACCCCCTGCATAAGCAGGAAAGAGTACTGGGTCTAGATGAACCCAGCTAGATACTCATCTAACGTCCTCTTGAAGACCCCCAGGGTAGGGGACAGCACCACCTCCCTTGGGAGCCCGTTCCACACCTTGGCCACTCGAACTGTGAAGAAGTTCTTCCTAATGTCCAGTCTAAATCTGCTCTCTGCTAGCTTGTGGCCATTGTTTCTTGTAACCCCCGGGGGCGCCTTGGTGAATAAATACTCACCAATTCCCTTCCGTGCCCCCGTGATGAACTTATAGGCAGCCACAAGGTCGCCTCTCAACCTTCTCTTGCGGAGGCTGAAAAGGTCCAGTTTCTCTAGTCTCTCCTCGTAGGGCTTGGTCTGCAGGCCCTTAACCATATAAGTGGCCCTTCTCTGGACCCTCTCCAGGTTATCCGCATCCCTCTTGAAGTGCGGCGCCCAGAATTGCACGCAGTACTCCAACTGCGGTCTGACCAGTGCCTGATAGAGGGGAAGTATCACCTCCTTGGACCTATTTGTCATGTATCTGCTGATGCACGATAAAGTGCCATTGGCTTTTCTGATGGCTTCGTCACACTGCCGACTCACATTCATCTTGGAGTCCACTAGGACTCCAAGAACCCTTTTCACTTCCATGCCACCCAGCAGGTCATTCCCTAGGCTGTAGGTGTGCTGGACATTTTTCCTCCCTAGGTGCAGCACTTTGCATTTCTCCTTGTTGAACTGCATCCTGTTGTTTTCTGCCCGCTTGTGCAACCTATCCAGGTCTGCCTGCAGCTGTTCCCTGCCCTCCGGCGTGTCCACATCTCCCCATAGCTTTGTGTCATCTGCAAATGGGTCCTGACCTCCAATTTCAAAATTCAGGCAGAAACGTTTCGGTGCCTCGTGGCTGTCCCCAATATTGCTTTTGGAGTGAAAGAGGCCAGTAACAAAGAGCTCAGACGTTGGTAGGATCCCAAGGCAAAAGTAGGTGGCAGCAAGGTATGAGATCTGAGTTGCCACACGCCCCTCTTGACAGGAAGGTAGAGAACAAAGCAATTCCCCAGCAAGATCCAGGTCATACAAGGCAATAATGGCCCTCAGCCATCAAGGGGTTTCTGCTGGGAGCCCCCCCAGAGAAGAACAATGCAAGAGGGCCTGGGCTGAGAGCGAAGGAAGGCACCCTGCAGAGGTCGAGTTCTTCTGAAAAACAAAGCCTTGCTGAGCCTGGAAGCACCAGGTTAACCCCACACTGACCAGGCCCAGGTTACAGGCCAGTTCCTGACCGCTCCCTCCAAAGCCAGCTGCTTGCTTTCAGCTCCCCAATGCATCTGGGGTATTTTGAGGCCCTGGAGATGATGCCGAGGGGCTCTGCTGCTGCTGACCTGTTCTGTGCTGCGGGCCAAGCCCACCTCCTTGCCTCTGCCCAGATCCCCTCCCTCTCTCATTGGGAGCCGGTTAGTCAACTTTCCTGTGGAAGTTAAAAAGCAAGTCTCCAGCTGGGCTAAGTCAAACAGGAACCACGGCACTTCCCATGCCCCGATTCACTTCTATAAGGTGACAGGCTCCGTGGATGGGGGAAGAGCTGTGGATCTGATATACCTTGATGTTAGCAAGGCTTTTGACACTGGTCTCCCTTGACATTGTCATTAGCAAGCTAAAGAAATACAGACTAGACCAGTGGTTTTCAACCTGTGGTCCGCAGACCCCTGGGGGGCCGTAAACTAGTCCGAGAGGTCTGCAAAAGATGGCTGTTATCAATCAAGAGTATGTGAATACCCACTCTTACAATTCAAAGGCGTCCACACCTGCATTCAACATTTCCAAAGGGGTCTGCACATGAAAAAAGGTTGGAAACCACTAGACTAGAGAAAAGGACAGTAACATGGATACACAGCTGGTTGGATCGCTGTGCTCAACAAGCAGTCAGTCATCAGGAGGAGGTATCAAGTGGGGTTTCCCAGGGATGTGTCCTGGATCTGCTATTGTTTAGCATCTTCATTAATGATCTGGCTAATGGGAATGAGTGCACACTTAGCAAATTTGCAGATGACCCGAAGTTGGGTGGAGCTGCAGATCCTCAGGAGAGCAGGACTAGGCTCCATAATGACCATGACAGACCAGAAAAAAAAATGGTCCACGATCAATCAGATAAGATTCAGCCAGGACAAGTGCAAAGTCCTGCACTTGGGGTGCAATAATTGCATACATAAATACAGAATGGAAAGTGCCTGGCTAGGCTGCAGTATTGCAATGAAGGACCTGGGGGGTTACAGTAAATCAGTGGTTCTCAACCTTTTCAGACTCAAGGGACCCCTTGGGAAATGCCAGCTGTTTCCACTCTTTTTTTTGTCTACAGAAAAATCTCAAGGTACTCCAGCATACCCCAGCACCCTGCAGTAGGCCACACTGAGTATGAGCCAATGTGCTCCTGTTGCAAAAAGAAAAGCCAACAGCATCCTGTGTTGTACTAATAGGAGCATCACTCACAAAAGCAAGAGAAATATTTCTAACGCTTTATTCAGCACTGGTGAGCACTGCACCCAGTTTTGGGCCCCAAACTTCAAGATGGATGGGACCTGATTGGAAAGAGCCTAGTGTTGAGCAAAAAATATCAGGGGCCTGGAAAGCAAGATTTAGGAGGAAAGGCTGAAAGAACTAGGGTTATATAGTCTGTGGAAGAGAAGACAGCAGGGGATACGATCACAGTCTTTAAATACCTGATGGGCGATTACAGACAGGATGGAGATGGGCTGTTCTGTGGCCACAGAGGACAGGACTAGGAACAATGGCCTCAAGCTGCAGCAGAGGCAACAGGGTGGAAATTAGGAGGAACTTTCTAACTATGGGGGTGGTCAAGCACTGGAACAGGCAGCCTAGAGAAATTCTGCAATCTCCAACCCAGAACGTTTTCAAGAGCAGGTTGGACAGATGCCTGACTGGGATGGATTAGTTAGGGATGACCCTGCCTTGAGCAGGGGGCTAGACTTGATGACCTTGTGAGGTTGCTTCCAGCCAGACTTTCCTATGATGCTATTCCAGGATAAGACCCAGCCTCAGAGGTATGGACTGGGGGGCTCACACACACACGCACGGTGCCAAGGGTAACAAAGGTTTGCTCCTTACTGGGGTCCTTACGTGCTCAGGCATTACAGTAGATACAAGCTAAGACCATGTTTCACCTTCCCCACTGCATCAGGCCCAATATTTCCTGATCATGTCCGATTCTCGCACCGAAGCACAGAGCAGAACTGAGCTTGAAAGGCAGCACAGGCTCTGCCCAGCAACACAAGCCACTGCCCCAGCTCCAAGTCTAGCGACAGCTACTCTTGAACAGCAGCAGTGCCTAGGACCTGCCATCTCACCTACTGCATCCCTCGTGGCCCGAGACAGTTTTACTTCCAGCCAACTCTGCAAGTGAAGGCAGAAGCTCTTATTTCACCAGGCACAATCCAATCGCTTTTGAAGAGCAAATAAGTCTCTGAACCTGGTCTCAACAGACAGCTGTGGAGCAGTTCACACAGGAGCCGACACAAGGGTGGTTAAGGCAGCAGCAACTCACTTCCACTGGACCGGAGAGAGTCGAGGGAAAGGTTTAACCCCTCTCAAGCACCTAGGATGCGCAAGGAGACAGAGGACCAAACCTTCACAAAGTCTGGAGCGCACGGGCAGCCTTTGCAGCAGCAGGATGTCGGCTGCGGAGGTCCCCCTGCTTCATCTTAGCAGGTTCAGGTGCAAGGTCTTGTGTTGCACCAGGGTTGACTCGTTTTTCTACAAGGTTTGACAATAGATTTGTCTGAGATGGTTTGCATGGAGCTGGTCTTGCTTCAGGCAGGGGGTTAGGCTAGATGAGCTGTGGAGGTCCCTTTCAGGCCTTCTCTACGAGACTATTGATATGCCTTGGGAACAACAAAGCAGGGGCGCACATGGGAATGAAGATAATGCATCAGCACCAGCCCGGAGCGGCTCTGCAAACTCTTCTGGGGTCTCAGTTGGGCCAGCTGCTGGCCAGCAACCAGTTCAGACACAGCTCTTATGTCTGCAGTAACCCTCCGGGCCCTCCCCCCGGCCTGTGGCAATCTCTCTGCATCACCCAGAAGCCAGCAACATCCATCAGGCAAGTTTGTAGCTTGAGTCATCTTCCTTCCCAGCCCCACTGCTTCACCTTCCTGCTGCTGTGAGCGATTTGTCTTCCTCTCTTCTACCAAGAGGCAGCACCAGCCTCTCCTCTGGAGCAGCCTGGCAGGCAAGAGAGCCAGCCTTGGGACTGGAGCTCCAGGATGAACCTCACAAGCTGGGATCAGGAACAAAAGTCCCAGTTAGGTTTGCCAAGCAACTAATGGGGGACAGAGGGTCTGTGACCCAGCTGGATGTGTCCTGAGCCCAAAAAGGTATCCCAGCTCCCCCTCCATCCCTTCCCCCACCAAAATGACACACCTCTGCAAATTCACAAGTGCTCGTACCAGCGTCACAGCACGCAGCAATGAGCTGCCCACATTAGCTGAGCCTGTCCACTGTACACAGGCTGTTTACCAAGGTAAGAAAGAGACGGGAGAGTCTGCAAGGCAGCAGTAATGACAGCTGCTGTGAAGTCAGTCTAACCAGGGCTGTGGCCCAGCTTGTGGGGCAGGGAACAGGTGGCACGTGCCACTCCCAGCACACCCTGGCTCTAATCCAGCCTGGAGCTGTGGGTGCTGCTACAGTGCCATTAAAAGAGGCTGAGCAACCCTCCTCTCCCAGCCATTGCATGCGTGTCACCACCAGCAGGTGGGCGGGCACACACACACACACACACACACACACACTTTGATTCTTGCTTTAGCTGAACAAAGGAGGCTGCTTTCATCCAAAGCAAGGGAGTTGGATATTATGAAAAACTCGCACTAGGAGGGTGGTGAAACACTGGAACGGGTTACCCAGAGAGGTGGTGGAGTCTCCATCCTTGGAGGTTTAAGTCCTGGCTAGACAAAGCCTTGGCTGGGATGATGCAGTTGGGGCTGGTCCTGCTTTGAGCAGGGTTTTGGACTATATGTGACGTCCTGCGGTACCTTGCAACCCTCTTTTTTATGATTCTATGATTCAGATATTAAAAATCAACTGCTTGGCAGCGGCATTTCTATTCAGGCAGCACTGAGGCAGTCACTTGAGTTCATGGCTCATTGACATTTCCCCGATTCCTGCTAAACTCTCCACTCCGTTCGTGTTAACGAGCATCTCTGCTTTTTAATGGTCTTCATCTTCCGCTATTCCATCTATCCTTTCTTGTGCAATTCTGCAAGCTGTTTGTCAGCCTTTCCTGGTAGTGTTTCTCTTCCATTTCACAGCCCTGCAGATTGTTTTTAGATTGAGCTAAAAACCTTAACTCGGGTGTGGTCAAATTAACTCTGGTGTAGAAATGACTGAAGGCAAAGCATTGGAGGCACTGTAAAGACACTCAAGAAGGCCAGACTTTGTTTTACAAATCTGAATAACAGATGTACATTCAACTATAATGACTACATTACTAATGAAACAATATGTTTTCACAATTTTCCCCCCGGTTTCTTGTGTTTTTAAAAATTAATTACATCTAATGTAGCAAATTAGTACACATCAATACATTTAGATTTGTTTTTGCTTTGATCTTAAACTGAATAATACAGCGCTAGACTCCCAGCATATTGGTTAGCTTCGAACTTCTTTAACTGGAGTAAAATATAGGTTGGTACATGTGATGATGCGACACCCCATCTGAACTCCCTTTTCAAAATCTGAGATCTGACTGTGCGCACACACATGGCTGTGCCCCAGAAAGCCTGCAATCAAGATCCATGTGGCTAGGGTGGAGCAGCCTGGGAAAGCATTAAATCCAGAGCCACACTGGTACACAGCAGGGTCAGAAGAGCCAGCCTGACCATCCCACAGCACTCGCTGCAATTCAAGCTTAGCATCATGCAGAAGGAATTTGACCTTTCATCCCACACTGCTGCCAAGTGGGTAGACTGGATCGATATGGCTCTGTTTCCCCACCCAGGACGCAGAAGTGATGCACCTGTGACTCTTCCCAGCCACATCTAATCACTCGGCAGGCAGGGCCGGGTGCCTGGGCCACCACAACTGCGGCTCTGCTTTATGCCGTGCTGGGGAGAAAAGATGGGAAAGGACTCCAGGCCACAAGAGAATCCCAATAAAACCCCCTTTGGAGGGCTGCATGGGTACGACAGTGCTCAGCACACATGAGAGTTTCCATGCAAGAGTCCCACCGTTCTGTGCTCACGCCCTCCTTCGAGGCTGGCATGGGCACTTGAGGCGTGAGGATTAGGGGCATGCCCAACCTCCTTCCTGCCCTGCTCCAGCCTGTCCATTGACACAAGATATGGAGCAAGATGCACAGGTGCTGGACTCCACACAAACTGTTCTGATTTCTCAGATGCTGCTGCCAGGGCAGTTAGCCTCCATCCACCTGACAGCAACTCAACCAAGGAGCATTAAGCCTCTAGGTGGGTGCAGTATTACTCCAGGCTATATGAAGCATCTGGGTCCCCCGGTTCCTCATTCAGAGCTCGTCACGGAGACTGGACGGTGGCAGACTGCACAAGTTTGCCAGAGCTGAGGCAGTGGCAGCCGATAGCAAACAATGCAACAGGTCTTTGTGGCCACAGACTCGCCCACGTGACATCAGGCCTTTCTGCAGCCAAATGGAGCAGACTCGGGCCTGGCCCCTGGGTGAGGAACTCGCGATTCATGATGGGGTTTAATTATACCCTCATGACTGCATTTTGCCTGGAACTTGGCTCTCGCACTGAAGCTTCCTGCCTGTATGTTCCCAGGCTTGGCATCACAGGGTGTTTAGCTGTCCCCTATTCATAATGCTGTCCATGAGAACCTGAAAACTTGTCCTTGGGAGGTGGGACGAGGGGGAATGGGAGATTTCAGAAGCAACCCCACAGCCTTCTCACCTTTCTCCCACCTTCTGTGCCCACCAGTAACAAGCATTTGACTCCATGCTTTAGAAGAGGTGGGTCGGTGGCCCCCAACACAGGCAACAGACGTGCCTTGATCAAGCCTATGAAGCGGCAGAGCCAGGAGGAGAACCCAGGAGCCCTGGCTGCCAGGCAGGACATGGGACAAAGCTACATAGATCCCTTTGTAGCCTCTGCACAGGTGCAAACCCTCCTGTTGCCTACAGCCACAGTGAGGATCCATGGAAATTAGTTTCTAGCTGATCCAAATACTGGAGCAATTCTGTCTCACCAGGTGCCAGCAAAACCGCCTTGCTTGCTACCTGGTTGTTTCTGCTGGTAAACACCGTTCGTGCCCCAACACGCTTTGTGCAGCCTCCACTCCCATGGGTGCAGGGTGCCAAGGATGCAGCTGGCTGCCAACCCATCACTAGAAGAGGTGGAGCCAGCAGTAGACAAAAGACTGTTTGCCTCAGTCAAGCCATGGCAATGGGGAGGCAAACCCCAGAAGATACGGTCTCTGCTGGATCACGGGCAGCAAGCCTCTTTCCTGAGCTTCATGCCTGGCTGCAGCACACACTTCCAGGGAACAAAGCAGAGGAGGACATGCTGCCTCCGGGGCTGCACCGGATGGGACAAGAGACCAGCCTGTTTCTAGGATCTCCTTTTGAGCAGTCAACGTCCGGAGACTATGGCAAGAAGCAGTGCCCAGGACAACCTTCCAAGGGCTAGCGGCTTAGCTAGGTTACCCAGGACGTTGTGAGGCAATCATGCTCCCCCCTCCTCTGCTTCCTGTAACTCCGCTGGAGTTTCCCTGATATTCTGCATGCAATGCAGTCAGAAGGATGCAGCAAGCACCCTGCTTTGGTCAAACCAAGCTCATCACCAAACCACAACTGTTGAGAAAGCTCAAAACCCAAGCTTAAAAACCATGCACAGGCGAATCAGGTTTGGGAAAGAGCAGCTCTACCAGGAAAGCATGGCTCGGGGCAGGCATGGGGCCAGAGCCAGACAGCAGCCAAGTGCCAACCTACCACCTCCTCCCAACCAAGTGCCCAGAAGGTCCAGCTACTGAGCGGCAAGAGAGGCAACAACCAGGCCTCGTCACACCAGACGGATGCCTTCGGTCACCACAGAGTGACGACAGGCCTGGGTGACCCCCATCACTTCTGTAACTAGTGACATCCCGCTCTCCAACTCAATCCAAGGTCCAAGCCCCAAGAGCTGGTGCCTGTCTCACTGCCTGGATCAGCAGTTCTCCTCCTCCTTGGTTTGCTTCCAAGCCCAAACAGCGTAGGTAAATATTTTGTAGCGAGACCACATTGTATATGAGGGTTGCACATCTCCTCTTTGGAAGGAGCGGCAGGTTCGTGTGCTGACCCTCGGTCCTGGAAGGCAGCAATGGCTCTCGGTGCAGTTCCTAACCTCATACCTGCCATACCAAGTTGTTTCAGTTTCCCAAGGTCGCCAGGACTGTTCTTTGACCCCTGCAAACCGCACCTTCCAGCTGATCCCCTTGCAATGCCCGGACCTGCCAGTCTTGTCTCAACACCATTCGGTTTTTGAGCCTGCTCCAAGGTTTAACGTGAGATGGAACAATTTCTAACCCAACTGTTTTCAATAGATGCAAACCCCGGAAGCTGCAGCTTCCCGAAAACCCAGCCATACAGCTGCTGTAGAAGTCCATGCCCAGCTGGCTGCATTTCCAAAGTAAAGAAAACGGAGTATGCGAGGGACCTTTCCGAGAGGCCACACAGCAGGGCAACTAAAGGCACTTGTCCTCCCTCGCCCGCCCAGGCTGTCTGAGGACTGCAGCAAGGATCACTAGAGAAGACCTCAAGCAGGGGGAGAAGCCGGACCCAAGAGCAACGTCCCGGAGGCAGCCTGTACGCAGAGAGGCGGTCTGCGCTCTCCGCTCACCAAGCACTTGGGGCGGGGGGTGAAGAGCCGCCACCAAGATCCAATTCCTGAGCCCTTTTCCTCTCCTTCAGCCTCAGGCAGAAGGCAGGGCAGGGTGGCACCTTAGAGACCGACCGGCTCAGAGAGCCAGGAGCTTTCACGGGCGACAGCTTGCTTCATCAGATGCTCTGACACAGCAGGCCTCCAAAGTCCTGCCCTGCCTTCAGGTGACTTCAAACCCACAACCTCTCTCTCCACTCAGACTCCAGCCAAACCCTGGTCTCTTTTTGGGCCCAAATCCTACCAGCCCCTTTCCTGCTGGTCTCCCACATTCCCTTCCTTTCCCAAAACCCTTCAGCTTCCCCACTCCTCCCAGCTCTCACGCAGGGCCACATCCCAGATGCAGACATGACCTGAGCTCACTTGCAAGCTCCCTTCCACATCTAGGAGGGCCCAGGACACGGCTTCTCGCTGCCCTGCCTACACTAGGGGCATTTCCTAGGGCTGCTCACGGTCACTAGCACAGGCTCTGCTCCACACCAGGGTTGGTAAATCTACTCAGAGCAGACCGGCCCAACCCAGTGCGAAGAAGCATCAGCAGCACCTACCCTGGGGCATTTCTGAAGGGCACGGACAGAGCCTTGCCATCCTTTGCTCCGCATCAGTCCCCGCAGCCTGATGATGAAGCAGAGACTTGCAGCATCTGGGTAACTATTTAACTTTGGCGCTTTCACTCCAGGCAAGAAGTAGCTACACATTAACTCGAGAGGCTGGGATAAGCAACTTGCTAAGTCTAGCAGGACTAGCACAAGCCACCCCTGCCACAGATGTATCACGCAAGAAGAAAATGGAAGGAGCCGACATCCACCCATTCAAACCCTGGGCACCTTGGGGAACTCAAAAGTCTCAGCAACTCGAGCATCCTCAGGTTGTTTCCCTAAAGCTGAAGGATGTTGCCCTCTTCACCCACCCCCGTCCACAGCACTGCATGACCTTGCAAGAGGCATTCAGAGATTCTGGTTTCATGGAAGCACCAAATGCTGGCTATTCCTTGAAGCCAGATGCCTGCCTTGGGCCAGGCCTATGCTGCAAATCCATCAGCATTGCGGCATCAGTCAGGAGGTGATGGGTATGAGACCAGGCAACAGCTTGCTGGATAAATGGTCGTTCCAGCAAAGCCGTGTTTTTATGGGTAAAAGTTATTTTATGGGGGGAATTTGGTATAAGCTGAGTGAGCACAAGGGCCAAGATCGAGGGTACCCAGCTGCCAAGGGACTGAACGCTGTCCTGCCCAAATGCACCCATAAGGGGAATTAAGTGTCCATTCACACAGGACTGTGGCCCAGGGTTCACAGTAGCCACCTGCTCCGCAGGGTCTCACAGGATGCCCAGAGATGCCTAGGTATCTGCATCTGAACCCCTTACAGGCTCCATCTGGACTGCTGCAACTGGACCCCAGATGCAGAGGTATCTGGACCCCAGTCCTCTTCTGGAGGTAGGGGCTTTCTGCTATTCTCTGCAGCCTGAAATGGGTGCCCACAATTCACAACCCAAACCCCACATAGCTCCACTGCTAGAGCCGGGCTGGCTGCACTGCACTTGGGAGGCAAGGGCCCACCCACGTATTGCTCAACAACCTAATGGTTAGGGAGAATTGGGCTCTGGTCCTGACTCAGCCACATCCCCCACTTCCCAGAAATGACCTCACCAACAGATACTGGCTGGGCTGGGGGGAGGTTGGGGGTGGGGGGCACACCCTCCAGCTCTTGAAAACCTGGCCTGCTGAGCAGCCTGCAGCGCAAGAGCCTGGAGGCAGGCAGGGCTCTGAGGCTCATGCAAAATAACATGCAAACAAAGCAGATGACTCAGACTCTTGGCCCACTCTTACCAAGTGCTGGGACATGCAGAGCTGTGCTGAACCACCAAGGACTTCATATGCTCCTGAACCCCCAGCCAGGCCAGGAGACTTTTGCTGGGGCAACATCATTAGTCCAAAGTGGAGACATGGCCTAGGGCAAGCACACGTGGCCAGGCCTGCCTGCGTGTCTCTGATGACTGAGAAGGCTTCCCCTTCTGCCGGGGCACTGCCCACTGACAGTATCTCTAGCCCTAGGTAGAAAGCAAACTCTACCTGGGGTCCTTGGCTTGTGCTGCCTTCCTGATTCACAGACAGAGGCTGCCATAGATCACCTTTGTTACTGCAGCAGAGGGCAATGCAGTTCCTCCCGTCCTCCTTCCACACCCAGACCAGAAACCCTCCACACTTCCCCAAGTGCCAGCACAGAGCACTCCGGCCATCAAGGGCAGCTCTGCCCCATCTCCGAGGGCTCGCACCAACTATGAGTTTCACATGTAAGGTACCCGATGTCCGTCTCACCCAGTGCTTCTCAACCAGGGTGCTATAGTACCCTGGGATCCTGCAGGATCCTCTGAAGGGTGCCACAAGAGATGTGAGGAGATAAGCACATAATCACAGGCTCAGGCTTTGTCCATGCCCAGCAGATCCCTCATTCCCACTGACCAGCCCCAGAATAGATGTCAGTTCTTGAAATGGGGTCTCAACTCACAAGAGCTGTGGAGGGCTGCCTGGAGTCCAAGAAGACTGAGAGCCTCTGGTCTAGACCGAGCAGGGGTCCTCCTCTGCCAAGAGCCCCCTCAGGACAGTCATGCGCTAAGAGCAGCTCACAATTTCAGGTTCCTTTCCAAGTGCCCTTAGCCCCCTACCAACTCCATGGCTCAGGGGAAGGCAGCCTGTGGTGAAGAATCCTCTGCTTGGAGCAAGGGATGTGCAGGCATCTGAGCATGGAGAGCTCCTAAGCCAGGGCTCAGCCACAGCAATGGGTTGGGGGGCAGCAGGAAAGGCGTGCATCGGCACAAGGCAAGCCATGAGCTCTGCCAGATTCTTCCCCCATTCCAGCATGCATCATGGCCCCAAGACCTGACCGGAGACGCTGGACAAAGCCAGGCAGAGCTCAGCACAGCCACCCAGAGCAGGGGAGCAGTCTCAGCTAGCAACCACCAAAGGCTCCCAAAGGAGTCAGGTAAACAAGGCAGGGAGCCCAGCCCCATGCTGGAGCAAGCAGCCCAGCCCAGGCCTCCCTCACACCCACACACCTCCAAATTACAGGGTGCTGGGAAACGAAGGGATAAGGGGAAGGCAGGGACCAAGCTGTGCACCTGGGAATTAAACTGTACTTGTCTTAATGAGGCAAAGTGGGTGGTAACCCCTGCTGCTCCCCCGCCAGCACAGGTGAGGCGGGAAGGAAGATGCTGTTTAGAGCAGTGCTTCTCACTAGACTCAAGGCCCCTCTGAAAATAACAGCTCTTTGTTTGCACTTGGTTTTTTTTTTTTCCATAGTCAAAAAAATAATACTGGAGCAGTTCTTGTATTGCAAATCCCACGGCAGGGCAGGGCGCATGTGGCTTGCTGGATTCCTACTAGAAGTCTCTGGGTTTCTCTCCTGAATTGTATGTAGCTGTTTTGCACACCTCGCAGTGCCACTATTGCACAGACCCTCGAGGACAACTTTGAAAGGATTTTGCAGCACTTGGGTTACAATCATAGAGCATGGGGGATGGAAGGGACCTCAGGAGGTCACATCTAGTCCAACCCCTTATCAAAGCAAAACCAGCTGCAACTGCATCATCCCAGCCAAGGTTTCGTCTGCCTGGGTCTTAAAACCCTCCAAGGATGGAGACTCCACCACCTCTCTGGGTAGCTTGTTCCAGTGTTTCACCATGCTCCTTGTGAGAAGTCACTGGATTATAGAAATCACTGTTTTAGGGTTGAGAATTGCTGGTTCAGTGTCCAGGGCTGCATGGACCACAACACACAGATAGCACCGTGCACCTCTTCTGTCAAAGTGGAATGAAGAGGAAAATATTGGCCCCACTGCCTCAGCTCCAGCACTCCCCGCTCCTCATCCTCGTATCACTGACTGCAAAACCACCCTTGGGGACCATCAGTTCTGGCTCTGTAACAAAAGGCTGGGCTAATGGTATCACAATCAGCCACAAAGCTGCAAGGACAGGGGTGGGCAAAATGTGGCCCGTGGGCTGGATATGGCCCACCAGGCTGTTCTATCCAGCCCACGGGGCCCCTAAAATATTTAGAGAATTAATATTTATCTGCCCCTGGCTGCCTGTCATGGCTTGTGAAAACTGAGTAAGCGGCCCTCCACCCAAAATAATTGCCCAACCTTGTGCTAGGAGGTCTAGATGTCACAGCAGACAAAGCAGAGGCAGTTCAAGGGTGGGTTGCCCGCAGAAGATGGCAACGAAGAAGGGCGGCAGTTGCCTCTTTGAGCCACTGCCAGACCCTCACTGCTGAAAAGCAACGTGACCCGTTCCCCAAACACATCAGCCTGATGAGGACATGATAGGAAGAGCCCAGCTGTAGGCAAGCTCCCAGCACCCCACCTGGATCAGGCTATGACCAGCAGGAAAAACCTACCCATGAGCCTGTCGCTTGGGCACCTTTGTGGTTCCTCAGGGTCCAAATTCTTCGGATAACAGCAAATTCACACAGGGCCGGTTCAGGCACCGAGATCATCCTCCCCCTGACAGCTGGACCGCAAACAGCTCGCTGCCCCCGTGCTGGACAGCCACCCAAGCCATCTTGCACCCAGGACAGTCTTGAGGACACCCAACAACTCCTGCCCAGGAGCTGGAACTCAAGGGGGCACAGGTTTTCTGGGAGAATGAGACCCAGGAAAAGAAACAGTGGTACAAGGAGCCTGGACTTCTCTATATCGGCCCTCCCGACACCACAGGAAGCTGATGCCTGGAAGCTCCCCTACCCTTCTGGACTGGACTGATTCCCCTTCGGTGCCAGCATCTGTTTATGAACTTGCCTAGGCTGCATGTCTAACAGCACTTATACTGCAGTTTAAAGGCCATTAAGAGATTTCTGACAGCGAGCTTCTGCCAGGGATGTTAATTAAATGACTCCGAGAGCTGTTTGCTGAAGATATCGAATAGATCCTCAGGCAGAAGCCTCAGCTAGCTGCAGGAGAAAGCAGCGTAGTGCTGACTCCTTCCCCATCTAGCTACAGAGACTGGCTTTTACCTGCCACTATCCCAGATCCACCTTATAACTTTTTAACAAAAATCCACACCCAGGAATGGCGCACTGGAGCACCAGAGCAGATCTAAGCACTTACAAAAGGAAAGAGCCACAGAGGGGTTATAAAATCCCCACCACCACCAGCAGCAAGCCGTATTCTCCTCATCTCCTGCTGAGATGTTAACATTTCCAGCAAAGATATTCAAAGATATTCCTCCGCCTCCCTGCAGCATCTGCATGAGTTTTTACTGTGCAATTCCACCTGCTGCATCCAGGTTAGCAAGCACCTTGTGCCCACTGATTTTAGAGGCACATTGGAATGAAAATGAAAGTCCTTGCCCTGACCAGACCCCCGTAACTAACTGTCCAGTCTAGACCAGTTTCCCCTCCTTCTGGAGCTGGTGTCCTGAGCGTACAGTACTGACCCCCAACCCTGCAGAGCTCTCTTAACGTTAAGGATAAAGATTCCTTGTGGCTTCTTTTTAGAGACTAAATCAGTAAAACCTTGATGGGAAAAGTTGTTGCAAGCATGTTCCAACTCACTTAAGGGAGTGCCTGTTTTCAGAGTCAAGTTAAAGCAGCGTCTATTCTCTGCGTAAAGAGTCTGAAGTCTTCAGCAGTTTTGTTTGTTTGTTTGTTTTTCACTTCTGGCAGAGCAGTACCCAAGGACACGGAGCAGGAATTAGGACCCGTGGCACAAACTGGATCATAAACAACTCCCACGCTGAGGTTTAAATCAGCGGGCATCAACCTTTTTGGTGCACACAAAGCTGCCGATGCCACTTGTGGCACACAGACTTGGGTTAGACAAAAGATGAGAACAAAGAAACGGGCAGACGGGGGTGCCGAGTTTCTTAGAAAGAGGAGAAGGTCATTACAAGCGATTACTGAACAGTGGTGCCCCAGGCGCTGGGAGGTGGGCAGACTGGAGGGTTTTAAAAGGGACAGAAAGAGCCTTCCCCAGCTACTTCAGCATCACACACAAGCGATTTGGCCACCGCCCTGTGCCACACTTGCACAGCTAACCACAAGAGCCAAGCAGAAGCTGCTAATCACGCATCAGCTCTACGAGCGTCCCTATCTGTCCCACTTGGCTTGTCCATAGATGCTCGTAGGAAACAGCAGGGTACTGTGCGTTAATAACCGTCCCGTCGCTGCCACGCTGCCGGCAGCTCAGACGCCAGCAAGCGCGGAGCCCTTTCCTTCGAAAAATAAAACCCACAAGTTTCACAAAGCCAAAACCAGAGGCTTTCTCCTCGGTCGGAGAAACAGGCGGGGGTTTCTCCGGGCAGCGCCCTGCCGAGCGGGCTGGGGAGCAGCCGCGTTCGGTCGTCTGGCGGGGACCTGGGCGGACGCGCTCCTGGTTTCTCGGCGCTTGACCTGTTGTGCCTGCGTCCCGCCCGCCCGGGCACGGGAACCCGCGGGAATAACCGGGGTGACGAAACCCTCTGGGGCTGGGCTTCGCGGGGGAAATCGGAGGAGCAAGGAGCGGCTCGCAGGTCTCGGGCTGACTCTTGCGGAAAGCCAGGGCCGCAGGCGCGGGGCGAGGGGGGCTCTGGGCAGCGCCCCCACGGTACCATGGGCTCCCCTCGCTCCCTGCGCGCCCCGGGCGTCCGGCTGGGGCTGGAGGTCCCTTCCCACCCGCGCTGCCAGCATTTCGGGACAGCCCGGAAGCCTGGGAGGGGTCAGGGGGCCGCGGGGACATCGAGCAGCACAGGCGGGGCCGCGGGGCAGGACCAACCCGGCCTGGAGCCCGCCCCGGCCCCAGCCCCAGCCCCAGCCCCGCCCGCCCCCGGCCCCACGGGATCCCGCACTCACAGCAGCCGAAGAGCAGCAACAGCAGCATCCGCCCGCACGCCCGCCCCGCCATCGCCGCTGCCCCGCGACGCGACCCCCGCGGCGGCTCGGAGCCGACTCTCGCTTCCCGCCCCACCACACCGCCCGCAGGTGGAGCCCCGCCCCTATCAGGAGAGGCCCCGCCCTCCCGAGCTCGAATTGGCTCTTGGGCAGGCCCCGCCCACGCGACTCTCCCCTGCCAGGGGAACCGACCTCGCCCTCTCCCCGCCCCCCGCAGTGGCTCACTCACCTGAGGCTCTGCTTTGATTGGCTGAAACGTGATAGGCAGCGCCCGCAGGTGAGGGGGGAAGAGGGGAGGCCAGGCCAGAGAGCAGCCAATCAGAAGCCGACCCAGGAGCACTTACCTCCCTGACGTCCTGAGCAGGAGACCCCGCCCAGAAGGCACCTGGGTTGCTATGGTGACAGGGCCTTGCTTGTGCCAGGGCCTCTTAGGCCCTAAAGCGTCCAGGCCACCCCCAGTCCGGGGAGGGGGGGGGGGTAATCAGAGAGGCTTCTGGGAAGGGGATGCACCCCCCAAGTGCAGTCATACAGGATTAGAGCCCCCTCATGGCAGCAGATTCAGGATTTTATGGGGGCAAACTAAAAACTTGACCAATAGCCGCAGGGGCTCGCCCTGGCCCGCACTTTAAGATCAGAGCAAAACCCGGTATAATCGGGTCGGGACACGGGCTCCATCTACAGTGTGTCACAGAAACCCAACAGACAGTCAAAAGAGTCAACAAAAAATAGTCCAAGAGTCAAAGCATAGTGAAGAGAGCAAGAAGAGTCAGAGGAGTCACAACCGGTGAAAGAAATAGTCAAAACTCTCTCAGGCTGTTCCGTCAGTTGTCCCGTAGACGTTACATAGCAGCACTGCCGAGCACAGGACAGTTTGAGTCCTGGGGCATGGACACCCTTACAAACCAAGGAGGGTCCTTAGGGCCCGTGGAGCGGAGAGATGAGCAGGAATCAGGGCGGTGACAATATGCCATGAAGCCGCGTGACTCCCGCAGCACTGCCCCAAAAAAGGCCACCGCCCTCCCCGGCAGCTGGTTTTACAGTTTGGGTGGGGCAGGGATCACGGGGCGCCATCCTTCTCGCCTCTGAGGATACGTCGCCCTGCTTAAACGAGCACGGCCCGCTTGGCCGCACCGCTAGGGGCCGGCGGGTCGGGGCGGGGGTAGGATCTCCATCCAGAACTCCACAATTCCCACTTCTTCACGGGCTCCGAACTGCAAAAACAAAAACGAAACAACACCCTTTGATTTGGAAGCAGCGGGAAGTTTTTGTCATGCGCAATCATCTCCTTCAGGTGCTGCCAAAGCAAAATGCACATAAACACTACAGGTCTTTACCTGGATGGAGTGTAAATCATTACAAACGTGCATCTCCCAGTGTCGCTATTTAGGGGCTGCAGAGGTTACTGCAGCTGAAATGAAACCCAAGTGTTCCCACCCCACAGAGACAAAACTCCAACATAAGAGAAATGGGGAAAAGGCTGAAATGACACTTTTTTCTGTTAAAAAACATGGTCAAAGGTAGCATGTTTCTGCAAAAGGCTTTGCAATGGAGCTGCAGCAACAGAAAACTGCACCATAAAAAAAATTTTCCACCAGTGAAAATCCTACAAACACCATCAGGTTTTCTCTCCAAGTTCTACTTCTTGGAGTCACGCAACTCGGAGGGATTATCACTTGTTGTTTCTAGCCATTAAAGTTGCAAGTACAAGCTTGAAATATATGTGTGTGTGACCATGAAGACTCAGAAAACAGAAAGAACCAAATCTTGCTCTTTTTAAATAGATCTGGAGCATTATTGCAGCCATGACAGTCCAGGAAATGTTCAAGAAGCAAGGGTTTTTTTGAGATATCTTTTATTGGATACACTGTACATTTAAGAAATGTTAGACAAACTTTTGGGTACAAAGTACCCATTGCTTAGACCTGACCATGCCACTTTATACCCAAAAGCCTTGTCCAAACACCCCCTTGCCTCTCTTGCTATTTCTAAGTCATTCTCATGATGTTTTTTGGCCTTGCTCATGATTATGAAAGTCTTGACCTTGATAATATCAGCATAGCTAAGTCACGCTGAACTGGCTTAATATCTAGGGTGGAGCCTTGCTGCTTAGTTCAACAGTTAAATCGAGGCTGCCATGCCCACGCCGGCCTGTAACGTATGCTAACACCACCCATTTTATCCATGCCAAGACAATGCTTTCGACTTTGTCATTCCAAATCAGATGACTCCCAACTCCGTGGACATCTCTATTGCTGCTGCGTGTACTGTGAGCCCATCACTGGGAACATACTGACGTCTGGTGGCCAGTGCTGGACTGACAACAATATAAAATACTAACCCTTCTTTGCCCTTTGAATGCGTATGCATACTTGGATTTCAGGTCCTTGCCATACTCCCCTGGGATAGGACGTTATCATCATCGCCCCCGTTTTTCGGGGGGCACAAAACAGGATTTAGTCATTTATCACCGAACGTCTGGGGCACGGCCAGGTGTTATCATTCGAACACCAGTTCCCAGCCTTTCCAGCACCCAATGCCCAGCTCCTGCATGGGCCTGACTGCTGATTTACTTCCCCACCTGGGGTCACGACTGCCAGATTGAGAATGGCTGTATTAGACGTGAACAGCTTCCAGCCAGGAGGAGGCTCCTATTGTACTCGATGCTGTACAAATACAGTAAACTGGTTACTGGGAGATAAGGGAGGTAGGATTTGTCCTGCATCCGCTGCTCTATGGGAACTGCCTGTTCTTACCCAGAAGTAAATGAAAGCTGACCTCTTTCACTGAGAGCCGAGCCGCTATGGGCTAGCTTTTATTTACCCTGGGGTGTCAGCAGAAATTGTGCGTGCTCTCCGAGCTGCCATATACTGGGCAAGGGGCTGCAAGCTATCATTCTAGGGTGCCCCAGGTAGAGACAAGGAGGTCCTAGGACCATTGCACAAGGCACTGGAAAGTCCCCCGGACTCTGTGTAGTTCTGTTCACCAATGTTCAATTAACATCAATTGACCTGCTTTAGAACGGGCATAAAGAAGGGCCCTGAAGATGGCAAGGGAATGGAAACTTTCTTATGAAAGATCAAAGGAGTGCGGTAGTTTACTTCAACTGGAGATGAAGAGGATAGGAACAGCCTTTACACTAGTGGAAGAGCTTTTTAGCCTGAAAAACAAACACCAGTGTGGCAGAAGGCCACCTCTGTTTCTCCCCAAAAACTGTGCTCTGTGACAATTTTGGCCCTGCAGAGGCTACACACCTTACCCTAGCTCTTTAGGTAACCTGAGCTGGATACATTCCTGAGGGAGGGGGGAATCCTGCTCCCTCTGTCTATGTGACTGGACTCACACACCTGGGTGAGGGGCTTGGGCTCCCTGGTGGGTTAGAGACTGCCAGTCTGCCCAGCAACCAGTGATACATTTCAAATTGGTTGGCTGGCAGTCAACAGGTGCTGGCATTTATTGGACCAGGTAAATGAGGCCGTAAGGGCTATCTATGTAAGTTAAGGACTGCCCAGGAGGAAGGGGTAGCAGCCATGAGGAAAACTCAGAGAGAGAGAGAAGCTGGACCATGTGAAACTTGCTCTCTCTCTCTCAAAACTCATGATCAATGAACTGCCTGCCTCCAGAGGGAATCTCCCCGTCTCTGAATGATACTCGTGAGTAAGCTACCGGAGATCTAACTAGATATATAGCTTGCAGTAACTCAGACACATGATGTAAGGCTACTCCAGCCACCCTGTTTGCTCTATGGGATTTCTCTGATACTACTCAACTCTGTACCCTATTCCAACTCTACTCTTTATAACCAATAAAGTTCTCCTTTATAACTAGCGTGGAAGACTTATTGGGAGTGGGTACAGATTATGCCTTGGGCTCCCCTTGGTTCAGCTAAGGGAAATCACTACTCGTACTTCCAACTGAGGGAAGCACCCCAAGTTCTTGAAGTGAGTCAAGTACCCTTGAGGGTTACTAGGCCTGTGTTTCCCAGGGGGCGCAGTGCCAGAATCAAGCCCATCCCTGGGTGGTGGCAGCTCTACCCCCAGGCTAGCGGGTGTGCTCCAGGAAGGGGGTCGGCCAGACAGGGGGCACCCCCAGGGAGGAACTCGGAGCCTGGGAGGAGGTCGGGCGCAGTAGGTGGGTGGCTCAGCGCAGGAGCACCCCCTACTGGCCCACCACAACCAGCACCAGGTGAAAAGGCTACAAACGGGCTACAGAGAAGTGGAGACTGTAAATCAAGTATTTTTTAGCCACTAAAGGAGCAGGTTCTGAAATGCTCTTCCAGGGAAAGTGGTGAAAGCAGTGAACCTGACTGGCTTAAAGACTGACCTGGGCAAGTCTATGGAAGGGATAACATGACAGCATAGGGACTTCTCAGGTCAACAATCAGTGTGTGAGAGAGGTGGAATCGAGCATTTGCAATCCCTGTCTAGACTAGGGGTAACTCTTTACTGCATGGAAGGTGTCAGGCAATCCTGCGCTCCAGGGATTTTGCTGGTCACCAGTTGAGGGGAGGAGGGAAGCAGTTGTCTTCCTCTGCAGCACTGGGACACTGGCCACAGCTAAGGCTGGCAGGGTTTGACTGGAGCACACAGATCCTCCCACTTAGAAGTCTTGGCCAGAGGAAATTGTTCTCATGTTCATGGTTAGCCTGATCCCTGTTTGAGTATCAGGAAAGATTCTTCCCTAGATCACACTGACATGGACTCCAGAGACTTTGCCTGCCTCCCTAATGCAGTGTACAGTCCTAATTAGGACCTGTGAATCTTGTATTAACCAGCTACTTCCCTGTCATTACAAGGATGGGCCCTTGGCTCCCCTTTCCCACATGGCATGCTGGATGGATCCTCACCATCTTATGGTCGGTTTCTTGGAGCTGCATGCGAGGATCTAAAGTGATCTGAGAGAATCCTTGGGTCTATGCCCCCACCCAGTTGCCATTATTTCAAGGTCAACATTCAGCCTTCACATACAGAAAGACATGGGATTCACTCCTGAGCACTGTCTGTCCACGGGCTTAAGAATCGGGTGCCACTATCCACACGGTACCAGTAGGCTGGGCTTCTGAGGGGGCAGGAGAGACTGGAAGGGACAGCATGCCTACAGCCCTGCACTGCACCCTTCCTCCCTCACCCTATGAGCGGCTTGGGTGGAAAGACAGCAGCGCACAAGATCATCAGAGACCAGACTCTCTCTCCTTGAGGGCTTCAGCATCTGGAGAGCCCTGCCTGCAATGGCAACAGCCAGGTGGCAGTGGCTTTGTTTGTGGCTGTCTCTAGGGAAGCCCGCACCATTTCCCTACAAAGCTGCTATTGCTAGGCACCTCCTCTGACAACATGGCCAAACCAGTCCCGCTTCTCTCGTTAGCACTGCCCCACGGTCCAACTACCACAGTCCCTGGACTAAGCCAGCCCCTAGGTGCTATATATGATATCCACGGGACTCCTTGGAGAGGCAGGAATCCTGTTATGCTGCTGCTGGAGCTCAGCTC
Source organism: Alligator mississippiensis (assembly GCF_030867095.1). Taxonomy (NCBI): domain Eukaryota; kingdom Metazoa; phylum Chordata; order Crocodylia; family Alligatoridae; genus Alligator; species Alligator mississippiensis. The sequence goes on along the minus strand of NC_081838.1, from coordinate 20,826,499 downwards.
TTGCATCTGCGCATTGTGTCTGCCTGCAGCTCCACAGTAGTTGCTTACCAAGCCTCATAGCACCTGCCTGCCACCCACAAGATGCCTGGCAATGCCTGGGTATGCTCTTCTCTGCTACAAAAGGCAGAGGGTGGCCCTTCTGGGGAGCCGGTTTTCTCTCCACTGATCTGCAACCCTTGTGCAGCTGCAGCATTGCCTCATTTCAGTGCTAGATCTCTTAATTCCAGTCCTGCCCCTCCCATCTATTACCACTGCATCAAGTGCACACCCAATCCAGCCTTCAAACCCATGCAGCAGCCAGGGAACAGCAATGCCTGGCTCTTCTCCCAGAGACATCCAGGAAAAGAAAGGTCAGCGTTATACACGTGTGGAAATTGAGGCAAAGAAGTGACTTCCCCCCCCAGCAGGCCAGGAACACACCCCAAGCATCCTTACCCCACACCCAGCAAGCACAGGGTTGACAACCTGCTGGGATCACTGATGAGGTGCCCTAGCTTGGTGGCTCTCTGTGGATGAGACGCACATGTTTTCTAGGATCTACAATCATGACTTTTTTTTCAGATCACCTCCCCTGGATGGACTCCATACTGCACACCGGCACCTCTCCCAGCCGGTCACGCTTCACAGGGGGCTACAAAGCACAGTTGGGTGTTGCAAAGCATCCAATTTCATTGCCATGTAAAGAAGCCTCTTTCCCCACCAACTGGATAGGCCTGGGAGAAGAGGAAGGACCCCCACCAAGGTACAAATACCAGGGGTTAAGAGGGCAGCCGTGCTGCAGGTAGAGAATGAACAAGTGCAGGTTCCAGGCCGGAAGGCCAGGCTCAGAGCCAAGCGGCAGCTTCAAAGGCCGGTGTTTTAGGCAGGATGTCCAGACAGGCGCACTGCAACACTGGGCAAAAGCAGCTGGGGAGGACGACGTGGCAGTGAAGTGGAGGGAGAGTCTGTAGTGCAGTGTTGGCACTTAGGTGAAAAAGCAAAGGCACTGGCCGTGGCGAGCCCCGCCACACTCACTTCCCTTCCTTCTCAGACCACTCGTCATAGCCGCCACCATAGCTACGGGCACTGTAGCAAAAAGAGGAGACACACAGGTTCATAATGGGCACCATTATGTCCCAGCCTGGAGCCCCTCGTGGGAGCAGCAGACCCCAGACCAGTGGAGGGAGCTGTACAACAGACCCGAGGCGCACGACAGGATGAGACAGGACACACTTTATGGATCCCTGTGGTCACCCAGTTCCCTCCAGTGAGACTGACCCTGGAACAAGCTCAGCCCCACCCTGCAGCCCCCCCAGGACCTTCAGTCCCCCTGGTATCAGGCCTCTGCCTTAGAGGCTACAGCTGCTTCTGCGAGACAGCCAGTCCCAAATGAGCTCTCCCAGCCCAGCTCCCCCTCAGCCAGGCCAGACAGCTGTAACAGGCTAGCCTGGGGCAGTACAGGGGGAGGGGAAGCAGATCCACTGCAGGGCAGGCTGGGCTCTGGGGGCCTGAGACCATGCCCTGGGGAATCTGTCCCTTCTCCCCAAGACCAGACCACGGCCCTGTTGCAAGTTCCACCAGCTCCACACCAGTGAAAGCAGAACCAGGACCTCCTGGGAGGAGGACCCTTTCCTTCCCCATCAACTCCAAGGCTTTTCTGTGACCTGCCAGACGAGAACACACCCACAGGCTCTCCCCCAGGGCTGCACTGCACCCTGTTCATGCCTCCAGGCTCATAGTGCTCCTGGCATGCAAACAAGAGGCCCAAAAGGTCAGACACACTATGGCCAGGGGCTGCTCTGGGGAAGGTGGGCTCACTTGGTATAGCCGAGGGTCTTGGCGATCTCTACAGCGAAAGCCGACCTCCGGCCCGCCTTGCAGAGGAAGATGAAGTTCTTCTCATCCACTTGGGGCTTGTCCACAGCATACTTCATCTTAAATGTCTCAGGATCCATCTTCAGGGCTTCTTCAATTTCTGTCACTGGAAAAGAAAGAAGGGGAAGGAGGGCAGCGCTGGGGTAGCCCTAGGAAGAGGTCCTCTTCAGCTAACTGGCTCAGTCCCTACCAGATAGCAGCCTCCTGCTGCTTCCCTCTGATGGAGCTGCTTGGTTAGCACAGACGGCAGAGGACCTCATCTAGACACTGAAGGGACTGAGGGCAGAGCCTCCCTGCAACTGTGCAGGGGATAATGCTCTACAGTCCGTGGATGGGATCCCCAATCCCCAAGTGCTTCCCAGGACAAGCAGGCTCTTCACCCGCTGTGGAAATGCAGCAGCCGAGTAGGGCACAGAAACGGGCATGTTCAGCTAGGGTTTGGGAGTCAGACCCCTCCACAGAGACAGGGCAGCTGCCCCAAGTGGAGTGTGGCCAAGGCAACAGGGGGAACAACCAGGACAAAGCCCCGTCCCATCCAGAGTGTCGGGCTCCAGCACCATCCTGTGCCAGAGAGAGCTCCTCCGACATGCTCACCTGGGATATTAATGGAGTTGGCGATGTGCCCGTTGGCCACCTCCTCTGGAGAGCGCACGTCAAAGATGCGAGCTCCCCCGCTAGCAACCAGCGCCTTCATGTCTTCGTAGGAGATGTTGTTACCTACATCAACCACAGAAACAAGCCAACAGTCACCACCTCCCCTCTCTGTGAGAGATCAATGCCCCTCCCCTGATAGGCAAGGGTCAGGCAGCTGCTTCCAGCTTTGCAAGGACAGTCTCCCCGGGGGAGAGTCCCGATTGCAGCCAGCAAGAGATCTGCCCCAGCAGCCTTTCCCATTGCCTGGGAAGAGCGACTCCCAGCCTCTCCCAGACTACAGCCCAATAAGCACTCTGGAGGGACGTAGCAAATGTGACTTGGCTACAGTGGACAGGGCCTTGCTTATGACAGAGAAGGTGAAAGCCAGCTTTGGGTTCCTACAATCACCCCTGATCACTGATACCCTGGGAACAAGGAATCCCCGTCTGACCAGGGAATGACACGGCAGAAAACCCTGGAAGGGAGCTCCAGAGGTCACATCTACTCCAACCCTGCTTGAGGTGGGATCAGCCCCGTGCAAAGCATCCCAGACAAACCACAATCGGACCTCAACATAAAACTTCCAACTCTCCACATGACACAGACCGAACGCCCAAGCCGCAAAAGCCGGGGGCCGCTGCATCCACATCCCGCTTCTCCAAAACATTGCCAAGAGATGCTCGAGAGGTCCCTGGTGGGGGCCATGCCCCTGCCAAAGGGAAAGGCAACCCCCTCTCCTGGTCCACAGCAATCTGACCAGGGGGGAAATCCCTTCCTAACCCCAAATCGAGCATCTGAGCCCAAGCAAAGGCATAAGGCCCTCCAGCCAGGACTTGGTTCCCAACAGCAGCCTCGGCACAGCCCTGTCCCCTATAGAGGAGACACCCCCCCCCTCCTCCCGAGCAGGAGGGTGGGCAGTGGGTGAGCCTGGGAAGTCCCCACACGGGGAGTGAAGCAGGGGCCACAGCTCCTTCCCCAGGACCGCTGGGCTGCTCCGGGACTTTCCCCTGCTAGCAGGGAGAGGCCTGTGCCGAGCAGCCCCCAGGCAGCCTCACCTTGCTACATGGTGCTGGTGCAAGTGCCCCGCAGCCCTGCCTGGCCCAGCAGTCCCCGCACGTGTAGCATGACCTGGCCTGGCCCCGGCAGGGCGCAGCAAGGCCCCGTCTGCAAATTCCCAGCCACACGGAGCTGCAGGGCCCGGCTGGGAATTTCCCCACTGTCCCCGGGGAGCGCCTTGCCCGCAAGCCCTGCCCCTGGGCTAGGACAGGGCGGGGCCTGGGGCTCTTCAGCCCCTTCATCTGCATGGCCCAGGGGGGCTGCCAGGCTCCTGCAGGCCCGGGGCACTGGAGCCCCATAGCAGGGCACAGTGCACAGCTGCAGGGAAGCAGGCCTGGGAGCGCGGGGGCAGAGGGTCCACCTGGCCTCCCAGCAGCTGGGGCATGCTGCCCAGCATGGCTCTGCCTGAAGACGGGAAGGGATGAGGGGCTCAAAGACGTGCCCCCACCCAGAGCTTCCTTCCTGGCTAGAGCCAGGCCTTTGGCTGTGCCAGGGGATCGTGGGCAAGTGCCTAACAAGTGACTCAAAACCAGGGGTGGGCAACCCCCAACAATGATACCAGAGCCTAGCCCACGAAGGTGTTTTGCTTGGCATGTGCACCTCGGGGCAGAGGCAGGAAGGACTGCGCTGCCACAACAAGGATCCAGCCCCTCAGGGCTCCCCTGCTACCGACCCTAAGGTACACATGCACCCACAGGCAGCAACAAGTCAGGCCAGGGGTCCCTGGACCCGTGCAGCTGTTTGCAGCCCAAACTGCAGCCGGAGGCAGTGGAGGGGCCACACCCTGATGCAGGCCTGCGCCAGGGTCTCCATCCTGGGCTGTGCTGGAGCAGGACGCCCTGCAGTGAGCTGCCTGAAAGAGTCAAAATCTAGGCAGATGGAAGTGCAGCTGCAGTAAGAGGTTGGTCCCTTCAGCGGGTATTTCCCCCTCCCCAGCAGTGCTAAGCCAGACTGGACACTGCCCCCAAGAGCCTCACAGGCCCCACAGCACAGGCAGGAAACTCAGGCCACAAATGCTTGATCCCCTTGGGCAAAGGCCACAGGCACCGGGCACAGCAGGGGCCAGGACTTGGCTCACCTGAGAACTAGCCCAGTGCCTGAACTGCCAGATAACCCCAGGGAGGAGGCAAGTGGGGCAGGGGAGGGACATCTCTGTCGGCCCTCTGGGGCCAGGGTTCTCCCGGCAGCTTAGGGCATTTAGAGACCCCCTTCCATCATTATCACATGCATCAGAGTGGCGAGAAGGGGTGATGTGTGGGCAGGCTCCAGGGTTGCGGCTAATCTGGATGCTCGGGCCCAGGCACAAAGGCCTTCCCCACATACAAAGCAAGTCTGCTTTCCCCAGGGTCAGTCCTCACGCTCCTGCCATGGCAGCAGCTGTACCATACTGGCCTAGCTGGTCCCGGATGGCAAAGAGAAGGGGCTATGGTGGGATCTGGCCACTGCATCACCAGCTAGTGGCATTTGCAGCAGGTTCTGCACCCCTGTAATGACACCAGTAACCGTCCGCCCCCACTCCCATATGAACCAGCCGTGGGACCACCCCAGCTCCGAGCATCTCTCAGCTGCAGTCATTGACCCTGTACTGGGCTGGGGGATCCTGTCTGCCTGTGCAGTGGGGCCAGATCCTGGCCCAGAATCAGCCAGCAGCAAGCACAGGAGTCTCTTCCAGGCTGGGGGCTGAACCCCTGGGGCTGCATGCAAGGTAACAACCTACTGCTCCTACCAGCCAGCAGACATTTGCCTCTTGTTTGGTTCTCACTTCTATCCATCCCTGGGGGACCCTGAGGAGCTCAGTTCAGCTCACCCTGCTGCACGGGCCATTCAAGGGCTTTGTGCCCAAGCCAACTCCTGGCTCACCTGCCTGCCACCTAGGCCAGGGGTGCTCTGGGGGTGAGGGTCTGCCCTCGCCCCTGCTCTGGCAGAAAGGTCCCTCTGCCAGGGAGGAGCTGCTCCAGCCTCCGCAAATGAACGCCAGCCCCATTCTCCCTTTGACATGGCAAAGCTGCGGCCCCTCAGCCAGGGACTCCTTGCAATTACTGCCAGTTACCCTGAGGAGCTGTCACTGCCGGTCCCTTAATGATCAGCCTGGGAAGCAGTCAAGAAGATGGTTCCCTGGTACCCACAAATCCCACCAACCCCATCCCTCCACATTGGACACTACCCCATTGTTCACCCCCACTGCTGAGACCCCCCAGGTACCCCCTCCTGTACATGGTGAGGGGCCTGTGTGGGCACATGGCTGTGGTCTAGTCTGCCCAGGTGCCTGAGAGCAGAGGCTCTGTCTCCAGGGCACAGCCAACGTGGCACTGAGCCTTGTACACCTTGCAGGCCTAGGCTTCCTCCAGCTGGGGAATCCCACAGCCCTGTCTCAGGCTGTCAGGTCAGCTGCTCCGAGACTCTGAGCCCAGCCCTGACCCCCCCATACCCCCAACATAGTCCTGAACCCAACCCATCTCCCCACGGGCTGCACAGCCCCAGCCCAGCCACCACCTCCCCTACCTTGCATCTCCCCAAACTGCTTGCAGGTCCCTGGCTTTGGAGTCAAGCCTGGGGTGAAGCTTTAGCTGGGGTGACTCCAGCAGCACCCGATGGCAGAGTCAAGCCCCGCCTGTAGACCTGCTCTGGCCTGCGGTGGACATATCCAGGCCCCACTGTGGCAGAGGGTGGACAAGTCTGGGCTCCATGCCGGCCTGGGGTACATGTGTCCAGGTCCCACCCCAGCATGGGTTGGACATATCCGGGCCCCACCCCAGCCTAGATGCTGAGGAGAGGGCTGCAGCCCAGGCATGGATGGGAGAGGAGGTGGGATTCCTTCTGCTGTGCCCTGGAGAGATCCAGGCTCTTGGCAGGACCCCGCAGGCTGTGCAAGACCCTCCTGTCCACCAAAGGTTGCAGGCATACTACAGCTCATCTGCTCACGCCCTGACCTGGGTTCTGCCTTCCTGGGGTCAGCACAACTCGTTCCCCACACTCAAAGGGCCTGGCCAGGATCCTATCACCCCTGCTATCCCTGCCACATCTCCTCCAGCCACAGGTGCCGTGAAGGTGTCAGTGGGGGCCACCAGTGTCCAGGTGGCGAGCGGGGCAAGCGTCCTGCTGCCCTGCTCCTTCCATACCACAGTGCCGCTGAACCGTCTCAACATCACCTGGACCGTGATGCCTGTGGCTGACCCCAGCTCCCCCCGACAGGTGGGTGCAGCGTGGGCCCCTCCCCAACACCCCATGAGCTGCAGTAGCTGCTGCGATTGCAGTAGTGCTGAGACTTCCTCTGGGATCCAGGCGCTGGAGTGGGAAGGGGCCAAGACCCACCTGTGAGTGCCTGTGCGACCCCAGCACGTGCCATGACCCATGTGCACTGCTGCACACACATCACCACAGTGCACAGGGCAGGTGGACCAGCTGCGTAGCTTGTTCAGACCTCGTTCTGCCTCATGTCCCCTGGGCAGGTCCTGGCCTATGAGCAGGGGGAGGTGTGGGGACAGGCCGTCCACCACACAGGCCGCGTGACCTGTGCCTTCCCACCTACGCAGAGCGTCACACTAGCCCTCAAAGCCATGCACAGCTCAGACAGTGGCACCTACCAATGCAGCGTGATGAACCTACCCAATCATGCCATGCCCAACATCGGCACTGTCTGGCTCACCATACTGGGTATGTCCCCTGTCCATGCATTTCACTCTGCCAGGAGTGCCAAGGGCCCCGCATGTGCATCTGCATGGCTTAGAGAGCACACATGCATGTGAGCATGTCTGCCCATGTGTTCTGGGCTCTGTACAGAACTGAGCAGCACTGTGGTGCAGTGCGTGTAACTGTGCATCTTAGCATGAGGCTGTGCAGGTGTGTGTGTGGGAGGGCACACGTGTGCCCACCTGTCCAGTCTCTAATAGGGATGACCTTTCCACTGGGGACCCGCAGACCCTGCCCATTCTTCCCACTCTGCAGCTCTGTGCCTACTGGCAATGATCCAGTAGGGCGAGATGCACGGGTGTAAGCCCGCTGCACCCCCGTGAGCCTAGGGACCCCCAGAAGAGCCCCCAGGACCCCTGACGAGCCCAGCCTGCCCACAGGTAAGCAGGGGCCCGTGGTGGGTGCGACTTGGCCAATTTAGCCAGCTGGAAGCCGGCTGAGTTGGAGGCAGGGAGGGTCATGCCCCCACCCCTGCCACCCCCACCCCTACTTCGCCCAGCCCCCCAGGGAGCCATGCGACCAGAGCCGCGGATACAGGCTGCGCGAGTTGGCACGTGGGAGAGCCTAAGGCCCTGCCTGTGAGCCCCCCGGGGTAGACAGTCCCAGCTGCAGCCGGCGTACTAGCAGCATGCTGCAGACGGGCGCGTGCCATACCCTTCGGGTCCCCTCGGGGTCTACGGCCCCCGCACCCGGCTCCTCGCGGCCTCCACCCAGATGGACCCATGGTTCCGGGCTCCACATGGATGGAGCCCCTGGCTCTTGGCTGCAGGGGCTGCCTGACACTTTTTCAGGCTCTGGGGCCCGGAAGCATAGCCACCTCCTCTTGTGGGGTCTGCTCCCTTTTGGGGTGTCTAGCACATCAACTGGAGGAGATCCAGGCTGCAGTCCAGAGACTGCGCGCCATCAGGGACTGAGCTGGAGATCGACTCCTACTGCCAGGCCCTTCTCTCCCAGGAGATGGAGGGTAGACCACAGTCTCCCTCCAGGACAAGGGAGGACTCGAGGACCGCCCTTACTGTCCAGCCCAGGGGTTGGACCAAGGTGGTCAAGGGCTCCAAGGCCCGCTGCACCAAGGTCCCTGTCCTGCTGAAGCTTAGCAACAGATATGAACCTCTTGCAGCCCCACCACAGCCTGCTAGTTGCCACTCCCGCAGGCAACACAGGCTCAACTGTAGCTACCATCCCCACTCTCCAAGACAAAACGCAAAGTGTTTGTCATGGGGGACTCAATCCTGAGGGGGACTGAGGGGACAATCTGCCACCCCAACCCCTTAACTCGGAAAGTCTGCTGCTTCCCGGGAGCCCACATCCAAGACATTGTGATGAGGATCCCTGAGCTTCTCCAGCCTACTGACCACTATCCTACGCTCCTCATCTATGTGGGCACAAATGACACTGCTTGGAGCACTCCCAGCCGGGTCATGAGGTGCTACAGGGATTTGGGAGTGGGGCTAAAGAGTCTTGGGGCACAGATGGTGTTTTCTTCGATCCTCCCAGTCTTGGTCTACGGGCTGAGGAGGGAGAGGAGGATCCAGGTAGTGAACCAAAGACTGCGGCGCTTGTGTCATCAGGAAGGCTTTGACTTCTATGACCACAGTCTGCTCTTTGGTGAGAGAGGCAGTGAGATGCTGGGAAGGGATGGCCTCCACCTGTCTCCGCTGGAGAGGAGGCTTTTCTCAGCCAGACTGGCTGACCTGCTCCACCAGGCTTTAAACTAAGCCAGCCAGGGATGGGGGGGACCACTGCCAATGCTGGCCGCTGAGCAGCCCTTGCAAAGCCAGCAGGCCAACGCGCTTAAGGGAGCCCACCCCTGCCCCAGCCCTGGAACGAGCTGCGGGCAAGACAAGGGCCACCAAGGGGACACTTGCCTGCCTGTACACAAATACCAGGAGCTTGGGGAAGAAACAGGAGGAACTTGTCCTCCTGCTTAACACAAATAACTATGATGTCATAGGGATAACAGAGACCTGGTGGGACTCCACCCATGACTGGATCACAGGTATAGACTGCTATACCCTGTACAGGAGAGATCGAGTGGACAAAAGGGGCGGGCGTGTTGCTCTCTCTGTCAAGGAAAGCTACACATCCCAGCAAGCCGACACTGGCACCCAGGGCGGACGACTGGAGACCCTCTGGGTTAAAATCCGTGGGGAACACAGCGCAGAGGACACAATGGTGAGAGTCTACTACAGACCTCCCACCCAGGGTCAAGAGCTTGACCAGGAGTTCGCCAGGGAATTGGCTGAGGCTGCACGCTCCTGGTGCATAGTTGTCATGGGAGACTTCAACTACCCAGACATCTCATGGGAAGAGCGCTTGGTCAAATCTGAGAGGTTGCAAAGCTTTCCCTCATGCGTGGAGAAACTCTATCTAATGCATGAAGTCGATGGGCAGACGAGAGGTAAAGCACTGCTCAACCTGGTTCTGGCAATGGGGAACGACCTAATCAGCGACCTAACGATCGATGGGAAGCTGGGTAACAGTGACTACGAGTTGATCACCTTCACCATACGCCGTAAAGCTGGCAAGTCAGTCAGCAACAGGGAAGTCCTTGACTTCAGGAAAGCTGACTTTGACAAGCTCAGGAGGCTTGTCAGTGAGGCCCTAAAGGGCCACTACTCAAAGGGGCAGGGAGTTCAGGATGAGTGGTTGCTCCTCAAAGGTGCGATCCTGGAAGCACAAGCAAAGTCTATCCCGTCTCGGAGGAAAGGCAGCAAAAGGGCACAGCAGCCCCGCTTGGCTCTCCAGGGAACTAGCGGACCTCCTGCATCTAAAAAGACAGACCTACGAAGGAAGGCGGACGGGATCCACCTCCAAGGAGGAATGCTCTGCACTGGTCCAGTGCTGCAGGGTATTCAAGGAACTGGCGAGCATCACAGCCCAGCCCAGCCCCTGGCACAAATCTTTGAGAACTCCTGGCGCTCTGGTGAAGTGCCTGAAGACTGGAAGAAAGCCAATGTGATGCCAATCTTCAAAAAACTGGGGAAAGTGGATCCGGCAAACTACAGGCCCATCAGCCTGACCTCTACCCTGGGGAATGTCTTAGAAAAGATTATCAAAGAGGCCATTCTTAACAGGCTGGCTGATGGCAACATCCCGAGGGATAGCCAGCATGGGTTTGTTGCAAGTAGGTCTTGCTTGACCAATCTCATTTCCTTCTACAACCAGGTGACCGATCACCTGGACAAAGGAGAAGAGACTGATGTCATAGATTCAGAGATGTTAGGGTTGGAAGGGACCTCAATAGATCATCGAGTCCGAACCCCTGCATAAGCAGGAAAGAGTGCTGGGTCTAGATGACCCCAGCTAGATACTCATCTAACCTCCTCTTGAAGACCCCCAGGGTAGGGGAGAGCACCACCTCCCTTGGGAGCCCGTTCCAGACCTTGGCCACTCGAACTGTGAAGAAGTTCTTCCTAATGTCCAATCTAAATCTGCTCTCTGCTAGCTTGTGGCCATTGTTTCTTGTAACCCCCGGGGGCACCTTGGTGAATAAATACTCACCAATACCCTTCTGTGCCCCTGTGATGAACTTATAGGCAGCCACAAGGTCGCCTCTCAACCTTCTCTTGCGGAGGCTGAAAAGATCCACTTTCTCTAGTCTCTCCTCGTAGGGCTTGGTCTGCAGGCCCTTGACCATACGAGTGGCCCTTCTCTGGACCCTCTCCAGGTTATCCACATCCCTCTTGAATTGCGGCGCCCAGAATTGCACGCAGTACTCCAACTGCGGTATGACCAGCGCCCGATAGAGGGGAAGTATCACCTCCTTGGACCTATTCGTCATGCATCTGCTGATGCACGATAAAGTGCCATTGGCTTTTCTGATGGCTTCGTCACACTGCCAACTCATGTTCATCTTGGAGTCCACTAGGACTCCAAGATCCCTTTCCACTTCCATGCCACCCAGCAGGTCATTCCCTAGGCTGTAGGTGTGCTGGACATTTTTCCTCCCTAGGTGCAGCACTTTGCATTTCTCCTTGTTGAACTGCATTCTGTTGTTTTCTGCCCATTTGTCCAACCTGTCCAGGTCTGCTTGCAGCTGTTCCCTGCCCTCCGGCGTGTCTACATCTCCCCATAGCTTTGTGTCATCTGCAAACTTGGACAGAGTACATTTCACTCCCTCGTCCAAGTCACTGATGAAGACATTAAAGAGTATCGGTCCAAGGACCAAGCCCTGCGGGACCCCACTGCCCACACCCTACCAGGTGGAAACCGACCCATTCACCATGACTCTCTGGGTGCGACCCTCCAGCCAATTCGCCACCCACCGGACTGTGCAGTCATCCAAGTCACAGTCTCTTAACTTGTTCACCAGTATGGGGTGGGATACCGTATCGAAGGCCTTCCTGAAGTCTAAGTATACGACATCCACCCCTCCTCCTGTGTCCAGGCATTTCGTAACCTGGTCATAAAAAGAAACTAGATTGGTCAGGCACGATCTGCCTGCCACGAACCTGTGCTGGTTTCCCCTCAGCATAATTTGTCCTGCCGGGCTCTCACAAATGTGAGCCTTGATAATTTTTTCAAAGACTTTACCAAGGATGGAGGTGAGACTGACTGGCCTATAGTTGCCCGGGTCCTCCTTCCTCCCCTTTTTGAAAATGGGGACCACGTTGGCCCTTTTCCAGTCCTCCGGGACTTGGCCCATGCGCCACGAGCGTTCAAATATTCCCGCCAGTGGCTCTGCAATGATGTCGGCCAATGCCTTCAGCACCCTCGGATGGAGCTCATCCGGGCCTGCCGACTTAAAGGCATCCAGTTCCTCCAAGTGACTCTGCACCATCTCAGGGTCTACGCATGGAAGTCTGGCGCCTTGCTGCTGCCTCTCTACAACCCCAGTGAGAGACTTGTCGTGCCCCTCACTTAGGAACACTGAGGCAAAGAACTCGTCGAGGAGTTCAGCCTTGTCCCCCCTGTCTGTCACCAATTGTTTCTGCCCATTTAGCAGGGGTCCTATTCCTCCCTGGGCCTTCCTTTTACTCCCAATATATCTAAAAAACAATTTCTTGTTGTCTTTTACTTGGGTTGCCATCCTCAGCTCCATGGTAGCTTTGGCCCATCTAACTGCCTCCCTACAAGCACGAGCAGAGGACGTATATTCATCTTTGGTGATCTCTTCCTGTTTCCACTTTTTATATGCTCCCCTTTTGGCCCTTAGGCTGCCCTGGATTTCTCTGGTCAGCCAGGGAAGCCTCCTAACCCCTTTCCCTCTTTTGCCTCGCTCAGGGATCGTCTTGCTTTGTGCCCGAAGGATCGTTTCCTTAAGGCACAGCCACCCTTCTTGGGCTTCCATTTCTTCAAATCTCCTACTCTGCAGTGCGTCCTTGACTAATCCCCTGAGTTCACTGAAATCAGCTTTTCTAAAGTCTAGCACTTCCACCCTACTAGTTACCTTACCCACTCGACATCTTATGGTGTATTCTATTATTAGGTGATCACTGTCCCCCAGATGGCTACCGATCTGGAGGTCCGCTACCATGTCATCTCCCGTTGCCAATACCAGATCCAGTATAGCATTCCCCCTAGTGGGACAGTGTACCTCCTGTGTCAGGGAGGTCCTGTACACAGGTTAGAAACCTGCGTGAGCGGTGGGACTTTGCTGTCTGCGTCTCCCAGCAGATGTCCAGGTAGTTTAGGTCCCCCATGACTACCGCCTCTTTAGCTTTTATGGTCTCTGAGAGTTGCCTCAGGAGTCCCGAATCTCTTTCTTCCCCTTGATGTGGGGGTCTGTAGCAGACCCCTACCACCAAATCCCTTTCTCCTTGCCCCCCATGTAGCCTAACCCACAATCCTTCTACTTCCTCATCCTCGGATTCCGTCTTGATGAGGGTTGATGTATATCGCTCATTGACATAGCGCGCAACCCCTCCCCCTTTCTTCCCCACCCTGTCCTTTCTATACAATCTATAGCCCTCAATATGTACCGCCCAGTCATGGGATGAATCCCACCAGGTTTCCGTTAGCCCCACTAAGCCATAGGTGTTTAGTGCAAGCAGGAGCGCTAGTTCATCCTGCTTGTTTCAGGATGTCGTATATGTTGACTTTAAAAAAGCCTTCGATCTGGTATCCCATGGTCACCTCTTAGTAAAACTGGCTAACTGCAGCCTCGGCCACACCACGATCCACTGGCTGGGCAATTGGCTCCGTGGTAGGACCCAGAGGGTGGTGGTTGACGGAAGTAATTTGTTGTGGTGTGCTATGACCAGTGGGGTCCCCCAGGGCTCTGCCCTTGGGCCTATACTATTTAACATCTTCATTAATGATGTGGACATTGGTATCAGAAGCGGACTGGCCACCTTTGCTGATGACACCAAACTCTGGGGTAAAGCGTCCACACCAGAGGACAGGAGGGCGATCCAGGCTGACTTTGACAGGCTCAGGAAATGGGTGGACGAGAACCTGATGGTGTTTAACACTGAAAAATACAAGGTTCTCCACCTTGGGAAGAAAAACCTGCAGCATCTTTATACGCTCAGCAGTGCTACGCTGGCTAGCACTAGGGATGAAAGAAACTTGGGGGTCATGATTGACCACAAGATGAACACGAGCCTGCAATGTGATACTGCTGCTAGTAAAGCAAGCAAAATGCTGGCTTGTATCCAGAGATGCTTCTCAAGTAAATCCCAGGACGTCATTCTCCCCTTGTACTTGGCCTTCATGAGGCCGCAGCTGGAGTACTGCATCCAGTTTTGGGCTCCACAATTCAAAAAGGATGTGGAGAAGCTTGAGAGGGTGCAGAAGACAGCCACATGCATGATCAGAGGGCAGGAAAGCAGAGCTTATGAAGAGAGGCTGAGAGCCATGGGACTCTTCAGCCTGGAAAAGCGCAGGCTCAGGGGTGATCTGGTGGCCACCTATAAGTTTATCGGGGTGCTCACCAGGATCTGGCGGAACGTCTGTTCACCAGAGCTCTCTAAGGGATGACAAGATCGAACAGTCACAAACTCCTCCATGACCGTTTCAGGCTGGACATAAGGAAGAACTTCTTTATTGTCCAAGCCCCCAAGGTTTGGAATAGACTGCTGCCAGATGGGGTTCAAGCACCTACTCTGAACACCTTCAAAAGACATCTGAATGTTAATCCTGCTGGGATCCTATGATCCCTGCTGATTTCCTGTCCCTGGGTCAGGGGGCTGGACTCGATGATCTTCCAAGGTCCCTTTCAGCCCTAATGTCTATGAAATCTATGAATCTAGGATAGGTCTTGATGCCACCTGGGAGAGCTGGACGGGGCATGCTCTGCCCCTGGTAAGGTATTGGTGTGTCCCCACACTGCCCCCCTCCCGGCCTGTGCGCTCCAACGAGGGCAGCAGGGAGGAAGGGGGCAGCATCCTCCTGTCCTGTGCTGTGGAGGAAGCAGTGCCAACCCCCATCTTCACCTGGGAGAAGGACCCCCTTGACATGCAGCACCCGGTGACAAGCTACGCAGGTACCTGGGGTGGGGGAGTGGTGGCCTGTGTCAGATGCCACTTGCTGTGGGTCATGCATCAGACAAAAACTGTTCAAGGGAAGGAGGCTGGGGCTGTGTGGATGGGGCAGCCTCTGACCACAGCAGCTGAGCCATGGTGGGTGCTGGTATGGCTGCCCCAGAAGCTAGAGCTGCCCCGCATGACCCTGGAGGTCTCCTTACACTCCCTGGGGCTGAACCTTCATACCAGAACCGTGTCCCCCTGAGGGCATCCCTGGGGCTCAACAGACCAGCATGTGGCCAGGAGCCTACTGCCCCAGGGCCCAGTCTGCCACACTGAACATCAAGGGGGAAAGTCAGAAGCAGTGTGACATAGGCTGGCTCAAGGGGCTGACACAAAGCTGCTTTTCTTTATAGGAGGACACGGGGCCATGTCCAAGACAACATGCCCAGAGTCACGTTCAGGACACAATGTGTCTAGAGCCTCCTGCCAGCTCTTAGGGGACTAGAGTTCTTCCAGGTTTGTTTTTCTCAGACTTGCCCAGCAGGCCTCTGGGTCTCCTCTCTCCCCACACCCAGATGGATTTGTCCCTTCTTCCAGAACATCTATGGTCACACTTGTGGGCAACCAGCGTCCTTCTGGGCACGAGGAAAGAGGAGACCCAGAGGCCAGCATAAGCCTTGCAGCCCACACGCACATACACACAGCATCCCTTCCTTACTAGCTTCCAAGTGATAGGTGTCCGATTTCTGAGGGGTCCCAACATTGTTCTGTGCCTCGCAGTAGTAATCCCCCGTGTCAAAGCCAGTCACAGGATCAAACGTCTACAGCAGGGAAAGAAGGTACAAGAGATATGTGAGCCAAGGCACACGCTCACTCCACAGGAACCAGAAATCTCCGACTCTCCTGGCGCACATACCAGCTGCCCTGTCTTGGGGTTGAGCTCGTAGGAGGAGTTCTTGAAGGCTTCGCTTGTGTTGGGGTTCACGGGCATCTGGATGTTGTTCCTGTACCACAGGAAGGTGGGGGGCGGGGAGCCATCCGACTCCTTGCACGTCAGCTCAGCCTTGTTGCCGATGGTCACTGAGGCGGGTACGGAAGCCACAGGCTTGGAGGGGGCCACTGCCAGGGAAGAGGCACAAGTCAGCACAAAGGACAAGGCACTGTGGCTGCTACCAGGACACCCCAGACAGGAATACCAGCATTTGCTGGTCATGCTTAGGTAATGATGGGATGATCTGGTTGGGGCTGGTTGTGCTTTGAGCAGGAGGCTGGACTAGATGTGACCTCCTGAGCTGCCTTCCAACCCTCACTTCCTATGATTCTATGACGGACCTGGGCCTAAATGAGCAGCCACACTCAGCGATACCACGTGGCCAGGCCATTTTGAGTGAAGAGAGCAGTAACAGGCATTCGGGCTGGCCAGTTTCCCAGCTGGCTGCACTTCCCCTGCGCTGCTCCAGGGGCATGATCCAGACCTCGAGCCACCCTCCTTTTTGGATTCTGATTATGCACCTTGTAATGGAGTGGTGCTGTATGCAAGCAGGAGCCAGAGGCAGTTCCTTCCTGCCCCCTGCAGAGATTCAGCTCTGCACTAGACTTTGATTATCTTCAGATTAGCACAAGCATCCGCATAACATCCAGCTCCCTGGATGTTGCTTTGGCTTTCTGAAGTAGGATGCCAGACAGCACCTCTTCCTTGCACTGAGGCAAGGAATGAAAATGGTTTGGGGGCTGGAGCACATGACTTGTGAAGAGAGGCCGAGGGAACTGGGCTTATTTAATTTGCAGAAAAGAAGACTGAGCGGGGATTTGACAGCACCCTTCAACTCCCTGCAGGATGATTATAAAGAAGAAGGAGCTGGACTGTTCTCAGCAGCGGCAGATGACAGAACAAAGAGCAAAGAGCAATGGTCTCAAGTTGCAGCAAGGAAGATTTAGGTTGGATGTTAGGGAAAACTCGCACAAGGAGAGTAGTAAAGCACTGGAATGGGTTACCTACAGAGCTGATGGACTCTCCATCCTTGGAGGTTTTTAAGATCTGGCTCAACAAAGCCTTGGCTGAGAATATCTCGTTGGGTATGTTCCTACTTTGAGCACAGGGTTGGACCAGATGTGACCTCCTGAGGTCCCTTCCAAACCTCAGTTGTTATGATTTTATGACCCTGGGCTAGATAGTCCCCGTTCTTCACTGCCAGAGCTCTGGAGCAGTCACTGCTGCCACCATAAGTGGTACTTAAAATGAAACCAAATCAGAACAGCACCACTGTCAAACCATCTCCTCTGACTAATGGCTGTAACAAGGCAGAGGGTAACAGGGCATCATATTCACTGCACTCACTTGGGGAGATGAATACAAGTGACTGCTTGAGCTCGAGCCTGCCACTGGTGAGAGCTGAAAAGGTGTGGGGTCAGCACTGGACCCAGAGAAGCAGCCTGTTTCCTACCTGCACCAAGGCCTCTCCCAGGCCTTCCTGACCTGACCTGTATCTGGCAATTCTCTGACCCTGGGCAGCTGACATCAGCCAGGCACCAAGGAAGGTTTCTCAGAGCACTGCCAACCCCATCCAGTGTCTTGTCTCTAGCCAGGGCCAGTCTGGTGCGTTGGAGGAAAGTGAAAGCCCAGAAGTCATTCAACTGGGCACTAGGACAAGTCCCTTCCCCAACCCTGCAGATCTCCAGCCAAGGCCCCCCAACAGAGTCAATAGCTGCCTCCCTCCAGGGCTTACAACAGCACAAGGTAAGCACAGGACTCAGTACATAGGGACCGGTGATCATGGAGGCAGGGTTTGGCCTGCGTGTCCACACCCAGTTTTTGAGGACCTGGGTTCCATCATCTTTTTTTTGCAAACAAGCATCTGACTTCCTCCTCCGAGGGAGGGCAAGGCCATCACCTCCCTGTGAGCTGTTACCACATGGCGTTACCTTCCCAGCTAGCAAAAGGCAAAGGAAGATCAGGCCAGCGCTGACAGCATGCTCCACTATGCCACAAATGGGAAAGACAGCACTTACACAGGAGACAAACTAAACGTATGCCAACTATACGTCCCTGACCTGCCAGCCTGGGAACGGTGACATGTCAGCCCTCCCCTTACAGAAACACCAGCAGGACTAGCACTGGTAGGATGCTTCCTTCTTTGCCATGCAATGGGCTACATATCCGCTGGCAGGTCTCTTTTCTCCACAACAGACTTCAATTGTACTGAAAAGAGCAGCAAAGGTTAGGATGCCCCTTCAAACAGTGCTGATCTGATCAGGTCCCACTCCTCTTGCTGCTATTTCCAAAGCCACCTGGCTGAAGAGGCATTGCGCCTCAGCTCCATGCAGCCAGCCCCTACGCGACTTGCTACAGGAGGGGGCAGGTACCTTGGACGACGAGGTTGACCTCCGACCTGGAGAGCTGGCCGCTCTCCCCCAGGACCTCACAGATGTACTTTCCAGTGTCCTTCCGGGTCACCGAACTGAAGTGGATCGATGAGGGTGTGAACTGTACACAGCCTTTGTACGGTTCTGTGGAGAAACAGGAGGAGGCACATGGGCATGAAGGTATGTGCAACACCGAGTAAGTCAACACCAGAGGAAAGGCTGTTCCCACCCCACCAAACGCCTCCAAAGGAAGCCCCCACCCCTATCTGGTGTAGCACAGGGGGCCCAATCCCTGAGAGCCAGGCAGATAGGGGCACTGGTCCCATTCCGTCAGGAAGGGTTGACATTAGGCTGCTCACATCCCAGTATGACCCACTTGTGAAGGCAGCAATTCTCTCCTGGGGTGCTGGGACACCCCAGCGAGTCATGAGCTCCTTTTAAGGATGCCGCACAATAATAGCACCGCTAGGTATGTAAACACTTGCACAAGATTCAAAAGATCAATCCAAGCATTTCTAATACAAAACATCCCAAACTTGCAAGATACCTGCTTTTCTGTAGTCAAAAAACCAAAAACTACATGCTGGTATTTTCCAAGGAGGGCCTGGATTTTAACAAAATTGAAAGCTAATCTACAGTTAATCGACCACATTTCTTTTCCTATTGCTCTTTCCCCACTCTCTCAAACTGTTCAATCTGGAAAGCTTCTTCTTGCATGTGACTTCAGGAAGTCGACTCCTCCAACCACTTAAGAGTAGATCCATCAATATTACTGCAATCTTTCAGACTATTTGCTCCCTCTGGAAAGCTAAGCTGCAGGTGGCCAGAAAGGGCAAGAATGCCATGGGCAGGGCAGACTGCACAAAACGACTGGCTGACTGATTCTCACCTGCCTTTGCAATGCCTTGGCACACCCAGAATGCACAGGTCCTGCTCTGGGTGTCTGGGACCCCTGGGATCCAGTTGTGTTACTGCGAGTGCTTTCACTGCCTTCCAGCTGCAAAGCACTGTATTGTGCCAACACCTGCAGCTCCTTACCTCTGCTGGGAAGTTACAACCTGAAGCAGCTTAGCAACCCCCCTGGATCACTCACAGCCCCTACGCAGAGGTCTATACCTGTGAACTGAGAGTCCCTGTAGAGCAGCGTCACAGTCTCGCCCTTCTCAAATTTCCACTCGATCCGGGGATTTCCCTGCTGCGCCAAATATGCATCACAAGACAGGTCAACCGCTGAAAAGGAGCAGCAGGGAGTTGGCAATTGCACTGTACAGAACACAGCTGGGCAGGTAGCATGCGAGCTCTACAAAGAAAGCTGGGCCACGTCCCATTTACACAAGGGTCTGTGGTTCAGGTGTATAATTTAGTCAATCTACTATGCCAAGTGTGTTCAGCCCCGGGCTGCATGCATGATTAAGCCCATAGAGCTATATCAGCTGGCCTGTGGGGCTCCCCAGGGGTCTGGAAATTTGGCAGTGGGGGAGTGGTGGCAATTAAACACTATCACCATCCATCTGCTGCCAAATTCCCAAGCACCATGTAGCTGGTTCAGATCTGCGGACAGGATCCAGCCCGTGGACGGACCTGGCTGGGCACCACTGTATTATGCTCCCCCCGATTTTGAAGGACAACATGCCTTGAGAGATCTTGCATGCAAGCAGTTTATCAAAACCACTGAGGCACTTGATGGTGCCTCTGTACCTTCATCAGGAGAGACCCAAGTACCAAGGAGCACTTTTCTCTGTTCACCAGAAAGGCACAACAAGAGCCAAGGGCAGGACGTTAGAACCAGGCCTTCAGGTAAGAATTAACTTGTAAGTGAAGTTAACCACCAGAACACACTGCTGAGGAAACAGCACCTTTCAACTCCCTGAAGGGTGGTTCCTAAAGAGGATGGAGCTGGACTGGTCTGAATTGAGCAGCACCTGATTTCAAAAGCTAACCTATATATTTCAGTGCTAACCCCCTGGCCAAGGGGCTGGGTAGTGGGAGTGAGGGATCTGCCATGCTCAGACATGATTTACTCATCTCCTTACACTTTGGGGCTCTCTTCAAAGGATCTGGTGGCACCCAGCTGGTGAGTAAGGTGCAATGGTTTCAAGTTGCAGCAAAGGAAATTCAGGTTAGATATCAGAAAAAACTCTCCCCCTAGGAGGATGGTGAAGCACTGGAACAGGCTCCCCAGCACGGATGTGGAATCTCCATCCTCGGAGGTTTTTAAGACTAGACAAAGTCTTGGTTGGGATGATGTGGTTGGGACTGGTCCTGTTCTGAGCAGGGGGTTGGACTGGATGTGATCTCCTGAGGTGCCTTCATCCCTCATTTCCTACGATTCTCTCCATCTCTTGACCTCTTCCGAGAGAGAATGAAGGTCTTTCTGGGCAATCATAGTTTAGCTGAAAGCCACAGGATTACGTTAAATGCAGATTAACAGACTGGCAAGGCAGGGGGGCACCCTGCAGGCTAACTGGATCAAAAAGGTGTGGGCTTTTGGAACTCACTAAATTAATTGACTACCACAACGAACCACCTCTTTAGTGATGTAGGATTAACGGAGCAAAAATACAATCCTGGTTAGGATCCGGTTCCTTCTCACCTTAATCAACAAGTTAGTCACAGCCCCCAGCCGAACCACACCTGTCTGACAATTCAGTCTGCTGTTAAGTACTGCAGGATTTCTAGAACAAAATGTTGCAGCCGTTTGTTTGCTCTGTGCATTTGACAACACCACGTACAGTCTGTCTCGGTGCTTTCCCGAGAGGTCACAGTTTACAAGGACCTCTCCTTTCGCCCAGCAGAAGGCAGAGTGAAACTTAACTAGGAAACACGCTGTGACGCAGCAGAAACTAGCAGGGACAAGCAGCGCGTCTGAAAGGACTCCAGGGCCTGCCAGCTTTGAGCCTGCTGAGATTGACGTTACGGTTAAACATCTGGTGAACAAATTAAGAGGCTGTAACTTGGATGATTACACAGTCTGGTGTGGGGCAAGTTGGCTAGAGGGCCATGCCCAGAGAGTGGTAGTGGATGGGTCGGTATCGACCTGGAATGACATGGGCAGTGGGGTCCCGCAGGGCTCAGTCCTTGGACCGATACTCTTCAATGTCTTCATCAGGGACTTGGACGAGGG
Source organism: Alligator mississippiensis (assembly GCF_030867095.1). Taxonomy (NCBI): domain Eukaryota; kingdom Metazoa; phylum Chordata; order Crocodylia; family Alligatoridae; genus Alligator; species Alligator mississippiensis. Next base: position 20,805,367 of record NC_081838.1, on the reverse strand, counting down.
AGTGAAGTGTACTCTGTCCAAGTTTGCGGATGATACAAAAACTGTGGGGAGAAGTGGACACACCAGAGGTCAGGGAACTGCTGCAGGCAGACCTGGACAGGTTGGACAAATGGGCAGAAAACAAAAGAATGCATTTCTCCTTGTTGAATTGCAAAGTGCTGCACATAGGGAGGAAAAACGACCAGCATACCTACTGCCTAGGAAATGACTTGCTCGGCGGCAAGGTAGCAGAAAGGGATCTTGGAGTCCTAGTGGACTCCAAGATGAACATGAGTCGTCAGTATGATGAAGTCATCAGCAAAGCTAATGGCACTTTATCGTGCATCAGCAGAGGCATGACAAACAGATCCAAGGAGGCGATACTTCCCCTCTATCGGGCGCTGGTCAGAACGCAGTTGGAGTACTGCGTGCAATTTTGGGAGCCACACTTCAAGAGGGATGTGGATAACCTGGAGAGGGTCCAGAGAAGGGCCACTCGTATGGTTAAGGGCTTGCAGGCCAAGCCCTATGAGGAGAAACTAGGGCACCTGGACCTCTTCAGCCTCCGCAAGAGAAGGTTGAGAGGCGACCTTGTGGCTGCCTATAAATTCATCATGGGGGCGCAGAAGGGAATTGGTGAGTATTTATTCACCAAGGCACCCCTGGGGGTTACAAGAAATAATGGCCACAAGCTAGCAGAGAGCAGATTTAGACTGGACATTAGGAAGAACTTCTTCACAGTTAAGAGTGGCCAAAGTCTGGAACAGGCTCCCAAGGGAGGTGGTGCTCTCCCCTACCCTGGGGGTCTTCAAGAGGAGGTTAGATAGGCATCTGGCTGGGGTCATCTAGACCCAGCACTCTTTCCTGCCTATGCAGGGGATCGGACTCGATGATCTATTGAGGTCCCTTCCGACCCTAACATCTATGAATCTATTAATCTAATGCAGCGATTCTCAAGCAGGGTGCCGCCAGATCCTTTGAGGAGTGCCCCTAAGTGCAAGGAGATAAACAGATAATATCCGAGCCCGGCAGATCCCTTGCCCCATTGCAAGGAGGTTAGCACTGGACAAGATATATTAATTTTCTTAATGAGGTGCTGCTCAATTCACACGAGTTAGGGAGGGCTGCCTCGAGTCCAGCAAGTCCAAGAAGGCTGAAAACCACTGGTCTGACAGAACATCACCCTCCTACTGCCAGCAAGTGTCGAGTACTGGGAAAGCAGCTCCTGCCTAAAATTAGAAAGGTCAGGACAAGGCACCCCTAAAAAAGAGGGGCATTTCCACAGAGCATCCTGGGGACAGATTTTCAAAGGTACCATATTCGCTCCACCTTTTTCTAAAAAACACACACAAAAAACAGCTGCAGGGAATTGGAGTGCACGGCATCTGTGACAAATACAGTAAGTTTCTACAGCTGGCCCAGGCAAAAAGGACAGTAAAATCTGCACCCAGCCAACAACGGGCAGGCTCCACTCCCTCCATGCGGCTACTCAGTTGCTTACTACAAGAACAGATCCTTCTCTTCCTCCTTCCTTTGAAAAACAGGGTGTGCGTCATATTCTGGGACTCGCTATGTGAGAAAATATGGTAACCTGTGCACCTAAAGATGCAGACAGGCACTTAGTAGGATTTTTCAAGCAGGAAAAATGAGTGGGAGGTGGGTGTCAGACCTACCTGTCTGCTCCGGAAAACCCTGCCAGGGACCTGTGTTTCTCTGGCACCTTTGCAAGCCCAGCCAAACTTGGGCTGGGCAGGAAGGAGTACTCGGAGCCTTCTGAGAGCTCTCAAATCCCTTCGACTCCTTTTGAAGCAGGAGGGAAGACTCACTGGGGCTTAACCCCATCCTTTGACCAGGTCCAAACCCTGGCCCAGACTCCAGCTCAGAACAGAGCCGTGCTCCATCAAACCCAAGACGATCAAAATGGTTCAAACTTGCGCGAGCCCTGCCTCCCCCCACTTCTGCCAGCATGGGAGCCATGGCATTCGCGTGCGGCTCTTCGGTGACCAGGTACCTGCAGGACAGCTGGGGCAGCCCAGAGCGTGCCTCACACTCAGGCCTTTGGCACTAGCGAACCCTGGCAAACACGCACTCAGCTTAGCATGAATACCCAGCCAGAGCTCCTCCAAGTAACTACAGGAGCTCATGCTGGAAGGAAGGCCAGCTACATCAGTCACAGGCCATGTCCCAGCTGGGGAAGTCTCCTGGGTCAAAGGGGGCAACAAAGCACTTACGGTCATTCTCCGGCACTTCTCTCTGTGTCACCTGGCCTGCTACCAAGGACCCTGTGGGAAGGAAAAAGGAAACGCAATGAAGACACACTTGTATGTGAGCTACAGGAACCAAGAGATCCAGGAGCCAGGACACCAGCCAAGCTCCACCTTCCAGCAAGTACGAAGGCCCAGTTCAGTCTCTTCAGTGCCACCCACCTGTGTGCCAGATGTCACGGCATTACGCCAGATGCTGAGAAATTACAACTATGGGAACGGCACTCATCCCAACCTCAGAGGGCTTCGCATTCCAAGATAAGGACGTTAACGCATACCCTGAACCTCCAGGCTTGCACAAAGGGGCAGGACCCGATGTCATGACCCATACAAGACCGTGCCTGTCCCCAAGATGCAGTGCCTCCTCAGGTTCAACGGGGCACAAAGTGCAGCTGCCTCCCTTCTCTGGTTCCCAGGGAAATCCCTTCCCAGCAGGACTGCGGCTGCCCCCAATTCAACCTCCTGCCAAGACACAGAGGGACCCCAGTTGCCCTTAAGCACATAAGGGCTGGTTCGGTCCTTGATAAAAACCAAGCTACATGTTTCACAGCTGTCTTGGAATAAATAGTCTGTGCGGTGCAGACAGGTCCTTTCACAGGATCACAGATAAGCCAGGCTGAAAGGCACTTCCATAATAAGTCATCTAGTCCAACCCCAACCCCTTTTAACGCAGGGGCTTAGTCAAAGTCAAATGTTAACACAAGCAAAGAGCACACAGGCTGTTTTACCACACCTCCATTTTCTGCCAAATGTATTTATTACATTGATACTGCTGAGTTTTGTCCCAGAACAGGGAGTGGAGCAGGAAAATGAGAAAAGGAAAGACAGAGAATGATGCAGTACAAGCATATGCAATGAAATAGAGGGTGTAGGTGAAATATGAAGCATTTGTGACTATTAAATGAGCAAGGGAAAAAATGGGCATCTGTACACATGCTCCCGGGGTGGAGCGGGGCACTTTAATTATAGCGACTCAGAGCCGCTATAATTAAAGCACCTGCAGTATGGCATGTATTCAGCATTCCTTGCTTCAAAATAGTAGTAGGGGTGCTTGAACTAAACCTTATTCGGTCAGCTTTGGACAAAGTGCCCCCACCACCATTTCGGGGTGCGGGGGACACTGAATAGATGTGACGTGGAGGCTGCTGGAGTGTGTTAATTAACATGCTCCAGCGGACTACATTAATCAAGTCTGCTCTGATGCATGCTAATTAGCAGCTAGACATGGGTCAGATGTCTGTTCTGACACATGCTAAGTAGCACGCATCAGAGAAGACATCAGGCATGTGTATAGGTGCCCAAAGACACTAAGCAATAGCAAACCATTTTTATTAAACTTAGTGACGGCAACAGACTGGATATTGGTCACATCAAATTACAGCTATCGATTATCATCAGCTGTGTAACTAGAGAGCGAGAGCCAGTACCACACCATCCTCAGATGAGAATGCAATTCCTTTAGGGAAGGTCAACACAGCCAAATGTGAGAAAGTGAAATGGTCAAGGGCGTTCCAGATTACAGTAGTCAGCTCCACACAAAGCTCCTCGAGAGATCCACTTCACTGATGCCAACTCAGTCTGGCTAAGCATCAGCCGACCCTCTACCCAGTGCATTGGGGGTACCCAGCCCACAATTCCCCAGGGCAGGAGTAGCATCCTGTACCCTGATGATCCTGCATTGACCCTTTCTCCCTGCTTCCACAGCAAAGCAGAACAGCAGGCCTGGGAAACAAGAAGAGCTGAAGAGTCGTAGGTATAAAGTACTACAAATAGCTCTATGACCTTCAGGCCGATTCCCTGCATGGCCATACTACAATATTTGCATGAAGCCAGGGACACGCGAGCCACAAATCAGGATTTTAGGGAACCTAGCCAGATTTAAGGATCAGCAGCAATAGGACCTCCAACTGCCAGCCTTTGGTTTGCTGTTCTGAGGATGCCAGAAAACATGCCTGTATTTCCAGTTTGCGCTTCTGGAGGTTCAACTTCAGATCTCCCGCTGCCTCCTGCTGAACTGAAGGGCCCTCCAGTGCCAGATCCAGGCACAGACAGTCCTGTCTTCTCCATCTATCTGGTAGGTGCTGTGGTGGGCCAGTAGGGGAAACTCCTGCATTGAGCTTCCCACCTCACCACGCCCGTCCACCTACCGGACTCCATGAGTCTCCCCGGGGGCACCCAAGCCCCGGCAGACCCCCTTTCGAGCCCCACTGCAGTTTCCAGGGGTAACGTGTGCTGCCACCACCCTGAGAAGGGACTGTCTGGGTCCTGTGTCCTCAGGGAAACACAGGCCTAATAGTCTTATGGGTACTTCAACCCAATACAAGAACTTGGGGCACTGCCCCAAGTCAGGGGCCAAAAAGGATAGACTCCCTTAGTCCACTGCCCAAGGGGCCTCCTAGGCATCATTAAACCCACCCCTCAATAAGTCTCCTACACCAGTCACAAAGGAGAACTGTATTGGTTGCAAAGGGTAGGGTTAGAATAGAGTAAGATGTAGAGCACTATCAAGGGATCACCATTGAGCAAAACAGTCTGACTGAGGTAGCCGTTTGATGCGCAAATGCATCACTGTGAACTGACTAGCTCTTTAGAAACGCTTACAAGTATCATTCAGAAGATGGTAGAGATCTGGCTCGGAGATTTCCAGAGAGTTTCAGATGGATCAGGCTCTCTCCCTGTGTCCTGATGCTTGTGCCATGCTGGAAAAATGGCTTCTCCTCCTCATTCTTGGACCAGGCCCTTATATCGCCTTTCTGACCTCAGCAGCCCAGTCCAATCGAAGCCAGCAGTGTTGGCAATTAGCCAACCAATTTAAAAAGCATCACTGGTTACCTGGGCAGATGAGCAGGGGGTTTTCCCTCCCCCACTCAGGTGACCAGAGGGACCACCGCCTAGGCACCAGGCTTTTGTCACTCAGGCAGGGAAAATCCCCTACCCCAGTGTCCCAAGCTGACAGGGACAGATTTCTGGAGACACACAGATGGTGGCATTTCTGCCACAGTTGCCACCTACAGCCTAGTGCAGAACCACGAATCCCTAGAGGTCTAGAAGTCACGGTAGCTCAACGGTGGCTGCCCAGGAGGCAGCGTTCACTCAGGACGTGTCCAAGACCACAGCATGAAGGCTGAAAAACACACCTGGAACAATGCTGCTTCCTGGGGTGGTAGGACACCATGAAAATGTTTCTTCTACTGCTCACCTACAGCCTCCGGAAAACTTCTGCTCGTCTCTGGTCAAGCTGAGCTATAAAACAAGACATTTGCTTCTGCCCTTCGCCAATCCCCATGTACGAACACACTCCATTTTTCAGGAAAGCCCTGCTTGAATTTCTTCTGCGTTCAAAATATCAGAGGTCTCTGCTTCCTGCTCCCTTGATTGGCTGCAGGGCTCGGCAGGATTGGAGCAGTGATGGCCAACTTGACAGCAGTCTGGCTTCACCTGCTCCTCCGCTAGTGAGAGGAAGGAACACCAGATCCAAACGGACTCAAAGGACACCTGAAGACTGGGCCGCCACGATCCTCCAGGGTTTGAGCTGCGAGTTGCAGGAAGCAGGAATTCAGCCCCAAGACCTGATGCTCTGAGCCAACACCCTCAGCAAGGGAACAAAGAGGCGTTGAAGAGTAGTGTTAGAGTGATGTTACAGCCCTGATGGTCCAGGAATGATGAGAAACAAGGATCGGGGGTGGGGGGTGAAATCTTTTATTGGACTAACTGTAGGGCTGGAATAGTTAGACAAGCACTGAATGCACGGCATTCTTCATCAGGTCTTCATCACACCTGGTGAATAAAGCTTGCCTCATTTTTTCCCAAACCATGCAGCTCATTCAATAACATGGCAGCTCCCACCAAGAATTGCACTCTGCATTTAAGAGCCTCACTCGAGACCCTGCACTCTGACAAATGCAGATCCAATGGCAAGCTTTGGACAGGGGTCCCGACCTTCAATTTCAAAATTCAGGCAGAAACGTTTCGGTGCCTCGTTGCTGTGCCCGATATTGCTTCTGGAGTGAAAGAGGCCAGTAACAAAGAGCTCAGACGTTGGTAGGATCCCAAGGCAAAAGTAGGTGGCAGCAAGGGATGCGATTTGAGCCGCCACAAGCCCCTCTTGACAGGAAGGTGGAGAGCAAAGCAATTCCCCAGCAAGATCCAGGTCATACAAGGCAATAATGGCCCTCAGCCATCAAGGGGTTTCTGCTGGGAGCCCCCCCAGAGAAGAACAATGCAAGAGGGCCTGGGCTGAGAGCGAAGGAAGGCACCCTGCAGAGGTCGAGTTCTTCTGAAAAACAAAGCCTTGCTGAGCCTGGAAGCACCAGATTAACCCCACACTGACCAGGCCCAGGTTACAGGCCAGTTCCTGACTGCTCCCTCCACAGCCAGCTGCTTGCTTTCAGCTCCCCAATGCATCTGGGGTATTTTGAGGCCCTGGAGATGATGCCGAGGGGCTCTGCTGCTGCTGACCTGTTCTGTGCTGCGGGCCAAGCCCACCTCCTTGCCTCTGCCCAGATCCCCTCCCTCTCTCATTGGGAGCCGGTTAGTCAACTTTCCTGTGGAAGTTAAAAAGCAAGTCTCCAGCTGGGCTAAGTCAAACAGGAACCACGGCACTTCCCATGCCCCGATTCACTTCTATAAGGTGACAGGCTCCGTGGATGGGGGAAGAGCTTTGGATTTGATGTACCTTGATGTTAGCAAGGCTTTTGACACTGGTCTCCCTTGACATTGTCATTAGCAAGCTAAGGAAATACAGACCAGACCAGTGGTTTTCAACCTGTGGTCCGCAGACCCCTGGGGGTCCGTAAACTAGTCCAAGGGGTCTGCAAAAGATGGCTGTGATCAATCAAGAGTATGCGAATACCCACTCTTACAATTCAAAGGCATCCACACCTGCATTCAACATTTCCAAAGGGGTCTGCACATGAAAAAAGGTTGGAAACCACTGAATTTGAGAAAAGGACAGTAACATGGATACACAGCTGGTTGGATCACTGTGCTCAACAAGCAGTCAGTCATCAGGAGGAGGTATCAAGTGGGGTTTCCCAGGGATGTGTCCTGGATCTGCTATTGTTTAGCATCTTCATTAATGAGCTGGCCAATGGGAATGAGTGCACACTTAGCAAATTTGCAGATGACCCGAAGTTGGCTAGACTAGATGACCTTGTGAGGTTGCTTCCAGCCAGACTTCACACACACACACACACACACACACACACACCCCCGTGTCAAGGGTATTGAAGGCTTGCTCCTTAATGGGGTCCTTACATACTCAGGCATTACAGTAAATAGAAGCTAAGACCATGTTTTCACTTCCCCACTGTGTCAGGCCCAATATTTCCTGATCATGACTGATTCTTGCACCGAAGCACAGAGCAGAACTGAGCTTGAAAGCCAGCACAGGCTCTGCCCAGCAACACAAGCCACTGCCCCAGCTCCAAGTCTAGCAACAGCTACTCCTTAACAGTAGCAGTGCCTAGGACCTGCCATCTCACTTACTGCATCCCTCGTGGCCCAAGAGAGCAGGCCCATGTTTTACTTCTGGCCCACTCTGCAAGCGAAGGCAGGAACTCTTATTTTACCGGGCACGATCCAGTGGCTTTTGAAGAGCAAATAAGTCTCTGAACCTGGTCTCAACAGACAGCTGTGGAGCAGTTCACACAGGAGCCGACACAAGGGTGGTTAAGGCAGCAGCAACTCACTTCCACTGGACCGGAGCGAGTCGAGGGAAAGGTTTAACCCCTCTCAGCACCCAGGATGCACAAGCAGACGGAGGACCAAACCTTCACAAAGTCTGGAGCGCACGGGCAGCCTCTGCAGCAGCAGGATGTCGGCTGTGGAGGTCCCCCTGCTTCACCTTGGCAGGTTCAGGTGCAAGGTCTTGTGTTGCACCAGGGTTGACTCGTTTTTCTACAAGGTTTGACAATAGATTTGTCTGAGATGGTTTGCATGGAGCTGGTCTTGCTTCAGGCAGGGGGTTAGGCTAGATGAGCTGTGGAGGTCCCTTCCAGGCCTTCTCTATGAGACTATTGATACGCCTTGGGAACAACAAAGCAGGGGCGCACATGGGAATGAAGATAATGCATCAGCACCAGCCCAGAGCTGGTCTGCAAACTCTTCTGGGGTCTCAGTTGGGCCAGCTGCTGGCCGGCAACCAGTTCAGACACAGCTCTTATGTCTGCAGTAACACTCTGGGCCCTCCCCCCGGCCTGTGGCAATCTCCATGCATCACCCAGAAGCCAGCAACATCCATCAGGCAAGTTTGTAGCTTGAGTCATCTTCCTTCCCAGTCCCACTGCTTCACCTTCCTGCAGCTGTGAGCAGTTTGTCTTCCTCTCTTCTACCAGAGGGCATCCCAGCTCCCCCTCCATCCCTTCCCCCACCAAAATGACACGTCTGCAAATTCACAAGTGCTCGTACCAGCGCTGCAGCACGTAGCAATGAGCTGTCCACATTAGCTGAGCTTGCCCTCTGTACACAGGCTTTTTACCACAGTAAGAAGGAGAGGGGAGAGTCTGCAAGGCAGCAGTAATGACAGCTGCTGTGAAGTCAGTCTAACCAGGGCTGTGGCCCAGGTCATAAGGCAGGGAGGAGGTGACACGTGCAGCTCCCAGCACACCCCGGCTCTTATCCAGCCTGGAGCTCTGGGTGCTGCTACAGTGCCATTAAAAGAAGCTGAGCAACCCTCCTCTCCCAGCCATTGCATGTGTGTCACCACTGGCGGGCACACCCGCACACACGCCCCCTTTGATTCTTCCTTTACCTGAACAAGGCAGAGGGCATTGGATATTAGGAAACTCTCACTAGGAGGGTGGTGAAACGCTGGAACAGGTTACCCAGAGAGGTGGTGGAGTCTCTATCCTTGGAGGTTTTTAAGTCCTGGCTAGACAAAGCCTTGGCTGGGATGATGCATTTGGGGCTGGTCCTGCTTTGAGCAGGGGGTTGGACTGCATGTGATGTCCTGCGGTCCCTTCAACCCTCTTTTTTATGATTCTATGATTCAGATATTAAAAATCAACTGCTTGGCAGCAGTATTTCTGTTCAGGCAGCACTGAGGCAGTCACTTGAGTTCATGGCTCATTGACATTTCCCTGATTCCTGCTAAACTCTCCACTCCGTTCATGTTAACGACCATCTCTGCTTTTTAATGGTCTTCATCTTCCACTATTCCACCTATCCTTTCTTCTGCAATTTACCAGGAAAGGCTGACAAACAGCTAATGTTTCTCTTCCATTTCACAGCTCTGCAGATTGTTTTAGTTTGAGCTAAAAACCTTAACTCAGGTTGTTCAAATCAACAATCCTTTGCTCCACATCAGTCCCCGCAGCCTGATGATGAAGCAGAGACTTGCAGCATTTGGGTAACTATTTAACTTTGGCTCTCTAACTCCAGGCAAGGAGAGGCTGGGATAAGCAGCTTGCTAAGTCTAGCAGGACTAGGCCAGCCCAGTCAGCAGGAGCTGGGGGGTCATTTGAAGGCAAGAGGATGCGGGGGGCTCACAGTGCCATCCTGCCCTGGTGGATGCATCTCTAGACAGAGGATAGATTTGCTTTCCTAGCCCATTCAGTGGCATATCCATGGACTGACAAGGGCAGCTTGGAGGAACAGCCATGTGCAGGTGAACCCAATTCCCAAAGAAAATCATCACCATACTGTGGGCCATTTCCCAAGAGGCTGCTGGGAGAAGCAGAAGACAAAGTCAGGGGAGCGTGCAGCAGCTCTTGCCATGTCTTCTAGGGTAGAAATGCAGTGCAGGAGTCCCCAAATTGCCCTCCCGGCATGCATGTGGTAAGCAGGCCCATGAAATGCCGGAGCACTGCTATCTCAGTTGAGGGCTCCAAACTGAGGTCCTGCCTGAGATGGGGGCAGTTTGAAAGCCAGGGCAAACCCCAGCTGAGATGCGCTCTCTGGTTTAAGAATGGCTTAGCTCAGCCTGAAACAAAGAGTAAATCAAAGGCACCCAGCCCAGAGCAGAGCAGGTCTAAGTAGCGAGAAAGGCACAGGCAGCCCGGCCGCATCCAACTCTGGGCTCCACAATTTAGGAAGGACATGGAGAAGCTTGAAAGAGTCCAGAGGAGAGCCACATGCATGAACAGAGGGCAGGAAAACAGGCCTTATGAAGAGAGGCTGTGAGCTATGGGACTCTTCAGCCTGGAGAAGTGCAGGCTCAGGGGTGACTTGGTCGCAGCCTATAAGTACATCAGGGTGTGCATCAGGATCTGAAGGAACACATGTTCACCTGAGCATCCCAAGAGATGGCAAGGTCCACCAGTCACAAACTCCTGCAAGACTGTTTTAGGCTGAACGTAAGAAATAACTTCTTTACTGTCCAAGCCCCCAAGGCCTGGAACAAACTCGCCCCAGAAGTGGTGCAAGCAACTACTCTGGATTCTTTCAAGAAACATTTGGACATCTATCTTGCTGGGATCCTTTGACCCTAGCAGACTTCCTGCCTCTTGGGCACGGGGCTGGGCCTGATGATCTTATGAGGTCACTTCCAGCCCCAGTGTCTATGAAATCTATGTTGTACCACAAGCCCCTCTCACTTCTAGCCTACATGGCAGAGCTCCCTGCGGGAGGCCAAAGGTGTTGGTGGGATGTTCCCCCTTGGATAAGTGATGCGCACTTGTAAACACAACTTCCTGCCTCAAGTCTCCGCGTTGGCTACTTATTCCCTTTCAGACACGGCTCTGTGCACGCTGGGATGGTTCAGACAGGACCTTGAACAGGGGGCTGGATGAGCTGTAACCTCCCAAGACACCTTCCAGCCAGACTTCCCCTTGACCATTCCCCTATGCTCTCCTCCAAGACTTCAGTTGTGTGCCTCCTTCCAAATATGTGCCCAGGAGTGGCTGACCCCCACTTGACAAGCTGGAGGCAGCATCACCGCTGCCAAAGCGGCATTTCGTGCCCAGAAACACGACAGCCAACGTGCGCAGTGGATCTGTTTATGCTTGTATACATACCAGGTTACCGCAGACAGGTGCCAAGTCAGTCCTTGACAGCTAAGAGCTGTTCAGAGCTTCACACAATGAATGTGCACTAGACATCGAGAGAGGCCAAGAGACATTCGGGAATGTTTGACTCATGACAGTGCTGGCCATCCAAGAGCTCTCAGATCCACATACACCATGGCCAGTACCAGCATGCTACTGGAAACATCTCCCTCTGGCTGCTGAACACCAAATGCTCACGATACACAAGCATCACTCTGATAGTCCATGCACAGAGCCCTGTCACTCCCCTTCCTTCAAGATCTGCATTTAAACTAGCGGGTGGGGGGGGGTTAAGCATCCAGCAAGTCAAGCATCCTCAGGTTGTTTCCCTAAAGCTGAACGATGTTGCTCTCTCCACCCACCCCCGTCCACAGTACTGCATGGTCTTGCAAGAGGCATTCAGAAATTCTGGTTTCATGGAAGCACCAAGTGCCAGCTATTCCTTGAAGCCAGATGCCTGCCTCAGGCCAAACCTATGCTGCAAATCCATCAGCATTGCAGCATCAGTCAGGAGGCAATGGGTATGAGACCAGGCAACAGCTTGCCGGGTAAACAGTCGTTCCAGCAAAGCTATGTTTTTATGGGTAAAACTTATTTTATGGGAAGAATTTGGTATAAGCTGAGTGCACACAAGGGCCAAGATCAAGGGTACTCAGCTGCCAAGGGACTGTATACTGTCCTGCCCAAAATGTAGGCCCATGCACCCATAAGGGGAATTAAGCATCCATTCACACAGGACTGTGGCCCAGGGTTCACAGTAGCCACCTGCTCCGCAGGGTCTCACAGGATGCCCAGAGATGCCTAGGTATCTGCATGTGAACCCCTTATGGGCTCCATTTGGACTGCTGCAACTGGACCCCAGATGCAGAGGTATCTGGACCCCAGTCCTCTTCTGGAGGTAGGGGCTTTCTGCTATTCTCTGCAGCCTGAAATGGGTGCCCACAATTCACAACCCAAACCCCACATAGCTCCACTGCTAGAGCCGGGCTGGCTGCACTGCACTTGGAAGGCAAGGGCCCACCTACATACTGCTCAACAACCTAATGGTTAGGGAGAATTGGGCTCTGGTCCTGACTCAGCCACATTCCCCACTTCCCAGAAATGACCTCACCAACAGATACCGGCCGGGCTGGGGGGAGGTTGGGGGGGGTACACCCTCCAGCTCTTGAAAGGCTGGCCTACTGAGCAGCCTGCAGCGCAAGACAGCCTGGAAAAAGGCAGGGCTCTGAGGCTCATGCAATATAACATGCAAACAAAGCAGGTGACGCAGCCTCTTGGTCTGCTCTTACCAAGTGCTGGGACATGTAGAGCCGTGCTGAACGACCGAGGACTTCACATGCTCCTAAACCCCTCAGCCAGGCCAGAAGACTTTTGCTGGGGCAACATCATTAGTCCAAAGTGGAGACATGGCCTAGGGCAAGCACACGTGGCCAGGCCTGCGTGTCCCAAGCTCAAAGCGAGTTTATCTGAGATGCACGCACACTCCTCCGATGACTGAGGAGCCTTCCCCTTCTGCCGGGGCACTGCCCACTGACAGTATCTCTAGCCCTAGGTGGAAAGCAAACTCTACCTGGGGTCCTTGGCTTGTGCCCTTCCTGATTCACAGACAGAGGCTGCCATAGATCACCTTCATTACTCCAGCACAGGCAAAGATGGTGGCAACCCCCCTGCTCCCCATCCAGTGCAGGCGAGAAGGGAAGGAAGATGCTGTTTAAACCAATGCTTCTCACTAGACTCAAGGCCCCTCTGAAAATAACAGCTCTCGTTTCCACTTTGTAATTTTTTTTGACTATGGAAAAAAAATAATACTAGAGCAGTTCTTGTATTGCTAAGCCCACGGCAGGGCAGGGTGCATGTGGCTTGCTGGATTCCTACTGGAAGTCTCTGGATTTCTCTCCTGAATTGTATGTAGCACACCTCGCAGTGCCACTATTGCACAGACCGTCGAGGACAACCTTGAAAGGATTTTGCAGCACTTGGGTTACAATCATAGAGCATGGGGGATGGAAGGGACCTCAGGAGGTCACATCTAGTCCAAACTCCTGCTCATAGCAGGGCCAGCATCATCCCAGCCAAGGTTTTGTCTGCCTGGGTCTTAAAACCCTCCAAGGATGGAGACTCCACCACCGCAGATTAAATCAGTAAAACCTTTATGGGAAAAGCTGTTGCAAGCACCTAACTCATTTAAGGGAGCGCCTGTTTTCAGAGTCAAGTTAAAGCAGCGTCTATTCTCTGCGTAAAAGGTCTGAAGTCTTCAGCAGTTTTCTCTTTTTTTTTTGTTTCACTTCTGGCAGAGCAGTACCCAAGGACACGGAGCAGGAATTAGGACCCGTGGCACAAACTGGATCATAAACAACTCCCACGCTGAGGTTTAAATCAGCGGGCATCAACCTTTTTGGTGCACACAAAGCTGCCGATGCCACTTGTGGCACACAGACTTGGGTTAGACAAAAGATGAGAACAAAGAAGCGGGCAGAGGGGGGTGCCTTAGAAAGAGGAGAAGGTCATTACAAGCGATTACTGAACAGTGGTGCCCCAGGCGCTGGGAGGTGGGCAGACTGGAGGGTTTTAAAAGGGACAGAAAGAGCCTTCCCCAGCTACTTCAGCATCACACACAACTGATTTGGCCACCGCCCTGTGCCACACTTGCACAGCTAACCACAAGAGCCAAGCAGAAGCTGCTAATCACGCATCAGCTCTACGAGCGTCCCTATCTGTCCCACTTGGCTTGTCCATAGATGCTCGTAGGAAACAGCAGGGTACTGTGCGTTAATAACCGTCCCGTCGCTGCCACGCTGCCGGCAGCTCAGACGCCAGCAAGCGCGGAGCCCTTTCCTTCGAAAAATAAAACCCACAAGTTTCACAAAGCCAAAACCAGAGGCTTTCTCCTCGGTCGGAGAAACAGGCGGGGGTTTCTCCGGGCAGCGCCCTGCCGAGCGGGCTGGGGAGCAGCCGCGTTCGGTCGTCTGGCGGGGACCTGGGCGGACGCGCTCCTGGTTTCTCGGCGCTTGACCTGTTGTGCCTGCGTCCCGCCCGCCCAGGCACGGGAACCCGCGGGAATAACCGGGGTGACGAAACCCTCTGGGGCTGGGCTTCGCGGGGGAAATCGGAGGAGCAAGGAGCGGCTCGCAGGTCTCGGGCTGACTCTTGCGGAAAGCCAGGGCCGCAGGCGCGGGGCGAGGGGGGCTCTGGGCAGCGCCCCCACGGTACCATGGGCTCCCCTCGCTCCCTGCGCGCCCCGGGCGTCCGGCTGGGGCTGGAGGTCCCTTCCCACCCGCGCTGCCAGCATTTCGGGACAGCCCGGAAGCCTGGGAGGGGTCAGGGGGCCGCGGGGACATCGAGCAGCACAGGCGGGGCCGCGGAGCAGGACCAACCCGGCCTGGAGCCCGTCCCGGCCCCGGCCCCACGAGATCTCGCACTCACAGCAGCCGAAGAGCAGCAGCAGCCGCCTGCACGTCCGCCCCGCCATCGCCATCGCCGCTGCCGCTTCCCGCCCCGCGGCACCGCCCATGCTGAAGTCCCGCCCCCTCGCAAGTGAGGCCCCGCCCTCCCAAGCTCGGATTGGTTCTCCCCTTCCAGGTCATACGACCCACCCCCTTCCTTGAGCTCGGAATCGGTCTCGTGGGTGCCTCCAAAACAGGCCCCGCCCCCCGGAGTGGCTCGCTCACCTGAGGCTCTGCTTTGATTGGCTGAAACGTGATAGGCAGCGCCCGCAGGTAAGGGAGAAGAGGGAAGGCCAGGCCAGAGGGCAGCCAATCAGAAGCCGAGCTAGGGGCACTACCTCCCTGACGTCCTGAGAGGGAGATCCCGCCCAAGAGGCACCTGGGTTGCTATGGTGACAGGGCCATGCTTGTGCCAGGGCCTTTTAAGCCCTAAAGTGTCCAGGCCACCCCCAGTCCGGGGGGGGGGTGGTAATCAGAGAGGCTTCTGGGAAGGGGATGCACCCCCCACCCCCGTGCAGTCGTACAGGATTAGAGCCCCATCGTGGCAGCAGATCCAGGACTGTGTGGGGGCAAAGCCTTACTTGTAGCATGACACATTTCCCTGCAGTTCACGAGAAACTAAAAACTTGACCAATAGCCGCAGGGGCTCGCCCTGGCCCGCACTTTAAGATCAGAGCAAAACCCAGTACAATCGGATCGGGACACGGGCTCCATCTACAGTGTGTCACAGAAACCCAACAGACAGTCAAAAGAGTCAACAAAAAATAGTCCAAGAGTCAAAGCATAGTGAAGAGAGCAAGAAGAGTCAGAGGAGTCACAACCGGTGAAAGAAATAGTCAAAACTATCTCAGGCTGTTCCGTCAGTTGTCCCGTAGACGTTACATAGCAGCACTGCCGAGCACAGGACAGTTTGAGTCCTGGGGCATGGACACCGTTACAAACCAAGGAGGGTCCTTAGGGCCCGTGGAGCGGAGAGATGAGCAGGAATCAGGGCGGTGACAATATGCCATGAAGCCGCGTGACTCCCGCAGCACTGCCCCAAAAAAGGCCACCGCCCTCCCCGGCAGCTGGTTTTACAGTTTGGGTGGGGCAGGGATCACGGGGCGCCATCCTTCTCGCCTCTGAGGATGCGTCGCCCTGCTTAAACGAGCACGGCCCGCTTGGCCGCACCGCTAGGGGCCGGCGGGTCGGGGCGGGGGTAGGATCTCCATCCAGAACTCCACAATTCCCACTTCTTCACGGGCTCCGAACTGCAAAAACAAAAACGAAACAACACCCTTTGATTTGGAAGCAGCGGGAAGTTTTTGTCATGCGCAATCATCTCCTTCAGGTGCTGCCAAAGCAAAATGCACATAAACACTATAGGTCTTTACCTGGATGGAGTGTAAATCATTACAAATGTGCATCTCTCAGTGTCGCTATTTAGGGGCTGCAAAGGTTACTCGGGCCGTGCGAAACGGCAGCGTTCAGCTTCAACAGATCTGTGTTTCATTTTGACTTCTGTTTCGAGTCGAAACGGCTGCTCCGTTTTGTTCCATTGAAACGTTTTGCCGTTTTGACGTTTCGCCCATAGGCTATAATGGGGAAGGTTGAAACAGGCTATAACTTTGTCATTTCTGACCTGATGTGGATGAAACGTGCAGGAATGGTAGCCCCTTCTGAGGGCATGAAGCGTGCCACATTTCAAGAAGATAGGTGCAGGGGGTTCAGAGAAAGTGAACCCCAAATTTTTGAAAGCAAAACGTGTCATGTGCACGTGTTAAGCCACAGCGGGGTCAAAACTGTGGGGTTGGTAGCCCTGTGGAGGCCACAAAGGCTGCTAAGTTTCAAGGAGATAGGTGGGAAACTGAACCCCAAAATCCTGAACACAAAACTCATGTTATGTGTGTGTGTTAAGCCACAGCGGGGTCAAAACTGCAGGCATGCTAGTCCTTGTGGAGGCCACAAAGCCAGCCGATTTTCAAGAAGATAGGTGCAGGGGTTTGGGGGAAACTGCACCTCAAGCTGCTGACAAGCAAAACTCATGACGGGGTGATACTGTGTGTTAAGGCGCAGCTGGGTGAAAGCTGCAGGGATGGTGGCCCCTGCTGCGGCCACAACACCTGCCAACTGTCAAGGAGATCGGTGCAGGGGTTCTGGGTTTTGGGGCCCTGCACCCCTAGCTGCTGACAGGCAAACTCGTGTCATGGGTGCTCGCGCAATTGGCTGTCTCTGTCTTGGGGCACGGTTGGAGGGGGAGGAGGGAACTACTGCAGGCCTGGCTGCTAGGCCCTGCTGCAGCCACGAAGCCTGCAGCTGTGGAGGAGATCAGTGCAGAGGGGTTCTGGGGCCGGGCACCTCTAGCTGCTGACAGACAAAACTCGTAACATGGGTGCTTGTGCAACTGCTGCCTCTCAACAGGCAGCAGGACTGAAGATCCCCCATCACTCGCCACCACAGACCTGGGGGTAATAACTGACCACAGTATGAACATGAGCCAGCAGTGCAATGCTGTAGCCAGCAGGGCCAACAATACGCTGGCATGCATCAGTTGATGCATCTGCAGCAAAACCATTGCAAGGAAGTGATTTTCCTGCTCTACTCAGCTCTTCTCAGCACTGGTAAGACTGCAGCTGGAGGACTGTGTCCAGTTCTGGGCTCCATACCTTAACAAGGACGTGGTAGTGCTTGAGAGAGTCCAGAGAAGGGCTACCCATATGATCAGAGACTTGCACAGCAAGCCATATGAGGAAAGGTTGAAGGACCTAGGACTCTTCAGCCTGAAAAAGAGAAGGCTGAGCAGAGAATTGGTAGCAGCTTGCCACTGCATCAGAAGCATGCATCTAGGGATCAGTGAACAACTGTTCACCAGGGCACCCTTAGGGAAAACTAGGAGTAATGGTCACAAACTCCTGGAAGATCGTTTAAGGCTTGTTTCAGGCTCAACATTAGGAAAAACTACTTCACAACTACGGTGTCCAGACTGTGACCATTTGGGGTACAGTTTCCCCAACCCCCCTTGCACTTATCTCCTTGAAACTTGGCAGGCTTTGTGGCCTCCATAGGGGCTACCATCTCTGCAGTTTTGACCCCACTGTGGCTTAACACATACATGTGACATGAGTTTTGCTTTCAAGATTTTGCAGTGCAGTTTCTCCAAACCTCCTGCAACCTTCTCTTGAAACTTGGCGGGCATCATGCCCTCAAAAGGGGCTACCATTTGTGCAAGTTTCATCTAAATATGGCCAGAAATGATAAAATTATAGGCTGTTTCAACCTTTCCCATTATAGCCCATGGGCAAAACGTT
The DNA here is from genome assembly GCF_030867095.1 of Alligator mississippiensis. NCBI lineage: Eukaryota > Metazoa > Chordata > Crocodylia > Alligatoridae > Alligator > Alligator mississippiensis. The sequence goes on along the minus strand of NC_081838.1, from coordinate 20,787,410 downwards.
GAAACAGCATTGAAACAGCAAAATGTTTCGACTTGCCTCATTTTGTTTCAACCATATCTGTTCCGTTTCGATTTTGCTGTTTTGACTTCAAAACAGGTCAAAACAGCATCGAAACAAAACTGATGGTGAAATTTTGCACAGCCCTAGAGGTTACTGCAGCTGAAATGAAACCCAAGCGTTCCCACCCCACAGAGACAAAACTCCAACATAAGGGAAATGGGAAAAAGGCTGAAATGACACTTTGACTTTTTTCTGTTAAAAAACATGGTCAAAGGTAGCGTGTTTCTGCAAAAGGCTTTGCAATGGAGATGCAGAGACAGAAAACTGCGCCATAAAAAAGATTTTCCACCAGTGAAAATCCTACAAACACCATCAGGTTTTCTCTCCAAGTTCTAATTCTTGGAGTCACGCAACTCAGGGGGATTATCACTTGTTGTTTCTAGCCATTATAGATGCAAGTAAAAGCTTGAAATGTATCTGTGTGTGACCATGAAGACTCAGAAAACAGAAAGAACCTAAACTTGCTCCTTTTAAATAGGTCTGGAGTATTATTACAGCCATGACAGTCCAGGAAACGTTCAAGAAGCAAGGGTTTTTTTGAGGTATCTTTTATTGGATCCGCTATATAGTTAAGAGATGTTAGGCAAACTTTTGGGTACAAAGTACCCGTTGCTCAGACCTGACCAATGCCAGTTTATACCCAAAAGCCTTGTCCAAACACCCCCTTGCCTCTCTTGCTATTTCTAAGTTATTCTCATGATGTTTTTTGGCCTTGCTCATGATTTTTGAAGTCTTGACCTTGATAATATCAGCATAGCTAAGTCACGCTGAACTGGCTTAATATCTAGGGTGGAACCTTGCTGCTTAGTTCAACGGTTAAATCGAGGCTGCCATGCCCATGCCGGCCTGTAACGTATGCTAACACCACCCATTTTATCCACACCAAGACAATGCTTTCGACTTTGTCATTCCAAATCAGATGACTCCCAACTCCGTGGACATCTCTATTGCTGCTGCGTGTACTGTGAGCCCATCGTTGGGAACACACTGACTTCTGGTGGCCAGTGCTGGACTGACAACAGTATAAAATACTAACCCTGCATACGCATTCAAAGGGCAAAGAATACTTGGATTTCAGGTCCTTGCCATACTCCCCTGGGATAGGACGTTATCATCATCGCCCCCATTTTTCGGGGGGCACAAAACAGGATTTAGTCATTTATCACTGAGTGTCTGGGGCACGACCAGGTGTTATCATTTGAACACCAGTTCCCAGCCTTTCCAGCACCCAATGCCCAGCTCATACATGAGCCTGACTGCTGATTGTATTTCCCCACCTGGGGTCATGACTGCCAGATTGAGAATGGCTGTATTAGATGTGAACAGCTTCCAGCCAGGAGGAGGCTCCTATTGTACTAGATACTGTACAAATACAGTAAACTGGTTACTGGGAGATAAGGGAGGTAGGATTTGTCCTGCATCCGCTGCTCTGTAGGAACTGCCTGTTCTTACCCAGAAGTAAATGAAAGCTGACCTCTTTCACTGAGAGCCGAGCCGCTACGGGCTAGCTTTTATTTACCCCGGGGTGTCAGCAGAAATTGTGTGTGCTCTTCGAGCTGCCATATACTGAGCAAGGGGCTGCAAGCTATTATCCTAGGGTGCCCCAGGTAGAGGCAACGAGGCCCTAGGACCATTGCACAAGGAACTGGAAAGACCCCAGGACTCTGTGTAGTTCTGTTCACCAATGTTCAATTAACATCAATTGACCTACATTAGAATGGGTGTAAAGAAGGGCCCTGAAGATGGCAAGGGAATGGAAACTTTCTTATGAAAGATCAAAGGAGTGCGGTGGTTTACTTCAACTGGAGATGGAGAGGACAGAAACAGCCTTTACACTAGTGGAAGAGCTTTTTAGGCTGAAAAGCCAACACCAGCACCAGGTGAAAAGGCCACACCCTGGCTACAGAGAAGTGAAGACTGTCAATCAAGCATTTTTTTGCCACCAAAGGAGCAGGTTCTGAAATGCTCTTCCAAGGAAAGTGGTGAGAGCATTGAACCTGACTGGCTTAAAGACTGACTTGGGCAAGTCTATGGAAGGGATAACATGACAGGACAGGGACTTCTCAGGTCAACAATCAGCATGTGGGCCACAACTAAGGCTGGCAGGGTTTGACTGGAGTACACGGATCCTCCCACTTAAAAGTCTTGGCCAGAGTATCTCATTCTCATGTTCATGGCTAGCCTGATCCCTGTTTGAGGATCAAGAAAGATTTTTCCCTAGATAACACTGGCGTGGACTCCGGAGACTTTCCCCGCCTCCCTAATGCAGTGTACAGTCCTAATTAGTACCTGTGAATCCTGTATTAACCAGCTACTTCCCTGTCATTACAAGGATGGGCCCTTGGCTCCCCCTTCCCACGTGGCATGCTGGATGGATCCTCAGCATCTTATGGTCAGTTCCTTGGAGTTGCATGGGAGGATCTAAAGTGATTTGGGAGAATCCTTGGGTCTATGGCTGCTTACAAAGGCAGGGAGAGCTGGGCTTGATGGCCCAGGAGGCCCTGGACCACCCTATATCCCCAACACTCATGGCTGAGCATCTGCCTCTGAGCTCTGCACCAGTAGAGAGCTTTGATACCCCCACCAAGCTGTCAACATTCAGCCTTTCCATACAGAGGGACATGGGATTCATTCCTGAACACTGTCTGTCCATGGGCTTAAGAATCAGGTGCCACTATCCACACAGTACCAGTAGGCTGTACTTTTGAGTGGGCAGAGAGACTGGAAGGGACAGCATGCCTACAGTCCTGCACTGCACCCTTCCTCCCTCACCCTGCGAGCGGCTTGGGTGGAAAGACAGCAGCACACAAGATCATCAGAGACCAGTCTCCCTCTCCTTGAGGGCTTCAGCAGCTGGAGAGCCCTGCCTGCAACAGCACCAGCCAGGTGGCAGTGGCTTTGTTTGTGGCTGTCTCTAAGGAACCCCCCACCATTTCCCTACAGAGCTGCTATTGCTAGGCACCTCCTCTGACAACATGGCCAAACCGGTCCTGCTTGTCTCGTTAGCACTGTCCCGTGGTCCAATTACCACAGTCCCTGGACTAAGCCAGCCCCTAGGTGCTATATACGGTATCCACGGGACTCCTCAGAGAGGCTGGAATCCTGTTATGCTGCTGCTGGAGCCCAGCTCTTGCATCTGCACGTTGTGTCTGCCTGCAGCTCCACAGTAATTACTTACCAAGCCTCATGGCACCTGCCTGCCACCCATGAGATGCTAGCAAAGCCTAGGTATGCTCTTCTCTGCTACAAAAGGCAGAGGGTGGCATTTCTGGGGAGCCGGTTTTCTCTCCGCTGATCTGCAACCCTTGTGCAACTGCAGCATTGCCTCATTTCAGTGCTAGATCTCTTAATTCCAGTCCTGCCCCTCCCATCTGTTATCACTGCATTGAGTGCACACCCAATCCAGCCTTCAAACCCACGCAGCAGCCAGAGAATAGCAATGCCTGGCTCTTCTCCCAGAGACATCCAGGAAAAGAAAGGTCAGCGTTATACACGTGTGGAAATTGAGGCGAAGAAGTGACTCGACTCCCCTCCCCCCCTCCAGCAGGCCAGGAAAAGACCCCAAGCGTCCTTACCCCACGCCCAGCAAGCATAGGGTTGACAACCTGCTGGGATCACTGATGAGGTGCCCTAGCTTGGTGGCTCTCTGTGGATGAGACGCACATGTTTGCTAGGAGCTACTACTATGGACTTTTTTTCAGATCAGCTCCCCTGGATGGACTCCATACTGCACACCAGCACCTCTCTCCCAGCGGGTCATGCCTGCACAGGGGGCTACAAAACACAGTTGGGTGTTGCAAAGCATCCAATTTTATTGCCATCTAAAAAAGCCTCTTTCCCCATCAACAGGACAGACCTGGGAGAAGAGGAAGGACCCCCACCAAGGTACAAATACCGGGGTTAAGAGGACAGCCATGCTGCAGGTAGAGAACGAACAAGTGCAGGTTCCAGGCCGGAAGGCCAGGCTCAGAGTCAAGCGGCAGCTTCAAAGGCCGGTGTTTTAGGCAGGATGTCCAGACAGGCGCACCGCAACACTGGGCAAAAGCAGCCAGGGGAGGACGACATGGCAGTGAAGCAGAGGAAGAGTCTGCAGTGCGGTGCTGGCACTTAGGTGAAAAGACAAAGGCACTGGCCTTGACAAGCCCTGCCACACTCACTTCCCTTCCTTCTCAGACCACTCCTTGTAGCCGCCAGCGTAGTTACGGGCACTACAGCAAAAGGAGGAGACGCACAGGATTATAATGGGCACCAGGGCTTACCCACAGCTGCCAGGGCCAAAAGAGTCAGTCCCAGCCTGGAGCCCTCATGAAAGCAGCAGAGCCCAGACCAGTGGAGGGAGCTGTACAACAGACCTGAGGTGCACGACAGCATGGTACAGGACACACTTTACGGATCCCTGTGGTCACCCAGTTCCCTTCAGTGGAACTGGCCCTTGGGACAAGCTCAGTAACATCCTGCAGCCTTCTCAGGACCTTCAGTCCCCCTGGTATCAGGCCTCTGCCTTACAGGCTACAGCTCTCCCAGCCCAGCTCCCCCTCAGCCAGGTCAGACAGCTGTAACAGGCTAGCCTAGGGCAGCACATGGGGAGGGAACAGATCCACTGCAAGGCAGGCTGGGCTCTGGGGGCCTGAGACCATGCCCTGGGGAATCTGTCCCTTCTCCCTAAGACCAGACCATGGCCCTGGTGCAAGTTGCACGCCAGTGAAAGCAGAACCAGGACCTCCTGGGAGGAGTACCCTTTCCTTCCCCATCAACCCCAAGGCTCTTCTGTGACCTGCCAGACGAGAACACACCCACAGGCTCTCCCCCAGGGCTGCACTGCACCCTGTTCATGCCTCCAGGCTCATAGTGCTCCTGGCATGCAAACAAGAGGCCCAAAAGGTCAGACACACTATGGCCAGGGGCTGCTCTGGGGAAGGTGGGCTCACTTGGTATAGCCGAGGGTCTTGGCAATCTCTGCGGCGAGAGCCCCCCTCCGGCCCATCTGGCAGTGGAAGATGAGGTTCTTCTCATCCACCTGGGGCTTGTCCACTGCATACTTCATCTTAAATGTCTCAGGATCCATCTTCAGGGCTTCTTCAATTTCTGTCACTGGAAAAGAAAGAAGAGGAAGGAGGGCAGCGCTGGGGTAGCCCTAGGAAGAGGTCCTCTTCAGCTAACTGACTCAGTCCCTACCAGATAGCAGCCTGCTGCTGCTTCCCTCTGATGGAGCTGCTTGGTTAGCACAGACGGCAGAGGACCTCATCTCGACGCTGAAGGGACTGAGGGCAGAGCCTCCCTGCGACTGCACAGGGGATAATGCTCTACAGTCCGTGGATGGGATCCCCAATCCCCAAGTGCTTCCCAGGACAAGCAGGCACTTCACCCACTGTGGAAATGCAGCAGCCGAGTAGGGCACAGAAACGGGCACATTCAGGTAGGGTTTGGGAGTCAGACCCCTGCAGAGAGACAGGGCAGCTGCCCCAAGTGGAGTGTGGCCAGGGCAGCAGGGGGAACAGGCCTCAGCACAAGTAGAGGATCTTTAGTGAGGATCCCACCCCCTCCACGTACAGACAACCGGGACAAAGCCCCGTCCCGTCCAGAGCGTCGGGCTCCAGCACCATCCTGTGCCAGGGAGAGCTCCTCCGACATGCTCACCTGGGATATTAATGGAGTTGGCAATGTGCCCGTTGGCCACCTCCTCCGGAGAGCGCACGTCAAAGATGTGAGCTCCCCCGCCAGCGACCAGTGCCTTCATGTCTTCGTAGGAGATGTTGTTACCTACATCAACCACAGAAACAAGCCAACAGTCACCACCTCCCCTCTCTGTGAGAGATCAATGCCCCTCCCCTGATGGGCAAGGGTCAGGCAGCTGCTTCCAGCTTTGCAAAGTGCGGTCTCACCAGGGGAGTCCCGACTGCAGCCAGTAAGAGATGTGCCCCAGCAGCCTTTCCCATTGCCTGGGAAGAGCGACTCCCAGCCTCCCCCAGACTACGACCCAATAAGCACACATGACCTGGGCCTTGCTTACGACAGAGAAGGTGAAAGCCAGCTTTGGGTTCCTACAATCACCCCTGATCACTGATACCCTGGGAACAGGATTCCAGTAGCCCTGTGGTCTTGTACACTTTTGCCTGCCCAAGGCACCACAGGCCAAATCCTGCTCTCATGTACATGATGTAAACCCAGCAACCACCTTACCAACTGGAGCAGAAGGCACAGCTTCTCCATATCCCCCTTCTCTGTAGCCTGGCATCTCATTTAAGTCATCCCAGATCTATTTGGAGACAGGGAGAGCTGAAAGCCCACGGGGCCGGCTCAGAGCCACCTCATTCTCAGTCTCCCTCCAGCAACGTCACATTCCCAGGCCAGGAAACCAGGCGGCTTTCTCCCTGGTTTTGGAGCAGCTGGGATGGGGCACAGCTGGGATGGGGCACTGAAGTGCTGCCACCTGCTTTCAGGTGAACAAGCTGTGGACTGGGCTGGGCAGGCACCAGGCCAAAACCCAGCCTGCAGCACCTGTTGGGAAGGCTGCCTGCGCCAGGTGGATTCAGCTACAATCCCAGTGGTAGCGCCAAGCAAAACCATTCAAAAAACTGGTCTGACCAGGGAATGACACGGCAGAAAACCCTGGAAGGGAGCTCCAGAGGTCACATCTACTCCAACCCTGCTTGAGGCGGAATCAGCCCCGTGCAAAGCATCCCAGACAAACCACAATCGGACCTCGACATAAAACTTCCATCGACCCTCCGCGCGGCACAGACCGGACACCCAAGCTGCGAAAGCCGGGGGTCACTCCATCCATATCCTGCTTCTTCGAAACATTGCCAGAGATGCTCGAGAGGTCCCCGGTGGGGGCCATACCCCTGCCACAGGGAAAGGCAACCCCCCTTCCTGATCCACAGCAATCCGACCAGGGGCAAAATCCCTTCCTGATCCCCCCTCCGTGGTAATCCCTTCCTGATCCCCCCCGCCGTGCTCAGGAGCCCGGGCTGCGGCACCTGAGCTGCTTTCCCCCACCCGCAGGGACAGGCCTGTGCCGGGCGCCTCACCTCGCTGCATGGTGCTGGTGCTGGTGCTGCCGGGGCCGGGGCCGGTGCAGGTGCGAGTGCCCCGCAGCCCCGCCCGGCCCAGCAGTCCCCGCACGTGTAGCATAACCTGGCTCAGCCCCGGCAGGGCGCGGCAAGGCCCCGTCTGCAAGTTCCCGGCCGCACGGAGCAGCGGGGCCCACCCGCTCCGCCTGCACCTGACTGGCCCCGCCTGCCCGGCCCCGCCCCTCCTGCAGCTCCTCTGCGCTGCAGCGGCGGGCTGAGAATTTCCCCACTGTCCCCGGCCTGCAAGCCCCGCCCCCTGGCTGGGAAGGGGCGGGGCCTGGGGGTGCTGCAGCCCCCGCACCTGCACTGACGTGGGGTGGTGGTTTGCCAGGTTCCTGCGGGCCCGGGGCGCTGGAGCCCCACAGCAGGGCACAGCTGCAGGGAAGCAGGCCTGGGAGCGGGGGCAGAGAGTCCACCCGGCCTCCCCGCAGCCACGCTGCCCGGCACGGCTTTGCCCGGAGACGGGAAGGGATGAGGCGACCCCAGCCAGAGCCTCCTGCCCGGCTAGAGCCAGGCCTTGGGCTGTGCCAGGGGATCGTGGGCAAGTGCCCAACAAGTGACTCGAAGCCAGGGGTGATCGAAGTGACTCGAAGCCAACGCAGATACCAGAGCCCAGCCCACGAAGGTGTTTTCTTGGCACGTGCACCTCGGGGCAGAGGCAGGAAGGGTGGGGGCTGCGCTGCCACAAGGATCCAGCCCCTCGGGGCTGCCCGCCCTGAGGTGCACGTGCACCCGCAGGCAGCAACAAGTCAGGCCAGGGCTCCCTGGACCCCGGTGCAGCTGCCTGCAGCCTCCCCAACACTTGCTGCCAGCAGCCTGGGCTCAGTGGCGGGCGGCAGGGGCCGGCTGTGCCAGGTAGCCAGGAGGCTGCAAGCGGCTGCACCAGGGTCCGTGGAGCCGCAGCCTGGCTTGTTGCTGGCGGGTGCGTGCACACCTCGAGGCAGACGGTGGGGAATGGGCTGGGGCTGCGCTGGCACAAGTTTAGGCCCCCGCTCAGCTCCCTGCTGTCTGCCGCCAACATCTTCCAAGTCGAGGTTGCAGGTGTTTTTGGTGCTCTGCCCCAAAATGTTGCTGACCCTAAGCCTAAGCCTTCCTGGAAAAAAGGGGATGAGTCCGCTTTAAATGGGAGCAGATGATTTCTGGAGACAGATCATAAAAAATCAGGGCAGGGACTGAGGGAGGTGGCAGGTTTGTAAGAAGGGAGCTGGATGGGAACCAGAGTAGAGTGCTTGGGCCAGTGCCGACTGGCCCCTGGTGAGTGGAGAGAGGCGACAGATGCTGCCTGTGAGATGACATGAGCAGAGGAGGGAGGAAGACAGCCCCCCACTCACCCCATCTCCCAGCCAGAGCCTCCTTCCTGGGCAGGCTGGGGGCCAGCCTGGGCAGAACCAGAAGGAGCTTGACCAGGAGTCTGCAGATGGGAAGAGCATAAATGAGAAGTTGGGGGACTAGCACAGCTGAAACTGCAGCTGGAGGCCGCGGAGGGCCCATAGCCTGGTGTGGTCCAGGCAGTCCTGCGCCAGGGTCTCCATCCTGGGCTGCGCTGGAGCAGGATGCCCTGCAGTGAGCCACCTGAAGGAGTCAAAATCTAGCCAGATGGAAGTGCAGCTGTAGCAGGTGGTTGATCCCTTCAGTGGGTATTTCCCTGTCCCCAGCAGTGCTGACCCAGACTGGTCGCTGCCCCCAAGAGCCTCACAGGCCCCACAGCACAGGCAGGAACCTCAGGCCACAAGAGCCTGATCCCCTTGGGCAAGCCCACAGGCACCGGGCACAGCAGGGGCCAGGACTCAGCTCACCTGAGAACTAGCCCAGTGCCTGAACTGCCAGGTAACCCCAGGGAGGAGGCAAGTGGGGCAGGGGGTGGACATCTCTGCCTGCCCTCGGGGCCGGGGTTCTCCCGGCAGCCTAGGGCATTTAGAGACCCCCTTCCATCATTATCACATGCATCAGAGTGGCGAGAAGGGGTGATGTGTGGGCAGGCTCCAGGGTTGCAGCTAATCCGGATGCTCGGGCCCAGGCACAAAGGCCTTCCCCACATACAAAGCAAGTCTGCTTTCCCCAGGGTCAGTCCTCACGCTCCTGCCATGGCAGCAGCTGTACCATACTGGCCTAGCTGGTCCCGGATGGCAAAGAGAAGGGGCTATGGTGGGATCTGGCCACTGCATCACCAGCTAGTGGCATTTGCAGCAGGTTCTGCACCCCTGTAATGACACCAGTAACCGTCCGCCCCCACTCCCATATGAACCAGCTGTGGGACCACCCCAGCTCCGAGCATCTCTCAGCTGCAGTCATTGACCCTGTACTGGGCTGGGGGATCCTGTCTGCCTGTGCAGTGGGGCCAGATCCTGGCCCAGAATCAGCCAGCAGCAAGCACAGGAGTCTCTTCCAGGCTGGGGGCTGAACCCCTGGGGCTGCATGCAAGGTAACAACCTACTGCTCCTACCAGCCAGCAGACATTTGCCTCTTGTGGCAGAGGTGAGTATGGCGTGAACCCCAGTGCAGCCCCCTCTTCCATCCCCACCCTACGTGCGTGCCCCACAGGTGTGTTCAAGCCCTTCCTTCCCCCCCCCCCCCTCCTCCCCAGCCCAGTCCTGCAGCTGGCCCAATTCAGGCAGCCTAAGGGTGGGGATCATGTCTGGAAAACCCACTTGGGCCCAAAGCAGACAAGGCCCTGGGAGCCCTGGGGAAAACACTGAAACCCTCCTGCCCCCAGAGCCGAGGCGGTGCTTGGTCAGGGCCAAAGGAAATGCAGGCGCCAGTCGCTGCCCATCTCTGGCCTCTTGCCCAGAGGCAGCTGGCCCCAGCTTGGAGATGGGCTGGGGGCAAAGGGCCCCTGCTCTGACCCCAGCTCAGACCCCTCTCCTCTGCTCTCTCCCAGTGCAGGAGAGGGGCCGAGCTTGCCCTTGGGGAGGGGCTGGGAGCGTCAGAGGCAGGGCCACTTGTGCCATCCTGGGCACAAAGCAGGAGAGGGGCAGTGCTGGGAGCCATCCATGCAGAGCAGAGCAGGATGCGCTCACTGAACTGAGCTGAGCCCCAGCAATGGCCCCTGGAGAGAGACCCCCTAGCTGCCACCTGGCACTCGCCAGCCTGTGGCTGCTGCTTTGCTGCGTGGCAGGTATGGGGGGCTGGGGCAGGGGGGGCTGTGGAAGAGAAGCCAGAGCAGGAGGGGGAGAGTCTTCCCTGAATCGGGCCTGAGCCCCTCGTCCCGGGGGCTCTTCCTGGGTCCAACAGTGGCTTGGGTCAAGGCAGGCGGTGCCAGACCACCCAGAGGAGGGGGTCTCAGAGGCAGGGAGCACTGGCTGGGGGCAGTCATTCCTGTGCAGAGCCCCGGGTAGGAGCGATGCCTGGAGGGGACCCTGCCGGGACAGGGACCCTTGTGCCTCCTCCTGGGAGCTGCAGGGTTCTGCTCCCAGCTCTGGGGGCCAGGATCCCGGAGGCTGCGGGAGTCGGGACTCCTGGGTTCGGTTCTCACCTCTGTCCATCCCTGGGGGACCCTCAGCAGCTCAGCTCAGCTCAGCTCAGCTCACGCTGCTGCAGAGGCCCTTCAAGGGCTGCTTTGTGCCCAGGCCAGCTCCTGGCTTACCTGTCTGCCGCCTAAGGCAGGGGTGCTTTGGAGGTGAGGGTCTGTCCCTCACCCCTGCTCTGGTAGAAGGGTCCCTCTGCCAGGGAGGAGCTGCTTCAGCCTCCGCAAATGGACCCCAGCCCCTTTCTCCCTTGGATGTGGCAGGGTTGCGGCTCCTCAGCCGGGGACTCCATGCAATTACTGCCAATTACCCTGAGGAGCTGTCACTGCCGGTCCCTTAACAGTCAGCCTGGGAAGCAGCCAAGCAGACAGTTCCCTGGTGCCTGTGTAGCCCCCCTGCCCCATCCCTCCACGTTGGACACTGCCCCATTGTTCACCCTCACCCCTGAGACCCCCAGGGGCCCCCTCCTGTACAGAGCGAGGGGCCTGCGTGGGCACATGGCTGTGGTCCAGTCTGCTTGGGTGCCCGCTGTGCCGTGAGCCAGCCAGGGCTGGAGCAGTGCCTGAGCTGGTCATCAAGGGGGGCCAATTCATGTCCACGGCTTGGAGGCAGACCTTAGCCCAGCTCCCCCAGTTCGCTCTGCCCCAGGGGCCTGAGAGCAGAGCCTGTCTCTCCAGGGCACAGCCAACGTGGCACTGAGCCTTGTACACCTTACAGGCCTGGGCTTCCTCCAGCTGGGGAATCCCACAGCCCTGTCTCAGGCTGTCAGGTCAGCTGCTCCCAGAGCCTGAGCCCAGCCCTGACACCCCCCCCCCCCTCCCATACCCCCAACATAGTCCTGAACCCAACCCATCTCCCCATGGGCTGCACAGCCCCAGCCCAGCCATCACCTCCCCTACCTTGCATCTCCCCAAACTGCTCGCAGGTCCCCGGCTTTGGAGTCAAGCCTGGGATGAAGCTTTAGCTGGGGTGACTCCAGCAGCACCCGATGGCAGAATCAAACCCTGCCTGTAGACCTGCTCTGGCCTGAGGTGGACATATCCAGGCCCCACTGTGGCCGAGGGTGGACAAGTCTGGGCTCCATGCCGGCCTGGGGTACATGTGTCCAGGCCCCACCCCAGCATGGGTTAGACATATCCGGGCCCCACCCCAGCCTGGATGCTGAGGAGAGGGCTGCAGCCCAGGCATGGATGGGAGAGGAGGTGGGATTCCTTCTGCTGTGCCCTGGAGAGATCCAGGCCCTTGGCAGGACCCTGCAGGCTGGGCAGGACCCTCCTGTCCACCAAAGGTTGCAGGCATACTACAGCTCATCTGCTCATGCCCTGGCCTGGGTCCTGCCTTCCTGGGGTCAGCGCAGCTCATTCCCCACACTCAAAGGGCCCGGCCAGGATCCTATCACCCCCCTGCCCGTTGCCCCACTGCTATCCCTGCCACATCTCCTCCAGCCACGAGTGCCGTGAAGGTGTCAGTGGGGGCCACCAGTGTCCAGGTGGCGAGCGGGGCAAGCGTCCTGCTGCCCTGCTCCTTCCACACCACGGCACCGCTGAATCGTCTCAACATCATCTGGACCGTGATGCCTGTGGCTGACCCCAGCTCCCCCCGACAGGTGGGTGCAGCGCGGGCCCCTCCCCAACACCCCATGAGCTGCAGTAGCTGCTGCGATTGCAGTAGTGCTGAGACTTTGTCCGGGATCCGGGCACTGGAGTGGGAAGGGGCCAAGACCCACCTGTGAGTGCCTGTGGGACCACAGCATGTGCCATGACCCATGTGCACTGCTGCACGCGCATCGCCACAGTGCACAGGGCAGGTGGACCAGCTGCATAGCTTGTTCACACCTAGTTCTGCCCTGTGTCCCCTGGGCAGGTCCTGGCCTACGAGCAGGGGGAGGTGGTGGAGGGCCTGTCCCCATACACAGGCCGCGTGGCTTTTGCCTTCCCGCCTACGCAGAGCGCCACACTGGCCCTCAACGCTACGCGCAGCTCTGACAGCGGCACCTACCAATGCAGCGTGATGAACCCACCAGATCACGCGATGCCCAACATCGGAGTTGTCCAGCTCACCGTACTGGGTATGTCCCCTGTCCACGCACCTCTCGCTCCGCCAGGAGTGCCAGGGGCCCCGCATGTGCATCTGCATGGCTTAGAGAGCACACATGCATGTGAGCGTGTCTGCCCATGTGTTCTGGGCTCTGTACAGGACAGAGCAGCACTGCGGTGTGGTGCATGTAACTGTGCATCTTAACATGTGCAGGTGTGTGTATGGGAGGGCACACGCGTGCCCAACTGCCCAGTCTCTAATAGGGATGACCTTTCCCTTGAGGGCCCGCAGACCCTGCCCATTCCCACTCTGCAGCTCTCTGTGCCTACTGGCAATGAACCAGGGTGGGTCTTGCTGCCAGCTGGGGGAGCCAGACGGGGCCTGCTATGCCCCTGGCAAGGTGTTGGTGTGTCCCTGCAGTGCCCCCCTCCTGGCCTGTATGCTCCAGCGAGGGCAGCAGGGAGGAAGGGGGCAGCATCCTCCTGTCCTGTGCTGTGGAGGAAGCAGTGCCAACCCCCATCTTCACCTGGGAGAAGGACCCCCCGGACACGCAGCCCCTGGTGACAAGCTATGCAGGTACCTGGGCTGGGGTGGGGGAAGTGGTGGCCTGTGTCAGATGCCACATGCCATGAGTCACGCACCAGAACAAAGCCTGTTCAAGGGAAGGAGGCTGGGGCTGTGTGGATGGCGGCCTCCGACCACAGCAGCGGAGCCAGGGCTGTGGTGGGTGCTGGCATGGCTGCCCCAGGAGCTGAAGCTGCCCCAGATGACCCGCTCTCTCTGCTGGTGCTTGCGGGTAGGGGATGGCCGGGCCCTGCTAAGCCTGCACAACCTGACCGCTACGGCCTCGGGCCTGTACCGCTGCACGGCGGCCAACACACTGGGGACCCGCTCCTGTGCCCTCCAGCTCCAGGTCCGTGCAGGTGAGTCCTGGCAGCACATGGTGGGCCCTGATTGGATGTGCCTGGCTCCTCCCTGAACCAGCTAGCGGTCTGATTGGCTGTGGGCACTAATCATCTCCCCATGGTGAGGCTGCTCCCTGATACCCGCAGTCACAGGCAGTTCGTGGGCACGTGCACCTCTTGCCTTGCAGGGGCCGAGCCCAAATGCCCTCAGCCTGGGCTGGGCTGGGCTGGGTCAGGGCTTTGCGGGGCCATTGCTCAATGGGAGCACAGCAATGCCAGGGAAGGGGGCAGGTGCTGCCCTGGAGTCAGTGCCCCTGCCCTGTCCCCTCGTGCGGTAGCATCGTGGCTGGGCAGGGAGCTCCAATCAGTAGAGAAGCCCACGTCACCCATCTCCAGCGGATGGCAGGAGCAGGGTGCCAGGCTGCCACTGCCTGCTGCAGCCCCTTCACCCCCCTCCCAGCTCCCTGACACTCCTTGTTCAACCGCATGTCTGTGTGTCCATCCATCTGTGCACGAGCGGCACTGGTGACCCCCAGTCTTCGTCTGCCCCAGGTCCACGTGACACGCTGGGCACTGCGGTGGGTGTCGGACTCACGCTGGCCATGGGGCTGGTGCTGCTGGCACTGCTTGCCCTGGGGCTGTGGCTGCATCACCAGAGTGTCCGCGAGTGGCCGGAGGACGAAGACGAGGCGTCATACAATGAGATCAGGTGAGGGAGGCAGGGCACGGGGGGGCACAGCATCATCCCTGCCGGGCACACAAACCCTTCAGCTCCAGAGCAACTGAGGCTGTGGAGATGCAGGCGCTTTGCACCTGGGCCCTCAGGCAGTGAGATCACAGGCCCCTCCGCAGGACTGGTTGGGTCTGGGCTGGTTTGCTCTGCACCCGGGCAGCACCAGGCATTGCTGCTCATGGCTGCGTTTCAGCGCTGGGGAAAGGATTCTGGCTATAGTGCAGTTGATATTGATGCCCACCTCCAGCGCTGCATGAGGCTCCTGGTCTGTGGCCAGTGGATGCAAGAGCTCACCTGACCCAGGCTCACAAGGAGACATGCTGAGTGCTCCCACATGGGCCACAAGTGTCTCGAGCGGCTGGAGGCGGGGGGAGGGGGACATCTCCCTGGGATCTCCGGGGTTGGAAGCTCTTTTCCCAGCTGGTCCCAGATCCCCCAGATGCCAGAGCTCTGCAAACCAGGGGCTGAGCTTCCACCACCGGCTGGGCTCCTGGGCCGCAACTCTGGGAGCTCCAGGCCTGAGTCTGGCTCGTGGGCAGGGCAGAGCAGAGCATAGGTGACAGACACCCCCAGGCAGTATCATGGGCTAGGTCCAGCCACATGCTCAGGGAGAGTCATGGGGGAGCTATGGCTTGGGGGTGAGCTGGCACGAGGTGCTAGCTCTGCTGGAGGGCACCACTAGGAGAGAGCAGCCAGCTCCAGCCCCTGCCCCAGGACCACATGCATTGGATGTGAAGGGGCTACGCCACAGTCGTGAACATTAGGGCCGGGGCCGGGGCCAGGGCCCAGGGCCCTGCCCCAGGCCACAGCACAGCCCACGCCAACCTCTGAACCTGGAAGCAGGTAACGCTCCCACCAGCACCTGGCCCCAGCCGGGGCTGACAGCAGCTGACAGCAGGTACCAGGCCCCCAGCCACACTGTTGGACCCTCCAGCCCTGGCTCTGCAGCCACCAGGTTGGGGTGGTCTAGGGCCAAGACAGAGCGCCCCCCACAGGCTGCCCCTGCTCCCTGCACTTGAGTGCAATGCCCCCCTATGCCCTGTCCCCGCAGGATTGACAGCCTCTCGCCTGGGCGCTGCATTGCCTCCAGGGGCCCATGGGGCAGCAGCAGCAGCCCCTCCAGGGCCGGTCGGGTGGCAAAGCCCCTCTGGTTCTTCAGCAGCTCCACACCCTGCGCCACAGACACCCACCTCCACGGCGGGGGCAGCAGCCAGCTGGACAGAGCGGGATCCTGGTCAGGAAGCGAGGGGGGAACAGAAGACAAGCCACAGGCCTGGCTCCCTGCCTCCCGCACACCCCGGCTTCCTCATCTAGCATCTCTTGGGGCAGCTGCGCACCCCACTCCCCTGGGCACAGGGCAACCCCTGCTCCAGCCACCCCTTGGCCTGTAAATCCACCCCCTGCAGCCACACGGTCTGCCCCCAGTCCCAGCAGCATGCAAGCTTGGTGCACTGCTCTTAGCCCCTGGTCAAGTGCCCCATCCTGCCCTCCCCTGGGGCAGCCTATGTGGCCTCAGGGCAGGAGCTGGGAGGTGTCCCACAGCCAGGGCTGGAGGCCTCTGCTTAACCAGGAGGATGAAGCAGCTCCCCCCACCCTGCCAAAGCCCAGGGCAGCAGCCCTCCCAGGGGAGGCCAGGCACTGGTCAGTCCTGGGCATGGTCCAGTCACCCAACTGCAGATTCGGCCATCTCCCCGTTATGACCTCCCCCACGGAAGATAAAATAAAGCAGGCATGTGTGGAAAAACCCAAAATCACTAGCTTTATTGATTCTGCTGCTTCAATTCGGAGAATTAAAAAAAGTCTGATGGCTGCAGAGCCAGGCGGTACCAGCCTGGGGGTGGGGGAGGGTGATGCCCATGCTGTTGCCCACCATCTCCCTGCTTGGTGAGTGGAGGCTGGGCAGGGCAGCAGGCACACAGGCCACGGGTGTGACGGTGCCAAGTCAGGCTCACAACCCACGGGTGATGGTGAGAGATGGGGGGTGAAGGAGACCAGCTGCCGTGCCCAAGCAGCTGGCTAGCTCCCTAGGTGGGGGGTGGCAGGAAGAAGGAGCTGGGCCCAGAGGATCCAGCCATCCCAGGGTGATAACAAGCCTGAAGGGCAGCATCAGGCTGCATACGTGACCATGAGCTTGGGCCATGACAGCAGGTGCTGGGGAGGGCAGGGGGAAGTGGGCATGTGTGCACAGGGGGAGAGCTACAGTGCCAGGCTGAGACCACGTGCACAAGCGCGTGCAAGGTGCTGAACGTGTAATACTGGGGTGCACAGGCACCCGTGAGTGTGCACAGCCCAAGGGGCAGCTGCGCCCCTGTGAGCCGACGTCTGCACAAGTGAGTGCCACACGTAGGCACAAGGGCAATGGAGCCAGACAGGAAGGGAAGTGGGCTGGGAGGGCTCCTTGTCTTACACAAATCAGAACACTTCTGGGAGCAACGCCAGCTTCTTTATTCGGGCAGCTCCGGAGAGCAAGTGGACTCAAGCCCGGGCTGGCAGGGAGCACTGGGGGAGGTGGCACTGGGGACTGGGTCAACCTCCAGACCCTGAGCCAGCCTCGCTCGGGGCTGTACAAGAGCGAGGGGCTGCGATTCAGAAGCGTCAGCAGGAGGGAGCTGCCTCGGGCGGGTGGGCCCATGGGCAGGACAGGAGGACCATGGGCCCAGCAGCCCCCAGGTTCCCGAGCCAGTGCCGCCCTGGCCCTCACCCCCGCCCCCATGCCAGTCAGTGGGTGTCGTTCTTGATGATGATCTCCACCCCGTGCTGGCGCAGCTGCGCACGCAGGATGAGGTTCTTGTTCTTGAGATCTTCCACCTGGGCAGAGAGAAGGGAGGGCACAGCTGGCATCAGCAGGGACTGGGTCATACCAGGCTGAGCCTCCCACAGGCAGCAGCTCAGCTCAGGTCTTGGCCTATGCTACAGCTGCCACAGGACACCCCACCCACATCAAATGACACCAGACAGATGGCAATGCACCCACCCCACTCCCATGTCAGACTGGGGCTGGTGCCTGCTCACCTGCTGCCGCAAGACCTCATTGTCCATCTGGAGCTGGTCAAGGCCCTGCAGTTCCTCAGAGAGGCGGTGGTTGCTCTGTCGCAGCTCCTGGATGTAGTCGCAGGCTTTGGACAGGATCCCACCCTTGCTCTGGGAAGAGAGAGATGCGGGGGGCTGGGAGGGGATGGGCACTGAACAGTCCCGCCCGCCCCTTGGCCGTGCGGGCAACATAGAGCTCACCCAACCCCCCGGCAAGCAGTGCCTGCCAGCCAGGCCTGGGCACTGACCTCCAGGGCCCCCTGCGAGCCTGCCCCAGCCCCCTTCTCAGGCTGGGGAAGCTCCAGGAAGCATCGGGGTCCGGCAGGAGGGGCCGCGTCCAGCCCTGGCGCGAGCAGGCAGCCCTGTCCTACCTGTCCCGACTTGGTGTTCTCCATGGAGCAGTCGGGGATGATCTTGGACAGCTGCACTATCCAGTTGTTGATCTTGTCCCTGCGCCGGCGCTCCACTGTGGGGAGAGCGAGGACAGCAGTCAGCAGCTCCGCGAGCAGCCAGCAACCCCCACCCTCGCTTCAAGGACCCGAGAGAGCTGCTGCTGCCCATCCCACCTCCAAGCCCTGTGCACAAGCATCATACTGCCAGCCCCGCTGGCAGTGCTATGGCACAGGGCTGAAACAGAGACAGGGTAGGAGCTGAGCAGAGACTGGGGTCCAGGAAGGGCACAAGAAGAGCTGGTGGGGCCGAGCGATTGCCGTCACAGCCCTAGTTCAGCTCATTAGGCAGAAGAGCCCCATAGTTCTGAGCAGTAACAGGGGCCACAGTGATTAACCCCCCTGTGCCAAGAGGGTCCCAGAAAACCAAGTCCCCGGCCCAGTTCCCCCTGCCACAGGGGCCAGATGCTGAGCCAGGGAGCGGAGTCAGGATGTGACACTGGCCACTGGAAAGCCAGGGATGCCCAAACCAGCTCCAGCCCACCACCTTGCCCAAGGTCACCTTGCCCCAGCTGTCCCTGCTCCTGGCCCCCACTTGCAGGTCTGTTGTGCAAACTCAGGCCCTTACCCAACCTTCTGCCAAGCACAGCACAAGCTGCACAAGACCCCAGTTAAACCAGAAGCACCACGAAGGTCATCACCCTGCCCCTCGTTAGGGCACGTGCCACCCGTTCTGTTGGGACATGTGCATGGATGCACAGAAGTCTCCAGGGCAGGGAGGTACTCCCTGGGCAAGGAAGCGGGCATGGCTGCAGGGTACTGCAGGGCTCTGAACACCTGGTGTCGGTTCTCATGCACAGCAGGCTCCTCCAAGCCCACGTGCCGAAAGCTGGGAGCTGACGGATTTCCTGGCTTGCCGCCGGGGCCAAACAGGACAAGCTGAGGGCGGGGAAGGAGAAGAAAACACGCCAGGGCTGATCCAGCATACGCAGATGTCAGCTCTCCTACCCCGAAAGGGATCCCTTGCTCCTGCCTGGACAGGATGACTCGTGCAGCAGGGCCTCTATGCCTTCCTCACAGAAGCAGGCAGCTTCTGAACAAAATCATTGCTTTGAAATGAGAAAAGGCCCCTACAGAGCAGGACACAGCTTTTCTGGGAGGTCCCAGCTTCTGGCAGCCAGAGCCCTTTGCCAAACTCCACCAGAGCTCACCACTGGCCCCAACACCGCAGCCCACAACATGCCTGGCTGAGACTTCACCCCGAGTGCAAAGCAGCCACGAGTGGGTGGATCCAGAAGCCATCACATGCAAAACGCTCGTGGCTGCAATGGGAACATCTCCCCACCCTTCACCTCTAAGCAGCATCTCACAGGGGGCTGCAAGCCCCATGTCACTGGGTAATGGGTGCCCAGCTCAAGTCTGAGGAAGAGGTGGGGAGGAAGCTGGAGGTCGGCTCGCTCCAGACAAAGCCAAGCTCACACTGGGGCCTAGCTATGTAGTTCCAGGCTTTCCACATTGCGAGCTAAATCTTTTTGAGTTCCTTCTCATGCCTGACTAATCTAGTCTCTTTTTAAAGTTCATCATGGGGGTACAGAAGGGAATTGGTGAGTTTTTATGCACCAAGGCACCCCCGGGGGTTACAAGAAATAATGGCCACAAGCTAGCAGACAGCAGATTTAGATTGGACATTAGGAAGAACTTCTTCACAGTTTGAGTGGCCAAGGTCTGGAACGGGCTCCTAAGGGAGGTGGTGCTCTCCCCTACCCTGGGGGTCTTCAAGAGGAGGTTAGATAAGCATCTAGCTGGGGTCATCTAGACCCAGCATTCTTTCCTGCCTATGCAGGGGGTCGGACTCGATCTATTGAGGTCCCTTCCGACCCTAACATCTATGAATCCTCACCTGAGGATGCCCAAGCATGGCTACCCCCTAAAGACGTTCTGCCTTCACCGACCAACCAACACAGGCTCTGGCCAAGGGAGCATGTCTTTGGAGGGCACAGCTACAGCCAACCAAGGGAAGTCTCGCAGAAGCAGGTTTCTCTCAGAGGCATCCAGGCAGCCCTTCCCTCCCCCTCCTCCATCTGTCCCTACCCCGCCTGTACCTTCGTTGTGTTGTGCTCGGCGCTTCTCATCCCGGGTCGTCCGGGGTGTCTCTGACTTCCTGCAAGGAAAACAGATGCAAGGAGGCATGATACGGAGGACTGCCAAGCACTGCAGTCAAGACAGTAGCACAAGCCCTCTTTATAGGGAGGAAACTGAGGCAAAGGGCAGCACAATAACAGAGGCAGCACCTGACAGTGCAGGATCATGTGTTTCTACCTCCCAGTCCCATACACAGCCCCCCCAGAGCTGTGAGCTCAAACCACCCCCAACCCCACGGATACAAACAAGGGGGAAGAGAGGGAGTGATGCTGCAGACTGGTGCAGACGGATACTCACGGGGAATACGGGTGGGTCCTGGGCGCGATGGACCTCTGAGCCCCGCTCTGTAGAACCTCCTGTGGCGACATCATCACAAAGAACTGCCCTGCAGTCAAACAAGAGAGGGGGAGGTCGTTTGGGGAGCCATCTCCACCATGGGGGTGGGGGAAGCAACTGCAGCAGGGGACACACCAGCAGCAGCTTCTCCGGGTGCAGCCAAAAATGGGGCTTGAACCTCTGGCCAGGGGGTCACTACTAATTTAAGCCCAATTTCCTGGGGCCCAAGAGCTTCTGGGGCTCCCAGCAGGAGCCACCAGCTCAGCATACCCCTAAGGATCAGGCTGCCCATCTGCAAGGGCTGGGATCCCAGGCTAGTGCGAAAGGCGTGAGTTGGCTTTTCTGGGTTTAAAGTGCTGCATTGCCAGGGCCACCTTGGGGAGCAGGGGACAGGCAGGCACTGAGCGACCGGCCCAGACATGCCACCCGAAAGCCAAAAGCAGCCTGCTTCTCTGCGCATTGCAGGCCCCACATACTGCGGTTACACATCAGACGAGGCCACGTTTACAGTCAAGCCTGGGATGTGACGCAGAGGCAGCCATGCCAGCTGCCGTGACTGAACAGCGGAGCCCCAGTTGGAGTGGCCGCACAGTTGCCAGGGACAGACCCGCCCCATGCCTCCCCAACCGTGCCCCATGCCAACTTGGCAGGGTGCATTTGGGTGTGCCAGGCCGCGAGCCGTCCAACCTGTACCAGTGGGTGTGGCCTGCCCCAGGAGGGCCTCTGAGTTCTGGGTGGTCACCACGGCTGTGGCTGTCGTCCCCGCACCAGCAGAAGTGCTGGTGTCAGCCACAGCCGTGGTGGGGAAGTACGTGTAGTGGGTCTCTGTGCCTGTGGCTTCAGTCTCGACGGCATCCTCGCTGGTAAACGCGCCCTGAATAACAGCCTGGAACACACAGAAGGAGCTGGGCAGCTTCAGCGTTACCCACCTAGTGGACAGCACTCCCCTCAAGCCCCACACGCTAACCAGCTCCAGAGGCACAGAGGAAGCCTAGCCAAAGCAGGGTCAGCACAGTCTCCTGGGCTGCCCACATCTCAGCCCTGACCAGGGAGAGCATGAGCTCCACTGCCCATCTGATGCCACAAGCTGCCAGACTGAGCCTTGGGGCAGGGCTCATGATGGCTCAGATGGCCCAGGGGAAGGACGCCAGCTGCAATTCAGGCTGGGTCAGACAGGACTGGCAGAAGGGGACAGGGCAGCAGCACAGAGCTCTACACAGAACTGGCTTGGAGGTGCCCGGAAGTCACAGAGCAGGATCTTCCCTGCCCATGTGATGTGAGCATCCAGGTGAGCTTAGTGCCAGTCTCAGCTCATTGGGATCTCCACCCCCAAGTCAGAGCACCATTGTACCACCCCTGCTTATTGGGGTCCCTACCTGTGTCATCGACTGTGTTGCTGGGTAGCCACTGATGGCACCGGTGCCTTCGGTCTGCCCATCCAGCTGCCCCTCGGCCACCTGTATCACCCTGTACATCACCTGCGGGAGAAACCGAAAAAAGCTGACTCCCAGGATATGCATGAACTGCACAGTGGGCACGGGGAGAGGAAGGCTGGCCCACGCCTCCTGCACACGGGAAATTGCCCCTAAATTTCCTCTGAAGTCCTCCACCCCTCTCCTTCCTGCCCTTGCCCAAGCTCTGCCCACCCGCTCCCTGGGAAAGCTCCTGGCCTCACTCCTGCCATCAGGCCAACCCAACCAGTCCTCCAGCACCATGAGCTGACCACACCCTAAGCAGGGCAGGGCCCCGACGCCATCCAGCTAGCCCAGCTGCCCCTGGTCTAACCGGAAGCCCTATCAGGCACTAGCCAGTGCCTGCCTGTCTGCACAAGGGCTGTAGCCAGGCTTCTGGGAATCCAAGGCAGAGGCTGACAGACACCTCTCCAGTACAGACCCCTCCCCCCGTCTAGTCCTGCCCTCCAGACCTGAAGGACACCCTTCAGGGCAGTGGAGAGGAGCTGCTTGGGAGGTGGAGGCAGAGCTGGAGCTGCCACAGGGCAAGGCAGGGCAGTCATACCTGAGTCCCACCATTCTCGGTGCGGAAGACGTACTTGATGTTGGGGTCGGGGAAGGTGGCTGCAGACTGGATGCTGGCAATGGCCACACTGGTGGGATCCTCGCCTGTGGCCACTGCACCTTCAGGAAAGAGAATGGGGATGCACGTAACTGGGGAAACCCTCCCCCAGCACAAACATGCATGCTCCCAGGTGCAGAGCCAACACTGCCCCTCACCCAGCTCGAGCCGCCTGGAGGAGGAAGGGGCCTGGTGGAGGACTGTCAGTGGAGGCTGGGCAGTTACCAGCCTGTCTGAGGGGTTCACATGACAGAGCCTGATCACAGCTCGGGCTAACAGGGGCTCTGAAAGGGCGATGGCCCCCCAAACAGCAGGTGGCAAGTGCTAATTCCCCTCTTGGCTGCAGCAGGGGTCCTGACACCTCTGACAGCTGTTGCTGATGCCATCAGAGATAGGACATGAAGCAGGACAGACCAATGATCGGGGCCCGCAGCACCAGGAAAACCACCAGGACCAGAGATGTTGCCTCTGCTCCCAGTCTGAGACCAGCATCTGCAGCACAGCCTGATGGCAACGTCACCCCAGCGCTGCCAGCCTGGGCTGCACTTGGCACAGCAACCCACAGTGAGCTCAGCTTCCCCGATTCTCAGCCAGGCCTCCAAGATAGGAAGCCCTCTAGACAGGGCATCTCCCCAGGGATCTCGCTAGAAGCCCCACCCCCAGGGATCCCCAGGGATCTCGCTAGAAGCCAGCAGAGCCTGAGAGGAAGGCTGCTAGTGCTGGAATGGAGATCCCCTCTCACCTTCCTGGATCTGCACAGTGCCCTCTTCAGTCTCAGCTGCTTTCTGCTGTCTGCAAGGGAATGAGCCACCAGTGAGTACAGGGAGTGCACCAGGGTGTACACGGCGCTGCCCATCACTCCAGCCAGCCCTTGCTTCTCAGGTTAGCGAAGCTGTACACAGAGCTAGGGCTGTCATCAGGCAGGGTAGAGAATCTCCCTGACCAAGGCCAAGGTCCGTGCCCACCCTTCCTGGTCTACATCCAGGTCTGGCAGGGGGAATGCTATCATTCACACGGGGCTGTCAAAAGATTCAAGCTTCATCAGCCCAAAAGTCTTTGCCCCAGAGAGAAGCAGCAGCAGCACAAGTGAGAGCTGAGCCAGGCTACTCCCCACGCAGGTCCTGCTTATTCTATACCACCTTTGGCCTATGACCACCTTCAAAGCCCCACAATGGCTGTGTGCAGCACTCACCCCTTCATCTCCTTGCTCCGTTATGCATCAGAAGAGCAGGTCGTGGATTTCCCCCGTGCGTCTCACTTCAAAGCCTCGGTTTCCAAGCCCTGGAATGAGAAACCCGGCGTCTCAGCAGAGGCCACTTGCCGGCAGCCAACAGAGTGACCCTCTCCCCCCAAGGTTCGGTCTGCCCTAGCGCCCCGCTGGCACACCCCCTGCTGCCTTCCCCTCCTAGGTACACTCCTGCTTCACCAGATGCCCACAGTGCTGGAGCAGGCTGTCGGTCCTTTAGAACAGGTCTCCTGCTCACCCTCTTCCCCAAGCCCCATTCAAGCTCCCGCAACGGCATGAGTACCACAGCCCACTGTGCTCTCCTGCTCTGGGTACAACAGGACAGCGATGCCACCTCTGCTCAGGGATAGAGGAGCGCAGCAGCCTTCTGGCACCATAGTCTGCCCATGATTTGTATAAGGCCGCATCATGCCATCAGAGACTTGCCCATCAACCCTATCAGAAGATACTGGGTGGCTCCCTGACCAGGGCTGCCTGTGTAAGCACCTGTCCCCGCCACTCCCTGCTCACCAAGGCAGGCACCATCCAGGGGCTCTTAAGAGTTTTCTTCTCCATCATCGGCAGAAATATTAAAACAGCCTGGGGCTAAGAGACAATCCCCGCAACATCCTCCAGGCATACCCCAATCTGAGCAGGACAACCCCACTACCACCAAGATCACAGGGAAGTGGAGCTGGAAGGGACCTCAGAGGTCACATCTAGTCTGGTCCCCTGCTTCAGGCAGGATCATCTCCGATGAAAACATCCCTTCCAAGTGTCTGTCCAACCTGCTTCTGAATGTTTCCCGGGATGAAGAGCTCTCTCTGGAAGCCTGTTCCAACACTTCACCAATGTTACTGTCGGAAAGTTCCTCCTCATCTCCAACTCAAATTTCCCCTGCTGCAGCTTGAGGCTATTGCTCCCAGTCCTGTCACCTGCAGCCAGGGAGAAAAGCCTGGCTCCATACGCCCTGTCATCGCCTTTTGGGTATTTGAAGACTTATCAAATCCACTCGATCTTCTCTCCTCCAGCCTAAACAATCTGAGGTCTTTCAGCCTTTGCTCGTAAATCCTGCTTCCTAGGCCTCCAGTCACTGCTGTTGCTCTCTGCTGGACTCTTTCCAATCTGCCCACAACCTTCTTGAAGCGCGGGGCCAGGGTGCACTAGTGGGGCCTCATGAGTGCCAAACAGAGCGGAAGAGCGCTATCAGCCAGCCAGATGTTACCCGTTCAACCAGAGCTGCGCTTGTCTCCCACCAGGCTCAATTCCAAGCGGCGCAAGCCCTGTCCTGCACCGCTGCAGACTTCCAGCCTTGTCTCCCCATCTCCTCCAAGGGCTTCCTGCAGCAGCCATTCCCTGCTCATCACACCCATGGCCCTGCCTTAATACCTTTCCCACATGTTCTTGTGCCCCCTGCCTCACCACTCCCGACCAACTTCCATCGAGAAACCCCACACTGTGTCCAGATGTCTTCGTGCCAACCCTCCGTTAAGCCGCTCCTCGGGGCAGGGGGATGTGGGGCCCAGACCTGGCAGCACAACTCCTGTTGCTGGCACCCATCCGATCCTATCAGTCCCAGCTGCTTCTCCTCCTTCTGTCCCCCTCAGCTCTTAGCTCCAAGAAGACATGGGGGCCACAACTCTCAGGAACCATGAAGCTGGAGGAAAGCCCTAGGGGGGTTTGGCACATGCTGGCTGTGGATCAGCCGAATCTCTGCCCCTCGCGTGGCATACCTCCACCGTGAGGGGCCCATCGACACAAAGGCACTGGCAGTGCAATCTCCATGGACATGCAAGCAGCCGGATGGATGAGCTTGCACTGAACAGAGGTGCAGGTGGAGGCCCTGAAGGCTGAGGCTGATATCCTGGGGGCTGGCTGCTCCCATCTGCAGCACTAAATGCCCTCAGCCCCCAGCCACTTCAGCAGGAGCTTCAAGTACCCAGCTCCACGCAACTCCTACCTGTGACAGTTCAGATAGGGCCTCCAGGGACCAGGGCACACCAGGAAGGGCAGCCCTGAGAGAATGACGGGTAAGGGCACGCTCCCAGGTGCCTCTGCTGCAGCCTGCCACCCGCACTCAGACCAGTCTGCCTGCTGCCACCATGTGCCACGAGCCAAGCAGTACCCGCCTCCCTAGTGACCATGAGTCTCTTGGCCCAGCACTAGCTGCTCCTGCTAGTGGGCATGTGGAGAGTGGGCATGGCCAGTCTTAGCCCAGCCCCTGGGAATCAATCACAGCCTGTAGCATCCTCATGTGATGCCCCCTCCACTCTTCCTCCCCATCCCACACCCTTGCCAGCCCCTCAGTAGCTCTGCTTGCTGCTCTGCTCTCCCCTGGCCCCCGTTTCAACGCCTCCCTACCCTACTGTGTGACAGGGATCACACACCACACATGACCCCAGTAGCAGCACCCTGGGCCAAAGTTTTGCATGACCTGACCTGCCCACCAAGCAGCCAGAGCCAGGCGGCCTGCTGTAAAGACTGCCTGGTCTCCCCAATTGCTTGCAAAGACAGGCCTGATCCTGGGAGCCAGGAAACCCATAGGATAGACAGTACCTGGCAAAAGCCAGGCTGGAGCCCTAGGGGGTAGCAGCAGCAGGCAGAGCTCCCCCACTGCACCATGCACTTGACCAGAGAAAGCCTGTACCACAGGTGAGAGGGGTAGTCTTAGAGAACCATTCACCACCCGCCCCTATGTCAGAGATCCCTGTGATGGAGACAAGCAGCACAGGCCAGGAGTCCCCCCAGCTGAAGTCCTGTCGTGGGGGGGTCACGCTCTCAGGGGTAGTGCCAGACCCTGCCACAAACACCTGCCTGACCTTGAGAGTCACGTAGCCCTGCTGGACCCCGCTTCCCCACATGACACCAGCCCCTGCTCCAAGAGCACAGTCCCCTCAGCCTTGCAGGGCTGGTCTACAACTGCAGCTGCTCCTGAGGATCCCCAGGTCTGGGCATACCGAATCCAAAGCGAGAGTGTGCGGCTCCCACTGAAAGCAAAGAGGAAGGTGCTCTGCATCCAGGGGTCCCTACTAGTCAGCTCACCTGGGCACAGACAAGCCCTTGCCATTAGCACCAAGCACCAATGCCAACACTACCAGAAAACTGGTACAAAGCTGTGCCCCTCAGCAGCAGGTTCCCAGGGCTTGGCACCCCAGACTGACAGACTGATGCTGGTCAGCAGGCAGGGAGGAGGCTCTGCTGGATAGGAGCATTGCCCCAAATAGAGGAATAAGACACATTGGGACAGATGAAGTGCTGCCCTGGCCACCTTTGGCCAGCCTGGTAACCCTGATGTTCCTGGAAGGCAGCACTGGGAAGAAATGGGGGGGCTATGCAGAACCCGGGAGGGAGGGGGAAACAGGCTGGATCCATCTCCATCAGCGACTGTCCCTTCACCACTCTGCAGTGCCAATGCCAGCACTACAGGCTCCAAGGATGGTGGCTCACCATAGAGGCAGAGAGAAGTGCAGCTGGAAGGGAGCTTCAAGGGTCACATCCAGTCCAACCCCCTGCCTGAGGCAAGATCAGCCCTATCCAAGCCATCCCAGACACATCCATCATGTAACCTCTTAGCAAAACTACCGTCAACCCTGACAAAACACAATGCTCGAACATGCCACAAGTAAAGCAGGAAGACAACAACAGCCGACATCCCGCTGCTGTAAAAGGTTAATATACACTCAAGAGATGCCAGGTAGAAGGCCACACTCCCCGCTATAGAGGAAGGCAAAAATCCTGACAGTCCATACCAGCCCCTGTGGAGCCTCCTGTGCTGGTGAGACAAGAGAGGGGAGAGGCAGAGGGAGCCCCACCACAGCTTTGCCTAATGGGACATGCTGCTATGGCTACCCCAGTGGTTGTGCTGTGGCGATCTGGCCTAAGTGTAGACAGGGGTCAGCAGCAGGAGGAACTCCTCTATTGCCAGGGCTATGCCGGTTCCCAAAGCAATGTGGCCAGACCAGGGCTTGGCCACATCAGTGACCACCTAGGATCTTCCCATGCCCCAGCCATCCCTGCTCTGCCCACAGAATGCTACAACCAAGACCGGGGCCATGACACGGGACCTCCTCGGGGCCCTTGTCTACCCTTACCTGGTTCTGCCGGCAACCAGAGGCTCCCAGCCACAACACTCCAGGGTGGCACAGAACCAGCAGCCCATCAGTGCCTGCTCTCTGCTGGACGGTGGCAGGAAGCCCTGCTGCTGTGGCGACGTGGGCAGAGGAGCTGTGAGCGGACACCGCAGCACAGTCCACACAGGAAGCCAGAGTCTGGAGAACAGACCATGCCTATGGACCGCATGCTTTAAAACCCACCCCCACCCAGTCTAGAACTGTACCTCTCCCTATCTCAGGGCAGTGTCACCGGGCATAGTAGCTCAGGCAGGAAGTCAGGAAGGGGTGAAGGGTGCAGCTGGCCCCATAGCTGTGACATGCATGTAGCACTGCACCATGGTGCTGAGTACCCCTCTGAGCACCCCCGCTAAATCCAACCAAGATATTCAGTCTGGAGCTTCTAGTACAGCCCAGTACTGCCTGCCCCAAACACTGCACTGCCAGAGGTCAGGTACCCACAGCTGGCTTCTCCAGCCTTTGTGCTGGGAGAGGTCAGAGCTCTGGGTTCTCTCTCACCATCTTGTCTAGTTAAAACAACCGAGATTCTCATACGACTGCAGGCACTGGGGGTTGAAAGGGAGAAACACAAAATGCCAAGCCTGGATCAAAAGCTGACAGCACTTGGGCCAACGGGCCATCAGTCGGTCTGCCCGGACAATCTGATCTGGCCCCGAGCGCTGTTGAGGTTTGCTATGAAGCTTTGCCATCCAATATCAGTGACTGCCCTCAGCCCCAGGAGGAGGTTGAGCGGAGGTGGCCAAATGTAAACAGGTAGCACAAAGAGCAGGACGACAACCCTGCACTTAAACATTCAGGCCTCACAGCCCAAGTGCTTGCAGCAGAGCCTGCTTGCAGCAGAGCCCTTCCAAGGGAAAAATCCTGCAGCAAGGCCAGTGGCCTGCCCTGTTACCCCGGCTTGTTGGCAGCATTTTTCCACTACTGGAATGTGGCCTCTTGCCTCAGCTGTGGGAAGGGACGATTGAGGAAGCAACTATCATATTGTATCCAAGGCAGAGTGTTTATAGGGCAACGCACTGAACGGGAAATAACCTATCCAGTCCAATTAACGTCATGAGCCATAGCATGTTTGGTGGAAGGATGTGTCATGTCAGTGTTCTAGGAGCAGGCGCAAGGGATAGTCCCAGAGACGTGGCCCCGGTATTTCCCTCTCAGGCTGCTGGCTATCGGTGCCAAGAGGGTTTCTCAAGAGGTTGGTCTGTGCTGCACACAGACTTCTGCTGCTTGGGCCTTGAAACATTCATCAAGCATCAGCTGGCTTGAGACTAAAACTACTGAGTCAGAGGTCCCTTGCAGGGCTCTTCCCTATCACAGGTAACAGGCAGGGCTGCTAGAGGGGAGGTGGGGAGATCAGCCTCTCAGCCCTGTCTCCTGCTCTTAGCCCTTGGGTACAAAGAAAAGGGAGGGGAGGCTGGACCCTGCCTGCAGGCAGCCTGGGACAAAGCTGCAAAGTGCCCTATTCATCTGAACAAAGCCACCCAGAGAGATGGGATGAGCTGAATATGGGTGGGCACCTGTCACTCCCCCTGGCATCCTGGACCAGCTGCTGTCTCACTTTCCCCCTCTGCAGGATAGGGGGTGACACTTGTCTGTGGGGCATGCGTGCACATATGTGCCAGCATCCCTCCTGCACGGTCAGGGAGGATCCAGTGGATCTGAAGCCCTTGCCCAGTCTCTCCTCTCTACCTCAACCCTCACTGCCAGCTGGCAATCCCGGAACCACTGGGCCGCTCCAAAGGAAAGGCAGTCTTACCACCCCACTGCACCCAGCCATGCCTACCTCCACCGCTCCTCCTCCTAACACTTCCAGGCAGCTCAAACACTTATGGCGCACATTTTCACCATCGCTGCCCACAAATCTCTGCACATGCCCGGATCAGGGACCCTTGGCAGAGTCATTCTAAGGCTGCTTGGTGGGGAGCTGCAGCGGAGAAGGGGACATCTGCCGTGCTGACAGCCCTGCCGCAGGCTGCATCAGGACAGCTGCCGCTGAAACCAAAGATGTTAAAAATAACAATAATCAAGGCTCAGCGCAACACAATCACAAGGTCCAGAAGTAAGCACCGGGTTTCTCCCACAACCCCATACCAGGGATAGCCTGCAGCTCACCCCACAAACGCTTTGCCAAGCTCCTGCTACAGATCCCACTTTCATCACCTTCGCTGGCCACATCCCTCTAGCCAAGAGCTCAAGCAGGAGAGAGGCACTCAGAAGAGAGGCTCGCTCAGCTGTGCCGGTACAGCTCCACCAGCACAGCTGAGCGAGCCTCCTTGTTTGGGAGGTCTCCCCTTCATCTTACGAGGCTCATAAGGAACAAGGGCTCTCTGCTGCAAAGCCAGGGGAAGGGGCTCTTTACACCTCCCCATTTTTTTAGGAGGGCGGACAGAAGAGATGTGCTAAGTTGCATCTGGCCAAAGCGCGTTACCATTTCTTATCTCTTATAAACCAATCCAAAGTTAAGAGTCTCTCAGCTTCAAGACGTGCATGTATCCAAGTGTGAGCAGCGTTACCAGAACCTCATGCAGCCCCTCACCACTTCCTGCTCCCTTCACCAGCGGCCCCCACCTGAACAAGGACGGCAGTTTCACTTTCATGTTTTTGGCAATACAATGCTGCAGTCTCAGACATCCCAGAAAAGCATTCAGTTCCCTGTGAACCACTCCCCAAGCTAGAATTTTTCTTAAGAAATCCTGGCTGTGTTCCTCCTGGGGGTAAGATCTGCAAAAGCAGAGACGGGGGTGGGGGTGGGGGAGTTAACTGGCACTAAGTTTACCACAGCATCTGATTTTGCGTCAACAGCAGTGACTTCAGCGCGGGCCGAACCTCCTCTGGCTGCACAAGAGCTTGCGAGCACAGTGCTGGGAACAGTCTCGCTCACTTAAAGAGCAGCGGGGCCACAGGGGATGCACGCGTTGCGCGAGCCTTGCACTCAAAAGTGATTCCTCCTTGCATTTCTGATCAGTTTAAACGAGGGCAGCTGTTCGACTGCAACAGAGCGCAAGAACCAACCTACAAGGCGCGTGCCAGGGATCGGGGCCTCGGACACTTAAGATTTCCCCCCTGGATCCTTCCAAGTCCTGGCTGGTCGTTCAGGAAAACCCCATCCCTCAGTTCGGAGCGGTCTCCCTGCCTCTCGCATTTAAACCGCTGCTGCGAAAATCAGCCCCACGTCACATTCACCGCCGAGTCTCTCCAGGCCGCGTCCCGCACACTCCTACTGAAGGCCGCGTCGCTGACACCTCCGCTTGCCTCGCTTCGCCTCCCCCTCCTCCCGCCCGCTCCCTTGGTCTCCAGAGTCCTTCGCCCCCAGCCCGATTCCCACCCCCCAGCACCCTCCCGGTGTCAGTGCTCGCCCTCCAGTCTTCAGACCCCGGCCGACCGAGGCCCAGCCTCCCTGGGCACGCTTTGTTCGCGTCTGGACGAAGGCGAAAACACCCCGGGCTGTCAACAAAGCTGGCACCTGGCGCGGGCGGGCAGGCAGCGTCCCCGCCGGAGGCCTGGGAGCCTGCTGCCACCGTCAGCGGGCCGCGCGCCACCCTGGCGGGGCAGGGCCCCCTCCCGCGCTCACGCCAGCGCCGGGGCTGGTTGGGCCCGAGGCCCCCCTGCAAATCCCATGGGCATCCAGCCCCAAGGCCCCGGCCCACCAGGGGGGCAAGGGGGACCCCTCTGGGAGGGAGGAACCCCCCAAACCTCCTCGGGGGTCCTCGCCCCGCAAAGGCAGAGCAGCTCGGGCCTGGGGGAGCTCCCTGGCCCCTGGGGGCGGCGCTGGGCTAGGCCAGGCCCGAGGCCCGGCGGGGTGGGGGGGGGGCACCCCCGTCGCCATGGAGACGACCCCCGTTACCATGGAGACCCCTCCCCCCGTTACCTGCGTGTCCCCCTTTCTCCCTCTTGCGCTCTTGCCCCCTTTTCTCTCCATGGAGATGTGCACATGCGCACTCGCCCCGCGCTGCTCCCCCCGCCCCGCTTCGCAAGCGCACACCGCCGCCATGACGGTGCGGGGCGGAAGCCGGGCGCGAAGCCACCGCCCCGCCTGCCATCTTCAGCCTGGAGCAGGGCGCCATCTTGAAGCAGGGCAGCGCGGCCTCAGCTCTCCCGGCGGGCGCCATCTTAAGCATGTGACGCCTTGGCTTCGGCTTCCGGCGGGTGCCATCTTAGAGAGGGGCGCTTTTCCTATGGCGGGGGGTGGCTTCGCCCGCCCTTTGCCCTCCCTTCCGGTTGGGCGAGGAGCGGTGCACTGGGGAGGGCGCCATGTTGGAGAAGGGCAGCCTGCTTTCCCTCCCATCTTGGATAGGGGCAGGAGCCTGCTAGCTGCCTCTCAACTATGGGGGGGCGACCCCTCATTGCTCTGCCTGCTTGGGAGGGCCTGTCGGGATAGAAGCCAGCTCTGGAGCTCTTACACGTTTTCAAGCACTAACTTCATAGCAGAGCAGCCGTGATGGCGGGGGCCTTACTCGCCACGTGTGGCTGCTCTGCATTCGTTGCGCCGTTCGCCGGCAATTCGCGCAATATATGTAATGTGTCTAATGCAAGATGCGCGTTTCCCCTGGGCGGCAGCGGAGAGGCCTGGAGGCAGGGCGGCCGCGCGGGGCGGGAGTTTGGACTTCTGCGGGCGGCCTCGCCCTGTTTGGGCCATTCGAGGCAGGGCGCCCGGCGGCCTCTTTCTTTCTGGAGGAATAAGATCGTGCTAGTAATTTACCCTCACGTTCAGGCTCCCGTGTGATGAAAGGAGCCTTGGGAGGAGGACGTGAGAAGAGTTTGGACCCACGTTTTAAAGCCGCTGTCCTGACTGCTAGCGCTCTCCTGAGCACCTTGCGGCCGTCTGCCTGCGCCCCGCGCTCCTGCCTCGCTGCCCTCAGCTACGGGCCTCCCGTCGGCTTGGGGATGAACCTCAGCCCAGCTCTGCAGTGCCTCCACTGGCTCCAGTCCTACAGCCACCGCCACCAGCGACTCTAGGAAAGCATCTCGGCCCCAGCCTGCACCATCCCTTGCTCTTCCAGTAAGGACCAGCCCTGAAACAGCAGCAGATCCCTACCTGTGCCCAGAGCCAGCCCCCCCTG
Organism: Alligator mississippiensis; assembly: GCF_030867095.1. Lineage (NCBI taxonomy): Eukaryota > Metazoa > Chordata > Crocodylia > Alligatoridae > Alligator > Alligator mississippiensis. Next base: position 20,754,756 of record NC_081838.1, on the reverse strand, counting down.
GAAGGCAGCGGGGTCAGCGCAGGGTACCAGCCCCGTGGGACTCAGAGATAAAGATGACGCAATGCAATGGGAAAGGGAGAGGGGGAGCAAAGGTACAGGACAGCATCTCCTGCTCCCTCCGCTCCAGCTCAGCTGGAGTCCACATCTTCAGCTGCCAAAGGGAGGTCAGCGCCACCTGATCCTGCTTTGTCAGTCGAGCTCTCCGTGTATTGTATCAGCCAGCTCAAAGTGGCCTTTGCCTGTCCAGTAAAGCCCACACGCAAGCCAGTGTTCGCTGACACCTGGCTGGGCAGGTACGTCTGGGCTGCAGAGGCAGGAGGACGTGGCCCTGAAGACAGGCACGACCAGAGGACTGTATTTGAGGCCATCAGCAGGCTGCGCTGACTTCTTCCAAACCATCTTTATTGTCCTGTGCTATCATACAGTTCAGCCCAGCACTTCCCACCCACAGGTCCCCAAGGGCTGGAGCACCTGAAGCAACCAGTGAAGTCACACAGCGTGAAAGGGCAGGGAGGGACGCCAACCCTCGCTGCCCCTTTCATTTTGAGGAGGCCGGCAGTAGGCAAGGCCTGTGCACCCCTCCAGCCCACCCCACCTCCCTTCCAGCCCAGTGCTTTCCCATCAGAGTCTGTCTTGGGCTCATTCCTTCCTTGGCCTTTTTGGCAAGACTGGAGCCCGTGAGGATGGCAGTGGAGCAGAGCCAGGGGATTCTTTGAAACAGGCAGCGTCTCCCAGGCCTGGATCTCAGCACCTCCACTTGGATCCCCCAAACAAGTATTCGCCATGCTAAGTGACTGCTGGTGGGGTCGGGATGTGCTGTGAGGATGGAGGCGGCAGTAACCTGTGGCCAGGCCTGCAGCTAAGAGGTAACAGGTAGAGTGGGTGCTGGGGAAGTCTTGGAGCTGAGTTCTCCATCAGGGGAGCTGTTTCTCTTCCAGCAAATTTCCTATAAGCAAGAGAGGAGATGGCTGCAAGGTCTGGGTGGCCTGAGCGACTGTGACTGCAGGGCTGGTTGCTGTGGGTCACACCCCAGTGTACCCTGTGGATTTGCAGACAACCTGCTGTCGCTCTTCAGGGCGCTTGTGGAGCAGAGTCCCCGCAGCGCCCATCAGCTTCTGCGCGGAGACTTGGCACTCCTGAGAATGCAACCACACATTACTCATAGCAAAGCCTGCCCTGATGTGGTGCCAAGAGCCTTTAGCTCAGTGGTTCAGAGCGCGTTGCAAGTGGGCTGGCTCGTGCCCTGGCCAAACAGGCTGGGGGACTTCTCTATGAAGCAGGGGGATCTCAGCCTGATGGAGGAGAAGGGGAGGAGCAGTTTGTTAAGCCCAAGTGTCTGAGGGTACCAGCATGGGCTGGTTGGGGCTCGTGTGAACCCTGCAGTGCAGCCAGGCTAGTACAGGTGGTGGGATCCTCTCCTGCAGCACACACCATGGACAAAACACGCCATTTCCCAGATGCTGAGAGGGCAGTGAGTGAGGGCTGGGGTGCCAGCACTGTCGCCCGCCCATCGGCCAGTGCAGGTCCCTCCACACGCTCAGAAATCTGTTGCCTCACGGCTGCCTCTGACCTCCAGAGCCAGGGACCGCCGTTGTTGGGGCATGGCACTGGTGGGCTCCTCCACATCGACAGGCCGCAGGCCCAGCCTAGGCAGGCTCAACCTGTTCCTGGGAGGAAGATCGTGAGCAAAGGGTGCTGGTTCTGGGCTCAGCGGCGGTCGGGATTCACAGGCAGGGTCGAGCCCTGTGACCTGGAATGGGTGATTTCCTACAGCCGAGCTGTCGGGGGACAGTGGGGTCCCTGTGCAGCTAAGCGTGCGCAGGGGACGCTGTCCCAGGGCCCTCAGAGCCGGCTTGGGAATGGGGGACAGCTTCTCTGGTTTGGTGGGGCTGGGCGCCTCTTGGATGTTCTCCCCGCAGTAGGTCTGGATCCTCTGCCCAGGGCCCTGGGCCAGGTGCCTCTCCTTGGCCAGGGCCACGGCCTCATCGAAGGACATGCTGGTGCCGCTCCGCCAGCTGGCTCGCCGCTGCCTGAGCAGGGCATCCGAGATCGGGTCAGGGCTGTCAGCGCTGCTGTGGCGCTTCTCCAGCTTGGACAGCTTCTGGAAGGATGATTCCTTGCTGAAATCTGTGGCCCCCAGGCCCCCGCCACTTGTGTCCAGGCTGACGGGGTGCGACTGCCTCTGCGGTGGGGCCCTCCAGTGCTCCCCACCCTTCTCCGGCGTAGTCGGCTGGGGCCAGGTCGAAAATTCCCCTGGTGGGACCTTGGGCTTCAGGGCAGGAGGGATCTTGGCAAATTGGGGCTTGGGTGGCACCACCGGGACAGACTTCACCTGCTGGACACGGATGGTGCTGGCCGTCAGCCTCATGAGGACGCTGCCATCGGGGCGCAGCCCCATGTGCAAGCCGGGTTCTGCTGCAAGGGGGGCTGCTGGCATGGGATGCTCAGGTCCCTGCGGGGCACCAGCAGAGCTGCACCCCAGTGAGGGGGTGACCCTGGGGGAGTCCTCAGGAGACAGAGTGGTTTCAGGGAGAGTCTCAAGGAAGGGATGAGTCTCATGGCCGTTCTCAGCCACAAGGTCCATGGCGCTCTCAAAGCTGTGCGTAGTAAGGACAAAGGCTGTGTCAGGACCCTCTTCGGGAGCAGGAGCCATGGCAGCCTCTGGGCCTGTGTCCGGCCAGGGGTCAGGGCCAGCTGTGAAATCTGTTCCCTGTGTGGCAGCTGGAGCAGCCCCAGTGTGAGGCTCAGCCCAGCACTTCCCACTCTGCAGCTGCCCAGTGGATGGTGCTGAGGGACCAGTACTCACTTCCCTCTCTCTGGCATGACCAGAGCCCTCCTGGACAGATGCGCCAGAAACCTGTGGGATTGGCTCAGCACCCACTGGGCCCCAGCCCTGTTCCTTTCCTTCGGAGCCTGTTCTGCTCTTTGGTTCCCAGATGCCCTCGCACCTTGCTAAGGGGACGCTGCCAGTGGTGGCCTCAGCCCAAGGTGAGCCTGGCCCTTCGCTGGGCAAAGAACAGTCACTTTCAAGGAGCAGGTCTTCTTCATCCCACTCCTTCATGCCTTCTTGGGGGGTGGCCGCACTGAGCTCTGGCTGCTGCAGATGGACACAGGAGTCCCCTGAGGCCTCCTCTCTCAGACACAGCTTGGCTAAGCTGCCTGGCAGAGGCGCCTCTGCTGTGCCATCTTCGCCAGAGGACAAGGAGCCACTTGGGGCTCCAGCAGAAGCTGCTCCTTCCACCAGGCTCACGGGCTGTTGGCAGAGGGGCTCTGGAGTTGCGTCTCCTTCCAGCCCCTTCTCCAGGAGAGCTGTGCCCAGAGCTGGGTCTCCACCACGCTCCCGGAGGTTCTCCAGCTCACTGGCTAAGGGACTCAGGTCATCATGGGCACTCATGAAGGCGTCCTCAGAGTCTGTCTCACGGTAGAGGTCCTCGCTTTCTGAGCCGCTGTAGGCCATGTAGTACACCTCCTCGTTCATGCACTCCTCGATGGAGAAGTAGTTTGGGGGTGGCTCCACCGAAAACTCCTCTGGCTGGCAGGGGAAAGCAGGCAGAGAGTTAATTCCTCCATGGTGGCAGCCAGGCTCCCTGGACAGCTGAGGGTATGTGGAAGGGGACCCGGGGCATGAGACTCTGCTGTGAGCCTGGGTTTACCTGGGGGCCAGGAGCTGGGCACTGCCAGCCAGGGACCCACAGCTCTTTCACTCACTCCCCCATGGGACCTGCCAGCAGCATGGCTGAGCTGCTCGGCGGGGACGGACAATGCAGACCTGGGGACTGGAGCAATATCAGTGAAATCCCTTGCTGGTATGGGGGGCCTGAGCCCAATTGCTTGTGTGAGCTTGGTTTGCTGAGCTGGCCTGGGGGAGTTCACCCCACATATGTCGTCCACAGTAAATGTGTATGTGTGTGTCTGTTTATCCCTCCCTCCCTTCATCCATCCATTTACCCATCCATCCCCACGCACTCAATCTATCAAGCTGACTCCTTCCCTCCCTGTCTGCTTAACCCCACACAGCCCCTCTATCTGTCTGTCTGTCACTGCATCCAAGCAGATGCCAAGGATAAAAACCAGCATCTGGGTTTCAGTGCTGCTGAGAACGTACGTTCATGAACCCGCTCTCCATGTCCTCATCCATCGCTGAGAAACCGTCCATCATCCCCCCAGCCAGACTGGGGCCGGTCTCCCCCAGGCGGCTCCTTGGTAGCGGGTCGCCTTCAGCCCCATCATCCTGCCAAGCGTCCTGGCTGTCCAGGAATGAGAAGGAATCTCGTAGCTCCAAGGAGATGCGGGTCTCCTCCGTATCGGGGCCTTCAGCCGTGGTTCCTGCTTTGAAGGCAAATGCAGAGGGCGGTGAGCGAGAAAAGGCGAGGGGAATGTCTCGCAGCCAGTGCTTTGCTTCCAGCCACTGCAGGGTAATAGGGTGGGGAGGGGCACGTCCCATGGGCAAAGTCCAGCCACAGGCAAGGTAGGAGCAGGGCCGTCCCCAGGCCACAATCCCCCTTCAAGAACCTTGCACAGGGCTGGGGCACAATCAGGGGCACCACAAGACAGCAGAGCCAGCAACAGAGCCACATGCCACCAAGGAGCTCACAACTGCCGCGTCCTGCCTCTGCAGCACTCCCAGCTAGGCCCTACCCCAAGGCCACTGCTCCCACTCCCCCCTCCCACAGGCCATGCATGGCAGAAGGGGTCTCTGACCTGCTGGGGGGTTGGGGGTCTGTTGCCTTTCAACCCAGCTGCAGCAGCTGTTGCTGACATTGCTGAAGCTCCCTGGTGTTGAGAATATCAAAAATTAATTTTAGATGAATGCATGAGTGAGACAGTCCCCCATTGCTGGCTGTTGCATTGGAGGGAGGAGTGGGGGTGGTGAGCCAGGGATCTTTGCAAGGCCAGGGTCTCTCACTTGACAGCTTAGCCTACTTTCCTTCCCTTTCTGCTTATTATCATAAATCCCAGAGCAGTGAGGTGGAAGGAACCTAGTCCAACCCCTGCCTGAGGCAGGATCAGCCCTGTCCAAACCATCCCAGACAAACCCCAATCTAAACTCTACATAAAAGTGCTGTCAATCCTGACACCACACAAGACATCACACCCGAAACTGCCCCAGGGAAAGCAGTTGAACCACGGGAGCCAACCTCCTGCTTCTCTAAAGGGTTGTTAATAGATGACCAAAAGATTCCAGGGAGAGGCCATGCCCTCCTCTATAATTGCCAGTTAAGGCGAATCCCATCCTGTGCCTTCGTGGTCTGGGCAGCCCCTTGTTGCAGGGAACAGGTCACTTCCACCTGCTTGAGGCAAGGGAGAGCGATGGGCCCCAGGGCAAGCTGAAAGGGGTGCACTGCCTGACCATGCAGCCAATGAACAGGCAGCACACGCTTGACTGCTCACTGGCAGGGGTCCAGGAGGTACACAAACAGAGAGGGCCACTGTTTGCGCCATGGCAGCTGGCAGGAGGTCTGCTACCACCAGCCACGGCAGTGAAACAGCCCTGGGGGTGCCCTGCCCTCCCTGCCCTGCTCTTGGGTGTGGTGGGAGGAGAGGCAGGGCTGTGCTCCTGGCTTCAGTGTTGTGGGAGTGCTACAGACCCCCCCCACTCAGGGTAGTGCCCACCAATGTAGCACGAATGACGCCCGCACCACGGCCCAGGCCATGCTACCCACTTACCCAGGGCATCCTCTGTGCTGCAGGCACTCTCAGCTGCTGGCCCTGCTTCAGCAGCCTGCTTCTTGCTGGCTCCCCCCTCGGGCACCGCGGGGCTCTCAGAGGCTTCCTTGCAGTAGCTCAGGGCAGGGCACTCCAGCCCCCGGGTCAGCCGGGACAGGGAGAGGTTGGAGGTGATGTGGAAGGGCACGGTGACGGAGAAGGGGCCGGAGATGTGGACCCCGGCGCACTTCTCCGCCCGGTTCCGCGTGGCCTTCGGGGAGCGGCCCACCAGCGAGGCCCGCCCCGGCTTGGGCGTCGTGGGCTCTGACTTGGCTGTGGCCTCCCCCTCGGACTCCACCATCTTCTGCCCCTCCTCGCCTTTGAGCCTCTCCTCGGGGAACTCCTCCGACTCCAAGAAGCTGTCTTCCCGCGATGACGGGCTGTCAAAGCTCTCCCGGCGCTGGGGGGGCTGCTTCTGTGACCGCTTCCTGCCCAGCCGGGTGTCATCTGAACCCAAAACAGGAGACGGTCAGGACCCGGTCCTAGCCCCTCTCCACAGCCCTAGAACCCCAAGGAAGGAGGCAAGAGACCCAGTAGAGAGTGCGGCTGCCCCACCTCATCGTCCAGAGAGCTGCCATGTGAAAAGCCAAGCCAGGCTGCCCCATAAGAGAGAGGAGTACAGTCATGGATGTGGTGGAGGGGTGCTGCCTCCTATCGCTGCCTAGGCAGGATGTGTTTGAGGCATGTGAGGAGCGGGGGACTTGGGCAGGGGTTTGTTCACTCAGCTAGCAGCCAGCCAGATGCTCCAGCATGGCCATGCCTAGGGCTTGCATCTGGGTGAAGCCAGAGGGTTTGTAGGCACTCACAGCAGCAGCTGGATCCTCCGCTCTACCCAGGCTAGGCTCGGGCAGGGGCATCCCTAATCCCTGGGGAGCGAGGAGAAGTGCTGCACAAATGACCCTGGCCCCTGCCCATGGGAAAGACTCTGCAAATGGCATGTCTTCCCCAAGCTGCCCACCTACCCTCGTTGGTGCAGGGCACGGAGCTAAGGGAATCCATGCTCTTCGCTGGTCGCAGGCACACCTTGCCAGACTTATCGTCTGCAAAACAAAACCCCACAAATTGAGCCCAAGGCAGGAGTGACGAGGCTCCCAGGGTCGTGGCACGGGCCCAGGGAGCTGCTCCGCTGAGATGGCATCACCAGGTTGAGTGGTCCTACCACGATGTCACAGTGTTCGGCACTGCCCAGGCAGCTCTAGCTCCTGCAGCACATGGAAGAAAGGCCAAACCCCAGCCCCAGAAGCGCTCACAGCCCAGCCAGAGTCTGTGCCTAATAGGCTGGGTTTAAGGGCTCAGGATTTAAGACCGGACCTTTGGCATTGACCATGCTGAGCCTGTTCCACCGTGGGGCCAAGCCACACCAATGGTCATGGTGGCTTTGGATACACAGGCCTCTGGATGGATCTGAGGCCTTCCTGCAATTCCCTGTGTGCCGCTGTCAGATGGGGTCACTGGTCACTGCTGCCAGGGTGTGGATTGAGGTGGAAGAATCAAATTCTTCCTTCCCTTTCATCTGAGTCTAGGGCAAGGCCTGGGGGACTGGGAGACCACCAAACTATAGGAAGCTGGCGAGGGAGCAGGTTTCATCCATTCCCAAGTGGAAGGAATCAGAACTGTGTGTCCTAGTCCCCATACTGCTGAGGGCTGGAGTTGTATGTCCCAGCCCCTGTACTTCTGGGGTCTGGAGATGTGTGTCCAAGCCCCTGTACTGCTGAGGGCTGGAGATGTGTGTCCAAGCCCCTGTACTGCTGGGGGCTGCAGGAGATGTGTGTCCTAGCTCCTGTACTCCTGAGTGCTGGAGATGTGTCTTAGCCCCCATACTGCTGGGGGCTAGAGGAGATGCTCTGTTAGGTACAGTGGCCAGGAGAGCAAGTTCTTCCCTGAGTGCTGCTGGGCAGGTTCCCATGACCATGTGCTAGCTGGGTACCAGCATGGTCTGGCTGCTGCCCAAGGGGCCAGGCACAGGCAGGGACCTCTCCAGCTGCTTAAAGGGAGGGGCAGCTGGTTGGGGCCTGCTCCTTGCTGCACATACTGGGTGAGGAGCTAGACTCACCTCTTCCTGGGCTTGGCCTGACTGCTGGCCTGGGCAGCAGTCCCAAGGTGGGCATGCCAGCTGCAGCCCAAACCCTTTCATACATCTGGGCTGGAGCTAAAACACCAGGAGGGGAAAGAGCCTCAAAGCTGAAGGACAAGGTGGGCGCAAGAAGAAATGGGTCTGACCTGGCAGATGGGTCTCACCTGGCCAGGAGTCAATGCAGCCTGGGGAGTAGGAGGGAGTTTCTAACCAAGATGTGTGACAGGAGCCCCTGGAAACCTAAGTCCCCATAAGGTGGAACTGGAGGAGTCTGTGCACAAACTCATAGGATGTGGGGCCTGCAAGACCAGGAGGAATGAGACCGCCACCTCTTCCTCCCTGCTCTTTCCTCTGCATGAGCCAGCAGAGCCCCATGCCCCCAGGGCATGCTGTTGGCACGGACATCAGGGTGAATGAGTAACATAGCTCCATTTCTCTGTGGTGACCAACCCTAAGGAGGTTTCCTGGCCAAGTGGCCAGTGCCCATGGATTACATCTACATTTGGCTACAGCTCCTTTATACCCCTGGGGTTGGAATCAAAAGACCTGGAGTTCGGTTGCCGGATCCCCAGGGCTGGGTGCACAATTTGCCTAGTTGCAGTCTGCACAAGAACTTGTTCTGCCTCTACTGGTGACAGTCATGATCCCAAGGGATCCAATATTCCCCAGCAGAACTGTTTCCTCTGGGAAACACGGACACAGAGAGAGCAACATGCTCTGGTGGAACAAGAATCAAACTGAACTGTACAGCATGGGACGACCTGGGGTGGTATGAGATGGTCTATCATGGGGTGGTGCAATACTGTGCAGGACAGCATGGCCTGATGGGGCACGCCGTGTATGTCACAGCAAAACCCTCCAGCTCTCCTCTCCCCTCCCAGAGTCCTGCTACATCAGAATGGGCACTTCATGTCCACTATGTCTGGGAAAGTGCCTACATTTCATCTCCTTGCACTGATCTGAGCAGTGGGAGGCTCTGATATGGAGACACTGAGCCCTGACCAGCTGTGCCCATGATGGCAAAGGTCAGAGGACCTAACAGAAAGCCTGAAGCTGCCCATAAAACATGTGGCAAACAGGGAGAAGGGCAGGGATGCTGCCAAGAGCACTTGCTCTCTGCTCCCCTCCCTCTGGTCCCATCCCTGCACCTTTATCCTCTGCTTTGGTCATCTTGCGCTTGGAGTCATTGCTGGATCTGCCCAGGTTGAAGATTGACCTCCATTTCTTGGCCTTCAAGGAGCCTTTTCTTCTAAGGAAAATCAGAGAGTTTAGAAAGTCCCTGCCTAGCAGGCCCATACCTTTCTAGCTTGGCCAGACACCACCACCACAGGGCACAGGGATAAGTCAGAAGGGCTATCCTGGACTGTGTGCGTGCACACATGCGTGTGCCCATGCAGCATTGCACTCTGTGTAGCGCTGTGCACCAGAACAGCTCATGTGGACACTGTTCTGTGCGTGGCTGTGCATGGGCTTGCAGACGTGTGAGGTCTGCTGCACCCCATAGGCAGGGATATGTCACAGTGGCCTGGGAACTTGTCGCAGAACCACATCACAGCTGGGCCGGGTTGGCAAAGCCCTCAGGCAGCCAACTCTAGTCCAGCTCCTGCGAAAGACAGGAGCCGCTCTGTGTGAACCAGCCCAGACATGTGTTGGTCTAACCTGGGGGCTGGGGTCCAGCTCACCCAGACCCAGATGCAGTGAGGGATGGGAGAACAGTGGCAGTAGCCACGGGATTTAACACAGCCATTACATGCCCCCACCACCAACACAACCCACCCCAACAGCTCCGCCCCCTGGATTTTGCCAGAGGGCCCTGCCCCCTGCTCGCTGGCACCTCTGGGCCCCATGACACAGTTTTGCTGGCCCTAAGTTTGACACCCATGGTCCAACCCTAACACAGATGGTCCAATGCTCCAAAACCCTGAGTGCACTCTCACCTGCCTTGGGTGGAGCAGCGGGATGGCGGCCCTGCCAACGCCAGCCCAACTTTTCCATGGCTGTACAACTGAGGGAGGCTTTAATGACAGCCTTTCCATCCCTGGAGGGTGGTTATAAAAAGGATGGCGCCTGGACAAGGGGCAATGTGCTGACCTTTCATCAAGCGAGGTTTAAATAAAGATGAACCATCTACCCCTGCAGCTGGCCAGGCCTGGAGCAAAGCCCTGGGGAGGTCAAGGAATCCCCACCATGGAAACACGGGGTAGAGAGACACTTGCCTGGGCTAGACCTGCCTGGAACAGGGGGCAGGACTTACTGGCCTCCTGAGCACCTTGCCAATCCCACGCATGTGTGAGCTCTCTGGGCAGGTCCCTGTCACTGGCCCAGCAGGCCTCAGCCCTAGCTCTATTCAAGGGGCCAGCCTGTGGCGAGGTTGCCCCAGGCTGGACCAGGGAAGCCATCAGAGGCCTGGGGAACCTGGGGCAAGGGCACAGACTGTCTGCAGAAGCAGAGGGCCTCTGGTGCCATGCCTGGCTCTAGCACCTGCGCTACTCCTCTTCTGCGGAGGCAGGTCTGGGATAGATCTGGGGCACCCATGTCTGTGGGCAGGAGCCAGGTGGCTGGGGAGGCCTCAATGGAGAGTGGGGAGGTGGGTGCAAGGGTACGTACTTGTGCTCGTTAAGCTCGATGATAGTGTGGTAGGGGCGCATCTGCGGGGGGCCGTCCCCCGGGTGCAGCGTGGTGGGCATATTGTAGGGGAAGCTCTGGCCATCAGGAAGGGGACCTGATAGGAGCAGGGACTTCCTGAGGCTGTTGCGGTCGTTTCCTGCAGGGGAAAAGATGGGGCAGAATGTCTCAGTGCTGGATTAATGAGACCTTTGTGCTAGCGATCACCACTGGGGACCTGGGGCTCCCCCAGACCTGGCTGGAGCCAGCAAGCAGAGCCAGCACCCACCTCCCACTCAGCAAAGGCAGCTGTCCAGCCCCTCTCTGCTGCAGGAGACAAGGGGTAGTCCTGGGGGGGCATGGTCCCCACTGGGCAGAGGAGAGTAGAGTCTAGCCCCAGCCCCGGAGAAATCAGTGCTGCCCTTTGGCTCTCTCTCTCTCTGGGCTCCAAGGCCTCTTCTTCCACCACTTGTCCCTGCAGAGAAGGCTTCCCTCCCCTCCAAGCTCAGCACCTAGGTCACTGCTGGCACACAAGTGGCACTGCTCCTCAGCCCAGTGACATCCTGGGAAGGTGTCCCACACAGCCCATGGCGGGCTCCCTTCATCCCCTGCACCTGGGGGCTGTTCTCTTCCAGCACCCACACCCGGGTGGATCATCAGCACCCAGGGACTTTCAGAGCCTCACATGGGAGCCTCCGCCTCTGTGAGCCCATGGCTGCAACTGGCTCATGGACAGCCACAGCAGCCATGGCTGCCTCGAAGGACACGTGCCCATGTGGGTGGGGTCATGGCGAAGCCAGCAGCCAATGCTCTTGGTACCCCTCAGCTGGCTGAGGCCAGCACGAAGGGTGTTTGTGCATGGGCCATACCCACTGCCCATGCCTGGCTGGGCATTTGTGTATCACAGGAGCTGTGATGTTTGGTGCCAGGCCTGGATGCAGCACCCCTGAGCTGCTGGCTCCACTAGGATCCCAACTCAGCCCAGCCCAGGCCACTTCTCTCTGTCAGGCTGCACGGGCTCAACCTTCAGCCCCCCTCTACCCTATGCAGGGAATCTTCTCTGCTAAGACCAGGAGGGACCTGCTGTGGTCCTCTCCTTTGACCAGGACCAAGGGGAGGATGGGGTCTTGCCGCTAGGTGATGGCACGATGCCTCGGCCAGGAGCGCTGGGGCTATGCTCCATGTGGTCCTGGAGCAGGAGTCCCCCTGAGCCATCCCATGGCCCTCTGAGATGGCCTGGCATCATACCCAGGTGTACAGGGACCTGGGCTGGGCACTCCATGGGCTCAGCACCCAGGCAAGGGACCAGGCCTGGCAGGACTCACTGCAGAGGGGGGCGTCTCCAAAGAGCTGCTCCACATGGGTAAGGATGAACTCCACCACGATGGATTGGACCCGCACCTCCATGAAGGCAGCTGTGCCATTGAACCCAGAGGCCTCGATGTCCTTGGACCTGGTGGGAACAGGGACAGGTGGCAGGGAGGGCAGGGCAGCTGCAGGAAGGCCTGGCTGCTCCAAGCTGGCTGGACCCCGCCACTGCCTGGCATCCACAAGCTGAGCAAGGCCAGGAGATTGGTGCAGGGGTCCCCAGAGCCAGAGACAGCAGCATGGGGACAGGGGGATTCAGAGAGAATTGGGAACAAGTGTCCCACTGCTCAGGGTTGGGCTGGTTTGGATAAGCACGGTTTGCCCTGCCCACTGCTCTTGCTCTGTCCTTCCCCGTCCCCACCTCACCTCCCTGGTCCCCCATCTCCACCCACTCCCCAGTTATCAGTCTCCTTAAGCAGGACACGGCACCCATGGGCACCCAGCCAGCCCGTCCCCACTTCCAAGGTCCCTTCACCACCCACCACCATGGGAAATGCCCCCACTGGCCTGCAGATGCCCCCATTGTTCATCCCAGCCAAGTGAACCTCTCTCACCTGAGCAGGTTGGGGGCCCAGACGATCGCCAGGTTCCTGGCGTGCATGTTGGTCTGGGCACTGAAGGAGGCCATGTGGACCAGGTGCTTCATCAGAAACTCCAGGGTCCTGCAGGAGATGGGGGGAGTGTATGAAGGCACCAGGGACATTCAGGGAGCCACACTGGGCTGGAAGGGGGGCCACAGGGCCCTGCCTGGTCAGGTCCGACCCACGTCCCCCATCACGGCCTCTGTCTCTGGGGTAAACTTCTTGGCCTCGGTGCCCCTGGGAAGCCCGCGCCTGGTTCCTGCAATACTGACGTTGCTCCGTGGCTGCGTGTGGAAGTTCCCCTTCAACTGGGACTTTTGGCTCCAGGCCAGGGACTTTTGAGGGAGCTGCAGCTTCTGACAGCACAGGCTCCTTCTTGCCTCTGCACAGTGCCCAGCACTGCAAGGCGCAGAGGCCAATGCTATGCAGATTGCATCCCTAGAGACTGCTGCCCACAGGTACCTGCAGACCTGGGGAGGTTGAGGCCCTGTCCGCACCCCCGGCTGTCAGGACACCTCCTGCCATGTCCGGCTGCCAACTCCATGCTGGTGGGGAGAGAGATACCACAGGAGCAGGAGGTGGGGTACGTGAGCTGTAGGACAAACCTGAGTGCACAGTCCCCATGACCCTGCACTGTACAGAAAACATCCAGCATTGGGCTAGGAGGGGACCCAGAGGGTGGTGGATGGCTGAGCTGGAGGGTGGATTGGGTGGCTCCCTCCTTGACATGACTGTGGCCAGGGGCAGATCCAGGGGGTGCAGTGGTGCAATTGCACACCGCTTTGATCCCTGCTCCACCCAAACTTTAAAACCAACTGCCTGGGAGAGCAGCGGCATTTCTATTCAGGCAGTGCTGAGAGAGTCACCTGACTTCATGGCTCATTGTCATCTCCATGATTCCTGCTAATCTCTCCACTCCACAGGTCTTAAAGACCCTCTCTCCTTTGTAGTGGTTTTGATGTTCCACTATTCAAGCTATCCTTTCTTCTGTAATTCTCCTGTCTGTCAGCCAGTCCTGGACATGTCTCTCTTCTATTTCAGAACCCCATAGACTGTTTTTAGCTTTAGCTAAAACCCTTAACTCAGCTGTGGTCAGATTAACTCAGAAACGACTGACAGTGAAGTATTGGAGGCACTGGTAAGACGCTCAAGAAGGTGAGAATGAGACAGACACTTAACTACAATGAGTACAGGACTAATGACAATATCTTTTGACTATTTTTGGCCTCGTTTGTTGTGGGTTTTTTTTAACTTAATATATGATCTAGCAAATTAATGCCCATCCCAACAGTTATGTTTGTTTTTGCTTAGATCTGAAGCCGACACAACGCCAGCCCCCTAGCCTATTAGTAAAGCTTCTAGTTTTTCTTTTAACTGGAGAAAAATGTGTTGTGCTATACATGATGATGGCACACCTTGACATCTGCACCCCCCTTTTCAAAGTCCCAAGAAGGAATTTTTCCCCTGGTCAGATTGGTACAGGTTGGGGGGAGAGGGGGGTTGCCTTCTTCTATAGCAGGGGCACAGTCTTTACCTGGGACCTCTTGATCAAACACACTTTGCAGCAACAAGAATCCTAGAATCCTAGAAAAATGAGGGTTGGAACAGACCTCAGGAGGTCACATCTAATCCAACCCCCTGCTCAAAGCCAGACCAACCCCAACTAGATCATTTCAGCTAAAGTTTTGTCTAGCTGGGTCTTAAAAACCTCCAAGAATGAAGGCTCCACCCTCTCTCTGGGTAACCTGTTCCAGTGTTTTACTACCCTCCTTGTGAGAAAGTTTTCCTAATATCTAACCTGAGCTTCCCTTGCTGCAAGTGGAGACAATTGCTCCTTGTTCTGTTGGACAAGACACTGGCTGTTGTGGTTCCCCTTGTGTTACCTGCGGCAGGTGAGGAGGTTCTTGGTGTCTGTAGACAACGGGCCTCGTGACTGTGTGACAGCACTGATTGTGTAGTTTTAGGAATGCGTTAGACAAGGGCATGTCTATGATGGTTGGGACAGGGATGTCCCTGCCTCAGGCAGGGGTGGGACTAGAGGGAACCTGCAGGGCCCTGCCAGCCTGACATCACCCCAGAGGCCAATGCCCAAATGTCCGTGCGCTGCTGAGGCTGAGACTTGCACTGTGAGCAGCTTTTGAGGGGGTACTCTGTCCAGCTTTACCCAGTCACCCTGGGGCAGGGCCTGTGAGAGAATTAGGGTGCCCAGGGCATTCTGGCAGGGGGGCAGCCACACCTCCCATATGGGATCTGATGGGGGTTGGGGGGGTGCTCCAAGTTTGTGACTTGGCCCAGCTGTACCCCCATTGCACACTGTAGGCCCTGACTAGGGGCAGCACATGCTATCAATGCCACACCAGTGCCTCACAGCCCAGACATGTACCCACACTGGGTAGAGGAGAGCTGAGTGCTTTGGACTAGATAGTTGTCCCTTGACCTAAGGCTGGGGCCACCCTCCACTGGCTTCAGCCTGGCCAGGCCTGGGCACAGTGCTGGGTACCTGTAGTGTGGCGAAGGCATCTCCTTAAGAACCTCCTTGATCTTCACCAGCCGTCCCTCCTCCATCTGGATGGCCACTGCATCCTGCACCGGGGATGGGGGAGAAGAGCAGGGTCAGAACTGGGACTGTCCATATCATGTGCCCACCTCCTCCACCCCCTGACAGTGCAGCTGGGGGTTGGGGTGGGACAGAGCCACCGAGTGAGCCCAGGACACAGCCTGAGACCACCATGATGCTCTTGACCCATCTGTACCTGGCCTGAGACCCTGGAGCCTGGGTCTTTCTGCTTGTTCTTGGCCTCCCCCTGCCTCACGGCCTACCCAAGCCTGCTGGACTTTCTGAGCTTAGAGACTCCCAGCTCTTCTGTGCAGTGATTGTGACCCGGACCTGCCCATAGCACCCCCCAGCCTGCTGCAGCTTTCGCTGTGTTTGCCTGCAACCCCCCACCCTCCACGTGATCTTGGAACCTGCTGGGAGTCCACAGGGCAGCTAGAAATGGTGGGACCAGAGTCAACCCTGGAGAAGCAGCCCTGGCGCTGGTGCCTCATGCTGCTGCTGGAGGCTCCCCAGGCCTGGCACAGCCCATGCTTGTGCCAGGATGGAGCATCGTGATGTCAAGAAGGGCAGCACAAGCCTCCTTCCCTGCCCCTCCAACTCCAGGCTCTGGAGCATGTGTGCCAGGCTCCTGCAAGAGGGGAAAGACCTCCCTGGCACATGGGAGAGGCTGATTCAAATCCCCTCTGCCAAAGGAGGGATTTGAACCCTCTTTCCCACATCCCCGGTGAGAGCATTAACCATTAAACTGCTGGACAGAAGGGGCCTACAGCCGTTCTGGGAGGAGAGGCTCTGGATCTGTCTGTAAAAGCCAGAAGTTAGTAAAGCCAAGAAGATTCTGGGGCTTTCACACATTGCTGCCATCAATGCTGAGCAAGCCCTGTCTGTACTTGTCTCTGCCTACCAGCTCTTTCACTTCTGGCTCTCCCCTCTTTCACTTTCCAGGTCGGGAGCCTGGAGTCGGTAACTGGAAGAGGGAGTGGGCCTGAAACAGGTACCAGCCCCCTTCAGTGCCCTCTGGCAAAGCAGGTCCTTGGCCATGATGGGCTGACCTTAGCAACCCAGACCCAGGTCAGCTTGTCAGGAGCATCTCTGATCTGATTCCCCCCCACAGAGGAGACACAGGTGGTTCAAGACCTTTGATGTGTGGGAGCAGATGCACGTTCTAGCCTGAGCCCTTCCCGCGGTTGGGGCCATGCTGGGTTGTTCCTGCTGGGAGCAGAGCTGGGATAGGAGTGAGCAGCACCCAGAAATGCCCAGCTCTGTCTCTCCACTGAGCTGCATGCCAAGGAAGCTCTCTCTCTGCTGCCTTCTCCCAACCCCATCACCCAGCGTCTCTGTCCCTAGCACACAGTGTACCATGAATGTCCTAGGCTTGGAAAGCAAACCCAGCAGGGCTCAGACTATCCTCCTAGGGCAAGACCCAGGCTCACCCCATCCATTTTTACTATGAAAGGGGCTAGATTTATCTTTCTGCCTCTTGGCTTCAGCAAAGGCAGTGATTGCCTTGGGATCCAGCAACCTGCCCCCCTTGCAAAGTCACAGCAACACCCCAGTGCCTGTAGCTCTGTGGTGGACACAGCAGGTCCGGCCAGGCAATGCTGTATGGCACGCTCCCAGGGGCTGGCATGCTCACCGCAAATTTGTCGTAGAGCTGGTAGGTGAGGAGGGGGTTAGGCAGCTCCCGGAAGTAAGCCTTGCACAGGGAGCTGACACAGTGGATGTCCTGCAGATACACATCCTTGTTGAGGTCGGGGCTGCGTTCACTGTCAAACTCCTGCCTGCAAAGGAGAAAGGCGGTTTCCTGGGTGAACTTTGAATTGGGAGAGCTGGGGGGAGCCTGCCCCTGCCCCTGCCCCTGCCCCTGCCCAAGCACCTGGCCACCTGCCATCTGCTCACAAGCTCACACAGACCCCCTCCATGCCCCTGCTGGGCTGGGCCAGTTGAAGACCACCTGACTGGGCATGGATGGATCCAGGATTTGGAGAAGCGGGGGTGTATCCCCCCCTCCCCAATAACACAGCACATATTTTTATCCAGGTCAAAAGTAACCAGAAGCTTTACTAATACATTGGAATGACTGGAATGAGTCAAAACAGTCCACAGAGCTGTGAAATAGGAGCTATGTTTCCAGAAGCAGCAGACAGCAGAATTGCAGAACAAAAGACTGGCTTGGTTAGTGGAACATCAAGACCATTAAACAGGAGAGAGGGTCGTTAACGCCTGTAGAATGAAGGGATCAGGTAGATTTTAATGAGCCATGGATTCAATTGACTCCCTAGCTGCCGCCTGAACAGAAACACTGCGGCCACTTCAGGCAGTTGGGTTTTAACTTGGGTGGAGCAGAAATCGAAGCGGAGGGGTGCAAGTGGCAAATGCTGGCTTAGGGCCCTGCTTGAGCTGACAGGCCCTCCTTTCCCTGTACTGCTGTTCCCAAGGCCCAGGCATGACCCACTCACTGCATTTCCTCCATACAGGAGCATGAAGACAGCAAGGCAGCCTGGGCTAGTACAGGGTGGGATGACCCAGTTACAGAGGGGAATGGAAGGAGCATATTCCCCCCCACAACCCCTGAGTTGCCCCAGCTCCCCTCTCTGGCATCCAAGACAATCACTCTGCTCTACTGTAGCCAGCCACCCAGTGCGCTTTGGCGCACGTCCAGCCTTTTGCAGGAGCACATCCAGTTGCTGGGAGTAGCTCTGGGGGCATCACTGCAAGCCCTGGGGCTTCCTCAGGCATCCGGTGGGGGTCGGGGCAGTGGGTTCCAGCACAGTTAGAGCCCATTTTGCCCATCCTATTCAGTCAGTCATTCAGCCGTGCTGTTCCAGTGAGAGGTTTGGGACCTGCATGGACTGATGTCTTGGCTACAAAGCCCCATCAAGTTGTGTGCTCCGTGATGATGCCTTGGTGGACTTAACACAAGAGTTTTATCTCCCTAAAATGACTTGCCATGTCCCTGAGCCTTATGCCTGTGCCTGTTCCTGCAGCCGCGGGCCAAGTGAGATCAAAGGGGCTCCTCGGGGATCACTCCCAGCATCCTTGGGATGCAGAAGCTCTGCTTTGCCACCTGCCCCCACCCTGGGTTGCAGGGGATGGGTCTGCATGGTAAGTTGACCTGGCAGGGCTCTTGCCTCTGTTTGTTTTAAGTCACTTATTGTCCAAGTCAGTCCCCGTACTGGCGGTGTATGCAACTCTAGAGCAGCATTCACATGGACTCTCCCCAGTCTTGCGTCACCTTGGAGAGGGAGTGTTTTCTGTAACTTCCCTGGTTCCAAATAAACCAGGCAGGTATTGGGCATGAGAAGTTTCCTTCCCAAGCAGATCCTTTGCTTATGATTTGGGGATGATATTTTCTCTGCCTTGGGATTGAGTCAGCAAGACCCTCTTCCAGCCTGGCACACTGATCTCCAGCTGCAGGAGCTCCCTCAGTCATGCTCACAAGGTTCAGGTGGGGAGTCTCTTCTACCTGATGTCCTGATATCCTGGCTGGAGCGCTTTCCTTCTTGCAGATCCAGTCACCTTTGACTCACCGACCTGCGCATTGCATTAGCCACTGCTCAGATGCACCTAGACATCTGGTCCTGCTGTGCCCAACTGCCCCTTTCTTTGGCTGAGCTTTGAGACACCAGATGCTGCCAGGCCATGTCTCTCTGCTCTCCATTCGCTGAGCACCGATTCCTGCTGCTGCCCCACCTCCCACTCATGGCTCTGGACTTTTGGCTTCTGACTTTAGCTCTGGGCTCCCAGTTCCAGCTCTCCCCATGCCTCTGCCTGTCAGTCCAGCTTTCCAGGCTCCTGACCCACTGCTTCATCCCCTGCCAGCCAGGCCCAGCACTTTCCAGTATCCTGGGATGCTCCTCAAGGGCTGCCCCTGATCCAGAAGCAGTGCAGGTGCCTCCAAGAAAGTGAATCAGCCAGAGGGAGTGAGGCGAGCTAATCACCCACCCTCCAGCACTGTGCGGAAAGGGCTGGTGTGTTGGTCAGTGCCTGGACACGGGGCAATGGGACATCTCAGCCCCTAACAGAGGGAGAGCTGCACCTGGGAGCCTACAGCCCCTCTGGATGCTCGGGGGCTGGGGAAGGTCATGACCAGGAGGGGCACTGGGCTGACATACACTGCATCCCGGCCCATCAGGGTTCTTGGACCACGGCCTGGGCACCACTGCTCCCACAGGGCATGAGGAGTGGCACGCTATCCAGCAAAGGTCTCAGGTGCCAGGAGATGAGGGCCCTACTCCCTGCGGGAGCTCAGACCCAGGCTGGGCCACTCAATGCCTCAATAGGGGAGCCACCAGGAGCTGGGCTTGGCTCACAGGGCTCCTGGTCCATCCTGGGGGCCATGCATGTAGGGGGAGCCCTACCTGCAGCACGGATTGTTAACTCCGTCCTTACCTCAGCTTCTGTATGTTAGACGAGACCCCCGAAAGCCTGTAGATCCCGTCCACAATGCCGTGGTGCTCCACGAACTCCGTGCAGCATTTCAGCACCTGGGGCACTGGGGGGAGAGGGACAGTCCAGTCAGAGCGGCTCCCATGGCTTGGTCACAGAGCCACGGCTGCCATGGCCGGGCCGAGACCCCCATTACCATATGAACCCCCAATGTCTCATCTCCCCTGGGAGAGCCCTTAGCTGCGTGTCCCAGAGAAAGCCCCATTCTCTACAAAGATGCTGGGGGGGAGGGAGAGGGAAGCTCATACTGAATCCTTTTCACTGCCTCTGGCCCAGGACCAGAAGCCCCCTAGCCCTGGGCTCCAGTTGTGCCCCCCTGCCACCCCTGGACACAGGCAGCTGCCCAGGGCCTCATAACAAGAGGCATGTTGCTAGGAAAGCACCCACACCGCTGGCCAGTGCTGGGCTACTTGCCATGGGCTGCTGAGAGGGGTGTTGTCCCCGGCACCTGTGCTCTGGCTACCCTGATGCCTCCTTGCAGAGGACTCTGAGCTATGTTGGCAGCAACCCATGCCTGCCCTCAACAAAAGGGCAGGTAAGGGAAGGAGCAGGTGAGGACCTGCTGGGCTGTGGAGCTGGCTGCAAGGGGTGGAGAAGTGGTGTGTGCCCGGGTCCTCTCTCGCAGCACACCTGCTTGGGCTCAGTGCCAAGATGGGGAGTGGGGTTCACTCAGCACCTCTCCCCTGTCAAAGCTCACCCGCTGTGGGGAGCACATCCCTGGGGACCCGACCCAGATGACTGGGAGCCTTCTGGGAAGGGCTGGGGGTTGGCAGGGCTCCCATGGGAGGAAACCCGCTGTGCGCCTGCATCCCACCACCCCGCCGAGTTGTGCGTCAGAGGCCCCAGACTGCTGACGAGAGCAAAAGGCTGTGTTAGAGGGAAGCCAAGTCAGGGACTCGGTTAGCGCTGAGTGCACTCAGTCACCGGGGCAGTTTCCTTTTGGTGAGTAGCATCGATCTCGCCTGGCTCTGTGCCATGGGCATGGCTATACATGAATGGAGGGGACAGATCCTGCCCCCGCCCCCCCATTTTGCTAGACAGGCTCTGCACAGAAGGAACCAGGCCGGCACGACACTGCGGAGAGGCTGGGCAGGGTGGAGTCCCCAGCTGATTTCACTTCTGCACTGTGCACAGGAAATGCACACAGAGGACCCAGAGCCGGCTCTTGGCACAGTGAGCGTGCGTGCAGGGGTGGGGGTGGAGGGGGTGGGGGGACAGGAGCTGCCGAGCCTCACAGCTGCCCCGGCTCAACGCCAACCCCTTCCAGACCCCTTTCAATGGAACCAGGCCCAAGTGCCACGGGCCGCTGGCCGGCCACTGGTGGAAGGGTAGATTCATTTGCACCACTGGGTTCATGAATATAAGCAGGACCAGGAGGAAATGCATCGCCCTGTCACCTTACAGCCACGGAGCTGCATCGGCACGAAGCCCCGTCCTCGGCAGCCTGCTATGAGGGGGGTGAAAGGAGGACTGCCTGGATCTCGGGTTGCAGTGGAAAGCATGGCCCTACCACCCCCATAATGGCCACGGCATCATCAGGGAACAGAGGTGATGTCATGGGGAGGGGAAGAAAGAGGAACCAGCAGAGCAAGATTTAACAGTGCCTGGGTGTCCTGTGTTCTCCCTGCCGTGATTGCTGGGCTCAATACGTCCAGGCCCACGTGAATGAGAATAACAACAAACTTCAACTGTGGAGCAGTAAGCAACCTCTGCAGACCCTTGCTGTATCCCTGTGTCCATCTCAGTGTCTGTCTCTCTGTCTTTCTGTGCCCCATCCCACCCCTCCCTGCCCCTAGCTAGAGCCACCCAGGTCCTCAGACTCCTGTTCCCCCCACCCAGTCCTCCCCCTGTCTTCAGGGGCTCAGCCCCTAGGACTGAGTCCCCTTCATCCCAGCTCAGTTGGGGCTGAGCCTGAAGCCCCCTCCCCCCCATCCCCTGCCCCCCATCCCCCATCCCCCAGCTTACTGGAGCAGCATTGACCATGGAGACATGAGCTATGCCCTCTCTCCAGGCTGCACATACACAGGCAGCCCTCCCACCCCACTGCAGGGCCACTAGGTATTAGGGACACCCAGCACCTTAGCAAAGGGGGTGTGGAGAGACAGCCTGCTATCCCCACATGGCCCTGGCAGCTCTGTGCTGGTGAGGCAGAGCAAGGAGCTGGGCTCAGACCGCTCTCCCACCTAACAGGGACCCTGTGTGGGGTGGTGGCAGGGGCTGAGCAACTCTGTGTGGGGGTGGGATGCCCGGGAGGGCACCAGGAAACAGAACCAGCTGTGCCCAGCACAGCTTTCACTCGGCGCTGGATAAGGGCAGCTCTGATCCTGGCTCTACACAGCACAGTAGAAACCAGGCTCAGAGGCTGCATCTACACATGGCTGCCCCAGGTCTGTCCAGGGGTAATCCTGCCCACTCAGGTGGCACCAAGGGACTGCCGTGGGGAGCCGCAGGGGGAAGCTAGGGGCAGAAGCACTCGGTACAGGCACCCACCAGCAGCGGCAGGGCTGCCTGTGCCTTCCTGGTCCCTGGCACACAGGTGCAAGGGGTGACCCCTCACCCTGAATTCAACCCACTTTCCCGTGCAGTTTGGGGTAAGCCACAACACAGGCTCCCAGTGACCGCTATGGCATGGGACAGTCGTGTGCCCAACCTGTGCTTCATTCATGTACCATGCACTGTACCACTCCTTGGCTGCCCCTTTGGGAGCCCCTGGGACCAGAGACTCCTGAGCTACCACTGGGGCTAGCACCCGCTGCTCAGGCCCACCCCCTCTCTTGTGCAAATGCAAGCCGGGCACTGCTTAGCAAGCATTGCTAGGGTGATGCAATGGCTCCTTGCTATGCAAGGTGCAAAGCCAGGATCTTGGGGCATGCTCAGAGCAACCCCTTGCAAGCCAAGGTGGTGGAGAATACGCCTGCCACGCCTGCCACTATCAGATAGCATCTCAATCCTGGCTCATCCCAACGCTCCCTGAGCAGAGTTGTATAAACTCAGGCACCCGCTGCTGTCCTTATGGGAATGGGGTCACAGCAACCCTGGGCACAGAGATCTCCCCTGGCCCCTCATTCGGGTCCCAGCTTCACAGGGTCGAGATGCCGGGTTGTGTGGAGAAGCCTCATGCTGCAGAGAGCTGTGCGTGTGCCCGAGCTCTGCTGAGCAACACCCCGGCGTAGCGCTGAGGGGCGTTGTGGCTGGGTGGAGCTCGTTCAATAGCAGCTAAAACTAGTCCTGCCTGCTCAGCTCTTATATATTTATCCTGGCTGCTTCCCAGCTTGGAGGATAAACATCCCAGCTTCTCCCTGGAAGCTGGGCTGGGTGCACTAGCATTCCCCTTTATTCCCAGCCACTGTGCAAGCTTGGCTGCTGGAGGCTAAAGAGCTACTGCGCCCCAGCCCAGAGGTGGCTGCATTGCATTGATGGGTGAATAACTTCTCATGTCTATTTAGGTCCTAAACACCACCAGTGGCCACTGGCATGGTTCTGAGCTGACCCTGAGGGCTGGATGTCATGTCCCACGGTAGCCCACCCCCTCTGCACATGTGGTACTCAGCCCCACACCTAGACACCTGACCCAGCTTTGTCTCAAGCTGATAGCCCCTCAACTAACACGCATCCAAAATAGCAGCTGCCTACAACAGGGCTGGCCTCTGAGACCCCTGGGGACTCGGATAAGACATGAGGAGCCACTGATTTTCATGGAGCAGTGGATTGATCAGAGAGAAGCACCTAGAGACCGCTGCACAGGACCTGGGCACCGGGCCCATCAATGCTTGACCCTACTCACTTGGCTTGCTACTTCCTGGGTCACCCATGCCAAGGAAACAGAGGTGGCCAAAGTAATAGGAGTGATGGGGCATGGACGCAAATCCTGGCGGGGCAAACAACAAGAGCAAATTCTGCCCTGTTGAGTTGTGGCTTGTCACAGAGTCACTAAGGGAGCAGGGGAGCCGATCTGGCTGGAGGTTTTCACCACTCTATACCACGGGTGGGCAATTATTTTGGGCGGAGGGCCACTTACCGAGTTTTGGCAAGCTATTGAGGGCCGCTGGAAGTCCCGCCCTCTAACCCCTGACCTTTGCCACCAGAAGTCCCTCCCCTTGCCCTTGGAAGCACACCTTTCAGCAAGGGGTTTTGCCATCTTGGAACCACAATATACCAAATTATATTCTAAAAAGTGATCATCTACAACATTCATTACTTAGAGTTCAAAAAGATATTTTTGACTTGATTTACATGTGTTTGTGTAGTGAACACAGAGGCAATCACACAATAGCTTAAAATGAAGTCTTACTATTGTATACTGGCGGGCAAGCGGGTGGGAATAGGTTTGTGGGGGGCTGTGGGTATGTGGGTACGTGGGGGAGTGTGTGGGTCTGTGAGCATGGGGGTGTGTGGATATGTGGGGTGTGGGGGGATGGGGTTTGTGGGTGATGTATGTGGGGGAGGGTGGCTGGAGTGTGTGAGGGGGTGGGGGTCTATTTGTATGTCAGTGCGAGGGGGGGAGCAGGTGGATGTGTATGGTGGTGTGTGTGTGTAGGACTCACCCTACCAACACACACACACACGGGCTGTATGTAGCTTCAGTCCCTAATTCGATTCGGTGGAGATTCGACCCGATTTGGTGGCTGAATCTCTGAATCCAAATTGAAACAGGAGACCCTTTAATCTCTCTGATTCGATTCAGAGAGATTCAGAAAGATTCGATGATTCAGACATAGACACAGCTTTAAATGGTTTTTCTACATACCTCAAGCTAGCAGGGGCTCATGAACACTGAGATGCTGGGGCACATGGAGTGTCCCACAGGAGCGCCGGGGGCTCCCCAGTGCACTCGGCAGCAGACCCAGAACTGGACCAGAAGCACTTCCAGTCCGCTTCTGGGTCCACCAGGGAGCAAGCAGGGGTCTCCCCTGTGCCCCCCCAGCTAAGTGACTGGTACCTCCTGGGTCTGGGGGGCCTCCAGCATGCTCCCCAGTGGACCCAGAAGTACTTCCAGTCCACTTCTGGGTTCGCCACCAAGCATGTGGGGGGGGGGCCCCCACACTCCTGTGGGATGCTCCACCTGCCCCAGCATCACAGCATTCACAAGCCACATCTGATACCTTGAAGTATGTAGAAAAAACATTTAAAGCTGTGTCTATGTCCGAATCACGGATTCTCCGAATCAGAATTGAATCTTCAGATTGAATTGAATTGAGACAGTGATCCAAATCAACTAATCGAATCACTGTCCCCAATTTGGACCAAATCCAAATTAAATATGGCCCATTTCACACACCCCTAACACACACACTCTGTCTCTCCTTGCACACACACACATACACACTCTGTCCTTCCCTTCCTCTGTGTGCGTGCGCGCGCGCGCGCGCGCACGCACCCACGCACGCACGCACGCACGCACGCACACACACACACACACACACACACACACCCCTCCTGCTCCTGGTCCTGGGGTACTGGCATGGGCCCCATGCTCCTGCAGTCCAGCGATGCAGCCAGGAGCCGTGTAGTGCCAAAGCAGCGGCCGGCAGGAAAGCAGGGAAATGGCTGAGGATGAGGTGGGTCTGGGCTGCTGGGTCCTGCTGCCAGCTCCCCTTCTGTCCTACTGTCCCTGGCTCCTGTCATCTTTGACAGGCAGCCTTGAGTAGATAAATATTAATTTTCTAAATTTTTTAGGGGCCCTCTCGGCCAGATAGAATGGTCTGGTGGGCCCGATCTGGCCCACGGGCTATATTTTACCCACCCCTGCTATATATGTACATCCACCCCGAGCCCGTCTGCATAGGGTGGGAAAGACTTCTAAATAATGCTAATGGTATTATCAATAACTACAAGAGCAACATTATTATTATTACTGTTATTGTTATTAATAAGAACAATGATGATGATGATGATGATGATGATGAAATGTGCTGAATTTGCTGAACTGTTTTTGACAAGAAAACTTTTAAAAAATGAGAAAGTGGGAATGTCTGGGCGGAGGTCCTTGACTACAAACCAAAGCTGATTTATTAGCCTGTAAACAAGATTTTTTGGACTGGAAATTTACCAACATTTAATTTTTTTAAAATCTGATCCGTTTCATTTGGGGTTGAAGAAACATTTTGGTTGATCGCAAATTGTCGCTGCTGTTGTTGCTGTTATGTTATGCTAGGCCATATCATATCATATCATATCATATCATATCATATCATATCATATCATATCATATCATATCATGCTACACTACACTTTATTGCATCACATCACATCACATCACATCACATCACATCACATTATATTATATTATATTATATTATATTATATTATATTATATTATATTATATTATGCTATGCTTTACTGCATCGCATTACATTACGTTGTATTATATCATTCCCCCCACAACCTGAAAAAAGCCTGCCCTGCGTTCAAAACTTGTCTAAAACTACCCCAGCCCAGCAGCTGATCCAATAAAAGATACCCCCCTCTGCCCCCACCCCCTCGAATCCTTGCCTCTCACCTGTTTCCTGGAAAGGAATCGTATCACTACAGTGCTACCACACTTCCCTCCCCCCACCCTGCCCTCCCTCTCTCACTTTGAAAAGGAAACTGGTGCATTTCCTGGTGCAGGTCCCCGGGAACCCAGCGTGAGCTGGTTTTTCAGCCTGTTACTCGGGTAGCTGGGGTCACACCCAGGCGACTGAGCGTGGGGCCTCCAGACCCAGGAGGCCGATTGTGGGAGCAGTGTCCTAAGGAAGCTGCTGCAGCAGGAGGCTGCAGCTCCGTGCACTGCCTGCTCCTGGCCCTAAGGGCCACAGGGCGGTCGCAGTGGGGGGATCCTGCTGCAGCCCCGGTGTGGGGAACACCAGGCCAGAGGGGTCCTGAGAAGCAGCATTGTTGGAAAGCTGCTG
Organism: Alligator mississippiensis; assembly: GCF_030867095.1. Classification (NCBI taxonomy): domain Eukaryota; kingdom Metazoa; phylum Chordata; order Crocodylia; family Alligatoridae; genus Alligator; species Alligator mississippiensis. The sequence goes on along the minus strand of NC_081838.1, from coordinate 20,728,529 downwards.
CCAGGGCCTAACTCTGCTCGGGCAGGGGCAGGGTGGCGTCTCTAGCTGAGGTTCACACCCAGTTTTCGGGACCTGCTTCCCCCGCACTGCCTCTGACCCCAGGTTGCTCACAGAAGCCAGAGCTCACAGCCTGCCACTTGCTGCCTGGGGCCCAGGTTAGCATCGTGGCCTCTTGGCAGCTCTACCAGGGTTAGAGAGCCTGACCGTGCCAGGCGCTGCAGTGAGACACAGGGCCTGGATGGGCGGTGACCTGCTCCTGGCACTGCTGTGCCGACCATTGGGCTCGAAACCACAGCCTGGGGCAGCCTCCGGATGAGGCCGTTTTGCAGCATTCACCCAGAGGATGCTGTGGGACGCAGGCTGCCCCTTGGCAGGGGCTGACGTCACGCAGCAGCCCTGGGCGCAGGCTCAGCTTCCCCATCCTTGCCCCGGGTGTTTACTTTGCACCTCCGCCTGGCGCCCAGCTCGTTTCCCTTCGGCAGCCTGAGCGCTTGCTTAATCAGTACTGAGGCAACCGCCTACACCAGCCGTGCCCAGGCCTCCCCCCCGGCTTCTCTCCCTGCCCGCAGAGCCGTGGTCATGGTGGCTGTGCCCAGGCACCTCCTTGAGGGCACCGCTGCCACATCAAAGCTGAATGCTGGGGACAGGGGCCCGTGGCAGTGGCACAAGGGCTCCATCCCCGCAGGGGTCAGTGGCCACCAGGTGCAGGGACAATTGCTGCCGTGCACGGGGCAACGGGCTGGCTCCAGCCCAGCTCTCCCTATGCAAGCCCTCAGGGGCACCCCAAGCTGGGAGGGGTTGTGGGGACAGGGAAGGGGGACTGGGGAGGGGAAGGTTAATTTCTGTGGGTTCATGGCCTGGCATCGGGACCCTGGCAGCCACAGTGGCAAGGGTGCTGGTGGATCGGTGCAGTGGGCATCACCTCCTCAAGTGCCTGCTCCAGGGCCGAGAGGCCAGGGCTGGAGGCTGAGCAGCACCCCTGGAGCAGCTGCAGGGATCCCAGCAGCACCCTGCAAGCTGGCCCAGTCACAGCAAGCTGGGCCCAATGGCCAGAGCCCCAGCACCCACCTCTGCCCCCAGCACCCTGCTGGCCCCCTGGGACTCCAAGGGCGGGGGTTTCCCAAGCACCCAGCTGCCCACGGACTGTCTTGTGAGACCCAAATCATTGGCTCCATTAACTCCAGTGGAGCAGAAACTACAGCTGAACCCCTGCCTGCATTTCCTGAACTGGCCGGAGCTGACACGTGGGGTGAGGGCCAGGCCCACCCGCGGCGCTGAGCCCCCAGCAAGCCTCAGTTCATTTCTCCAGCGGGTGCAAAGAGCCTGGAAGTGCTCTCAAGGGGCCAAGCCCAGCTTGGTGTTGAAACATCCTGCCCAGTTGTTGTCCTAACCGCACAGGTTTAGATAGACGGCGCTGCAATCAAAGCCGCGGGCAGCGCTCTGCCCCCAGCCTGGCATTCGGCTGTGGCAAAAAAAAATTAAAATCACTTGATCCCAAAGCTTCCCCCTACTCCGACTGGCTGATCACTTGGAAAGGATCTGTTTCCAGGCCAACCGGAAGCGGGGTCTCCTGTTGTCAAGTCTGGCTCTGTCCCCGAGTCCGGGCCCTGGATCCCAGTACAGTCCTAGCTGACAAGAGATCCCAGGAGAGCCCACCGGAGCAGCCCGTGGCTTCGCCCCAGCCTGCACCGCTCCATGGACTCGCCAGGGTGCTCGGCCCTGCCCCGAGAGAGGAAGGGAAACCAGGCCTGCCCCATGACGGCACAGCAGCCGCTTCCCCCAGCTTTTGTTTTGATTGGCCGGACACTTTGAAAGGATCCCTTTCCAGAACCAAGCCCTGCATGGATCACAGCACGGGATCAGCCCTGGCCCCATTGCATGGAGGGCTGCAGAGGGGAGCCCCACAGCATAGCATCTCACCCCTCCCTCCCATCCCCCAGCTCAGCAGGTCCACTTCCTGCCTCCACACTTCATCCCCAAAACCCTCCCTGGTCCCAGGGCCCGCCAGGCTGTGCTGGGCAGAGGATGGCAGCTGATCCTCGCTGCTGCACACTCTGCCTTGTGGTTTCCTGCCGTTATCTGTCATCCCAAATGGGCTCCAGCTAAATCAGTGCGGAGAGCTCCCCAGGCCTGGCTGCCCCTGCTGCTCGCTGGGCAAATCCAGGCTCTAGCCCTGGAAGTCCAGGGCATCCTGAGCTCTCGAATTCATGTTGCACCCCCGGGGTCCGCTCCCTCATGGGCAGGCTGCAATTAGCAGGCACCAAGCCATTGACAAGCCCCACAAGGCCTGCAGCTGAGCGTGTCTTGCAGGGCAGGATGAGGGAGGTCTGGAATGATGCCAGGGTACCAGTCACCCCCCACTGTGCCAGTGTACGGCACTACACACCCGTGATAGCAGGCAGTGCTGCAGCCCCCCCAGGAGCACGGCTCCGCAGCGGGCGGATGCGCCCAGAGAACCTACGGCTGCAACGGCCCAGGGAGGGGCGAGCTGCAGGCGGGCACGCCAGCCCCTCCAGGCTTGCCCAGCCCCACCGAGCCCCCAGCAACCGGTGCCGGGGCAGCGAGGAGCGCAGCGGCCCCATTCTCTCAAGCATCCCTGGATGACTTCCTGCTTCGCCCCGCAGGGCCGGGCGAGAACCGTGAAAGCAAGCCACCCGCTTACCTTCCTGGCCCGACTGCTGCAGGTGCTCCAGCAAGTCGCAGCCGAAGACCCGGTCCTTGGCGGCCCCTTTCCGCCGCACCTTCTGCCGGGCTTTCAGGGCAAGAGACATGGGGGCAGGCGGGCGAGCAAGCAGGAGCCCCCGGGACCCCGGCTCTAGCACTCAAGTCCCAGCCCTTTGTGCTCCCAGGGCCACCTGGCGCATGGGGCCTGTGCAGCAGCTGGGTGACAGGAGTCTCAGGCCCCGGTGCCGCCCATGGCCGCCATCCACACACCGCCCCACGCACTTCCTTAGAGCCACCCCATCGCAGCTGTCAATCCACTGGGTCCAGGGAGAGAGTGCAGGTCGGCAGCCAAGGTGCACGCCCAGCCCCGGTCGGCCAGGCGCCCATGGATGGGCGGCACAGCGCGGTGGTGGCCCCGGCAAGAGGAAGCTGGCGGGCCCCGGGGCCCTGACGTAGCGCTGGTTGCGCTGTTGCACGCCAGCGCTGCTGGGGCCAGGGACCCAAACCGGCAGGAAGTGAGTCTTGCTGCCTCTGCACCCGACTTCCTGCTCAAAGCATCTCCCAAACCACAAGGAGCAAAGCAGAGACTGCACAAGTGCGCTCGCACATGCGTGCATGTGCACATGCATGCAGGGAGCCTGGTGCACACCCAAATTGACACATGCATCACACCACAGAGCTGAAGGGCTCCCCCACCTCCCCCACACACACACAGGTGCACAATCCCATTTGCACACATGGCCCACCTCCCCAGGAAACAGGCTCCAAAGCTGACATGTATGCATGGACACACACACAAGGGCACAACCCTATCTGGACACATGGCCCAACTCCCCAGGAAACAGGGTCCAAAGTGGACATCTGATGGAAGAGAGGACACCCATTTCTTGGGGCAGTGCCCCCCTCTGAACGGGTGCTTGCGCTCCATACTCCTGCCAGGAGCTGGTGCTTTGGAGCCCAGAGAGCCCTGCAGGGCATATCCCAGTCACACAGACTAAGGTGGGGAGGGCAGGAGCCTGGAGGACATGTCCCTAGGAGATGTCCCTAGGAGATATCCCTGGCCCTAGGATGCTTATGCACTGACCTCCAGTCCCCATGGTGACAAGGCTGCAAAAAGGCATCAGCACAGCCTTGCACCCGCACGTTGGAGGGTTGAGTTCAGTGTGGTCTGGCTGACCGCGAGGTCTGGCAGCCTGCAAACAGAAGTATGGAAGTCCTGCCTTGCAGCCCATGGAGAAAGCTGCCACTCATCCCTGAGTCTGGGTTAGGCTGTGCCTTTGGCCTCCAGCCTTCCCCGGTCCCCTCTGTTCCCTGTAGGGACCTCACAGCTCTGGCTGCCTCTAGGTTCAGTCGTCCTGTTCCAGGCTCCCCTGACCTCTGGAAAGCCCATTGCTACGTGGGACAGGGCAAGACACGCTGACAGGGGCCTGCAAGACAACAGTCCTGTTGCTGCTGACACAGGCACCACCTGGGCAGCATCCAACATGGGGCGGCTGTATCAGCACCTGCTATGCCGTGTTTGCCAGGCATTGGTCTCTGCCCCATCTCACGCCAGCAGTGAGGGCTAGAGGGGCACAGGTCACACCAGCAAGGACAGCAGCACTGGAACACAAAGTCACACCGCAGGGCATGGGTACAAACGTCACCTGCCCCCAGTGCCCCACAAAACTCCACAGACACATGCTCCCCATATATGTGCAGCATCGCGTGCATGCACTCAGCGTGCCCTTGCAGATACATGGCTGCCTGTGCACACCTCCTGGCACAGTTCATCTCTGCCCTTCCTTGCCACCTCCTCTGACCTCTCCTGACCCAGCCTGCCTGTGGTACCAGGGGATGGGCAGAAGGGGTTAACACATCAGCACCAGGGGTCAAAGGGGGTTTTATTTACAAAACCAGCAGTGCACGTAACAAAACAGGCGGCGTGGCCTCCTCCTATACATCTATATACACATGGGTAGGATGCTATATACACACATTTACAGAACATAGTCTGCCCGACAGCACCCAAGACACGCCCCAGCATGCAAGCAAGCCAGTGATGCGCCCCAATGCTGACCCGGGCTCTGCTTAGGGGTCTCCAGGCACGGCCTTTCCTTCCCTGCTAGCCATGCATGGCTCACACCAGGGCCCTGGAAGCCGAGGGTTTTCTAAGTGCAGCTCTGCTGACACCAGCTTTGGAGACCTGAATCCCGAGGGCCAATTTCAGGCAGGGGTTCAGTAAAGGGTTCAGGCAGGGGTTCAGTAAAGGGTTCAGGCAGGGGTTCAGTAAGCCAAGGAAACCGAAGGGGACGATCCAGCCTCGTGCTTCAGGGCACCAGCTCCTGCCACAGGGGTCAGGATGTTGCGTGCACACGACGTGGCAGCACAGGGCAGGCACCGTGTGCAGTCTGAGTGAGCAGGCCCACAGACAGGTGGGACATTATCCCAGCCCCTCTGCGGCGGCAGGGAGGAAGCAGCCGGGCAGCTTGGTGTTCATGAACGAGGATCAAGATAAATCTCCTAACGGGTTCTTGGATGGTCATCAGAGGGACACCAGCCCTCCAACCGTGGATGCTGACTTGGTGCAGAGTCACTTGGATGGACTGGATGCGTTTCAGTCGGCAGACCCGGATGAGCTGCATCCGAAGGTACTGAAGGAATTGGCTGGTGTCATAGCAGAACCACTGGCACAGCTGTTTGAGCGCTCATGGTGCTCGGGTCAGGTCCCAGAGGACTGGAAAAGGGCCAATGTGGTCCCTATTTTCAGGAAGAGAAGGAAGGAGGATCTGAGCAATTATAGGCCAGTTAGCCTCACCTCCATCCTTGGAAAAGTCTTCGAAAAGATTATTAAGGATCATATTTGTGGGAGTTCAGCAGGAAAAATAATGCAGCAGGGCAACCAGCATGGATTCATAGCAGGTAGATCATGTCTGACTAATCCGGTTTCATCTTACGACCAGGTCACAAAATGCTTGGATGCAGGAGTAGAGGTGGATGTCATTTTCCCGGATTTTAGGACGACCTTCAATATGGTATCTCACCCCATTCTCATAAATAAATTAAGAGGCTGTGACTTAGATGTTTACACAGTCCGGTGGGTGGCAAATTGGCTGGGGGGTCACACTCAGAGAGTGGTAGTAGACGGGTCGGTATCAACCTGGAAGGATGTGGGCAGTGGGGTCCCACAGGGCTCGGTCCTTGGACCGATACTCTTCAATATCTTCATTAGTGACTTGGATGTGGGCGTGAAGTGTACTCTGTCCACGTTTGTGGATGATTTTAAATTGTGGGGTGAAGTGCGCACTCCAGACAGTAGGGAACAATTGCAGGCAAACCTGGATAGGTTAGAAAAGAGGGCAGCACACAATAGGATGCATTACAAGGACAAGTGCAGAGTGCTGCACCTAAGATGCAAAAATATCCAGCACCCCTCCTGGCTGGGAAGTGACCCTCTCAGCAGCACAGAAGTGGAAAGGGATCTTGGAGCCATTGTGAACTCCAAGATGAACAGGAGTCATCAGTGTGATGAAATCATCAGCAAAGCTAGCCAGACTTTATCATGCATCAGCAGATGCATGATGAATAGATCCAAGTAGGTGATCCTTCCCCTCAATGCAGCACTGGTCAGACCGCAGTTGGAGTACTGCGTCCAGTTTTGGGTGCTGTACTTCAAGAAGGATGTGGATAGCCTTGAGAGGGTCCAGAGGAGGCCACTCATATTGGTTAAGGGTTTGCAGGTCAAGCCCTATGAGGAGAGGCTGAAGGACCTGGACCTCTTCAGCCTCAGCAAGAGAAGACTGAGAGGTGATTTTGAGGCTACCTACAAATTCATCAGGGGGACACAGCAAGGGATTGGAGATGCTTTGTTCACTAGGGTACCTTTTGGGGTAACAAGGAGCAATGGTCACAAACTGACAGAGAGCAGATTTAGGCTAGATATCAGGAAGAACTTCTTCACGGTGAAAGTGGCCAAATCCTGGACTGGGCTTCCAAGGGAGGTAGTGCTCTCCCTACCTTGGGGGTCTTTAAGAGAAGGCTGGACAGGCATCTGGCTGGGGTCATCTGACCTCAGCACTTTTTCCTGCCCCAGCAGGGCGTCGGACTCGGTGATCTGTTGAGGTCCCTTCCGACCCTAACATCTATGAATCTACCCTACCCCCCGCCCCCCAGTGACACTAGCAGCCCCTGGGGAGGGTCAGAGCCCAGATGAGATGGGCCAGGCTGTGATCCTGGCCTGTGTGGATACAAGTGACCATGCACCTCCCCAGCTAGATTTACCAGCTCTCAGCCCCTCACTGGGGCACACCCTCAACTGGCTGCGTGGTGAGCTCCCAGGGATTGTGAGGATCCTTCGCTCTGAAATCAGCAAAGCACCAGGCAGGCCCATGCGATAAATAAGGCAGCAGGGGAAGGTGGGAGGCACTGGGTGATGGCCCCTCATGGCCTGGGGCTGGATCGTCTCTGCAGAGGGGACCCATGTCAGTCCCTCCCATTGCCCTGTAACTCTCCCCACCGGGCATCGTGGCCAGGGAACGGGACACTTCAACCCCCACATGCTCCCCAGCCCCTCTGCGGTGGCAGGGAGGAAGCAGCTGAGGACATGCAACCAGACCAGGGGATCGGGGAAATGCTGAGATTGTGAAGCAAAGCCATGCCCTGCCCTGCCAGCACCAGGGACTCACAGGGCTCAGTGCCAGCAGGGACAAGGAGGCAAGCTTTGCTCTCTCCCAACAGGCTGCAGGGCTGCTGGGGACTCCGGAGAGGACTAGGAGCCTGGGACAGAGCTGCCACGTGGTTGTGAGGCTCTACACATAGCCTGGCTCCCACCCACAAAAGCCCCTTGCCCTGGTCAGTGCTGACTGTGGGTATTCCCAGGCAGGGACGTCTGGCATGAGGGTGCACTTGGGACCCCTGGGCTCTCTAGGGCTATTCTGCATGAGCCAGAGCACGGTGGGACAGACATGGCCCTGTCCCTGTCCCCCTGGTCCCTCCCACACAGCAGCCCACTGGAGGAGGCTGAGCTGCCTGTTACTGTCAGAGGATGCTGGGTGACTCCACACCCTGCCCAGTCCTTGGATGCCTAGGTTCAAATCTTCAGGCCACAGCAGGGACCCCCTCTCCCCAGTCCCAGGGACTGAGGGAGCACAGCTGGGTCTGGCCAGCACCTGGGACTGGATGCCAGGACTGTGGCAGGCTGGGGGGCCGTGGGGAGCACTGGGCAGCCCAGCCCGGCTGGGACTTGGAGGCCTTGCGAGGTGATGCTAGGCATGGCAACCTGGGAGTGGGAGCCCAGCAGCCCAGGGAAAGGATTGCTGGCCCTCGTGTTCATCACAGCCCAGCTGTGAGCGGTGCCAGCGCTGCCCGCGGAGGGGCTGCCAGTGGGGCACAGCTCCAGTGTCTCTTTTCCTGGAGGCAGTGGGAGACGCAGAAGCTTACCCACCCCTCACATGTACTCCCCACCCCTTGCTAGCCTGGGGTCTCTTTGGACAGGGGCCTGGTCCCATGGGCCACCCAGCCTGTGGCTGATACTCATGTAGCATCCTGATGGTCTCCTCCATCCACCCCAGGGAGCCCTGGGGCAGCTCAGAGCCCCATCCCCTGCCAAGGCGGGCACAGCCCCACTGCCAGAGGAGCACGAGATGCCCCAGCCCTGCCCCAGGGGTGGCTCCCCTTGGGGTGAAGGCAGAACAGACTGGAGAGCAGAGTCAGTGCAGGCCCCCAGGCTGGAGGCAGAGGCAGGCTGGAGCAAGGGGCAGGCCAGAGGGGACTCCACGTTGGCCAGGGTCCCGGGTCCCACAGTTAGCACCCGCGCCCCTGCATCCAAAGCCCATCCCAGCTGTTTGTACAAGGCCCAGGCAGAGGTGTGTGGGGGCTCTGGGGGCATGTGTGCCCAGCCCCCGGCACCGCAGGGCAGGTGAGTCCATGCCCGCAGCCGTGCTCACACCAGGTGGCCCCGGCCATTGATGTAGATGCCATTGGTGCTGGGCTTGGCCCGCAGCGTGCCGTTCTCCTGGATGAAGTGGGTCATGGCTTGCTTTATGGTGTCGCCATTGCGCTCCTCCTCCTCCTCCTCCTTCATGTCCTTGTACTCAGGGGTGGGTGCCGGGGCGGCTGGCACGTCCGTCTGCGTCTCGATCTCCCGTACTGTCGACAGCGTGGAGTAGCTGCGTCCTTCTGCCTCCTCGCTCTGCATGGGGGAGATGGGTCATGAGACTGAGGTGGGGGCACCCTCCTCTCCCCATGCAGCCCCTGGGAGGGAGGGCTCTCTTTTTCCAGGGCACATCCCCTTCTGCTGAGCTCTCAGCTATCAGGCCCCAAAGGTACCCGTCATCCGGTTGTACCCGCCCAGGCTGCAGGGGTTGTGTAACACCAGCCCAGGCACTCACAGCCCCCAGCCAGGGCTGCAGGGACTAGGTGGGGGCACAGGTCTGGGATCATCGTTGGTTTGCAAAGTTGTGTCCCAAGACCTGCCTGAGGCTGGCACATGACAGCGGGGCACAGGCCTGTCCTGTAGGCCAGGGGGTGGGACAGCGTGTTGCCCTTGCATGTGGGAGATGGTCACGAGAGTGACAGAGGCCAGAGCGCAAGAGTACCTGTCACAGCAGTGGGAGAATGCCTCTATGAGCAAGTGTGCATGCGAGTGCGTGTGTGCAGACATGCACACATGAGCAGGAGGATGAGCATGGGCAAGCATGTTTGTGTCAGGCTGTGCATACATGAGCAGGTATGAAGTGTGAGCAAGCACACACATGTACATGTATGTGAGGATGTGCACACATGCACATATAAGCAGATGTAAAGTGCATGCATGCATGTGGGACCATGCACACATGGGATGGTGTATGTGAGCAAATGTGCACATGTGCATGTACGTAAATACATGTACACATGTACATATGACCAAGTGTAACATGTTAGTATGTGTGTGCGCACGCATGCATATGTATGTGTGAGGCTGTGCACACATAAGCAGGTGTGCAATGTGAGCAAGCATGTGTGTGTAAACACACGTGCGTGAGGGCAGGTTTACATGAGTAGGGTTGCGAGTGGGAGCAAGTATGTGAAAGCATGGGGAGCGGAGGTAGCATGTGAGTGGATGTATGTGGAGTGGATGTGTGTGACTGATCATGAGTGTGTGTGTACGCATGTGTGAGAGCACATGGGCGCAAGCGAGAAGGGGGCACAGCCCAGGTCACTGAGCGCTTGCATGGCACCGAGCCGCCTGCTTTCCTCATTGCCCCTAGGGGCAGGCTGAGGCCCTATGGAGCCTTATGAGCTGGGTGTGGCCTTGGGCAGGAGGGTGGAGGGCATGGGAGCCCTCCCCAGGGGCCTAGCAGGGAGTAGGTTCAAGGCTGGGGCAGTGGGAGCCCGTTGGAGGAGGGGTTTGGGGGGGCAGCGCCCAGCTCACCAGGACAGAGCAGACACTGGTGCCCTGCAGGCTGTCACCGCGCAGACTGCCCTGCCGGCTGTCTCCTCGCAGGCTGCCCTGCCGGCTCTCCCCACGCAAGTGCAGCATCTCCTCAGTCTGGAAATCACAAAGGGCAAGACAGGGTAGCAGGTGCCCAGTCCCCCTAGACCAGCCCCAGCATCCCAGCTCTCCCCACAGGCCCCGTCTGTCTCCCTGCTGGGTGTTGCATGCTCTCTACAGCTGCACAGCATGTGCACAGCCCAGCACACACTGCCCCCAGCTGCTCTGACCCAGATGTAGCCTGTGACTGTGCCAGCTGCTGAGAAGGTCCCTGCACGTGGGCAGAGGGGCAGCCCCAGGCTGCCCATACCAGCTACTGCCCCTGGGAACCCTGTGGGCCGCGGTACCAGACGCTAACCTCATGTGTGGCTACCCAGGGCAGATGCCAGGCACTGACAGTGGGACACTGGGCACTGCAACTGTCAGCACGGAGCAAATGCAAATATATGCAAATAGGCATGCAGATCAGGGCAGACTCTGAGGACCCCACTGAGCTTGCCATTCCCACCCTTCATGCCGCTGGCCCATCCCCAGGCCAGCCTGCGTTCTTGCCCGGCTGGGCAGCACTTCCAGTCACGTGCAGCAAGCAGGGATGGAGCCTGCTATGGGGACAGGCCCGGCCTGGGCCAACAGACTTCCCTGGGCCAGCGTGGCCTCACCTGGTTCCTTGTGTCAGTGCTGTGGCTGGAGTGCAGGCGCCGGATGGAGTTCTCCCTTGTCAGTGTCAGCTCCTCCTCGCTGCCAGGCAGAGTCAAGGCAGAGCATGAGAGGCCTGGCTTGGCCCCCACGCCCGCACCCGTGCATGGAGCTCAGGGGTTGCTTGGGGCTGAGTGGCTCTCCCTGCTTCAAAGCTACACCTGAGCAACTCCCAGCTCCTCCATTCAGTGGGCAGTGGATGGCACAGGGATGCCCAGGGCTCGTTGCCCCCCAGTCACAGGTTTAGGCAGGATCTGATCCTGTAGGGAGGCCAGGGCAAGGGCCAATGGTGGAATCTGTGGAGCTGGGACCTTGGACACAGGTCTGTCCCAGCCACACTCCTGGGAGACAAGCTTCCTCGCAGGAAACACCTTTAGTGGACCTAGACCTTACCAGCCCTCACTGACAAGAGCAAAGCCAGTTTGGATGGAGCACAGGCACAGCATGCACCCCCCGAGCCCAGAGAGCTCCATGCATCACCAGCATGGGGTGCTCAGGCTAGGCAGGAAGGGATCTGGGCACTGAGGAGTGCAGGTGATGTGGACACGGCAGCAGCTGGGCCCAGCCAGCACCAGGGCTGTGGGTGACCCTTCAGCCCCCTTCCCCCATGCCTCAGATGCCAGGCTGAGCGAGCACCAGGCTGAGCTGTGTGCTGAGCCAGGTCCCAATGTGCATGGGGTTGAACCCATGGGATCCGGGGTGGGCAGAGGTATTGGGGGTTTGAGGAACTGTGTGGGGTAGGAGCTGCCCCAGGCTTGTGCACTTACTACTTCTCGGAGATGCGCTTGGTTTTGCGCCTGTGATAGAGGGTCATGCAGATGACGACCACGATCAGCACGCACAGCAGCAAAGCGGCGATGACACCCACTACCACCATGGAGGCAGACACCACGTCCACCTGCTTCACAGCGCTCACTGCAGGGAACAAGCGCATGGTAGAGGGGGTGTATTAGCAGGCTGATACCATGACCACAGCAGTCACCAGCATCCTGAAGACAAGCCACAGGCAGGCACATTCACACCTCAGATGCCTGAGGGACAAGTCAGACTAGTGTAGACAGATGGAAAGGCATGAGCAGAGAGAGGTGGTTAGTCTGAAATCAGGCAGAAAGCAGGGTAGGTAAGGCCAAACCTCGTGCTGGACCTCTTGGATATAGTTAGTCTATAAGGTGCCAATCTACCCTGCCTTCTGCCTGACAGAAAGACAGCTAGACTGCTGGGAGGGGAAGGGAGAGATGGGCTGTATGGGGATGGGTGGATAGATAGAGTCTGGGGATAGAGACAAACACACAGATAGATAAGCATGTACAGAGATGGATGGACAGATGAGTGATGCCTTGTTAACCACCTGGCAGGCACCACTGGCTTTGAGCTAGTTCCTCACAGAGAGGAAATGCGCGCACACACACACACACACACACACACACACACACACACACACACACGCTCCTGGCAGCCCAGCGCCCTTGACCCTGTTCTGACACAAATAAGTGCCCCGCATGGGACCAGCAGCACAGGGCAAAAGCTCTTTTCAGACAGGGGCTGGAGGAGCTGGAGCCCTGCCCTGCCCCTGGTCTGCCCTCCCAGGCAGGGTGCCCACTGGGACCTAGACCTCCCTTGTGGACGTGGGGCTGAGGCAGGACGTGGTGGCCCATGGCAGGCAGGGCAGCACAGGAGAGCTCCTGATGCCACTAGGACTGAATTCCCATGTATGCCCAACCTGCTGCCTGGGTCTGGGATGGTGGGGTGTGGGGATGGGATCACATGTGGTGACATGGGGCAGCACAGACTAGAGAGGTCCCCAGGATAATCCTGGGCCCAGCTTCTTCCATGCAAAGCCACAGCCCCCGCTGCACCCCACCAACCCCCAGGGCACCCCAGGAAGCCACTCCTGATACTCTACCTTTGATGCTGACATTGGCCCAAGCCTCCTTGGTGGCAAAACTGTTGGCAACTCGGCAGACATAGACACCCGTGTCGCTGACGGAGAGGGGTCTTTGGAAGACGAGGACATCACCCTTGACCTTCACACCTTCAGGGATGGAGCCTTCAAGCCTGGGGGGGCACAGGGGCCGAATGAGTGGGTGCAAGTGGGGGCAACGGGGCAGAGGGCTGGCCAGGCTGGGCATGGCCATTCGGGACACAATGCAGGGCTGTCCCACATGCTGTTCCCCAATGCTGGACTGATATATAGGGGTCTCCTGGAAGGGAACGGGGTGTTGGGGTGCCCCCAGGGCTCCCCTGGGCTGGGGAGAGAGCCTGAGACAGGGGCAGAGGCAGCAGGCACAGGTTGACGGGCATGCATAGAGGCAGCCCCAGGCACAGAGCAGGTAACCGGACCCCTGGTGCCCCCCTTCTCTGCGCGCCCCCCCCTGCAGCCCCCTGCCCTCTCGTTGCCTCCCAGGGCCGACATGCCGAGACTGGTGCTGGAGGTGTGCAGGCGCGGTGGGGGGGGGGTGGGGGTGGGACATGACATCATGAACAATAGGTGCTGAAATCAAAGGGCTCACTGCTGGTTCCCACGGTGCCTGGGTGGCTGGATGGGAGCCAGGGCCCAGCACCGGGGCCTGCCCAGACACAGCCCGAAACTGCACACGCTCCTGGCATCATTGCGCTAGGGCTGACTCGGCACGACCGGCGCCACGGGACCTGACTTGCATGCACACACTGGACACGCGTGTGCATGGGGACACATGTCCCAGCCCGCGTCTCTGCACGCGCAAACCCAAACACCTATACACACCCCAGCACAAACCCATGCAAACACACACATCCGAGCAAATGTAGGGATACACACAAGCACCTGCATCACAAATATACACACATCCATGCAGACACACACGCACACAATCACCAGCACACAAACACATGCCAACCAAGAGATGCATACAAGCACATGCAGGCAGCATAATTAATATTCGCACACATGCACACACACGTGCAAATCTATGCACATGCAGACACAAACTCCTGGGTGCGCACACATGTGAAAAAGGGGCACGTGTTTCAGTGCACATGTATACACAGCGCCAACACAGGCACACTTCCTGCATCTGTACCATCTAACACAAAAGGACACCCCCCCCACAGGGAGGCACACACAAGTACACATGTTAACACACCTATAGCTATGCACGTGCACACCCAAACATATGCAAACAGCCATAGCCATGGGCACTGACACCCCAGAGTCACAAGTTCATGTGGACAAACACAGGACTACATAGTGCAGCATGCACACGCAGTGTGCACAGGCACAGTGGGGCATGCCTGAATGCACAAGGAGAGCACACATGTGCAGCCAACTCAGCAGAAGCCAAAGGCACATTCGCATGCAGCTACAGAACCCAGATGTTCACACGTGCACGCACACACGCATGTGCATGCACACTCACATCCTAGCTGCACATGCCCAGGTAAATACATATGTACACCCTCAAACACATGCAGATAAGGCCACACATGTGTGCACTTGAACACGCACAACATACCACCCAGATAAGACCTTCCTTGTCCCCTCCATGGTCTGGCTCTGTTAACCCTTTAGCTGCAGCTGCCATCAGAAAACCCCGATGCCCAATACCCAGGGCACCCTGTGCCATCAGACTCCAGCACAGCATTCCCTCTAAGCTGCGCAGCATGCACAGCTGCGCCTGGCAGCGCGGCATGAGCACACCTGTGCGGCTGCACACGCCGCACAGCTTAGAGGGAACGCTGCTCCAGCAGTGGGGAGGTTTGGCTCATGGAGTCCCAGGGAGCTGGGACCTGCTCCCCACAGTGCTCTGGGCAGCCCAGGATGGGGAGAGGTGGGAACCATGGAGGCACTGGCCAAGATGGTTTAGGCCTAGAAAGACCCCAGGGCCAGATGGGCTGCAGGCAGCCATTGATTACTGAATGCACCTAATGCAGCAGTGCCCAGAGGCCAAGCTAGGACCCCACTGCACCAGGAGCTATACAAATGACTTTGTACTGTACAACTGTGCTGCGAGAGCTGCAGCACAGGGTGCAACTCCCCAAGGCACCCCAGTCAAAGACCTTCTCCCAGCCAGGCACACTCAGGCCCCTCCAGGAGCCCAGCAAACCCCATGCCGCTGTCTGACCCCATTGCTGACCCTCCTGCCAAGCTGGCCAAGAAGGCTCTGGGTGCATTCGGCCTCTGGGTGTATTTGGCCACTTCCTGAGACCTACAGCAAGTCCCAGCCAATCCCTCAGCCCCGGTGAGACAGCAGAAATAGCTGGGTGATGAATAAGTGTTTACGGAGGATAAAACTTCCCTTTGAAAGCTACCGTGGGAGCCGGGTGCTCTAGCCTCCCAAGTTTCGAATAGCAGAGAGCCTGGGAATGCAGTGGCAGCCTCAGCCGGGCTCGTGCCCCCTGCTGAGCAGGGCAAGACAACAGCTAACTGCACGGCCTGGAGTCAAAGGGCACTATTCTGGGGAAGCTCGCAGCCCTGCCATGCTGGCTGTCATGGGCTTGCCCACATAAAGTCACAGCCCTGGCTCTGGCACCCCACCCTGCACTCTGCTCTGGGATTCAAACCCAGGAC
This sequence comes from Alligator mississippiensis, assembly GCF_030867095.1. Lineage (NCBI taxonomy): Eukaryota > Metazoa > Chordata > Crocodylia > Alligatoridae > Alligator > Alligator mississippiensis. Next base: position 20,713,173 of record NC_081838.1, on the reverse strand, counting down.
CTCGGACCCAGAACTGCCAACCCCCTCCACCATGTCCAACGGCTCCATCTGGATCCTGCGGGCAGAGAGTCCTAGCTTGGGGGGCCTCGCAAACACCATGTCCCCTCCCCTTCTGCTCAGCAGCTAACGCAGAGATCTCCCCCTGTCACGGCCCCTCCTCTGCCGGGGGGCGCTGATGCTTACCGGGTCCAGTTGTAGGTGGGTGGGGGGTTCCCCTCCCCCAGGCACTTCAGGGAAGCCCCCTCCTTGCCCTGGTGCCACTCCTCCTCCTTCTCATGCCCCAGCACTGAAGCATCCGAGAGATCTGGGGGTACAGGGCAGTAGCAAGTGAGGGAAGGCACAGAAAGGGTCCTGCCCTGGGTGCCAGGCCCCTCTGCCCCCCGCCCCCCTGTCCAAGCTCTGTGCCCTTGTCACCATGACCTGTATTCCCCGCCCCGCTGCACCAGCCAGGTCCCATGTGGCCGGGACCCACCCAGGGACCCCCTTTTATCTCACTCCCTGGGGGTCACAACAAACCCTCTCCCCACAACAGCTCCCTCCACCAGGGTCTCCCCCCCTCCACCCTCATGGCACCCCCTTGAGGTCTCTGTCCCATCCCTGGAGCCCCTGGGGGTCCTTGGAGCCTGTGCGGGGAAGACACATACAGGCGATACTCAGCATATGCGTGATCCTCTTCTCGTGCTGCAGCCCTGGATGGGCGACAATGCAGGTCAATGCCTTGCCGTTCATGCTGCGCCCGGGCACCAGGAAGAACTCGCTGGTGATGGAGGCCGAGCGGGGATGCACGGACTGGCGGGTGATGTTGGTGCCGTGCACCTCCGTCTGCCAGGTCACCGTGGGCACTGGGTTCCCCTCTGCCGTGCACGAAGCGGCCAGCGTCCTGCCCTGGCCCTCCTCCAGCGGGGGGCCGGGATTGAGGATTGGCAGGGGGGGCACTGAGGGAGAAGGCCCGGGGCGGGGGTCAGACACCTGGCACCCATCCCCTGAGTCACCACCCTGGGGACCAGAGCAACTGATCCTATGTTGTCCGGGGACCAACTCCACCAAAGTCCGGCTCTTGCCTGAGGGCTCTGCAGGCCTGGCTCCCACCCCAGGGTGACCTCCAAAAGGCCCCTATGGCCATCCCTTCACACCCCACTTAATGCCACATACACCCTCAGCTACCCCGACACCCCCATTGCCACCACTCTCCCTGCATAACACCCACCCCAACCCCTCCCGATGGCTTGGGACTGAGGGTCCAGACATCAGGGCTGCTCTCACCCCCCAGAAGCAGCCATCCCTGTGGGGGTGGCCCCTTCCCAGCCCGCTCGGCCACTCACCCAGCACCTTGAGCATCAGGCTGGCCTCGAAGTTGCCCAGGGGGAAGGTGATGAGGCGGCACTCATAGGTGCCCTCGTCGGCCTGCACGGCGTTCTTCAGCACGATGGCGCCGTCCATCAGGGCCCCCTGTGCCTGCCGCAGCACCCGTCCCTTGTAGGGCTCCTGGATGTGCTCCCCGTGCTCCGCGTGCAGCACGGCCAACTCCACGCTATGCCCGTCTGCCCCCTGCTTCAGCCATGTCACCTGCACCACCTTCTCGCCCATCTGGGCCCGGTAATGGCAGGGCAGCACCGCATCCGTGCCCAGCACCGCCGTCACGCTGCGCTGCACCTCCAGCACGCCAGCCAGCGATCCTGCAAGCAGATATAAAGAGGGTCAGGGGCTGCGGTGCAGCTGGACCTCGGGTTTGGCTGAGGCTGGCGCCTGGTGGCTATGGGATGCGCTGGGCACCATCTACCCTTCTCAGCCAGGCCACACAGCCAGGGCACAGCGCTCAGACCTGCATGTGAACACCCCAGGCCGGATTCGGACTGATGCCGGGAGATGCCACCAAAGCCTTGGGCATGTCCCCCTGGGTTTCTAAGCAGTGGAGAATGGGAGCCCCACCCCAGATCCAGGCACAGACCCGGATGGTCCACCAGGACTTCCCCAAGCCATGGGCAGCACGGTGGGTGCACCCAAGGGGGTTTCATCCCCTCTCAAGGTGGCAGGTGGAGCACAGCCCAGCTCCAGGGTAGGGTCCCATATCCTGCCGTATGACTGCGGGTCCAGCGGGCAGGCTGCTTCGGCCCCTGCTCAAAGCTGAACACAGCACGCAGGATTCCTCATGCTGCTGGACTGGTGCGCGTTGAGCCATGCTGACCCCTCCACAGAGCACCATGCACTCCAGCACTTGCTCCTTCCTGACCCCTGCAGGGCAGCAGCGCCCTGCCTGGACACGTGGGGCTGGACAACCCGTGTGAAAGAGGTCACTGCTCTCTGCTCCAGGCAGGCTCTGGCCCCTCCCTTGCTGCACCCACCTGTCAGGCTCCCTGTGCCTGGCTGGAGGCGGGCATGCTGCGCTGAGGCAGGGCCCTCTCCGCCGCGGAGCCCGGGGCGAGGAATGCGGCTGGCTCTGGGGAAGCGGACGGGCCAGCGAGGCCAGATAAACCAGCCTGCTTGGATGCCAGAGGTTTTGCAGCAGCATGCGAGGAATCCGCTCCCTTCCTCTCCCCAGAGCTTCCCCATCGCCCCCACACAAGGAGAGGCCAGCTTATCTTTGGGGGCACCTCAACACCGGGAAGGGCCAGCTTTTCCCAGCACCAAATGTCCCCACCCCCTCCTGCATCTCCACATGGGGACACACAGCTGGTGCTGGGAGCTCCCCCAGTCACAGGCTCATAGGCAGAGGGTGGAGGCATTTCCTCCCTCCCGTGCTCCATGAGTCAGACCTGTACAATCTAGTCCTGCAACCCCACTCGGCTGCACCTGTGAGTGGCCTGATCACTTGTGTTTGGCTACAGCCTGTCTCAGAAACAGAATTAGAGAAAATGAGGGTGGGAAGTGACCTCAGGAGGTCACATCTAGTCCAAACCCCTGCTCCAAGCAAGACCAGCCCTATTTGCATCATCCCAGCCCATCCTAGCCGGGTCTTAAAACACCTCCAAGGATGGAGACTCCACTACCTCTCTGGGTAACCCAGTGCTTTGCCACCCTCTTGGTGAGAGAGTTTTTTCTAATATCTAACCTAGACTCCCCTTGCTGCAACTTGAGCCCATTGCACCTTGTTCTGTTATTTGCCACCACCAGTTCCATCCTCTTTGGACCCACCCTGCCAGGAGCTGAAGACTGTTATTCAATCCCCCCTCAAGCTGCAGAGGAAGGCAAAGCCCCACAGTCCGTGCCCGTCTGACCCCAAACTGGGTGATCAGTCTGAAGAGCAAGACCCTCCAGGCAGGAGCCCCTGGGCTTCCCACCAGAGGTTCCTGCTCTGCCCCTTCCCTGCGGTCCCTGGTTCTTCTCCCCAAAGAACTCGCACGCCGCAATCACAATGCAAACAACCCAACCATCACGAGTGCGCTGCACACGTCCACCACTTCAATTATCCAATCAACAGGCAGCAAATGCCTCCTGCTTGGATATGAGAATGGCGAGAGATGGAGAGTCCATGAGTGTGGTGCCGGGGCTGCTTTTCAGTGTCTTATGTTCAGTGTGGATGCCCCTGGCTTCAAGGGACGGGAAGGAGCTGCCTAGGTCACCATGACCAGCCCTTGGGTTTGTAGGCAGTTCATGTCCCAAAGACTGCCCCAGATCTGCACTCACAACATGTGCATGACCCCAAGAAGCCCCCACCCACTCCCTAGGTAATGACAGTGGAGATGAGGGCCCTGCCAATGCCCTGCCACTGCAACAACAGGCAGAGATGCCCAGGAAACTCCAGGACAAAGCCTTTCCCCAAGCTACAGAGGAAGGCAAAGCCCTACAGGCCTTGCCCATCTGACCCCAAAATGGGTGATCAGTCTGACCCCGAGTGGCAGAGCGAGACCCTCCAGCCAGGAGCCTCTGGGCTTCCCGCCAGTGGTCCTCTTATGCCCCTTCCCCCCAGGTGAGATCCCTCTGGCCCCTGGTTCTTCTCCCCATCAAAGAACTCACACGCCGCGATCACAGTGCAAACAAGCCGACCATAACGTGCACTGCATGCGTCCGCCACACCAGTTATCTAGTCAACAAGCAGAAAAGGCACTATGAGACTTCTCCTCGCCAACCCATTGCAAAGGCCACCCCAGGGTCCAAAATGTGTGATTCCTGTTCAGGATGCCACACAGCATTGGTGCCCTCAATGTGCCTCGCTCGTGGATTTGCATATAAACATAAGAACTACCATTTCTTGGGGCAGACCATAGGTCCATCTTGCTTGGTCTTTGGTGTCACACGGGGGCAGAGAGCGGAGGCTGAAAGGGAGGGTGAACAGGGTCTGACCTGTGTTTACCCCCCCGGTTCCTCTCCCACCTGCAGCCTCCAACATTGGAGGGCCAGGCAGTTGCGGTGCAGAGGCCGTGCCCCTCACCCCTGTGCTCAATAGCAGCTGATGCCCCTTTCCTCCAAGGATGTGTCCGATCCCTTGGTGAATTGGACTAAACTCTCATGTCGTGACCCTTCATTCCTTTATTGTGAGCGACAGTTAGTAATAAATCCCTATTGCCTTTCTCTTCACCATTTAGCATTTTGCAAAACCTTCTCCTGTCCCCCCTCAAGCATCTCTCTTCTAACGCAGCCAGGCTTGGCCTTTGTGCTCTCTCTTCCCAGGGAAGCCCCTCCATAGCACTCATCATCCTCGCTGCCCTTCTCTAGTTTTTCTATACCTTTTTTGAGGTGCGGGGACCAGAACTGGGCACAGAGCTCTGCATGGAGAAGTCGCTGGGACTGTCAGGGGGCCACACTCCCATAACAGGTCTGAGGAGGATCCTATATGTGTCCCTGGCTCAGTTCAGCCAAGCCAGGCTCTGCCCTGCTCTGGACTGACAGGGGCAGCTGGTGGGGAAAGAGGGAATGGACCCAACTTCCAGGGAAAAGCGTGAGGTAGCAGCCACGTCCCTGTCCTCGCTGGTGTAACTCCAGGCCCTGTGTGGACAGGCCAGGAGCTGTCCCCAGCATGGGCAGGGATCCTGAGAGCCTGGCACCCCTCTGAGCTCTAGGCTTGGGCTCCGCACATGAAATCTGGCTGTGCACGTCAAGCCCCCACTCCAGAGCTGCTCGGCTCCCGCAGTCCTGGCTCTCCCAGCTCAGGTGATGCCCCCCCCAGCCCTGCTCACAGCCCCTGCATGGCTGGATGTGGCTCTGCCACGTTCCCCCTTGGTCAGCATGGTTCTCCGTGCACAAGTGCGCTGTCAGGGTGCTGTCACTGCCACTGCAGGATGCAGAGCTTCCTTGGACACCTCCACGTTACAGCAAGAACTGACCACAAGGTTTAGTTCAGTGGGAAAAACTCAGCCAGGTTATTACCTACACACCACCAACGCATTCGCACGCCTGTCCAGAGGGTTACAAGACGTCAGCCCTGGTAAATCACAGGCATAACTCACAAGCCCTGAGACTAACCCGAGGTTCAAAGCTTTTCAGGTCTCCTCTTGGTGGAGTCATGGAGAAGTGGGGCTGGAAGGGAACTCCAGGGGTCACATCTAGTCCAACCCCCTGCCTAAGGCAGGATCAGCCCTGTGCAAACCATCCCAAACACATCCATCATCTAAACTTTTCATTAAACTACCATCACCACACAAGGCATCACACCCAAACCTGCCCCAGGTAAACCAGGGGGACCATGGCAGCCAATGTCCTGCTTCTCTAAGAGCCTGTTAATACACACTAAAGAGATCCCAGGCAGAGGCCGTACCCCCCAATCCATACCAATCTGACCGCAGGAGGGGTGAAATGCCTTCCTGACCCCAAATACAGCATGGGTCTGACCCTGAGTGAAGGGGCAAGACCCTCTAGCCAGGACCCTCCAGCTTTGGTCCCAGCAGGAGCATTGGCACAGCCCAGTCCCCAGCCCCAGCCTGGGCTGCAGCCAACACCCAGTGCCTCTGAGGGAGGCTTAAAAACACCCTGACACACAGAGCAGAAAGGGCTGGGGGGCATCCAGCAAAGCCCAAAAGCCTGGACAATCCCCATAGTAAAACCCAGGCATCGCTACCCCTAGATCATCCCTGACCAGTGGCTGTTCAACCTCCCCTTGAACACCTCCAGTGATGAAGAGCCCACCCCTTCCCTGGCATCTATGCCACAGCCTCCCTGCTCTGACAGTGAAGAAATGTTTCCTGATAGTCAATCTGAACCTACTTTGCTGCCACTTCAAGCCATTGGTCCTCCTCCTCCTCTGCAGCAAGAGAGAAAGGGTGCTTTCCCTCTTCTTCCTGGCAGCCTTCAGGTATTTGAAGACTTCTGTCATGGCCCCTCTTAAGCACCTTTCCTGCAAGCTGAACATGAAGCTTATACATGAAGAAAGCAGCTCTGTTTCCATCAGGCATTTACAGGACATGCGTCGACACCTCTATACCGAATTACCCTAATCCTCAGAGTGGGTTCCCACTCTTTGGCACCCGCCTTGTTGATTAATCTTAGCAATCAGCTTTCATACCCTGCTGTGCATCAGGTCGAAGCCAGCCGTGCATTGATCGGTGCTGGTGTTTAATGCCCACAGGTGGACCCAGCCTGCATAGCTTTTTTCAAACCCCTTCTGACCTAGCCTCCTCAGCACCTTGTGGCAAGGAGCTTCCCCTGCTAATGACACGTGAAAACGATCTGCTTTAGGATGGCATGGTCTGGCCCCACCGCAACTCTGGGATGGTGAGAGCAAATCCCCGTTTGCTTTTTCCATGCCACTCGGGAGAAACATCATGAATGGCAAACGCCCTAGAGGACCCAGGCCCAAGCAAAGGGGAAGGGGCAGCAAGCGCGGGCTAGCTCACGATGCTGTGGGCAGGGGGGGCATCGTGAGATTCAGCACAGCATGCTGCAGCCTCAGGCTGAGAGTCGGGGGCTCTGCTCAGACCAGGGGGGCAGGCCCCAGACCCACTGGCCGGGCAGGCGGGAGCCCAACAGAGCAGATGGGTCTGTCGGGAATGGCTTCCCCCAGGAGCCCCTCCGGAGAGTTTGTCAGTTCCTCCCAATGCTTGACGCCTTCAGCAGAACTGGAGCTGCTGAGCTAGACACACTCGCATTCGGGCCAGCGTCTTGCTGTACCACCTCAGTCCTTCCAGCCTGTGCAGGGCTGGGTGTGGGGCAGGTGCAGAGGAAATCCTGACCAAACTCTCCGGTGGTCCAGTGGGGCCACAATCAATGCCCGGCCTGCCCAGGCATTAGAGGGAGGCCCCATACGGAGTCATCTTACTGGGTGCAGAGACCTTGCCCATGTGAGTGCATGTCCATGTGTGCACATGTCTGCATGTGTGTGCACGTGTGTGTCCCCGGGGTCTGTGTGTGCACCTGCATGCGTGCCTTCAGGCAATTGTGTGCGTGTGTGATGGCGATGGGGGCAGACAAGGATGCTGTGCGAGGAAAGGAGACCCGTCCCCACATACCCCAGCGCAAAGCAGGGCAGGGTGAATAGAGGCCACGCACCTGACCCAGGGCTGAGCCCAGGCTCTCAATTAACCTGGCCTGGCAGCCTCTCCCCCACCACAGGTACCCCCAGGCAAAGGGCCCACTGCACCCAGCTCCCACCGTCTGCAGCGTCACCTGTGGCACTCGCAGGCCAGGCCCAGCTTTGCTCCCCTGCTTCTGCTTGACTGCCACAAGAGAGAGCTGAGGCTCCTTGTGGGGGGAGGAGGAGAGAGGAGCCACAACCCCCTCCCATTGGGCCCAGGCCCCAAGCTGAGCCCAAGATACTCCTCCAGGAACAGGGCAAGGGAGACAGGTAGGACTGCAAAACATCAGGCATGTGGCCCTCCCAATCACATGCTGCAGTGCCCCATGCCCTGCCTAATCATTCACTGCAGTGCCCCACGCCCTGCCCAATCAGGCACTGCAGTGCCCCACGTCCTGTCCAGTCACCTGCTGCAGTGCCCCACGCCCTGCCCAATCAGACCCTGCAGTGCCACACATCCTGTCCAATCACACCGTGCAGTGCCCCACGTCCTGCCCAATCAATGCTGCACTTCCTCTCCATCCTGCTGCCCATCCAGTCCTGTCCTTGCTCTGGCTCTGGCCTCAGCCCCTGGGGGCGCCGGGTCCAGACTGTGCCTGTGCCCCGGAGGGAGCCATGGAGCGTAGCCCAGTCTAGTTTGGGGCCCAGGGCCACCCAGGGAGCCAGTGCCAGAGCAGGGCAGTGTCCTGGAGCCCCAAGCACCACCCAGCAGCCAGTCCCAGCCACTCCTGGCCCAGGGCAGCTGCAAACATCCCATGCGCAGTGTCAACAACCTGGGTTTGCTCAGCATCTGGGAAGGAAAACACCACAGTGAGCCAGCCCTCCCGTGTCGCAGCGCCCAGCCATGCCTGCCGGGCACCTGGCCCTTGTGCCCTTGGGAGTGCTGTCAGCCATGCCATGGGGACAAGAGCATGGCAGCTGCATGCTCAAGGACCACACATGTTCACTCCCTGGCCCAGCAGCCACTGTCTCCTCCTTGGAGTCCATTCAGCCCCCAGCTCAGAGGGCCCTGACCTGTGATTTTGCATGTCACCCCCGGGCTCTGGTCTTGCTTGTGGTCTGTGCAGCAGCTTGCAACATGGGTGGCCCTGATATGAGGGTGGCATGCAGCAGATGAGCAGAGCCATCTCCAACTGACAGATGGGGAAACTGAGGCACTGCCAGGAAACTGCCTATTCTTGGCCCCAGCAGGCTGGGACAGAGCTGGGGACAGAGGTTTGGCCAATGCCTCTCTGGGCCCTTTGGAGACAGCCTTTCCCTAGGGCTCCGACTAGAGCAGGCATGGTCAGGAGCCTCATGCAGACCACGGCACCATCCTGCCTGCCCCTCGCCCAAGCGCCGTGTCTGGGGTGTAATAGGCAGGTCACCCAGGACCCCACAGAGAGGGACACCCCAGGTAATAATGCTAAGCCTTGCCATCCCATCCCCTGGGCACTGAAGGAGAATGAGGCACGGAGATGCGATAACGTCAGGGCCTTGACAATCCACCAATGCCTCTGTCCCAGGAATGTGCCATCTAACACTGAGTCACAGGACAGCAGAGAGGAGGGGCAGGACCTGCCCGCCTTTGTTATTGGCAGGAGCACAGTCGAGTTGAGCTCAGGTGCCTCAGCCAAGCCCAATAAGGGGAGCAGGGTCTACCCTTAGTGCTGCAGAGGGTGGGAGCTGGAGGAAGGCTCGGTGAGGGCTGAGCTGACCTCTCCCAGGCAAGAGGGTCCTGCAGAGGACCTGCACCCCTGGGACATTCAATAGCTGTCACTGTCTCTCCCTGGTGGGGCTGATGGAAGATCTTATGATCTTTGCTGCCATCCTCTGGCCCTCCTGCCCTGGCTCTGCCTGCTCCAAGGGCCGGAGAGAGAGTTGAGATGGGCCAGTCGCAGTGAGCACCCACGTGACATGCCCCTTGCCCACCTGCCCCGTACCTCAGGTATGGTGCATGCAAGCACAAGGCACTGCAAGGTGGCAGGGGCACAGGCTGTGCCAGCCCTGCCACCAGACTGGACCAGACTTGCTCAGGATCCCATCTCCCGTGGCAGCCGGGCCGTGGTGCAAGAAGGCACCTCCAGGCAATGAAGGGAGAACACCTGCAGAGGGAATCAGCCCCCGAGCCTGGCATCCTTCCCCTGCTGCTGTCCCAGCTGCCCACCTGGGCAGAGCATCCTGGCAGGGCTTTCTGCCCAGGGCTGGTCCCGCAGCAAATCCCTGGTGCCGGCACCAGTCAGAATTACCCACTTCCTCACCCCGTGACCAGGACATCCTGTGCCCAGGCCCGGATAAACATCCTGTGAGCAAGCCACCCACTGACACCCACGGCAGAGCTCAGAGCACCTGCTCCTCAAAGACACTAAAGCTGAGCTGCCCACAGGCCCCGTGTCTGTTGTGCTCCTGCCTGCTCAGGTTGGTCTCTGGGCAGCAGCAGGGCTCCCATCTACACTGGCTTAGCCCTGATGTAGGCAGGCAGAAATGTACCCTGAACATCATGCAACAGTGCGGCACAGCTGCAACGCACTCCAGCTGCCAACTCTTGTCTGTCAGCTCCACGCATTTCCCTGAACTCTGACACACCAAGCATCTGAGCACAGAGGAGGAATGCGGGCGTTTCACTCGTGCAAGGCGTCACGCTCAGGCTTGAGGCATGACCATGGGCCCAGTGCCAAGGTGGCGCTCTGGGGAAAATAGTGGACACATTCGAAATCTGGATTTTGCAAGGGGGGGGGTGGCTAGACGGATAGACAGATGGGGAAAACGGATGGATAGATAAGGAGGCCAGTTTGCTGGTATCTATTTTGACCATATAGAGCTGTAGAGAAGTGGGGTGGGTGGAAGGGACCTCCAGAGGTCACATCTAGTCCAACCCCTGCCTGAGGCAGGATCAGGCCCGTCCAAACCATCCCACATGAATCCATTGCCTGACTTCTTAACCAAACAACACAGTCAGCCCTGACACCAACAGACATCGCACCTGAACCAGCTACGGGTTAGACGCAATCTGTCAAACCGTCCAAATGGGTGTCCTAAACCTCCGCTTAGACACAGACAGATGCCCGGGCATGCAGACAGAGGACTGCAGCTCTTGATCCTCTCCTGTTTTTTAAAAACCCTCAAGCCCCACCTGTGGGAATCCCAGGGTGAGGCCCCAGCACCTGCTCTGGGTGCTCTTGTTTGTAGCTATGCACCATCTACAGTGCGTCACCCCCTGCTCTGGTGGAGTGACTGGGGCTGTAGCAAAGCCGACCGTGGGATTAAGAGCCCCTGGGGGTAAATCCACCTGCTGTACTCTGTGCCTGCTCGTGCCCCATCCTCTCGTCCAGGCTGCCCACGAAGCACCAGGCCTCCGTGCGGGGCCTTGGACCTTGAGGAGCAGGGGGCAGCATCTGCCCTGGGGGAAATTCCAGGGTCCTGGGAACTCCGCACTTCCCTGCGCAACCCAGCTGGGAACACGGCAGCCTCCCCATGAGCTCAGGCCACGTTACCCTGGCCTCAGACAAGCAGCATCGATCTAGCAGGAGGCCATGTGTCTTGTTTTGGCAGTGCCGTGCTCTTCCCAGCAGATTGCTCCTTTCTAAATATCACACCTGAAGTTAAAAATTCATTGCAATTCGATCGCTGTCCTTATCATCACCCCTTCCATTAATTAGGTCATTAACAGCTCTTTTGCCCCACTGAATTCAGGTGGGTTAACCTGTGTTTATCTAGGATACTCAGGGAGTTTAATATATTGCATGGCATGTTGAATGCAATGGGACCAAAGACACCATCCAGCACAACAGAGCATTTCAATTTGTCGAGCGGGCCAAAGAAGCTGCAGTGTCCTTCTGTCATCCAAAATATTCCTAAATACACCCATTCCCCTGGGGCATTTGGTTCAGATGAACCTGGGGCCTTGGACCTGCCGAATGGCTCTGATGAGCTTGGCCTAAAACCCAGACTTCTCATCTTTACACCATGGCACTCTTCCTAGAGTCCCTGCAGGGCTGTGCTGACCAAGGCTGAACCCCTCCTTCCCAGGCAGCTTCTGCTGCACCCCAGGACCAGCTCCGACCTTTCCTGGTGGTTGCCTCTTTGTTACGGGGCACCTTGTGCTGGAGTTTGCTCCCCCAACACTGCCCGGGTGGCTCCAGCTCATCTCCTACTAGAGTCTACAGCTGGATCCTGCTGTTTCCACATGGGCCCAGTGCAGGAGGCTGAGGCTGGCTCCCTGCTGGCATGGGACTGGCTATGGCACCCAGATGGAGCTGGGAATATCGCCATCCCTGTCATGATGAATCTTCTGCAGACTACACAGAGGCAGGGGCGCAGATCGCATTGGCCTCAACAGGGGACACCTGGGTGTAGCTCACGTTGCACCTCGTAGGAAAGGGGGGAGGCACCATGGTAGGTCTCAGCTGCTTGGTCCCTTCATTAAAAGGGGAATTTAAATTGTGGCTGCTGAACACAGGCAAACCCCTGCCTTTCTCCAGCTCCTGCTGACCCTCACAGCTGGCACAAAAACACCTACCCAGGGAGGGCACAGCCGCACGGCTCCTCAGCGTGATGTCAGGGCTGACAGTGGCTTTAGCAAGGATTTAGATGATGGGTTTGTCTGGGATGGTTTGGACAGGGCTGACCCTGCCCCAGGCAGGGGTTGGACTAGGTGTGACCTCCAGAGCTCCCTTCCAGTCCCACTGCTCTGGATCTACGATCCATAGGGGAGCCTCTAAGGAACCGGCGTATCCTGGCCGAGGGGCAGCTGAGGGAGCTGGGTGCATTTGGAGCTGAAACTTATTTCAGCAAGAAATGAAGAGGGTGAAATGCCTCAGGAATTTCCCTTCACTCCCTTAAACTGGTTATGTGAGGGGAACACCCAGCTGACTTTTGGTTTTGGTTTTTTTTGTGGGTTTTTTTGGGGGGCGGGGCAGGGGGGCTAGTCTATGTGAAATTTGGGAAATTGTTTCGTTCTATCCGTTCCAGTCTTTCTCCCTAGAAATATCCTTCAATTTTTTTTTAAATAGAATTATAGTTTCAGACTTGTTAGGGACTGGAAAAAAAATCACTGGAAAGAAGCTGAGTCTGGTAGGGGTTACTGTGTCTGAGCCCAAACAATGGATTCAGGCTTTTCCTTGCACCCCAAGGTTTCTGAACTGGAATCGGCAACGGGCCCAGCCTGACCGTCGGCAGCTCACAGGAACCATAAAACCTGCTTTCTTAGATGTGCTTGGTACAAAGGGTTAATCCAGTCCCATGAATATCCTCCATGCGTGGCCAATCTCCTCTTGAACCCAATTAAATTATCTGCCTCTCCAACGTCCTGTGGTCATGAGTTCCACGAGCTAATTACACACAGTTTGGGAAGCGGGGGAAGAAAAAGCTTTTTGTTTGTTTTCAACCTGCTCCCTTATAACTTTGCCATCTGTCCTCTGGTTTTGGGATTGTAAGAGATGGTAAAAGTAAATCCCTCTTTGCGCTCTCCATCATTTTACAGACCTCTCCTCTGTCGACTTTGCTCCAAGCTGCCAAGTCCCAGGTCACGGAGTCTCTCCTGCTACAGAGGCGCTGCCTCGATCAGCCTTGCTCCACTTCTCTGCACCTTTTCCAGTCTCACTGGATGCACGGGACTGGAGCTGCAAACAGCACCCGAGCTGGAGGAGGACCAGGAAGGTCAAAAGGGATTTCAGAAGCCATGCACTCGCCTGCAGAGCCCAAGGAAGAGTGTGAATTCACGCGTCATCCATCCCAGTAGCGAGGACTGTAGGGGCAGGTTCTCTGCTAATGCAAGGGGCCACACGCAGACACAGGGCAGGAGCTGTGCCCCACGGCTTCCAGGCCACAGTTGAAGCACTCAGCGGAGAAGGCTGGGCCCATTACATAGAGAGAGAAACGATGAAGAGAGAGAGGAGGCAACCAGTGGGCATGAAGAAGTCAGCAGCCGCTCACAAGTCATCCTGTGTTGTTGCTTACAAGCAAAGGCTGAATCCAGCAGGCATCTCACTGTGGCACAGTTCCCCCGTGCACCAGAGTCCCGAGCTCCCTGGAGATCCGACTTTCCCCCTCTTCTAGCAACCAGAGCTGACAACTGAACCCAATCCCAACCAAGCCAGGCCTGGCTCCTCTCTGAGCTCCAAGCCCGCTCTGCAAAGGGTGCAGAAAGATGCCACGTGGGAGCACCCAGCTCTCCCTGGTTCTTCATGGGAGCTGGGCACCCATCCCGCTTGGACCCTCGGCAAGACCCGGGGGTAGTGGGTTTGCAGAGAGCTGGCCAGCTGTGTGGATGGATGTGCCTGGGTGGCAGGGCCAGGCTGAGTCAGTGCCCCACCCTGTTGGCATGGGCTGAAGACGGTGCTGCTTCCAGCTGCGTCAGCACCAGGCAGGAGCTTCCTGCCAGGGACGAGGCCCCTTTGGGCTGCGTGCACGGAGCCGTGCAGGGAGGTTTCTGGCCAGGGCTCACGGGGGCACCTGCTCTATCACAGGCCTGGGCTCAGCCACCTGGGCAGCACTGCCACCCAGGCTCCTCCGCTTGCTGGATGTCCACAGCAAAGGGCATGTGGGATGGGCACAGGGACAGGGAGAAAGAGCCCGTCCCAAAGAGCCCTTGTGGGATGGTGCCCTGCAAGCAGGGAAGCAACCAGCACAGCACAGTGCCTCCCTCAGTGCCCGGCCAGCCCTCACCATGGGGCACCAGGTGCTGTCCCACACCGCAGCACCCACCAGAGCCACCCCTGCCAAGCACAGGGGCCCTGCAGGAGCTGGGAGCAATCCTGAATGCTGTGCTTGCCAGATGCCTTCAGCCCAGCGCCTGCCTCCAGCTGGGGATGGAGCACAAGGCAGGCGTGGAAGAGGCAGGCGTGGAAGGCAGCGTTGCTCCCAGCCCGTCCCCGCGGGCAGGCGGCTCTGACAGAGCTGGGTGCTTGAGTGCATGTGAAAAGAGACGCCAAACCAGCAGAACCGGATCTCTGCTGGGTCACTTTCCTTTAACCCTCTCCACCCTGGCTGGCAGCACCAGGCCAAAGTAGGGGTCCCAGGCACAGCAGCACCCACAAGCCTCAGGCGTGTGGCTCTTTCCTGGTCTCCTCTGGCCACGAGAACCTGGAGTCAGGGGCAAAGCAAGAGCATGGGCTGGAGGGATGGCTCGGGGTGCAAGAGCCAGCCCCTGCCTCTTGTCCCAGCCTGTCCAAGGGGAGGAGAAGCTGCGGTCTGTGCCATGCCATGGCAACCCCGGCTTCAGGTGCTGGGAGCAGGGGGCTCAGGGGCCAATAGCCGCTGCACTGAGTGGACACTCCTTGCTGCCGTCCACGTGGCCCGAGAGCATAGCTGGGTGCCAAGGGCACAGCCAGCAGCTCTGGCAGTTGCCAGAGGGACCTCAGCCAGATGGCAGTCGCCCTGGGCTTGGCCACCAGCCTGGGAAGCAAGCAGGGGAGGAGCCAAGGCAGGCACCCACGGCCGGCTTTGCAGTCCTCTGCAGTGCTCGGGAGCCACGAGGCCCGACACTCAAGGTGCTGCTCTGTTGCATGGCTCTGGACGCTTTCGTGCCCCTCTCGACCCTCCCACCCATACAGGAAAGAGAACCACCATGTGGCGGGGTGGAGGCAGATCCCCGGGGCTCAGCTCCCTTGGAGTCCCGACCTGTCTCCATCCTCAGCAACGGGGCTAATTTGTTAACGAATGCTTTCACTTAGATGCAAAATGCTCTCCTGTGCAGGGAGCTATACCCTACTCGCTCTGCAGCTGCACCAATGCCTTGAAGCACAGTGGCGGGGTCTTCCCCGACCCGGCGCTGCCTGCAGACTCCATGCTGGGTCCTCCGGCCTGGGGATGCCTGCCCAGCTGCACCCTGGCCTCTAGCAGCACCCCCTCTCCCCTGTCAGCCTTTCCGGGACACCTCGCTGCCCCTGGAGAACAGCTGGGGATTCCCACACAGATCTTGGGCTCCCCACAGATTGCAACATTCAGTAGCTGACCCCAAAACACCACCCCTCGCTCTTCTGAATCACAACAGGAGCCTGAGACGTGGCTCAGCTACCACAGTGCTTGGCACTGTACAAACAGCGAGCACAGAGTCTGCCCCTGGCCCCCCAGAGCTCACAAGCACCAAGCAAAAGGGGGAAACAGCAAACACCTTCTTATTCGGTGGGAAAACCCTGCAAGGCATTGCCAGCAGAAAAGCTGCTTTTGTTCCATCCCAAGATGCTCGTGTCACACACGCAGCATTTGTGGACCAGGCCTTGCTCCCACAGCGACCCGTGTCCCAGTGGCATCATCACCACTTTGAGAACAGGTGGAAAGTGACTGTTTTGGATGCTCTGCAGACGCGGGGAGGCAGCTGGGGGCAGGCATCCTCACTCAGTGCCATGGGAGGCCTCAGTGCTTGGTCAGGTCTGTAGGCCTGCCGGCGCCCGCTGCTGGGCACTGGAGCCCGTGGTGCAGCAGTGGAGCAGGTATGGGTAGGAAAATGTGGCTGTGAAATCCAGGGGACAGGGCAGGGGGTGGAGAAGATGCTGCCTCCAACCCAGACACAAGCCACAGCCATTCAAGAGGCACCCATGAGATGGAGGCCAGACCCTGATCCAGTTAAGAACATAATGAGGAGAGACTGAGGGACCTGGACCTCTTCAGTCTCCACAAGAGAAGAATGAGAGGTGATCTTGTGGCCGCCTACAAACTCATTGTGGGGACGCAGGGAGGGATTGGAGATGCTCTTGGGGTAACAAGGAGCAATGGTCACAAACTGACACCTTCGTCTGACCCCAGCGCTCTTTCCTGCCTAGGCAGGGGGGCGGACTTGGCGATCTGTTGAGGTCCCTTCCAAGCCCAGCATCTACGAATCTATAAGAACTGGCATTGACTGAGTCCATCTTGCCCAGGCTCCTGGCTCACATGGGGCAGAAAGTGGATGCTGAAAGGGAGAGTAACTGGGTCCGACAAAGGTTTTCCCCGTTCCTCTCTCACTAGCAGCCTCCAGCATTTAAGGTCTGGGCAGTTCTGATGCGGAGGCCATGCCCCTTGCTCCTGTGCTCAATAGCGACCGATGCCCCTTTCCTCCAAGAATGGATCCCCTCCCTTTGTGGAGTGGACTGAACTTGGATTTCTGCATCTTTAAAAAAACCTGGGGGTCTCCCATAGCCCTCTGAGCTCAGGGTAATGCCACACTCAGGAGATATATGGTGCCGGGGTAAGAGCAGGCCACACCAATTGCCAGCTGAGCCTTGGCACTGCACAGGAGCTCGCTGCTCAGCCCTGTTGCCTCCCCACACTTGAGACCCTTCATGTCTCTCTGCTGTGTTTTTAGAGGGCCGTGCACCGGATGGAGAGGAGCCCTGGAGCCGCCCAGCCCTGACCCCAGGCCGTGGCACAGATTCCGGGTGGCCGCAGTACCCAGCTCCAGGAGTGCTCTCTGCTTCCTTGGCCCTGGGCACGGAGGAATGGAGGGCCTGGCATAACCCAGAGCAGTCCCAAGCTGGCACAGGGCTCCAGAGTGGCCTTGCAGAGCTCCAAGGTGGGGGCTGGCAGGCAGCCTGCCACTGGTGCAGGGTGCGTGGGGTGGCTCTGGGTTACTGGAGATAGGGGTGAGACCCTTGGACAGGGAACAGAGCAGGAAGGGGCCAGCCCCTGATGAGGTGCAGGGAAGGCCCTGGCTGCTGCAGGGAGCGGCTATGTGACACCTGGGCATCAGCACCTGGTGGCACCAGGGCTGGGGGCTCCCTTGAGCTGCCTGCAGGTTACAGCCCTGTGCCCCTGCCTGCACACCCCCAAGCACCACCACACACATGCACGTGTGCGCCACGCGTTACACACACAGTGGCGCAAACATACCCCCTTGCACATATATATACACACACTCTTACATTCACACACTATTCCCTCACACACACCACCCCCTTTCACTCATGTGCACACACCCACATGTGCCTTATCTACACAGGCACCATCCTCTTACACGCACGTACCCCCTTACACAGAGAGACACCACCCCTTAGATACATGCACACACATTCTTACATTCACACACTCTTCCCTCACATGCATCACCTCTTACACACGTTTACACACACACAAAACACCCACCCACTTACGTTTGTGTATAAGTGTGTGTGGGTGTATGTGCATGTGTGTCAGGGGGTGGTGCATATGTGTACACATACGCACCACCCCGACACTCATGTGCATACTTGCACACGCACCTTATACACACACACACACCAGCCTTTACATACTTGTGCACACACACCCTTACACAAAAATGGACACACACTTACATTCACACACCATTCCCTCAACACATTACCCACTTACACATATATGCACACACATACCCCTCCAACACCCAAGCACACCTTATACACAAAGACAACACATCCTGACACATACGCCACACCCCACATACACACACACCATCCCCTTATACACACATACATACACATCATCCCCTCCCACATGCGTGCAAACACACACACCACTGCCTTGCATTAATACACACACATGCACACACGGTGCCACAGCCCCCTGTACACTTGCTCTCTCTCTCTCTCATACACACACACACACACACACACACACACACACACACACATCCCTTCTGCCTCAGCGCCTCCACCGGCTTTGCTCCCCGACAGGTTCATAACAAATTGCCCAATCATGGCTGCTGGCACCGGTCAAACCGGCTCTGTCCCCGCGGGCCCTTGGGCGGGTGCTGGCGGGCAGGGCAGAGAGCTGTAAGCAGGGCGCCTGCTGGGATCGGGGCTGCTCACCCTTTGGGGCAGAGGCCAGTTGGGATGCTTCCTGACCCCACCTATTCACTGACCCCCGGGGCTGGGCAGGGGCACCCTACAAGAGCTGGGAGGTCCAGGCTGGGCATCCTTGCCACCTCACACAGGCATCTGCAAGCCAGGAGAGCTGCAGAGCCCGTGAGTACAGGGCGTGCTGCATGCATGTCCACACCTCTGCACATGCATGACTACATGGGCCCATATGCGGCCGAGCACTGGGGCAGGTCTAGGAAGCATGCGTCAGGTAAGCCCACACATATCTGGCTAAGCTGCACACGTGCACACCTTTGCCCCATATGTGTCTGTCCCACCACACGTGCACACAAGGACATGCATATAAGCGTGCCATGGCTTTACCAGAGTACAAAAGCGTGCGTCTCAAAGTGCAGGTGTGACTGGTAGAAGGCAAGGGGTGGGCATGGGCGGATAAGGCAGGCTGGGGTGCAAGGAGTGTGCAAAGGGCCCTCAAGTGAGTGCATGAGCTCACAGGCATGAGAATGCATGCTCACGTGCATGTGCATCTTTGCATGCCCTTTTCCATGCCCTAGGCCTACCCCTGCCACATGCAATCAGGTACGTGCAGAGGTGCAGGCATGTGGACATCGGGGTGGGGGGGTGTATACACATGTACCCATCACCATGGGCAAGGAGAAATACCACGCTGCTGGCACTAGCTCAGCCCCAGTCCCCCTTGCCTGCGGGTTGAGATACAGCCCCATTCTGCCAACTTTCAGGGTGGGCACAGGGAGCTGCGGTATGGGATGCGGCAGGTCCCCTCCTCCTGGCCCCTCAAGCAGGGTCTCTCAGGCCATGTGCCCGGATGGTCCGGCACCCAGCCCGCCTAGGGAGCAGGCAGGGGGAGCAGAGCCACGTGGAAACCCCCTGCCCTTCCCTGCCTCTCTGGCACCCTAATCCCCGCTCTCAGCACTAAGCTGCAGGTTTAACGGTTTAGCTGCTTCCAGACAGTTTGCTGGAGACACCAGGGCCACGTGGGAGGGGCTGGCGGTGGGGAGGACTCCTGTCTCCTGAAACTGAGAGCTGGAGGAGCAGAGGAGGGTGCCCTCGGGGCCTGGGGCTGGGCAAACACCTCCAGGGAAGCAGCACTGCCTCCAGGCCAGGCCTTCCTGACCCCAGCTGGGATGCTGGCCTTGGAGCATGCGGATGGCTGGTCCCAGAACACCCCCCACAGCTATGCAGGGGCTGCTCCTGTCCCCCCCACCTGCCAGCCAGACCCCCAGCACCGCGAGGATGTTGTCCCCACCCCATCATCCAGGTGGAAAGAACCACAGGGGCCCCAGCGGGCAGGGCCCAGAGACACAGGAGGGTTGGGGGTGCAAGCACCACAGCTAGTGGAGGAGGTGGGGGGCCAAGGAACAATGGGGAGGGGGGAGGGCGCGGGCGCCATCGCTGCCAACTCTCTGAGGCAACATTTACATTTGCTGGGAACCCTAAGCCTCCCAAATCCCCCTCGCGCTGAGTCAGGGGAGGGCATGAAACAGGCGCCAGCACAGTGGGTGGGAAAGCGAGGGGGGAGCTCGCAGCCCCCTCCCGCCCACCCCAGCCCAGCTCCCACGGCAGCAGAGGACACACGGATGGAGCAGGAGGGAAGGGAGCAATCGTGGCTCCTCCAGGCCCAGCAGCGGGCACTGCGGGCATGGGGCAGGAGCGCTGGCTGGGGGGCATTTCCTCCTGCCCCAGCCCCAGCCTCTCCAGCAGGAGGCGCTGCGGAGAGAGGGCAGGGGCACTGGCTGCAACTCCACCCACCTCCGGCTGCATCAGACCCTCTGCCCGCAAGCAGGTGGCAATGGGAGGAGCCCTCCCGGCTGGTCCCAGGTGCCCCCCACAGCCCCGGTGCTGGGCACCCCCATGGGGCAGGGGACCTGGAGAGCTACCTGGGGATTAGCATCGAGCCAGGTCTTAGGGGCATTTAGCTCCCAGCCCTACTGATGTTGCCGCACATTGTTCAAGGGCCCCGTTGCCAGCAGCAACTCCCAGCTTCCTCTGTGCTTCACACCACTGGTGCTCATTGCAGCGTGTGCCCCTGGCCAGGAGCCAAGGCCCCGCTCCTGGGCTCCATCCCCTCCAGGCCTGCGGGGAGGAGGGACGGGACAGCACCTGCTCACAGCTCAGCCCCTCCTGCCCCACGCAGCACAATGCACCCAGGGGGGCGGCAAGAGCCCAGCTGGGATCACCCCATGCCGGGGCCAGCCAGAGCCTGCGCTTGGGCCCCCTGCAACGGACAGGGAGACTCAAAGGGGCCTGATCCTGTTGCAGTGGGAAAGGGGATGTTCCAGTGTGGAAGCAGAAGGCTCCCGAGGAGGCAAGAGTGAGGACATTTTGCACCTGAGTGTCTGGGGATGCAATAGAGCGAGCGCTGGGAAATATCCCTCCACGCACACAGGCCCAGCTCCAGCCTGTCCCAAGCGACTCCTGCCCCGCCAGTGCCAGCACCCGTGGGGCCAGAGAGCTGGAGAGGTGCGTGGGGGCGGGGGGCTTCAGGATGGGAGTGTGCATGTGCGTAAAGGACCTGCCCAGCTGTGCTCAGGCCCCGTGGTCTGCACAGCACCTGGCGCCAGGACCTGGGGGCAGGGTGGGGCTCAGCCCAGGGAACATGCTCCAATACCCTGGGGATCAGGACGTACTTCTGCCCAGCTGAAGGGACCAGCTGGCAAGAGCTCCTCCCCACACACTTGGCCCCACTGTCTGGTGGGCAAGGGCATCTGGGGTAAGTCCTGTGCTGCTCACGGCTGCTTCTATCGGGGCAGCGGACAGGCCTCAGCTCCCCCCAGCACCGAGCCCGGCAGCACGGGCTCCGAGCAGTGCAGACGAGACCACCCAGGGGGAAACTCAGTGGCCAGAGCAGCACTCAGGGCTGGTGTCCCTCCGAGGGCAAACAAGAGACCCCCGCGTGGCCACATGTGGCCTGGCAGCTGTACAGACCCCCCCCCAACCTCCCCCCAAAGATACTCCCCTCTCCTGCCATGCCTCCCTCCCCTGTATAGCTGCTTCAAGGGCCACACCTCTCACTGTGGGTGCAGATGCCATCAGGGTATCCATGCACTTCAGTACCAGTGGGTATGTTACTCTGCACATGGATACAGTGGGGTGCTGTCTTTACAGCTGTGAGGGAGAGGAGGGGGGGAGAAGCAAGAGGTCAGATCTGGGGCCACTGAGGCAGGACAGACCTGCTGTTCTGGAGGCAAAGCCCCCCTCAAGCTGGTGCATGCAACCAGCAGCTAAGGCCTCCCCCCACCTCCCTCCCCAAGTGCCCCTGCAACACAGCCTGTGCATCTCCCTGCTGCAAGCAGCGCCCAGGCATATGGGGGCCCAGGGCCTCAGTTCCAGCTGGTGCTAGGCTGAGGGGAACCTGGACCGGCCCTGTGATAGCTGCAGGGGCCCCATAGCAGGGGAGAAGGAAGGGCAGGAGGAGACAGGGACGGCACAGATGTGGCTGGAGGACGGGTGGTGCTGAGCTCTGGTGGACACTCTGGGAAGGGTCCCCACAGCTGCAATGAAGGATCAGGCCCTGTGCGGAGGCCACAGCCCCCATCGGGCATCCTGCTGTCAGGGAAGAGGACCTGAGAGCACAGAGGAGCCGTGGCCAGGCTCAGGATGGAAGCAGGGCAGGGTCCCAGTGACACCAGCAGCAGATCCAATTCCCTGGGGCCTGCACAGGGGCACGTGTTGGCACGGTTCAGCAGACGGCATGGATGGGCAGGACAGGTATTTAGGTGCCCCAAGCTCTGGAGGCGCTGGCTGCTCAGACTTTGGCCCCCACACTGCACCCAGCACTACAGACAGCACCAATGACTGGGTGCAGCACCGCCAGGCCTAACTGCTGCCAGTCCTGGCACCCATTACCGCCCCAGCCTGGTGCCAGTCACTGTCCCTTTCTGCGACTCAGTTTCCCCACTGGGGGATAAAGGCAAGTTCAGGTGGTGGGTTGCACCAGGGGCTGCAAGGAACGACTCACCTGATCAGGGCCCTGGGCCAGCCCAGGCTACAGACCCAAACCCAGCACTGCTCCAAGCCCATGCAAGCCCCTCCAGCAAGAAGAGGGGGCAGAGTAATTGCAAACCCTTCCCCTTGGCTTTGGAGACCCAGCCAGAACACCCAAAATCCAGCGCAGCCCACATCTCTCCCAGCCCATCCCAGCCACAGGCATGAACAAGATCCAGGTCTCACCAAGGCCATGCTGCACCACTGGTGAGTTTTGCACAGATGCTCTGACAAACACCAGCCCCCAGAATCAGCACCCCCCACACCAAAACCCCCATGGCATGTCCATCCCACCATGATAGTGCAGGGTGCACCAGGTACCCATGGGGAAGCAACACTGGCAAAGAAAAAGAACCACCGTGCTTGAGAAGGAGCACGTGCAGAAGTGACGGAGGACACAGACACCCTCCTGCCGGACTGTGCCCTCCCCAGACAACAGCTCCTGTGATGCCCACAGTCCTTGGAAACCTCCAGCCTGCACAGACAGGCCTAGGACAGCAATGGCCAGGGCCTGAACACAGACAGCCCCTCACCCCTCCTCTCTGCTCACTCCTTTGGGCCCCACAGCGTCACCTGCCCACATCCCTCCCCAGTGGGAAAATCCACAGACTCGACCAGCAACTGTACTTGTGCCCAGCATAGGCTGTGACAGCGTCTCCCTAGGCCGGACAGAGGGTGTTCGAAGCCTGAAAGCTCAGTCTTTAAACAGCAGAGCAGGATCCAGCCGGGTCCCAGCTGCCCCCAGGGAGTAGGAGGGACCCTGCCCACAGGGGGCACCAGCAGCATTCGAACCCAAGATCTCCCGCAGTGAAGGCTGAAAGAAAAGGGCAGCTCTGCCAACCGCAGGTCCTCATCATTCATGGAGTAGCTACTTGTGGGGAGGTGGGGGAGCCAGGAAACAAAATGCCCTGTGGGCAGGTATCAGTCTGCCAGAGGAGCTGAAAGGTCAACTCCAGGGCATTTCCTGCCCTGGGTTGACAGCCAAGAGGGTTCTGGCTATCATGACTGAGTGGCACCCTGTGCCCCAAACAGACTGGGGAGACCCCAGCTTGCTCTGCTATTAAACCAAGGGAGTGATGAGTGGGGGCAATTCAGCCCCTGCCCCCAGTGCCAGCAGCCTTCTGGCTCTGGGGATGCTCTCGCTGCCCGCAGGCATAGAGCACGATGGCAGCAAGGCAGACATGCAACACTTTTACATACCACATGCAGAGGCCCCTGTTACCCGCCCCAGCTCCCCTCCATGACAGGTCCCAAGCTGATGCCCCCAGTCGGACACCCAGCTGCCTGCAGCCCTCTGGCTGGGAGCCCTGGGCAGCGAGTGCAGTGCTGGGAGGAGACGCCTGGCTTCCCTGTACAGGTATTGCGTGTGGTTAGTTCAAGGATGTGCCTGGACACATACAATAAGAGAAGGCGAGAGGGAGGGAGGGAGGGAGGGAGGGAGGGAGGGGAAGACAAAGAGCTCCGGAGTCTCCCCACCCCGAGTCCCAGACAGTGTAAGGGACAAACACGCAGGGAGGATCCCCGAGACACTATTTGGAGCCAGGCATGGCCCAAGGCAGGGGAGGGACAGGAGCCATCATACACCAGCAGCAGCCGTGACCCACCCTGGGATCTGTAACCTGCATCCCACACAGATCAGGCACCTCACTGGGTCTGAAACCGCAGAGCCGGGGGCACACTGCCAACACACCAACCCTCCCGTGCAGCCAGGGGCCAAACCAGGAAGAGACAAGCCCTCCAGGAGCATCTCCACTGGAGGGGGTGAGCTGGGCAGAAAAGGGCAAGCAATGCCCCACAGTCCTTCCACGTCAGTCAGCCCGAGGACAGCAAGCAGGGACAAGTCTCACTACAGGTGCAAAGCTGTCCTCTGAACCCAGCAGCATCCAAAGCAGCCTGGGCTCCAGATACAGCCCAGAGGATGAGGCCCGTCTTCAGCTGCAAGCCTATGGCACTGCCACAGGGCCAAGGACGGGCTGGGCTAGAGGCAGGCAGACCCCTGCACAGGGGAGTCACGGCTCTGCCACTCCTCTGGGAGCCCCAACCAAGCTGGCAACAAACACTGGCTGGAGTCAAGCCACAGACAGAGTCATTAATGAGACTGGCATCAATTAACCATGTCAATCAGCTGAGGGGCACGTTGGGCAGGGGGCCAGGGCTCCAGGGAGACTCCAGGCAGTGGCTGGTTTCCAGTACTGGGAGCCCTGGGTCCACTGAGGTACGTTGCGCTCAGCCCTGCTGAGAACAGCACCCAGGCTGGAGACTCACCCAGCTACCACCCTGTTTAATGAGGGCTTGGGCCCTGGGAATACGCCCTGCTAAGGTGCCATGTGGGAGGGAGCACCCCATTGCAAGGGGGCTCCCACAGCCTGAGCCCCCTGTAGCCGCTCAGGCTCCAGGCAGGGGTGACACAGCCAGGGCAGCCTCTGGGCATCCCTCCTTCCAGCTGGCTCAGCCCCACCATGCCCCCCCGACAATCCCAGTGCCAACCCTGGCCCCAGCATGTAGGCGGGGCCACCCATTCTCGGAAGCCTTTCCCCAGCAGCCGCAGACAGACGTGTGGCCTCAATCCTGTCCTGTGCACAGTGCCACAACTACTGTACCGCAAGACCCCCGCTGGAGGGTCCCACACCCACACCTGAGCCTGAAAGCTCAGTCTTTAAACAGCACAGCAGGATCCAGCCGGGTCCCAGCTGCCCCCAGGGAGTAGGAGGGACCCTGCCCGCAGGGGCAGCAGCAGCATTTGAACCCAAGATCTCCCGCAGAATCCCCTTTTAACCGGCCGTGCTCACAGCAGCTCTGAATGGCAGGGCGCTGCACCAACACCCAGGACCTCACGCCTCCCGGGGCTGTTATGAATCACCGCTGCCTTGGGAGTCACAACAGAACCGCAACGCCCGAGTCAGCAGCCGGGCAGACAGGGTGCGGGGAGGGGGCACTGGGCACTGCCATGGCTGGACCGGACTGGGTCCCACTCCCACGGAGCTGCAGCCAGGGGGCACTCAGCCCCCAGGGCAACAATGGGGGGGGTCCCTATAGAGCAGGGTGCTGCACCGACACCTGGGACCTCACCCCTTCCCAGGGCTGCTAGGAGTCCCCGCTGCCTCGAGAGCCACCATGGGACCAAAAGCCGGACAGTCAAGTCAGCAGCCAGGGCACAGGGAGAGGGTGCCGGGCACTGCCAGGCTGGGTCCCACTCCTGGAGGGTTGCAGCCAGGGGGTCACGCAGCCCCCAGGGCAACAATGGGGTGGTCACTATCGAGCAGGGTGCTGCACCAACACCTCGGACCCCACCAGGGCTGCTAGCAGTCCCCGCTGCCTCGGGAGCCACCGCGGGACCAGGAGCCGGACAGTCAAGTCAGTAGGCAGGGCGCAAGTCGGGGGTACCGGGCACTGCCAGCCAGGGGGTGCCCAGCCCCCAGGGCAACAATGGGGGGGTTCCCTATAGAGCAGGGTGCTGCACCGACACCTGGGACCTCACGCCCCCCCCGAGCTGCTAGCAGTCCCCGCTGCCTCGGGAGCCAGGGCAGCCCCGGCGCTGGGCACCGCCGGGCTGGGTCCGTGTCCCGGGGGCTGCAGCCAGGGGGCACCCAGCGTCCCCATCGAGCAGGGTGCCAGCCCCGGTGCCTCGGACCTCACGCCCCCCCGGGCTGCTAGGAGTCCCCGCTGCCCGGGGAGCCCCGACAGCCCCGGAGGCAGCAGCCGCGCTGGGTCCGCGTCCCGGGCTCGCCGGGTGCCAGCCCCGGGCCGGGAGCTCCGTCGGGGGCACTTACCGGCGGCGGCGAGGAGCAGCAGCAGCGCCGGGCGGGCCATGGGGGCGAGCGGCGCGGGGCCGTCGGGCTGCGGGCTGGGCTCTGCGCTGTGCCCGGCTCGGCTCGGCTCGGCGCGGCGCGGCCGCGGGGGTGGAGCCCCAACCTGCTCGGCAGGTCGCAGCAGGTGCTTGCGAGAGGGGCGCGGCCCCGGCAGCGCCGTGAATCAGGGCCCGGCCCCGATCCTGCGCCGGCCGGGGCTGGGCTGGGCTCCTGGCCCCAGCTGGCCGGGACCCCCCGGAGCCGCCCCGGGGTGGAGAGGAGAGGAAAGGAGAGGGGCAGGGCAGCGCAGAGGAGAAAGGCGCGAGTGGGGCAGGGGGCTAAGAGAAAGCTGTTACCGCCTGCGTCTCGCCGGACAAGGACAAGGGGTCCAGCATGGCACGAGCGGGCCATCGCGTTGAAACCAGCACCGGGGCAGGTCTTTCTTGTCAGTGTGGCATCCTAGCGGGGCGCTCATGGCCACCCAACGCAGGGGACGCTGAAAGTTCGGCCCTGTGCCCACAGGGACTGGACACGTCCGTGGAGGAAAGGGGCATCGGTCGCTCTTGAGCGCAGGAGGGAGGGGTGCGGAGTCAGAGCTTCTTGGACTTCCAGCGAAGGACGGAGGCTGCAGAGGAGAGGAACGGTGCAACAAACCCTGGCTGCCAGACCTAACTCGCTCCCCCTTTCAATACCTGCTGCTGCCGTGTGACTCCGGCCTATTTGAGGCATTGGGCTAACATGGGCGTGATGGCCTCGAAGCAACAATTCGCCCCCAGTGTTCTCAAGGGGGGCTATTGAGTATGCATCAATTGATTTTGGGGGAAACAGGGATGGGATGGAGGTCATAGGTTCACAACGGGGGGGCACCGAGCACAGTGTGCTGGCCACCAGCCACTGGCCTTCGAACGAGTCCAGGAAGCCAGTGGACATTGCTCAGTGAAACTCTGCCTGGAGACGTGAACGGACAAGGGAAAGCAGTCCTTGGAGGTCCCTTCAGCCAGAGCCTGCTTCCTAGTTGGATAGATCACTAGCTTGGCTGGGGCCAGGAGCAAGCTGGGCCAGATGGACCCATTAAATGGCTCTTCTTGTGGTCTGATATGTTCTTCGTTGTGCACGGGCAGATCTAAGATTTGGAAAAGGGGGGGGGCATCATCCTCTAAAACACAGCACGAAAGTCTCCAGTTCAAAAGCGACTAGCAGCTTCAGCAGGGCTCCAGGCTGGATGATTGCCTAAAACAAAAACAGAAATAAAGCCATGAGACCTCCCGGCTCGGTTGCAGGGCCTGTGTCCCAGTTGTGGCTCGTTCTTAGCCGGCCCCATCCCAGGTGCCCCCCACAGCCCTGGCACTGGACACCCCGGGGTGGCAGGGATCCATGGGAGCTGCAGGCCCTGCCCTAGGATTAGTGTTGAGCCGGGTCTTACAGGGATTTAGCTCCCAGCCCCACTGACGTCACTGCCTATTGTTTGAGGGCCCCGTTGCCAGCAGCAACTCTTGAGTTTCCCTCTGCGCCTCTGGGGCTCATTGCTGTATACACCCCCCCACCCACGCCAAAAGCTGCGGCCCCACTTCTGGGCTGTCAGTCCCCATTGAAATGAGCTACACATAGTCTGCAGAGCTGTGAAAGAGGAGCTTCACGACCAGGGGCAGCAAACAGACAGCAGCGAGGCAGAGCTCAGGCTGGCTTGACTGGTGGAACATCAAGAGCATTAAGAAGGAGAGAGGGTCGTTAACCCCTGTGGAGTGAAGAGTTTGGGTCGGGTAGATGGCAATGATCCATGGAGTCAAGTGCCTCCCTCGGCGCTGCCTGACTAGAACTGCCAGGCAGTTGTCTTTAAACACGGGGTGGTGCAGGAATCAAAGTGGGGTGCGAGTGCACCAGTGCACACCCCCAGATCCACCCCTGTTGTTGTCTCCCTGTTTGGTGTCCTCACCTCCTGCCCAGCCGGGCTGTAAGGATTCACTTCCTAAAAATGAAGGGCAACCTTGGCACAGGGAACCCAAGTGAACTCCCTGCCTACTCCTGAAGCCATCCTGTGCCTCAGTTTCCCTCTGCCCGATGGAAATGCAGCACTGTCTGGCTCCCCCCCAGGTCACAGAGAGGGAACCGTCCAGGAGCGATGGCATCCTATGGTCACACCTTTCCGTCTTGGCTCATTTCCCTGCTAGCGCCAGGACAACGTAGGCCAGGAAGCAGGGGGGGTTATGACAGAGACAGCCCAGCACTGTCGCCCCTAGAAGCCTGCAGCCCATCTGCGGCGACAGCCAGAGCCCGGGGCACAGGAGATGCAGACAAGAGCTCCAAGGCTTTTAGGAGCTGCAGTCAGGCCGGCTCAGCTGTTTAAAGAGCTGGTTTCGCTGCAGGGGAGTGGGTCTCCTTGTGAAATCCTGTAAAAGGAACCTGTTTCCAACACACGGAGAACTCGCATTTCCTCCCCACTGACAGCCCAGTGGGCAGGTTTCGGCACGTCCTGCCCCGTGGCCCGTGTTTGAGTCCCAGTCCAGGAACCCTCCTGTCTTGGCCTCCTACCAGGGCTGCTCTGCGGCTGGGCCAAGTGGCGTTTCGATTTCAAGGGTGCAGCAAAACCTTGAGCTCTGCGTGGATGCAGGTGCCTAAGCGGTGCCCCGGCTCCAGGCTGCCAATGCCTGCCAGCTTAAAGCCACAGCTCCTGGAGCCTTGGAAGGGCAGGAGGATGTCAGCAGGCAGCGTCTCGCCCAGAGGAAAGCATGGGAGTGTAACTTCCCTCCAGCTCAGAGCCCGGAAGGTGAATGCCAGGGGTTCCTACTTGCTATGTCATAATTTCGAGCCAATCTCCTGACTGGGGGCCCTGGGGCTGGGCACACACAGCCAGACTAGGTGATCCTGGCTGGCCTGGAGATCTATGAATTACAGCAGCTGAGGGGGGTCCTTCAGGTGTAAACCTCCTGTGATGCAAATAGCGTGAAAGTGGGAAGAGGATTCAGCTTTCAGACGCCTCCTTTCCCCTCCTCCTAATGGGAGAGGCAGTTCCACCTCCCAGCAGACCCTGTATCCAGGAAGGAGCAGCTCCTGGGCAGAAAGACCCAGCCCCTGGATCCTTCAACATTTAGCAGAGGCTGACCTAGAGCATCACAAGCAACCAAGGACCTGAGAATCCAGGCAGAAGAAAAGGAAATATCTCTTTGAAACAAGGCAGATAAACTTCCCCATGCATACCCTCCAGCATAAGACTTGTCCCAGTGCAGTCTGGAACAAGCTGGGAGATGAAAACCAGGACCTGGCTTTTGCATGGGATAGAGATCCATGCCAGCTCCTCCCTTCCTGCTGTGATTCCCAGGCTCTGCTAGTCCTGCCCAGGGCTGGTTAACCTGGTCCTCCAAAGAGTATGGTAGTTATTGGCTGGAGAATTGGGAGTCTCTCTTTAGAAAGGTGTTTTTTTCCTCCGCTCTGCTGCAAGATCTGGAATCTGAGTCTCCGCTCACATCGAGCCAGGGAGAGACTGGGTCAATAAATAGCATCTGTGTTGGCAACAGACACTGTCTGAACCGTGGGGACGTGTGGAACTAGGAGGATGCCAGGGGAAGAGTTTGGAGGGGGCCTGGGATGTCCATCTGCAGGCACGTGGCTGGAAGGCCAGGGCTGCTGAAGAGTCCTGATACTACAGAGGCGACCTGGATGCAAAAGCGGGCGTCGTGTCACTGGCATCTGGACAGTTTATTCGGAACCAAGACGGTGTCTGCAGAGCTGCTATGGCAGCCACCACCACGTGGGTGCTACATGCAGGCTTTCCAGTACTGCTGTGTCATGCCGGAGAAAGTTTGGGATCCTGGAGCAACATGGATTTGTATAGGATAATTTGGATAGGGCTGATCATGCCTCAGGCAGGGGGCTGGACTAGATGTGACCTCTGGAGGTCCCTTCCAGACCTACTTCTTTATGATTCTCTGCTGCAACAATTTTACTTTATGGGCTGTATGAAGCTGTGTGTGTTTTCTCTGCCCTGGGTTCTGGCGTGGTACAGGCTCAGTCCCTGGGAGTCAGGTTCAGCCAGGAGAAGATACTGCCTTGAATGCCATTTGTGACCCTGTCTGTTCCAGGACTGCTAAATGGGTGCTCCACATGCAGCTAACCTACATGCTGCATCCTTGATCTCCATCTGCTGGCCAGCCCACCTGCACAGCCTCCAGCACCTGGGGCTGCTCGGCAGTGGGATGGCTGTTGGTTTAGATGGGGGGTGACAAACGTGGCGACTCAATGTTCTTGGTCCCAGCCTTTCCCTGCCAGCTGATCAGCTCCAGCCCAGCCTGCCTGGGCCACAGCTCACTGCCCCTTCCTGCCCTTTTAGCTTCCTTCTGCATCACTTCTGCCCGCATTGTTGCCTCCCCCACATCCGTGACAATGCCAATGTTCATGCATGTTGTCCTCATGCTGCACAGACCAGACTAGGATCAGGACTCTGCTGTGCCAGAAACAGTGCTGCACTGATGGCTACACCCCACTCTGGTCCAGTACCTTTCCTTCAAAGATCTTGGGATCCAAAGATGGTCTATAAAGCCCTCTTGGGGGTCTGTGCAGCACCTGGAAGGCCTTGTAGTTGGCAGCTACCCGGCAGCCCCTGGAGCATTGGAGCCATGCAGACTCCTCCAGTCCTGAAGGATGAGGAGCAGACTGGAACCGAATGCAAATGAGCCATTTTCAGCCCAGCTCAGAGCCCATAGCCGTGGGTTTGGGACTGGGCTGAGTGAGGCCGGGCAGTGGGTCAGGGGTGGGAACCACACCGTGAGATTAGATTAAAGGTGGATTATATAGGGTTGGCAGTTAAAAGCAGCCTACTGGCCTGGATGAGGAGGGAGATTAGATAAGGGGCAGACGCCTTGTCTGACCGCAGCACCTCCTCTCGCTGCAACTTGGACGGAGTCCAGCGGAGGGCAACAAACATGGTTTAGGGGTTGGGAAACATGACTTGTGAGGAGAGGCTGAGAGAACTGGGTTTATTTAGTCTGCAGAAGAGAAGACAGAGGGGGGATTTAATAGCAGTCTGCAACTACCTGCAGGGGGGGTTGCAAAGAGGATGGAGCTGGGCTGTTCTCAGTGGGGGCAGGTGACAGACAAGGAGCGATGGGCTCCAGTTGCAGACAGGGGAGTTGAGGTTGGATATTAGGAAAAACTCTCACTAGGAGGGTGGTGAAGCACTGGAATGAGTTACCTAGAGCGGTGGTGGAGTTTCCATCCTTGGAGGTTTTTAAGACAAAGCCTTGGCTGGGTCAATCTAGTCAGGGCTGGTCCTGCTTGGAGCAGGGGTTGGACTAGATGTGACCTCCTGGGTCCCTTCCAACCCTAACTTTCTATGATTCTAACTGTGTGTGTCTATCATTGCATGTCTGTATATCATTGTTGTGTGTATACTGGATTGTGAATGGGTAACTGGTGCCCATGCCCCCACAGCAACCAGTCAGCAACCAGAGGGGGTCCCCCCACAGCCACTCTCAATGACCAGGAGGGATGGCCAATCTCACCAATGGCGGAGATCCCCTCCTGGCCGATCGCGAGGCGGCCAATCCCTACGGCCACTTCCAGAAGTGGCTTCAGCGCTTCATCCAGCACTCCCACTCCCCGGCTGGTGCTCGCAGGTGGACACTGGCACTCCCGTGTGCCCCCCACTGCCCATCGCCTAAGCAGGGAGCATGGCCAGTCAGGGAGTGTACCGGTGCTCTCAGGGGGTGCACATGCACCCCCATGCACCCCCTACACATCCCCACTGGGATTGTGTGTATGTGTGTGCGCACACGCGTGCGTGTGTATATATATCATTGCTCTGTATACTGGATATTGCTTGTGTGTCTATATATCATTGCTGTGTGTGTATTGGATTGTGTGTGTGTCTATGTATCATTGCTGTGTGTATATTAGATTGTAGGTGTGTGTGTCTCTTTGTATCATTGCTATGTCTGTGTTTTGGACTCTGTGTATGTGTGTGTGTGTGTCTATGTCTCTGTGTATTATTGCTGTGTGTATTGGATTGTGTGTGTCTATGTCTCATTGCAGTGCATGTATTGGATTGTAGATGTGTGTGTGTCTCTATGTCTCTGGGTGTTGTTGCTGTGTGTATTGGGTTGTGGTGCTGGCTAGCCTCTTATGGGAGCAGGGCTTGGCCTCGGGGCTGAGGGTTGTTCTCTCCTGTCTAACCCACACTCAGTCTGGGCTGCTGGCACTCCCACACACACAATTATTCACACTCACGGCCAAGTGCCGTCTCACACACAAGTGCACACACTCATCCACAAGCACCCCCCACCCTTGTGAGGCAGCGCCTGCCTGTCAGCGCCTTGCTGGGTGTCTCCATTCCCAAGCTGTGCAGCCAGACCCACTGGTTTGTGCACATTCATATTTTTAGGTGTGCCCTCCCTCACCCCCAGCTCCTGGGCCAGGGGCCATCTCCCCTCCTCGCCCCAGGACTCATAGGAGACACCTCCTTGGGCCTGATGCCCCCAGGACTGGGTAAGCCCCTGAGGGAGGTGCACACCCAGTCCAGTACACACACCCAGACATGCACACACACACCCCCAGTCCAGTACACACACAGTGACACACACACACACAGCTATGATGCGCGCGTGCACACACACACACACACACAGTCCAATACACACAACACAATGATACATAGACATAGGCATACATACACACACAAACACACCCAATCCAATAAACATGCAGCAGTCAGATATACACACACTCCCTAATACACACACCGCCATGAGACAGGAGTTCACACAGATACAAACACAATCCAATATACACACAGCAGACAGGCGCATGCACACACACACCCAATCCAATACACACAGTAATGAGACAGACACTCCTCTTGTATTCTCTCACGCACACACATTCACACACCCCAATCTGATGTACACAGCAACGAGACAGACACTCCCCCATGCATTCACATACTCATGCACCAATACACTCCAGCCCCGACACACACACACACACACACACACACACAGACATATGCACAGATACACAGACAAACAACCCCAACACACAGTGTTGCACAGATCCTACCTACACACCTACATGCACACACACTCACTCTCTCTCTCTCTCTCTCTCTCTTTCTCTCTTGCTCTCTCCAGTCCACCTGCAGAGCCAGGTAGAGCCAGCTGGGGGTGTTCTGGGGGTCCCACAAAGTCCCCACTTCCCCCCACTCTGCCCACTATAGCCAGCCCACTCTCTGGCAGCAACCCAGGGGCTGGAGACACTTGTGCCTGAGCAGGTGGCTTCCCTGGGGTAGGGGTTTCACAGTGAACTTCATCCCCCCATGCATTTGCTGTGGTCCCCAACACCACCAGGAGCCGGAGTCACAGGACACGATGAGAGGGAGGTGCACAGGGAGCTTCTCCTGTGAGCTGTGGGCACCGGGCTACAGGGCAACAGCATGCCCGAGAGGCTGGCTTACCCAAAGGGTTGCACTGCCATGGTCTTCAGGGCCCCAGCAGACACCAGAGCTGTGGGCATTAGATGGGGACAGGCCTGAAGCCGTGGGGTGGGGGGCTAGCAAGCCTGCTCTCCTTGAGCAAGGCTCCCCTCTGCCTTGCTGGCCTCCAGGACATGCCTGAGACCCTGACCCCGCTCTCAGGGGTGCTGGACTCCTTTGCTGGGGGTGGCCAGACTAGGGCCCTGCCCCCAGCTTGCACGTCTCTGCTGTGCCCCAATACCAGGCATCCAGGAGCACTGGACTTCTCCAAGACAGAGAAGCCCCAGGGGAAAGGGCAGGCTCCCCGAGCCTGGGCACAACAGGGACCTGCTGGCAGAGGTGGTCAGGTGTAACAGCAGCTGGATGGGCAAGGGACCCTGATGGGCAGGAGCCAGGGGTCACTGTGGAGCGGGGGTGGGGGCAAGGCCACCCAGCTAGAATTGCCAGGCAGGGCAAGTGATGGGTGCTGATGGCGAGTAGCTGAGTTGCAGCCAGGCTGCTCTGCCTCTGCTCCTCCCTACCCATCTGCCTGCTGCCTACCACCCCCCAGCCATTGCCCCCACCCCATCCATGCCCCACATCCCTTCCCCACCTGTCCTTCTCCCTCAGACTGCTTCCCCCAGCTCAGGAAAGTGCAGCATCCCCAGCCCAGCCCAGGGCTCCTCTTTCCAGCTCTGGCAATGCCCCTGGACCCTGCTGGGGGCCGCAGCACCCAGACACCGTGAGGGCAGAGCTGGTTTATTGGTACAGAGATCACAGGCAACACAGCTGTGGGGCAACTGAGCGTGGGGCCTGGGAGGGAGGAGTGGGCACAGGCCGGGCACGGGGCTGCAGGCGGGCAGTGCTGGGGGGTTCCCAGCCCTTCTGGGGGGGCTGCTGGCAGTGGCACTCAGGCACTGCAGGGCTTGGGGGGAATCCCAGAGGCGGAGCTGCCGAGGGCTTGGGCAAGGGGAGGTGGGGATGGGCAGGTGCACAGGACTGTCACCCAGGCATGGGGCTCCTCAGCTGCTGGCCACGGCAGAGCTGTCCACGGATGAGTCCTTGGAGAAGGCGAAGATGTGGAACACACCTGGGGAGAGAGCTCAGGTCAGGCTGGGGCAGGGGGCAGCTCCCCTGCAGCTTGCCCTCCCCAGGGACCCCCTGCAGCACTTTGCTCCCATGGTACCGATGCCAGCTCTGGGATGAGGCTCTGGTGGGGGCTTGGACTGGTCTTGCCAGGGGAGTCCTCCCTGCCCCTCTCTTCTGTGCCCCAGACCCCCTCATCCCCCAACAGCCCAGATCCCCCTCACCCGGGAGCATGAGATGCAGGCGGAGCGGGGGGTTACCTGCTGAGATGGTGAGGATAACGCCAACCCATCCGAGGATGTAGGACCAGGAGAAGCGCCAGTCTTCGTAGCGCTTAGCGAAGACGTTCACCGTCACACCCGTGTAGATGGACAGGCCCAGCAGTGCCAGCAGCCCTGGGGAAGCACAGCAGGGACTCAGCCCAGGTGGCTCTGTGGGCTGGAGGGCATGTGGCATGGACCTGGCAGGCACTGGTCCAGCCCAGGCGGTGACAGGGCCAGGCAAGGGCCAGCGGGGTGTGGGCCCCCGGCAGCAGCCACAATCCAGAGCTGTATGAAGGGCCCCATTGCTGGAGCCCCCAGCCCCAGGGCCAGGGAAGCAGTGGAGATGGGGTGGCTGGGGCCTCGCCCACTCAGCCATGGACATGCTCAGGACCCAGCACCTCTGAGACAGCTGCAAGGAGGTATGTGCTGGGCACAGCATGGGCCTAAAGGACCCCTTGGCTGATCCCTGGCGAGGAGGGTCCCAGTGATCCTGGGGCTGCTGCCACCTCCATGGGTCCATCTTAGCTGGAGGAGTGCCAGGGTCACCAGTGCCCAGAGTCTTTTCCCCCTAGGGAGCACCCCTTTGCAGGTATCACTCAGCATCACCAGCTCAGCCGCAACGAGGCTGGCACCTGAGGGGACCATACCAGCTCTGCCTAAGCCCACTGTGGTCAGCAGGATGCCCTGCCCTGCCCTGCCCTGCCCTGCCCTGCCCAGCAATGGCCCCATTGCCACAAGCCGGACCTGGCACTACTCTCCCCTGTGCCCATGTAGAAACATCAACAGAGCCAGACTGGGACAGACCAATGGTCCATCCAAGCCAGTATCTTGTCCCTCACAGTGGCAGGGGTTGATGCTACAGAGGGAAAGCATCAAACTGGATGTCTCCAGGGTGATCTATGCCTATCCAGTGCCCAACTCATCTCCATGGGTGCCCCTAAGCTCTAGTGTGCTGGGACCTGGTGAGCAGCAGTTCCCTGCTCCCTTGATCCACACCTGTCATGATTTCCTAGACCTCTGTCCTCACCCCCTCAGCCTTCTCCTTTCCAAAATACTGCACTAGCCTTTTTAGTCTCTCCTGGTCTGGAAATGGCTCCAGGCTCCCTATCAATTTGGTGGCCTTTCTCTGCACCCACATACCGGCAATGAGTAGGGTGATGCCCGCCATGCGGGTCCGTGTCAGCCTGGCACTGCTGGAGAAGGTGGTGAGCCCCAGGATGATGCCTGCGAAGCAGGAGAGGATGGAGAGCAGCATGAAGGCCCGTGTGGCATCCCAGAAGGCTGCAGAGAGGGGGACAGAATAGTGGAGAGGAGGCATTAGGAAGCATCTGGGGCTTGGTGACCGGCTCGAGGCACCAGGAGCTGGATCTTGTGTGTTGTGCAGATCAGGAAAGACACAGGAGCAGAGTCCCCAGCCCAGTCCAGGGGCTGCTGTGGAGGGAGTGAGAGGTGCTGGGCACCCGCCTGTAGGGTCCTCATGGCGGATGCCCACACTGAGACCCCAGCTAGGCTCTGAGCAGGTGAGTGCCTCTTGTTCCCTTCAGCCTGGCCCCTTGGAGAATCAGGGGCTCCTGTGCTGGGGGCACAGCCCCCGGCTCTAGCACTGGGGTCCTGCTGGGCACTGAGCCAAGGCTCCCTGTGTGTCTTTTTTTTTTTTTTTTCGTTTTTTTTTTTTTTTTAAGGAAAATTTTTCATGGTCCAAATCAAATCAGCCAAGTCAATTCCAAATCCGTGTGAATCATTCAAGAACCATGTGTGGCCCTACTACCAGCAAGCATCCTCCACCCCTGCCTGGGGCTTCAGATACTTCCAAATCCTTCAGCAGGCATCCTTAGTGCAGGCCCAAGCCCAGAGGGTTGGAGTTCAGATGCCCCTGAGTTTTGCTTGCCCTCAGCCATATGGCTGCAGGAGCAAGCTAGGAAGGAGTCTCCTATTTGCACAAAGTCAGCATATAGGTGAGATCCTCCCACTGGAAGTGAAAGTGGGAGGCTAACTATGCATGGCCTCATGGTTTTTTTCCCCCTGCTAGTAGGAAAACCACCTTGGTGGTCATGGTATTTCTGCTCCCTGTGAGTCCTGCTCCAGAGCCCACCGGTGCCCTGGAGCTGGCAGGGGATAGGGTGGGAGGTAGAGAGGCTGCTCCCAGGGCCTGGCTGGGCAAAGCCCATGGGAGCCAGTGCAACACCTGGGAGAGTCTGGAGCAGGCGGGAGAGGGCGTGAGCAGAGCAGGACGGGTACCTGAGAGGATGCGAGTGGCTGCATTTTGAATGAGGGGCATCCTTGCTACGGCCCGGAGAGCGGCTCCTGCAAACACAGAATCACAGTCACGCGGCTCCAAGCGGAGGCGCTGGGGAGGCCACGGTGGCGGCAGGGTGGGGTACACAAATGGTGCCACCAAGAGCCAGACAGGGCTGCCAGAGGGCTGTGCCAGCCAGCGGCCGGCCATGACCACTCCCACTCTGCATCATGGGGCCTCCTGCTCGTGTCCATGAGAGCAGCCTCTGGGCTACTCTAACGTCCACGGCACATGGGCCTTGGAGGCCTGTCTCCTGTGTCTGCCCCTGCATCACCTTGCTCTGTGCCTCAGTTTGCCCATCTGCAGGGCAAGATCTGATCCTGACAGAGGGGTAGGCAGGCAGGTGTGGGAGTTGCCACACTGCTGCTTCCCCAGAGGCAGCTCCTCCTCGTCACCAATGCTCAGTGAGGTCTGGATGGACCCGGCACCCCCCAACACACACACACTTACACATGTACACACACATAGATAGTTCTGGGGGTCTCGGGCTGTGGGAGCTGCTCCTGGGAGCAGTAGGGGGAAGGCAGGAGACTGGGGGCAGAGGCCAGGTGGAGG
The DNA here is from genome assembly GCF_030867095.1 of Alligator mississippiensis. Classification (NCBI taxonomy): domain Eukaryota; kingdom Metazoa; phylum Chordata; order Crocodylia; family Alligatoridae; genus Alligator; species Alligator mississippiensis. The sequence goes on along the minus strand of NC_081838.1, from coordinate 20,675,565 downwards.
GGGAAGGAGCTGAGCTGGAACAGTTCTGTGCGCTCCGGCCACCACGAAGCACTTGTGCACTCACAGAGGTTGCAGGCAGGTCTGGCTGGGCATCGGCCACCTACAGCCTGACTGGGCATCACCTCCTCCGGACCCAACCCCCAGCAGCCTCCTGGCTGGGCCTCACCACGGGCAGCTTGGATTGGCAACACCAAGGGTGCCAAAGGCATGTGGGTGCCCCCTACCCATCTCCAGGGCCCCTGCTGCCCTCCACCGGCTCAGCCCTGGTGGGGCTGGGCTGGGCAGTGCTGGGTGCCCTGCTTACCAATGGTGATGGTGTGCACATGGCACTTTCCGCCAACACAGTAGCGCCACAGCCCCTGGTGGCTCAGGTTGCCTGAGTAGCGGTACTGCATCCAGAAGTCGGTGGCTGTGGCAACGATGAGGAGGACCAAGCCGGACACGGCACACAGCAGGCCCCCGCCCATCAGGCTGTGCATCACGGGCAGAGCGCAGGGTCTTGGGTCTGGTACTGGCAGCGTCCTCCAGAGCCGGAGAGAGGAGTGGGAGCTGCCTAGGGAAGGGCAGGACAGAGAGAGCATGGCCTCAGCATCCACCACCCTTCGTGTCACATGCTACCTGGGGCACTGGGGCCACAGGTGGGGAAGTGAGATGTGGGGCACAGCAGGGCAGGGGTCCTGGGCACCAGGGTGGAGAAGCTGGGGGGGGAAGAGGGGGGGATGGTGCAGTGCCTGAGCCAGTGATGGGAAGGGACTGATGCTGACTGGGGCCTACTGTATTGCAGGCTTCAGTGCAGGGGCCTCAACTGGAAGTAGCCCTTGGCAATGAGCAGGGGCCCCTGGCTCCCATCTGGCCATGGGGCTAGGGAACAACGTGCCCTGGAGCCAGGCCATGGGATGCCTACGTCAGGCAAATGTGACCCCTTTGTTCCCAACAATGGGCCGCGCTCCTGATGCTTCCATGAGAAAGCACCGAGTCAGGGCCCAGGCTCTGGGCTGCTCCCGTGGGGGCGGCTGGGCTGGGCTGGGGCTGCAAGGCAGGAACAAGGGCATCAGCAACCCCCAGCTGAGCCGGGGACAGAGCCCACCCCAAGCCCCAATTGCCCACCCTTACCACCCACTACAAGCGTACCCTGGCTCCACATCACACACCATCTCAGTCTTAGCACTGCAGAAAACAGGCTCCCACCCTATGCCCACCCCACCCATGCTCTGGGTCTGGGGATGGGCTGTGCCAAGTGCTCCAGGCCCGAAACCCCCCTGAATCCCTTGCTGCCCCACTGGGCACATTGTAGAGGGCCAGTTGCCCTGTCAGCAGTGTCCAGTCCTGACCACGGGCTCCCTGGCCCCAGCCCAGTAGAGCAGGCAGGTGGGTTCCCTGCTGGGGAAGCCCTGAAAATGTCCGAGCCCCTGCCTGGCTGAACCACCCCAGCTTAAGGGCCTGGTCCATCAGTGACCGGCACAACCCACCTTGAGCACCTGCCAGCAGCTGGGGCACCCTCGATGGGGCTCCCAGCCATGAGGTGCCAGGTGAGATCAGCCCTGCTCACAGGCTGGTACCCGGACACTGGGACAAGCAGACACATAGATAGCTCCATCTGGGCAGAGACAGGTAGATAGCCCTGGCTGGGGATGGACGGACAGATACAGTCAAGGGGTGAGGGATGGGGAGCTGTACCTTGCTTCAGGGCTTGTGGGCAGGACAGCCCATGGCTGTAGAGGGCTGAGCTCTCCCTGCTCTGTCCTGCTGCTGCGTTTGCTATCCAGGGATCTGCCGGAGGCCCAGGCAAAGGGACGGGGCAGGGCTGCAGGAATGGGGCTTTTATAGTGCCCCTGCACCTGCTGCTCCCAACTCCATTGTCCCTGGGATGACAAAGGCCTACAATAGCATGGAAGCCTCTGGCAGCCGCTGGCCCCAGGCTGGCCGGCCCCGCTGGGCACGGATCTGCTGATGCAGGAGGCGCGGAGCTGGGGGCAGGGCGGCACTGGCCTTTGTGCTGGGCACCAGTGGAGCAGGGCAGACCTGTGCCCCCTCCTCAGGCTGCATTGTCCAGGAGAGGCCCCCGGGGTGCAGAGCCGGGCAAAGAAATGAATGGAGATGAACAATAGTAGGGATCGTGGCTGTGTAGTCAGAGCAGGGGCAGGGCTGGGGCTGGGAGAAAGGGACTAAGGTGCCAGGCTGGGGCAGACAGAGCAGACCTGTGGACAGCCAAGGGACACAGGATGGAGGGCAGAACAGGGGAGGCAGGAGCCCGTAGCTGGCCCTGATACCCAAGGGAGCAGCAGCACCACCTCCCAGAGTCTGGGCTGAGATTTCAGCTCTAAATCCAGTTTCCCCAGGTGCTTGGCTATATGGCTAAGGGCAGGCGAAACTTGGGAGCATCCAAACCGCAAGCCTCTGGGCTTGGGCCTGCACGTAGGATGCCTGCCAAAGGACTTCAGAAATATCTGAAGCCCCTGGTGGGGGTGGAGGATGTTTGCCAATTGTAGGGCCACTTATGGTTCTGGACTGACTCATGGATTTGGACCTGATTTGGCTGGGAACACGAAACATTTCCTTAAAAAAAAAAAAGGTTTTGGTCCCCGCCGGGGTAGATCCCCTTGGGCTCTACGGCTGACCCAGGGTCACCTCACCCAGAGGTTTCTGGGATACAGCTCATGCCAGCTGGACTGCATGGCACTAAGCTGGGGCAGGGGCAGGGGAGCTGGACACTCACAGCTCCCAGCCAGCTCAGTTACTGGCCAGCAGTGAGGGCTGGTGTCTGGGAGCCACCATGGGGCTGCAGCTCGGGCACCGTGAAGGGGCCTGGGAATGCCAAATGGGAAGGAGGCTTCTGGCCATGGCTGGCCCTCACCCCTCCGTCCTCCCATTTGCACCCAGATCAGGCCCTATCTCAAGAGCAGTCCTCACCAGTTGGTCCTCACTGCAGTGGGTGGTGATGGCTCCTCTGGAGTCTTCTCCCAGAGGGTTGGAGGTTGTCCTGCCAGGCAGGGGGACAGTCACAGGGGCACACTGCTGGGCCACCCCTACTGCAGAGCGGAGAGAGCATCGAACATGACCACATGTGGATGGTCTCCATTCCTTCCCTTGCCCTCTACAGCGTGCCCATCCCTCCAGGGATGCCCTGAGTTGCTGTGTGTGGCTATCAGCAACATGGATCCACCCAGCAAGAGTGAGATCCAGCTCCCTCCAGACAGACTCCTCCTTCCCTTGGGGCCCTGCCAGACATGCAGCTAAATGCATGAGAGGATCTGACCCACAATCTGTGCCGCCAGAGAGGTGGGACTGTGGGACCCAGAATCAGCCCCCATCAAGCCGTATTGCCGTAGCAAATTCCTGCGGCTGGGAGTCCCATCAGCTGATGGGCTCCCAGCCACAGGGGAGCATCTGGCCACACGTTCAATTAACGGCATGATAGGAATGAACCACAAAGTTCTTGCACATTTTTGTGGGATAACCCAGTGGCTTATTCCTCGTTTTATCATGCCATTAATGGCGTGAATGTGTGGCCGGGTCACAACTTAAGAAGTGATGAACTAGGGGACTCAAAGCAGGTGGAGGGAGGCTGTATTCCCCCTGTCCGAGCCTTTGCTGAGAGCGCTCGCGTCTGGACTAAATACCTGGAAAACAATGCCTAGAATTGGGAAAGTTTTCGGAGGAGAACCCGGGAGGTCTGGAAACACCTCCCTGGTGTGGGTGAATGAAGGAGTCTGGCTATTCAGTGCACTGAAGAGGAGGTTGGAAGCAATGTTGGTCATACGCAGGGAGGAGGCAGCTGACACTAGAGGGCTCCTCGAGCCAACAGTCTGAAGGTGCAAAAAGACTGGCGGGCTGGGAACCGACAGCAGATCTGTTCCAGCTGGAATCAAGTGCAGGACAGTAACCAACAACACAATGGTCACAAGGCACCCTCCACCCTTTGGGGCGAGAGGACCATGGGGCTGACAGGCACCTGGGCAAGACCTTTTTTGCTCTGAGGGTTGGGAGCCTTTGACTTTCTAGGCTGAGCTCCTGCAAGGCCAATTTATGCACTTTTGTACCTTCCACCCAGGCCCTGTCCCGCCCAGTTCATGGTGTTTGCCCTCTGCGAATGTGCCTTTTTTTTCTTCTCATCTCTTGGGCAGTTTTTCCCCCTCAAAAAGCACAGCCCCTCAGGTAGGAGCCGTCAAGAGAACTTTCCCCTGCCGTGTCAGCTCAGTGCTCTGCCAGGCTGGTGCCAAAAAGGGCAATACCTGAGTACAGGTGCAGATCTGGGGTCGGACCCCCCGGTTGTGTGGTCAGACCCTGCTTTGGCTGTGCCGCAGGTGAGCTCTTAGCACAGCATCTGCCCAGAGCCCCTGCTTTCCAGTAGCTCTGGAGCCTGTGGGCTGCTCAAGCCCTCCTTTCCCTTGCTGCTGAATACAGTGGGGAGGGAGGGGAAGCAGCAGCCCCTGGACCTGACCCCAGTCAGAGCTCATTGTGCATGCATGACATGCCAGTGTGTTTGGTGGGGGAGGGGGGGGGGGGGGGGGGGGGAGGGGGCATGTTGGGGGGTGCCTCTCCTTTGTGCCTACCTGGATCCACTACTGCCCTTCAGGTGTTTGAAGAGCAAGTCGAGCCTTCAGGCAGCCTTTGAGGTGAGATCTACCATCGTCTCCTCTGCCAGAGGCCACCTTATTGCAGGGAGGTTGCTTCCCAGCATCTTCAATACATGTCTGGACCATCAAAGACATACAACAGTCACCCTGGCACATGTGCCACTTGTCTCTTACCTGCTGGAGGGCCTCTGGGTTTAAAAAGAGATCATGTTGCCCCATGTTTTTGGAAAGAGCTGTCATGGAGAGGTTCCAGCCTTGGGATGCAGCTGCTGTATGTCAGCCAGGTCTCACTAGCAGAAAGCCAGGATCACCTGGCACGTTTTCAGCTTGGCCCAAAGTGTGGTGCCCCTTTGGTTCCAAAGCTAGTCTCACAGATGTCCACTGGCTTGGGCAGTCCTGTCTGAAACATCCTCGGTTCCCCTGGTATCCCATGTGGCAGCTTTCCCAGATAGCTGAGTTTGGGAATGGCTGGTGACACGTAATGGTTTGCAGGTAGAAGGTCTCAGTCTGAGTCCAGTGGAAAATGCAAGCATGTGCTTGCAAACCTGTGGCTTGTGCATCCTGACATGAAGGAACAGCTGTGACACAAGGGTCAGGGAACAAAAGTGTGCAAACACACTCACATCCGTCTTCCTTTGAAGTCACTTTAGATCCAACAGCCCAGCTTTTGATCTTCACTCTGGCACCAACAGCCCTAAGTGCAACTGTCCAAACGGCAGCGAACGAAATGCCTGACACGGAGGGTGCTAGGATTTATCCATGTTCGGCACTGTCGGTGTAAGCCACGGCTCAGAAGTATCACTGCCATAAAGCGCCCCTGCCAGACCTGTCTTCTTGAAACCACTTCAGCAGGGCAGCAAACAGTCCAGGGGATCCAGAAGCCTGCTGTGCTCCCAGAACCAGGCACTACACAAAGCTCAGCCAGAACACAAGGCAGATCCTTGCTGAGCTCCCAGCCTTTGTCAGTCACATTGACAACAGCCTTGGGAAGAACCAAAAGCAACCAACAGCTAAAAGGTGCCCTTTTAATTATCACTTAGAGACCGATCGTGCCTCTGGTACATGTGCATGGAGGAAGCATCTTTGCATTCGGGCGGCAGTTGTTTCCTTGGACTGCATTGCTATAGTGTGCTGTGCTGGACTGCTCCAAGTCGTGTAGCTTCTGGTCACAGCTCCATCAGAGCTGGCTCCTCTCCCCTTCCAGCGCATGGAGATGGCAGCTACTTGCTGCTTCTGTGCTGGCTCCAGCTTCCTGCCTGATCCAGGACTCCTTGCTAAGCACATTCCAGCACACTTGAACCATCTTCCAGGATCTGTTTCCTCTCAGCAAGGAGGTTGTTGCCCTCAGAGCTCGTGACAAGAGCAGTGCTGTGTCTAGCAAGACAGTGGAAAGAGCATAAGAATTGCCACTGACTGGGTCAGACCAGAGATGCATCTTGCCCAGTCTCCCGTGTCACACAGGGGCAGAGAGTGGACTGATGGGGAGAGTGAAGTGGGGCTGACCCTTGCAGCCTCCAGCATTTAAGGTCTCAGAAACTCTGGTGCAGAGGCTGTGCCCCTCACGCCCATGCTCTGTAGCTACTGATGGCCCTTTCCTCCGAGAATGTGCCCAATCCAAGCCTTGACAGCCCTCCAGGCCTCTCTCAGAGGGTGCTGAGCAAGCAGCATATAACCACGTCTTGCCCGCCTCGCTGGGCCGCTGCAGCTTTGTGCAGCCTTTTGTTTAGCTGATGCTGCACTGCACACTCAAGAGGCCGCTTTCCTGGGTGTAGACACTTGGGGCTACTTCTCTGTCCCTTTATGTGCCTCAATGGCCGGTCATAGGGCGGCACAGGGGCAGGGTCTGGGATGCTCTGACCCCTGGCAGTGAAATACGTACATGCAGCACACAGTGAAGTGGGGGTGATGGGAGCCCCCCTCTTTCAGCCCATTTACCTCTAGCTTAGGACGCTTGTGCACGTGCTCCAGACCCCCTCTCCCCACCATGCAGAGGGGGTGTGACCCTGAATCTCTGCAGACTGCTTCCACCACCAGCACATAGGTTAGGCAGTAAGCACGTGGCCCCCACTCCAGCTTTCCCCTGGAAGCTGGCCCCACTGCCCCTTGCGTTACTATTCATCACATCACTGGGAGCAGGGGTCCAGGCTACCAGCAGCAGCCATCTCACTAAGCCATATGCCCTTTGCCTTGAACACTTCTTCCTGGTCCCGCAGAGCTCCCTCACATGGCTGCCCAGGGGCCCAGCTTCGAGGGCAGCACCGGAGAGGGGCTTGGGTCGTGCCTGACCTGTGGCATGGCAGGGACAGCACCCACCAGCTGACGGCACTTTGCAACCCAGGTTTCCTGCTCCCTGCCCTGTACTCTCTGTCCAATCTGCTGCTCTGCTTCCTGCCCAATCTGCTGGTCTTTTTTCTGCTCCCTGTCCTGTGCCATGGGTTGGCCACCCCTGCCCTAGGTGGTTGGCTGAATCATGGGAGAGCTCTTCTCCTCCTCCTCCCCCCACTCTGGTATCAAGCACCCTCTCTTCATTGCCTGGCAAAAGTCTGTCCACTGTCCACCATTCCAGGAGTCACCCAGCTGCGAGCATGTCCCTGGGTGGTGGCATACCCTCCCCGCCAAAGGGCAGCTCCACGGGTGTGTACATAGTGTGTGCCAGAGCTGGAACGCAAACTGTATATGCCCAAACCTGCAGCCATCCATCTGTGCACAGACTGCTGAGAAAGGGGATTTAGTTATTCAGCCAGGCTGGAAGATATTTTTCTTCAAGGGGCTTCCATTTTTTACTGTCATTTCCACCAAGCTAATCTGAGTGCTTTGCAATGGCCAGGCCAAGAGTGCATATCCTCACCGTGTAAACAGCCTCCTCCGCCCCTTCACAGCCAACATCAAGAGCCCTTGTCACTCCATGCAGGGAGCTGAACTCATAGGGTCGTAGGAACATGGGGCTGGAAGGGACCTCAGGCAGTCACGTCTTGTCCAGCCCCCCATTCAAGGTAGGATCATCCCTGACTAAACCAGCCCAGTCAAAGGTCTGTCCATTGGAAGTTTCCCAGCGTGGCAATTTCACAACATCTCTAGGCAGCCTGTTCCAACGCTTGGCCGCTGTCATATTAAAAAAGTTCCTACTAATCCCCAACCTCAATTTCCCCTGCTGCAATTTGAGACCATTGTGCTTAATCAGACTCCCTAGGACCCCAGAGAACATCCATCTCCATCCTCCTTACAATCATCCTTCAGCTTGATGGAATTCACATTTCACAAACTCAGTCTTGAGTTTAGAGACACTAGGCCTCCTCACCAGTATCCACCATCATGTTGGGTGTTTGACTGGCCAATTCATCTCTGTGAGTAAGACCACAATCTGCCCATCCTTCAACCCCTCTCACGGCTTTTGTGATCATCACTCCATAAATAAAGCAAGCAAAACTTTGGCTTGCACCCATAGACTCTTCTCAGGCAAATCACAGGAAGTCATCCTCCTGCTGTACTTGGCCTTGGTGAGGCCACAGCTGGAGTACTGCATGCAGTTCTGGGCTCCACAATTTAAAAAGTATGTGGAGAAGCTTGAAAGAGTCCAGAGGAGAGCCACATGTGTGATCAGAGGGTAGGAAAACAGGCCTTATGATGAGAGGCTGAGAGCCATGGGACTCTTCAGCCTGGAAAAGCACAGGCTCAGGGGGGACCTGATGGCAACCTATAAGTACATCAGGGGTGTGCATCAGGATGCGCGGGAATGCCTGTTCACCAATGCGTCCCAAGGGATGACAAAGTCAAACAGTCACAAACTCCTCCAAGACTGTTTCAGGCTAGACGTAAGGAAGAACTTTACTGTCCGAGCCCCAAAGGTTTGGCATAGACTGCCGCCGGAGGTGGCACAAGCACCTGCTCTGGACTCCTTTAAGAGACATTTGGACCTTTATCTTGCTGGGATCCTATGACCCCTGCTGACTTCCTGCCCCTGGGGCAGGGGGCTGGACTTGATGATCTTCCGAGGTCCCTTCCAGCCCTAATGTCTATGAAATCTATGACATCTCATTATCTGACAATAGTAGAACCATACAGTTGCCACTGCACTGAAGGGGGGGCATTGTCTGGAGGATTCATTGTTATTTGGAAGTCAGAAAATAATACGAGTGATGGCCTGATTGGTATTCACACAACACTGGAGGAGAAAACATTGTTCCTGTTGCAAGTCCTGACACTGCGCTTCCCATGATCCCGATCCCGTGGCTCCTTCCCTGCTGTCTACTCCTCCGATGTTTTCATCTAGAGCAGTCATATCTCCTCTAGTCCCCCACCCTGACCAGTTCTCCATGACCATGATCATCCTATAACCCTGCTCCGTGCTTGCTGGTGTTGGACTGGGCAACCAGAATGGGACACGGATGAGGCCTCACCCATGTCTTGTGCCATTTCATTACAGAGTACCTATTTCTGCAGGAAACACGACTCCCGATTCACCCCTGGATCGCATTACATTGGCAGCTCACAGTCCTGTTCATGAGTCATTGTTGACTAGTACGCTCAGTCCTGTCTTTTCCCTTTTCATTTCCAATTGGTGAGTCAGTTCATAGCAGAATCTGATGTTCCTCATCTCCAAGAGCATGACCTTGCCCTTTGTACTACAAAATGTCATCTGATTTCCAACACTCCAGTCTTCAAGGCAATGGTTCTCCCTCTAGGATATCCAGATCTTCCTCTGCCTTGGCAATGCCTCCCCTAATGGAGTCATCCACATTTTTCATTAGCCCCCCTCCCTTTTGGAGGCCAATGTCACTAATGAAAGTCTTATACCAAACCCAAAGGGCTCTTGGAGTGCCCTGGAGAGCCCAGCAGCCAGCAGCAGTTGGAAGCAGGAAGAAAAGCCGTATTTTCTCATATATCGTGCCCCTATGACAGGGTCTGCCCTAGAGGATGGCCGTGGCACCCCCTAGAGCCCACTCCAACCCTGTCCCACCCCCTCTCATCTCTCAGGCCACTTCCCTGCGCTCTCCTGCCATGCCTTGATGTCTAGCAAATAGATACAGGAGGCTGCCCTCCGAGACCAGAGTGAGCCCTGGATGCTTGACTTGCTTATCCCCAGGCTGCCCGTTTTCTGGCCCCAATCCCTGCCTGAGCTCGATGTCTCTGTGTCTCTTCCCAGCCTTTCTCCATGTCATGGGCACCACTCGTGTCCTGCCAGAAGTAGTTGCAGCCATACTGGCCCTGTTTGCCTTCGGGGCTGTAATCATGGCCTCTAGCCACCCTCACAGTCTCATAGGTCTTATTTTAATTTCCTTCTCTGAACCCTCCAGCCCTGGTTTAACTAGCTGCAGTCCACTGGGTCCTTGACCTTTGCAGGACTGCTTTCTCTCTCGCTCTCTGTCTCTCCAGAAACTCTGAAGACAGGCAGGCAGCTACAGGGCAGAGCCACTTCTCTCTCAGAGAAGTTCAGCACAGGTCCTTCCTCGTGCAGGGTCAGGGCCAGTCTGAGCCACTAGCCCCAGGCTCAGGCTTATATGGCCCTTTCGCCTCCCCCTTCCAGTCACCGGTCCTGGCCCTCTGGTAACAGGGCCTACTCACAGCCTCACCTGCCCTGCCTGCAGGCTCAGCCCTGGTGCCCTTTTCCTGGGCTGTCTCCTTTGCAACTAGGCTCCCTGCAAGCTGCATTGGCTCTGCAGGTCCCTTGTAGCTGGGGTTTCTCATCTACTTCGTTATGGATGGCTGGCACTTTGCCCCTTATTTCTCTGTATGCTACCTCCCCCTGCTCTTTGTCCCTTCCAGTAGTAAATGTGTCTGGTTTTTGGAAGGTAGAATGAAGAAAACCAGATTTGCCTTTACTTTCTAGTATTTTTACAGGGAAAAACTCAGACAGCTACAGCAGGGGGAGAGGGGGCAAAAACCTGTGGCAGCTTTAACCTCTTAGCTGCAGGACACGTGCCTAACTGGCTTGAGGAGCAGGGCTGGGCAGTTCAGCTCCTGCAGGCTCAGGCCCTCAGCTAATGCTGCTGGCTGAGCCAAACTGCCTGGCCCTGCTTCTCTAGCACGGCATGGGAACATTGGGCTGGGTGATCTTTGCTAAGTTCTGCACAAACTTTTTCTCTGAGACTGTTCTGTGAAACAACAGGACTGAGCCCAATCCACATGAAACATGGAGTTCACTAGAGAGCTGCAACGTGCTGACTATTTTGTTTAGGCCCAGGCAGGACAAAGCAGGGAGCCCAATATCATCACTCAGTGCTCGTACCAATGAATTCTCACAGAGCAAGGGGCAAACATTCACCAGCTGGAAGGGGTGTGCACATCTGCTGAAATAAAAATGGAATTTCTTTCAGCACTGTCTCAACGTCGGTCACATCTGTTTTCCATGGACCTCGTGGGCTGAGTGCACTGCTTGGAATGTGTCCCCCCCCCCCCCCCCCCCCGGCTGTGAAACTCAAGACAACAAATGGGAATGTGTAGAGAGAGTTAATCCCAGAGCCCCTTTGGGATCCATCCACCAGATATTTTCAGAGTCATAGTTAACCTTGTAAAAAAAGCAACCAGGATTTATTAGGCTACTGCAATACAGTATTTGGAGTCTGTAGATTAGCGTGGAAAACACAGAGATTAGATATAAAGTGTTGCTGGCAGCTTTTCTCACCTCTCTGACCCAGAAGCCCAGAGCTCCTTCTCCCAGCCAGACAACCAGGTCTCAGTGCTGGCCGCCGGCCTGTGCTGCACATTCTCATGGTGTTGGTGTCACATGCTCTGCTCCCCATAGGAGAAGTGGACATGACTCATTGATCTTCCACAGGATGGGAAAACCAATCGCCCAACACAGATGAGCCTCCTGATCCCATGAGCCCCTCCCATGGGCCAGTTGTCCAACACAAATGTGCTTCCTGACCCCACGAGCCCCTGTTTGGTTCCTACCCCCCCGAGGGGAAATTAATTCTTAGGGTCTCCCAGTGCAAATTGTGCAAGACTGAACTGCGCCAACCACATTGGTCATACAAGTGATGAAGCCCTTGCCCTTGGGCCTGGAGATGCAGGACTGGGCCTGGGATGGGCTGTGCACAAAGCAAGGGAAAGGGACATGTGCAGGGTGGTTGGGAATGGGGCTGTCAAGTATCATCCATGCTCCCTGCATTTGTGCTCCCCCTGGCTCACCACCTTGGACCTGCCAGCTTCTCCCCTTCCAAGTCCTGCCTTGCTGTCTCCCCCCAGCCGGCTTCTGGCAGTCCAGCATTGTGGAGGGACAAACCTCTCCGCTTGCTTGTCTCCCTGATGTAGGGCTACAGCCCCAAACCCCCCATTCTGGTTACAAACTGGCTCCTGGATGCACCTGGTCTCCATGATAGCAGGGTTGTAAATCCCAAGAAGGGGGGCAGACTTGCCCATCTGCTGTAACCCTAAACTCTCCCCTGAGGGTGCTGATGTTTTTTAAGCTGACCAGCCAGTGTCGGCCATGGTCTGAGAATACTGGTTTATGGTTGGTCCAACGGATGAGGCCAGAAAGGTTATTGAAGGGTCCCTTCTTCCTGGAAGGAGGAGAGCCATGTTGGGGGACATGGAGTATGCACATGGAGTAAGCACGGCCTCTGGAGCTCTTCTAGGCTCCGGATGAACATGTGAGTAACTTCCCTGAAACTTATCTAGAAATATAGCTTACTGTAATGTAGAAACATAACAAAAGGCTACCTAGCCACAGTTTGCTCTGGTTTTCTTTGCCACTTCTCTAACCCATACCCTTCCCCAAGCCTACCCTCTTTAACCAATAAAGCTCTCCCCTATAACAGGCTCAGTGGTACTGGCTGGGAGAGGGCTTGGGGCATGCCTTTATGCTCCCTAAACTCAGCTGACTAAGGGAGGCTACTTTCTGTGCTTCAGGCTTAAGGAAGCACCCCAAGTTTTCACAGTGGGTCAAGCACCCTCAAGGTCTACAAGGCCTGTGTACCTCGGGGGGCACAGGGCCTGAATAAAGATCAGACCCTTGGGTGGTGGCAGCGGTTACCCTGGGCTTGCGGGTGCTCTGGGAAGGGGGTCGGCCGGATGTGAGGCACCCCAGGAGAGGCACCCGGAGCTTGGCAGGTGGTCGGGTGCGGTGAGTTGGGTGGCTCAGCGCAGGAGAGCCCCCCACCTGCCTGCCTCACACTCATGCCTCCTCGCATCTAGCTGCACTTCCTGCCCCTCCAGCTCCTGGGCTGGGAAACTGGCTCTGGCAGACACCGCTGAGACTGTCCTGGGGCTCTGTTCCCCCAGCAGGAAGAGGGCTTTGGCTCTCCTCCAGACCGTCAGCTGGGTGCAGACTGCATTCTCTGCCTGCCCATCCCTATGGAGGAAGCAACAGATGTGTGATCTCTCTCAGGGACACGAGCTGCACTCTCCCTGTTAGGGGGTCAATGGCTTGCCCTCCTCCCCTTTGCCCCCTCAGAAGAATGCAAAGCTAGTTCTCCATGAGGGTTTTCTTGATGGATCTTGTTTTCACTGTCTCCAAGGAAATATGGACCCAGCCACTGCTCAGTCTCCCTGAGGACTGCGCTGTCTTAGGGGTGGGCTCCAAGCCACCACTTCAGCAATGCCAAGACCACCCACTCCGGCTACCTCAAGATGGATTAACCCCCTATTATGCACTGTTTTTTCCATCATGTCCAAAGAACTTAGGCCCCTGCCAGACTTCATGCCCTTGGGACCATGCAGCCAGCAGGGTCAATCCAGGGGTTAGTCAGCCCAAGCCCAGGCTTCAGGGCCTCCATTCAGGATGGAAACAAGCAGCCAAGCCCATGCTGGCAGCATGGCTGCCTCTGTGCCACAGCTGGATGGGACCATCTCTCATTCCCTGGTGGGTCCTGGGAATGTCCGCCTGCTTGTCAGATTCCCATCACACCGGTGCCACGTGTGCTGCTCCCTGTGGCTGCCAGGCGAGAGAGGTGGAGATTTCTCTTTGGTCTTCCACAGGCTTGCCAAGGTGCCTCCATTCACAGAATCAGTCCATACAGGCAATGAAGACAACGGTCTCAGGACCGGATTGTGGTTCAGGACAGGACTGTATACAATGTTCACAGGATGCGTCCTCAGTGTAAACTAGGCTCCTTTGGGAGTGATCCACTTTAAGGCTTCTTTGCATGGCTAGACCAATGCCAGAAGGACATCTATGTGAATGAAGATAAGACCTGTTGTGTCTGAAACCTCCTGCAAAGATCCACCAGAGAGGCCCAAAGTAGTGCAGAAGATGGTCCCGATCTAGACAAGAAGAGTAAAGGCTTTGCCCCACATGTTCCAGGTTGCATGAATGCAGCCACAAGAAATAAGGTTCATAATGAAGGAGAGCAGAAAAGCAGCCTATACCATGCAAGATACCTGGCTGCCCTGAACCCAAAGCCCCATGGCTCAATTTCAAGTGAACAGGAACGAGGCCTCCAGTGAGGTGCACTCTCACGCAAGTTTGGTGCTATGCTCACTAGTTTTCTATTTTACTAAGGTCGATAACTGAAGACCACCTCTAGGGCAGACACAATTCAGATTGGAGTAAAGGGGCCTTACATAGATAATTTTTCTTCCCCTTCCAGTAGGCTATACCAGCCTGAGCACCTCTGTGCCAGTATACCAGCAACCACAGCAGTGGGCTGTAGTGGTTTAACTCTCCTGGCATTAGCAACATGGTGCAGTGGGTATGTAGGCAAGGCCTTGGTAAAATACTCTTTGGGTTCATTTGAAATGGAGCTGCTGTGCTGCACAAATGAACATAGGACCTCTTGGCCATCCAATCGCATCCCTTGTTGCAACCTTCCATCATCTACACCCATGCCTTCGGCACTGTCAGCAGCCTTAGCACCAATGCTGTGATAGCACCTCCCTTCTCACCACTGGCCTGGGAGCCTGCTTCTTTGGGCACTGAGCAGGCATCAAAAAGACCCTCCCTAATCTCATTCAAACCCCCTTTGGAAAATGCCAGCTCTTCACTTTCACTCATTTCTTGACTACAGAAAAATAGTAGAGCAATGCTTCTTTTGCAAAGAACTCAGTGAGCCCCCAGCAGGGCAGAGCGTGCGAGACGCTCTGGATTCCTACTGGAAATCTTTTGGTTTATCTTGTGAATTAGATGCAGGTGTTTGCACACCTCGCAGTGCTAATATGGCGTGGCATCATTCAATACCCTTAATGGGCTCTTGGTCGGGAATCACCGGTGTAGTGATGGTTCTTTTTGGGAGGGAGGAAACAGGTAACTGAGATGTTTGGTGGTGTTACCTATATGAAGTCAATGGAGTTACCCCAAGACAAATTTGTCCCAGAGGTGCAAAGCCTCCAGCCAGCTGCGCCCCACCCCTCCCGAGGGGATACCCAGGGTGGCTGCTATCTGTGTCCCTTTGCCATCTGCAAACATTTGCATTTGTATAACCGAGTCAAACAATAGTATGACTCTCCCTTGCCTGCTGCTTAGGTCAGCTTGCTTCTACCCTGGCCTGGAAGACTGCAGTGAACTAGATATCAGCAGAGATTTATTTTGCTCTATGTTTTTAAAAGCCTGATGCCGGGTCTACTTCAGTTTCCATCAGGAACACATGGGATAAGGTGACAGAGTGGAGGAATAAAGAGAAAGCTCCTCATATCACTGTCCCTTGGGCTCAACAGATTACCCAGTGTTTATTCAGGACATCTGTAAGGAGGTGCAGGCTTCAGGGCACTGAAACCCCAGCTGTAGGTAGGCAGGAGCTCATCGGCTGCCTGGCAGAAGGCTGGGAATCACCTGCATTAGTAGCGAGGCTGGAGCCACAAAGAGGGTTAATAACTCCCCAGGCAGGAGGAAGGGGAAAACTGTGATGCTAAGGGAGAAGCTGAGACCTTGGGTTTCCCTCTCAGGGTCTGAGGAAGACCTCATGGTGTGGTTTCCCTGTCTGTCTGCCTGCCCTTTCTTTTGCTTCTATGGGGGCAAGGTTGCCCCATGAAAAATAAAGGGCCCAGAAACCCAGGGCACAGTGCGGAGTGGCCCTGAGGAGGGAGCTGGGTGAGTGACATGCTTACAGCCTTGCAAGGATGTTGCTGTCAAGAGGATAAACAGGATTCTTGGTGGGATGCTGTTTATTTGCTGTGCATGTACACAGGGCTTTGCTGCCTTGAGCACCAGCTGGACAAACGGGGCCAGATTCCTTTCTCGCTCAGAGGCTTCTGCATCGGTGTCCAGGCTGGGTCTCTCCATGAGCAAGACGAGAATCAGGCGAGGAAGGATCAGGAGTCGTGGTCTGGCCGGGGGCAGGTGGTGCTGAGCAGACGGCTGCTGCTTCCCTCCCAGCCCTTTAGACCTCTGCATGCCTTCCAGCATGACACAGACCAGTGGGAGTCAAGGCAGGACAGCCGACGAGGCTGCAGGATGGGCACGGGGTGACTTACCCCTCTGTGCCCAGCCTGCCAGCCAGTGCTGTACCAAGAAGCCGTCTCATCCCCTGCTGTCTCATGGCATCATGCTCACTATCCTCCCTCCAGGCTTTTCTGGCTCTTACACAACCTAGGCAGCGAAGCCTTCCAGACCACAGAGCTGAGCTCTGACGTGGGTGACTTTCCAGCACATGCAGCTTTCTCTGTGATGTAAAAGGGGGTGCTCTGTTCCTCTCGTGGACTTTGAAAGAGCTTGGCACTGCCACCGCCTCTAACCATGCCAGGGCTTGGCATGTGCCAACAGGGAGGCAGAGACACCTGGGAAGAAAGAGTTCATGTCACAGAGCACAGCATTACCCTTAGTAAGAGCAAGGACATGGGTGACAGGGGCTGGGTTGGAGCATGAAGCCAGCACATTAGCCTGGAACAGGGATAAGACGGGGCAGCCAAGCCGGAGTTGGAGCCAGGAGTCAGTGGACAGGAGCCTGGAGCCAGGGTGAAGCCAGGGACAGACCAGCAGGAGCTGCAAAACTAGGAATCAAGAGACAGGCCCCTGGGAGCTAAGACCACAGCACCAGCAGCCCCGGGTGAGGCAGAGGCATTTGTCCCTTGGAGCAGCCTCCTGAGCCCAAGAGCTGCTGCTTATACAAGCCAACACTGGGGGCCGTGGAGGGCAGTTTGACCCCTGGCAGCCAGGTCCAGCTGGCGGCCATGTCACCTACCCCCGGCCTGACTCCTGCTTCCCCTCACCACCTAAGCACAGGCACATTTTAGCATCATAGGGGGCTTCCTCCCCCGGAGCTAGCCAAGTCCCTGGTCCTTACCTCTGGTGCCCCAACCCCGTGTCCCCAACCCTGACTTATGGGGCAGGTCTTGTGCTTCCCCCTTGTAGACCCAGAAGGGGAGTAAGCATAGGCAGCCTCACCCTGTGCCCAGGGAGAACGTGCTAGGGCCTGGCCACCATACCAAGGGTGCGTGTGCAAATCCGCAGGAGCTGGGTCATGGAGCACCAACCTCTCCACTTGATGTGCTTGTGCTGGTAGCAAGGGGCAGGACCTGGCCCATGGGGCTGCAGCAGTGGAAGGAAGAGGGAAATGGCGGTCTGAGCACACGCGGAGTCCTGGCCTTGGCGCACCCACTGCAGCCAGCCACGTGAACCCGCCAGCGTGGGAGGCATCGCCAGCGTGGGAGGCATCGCCAGCGTGGGAGGCATCGCAGTGGAAGTGGAATTTTAGCCGGGGTCGACAGGGGAGAGCCAGCATCAGAAGTGGATCCAGGGGGGTGCACAGGAGTACTCGCACCCCATTTGATTCCTGCTGCACCCAGAGTATAAAGCCAACTGCCCAGCAGCCCTAGTCCGACAGTGCTGAGAGAGTGACTTGACTTCAGGGCTCATTGTCGTCACCCTGATCCCTTCCAAACTCTCCATTCCTCAGGGGTTAACGACCCTCTCTCCTTTGTAACGCTCTTGATGTCCCACCAATCAAGTCAGCCGCTGTCTGTTCGCTGCTCCTGATCCTAAAGCTCCTCTTTCACAGCACTGCAGATAGTTTTGGACTCGTTCCAACGAAGATGTATTTGTTTTTGCTTCAACCTCAAATTGAATAATCCAGCCCTGGGCCCTTGGTGCAGCTCCTAGTTTATTTTTAACCAGACAACAATGTGTGTTGTTCCATATGTGATGGATGTATCTCGCCTTCTCCACCCTGATTTTCAAAATCCTAGATCTGCCCATGACTGGCGTGGTACGTGCCCAGTGGTACAGGAAGGGACATGTTGCTGGGGCTGGGAAAGTCAGGGCAAAGGGAGAAACCGAGGCAGAGGGAAGAAATGTGGGAGGCCCCAGATGGGACAGAAAGGGGAAGAACCGGGGGAGAAGGAGTCCTGCCTGCTTGGAGGGAGAAGGAGCCAGGGCTGGAGGGGGAGCTCCGGGAGTGGGTAGACAGCCAGGGAGAGCAGTGGCTCTGGGACAAAATGGCAACTCCTCATTTAGGAGGTGGGGAGCGGCCCCATCAGAGCAGCCATAGGGCTGCATTTGTGCGTGTGGTCCAGGCAGCATTCTCAGACAGAAGTGACTACACACAGCCCACGGCAGGATGTAAGCTCAGCAGGAAGCCCCCACTCCCAGGCAAAGCTGGGGACCCTGGGATCAGCCCATGTTCCAGGCATTTCCTCCTCAAATGACTAATACTGATCAATCAGGAGAGTCACCCAGTGCTCCCAAGTTGTGGGGTGAGCCTGTCTCAGGAAGAGCGGGTTTGGATGCCTCTGGGTACGTGTCATTGTCCAGGGGCCTCGGCCTTGCAGGGAGTCAGCCCTCTCTGGCAACACCCTTGCCCCATGTCCCATTTGTGTGGTTGATGTTAGGCCAAGTGAATTGCTGCATGATCAGGAGGGTGGTAACATTTGCTAACACTCTCCCTGAATCTCCACAGATCCAGATTTGTCTGGACTTCCTCCTCTTCTCCATCCAAAAGTCACATCTGCATGTATTAACCACTGCAGCAACAATCTCAGCAGGAGAACTGGCTGAGAAATTCCTTTCATGACACTGCCACCAATAGATTTGGTTGGGAAACATGTTTTTTGATACCCCCGCATACATACACACGCACACAAACATGCAAACGCCCAGTAGAGTTGGTTGGGAACCTCATTTATTGACACCCCCACATACATTCATGCACATCCATGCATGCAGGATTTTTTATCCTGATGCAACATCCATGTCGCCAAAAATCAGAAGCAAACAAACAAGCAAAATCCTGGATGTTTCAACAAGGAAATTCCAGTTGGCTCCAGGGAGACAAGGATCTGCGAGTGACTCTGCCCCCCTGAAGCATGTGAGGTATGCTGGGATGGGGGTGGCTCTCCCAGATCATGGTCTGCAGGATTGACTGTTCACGCTTTGGCCGGTTCCTCCGCTATGCTGCCTGATCTGTCTGTCTCGGTCCATCCATCCTGAGCTTATCCCAGGTGCTGGATGTCAGGGAGCTGGGGGCTGATTTTTTCCAACCCTGCTGCCCTCCTGGCAGGGCTGGGCAGCCAGAGGGAGTTGATCCCTTTAGGTTCCAGCGTCCTCTTGAAAACACGGGGCAGGGGAGCAGAGCAGACCCCTTTGAGTCAGGACAGAGGCAGTACACAATTGCCCCATTATATCTGTCCTGTAGTGCCCTACGGTGGGAAGGGAATCACCGTTTCTCTGTCATGGAGGGGTTGTGGACAACTCCTTCTGCAGGGATCAGCAGCAGCTGTGCAGCGCCATTTCCCAGCTGCGAGCGCTGGGTGCAGAGACAAACACATGTTTGCTCCAGAACTATTTGCACTGGATTTTACTCCACAGTAAATTGAACCAGAGGTAAAGACACACAACCCTCCGGTCGTCTGCAGGCCCTATGACAGCACCAGGCCACTAGCAGGTGAGGGAGTCAGTTTGCAGGGAGCAAAGGGCTCCCCGTGCAGTGGACACATAGCCTTTACCCCAGATTAACTCTCCCCGGCTCCCGCAGCAGTCATGTCACGTGGCAGCACAGCGCTCCGTGGCATCAACGTGCCTGCCCACACTGCCTCTGCAGGGAGCTGAGGGTGTTCGGGGTAGAGGGGTTGGGGGCCTATCTGGGCACTGATGGCAGCTCTCAGGAGCAGAGAGGAAAAAGGATGTCTGTCCTGAGAGCCGGGGGCACGAACCCTCAGCAAAAAGCTACGTCCAGTTCAGGATTGGGGGGGGTCCAGGCCTCCCACTTCCCCTCACCAAGCCACGTGTTGATGCCTGCTGACCTGCCCCACCTGGGGGAATATGGTTTCCTTCCCTCCCGTTCCATCCCCATCACTGGGTCAGGGTGTTTCTACACTCACCCCCTGTCAGGGAAACAAGGAAAATCTGATCCGTGGTCGGAGATCCAGGCCTGGGTCTCTCCCTGAGGACCTGGGTCATGAGAAGGCACTTGTAGAGCGAAGCAATGGCAGAGGCAGACACATCGGGGTGGTCCCTGAGACAATCCCGGCATTGCTTTCGCCAGAAGCAGAGTCCATGAATTTTGGAATGGAGAGGGGCAGCCCCCCACCGCTCTGCCCAGAGCCAGCATCATGCCACGTGGCCAGCTTCTCACAGCTCACAAAATCTCCCATAAGGAGTCCTGCACCCTGAGGCCAGTCCATCAGCAGCAACAACCCTGAACCCCAGTGTCCCTCTGCCAGGCTGGGAGAGGTCCATGGCCTCAATCAGCATTGCCACCCTGCCAGTGTGCCAGAAAGGGGTCGTTCTGGGAGGGTCCTGGGATCCGATGAGGCTGCTCCCTTGTTCAGAGAGTATGTGCTGGCCGTTGGCTTCCTCTCTGCTGTGGTGTTGCTATGTCCTAGATGGGGCAGAGCCCATGGCCCTGCATCCACGTGTACCAGGTGACTGCTGCTGCAAGGAGCCCCACAAGGCCAGGAAGGCAGGTGGTTGCAGGCCCTGTGTTAATCCCCTTCCTGAAGCTGTGGTCTGCAAAGAGGAAAGGGTGTGAGGCTCATTTTCAGCTCAACAGCATGGCTATTGGAGCAGGACTGGCACTGCCTGCTTGCTCCTGCTCTCCAAAGGGTCCGGAGCCCAGCCCCAAGCTCAAGCAGACACCTTACCGAGGCCAATGCTCCCGCTAGGACTCAAACCCAGAGGGTCCTGGCTGGCTCTACACCATCTCCAGGGCCCTCTGCGGTTTTACAGAGCACTGCTTCTGCAGCAGCTGCCCCTGCCTGTGTTACTGTGGCGGGGCAGAGCCAGTCCTCTGTATTGCTCTGGGGTATCCCGCAAGAAGGAAGGAGGTGAGACTGCAGCCAGAGGATGAGTCCACAGCTGGGAAAGGGGATTCCTGGGCCCTCATCCTGCTCTCATTACATGCTCACTGGTCCTTTTAGCCTGGCAGGAGGGCCCAGACCATCAGCCCTGCACCTGCAAGGGGAGTCTCCTCCCTGGACTGCTGTCAGGCTCCTTCCCTGCTGCCTTTGGATAAGTGGGGCCTGAGCCCAGGTCTGCCTAGCCCCAGGGAAATGCCCTACCCTCATGAACCACAGGTGCTACTGTCTCCCTGCATGGAGAGGTCTCTTTCAATGCCGTGCATGGGTGCACGGGCCCATGTTTCAGCAAATGGGGCTGTGGCAGTGCTGTGAAGGGAAGCTTAGCTCCCGACCTCCCCGTGCAGAAGGAATCAGGTAATCTTGGGGTCTTCCACTCCCCCCACCTATGCAGGGACATCACTGCTGAGTGCAGGCCAGGACAGATCCCTCCCTCAGCCCCATGCACGTACCCTGGACCAGGAGTTCCACCTCTGTGACCTGGCAGTCGTAGCCGAAGCTCACCCAGCAGGAGTAGTTGCCCACGTTGGACACTGTGACGTCAGCAAGGTGCAGCGTGGCATTCCCGAGGGCCAGCCCCGCCTCATCCACCCACATCCAGGTCTCGCAGCCAGAGCACAGCCTCTGGTTTTGCCGATAGATCGGACTGCAGACTGTGCTGTTGGCAAAATACCAGAGGAACTTCGTGGTCCCTTCCCCACTGCTGACAGGGAAGAAACAGTTCAGGGAGACGTTGTGCCCAGTGATGGCCTCCTGCTGGGTAGTGCTGGTGATGCCGTGGCATGGAATCTGGCAGTCTGAGCAGAAGAGCAAAATCAGACCCATGTGCCAGCAGCAGAGGCTGAGTACAGCCTCCAGTGACAGCTGTGACATGACGCCAACCCTCCCCCTGCCCCAGCAAGCCCTTGGATGGCTCCTGCCCCACCCCTGCTGCCCAAATCCCATCCCATCCCATGCTTGGTACTCCCTGTGCCCTGCTCCCCTGTCCTCTCTCCAAGCCAAGACTGCGGAGATGGGTGAGACACAGGAGGCCCAAGAGCTGTTTGACCCACTCATGCATGGCACCCAATGAAGCCCTGCCTGCCCTCTGCACCCATGGTCCAAGGCTGTGATGGGCCACCTGGTTACACAGGCCTGGAGAGCAGGTTTGATCCATGAAAGAGCTGGATTAGCAGCCCTTGCTGCTTTTATGGCAGTGCAGTGCCTTGTCCCCCATCTCCAAGTGGCCTCTGTGTGCCAGTCCATGCCACAGGAGACATGCTCAGACCCCACTGGAAAGCTGCTACCTCTCATTCTGCAACACAGAGCAAAATGAAAGAAGGAGAATTCCTGTCCAAGGGGCTGGGGAAGAAGACGAGGAAGCAAATAGCTGTGCTGGAATTCAGCCAAGACCCTGAGGACCAGGAGTGAGCAGGGACCACCTCCAGACACCACACAGGGTAGGAAAAGGGGCTTCCTTGCTGATAGGGGTCCAGCTGCCTGGACTGCCCCAGCACAGGGGATCTGCTCCAGCTGCTCCAGGCATCTCTGCCAAGCAGAGTGCCTCAGGGCAGCACGAGGTCCCTGGGCCCAGAGTGATGCACCTGGCAGGTTTGCTGTGGAGCTCCAGGTCCCGAGCACCTGAGGGAAAGATCCCAGAGCCAGCTCGCTGGCAAATCTCTGGGTCTAGAGCTGCCTGCAGCTTGGGTGTGTGAGGCCTACTCAGGGCCCTGGTGCCAGACACTGCTGCTGTGGCACTGACCAGCCCTGGAGACCCTGAAACCCTGCAGACTCCCTGCTGCGAGCTGGGGCTTACAGCTAGCCTTGGCTGCTGGACTTAAGAAATCCCACACCAAAGTAGACAGGTATCCTGAATGCCAGGGCTGGATCCATGAGGATGCCCTGAATGGGAGTCTTGTCCCTGAGTCATAGTCATATAGAAGGGCTGGAAGGGACCCCCAGAGGTCACATCCAGTCCCACCCCCGTCTGAGGCAGGATCAGCCCTGTCCAAGCCATCCCACACAAAACCATTGGCTAACCTCTTCGCAAAATTACACAGTCACCCCAAATACAACAGCAGACATCACTCCCAAACCTGCCCCAGGGAAGACTGCAACAGCATGCAAAGATTGCTACTGTACACTCAAGAGATCCCAGGCAGAGGCTGTGCCCCCACTACCAAGGAAGGCAAGCCCCCTCCAGTCCGTACCAATCTGACCAGGGGGAAAATTCCTCCTGACCCCAAATATGGCACCGGTCTGACTTTGAGCAGATGGGAGAGACCCTCTAGCAAGGACCCTCTGGGTTTGAGTCCCAGTGGGAGCATTGGCACCGTCTAGTCCCCATCCCCAGCCTGGGCTGCAGCCAGCACCCAGCGCAAAAGAAAACCTAACACGTAGCTGCAGGAGGGGCAGGGGGGGATGTTCCTTCCCAGCCCCCTGTGGCAATCAGCAAAACCCAAAAGCCTGAGGATTACCCATAGTGTAACACAGGCATTGCTACACCTAGATCATCCCCAACCAGTGGCTGTGCCACCTCTCCTTGACGGAGAGTCCACCCCTTCCCTGGTGTCTATACCATGGCCTCCCTGCTCTGACAGCGCAGAAGTTTTTCCTGAGATCCAATCGAAACCTGCTTTGTTGCCACTCCAAGCCATTGATCCGTGTCCTCTGCAGCAAGAAAGAAGAGGGATTTCCCCTCTGAGTCTGATAAACGGGTCTTGGGTTGATAGCAAGCAGCATCTTGCTGGGTTTGGCATGAAAGCATGGAGTGGCACTCCAGAGGACACAGCCGTGGGCAGACAGGGGCTAGCCACAGCCAGGCCATGTGTGCGTTGTCTGGCAAACCCTGCCCTCAGCACCGGCAGAATACGACTGTACTAATTAGCTCCGCTCTCCCAATTGGTTCTATAAATGGTGCAAATTATTTGCCCCTGAAATCTGCTCACTTTGCCTTTAATTACCTCTCCCCCCCACTTTACTCACTGTCAGCGAACATGGAGAGATAAGTAGGGAGCCGGCTGAGTCTTAGAAGGGCTCTGCCCTGGCTCTCTGCTCCTCCTGCAGCACAGGGCAGGTGGCCTGGCAGACCTGCCCCACAGCCGCTCTGTGGAGCAAAGGTCCTGTTTGTTGCCCAGGAAGCCACTAAGACCATCTGTTTCCCAGGGGGCTGCAGCGAAGGGCTTCACTACAAGAACCTCTCGCAACGGCCGTATTTCCTCGCATGCCACACACCCTGGTAGAAGACACTAGGGCTGTCTGTGCAAAACCGCACCGTTCTGTTTTGACTTCCGTTTTGCCATTTCGACGGGACAGTGTTTCGTTTCAAGTTTCGTTTCATTTCGAAACCACTCTTCCATTTCATTTCGTCAAAACTGTTTTGCTGTTTCCACGTTGTTTCGACGTTTCGCCCGTAGGCTATAATGGGGAAGCACAAAACTGCCTATAACTTTGTCATTTTTAGGCAGATTTTGATGAAAACAGCAGGGGTGGTAGACCCTTCTGAGGGCATGAAGCCTGCAAAGGTTCAAGGAGATAGAGATTTCTGGAAAATTGCACCTCAAGCTACTGACAAGCAAAACTAGTGACATGTGTGACTGCGTGTGTGTTAAGGGGCACCCTCGCTGGTGCTGGGGCCTCTACACAACACAGTAGTGTGCCCCAATGAGGTCTCCTCCTTCCCTATGGCCTCATCCCGGTCCACCACTTTAAATGACAACAGGTAGTAACCTAGTAAGCAGCACAGTAGCACCAGCCGCATCTCAGGCAGCCAAACTGTCACAGTCAATATGAGAGCAGTCCTTCCTCCTCTTCCCCCTCCCTCTCCTTACCGCCTGTTTCCCAGCAGGCAAGCCCAGCTTCAGCTTCAGCTTCAAAACTCAAAATGGTTCAAAACTTTTAAAATGTTTTGACTGCCCTCGTTTTGTTTCAAGGCTGTTTCGAAGCCTTTCGTTTTGTTTCAGTTTTGCTGTTTCCAGCTCGAAACGAGTCTAAACAGCGTTGAAACGAAACAGCTGGTGAAATTTCGCACAACCCTCTAAGACACATGCCTCATTTTCAAAAGGCAGAATGAAGAAAAAAAGCTCTTTCCTTGTAGGAACTGAGTTGCAGCAGCGAGGTGGATCATGTGAAGACTGACTTTTGCCTGTGCCCCCCAAAGCTTCAGTAGCAGAAAAGGCTGTTACCATATTTCCTGACTTACGATATGCACCTTGATTTCCAACAGCTGTTTTGGGGGGCAGGGGTAACGTGCCTTTTGTGTGCGAGAAAATACGGTAGATAAACAACCAGATTTTGGGTTTAGGGGAAATGTTCTGGTTTGAGTCAGACTTTAATACCCTAGGGAAGTGGTTTTCAACCTTTTTTCATTTGCAGACCCCTAAAAAAATTCGGAATGGAGGTGCAGACCCCTTTGTATGGTAAGCGTGGGTAGGCACATACTTTTCATTGATAACAGTCATCTTTCACGGACCCCTTAGACATACTCTGTGGGGTCTGTGGACCACAGATTGAAAAGCACAGCCCTGGAGAGAGCTTGGCACATTGGAGACAAGGGGGCGTGATGCTAGCAATCTTCAGATAACTGCAAGACTGCCCGAGAACAGAGGGAGAGTGACTGCTCTCTCATGCTGCAGGTTACCATATTTAAATCGGAGCAGACTGGGGTTGGATCTCAGGAAGAACTTCCTCGCTGTCTGGACAGTCAGATGGCAGGACAGCCTGCTTGGGGACGTGGTGCTTCTCTAGAAGCAGCTGGATAAGCCTAGAGGCGGCTTGCTAGCCACGCTGCTGTAGGTAGCTAGGCCAGATGACCCTTGCGGCTCTTTTGAGACCTCCAACTATAAATCTCAGGTCTCACATGCCAGAACTGCCTTGCCCTAGCACTGAGTCCATCCCCTTGAGCCCTCTTCCTCGCCGGCTTGGCCGAAGGCTTGTTTTCCTCCCAGCACTGTCCGAGGCTCTGAGCCTAGAACTGAGCAATGGAGCTGGTTTCCGAGCCATGACAAGCTAGTAAAGGAGCCCATAAATAACACCCTTCTCTTGGGCCTGGCTCAGCTGGTTGTTAATAGTGGCAACACCCAGTCTCTTGTGTGCATTACACCACGGCTCTGCAATGCAGCAGGGCAGCACTCTGCGGGACCTGCGCCCCCAGCCACACACCCCTGCCTCCCGGAGCCCCAGCCCCCAGTCCTGGGCAGCAAAGCTCCCAGCTGCACCCCAATGGACAGAGGCTCCACGCCTGGCCTCCAACACCCTCCTGTGTCCCTTCCTGCCCAGTCAGAGACTGCCCTGGCACAGCCCCCTGAGGCACAGGCTGCCCCAGCACCTCGGACCTGCCTCCACTCCCTCTCCTGGCTCCCGCAGGCAGGAGAATAGGAGGCAGGACCTCTGTCTTCATCTTCACGGCACCAAATCTGCTGGCTATAAAACACCCCCAAATTGCGCAGCATGTCGGAGGTGGGCCCTGGGCCCAGCTCCACGGCCCAGGCACCAGGGACCTCTCCGCCTTCAGGGCAGAGTGCATGGGGGTAGGAGACAGAGCATCATCGGGATCCAGTCCCTGAGTGTGGAATGACCTCCCTGGGGGGGGAGGACTCTCCAGACCCCATTTGGCCTCTGAGCTAGACCCCAGGGAAGTGCAGGCACCCCATAAAACACCCAATGCAGCCAAAGCAAAAGGGAGGGGGGAGCAGCTCCAAATGCCCCTGGAGATGCCAGCTAGGGGGCTTGTTTGTGCCGTGGAAGCTGCCCAGGAGTTACAGGTGCGAGGGCAGCGTAGAGGCCTGCACAGACCAGACTACAAGGGCAAGGGTCATCTGGCCTAGCTACCTGCAGCAGCGTGGCTAGCAAGCCGCCTCTAGGCTTATCCAGCAATTTGGGGGTGTTTTATAGCCAGCAGATTTGGTGCCGTGAAGATGAAGACAGAGGTCCTGCCTCCTATTCTCCTGCCTGCGGGAGCCAGGAGAGGGAGTGGAGGCAGGTCCGAGGTGCTGGGGCAGCCTGTGCCTCAGGGGGCTGTGCCAGGGCAGTCTCTGACTGGGCAGGAAGGGACACAGGAGGGTGTTGGAGGCCAGGCGTGGAGCCTCTGTCCATTGGGGTGCAGCTGGGAGCTTTGCTGCCCAGGACTGGGGGCTGGGGCTCCGGGAGGCAGGGGTGTGTGGCTGGGGGCGCAGGTCCCGCAGAGTGCTGCCCTGCTGCATTGCAGAGCCGTGGTGTAATGCACACAAGAGACTGGGTGTTGCCACTATTAACAACCAGCTGAGCCAGGCCCAAGAGAAGGGTGTTATTTATGGGCTCCTTTACTAGCTTGTCATGGCTCGGAAACCAGCTCCATTGCTCAGTTCTAGGCTCAGAGCCTCGGACAGTGCTGGGAGGAAAACAAGCCTTCGGCCAAGCCGGCGAGGAAGAGGGCTCAAGGGGATGGACTCAGTGCTAGGGCAAGGCAGTTCTGGCATGTGAGACCTGAGATTTATAGTTGGAGGTCTCAAAAGAGCCGCAAGGGTCATCTGGCCTAGCTACCTACAGCAGCGTGGCTAGCAAGCCGCCTCTAGGCTTATCCAGCTGCTTCTAGAGAAGCACCACGTCCCCAAGCAGGCTGTCCTGCCATCTGACTGTCCAGACAGCGAGGAAGTTCTTCCTGAGATCCAACCCCAGTCTGCTCCGATTTAAATATGGTAACCTGCAGCATGAGAGAGCAGTCACTCTCCCTCTGTTCTCGGGCAGTCTTGCAGTTATCTGAAGATTGCTAGCATCACGCCCCCTTGTCTCCAATGTGCCAAGCTCTCTCCAGGGCTGTGCTTTTCAATCTGTGGTCCACAGACCCCACAGAGTATGTCTAAGGGGTCCGTGAAAGATGACTGTTATCAATGAAAAGTATGTGCCTACCCACGCTTACCATACAAAGGGGTCTGCACCTCCATTCCGAATTTTTTTAGGGGTCTGCAAATGAAAAAAGGTTGAAAACCACTTCCCTAGGGTATTAAAGTCTGACTCAAACCAGAACATTTCCCCTAAACCCAAAATCTGGTTGTTTATCTACCGTATTTTCTCGCACACAAAAGGCACGTTACCCCTGCCCCCCAAAACAGCTGTTGGAAATCAAGGTGCATATCGTAAGTCAGGAAATATGGTAACAGCCTTTTCTGCTACTGAAGCTTTGGGGGGCACAGGCAAAAGTCAGTCTTCACATGATCCACCTCGCTGCTGCAACTCAGTTCCTACAAGGAAAGAGCTTTTTTTCTTCATTCTGCCTTTTGAAAATGAGGCATGTGTCTTAGAGGGTTGTGCGAAATTTCACCAGCTGTTTCGTTTCAACGCTGTTTAGACTCGTTTCGAGCTGGAAACAGCAAAACTGAAACAAAACGAAAGGCTTCGAAACAGCCTTGAAACAAAACGAGGGCAGTCAAAACATTTTAAAAGTTTTGAACCATTTTGAGTTTTGAAGCTGAAGCTGAAGCTGGGCTTGCCTGCTGGGAAACAGGCGGTAAGGAGAGGGAGGGGGAAGAGGAGGAAGGACTGCTCTCATATTGACTGTGACAGTTTGGCTGCCTGAGATGCGGCTGGTGCTACTGTGCTGCTTACTAGGTTACTACCTGTTGTCATTTAAAGTGGTGGACCGGGATGAGGCCATAGGGAAGGAGGAGACCTCATTGGGGCACACTACTGTGTTGTGTAGAGGCCCCAGCACCAGCGAGGGTGCCCCTTAACACACACGCAGTCACACATGTCACTAGTTTTGCTTGTCAGTAGCTTGAGGTGCAATTTTCCAGAAATCTCTATCTCCTTGAACCTTTGCAGGCTTCATGCCCTCAGAAGGGTCTACCACCCCTGCTGTTTTCATCAAAATCTGCCTAAAAATGACAAAGTTATAGGCAGTTTTGTGCTTCCCCATTATAGCCTACGGGCGAAACGTCGAAACAACGTGGAAACAGCAAAACAGTTTTGACGAAATGAAATGGAAGAGTGGTTTCGAAATGAAACGAAACTTGAAACGAAACACTGTCCCGTCGAAATGGCAAAACGGAAGTCAAAACAGAACGGTGCGGTTTTGCACAGACAGCCCTAGTGTCTTCTACCAGGGTGTGTGGCATGCGAGGAAATACGGCCGTTGCGAGAGGTTCTTGTAGTGAAGCCCTTCGCTGCAGCCCCCTGGGAAACAGATGGTCTTAGTGGCTTCCTGGGCAACAAACAGGACCTTTGCTCCACAGAGCGGCTGTGGGGCAGGTCTGCCAGGCCACCTGCCCTGTGCTGCAGGAGGAGCAGAGAGCCAGGGCAGAGCCCTTCTAAGACACCCTGTGTCACCCTGGCAGGACAAAGCACCCATCAAGCATCGCCATCTCCCCAACTTCCAAACACCTCTTGCTCTGTTGTTCTGGACTGGAGCAGACGCACCCACTTGCATGTAGACAGGGCATCCCTGCATCCCCCCCCCCCCCCCCCAGGCCTTACCTTGCTGCATGAAAGCCTTAACCAGGAGTCCCAGGAACAGCAGAAGGAGCCACATCTCTGCCAGCTGTCAGGGCAGCGCTGCCCCCCAAACCTGAGGGGGGGGAAACAGAGAGATAAAGGGGAGCTGTGCACAGGAGAGGTGAAGGGAGGCCAGTGGGAGGCAACGTGGGTCACAGTGGATGGGATGCTGATGCCTGCTCTGTGCAGAGACAGAGAGCTCTGCTCCTCGCTGGGCTGAGGTGAGCCAGGCGCCAGTTCCCATGACACCGACAGAGCTGGTGGCCACAATCCTGCTCCAGCTCAGAACGGGGATTACCCAGCACGTGGCACATAGGGGCCCCCCAGTACTTCACTCTCCTCGCCTGCTTACCTGTCCTGAGCCAAGCTGGGAGCACCCTACCTCTGCCCTGCTCCCAGCTCCCCACATCCCCAGGCTGCCTCCCTGCTGCTGTCCTTGCTGGGGGAAGCAGGCTGATGGGCAGCCCAGGGATTGCATCCAGCAGCCTCTCTCCAAGCAGCCAGGGGATGGTGAAGATCACAATCAGGTTCACATCTTCCCGTGCACAGTGCTTGCTGCCAAAGGCCATGCCCTGGGAAGGCAGGCACCCACCTGGAACCTCAGGATCTCTGCTCGGTCTCGCAGAGGCAGAGAGACAGAGGCCGAGGCTCTGGGCCGGGGTCTGTTTGCAGCCCCAGTCAAGGGCAGCAAGGGTTGGGGCAGCCATGCAGAGCAGGCATCCGGAAGAGAGGAGAGGGGCTGGAAGTGGAAGTTCTGCACGCAGGAGTCCTGGTGCAGCTCAGGATGGAGGCTGGAAAGCGGGATACCAGGTACCAGCAGGTGCCAGCGCCCCACGGAGAGCTCTGGTCCATAGCCAAAGACAGACAGATGGATGGACAGCTCTCACCATTAGGTATTTGTCTCCTGGTCCAGCCAGTGCCCAGGCCCCTGCCGGTCACCCAGCTTTGCTGCTTCTGCCTGAAGAAGGGCTTGACCAGATCAGGTTGATGTAATCTTTTTATGTAATCTTTTTTATGGTATATATAGCTTTTGCAAACTATATCTAACCGAATACTTAAGGCAACTTGCAGATGCTGGGAGGGGTGTGGCATGTGTGTGTTAAGAGATGCTTGCAGAGCACAGCGTGTGGGATGCGGAGGATTCCTGGAATGCCTCCCTAACACCAGCAGGATAATGTCTCCCTGACACCTGTAAGATAGCAAGAAGTTCAGAAAAAGGTCTCATTATAATGCTAAAAATCACACCCCTGGGCAGAGTAAAAGTATGTTAATGAAACATATATGTATGTAAATGAAATACATGGCTAAAACATAGGTATAGAGACATGCTCAGTAGAGAACGTCTTATGTCAGTGGCTTGTAACCAATCACTGAGCGATACATTTGCAAACATATGTATAAAAGGTACCCAAAGATAAAAACCGGTGGTGCTTGCTTTGCAAACGATTGCCAAGCACCCCTCTCTGCGCAGACTTGAAACAATAAAGATTAAGTTGGATCCTCCACCCTGTGTGTTCATTGGCAAGAGCGCACCGGGCACGAACTCACACCATCCGTTGGGGACAACAAGGTCAGAAGGATGCCTCCTGTCACTCTCCCCCAGCCCCTCACCAGGGGCACGTCTCAGCTCTTAGGCAGTCACTTCTGTTGCCGGGAGCTCCCTCCGTCACCTCCGAGCAGCTGCTGTCAGCCCCCAGCTCCCTCCAACGGGTGATGGAAAGAGCCACCGCAACAGAAACGTCCTATGGAGCTTCCTGCCTCCTGGCCATGGAGCAAAATGCAGCCACAGCCCAGCCCTGGTTGACTGCTGTGACCAGCTCAGGGGACACCCTGCTGGTCCTCACCACTGCTCCCAGGGGACCTGTGGCCCCGAACAGGCTGGGGACATAGGCCAGGCTCATTGTGGGGTGGAGGCATGCTGGCCCTGCCTGGCTGTGGGGTGGGAGATGGCACCTCTTACTAATTCCTGCAGCAATGCCTCCAGGGCATGGCAGGGCCCCCTGTGCCAGCCACCCTGAGCACGGCATGGACCTCCTGGCCCTGGAGCGCGTTCAGTCCCAGCAACAAGAGGGAGAGCAGCTGGAATACAGTGACAACAGATGTCTTCCCCTGTGTTTGTTCTGACCCCGGAGGGGACTCTGGGCCCAGGCAGGCACATTTCTGCAGAGGTTGGGCAAAATCCCCCTTTGCCAAGATGAGAATGTGCCCTGTGCCATGCTGGGCACCCCAGGGCAGTCACGCAGCTTGGTCAGTGCCTGTTTCAGCCCTGGGGCGTAGTTTGCAACTTGGCTCTGTGGGTCGCACAGATGCACAAGCACTGGCTGCTGAACGTGGGCCATGGGCTGCACCAGTCAGCCAGAAACAAGGCTGCAGATCTCAGTGCCTGAGCCAGCAAAGTCCCGAACAGGAAGCCAGCAAAGCCCGTGACCAGTAGGTGTTAGCTGCAGGAGGAGATGGTGGCCGGTCTTCTCAGGCTCTAGCCCCAAAACCCCAGTGGCTGTGGCACTCGCCTGGGATCTCAGCCCCATTCCCCTGAGGGGTTTGGACCCGCATCTCTCCTGCACAGAGCCCAAGCTACAGCTCCTCTCTTGAAGCCACCTTGTACCACCTGCCCTAGCAGCTTGTGCATCTACCCTGCCTGCCCAGTAGACTCTCAAACTGTATGCTAGTGCCAAAGCAACTGGAAAAGGCAAGGTGAGCCCAGCAACCCCCTCCCCAACCACCATTTCTCTAGCACATAGCACCTGCCCGTTGCACAGGCCATCACAGCACCTGCCCCTGTACAGCACACTGCGCAGCCTGCGGGCACTCAGCCAGCCTCTGGTGTAGCGGTTCCCAACGCAGTGCCCGCAGGTGCCATGACACCCCCCGAGGTTTATTCAGGTGCCCGCGCGCATTTTCATGATCAGTAAAAATCATTATTCCAACAAAAAATGCTGTCACTGCCGACTGAACTCAGGCTGTATGCAACGGCTGCTAAAATGAGACTGAGTCAGTCTAACTGATGCAGTGACGGGGTGGCACTTACTACTCCCTCCGCAAATGAAACTATGCATATGAGCATATCCAGGATCCTCAATTCTAAACTTCCAGCTTCTTTTTCTTTTAAATGTGAATGTGCTCTTGGGCACATAAACATTGGGAACCCCCGTTCTAGCACATGGCACGTGCCCACCTCTGCCTAGTCACCCTGGACCTAAGCTGACCCAGATATGTCCCCTATGCCCAGTCCTGCTCTAGCACCCACTGATCCCACTGCACAGGACATGTGCCCAGCCCTCAGCCATCACACAGCCCATGACCATGTGCCCCTTGCCATGGCTGACTGACAGCACAGGGCATGTGCCTCCTGCACCGAGCTGTCCCACAGCCCCCCTGACTTGTTGTCCTGCAAATAATGTGTGCCAGGCCACATCCGGACACCTGCAGAGCCTGGCACCTACCCCCATGCCCAGCCCTCTATAGCACAGAGGCTACCCCTCAACAGCAGGGGTCCGCCCGTTGACAACAGTGATCTCGCAGCCTAGGAGACCTCCCACCCATGCCCACCCATGGCCCCTGCCCACCCAGAGCTGTGAGCACAGGGCGTGTGCTCACCTGATCCCACAGTCCTCCAGGACGTGGTGCGTGCCTATGTGCAACCAGCCAGTATAAACCATGCGCGGCATAGCCAGCCTCCCTGGAGCATGTGCCCTGCCACACGTGGCCTGTTGACAGAACACGGTTCTTGTGCAAACTGATCCAGAAACTCCACACTCACCCACACCTGGCCCCCATCTAGTATGCGGCATGTACCACCTGCAGGCAGCCACGACAGAGCACAGGGAACCTGCCCCTAGCACCCACCCTCCTCCAGCACATGGCATGTCCCACCTGCACCCACCCTCCTCCAGCACATGGCATGTCCCACCTGCACTATGCTTTCCCACAAAGTGGGTCCCTGGCCCCCTGCACTAATGGACACAGGGATACCCGGGCTCCCCAGACTGAAACACGGTTGCCAGAGTGGCTGGACCAAGCGGACTGTCCTCGAGGAGCTGCTACGTGCCAGCCTGTGACACGGGTTCTCACCTGCCAGGCAGCAAGGCCCCTGCTCCCACCAGCTGCTCCCTCTCAGTCTAGGCAGCCAGGTCCTGCAAAGTCTTTGGCCTCAGCCTGAGCCTTTGACCGTGTGTGCAGTCAGCCCCCACTCCCAGCCAGTCCCTGCCTCTGCCTTGCAGGCGCTGCCTATTCCAGCAGTAGCTGGGCGTGCCTTGGGCCCTGAGCCAGCTCCTCGATCCCAGCCTCCCTGTCCAGACTAGGAAGGGAGCTCCTGCCAGAATGCAGCCAGCCACCCCCTCTGCTTGCAGTCTGGGGTCAGGGCATCTTCCAGATGCAGAAGCCAGCCAGGGACCCTGGGCATGTCCAGGAAAGAGTCAGGCCAAGTGGTGCCATAACCCCTGGACTGGCGTGGTCCGAGGGGGGACGCCTGTCAATGTCAGTGTCGGCCTTTATCATTGCCAGTGCAACCCTGTGGGCAGCTGAGCCTCCAGCCACCCACCACCCCTACCCATGCCACTGGCAGCCTGTCCTCCAGGCCTTCCAGCTCGGCAAGGCAGGAGCTGCCGGGTGCCTGGATAGAGCAGACAGATGCTTGGAGGTATCCTGTGGTGAGGAGTCAGGACTCAATCTGAGCTCTGTCTGCAGCTTCAGGGAGACCAGGGGACCCAGACACTGTGGGGTGATGGAGGGGGAAGGATGGCATGGCACAGCTTGTCTCACAGTCGGCTGTCCAGGAGGCATGGGAAACAGGAGCGAGCCAGGAGGCCACGGGACCATGACAGCAAGAGAGACCAGCACCCCGCAGCTTGAGGGAGCCTGGGAAATGTCAGCTGGCTGCAGCCCTGGTGAAGTCAGCAGCACCAGCCAGGCCTGCAAAGAATGCACAAAGCCATGGCAGCACTGGAACCAGTGCAAAGACAAGAGCAGGCATCTTGTAGGGCCTATGCAGGGCTGGGCCAAGGGCATCTTGTAGGGCCTGTGCAGGGCTGGGCCTTTGCAGCCATCAGCCCCCCCACGGATGAAGCCCGGGAGCTTTGATGCTGATCAGGGCTGGGGGCAGGGCTTGTGCAAATGTGCGTGCATCACGCATTAGCACAGGCTCCTGCAAAGGTGCATGTCATATGTACACTGGTGCATGTTTGTGTGTTCATTTGGAGGTGGACATGTATGTATGCATCAGTTTGATGGTGTGCTTGCATGTGCACACTTGATTTGCCTGTGCATATGTGTGTATTTATACATGTAGGAGCATGTGTGCCATAGAATAGCCCTCAGGAGGTCATATCCAGTCCGGCCTTGTGCTCCAGGCAGGCCCATCCCAGTTTAAATCATCCCAGCCACATGTCTATTCTATCTGCTTCTAACAGCTTCCAAAGACGGAGCTTGCACCATCTCTCAGCAGCTGGTACCAGCGTTGAGCCCCCATCAGTGCAAGAGTCTTTCCTCATACCCAGCCGAAATCTCCCTCGTTTCAATTTAACAGTCGCTCCTTGTCCTGTCCCCTGCAGTCACCCAAAACAGCTGATCTCCTTCCTTTTGAAAGCTGCACTTCAGGCATCTGTGCGTGCGTGCATGTGTTTACATGTGCATCCACAGCTGCTTCCACATGTGCAGGGGTGCATGAGCCACATGTGCTTGTGCATGTGCATTCAGATGCTCACAGTTGGCTGGCTGGCGGGGCCTGAAGGAGCAGATGCAGCAGGCCTGTCTGGGCAGCTGGGAAACCAGAGGATCAGCAGATTCCCAATAATGCTTGGGCCCCAGCTGAGTGGAACCAGCCCCCTGAGGCTGCAGAGGAGGGGCTTTGTGCTAGCCCTGCTCCCTCCAGCCCTACAAAAGCACCTGGGTGTGTGTCAGACCCCCCAGGCAGCTTAGTGGTGCTCAGGGCAGCCCCAAGGCTGCTCTACTTGACACAGGACTGAGCTGGACTCTGCCAGGCATGGGCTGCTCCTGGGCACCCAGTGGCACTTGTTACCAGTCAGCTCTGTGTGTCTGCGGGAGCCCTGGCACCCAGCTTGCTGGACTTATAAAGGACTTTTATCCCACCCCTCCAACACACACACACCTCATCTAACCAGAACTAAGCGGAAGAAAAGTTTAATAGGCATCTCGGGCCGTACATTCCCCAGTCCCAGTATGGGAGGCCTATTTAAACTTGATTGACTAAAACTTGGTTGCTGGGTTAGCAAATGCTGAGACAAGAGACTGAGTCAGAGGGGATACGGGCAACATTTGAACATCATCACAACATCCAGCCTGTGGGAGCCCTGACCACGCATGCTGTTATACTTTTCCCAGGATGACTGGCAGAAGTACTCCCCACAAAGTTTATGAGCGCTCCAAGTCTGTTAAAAGACTACAGTAAAATCTAAGTCATGTGAAACTCAGGCTTATTCACAACTGGTAAAATACAAAACACTGATGCTGACTTCACAGTGCGAGCACAGCTAGGCTATCTGAGAAGCCCTTCCAGTATATCTTATATATTCATAATCATTTCAAGCTGGCTACTAGCTGTCTGGTTATTCCTTAAAACTTGCTGTTTTTCCTGGTTGTTAATCAGTTTCTTGAGATGTTCCAAACCAGATAACCCCTTGTCACTGAGAAAGGTAATCCATTCAAATTGAAACTGTTTATATAACAGGATTTTCCCTGGCAATGACGGCTTGGGACCCTCTTGATTTACACAATTAAAAGAATGCTTGGAAGAGGCTTGACTAAGGGTATAAAAAAGCTGCAAAAGCAGCAAACAGTGTGCTTCAAGAGGGAGAAATCTGTCTGACACCGTCCGCTGTTGTTCTCAAGAAGCTGGGTTAAACAGATCATCTCTTTCCGTCACCTGTGTGACCTTCAATGATTGTGCTGGGAACTTTGCCGGTCAACAAACCACCCAAGTCCCTTGAAATGGCAAGATCCCAGCTCTCTCTTGCTCCCTCTTTCTCTTTCTCTTTCTAGGCATAGCTGTCTCAACCTGAATTTTATTAGTTAAGCTTGAGCTAGGTTTCCCCAAATACTCAACTGAACCAGGGTAATATTGTAATTATTTTTGTTTTTCCTTGCATGGCTATTACTAGTACCAACATAAATTTCATATACTTAGCAATGAATAATTTTTGTAGTCAAACTGGTGGTAACTGGGTGTATTTTTCCTTCTCTACTTCCCTTCCCCACTTGCTCTGCAGCCACACTTCTTTTACCTAAGCCAAAGATCCCTGTGAAGCCCCAAAATACTGTGGTATCCGCTCATCAAGAGCCTACCACTACTAGGGCAGTTAGGGCCAAAGATGGGGATGTGCTGAGTTTGAGACACAGAAGGGGATCAGCTTGTACAGGCTGATTGACCCAGTTTGGCTCAGACGTGCCCTAATGAACTGAATTGTGGCCCACGAGGGTGTCAGCTGGACACCCAGCCGGAGTCAGAGGGATTCTGTGTGCTTGTGTCTGACTGCATTTTATTGTTGTCCTGATGGACTGATTCCTGGCATATGAGCCTGTCAATGCTGGTCAATCCGGCCGGATCTGGCATGTCACATTAGTGTGTGTGTGTGTGTGTGTGTGTGTGTGTGTGTGTGTGTGTGTGTGTGTGTGTGACTGAGTTGGTGTCTGGAGGAACCCAGCCCCATTGAAACGGAGTCCTGCAAGGTATCTCCATTGGGGGTGAGGACGTGCAGAAGAGAGAGATACAGCTCCATATAGAAACACAAGCAGCACATTGACAGAATTACAAAGACCCTAGAAACATAACCTAATAAATGAGCGCATCCCAAAGTGATGGACAAATCTGGTAACACACTGGTGCAAAGAGCTGGCATATGGAGGGGCCTCCCATCTTCCCTGCCAGGCCAGCCCCAGTGCCCAGTCCCGTGGCACCCACTACACCCCCTCCCTGCTTGGTATTTTGTCCAGGCGGGGCTGACTGGGGAGCACAAGCCTGACTCCCAGCCCCTGCTCCGTCCTCCTGCTGGGGCTGGGAAAGGAACCCCAGCGTCCTGGCACCCAGAGCCTGCCCCAGCCCAGGGCCAGACACAGGCATGGGTGAACTTGGCAGGTACCCAGGGTCCGGACAGAAAGGGGGCCTGAAAATGGTAATTTTATTATTATCCTGGCGAAGGGGGGGCCCGATGCTAAAAGTTTGCCTGGGGCTGCCAGGAGTCTAGGTACAGTGCTGCGCTGGGGACTCACTCCCCGCATAGCTGGTCTTGAGTCCCCGTGGGGATGGGCACAGCCTTCACGGAGCAGCATCGGAGGCAAGAATCCGGCAGCAGAACCCGGCCAGTGGCTCCATGCCCCGCCACACACGCTAGGAGGTGCAGAGGAAATGGAGGCTCCTCCATTAGCGAGGCCTCTTGATTAATGAAAGCAAGCATGAGAGGAAACACTTGGCAGGGTTTATTTCTCCAGGCCGTGGGCCAGGGATGGGGGTTTTGTTACGGCACATGTCATCCAGGGGAGCACAGCCGGCTCGGCCCACCGTCCTGGGCCCCCTAGTCCTCGAGGCTGCGGAAGGCGTTCTGCATCTCCTCGTTGAGCTGGGTGTAATCTGCCTTAATCTTAGCTTCGCCGTCCTTCACCGGGTCCTGGCAAAGGAGAGAGGGGAAGGGGAGAATGTCACTCTGGGGCAGCCAGGACTGGAAAAGGCTCCTCTCGCTCCTCGATGGGCTATCGCAGCCCCGCATGGTACAAACTGGCTCAGGAACAGCAAGGTACATTTCCTGAAGCAGGAAACAAGGTCCCGACCTCCTGTTCTCTACATGGCCCTGTCCGCAGGGACCGCCTGCTGGGGCAGGGGGAGAGAGAGC
The DNA here is from genome assembly GCF_030867095.1 of Alligator mississippiensis. NCBI lineage: Eukaryota > Metazoa > Chordata > Crocodylia > Alligatoridae > Alligator > Alligator mississippiensis. The sequence continues at coordinate 20,637,539 of NC_081838.1, read as the reverse complement.
ATGAGCCAGAAACAAACAATGGTCGGCTTCTCCCCAAAAAACAGTCATGAATGGAAGCTGCAGACAGTTTCCCTGCAAGCTCTGATAAATGAAAATCCCGAATGCTCGTTGCCAACTAGTTTTCATTCCAGGTTAAAAATGAGGCCATGGAAAAGAGTTAAATAATCACACCCAGCCTGAGCACCCGACATCCAGCCCCACAGGCCCTCCAGGGGAAGCAAGTTGTCCAACCCTTTTTTGAATTTGGCTAAACTCATGTCAATGGCCAGAGCAAACCCCTTCCGTTGGGGCTTTGCTCTGGCCATTGACATGAGTTTAGCCAAATTCAAAAAAGGGTTGGACAACTTGGAGGAAAGGGGCATCGGTCGCTATTGAGCACAGGAGTGAGGGACACGGCCTCTGCATCATGACTTCCTAGACCCTAAATGATGAAGGCTGCAAGGGAGAAAGAAATGCCCAGGTCAGACCCAAGTCACTGTCCTGTTCAGCCTCCGCTTTCTGCTGCCCTGTGACACAGGAGACTGGGCAAGACGGACCCGCGGTCTGACCCAGGACAGGGCAGATCTTATGTTCTTATAGGAAACCCCCCGTGGGCTCAGCTCAGCTCGAGCTCTACAGAGCCCGGGCCCAGGCGCCAAGCCAGCTTGCGCAACTCAGATGTCAACATAAATCACGTGCTCTGGAACGTTTCTACTCGCTCAGCGCTCCGGGTGCTAAATCCCTTTGTCAACCAGGCCAGAAGGACATGCCAAGCATGTTGGGCTGGGGGGAGCTCTCTGGACTACCTGTGCCCCACACAGACCCCAGCACAGCCACGGCAGGAGCCAGTCCTGCTTGTAGGTGGGGCCCAGGGGAAGGCAGCCCTGGGCCCCTTGGAGGACCTGCTCTACAGCTTCGGGGGACAAGCGTGAGAGCAAATCCTCTGGAAATCCTCTCAGGAAGCTGCTGATTGGGATCTCGGAAATGCAGGCAGACAAGTCAAGCAGCTGTTTGGGCCCGTGCCCTGCAATGCGTTGTGGCATCGAGGCTGCCTCACTTTTAGCAGCAGGGGCAGGGCAGGGCTGGCCATGCACAGCAGGTAGCAGTCACCCGAGGACCCTCCCTCCTCATGGCACTGTCAGTGAGGGGGCTGTGTCCTCCTCCCCTGGGACAGACCTAGTGCCTGGAGGCAGGAGAGTTCCCAAGCCTTGTCCCCTGGGTGGCTGCAACTGTCCTGGGCTGGGAGGGCTGCAGGACTGAGTGAGCAGGGCACGCAGCAAGGGCCACCAGGCTCAGAGAACAGGTAAGAGATGGGGCCGGGAGAGGCTCTGGGAAGGAAGGATGGGTGGAGGGGGTACTGCAGGGATGGATGGATGGGTGAGGGGCAGCTTCCTAGCTGCCTACCTAGCTAGACACTCAGCACAGGCAAAGGGTGGGTGGATGGAGGGGAAAGCCATGAGACACAAGCCAACCTGGAGCACCAGTGATGTGAAGTTAACCACGCTTGCCCTGTGAGCCAACCGTGCCATGGTGTGCAGCTGCAATGGGCCAGGGCTGCCCAGTGCCTCACCTTGAACTTCATGGAGCTCAGCTTGTACATGATGTCGCCCAGGCTCTCGCGGATCACCGCCCAGGTGATCTTGCTCTCGGACTGGGCCGTGGACTCCACCGCGTGCCGGGCCAGGTCGTAGAAGGCAATCATGTTTTGGAGCATCCCCACCGTCTTGTAGAAAGGACAGAACCTGCCAGGTAGAGACATGGGTGCATCTGGGAGCCTCCAACCACGCCAGAGCTTGGGCTTGGCTGGTGCAAGTGTGCTCCTTGCTACCCTTCACCTCCTGCTCCTGGGCACAGGGCCACCACAGCTGGAGCCTGCTCCATCCCTACCCCTGGCTGCCCTCTGCAGAGCACCCACCCCACAACCTCTCTGCACAGAGCCCAGCCAGAAGCGGTCCTGAGCACATAAGAGGGGACTACAAGGCTCTAGGCAGAATGAAGGGGCTTGGGGTACAGGCCTTAATCCTCCCCATTAAAGATAAAGGCCCAGGCAGGGGCTATTGCACTGGTGTCAATGCAAAGACTTTGGATTCTTCAAAAAGACGCAGATGTTTGAAGAAGAGGATTTCTACCAAAGAGAGGGATCCAGCTGAAAGACCATCTCTGGGCATTGTCTGGCCAGCCTAATAAGGAAAGCTTTAAACTAGGTTCTCTGGGGTGGGGAGTAGACAAAGGTGCAAGAGGAAAATGAGTAGGGCAAGATGCAAAGTACCTTTGATGCAGGTATACATATCTCTTGAGTGTATATCGACTACCTTTGTAGCAGCAGGATGTTGACTGCTGTCATCCCCCTGCCTTACCCATAGCAGGTTCGGGTGTGATGTCTTGTGTTGTGGCACGGGTGACAGTAATTTTAGTAAGAGGTCAGATGATGGATTTGTACAGGATGGTTTGGACAGGGCTGATCCTGCTTCAGGCATGGGGTTGGACTAGATGTGACCTCTGGGCTGCCTTCCAGCTCAACTTCTCCATGACTTTCTGATGAGCAAGGAGCATGGGCAATAAACAGCATGAGAGCCTAACTAGTAATGCAAACTGGGACTTGATTGCTATTACAGACTCAGTGGGATAACTCCCATGACTGGAACATCAACACTGAGGAATAGCCTCTGTTTTGGAAAGTTAGGATTACAAAAAAAGGAAGTAGTTCCACAGGGTACGTCATCATTATAGTCAGGGCTGGGCAAAATGCAGCCCGGGGGCCGGATGCAGCCCGCCAGGCCATTCTATCCAGCCCGCGGGGCCCCTAAAAAATTTAGAAAATTAATATTAATCTTCCTTCAGCTGCCTGTCATGCGGCCCTCGATGGCTTGCCAAAACTCAGTAAGCAGCCCTCCACCCAAAATAATTGCCTGCCCCTGCTATAGATGCTTGTCCCCAGGTCCAGGAGGAAGAGGGGAAAAGTACAGTGGTGATATCATAGTGGGGCTCTACTGCAAACCACCAAGTCAGGAAAAGTTGGATGAGATATTCTTGAAGATCATCAGCAGAGAATATACAAAAATTATGATATGGGGGATTTTCACTTCTCTGATATCTGCTGGAAGAATAATACAGCAAAACTTAGCATGCTCTTAATATGTGTTGATAACAACCTTCTGTTTCAGAAAACTGAGGCTATGACCAGGGGATCATCCACCTTGGATCTCATCCTGACCAGTAAGGAAGAATTGGCAGAGAACATCAAGGTTATGAAAAGTTTGTGTGGAAGTGTCATGATCTGAAAGAATTCATGAATCTAAGGGGAAGCACGAGGTCAGCAGAACTAACCACTTCACTGAAAAAGGCAGATTTCATCTGACTCAGAAACAGTAGTAAATGTCCTGTGGGTGGACAGACTGAAGGATAACGGGGTCACAGAGGGCTGACAGTTTCTAAAAGACTCAGTATTGAAAGCTTAACTTGTTCACCATTCCCAGAATACTAGAACAAGGGGGCACCCACTGAAATTAGTAGGTGACAGGTTTAAAAGTAACAAGAGATAGGCTTTTTAAACATGTGTAACTCATTACCAGAGGAGGTGATGGAGGCAGATACTGGTGGAGGCAGATAGCATAGCCAGAGTCAACAAGGGAACAGATAAATTCATGACTGATGGATCTATTGATAACTATTGAACAGCAGAGTACAGGGAGGTGTTTCCTTTGGCAGCTCTATAGTGCCAAATAAATGGTGGATGCCAGAGAAGGGATTGAAAAGGGGAAACATCACTCTAGAAATATCTAGTTCAGCGCTCTCCCTGCATAGCATCCAGTTCTGCCACTGTCGGGGAAAGATAAAGGGCTACGGGGACCACTGGTCTGACCCAGCTTGGCACTCATGATGTTGTTAGAAGCTCTTCTGGCTTGGTGAAAAGATAAGAAGAACAGCAGGAGACCGACGTGGCCACACATGGTGCTCCTGAGATGACTCAATCCCAGCTGGCAAGAGATGTTACGGGCAATGAGAAAGAAAGAAAGAAAGAAAGAAAGAAAGAAAGAAAGAAAGAAAGAAAGAAAGAAAGAAAGAAAGAAAGAAAGAACTTCACGAATTTGCGTGTCAAAAGAAAGAATTTGTCAGGGAGCTGCGGGGCCACTGCCAACTCCCCAGGGTCAACTCTTAACAGAAGGTGCCAAGAAAGCAGAGGTAATCAAGGGCTACTTTGCCTCAGTCTTAACAAAAAAAACTGATGCAATCCAACAGCTCACAACAAAAATACAGACAAAGGGAAAGGTGAGGGACATGATAACTAAAGAGAATCTGAGAGCTTTGGATTGGTGTGAATGAACTGAAGTTGGCAAGTTCATCCCATGGAAGAGACTGGCAGAAAGGATCTCAGAGCAATTATACGTATAGAAGAAAAGTGATTTTCCAGAGGACTGGAAGAGGGTCAACACAGCGCCTGTCTTTCAAAAAACGAAAGGGCAAAAAGCAGACCTTGGGAACTACAAACTGATCAGCCCAACTTCAAAACCCAGGAACCTACTGGGAAAACTATAACGAAGCCAATTTGTAAACATCTGGAGGAAGAAAGGCTGATCCTGATGTTCTTGGCATGGATTTGCTAAGAGCAAATCACATCAAACCAACTGGATCTCATTCTTTGACGAAGTCAGTAGTGGATGAAGGGAATGCAGCAGACATAGTATGCTTGGACTTTAGCAAGGCTTTAATAGTCTCATCAGCAAACTGCAGAAACATGGGCGAGATAAAATTACAGCCGGGTGGGTAGATAATTGCTTCAGTAAGGACAAGCAAAGGGGAGTTATACATGGATCAACATCAAAATGGCAGACGGTTTTGAGGGGGTTCCAGAGGGTCTGACTGGGTTCATTACCGATTTAGAAGCCAGAACAGAGAGCTTCCAGATCATGTTTGCAAATGAGACAAAACTGGAAAGGGCAGCAAAAGTACAGGAAGATAGGAGGAGAACTCCTGGACTGGGCTAGCAGCAACAGGATGACGTCCAATGCAGGCAGACAGGGGGAAAGAATAACCAAAGGTGCCAATTCAGGCAGCAGAATCGCTGAGAAGCACTGGGGGGTATTGGTAGATTGCAGCCTCAACACGGGTCAGCAGTGTGACACTGTGGCCAAAAGGCAGGTGTCATTTGGGGCTCTATCCACAGGAGCACTAGGTGTGATCACAGGGATCGCAGGGGCTGACAGTGTCACTTAACTTGGCTCTGAGTAGGCTTCACCTAGAGCGTTGTGTGCAGGTCTGACTTCACAATGTAAGAAGGATGTGGAGAAGCCTGAGCAGGTCCAGAGGCCAGCAAGACAGGGTTTCTGGGGAACCATATGAGGACAGGTTGAAAGAATTGTGTAGAGTTATCTTAGAGAAAAGGAAACTTGGGGGGAGATAGACTTGATTTTCCAGGTGTTTGCAAGACTGCCACGAAGAAGAGGGAGAACAACCCTTCTCCCTTGCTGCAGAGAACAGAGCCCACACAATGGGTTTAAACTGCTGCAAGGCTCATTTAGATTAGATCGCAGGGGAAAAACGTTCCTAGTGCTAGGACAGCGAGGCAGTGGAATAGACCTGCTCAAGAAACCTCATGGTGGTTCTTGAGGAGTCTGGATCTGCCTGGTCAGGGGTGGTTTAGGAGATGCAATCCCACATCCATGCAGGGGGCTGAACCAGATGGTGCATGAGGCCCCTTCCAGGCTTGGGGGCTTTATCACCTCAGGCGACCTCAAAGAGCCCCTGGACCATGTATCTGACTCCCCGCTCCTGCCATTACACCCTGTCCTGGCCCAGCTGAAAGGGGAGAGAAACCAGGTGGGCTGTATCCAGGCTGGTGCTCGCTCTACTGTCTCATGGGGAGGGGGCACAGAAGCACTGGCAGCGGTCAAGGCCAGGCAGGGAGGGATGCTGTACCCCAGTGGCTTGCAAACCCTAGGGTCCCACCATAAGTCAAAGAGCTTGCGGGTAATGGTGAAGGAGGTGGGAGGTGGCATGCCACCATTGCTGGGCCATCAGTCTTGAGGACAAGGGTATGGGTCTTGTGGCGAAAAGAAGAGGCATGAAAGGGCTCTGTGACTTTTGGGAGTTTGAAAACCGCCCCTCAGAGCCATGGAGGGTGCTGAGCTGGACCAGCCCCAGCATTGCAAGAATGGGATGGCACCCACATGAACGTCATGGCACCACTGGCAACGGCCAATCTCAGGAAGTGCACATGCACCCACTGCACATCACCAATGGACACCCACCCTGCGACGGGGAATACAGACAGACAGATGGATGGACAGCGAAGGCCAGGAAGCTGAAATGCCTCCCTTAGGCCTTCTCCCAATCCAGGCTGTCCCTGGGGCCTTCCCTGTGCAACAAACTCATTAGAGGCCTTGGCATAAGTGCCTCCATCTTGCCTACATCTTCTGTTATATAAAGGTTGGGCCAAACTTTCTTTTTACCCTGTAGAGGCAGGGTGGTACGGGCAGATCCCAGGTTTTTGCTAATGTAAACAAGAAAGCACTGACTTAAGTGTTTCACTATAGCCACACAAACCAAAGCCCGTTACCACAAGGACTAGCCTCATTGTTAAGACTTGAAGCCTAACTGATAAACTCTGAAGCCATCCTAGGTAAAGAGCTATTAAGTAATTATCATATAAACTCTTCACTTTGCTGGTGAGGGAGTCTTCATGAGCAACCCCTTTCATTAACATAGACCCAATCAGGTTGTGGATAGATGCATGTCATTAATAATTTTATATATGTCCTTGATTCCCCACAGCTTACATACACATAGATACAATTATATATATATATATAATTGTATATGAATCATGGACATATGTAGCAGGGAAAGTAAAAAGCCAGGGACTTCCATAAAGACTCCCTATCATCCACCCTACTTTCGCCTAGTAGGGTGAAAGTGCTAGACTTTAGGAAAGCTGATTTCAATGAACTCAGGCGTTTAGTCAAGGACGCACTGCAGAGTAGGAGTTTTGAAGAGATGGGAGCCCAAGAAGGGTGGCTGTGCCTTAAGGAAATGATCCTTCGGGCACAGAGGGAGACGATCCCGATGCGAGGAAAAAGAGGGAAAGGGGCCAGAAAGCTTCCCTGGCTGACCAGAGAAATCCAGGGCAGCCTACGGGCTAAAAGAGGAGCACATAAAAAGTGGAAACGGGGAGAGATTGCCAAAGAGGAGTATACCTCCTCTGCTCGCGCTTGTAGGGAGGCAGTAAGACAGGCCAAAGCTACCATGGAGCTGAGGATGGCATCCCAAGTTAAGGATAACAAAAAATTGTTTTTCAGCTATATAGGGAGTAAAAGGAAGGCCCAGGAAGGAATAGGACCCCTGCTAAATGGGCAGAAGCAACTGGTGACAGACAGGGGGGACAAGGCTGAACTCCTCAACGAGTTCTTTGCCTCAGTGTTCCTAAGCGAGGGGCACGACAAGTCTCTCACTGGGGTTGTAGAGAGGCAGCAGCAAGGCGCCAGACTGCCATGTGTAGACCCTGAGATGGTGCAGAGTCACTTGGAGGAACTGGATGCGTTCAAGTCGGCAGGCCCGGATGAGCTTCATCCGAGGGTACTGAAGGCACTGGCTGACATCATCGCAGAGCCACTGGCGGTAATATTCGAACGCTCATGGCGCACGGGCCAGGTCCCAGAGGACTGGAAAAGGACCAATGTGGTCCCCATTTTCAAGAAGGGGAGGAAGGAGGACCCGGGCAACTATAGGCCAGTCAGTCTCACCTCCATGCTTGGCAAAGTCTTTGAAAAAATTATCAAGGCTCACATTTGCGAGAGCCCGGCAGGAAAAATTATGCTGAGGGGAAACCAGCACGGGTTCGTGGCAGGCAGATCATGCCTGACTAATCTAGCCTCTTTTTATGACCAGGTTACAAAACACCTGGACGCAGGAGTAGGGGTTGACGTGGTTTACTTAGACTTCAGGAAGGCCTTCGATACGGTATCCCACCCCATACTGGTGAACAAGTTAAGAGGCTGTGACTTGGATGACTACACAGTCCGGTGGGTGGCGAATTGGCTAGAGGGTCGCACCCAGAGAGTCGTGGTGGATGGGTCGGTATCGACCTGGAAGGGTGTGGGCAGTGGGGTCCCACAGGGCTCGGTCCTTGGACCGATACTCTTTAATGTCTTCATCAGCGACTTGGACAAGGGAGTGAAGTGTACTCTGTCCAAGTTTGCGGATGACACAAAACTGTGGGGAGAAGTGGACATGCCGGAGGGCACAGAACAACTACAAGCAGTCCTGGACAGGTTGGACAAGTGGGCAGAAAACAACAGGATGCAGTTCGACAAGGAGAAATGCAAAGTGCTGCACCTAGGGAGGAAAAATGTCCAGCATACCTACAGCCTAGGGAATGACCTGCGGGGTGGCACGGAAGTGGAAAGGGATCTTGGAGTCCTAGTGGACTCCAAGATGAACATGAGTCGGCAGTGTGACGAAGCCATCAGAAAAGCCAATGGCACTTTATCGTGCATCAGCAGATGCATGACGAATAGGTCCAAGGAGGTGATACTTCCCCTCTATCGGGCGCTGGTCAGACCGCAGTTGGAGTACTGCGTGCAATTTTGGGCACCGCACTTCAAGAGGGATGTGGATAACCTGGAGAAGGTCCAGAGAAGGGCCACTCATATGGTTAAGGGCTTGCAGGCCAAGCCCTATGAGGAGAGACTGGGGCACCTGGACCTCTTCAGCCTCCGCAAGAGAAGGGTGAGAGGCGACCTTGTGGCTGCCTATAAATTCATCATGGGGGTGCAGAAGGGAATTGGTGAGGTTTTATTCACCAAGGTGCCCCTGGGGGTTACAAGAAATAATGGCCACAAGCTAGCAGAGAGCAGATTTAGATTGGACATTAGGAAGAACTTCTTCACAGTTCGAGTGGCCAAGGTCTGGAACGGGCTCCCAAGGGAGGTGGTGCTCTCCCCTACCCTGGGGGTCTTCAAGAGGAGGTTAGATAGGCATCTAGCTGGGGTTATCTAGACCCAGCACTCTTTCCTGCCTATGCAGGGGGTCAGACTCGATGATCTATTGAGGTCCCTTCCGACCCTAACATCTATGAATCTATGAAAACCCTGGAATGGGGTAACAAAGGGGGCAGCCTGTCCCACTCCTTGCCCCAGGGTGAGCAGCAGTCAGCAGCCAAGCTGCGGCAGCCCAGCTGGAAGCAGTTACCTGTCATAGGAGGAATAGCCGTTCTGCTGTAGGAAGTCATCCTTGATCAGCTTGGCCACCTCCAGGGTGATCTTGTCGGCCTCGGCCAGGGAGGCCTGCAGGGGGGACACAGCACATGGCCAGGGGCTGCAGAAGGAAGCGGGCATGGCCTTTCCCTCCCCTCCCTCATCCTTCCATCTCCACCTCCCCTCCCTTAGCCCAGCCCAGCCCAGCCTCCCCTCCCCAGCACCCAGCCCACACCTTGCCCACGAGCTGCACAATTTCAGCCAGGTCCTCCTCCTCCTGCAGGATTTCCTTGGCCTTGGTGCGCAGCGCGGGGAACTCCGGGTGCTGGCACTCATAGTACTCATCCAGCGCCCGCATGTACTTGCTGTAGCTGATGAGCCAGTTCACAGAGGGGAAGTGCTTCCGCTGGGCCAGCTTCTTGTCCAGGCCCCAGAAGACCTGGAGGAAGCAGCCGGCAGGGGGAAGGGAGTGGGTTAGAATGGGGCAGGGGAAAGGGGAAATGCCCAGCCCCAGGAGACTCACCTGGACAATGCCCAGGGTCGCGGAAGTCACAGGATCGGAGAAGTCACCTCCAGGAGGGGACACCCTAGTGGGGGACATGGGGAGGGGCTTAGTTCAGATGCTAAGGATCCTGCTGCTGCTGAGCTCTCCCAGGGGGTCCTCAAACCCCACAGAAGTGCATGTGGGACAGACACTGGGATGGACGGAGGACAGGATGGGATGGGATGGATGAAACAGATGGATGAATGGATGGATGGGATGAGATGAGATGAGATGGCAAACGAGCCTCAGCATAAACCACTAGGCAATAGTCCACACTGTGGCTGGGGCAGAAGCTCATGCATTAACTGGCTACATCCCCATCCCATCCTGAGCATTTCTGCTACCTGTAGCTGGCACTCGGGGGCCCAGGGCATGGCTATTCTGGCCCCTTTCCTCCATCATCTCCCCAGGCCCCTCCTCATCAGCCTCCCAAGCCAACGGCTGGGTCGGTGGCCAGCCCCAGGGAAACACAGGGCTTGGGAAGGACTCACGCTCCAACGATGCTGACGCTGCCCTCCCGCTCGGGGCTGCCCAGGCACCTGACTCGACCCGCACGCTCATAGAAGGAGGCCAGGCGGGCACCGAGGTAGGCTGGGTAGCCGCTGTCTGGAGATCAAGATACAGTTTCAGGGCTGTGGCACCAGGTCCCAACCACACTAGTGAGACAAGCTCCCTGAGACTGGGCAGGCTCAGGGAGATGCCATGTGATCCAAAGCCAGTGGATGGAAGGGCCGGGGAGTCCCCAGAGCTGGGACTGGGGATGTGGCTGGGTCACTCCGGGGGGGACAAGGAGGTTGCTACTTCAGCGCTGCCCCCCCACCTCACAGGGCACTGCAGATGCCAGCACTACCCTCTGCACAGGGCCAGGAGCCCTCCCTCTGACTCAGAGAACCACTGAGGTCACCTACACCTGAGAGGGGAGCCCCAAAGGATGGGATGGCACCAAACAGGGGATGATCCCATGGCTGCAGAGAAGAGACAAGCCCATGTGGGCAGTGGGAGGGATGGGAGGAAACCAGACCAGCTGATGGCATGTCAGAAAGCAGAGCAGTGCCAGCCTGGTCAATGCCTGGGGAAAGAGGATGGTGTCTCTCCTTTCTCATCCCCTGCCCCTTCCAAAAACCCAGGGACAGAGCTGGGCTTCCACTCTCGGCTCTGGGCCTGGGATGGAGCAGGGGCTTGCCAAGTGCCTTGCCCCCTTGCTCTCTCCCCAGAGGGAGGTGGAGCAGGGAAGCAGCGAGGGGCAGGCGTGCAGAAGGGAGCGTTACCTGCTGGCATCTCCGCCAGCCGCCCGGAGATCTCACGCAGTGCCTCGGCCCAGCGGGAGGTGGAGTCTGCCATCATGCTGACGTGGTAGCCCATGTCGCGGAAGTACTCAGAGAGGGTGATGCCTGCCGGACAGGGGCACGGGATGAACAAAGGAGCTCTGCTGGACCCCTCCCAACCAGCTTCCCACTCCCCGCTCTGCTGGGGTGCCCGGCAGCCCCCTCTATCCCCCCCCAGGACAGACAGCCATGCATACTGAAGTGTGCGGTGTTCTTCCCAGAGCACTCCACCTCCCGTCACCCCATCTCCTCGATTGTGGTCCATGCTCCCTGCAACCTGGACAACACTGGCCACAGTAACCCATCGCCCAATGGGTGCTGTGGCAAGGGGTGCTTGGCAGCTGGCAGGGGCGCCAGCCATATCCCCCAGCCTCTGGGGAGGGGTGCTCATGCACCTGTGTATATGGAGGCCTCACGGGCGGCCACGGGCATGTTGGACGTGTTGGCCACAAGCGAAGTGCGTTTCATGATGGTCTCCGTCCTCCCGTCCACCTCCATGGTGAGCTGGGCCAAGCAGAGCATGGTCAGTGCAGGGGCAATGCCCTGAGTGCTGACAGCCCGCAGCTGGTAGACTGAGAGCGGAGCCCCTACACTGGGCAAGCGAGATGGGCAGGCCTGGAGACAGCGTCTGCATGGCTTCTCCTGGCCCAGGTTGGATGCACCTCCCACTTTGGACTAGCTCAGCATGGCTCCACTGGCCCAGTCAGGAGTGGCTCCTACTAACCCAGCCACCCACAGCAAGCACAAGACAGGCTAGGCGACTCTGTGCTCAGTCAGTGGGAGGGACAAGCTTGTCCCCTCAGCCCGCTACATTCATAGCAGTTGCTCCCAAGCTCTGAAGGCCGCTCATGCTGGTGAAGAAGGCCCTGCCTTGCTACAGGGTCAGGCAGGTCCCTCTGGGGGTCTAAGTCCCACCCTGGCTTTGAAGGGACCCACTCTGACCCCAGTCCCTACCACAAACCTTCCCCCCAGACCCAGAAGAACCATGGAGCCTCCCTGGAGGAGTCATCGGTGGGATGGACACAGCTCCACTGGGCTGGACAGGAGGAGCCCAAACACTCACGGCTGCAGTGCCACCCCCAGTGCCAGGGCATCACCCACCCCCAGCAGAAAGGAGGCACCCGGGGCTTGCAAGCTGCCCTCGTCTCACCTCCGGGAAGTCCCGCAGCACCTCGGACATCTCGTTGCCCCGCTCCCCACAGCCCACGTAGATGATGACGTCGCTGTTGGAGTATTTGGACAGCGACTGCGAGATGACGGTCTTGCCGCAGCCGAAGGCCCCTGGGATGGCTGTGGTCCCTCCCTGCACGCATCTGGTGGGAAGAGGGTGTGTGGGGGAGTGAGAATGGCTGAGCAGGGAAGCAAGCGTCCCAGCTCCGGTGCGAGATGTGCAGGTGAAAGCTTGCTGCACCCCCGTGAGCCCAGGGACCCCCCAGGAGAGACCCCAGGACCCCCAACAAGCCCCAGCCTGCCTGCAAGTAAGGAGGGGCCCGTGGTGGGAGGGACGTAGCCAGCTGGGAGGTGGCTGAGTGGAGCCGAGGAGGGTCACATCCCCCCACCCCGGCTCCTACTTGGCCCAGCCCCCGAGGGAGCCACGCAACCGGAGCCACACAAACAGGTGCACTTCTGGGCCCAGCGCACAAGTTAGCATGGGAGTTTGCACAGGAGGATGAGCGGGAGGACCCACGGCCCTGCCAGTGACGCCCCCTAGGGAAGGCAGTCCCATCAGTAGCCGGTCTACTAGTGGCACGAAGTGGATGGGCACACACTACACCCCGAGGGTCCCCTCAAAGTCTGTGCCCCCCCGCACCTCAGAGACCTCCACCCAGACGGAGCCTGTGGTTCCCGGCTTCACAAAGACGAAGCCCCTGGCTCTCGGCTGCGGGGGGCTGCCTGGCATGTTTCCAGGCTCCTGGGACCGGGAGCATGGCCACCTCCCCTTGCGAGCTTTGCTCCATTTTGGAGGCTCTGGGACGCCAGATAGAGGAGCTCCAGGCTGCAGTCCAGAGACTGCGTGCCATCAGGGATAGCGAGCAGGAGATCAATACCTACTGCCAGTCCCTTCACCCCCTGGAGGCGGAGGGTAGACCAAGGTCACCTCCTAGGACAAGGGAGGAGCTCTCATACTGCCCAGCCAGGGGGTTGGACCAAGGTGGTCAAGGGCCTCAAGGTGATCTGCACCAAGGTCCCCTCCCCTCTGGGGCTCTGTAACAGGTATGAACCTCTTGCAACCCCAGTTGAGCCTGCAGAGATGCCAGCTCCTGCAGGCAAGGGAGGATCACCCACCCCTACTCTCCCTACGATGAAACCCAGAGCGGTCATTGTGGGAGACTCCCTCCTGACGGGGACTGAAGGGACAATCTGCCGCCCCGACCCCCTAGCCCGGGAGGTCTGCTACTTCCCAGGGGCCCGCATCCGGGACATAGCAGAGAGGATCCCAAAGATTATCCAGCCCTCTGACCACTACCCTATGCTCCTTATCCATGTGGGCACAAGTGACGTGGCTCAGAGCAATCCCAGCCAGGTCATGAGAGACTACAGGGCTCTAGGACCGGGATTTAGGGGGTTGGGGGTGCAGGTGGTGTTTTCCTTGCTCCTCCCGGCTATGGGTCATGGGCAGAGGAGGGAGAGATGGGTTGAGGTAGTGAACCAAAGACTGCAGCGCTGGTGTCTTCGGGAAGGCTTTGGCTTCCACGATCACAGTCCACTCTTTGGTGAGAGAGGCAGTGGTCTGCTGGGGAGAGACGGCCTCCACCTCTCTCTGCTGGGGAGGAGGCTCTTTTCAGCCAGCCTGGCTGCTTGACCAGGCTTTAAACTGAGCCCGCCGGAGGTTAGGGGGATTATCACCACTGCTGACCCGTTGGGTAACCCTTGTAAATCCAGAGGGCCAAGGCACTTAAGGGAACCCACCCCTACCCTAGCCCCAGAACGATCAGTGGGGAAGGCAAGGGCCCCCAAAGGGACACTTGCCTGCCTGTACACCAATGCCAGGAGCTTGGGAAATAAACAAGAGGAACTGGTCCTCCTGCTAAAGAAGAATAACTACGACCTCATAGGGATAACGGAGACCTGGTAGGACTCCACCTATGACTGGGCCATGGGTATAGATGACTGTACCCTGTACAGGCGTGATCGTGCAGATAAAAGGGGTGGGGGTGTAGCCCTCTATGTCAAGGACAACTACACATCCCTCCAAATTGACTTTGACACCCATGAGGGACGACTGGAGTCTCTCTGGGTCAAAATACATGGGGAACGTGGCTCAGGGGACATCATGGTAGGAGTCTACTACAGACCTCCGAACCAGAAACAAGAACAGGACCAGGAATTCGGCAGGGAACTGGCTGAGGCTGCACGCTCTTGGTGCATGGTTGTCATGGGAGATTTCAACTACCCGGGCATCTCATGGGAAGAGCGTTCGGCCAAATCCGATCAGTCGCAAAGCTTCCTCACATGCACAGATGAGCTCTACTTGACTCAAGAAGTCTATGGACCAATGAGAGGCAAAGCATTGTTGGACCTGGTACTGGCAAAAGGGGATGACATAGTCAGTGACCTAAGAATTGATGGAAAGTTGAGTGACAGTGACCACGAGCTGATCACCTTTACTATCCGTTCCAAAGCTGGCAAGTCAGTCAGCAAAGCAGAAGTCCTCAACTTCAGGAAAGCTGACTTTGACAAGCTCAGGAGGCTCGTTGTTGAGACCCTAAGGAACCACAACTCGACAGGCAGAGGAGTCCAAAAGGAGTGGTTGCTCCTCAAGGGAGTGATCCTGACAGCACAAGGGACAGCTATCCTATCTCAGAGGAAGGGTAGCACAAGGGTGCAGCAACCCCCTTGGCTCAGCAGGGAACTCGAGGACCTCCTATGCCTCAAAAGGGAGACTTATAAAGGATGGAAGCTTGGAGTTACTACCAAGGAGAAGTACTCAGCACTGGTCCATGCCTGCAGGGAGCAGATCAGGAAAGCCAAGGCTGCAACCAAGCTCCATCTGGCTTCACATATCAAGGATAACAAAAAGTCCTTTTTCAGATATGTAGGGAATCAGAAAAGAAGCAAGGGTAACATTGGACCCCTGCTGAACCAAATGGGACAGTTGATAACCAACACCCAGGAAAAGGCCAACCTGACTTCCCTACAGTCTTTCGTCAGTCCAATGGGACTGCACTGTCTAGCAAGATGCAGGACAGCCAGGGTGAGGGTGTATTTATACCCAGCACCAGTGTTGATCTAGTAAAGGATCACCTTGAGAGGCTGGACACCTTCAAGTCAGCTGGTCCTGACAGACTATACCCTAGGGTACTAAAAGAGCTGGCAGGTGTCATAGCCCAACCATTGGCAAAAATATTCAAAAATTCATGGCGCTCAGGTGAAGTACCTGAAGACTGGAAGAAGGCCAATGTGGTACCCATCTTCAAGAAAGGGTGGAAAGTGGATCCTGGGAATTACAAGCCAATCAGCTTGACTTCAATCCCTGGTAAGATTCTCAAGAAAATTATCAAGGAGACCCTTCTGGATAAGCTGGCTGAGGGCAACATCCTGAGGGACAGCCAGCACAGGTTTGTTGTGGGTAGGTCTTGCTTGACCAATTTCATCTCCTTTTATGACCAGGTGAGCTATCACTTGGACAAGGGAGAAGAGATTGACATCATATAACTGGACTTTAAAAAAGCCTTTGATCTGGTGTCCCATGACCTCCTCATGGAAAAATTGGCCAAATGTGGCCTCAGCTACACCACAGTCTGATGGCTGGGAAATTGGCTCCAAGGTCAGACCCAGAGAGTAGTAGTTGATGGCAGCAAGTCATTATGGCACTCTGTAGCCAGTGGCATTGCCCAAGGCTCTGTCCTTGGACCGTCCTCTTCAACATCTTTATCAACGATGTGGACATTGGTATCAGAAGCACACTGGCCAAGTTCGCCGATGATGCTAAACTTTGGAGCATAGCATCCACACCTGAGGACAGGCTAGTGATCCAATCTGACTTGGATAAGCTTAATAAGTGGGTGTACACAAACCTGATGACATTCAACAGTGATAAATGCAAGGTACTCCACCTCGGGGAAAAAAACCCTGCGGCATACTTATAGGCTCAGCAGCGCTACACTTGCTAGTACCACTGCTGAAAGAGACTTGGGGGTCATGATTGACCACAAGATGAACATGAGCCACCAATGAGATGTTGCAGCTGGTAAAGTAAACAAAATCCTGGCTTGCATCTATAGATGTTTCTCAAGTAAATCCCGGGATGTCAGCCTCCCACTGTACTCGGCCTTGGTGAGGCCGCAGCTGGAGTACTGCGTCCAGTTCTGGGCTCTGCAATTCAAGAAGGATGTGGTGAAGCTTGAGAGAGTCCAGAGGAGAGCCACGCACATGATCAGAGGGCAAGAGAATAGGTCCTATGAAGAGAGGCTGAGAGCCATGGGACTGTTCAGTCTGGAAGAGCGTAGGCTCAGCAGGGAGCTGGTGGCCATCTCTAAGTACACAAAGAGTATTCATCAGGATCTGGGAGAACATCTGTTCACCAGAGCGCCCCAAGGAAAAACAAGGACCAATGGTCATAAACTCCTACAAGACCATTTTAGGCTGGACATAAGAAAAAATGTCTTTACTGTCCGAGCCCCCAGGACCTGGAATAGGCTCCCTCCAGAAGTGTTGCAGGCACCTACTCTGGACTTATTCAAGAAACGCTTGGATGCTTATCTCACTGGGGTCCTTTGACCCTAGCTGACTTCCTACCCCTGGGGCAGAGGGCTGGACTTGATGATCTTCGAGGTCCCTTCCAGCCCTAATGTCTACAAAATCTATTAAATCTAAGAAAGTGGGGCACAGAGCGAGCTGTGGCTCTTCCCAAGGCATAGGCTCCTCCTCTTGCCCAAGCGAGCTCAGGGCATCAACAGCCTTGCCCTGGGCAGGGGCAGATCTACACCACCCAAGATGCATAGTGCAGGGGGCCAAAGCCATCCATGGGTGTGCTTGGAGTGCCCTCTGGCAGCCAGCCACTGTCCCAGCTTCCCTGTGCCCCCTGCCAATGGGACCATGCCCTCAGCACACACAGCAAAGGCCTCTCTTTGAGGCAGCGATGGCCTGGAGTTCGATGCCCTGCCAGCCAGCATGAGGCCAAGCCTCTGTGTGCATGTACCCACCTCTGTAGCAAGTTGGCTGGTGGCTCTGCACAGCCAGGGGCAGCCCTAGGGGCCGAAGACACCACAACTGCCAGCAGAAGGCATGGGGGAGCCTTTGCAAGCCTTCTGCTGGGAACACCAAAAGCTTTATTCCACCCAGCACACCCGGCCGGCAGGAAGGGGAGCTCTGCCACCACTGAGGCACGTCAAGTGCGAGCACCCTCAAAACCCTGTGCCCTGACCCCATCCATCAGCTGAGCTCCAAGGTGTGGACCAGTCCTGGGCACCAGTTCACCCTGCTTGACTCTGGGGAGGAGCAGTGGAGGCTAAAACATTGGGAGCACTGAAGGGGGGCGGTGGGGGAGGAGGAGGGAGGATCATTTGCACCAGCACTAAGTGAGTGTGAGAGGTGATGGACGTGCCCGTGTTTTGCATGAGCTCAAGGGCAGAGGGGAATCGGGCCCTCAGGCTGGGAGCAGGGATGGAAGGAAGAGAAAGATCTGCTACGCAGGCAATGCAGGAGAGAAGCTGGTCACCTACAAAACCACCACAATCCCTGGCAGAAAACGGAGACTATGCCCTGCAGTATCCATAGGAGGAGGAAGGCAGCCCTGCCCTGGATGCTGGAGATGCCCAGCACTGTGGGAACAGGGGAAGGGGGCTCTGCTCAGAAATGTGCCTTAACGAGAGATGTTACTTCAGCAGTCATCCCGGGCAGGGGCAGATGTAGGACTTGGAAGAGGTGGGTGCAGCAGGTGTGTCTCACCATCACATACAACACAACACATGTTTCTCTCCACTTAAAGATAAATCAGAAGCTTTACTAATGTGCTTGGGGGGTCTAACGCTATAGCATTCAGTTTAAGATCATAGGAAAAAGAAATATAGCTACTGAAGCAAGCACTGATTTGCTAGATCATATATTCATTTTTTTTTTAAATCACACAACAAACTAGGCAAAAATAGTCAAAACAGGCAAAAGATATTGTCATTAGTCCCACAGTCATTCTAGTTAAATATGCATCTCTCATTCAGAGTCATAAAAACAAATCTCGCCTTCTTGGGTGTTTTGACAGCACCTCCCATACTTCACTGTCAGTCATTTCTATACCAGACTTAATATGACCACACCTGAGGTAAGGTTTTTAGCTAGAGCTAAGAACAGTCTGCAGGGCTGTGAAATGGGAGAGAGATTCCCAGCACTGGCTGACAGACAGCACCTCTGCAGAAAAAAGGATAGTTTGAATAGTGGAGTAGCAAGACCATTAAAAAGGAAAGAGGGCCATTAACACCCATGGAGTGGAGAGATTAGCAGGAATCCGGGGGATGACAGTGAGCCATGACGTTAGCTGATTCCCTCTGCGCTGCCTGAATAGAAATGCTGCTGCCTCTCCCAGGCAGTTGGCTTTAAAGTTTGGGTGGAGCAGGGATCAAAGTGGGGTGGGACTGCTCCACTGCCACCCTGGATCTGCCCCTGATCCCGAGGAATGGAGGCATCCAGGGAGGCCCCGTTCTTCCCAGACAAAGAGAGTGCACGAAGAGAGTGAGGCTCAGCTCCAAGGACCTCACACCAGCCCCACACCCCTCACCCTGGCAGGGAGCATCATTTGTGCCCCTGGTATCTCCCTCCCCACCCCAGAGGAAGAGGGCATCACTTACGGGAACAAGGCATCCAGGACGCGCTGGCCCGTAAGCAGAGGGTTGTTGGCAGGGAGCTTCTCAGCCACAGGCCGGATCTGCCGCACGGGCCACACCTGCACCATGCTGAGCTTCTCAGTCACACCCTCGAAGTCCAGCTCCAGCACGACATCCTGGAGAGACAGGGGGGAGACTGCTGGGCTGTGGCCCTGGGGACCAGGGCTCTCTGCAGCTGGTCCCTGGGAGAGGAGGATAACTAACTATCTGCTCCCCATATTCTGGGCTCTCCCTAACCCTGATGGCCATCAGAGTGACCTTAAGGCTGTATATATGTATATGTATATGCCACTTCTTTAGGCTCTGGGGAGCAAAGGTACTAGATAGGTACTGGGGACTGAGTGCAGGGGACTCACAGCACTAGATACACTGCCATGCCCTTCATCCAGGAGGGGCTGGGAGCAGCCTTCTACCTGCCTCTGTACTAGAGAAGCCCCTATATTGAGCAAAAGCTCCTCAGGAAGCAATGGCTGCATCTATATCAACAGGGGATGGACTCCCCCTCCCTGCCAGAGGCCATGTGAAAGCTGCCAGGGCACCAGAAAACCACCTGAACAGCAAGGAGAGACCAGCAGCTCTGAACCAGATGCAGGGGGCAGAGCAGAGTCAGCTGGACTCGAGCTTCTGTGGCTGTATTGCAGCCAGAACAGCTAATGAGTGACACAGCGGGGTGGTTTTATTACCTCTATACTTGGCCCGGGTGTGACAGCTACTGAACTGCTGTGTGCAGCCAGAGGTTTGCAATTTGAGAAAGGCAGCTGGAAAACTGGAGAAGAAAGGGCTGGAAACATGCCCCCCATGGCAGGATGCACTCAGCCAGGATGTTCTCAAGCACGCCTGGCCCTCTCGCACATATGGTGACATGCTCCACACAGGACAACGGGCCAACACAGCTGCTACATGGCCTCCCTGTGTGCGTGCTCTCAAGTCCTTGGTCTCCTGCATGTTTGGGCATGGCACTGGAGTGGTCTCACTGGGGGTTTTTCTGGGTTTGGAGGGTGTAAACAAGAGCAGATGAGGATCGCAGAATGGCATTTGGGGCTGGCACAGTGACGACAAGCCCCTGAGAGTGGATCAAGGTGCTTGAGCTATTCAGCTGCACAGAGGAAAGGGGCGGCATGTTCCCACTTCCAAGGACAGGTTTTGGCCTCACTTTGGTAGGCAAAAGTAGGACAAGAGGCAGGGCCTAGACATCACAGCTGGACCATGTTCTGGTGACAGATAAGATGAACATTGGCGGGTGCACAGGAACATTGGCAGAGCTTCCCCAGCGCAGGTTTGGACTCTCGGCAAGTGCAGTGTCCCTACTGGTGCTTTGATAGGAGATCTGCTCTATTTCAAAGAGGGACTGGCTCAGACAAGCCCTTGACTAGGGACCCCAGCATCTGCTGAAGTAACCTTGGGTTCACCAAAGCTTGTGCTCTGCAAGAACATAGCATGGGAACTTAAGAGCTGCCATGGCCCAAGTCAGACCACGAGTCCACCTTGCCCAATCTCCTGTGTCACACAAGGGCAGAGAAAGGAGGCTGAAAGGGAGGGTGAATTGGCTCTAACCAGGGATTTCCCCCCAGTTCCTCTCTCCCTTGCAGCCTCCAGCACTGATGGTCCAGGAAGCTCTGATACAGAAGCTGAGCCCCTCACTCCCACAGCAACCCGTGCCCCTTTCCTCCAAGAATGTGTCCAATGCCTTTGTGAATCTGGCTAAGCTGTCTACATTTTTTTTTGGTTAGTCTACAAAGGTGCCTGCCTACCCTGCCTTCAGACTCACACGGCTAACTACCCATCTGGGCCCTACAGCCACAGCAATCACTCCTGCCTTCGAGGTCTCTGAGAGGTCAAGCCAGAATCACTATATGGATTCAAATAAAGTAGGTGCAAGCTGTGCTGCATATGAAAACCATGAAAGCTTGGGCAGTGTCTCTTGCACAAAAAATGCAAGATAATGGCTGGGGCAAGACCGGATTGTGGTAACAAGACTGTCACAAGAAAATCAAACTCCGCTAATGGCTTGCAAGCCATTGACACTCAGGGCTACACCCGGAGCTTGTGGGAAGACTCTTGCAGAGCTGGAGGATGGATTAAGTCAGATCCTGGGAGCCTTTCCTGCCTCTCAGAGCTCTTGCTGCCGGGGGGAGACTGCTGGATGCAGCAGCAGGCTGAAGGATCCCAATGTCTGGTGAGGATCTCAATGATGCTGCGGTGAAAGCAGGGGATTGCACGCCAGGACTCCTGGGTTCCACTCCCGGCTCTGCCATTGCTTCTGCGCTCCCGCCCATTAGCAGGGCCATGATGCCAATGCACCCGAGCGGAGAGGCTCGGTGCCTGTGCAGTGCTATGTGCTGCTCTGCTGGACAGCCCCAGGCAGGAGCAGAGGGTAACGTACTGCTGGAACCAGCTGGACGGGGCTTGGCTGAGCTGCACCGAAACCGCTTGTGTCTCAGGCTCTGTTTTGACAACGTGGCACTGGCTGCATGCATGTTGTCAAGCCAAACAAGCCCAGCCCCCCTGAAGAAGCCTGACACTGAGCCAAGAGCAGGACTGGGACAGAGAGGATCCATGTGTGGAAAAGCAGCTGTGCCTGCTGAAAGGACCATATGGAGGGGGCCACGGGAGGGGAGGCGGAGAACGCTCCGGGAATCTAGTTCCCTTTGGCTGCATTCGACTGCAAGGAAGAGTCAATTCATGGGAGAAGATGTAGAGGGACTTGTGAAATACAGAGAATTGAATTCATCCATTAATACACAGAGCAGGATGTGCCCTCTGATGTTGCTTGAGATGGCAAAAAAAATCTTTAAAAACCCTAAAACCCTTCAGATCAGTCCAGGTGATAATCCTGCATCCAGGATCCACATGGCTCAGCTTAGGTCTGCCCGGATCAGAACCAGAAGCCCCCATCCCCAAGTTCAAGGTCAGAGGCCCCATTTGCCTGGCACTTGGCCCTGTCCCTATGGGGTAGCAGTGAGATGGTAGCTCCTACAGCAGTGCCAGCATGACGGGCGATAGCAGCTGGCAAATCTGGCACTGAGCACTCACCAGCTGTGCCGTCAGGCCAGCTTCCAGCCCTCCCCCCACCCCGATGCTGCATAATCAATCAATCACAAGCCTTGTTCTGGATAAAGGCTGCCTACCCCATGCTCCTGCCCCAGCAGGTCATTCCCCATGGACATACCGAGATGTCGTAGTGCCCCGCGGGGGCAATGTGAGTCACCGTCCCCCGGCTCCGAGGTGGCACCATGATTTTGTGCTTGATGAGGGAATTCTCCTTCACTGCCCCGTAGACGTCCCCGCCGGTCAGGTGGCTGCCAACCTGGGGAGGGAGGGGAGAGAACGGATGGGTGAGCTGCAGAGACCTCCAGCCAAGAGGATGGGACAGAGATGTGCAGCACGGGGTACTGCTTAATGCCAATTTAGGCCAGGTTTTTACAGCCACCACCCCTCATAGGGGGTGTCCCTGGCTAGGCTCCTAGCCCTCCTCTGCTTTTCTGCAGGGGTTCATCCACCCCTGCACCCTTTCCCCATGCCTCTGCTTGGGATATCACCACAACTGACACCTACACGGGGAGCCCTGCGGAGGAAAGAGCAGCAGAAGCAGAAGGATGACCTGGGAACTAAGATGCTTTTGTCCTTACATACATCCTTCGGGGCCAAGGGACAACAGGGATTCAGGGATAGTAAGACCACAAGCATAGCCATTGAGTGAGCCAGACCATGGGTCCATCTTGCCCAGCCTCCTGTCTCACATGGGGCAGAAAGCAGAGCCTGAAAGGGAGAGTGAACTGGGTCAGGGTTTCCCACTGTCCCTCTCATTTGCAGCCTCCAGCACTTAAGGTCTGGGAAGCTCTGACTCAGAAGCTGTACCCCTCGCTGCCACGCTCAATAGCGATGCTGCCCCTTTCCTCCAAGAATGTTTCCAATCCCTTTTGGGATCTGGCGACAAGCTCAGCTTCCCCGGCATCTGTTGGTATTGAGTCCCACGCTTTAATTCCCCGCTGTGTGACGAAGTACTTCCTTATGTTCATTTTAAGCGTACTGCCTACTGGTTTCATGTTGTGACCCCTCGTTCTTGTATGGAGAGAAACGGTCAATACTAGACCCCTATTCGCTTTCTCTTCACCGGTCAGTATTTTGTAAACCCTTCTTTTCTCCCCCCTCAAGCATCTCTTTCCTAACCGACCAGGCCTGGCCTCTGCAGTCTCTCCTCCTAGGGACGCCCCTCCATACACTCAGCATCCTTATGGCCCTTCTCTGCACCCGCTCTAGTTCTTCTAGATCATTTTGGAGGTGCGGGGACCATAACTGGGCACAGGATTCAGGATGGGGGCACCCCATGAATCTACAAAGGGGCATCCTGATACTTCCTGTCTGGTTTACAACTCCCTTATTAATAATCCCTCACATGTCGTTTGCCTTTCTGGCACCAGCTAAGCCCTGAGCGGATGCATTTAGCAAGCTGCCCATAATGCCTCTCAGATATTTCCTGTGTGGTAACAGCTCATGTAGAGCCCACCATAGCATAGCCATAGCTTGAGTCAGAGCTAAGCCCCGCGCTTGGCCCGTGCTAGGGCTGTGTGGGAGCTGCGAGAGGACTCAGAAGGAGGTGCTATTCCCTGGCAACCAGCGCTGATCTCAGTGCCCCTGGGAAGGGCAAGGGGCTGTGATGTACAAAGGCTCGGTGGTGATCCCAGCCGGTATGAGGGGTGCTGTGTCAACGGGGACTGTGTCGGTGACAACCCATTCATGCCTGCCCGGTGCCAGGAAGCCCTGCATTGCCAGGGGCAGGTGGGGCATCAGTAAGGGGCACTGCCCCTGGCATCACTCAGATGCCTGAATGTGGTCCTGGAGATGCGGTGCCCATTGCATCCATCCCAGAGTTTCGGGGGCCTGCCTCCTCTCTGTACCTGCAGAGCCCAGCCCTTCCTTGCCCCCAAGACTGTGGCAGCCTCAGCCGTTCAGTATCGCCCATGACGAGACCCTTGCTACCGGGACCTCTGCCCAGTGCTTGGAAAGGGCGAGTCTCCCACCAAAGCTGCCCGGGGGCTGCTCCTGGCCCAGCTGTGCGCTTACCCGGATGTTGGGGCTGGGGGCGAAGTCCCACATGAGGTGGCGGGACAGAGCCGGGATGTTGATGCCCCGGGGAATGTAGATGCTTTGGGTCAGCTCCGTGATGTCCTTCAAGGGGCGCTGGATCCCGTCGAAGATGGAGCCCATGATGCCCGGGCCCAGCTCCACCGAGAGTGGCTTCCCCGTGCGCAGCACCGGGTCCCCCACGCACACCCCCGCTGCGGCCGTGCTCAGGAAAGGCACGAGTTGGGGGTCTAGCTGGGGCGGGCTTCCCCGAGCACAGCACCCGGTCCCCCATGCACACCCAGGGCCAGGGGCAGGCAGAGGGGAGGGAGAGGCATGGCTCAGAGAAGGGCAGGAGTGAGGGGTGACTTGGCGGGGGAGTGGAGGGGCGAGGGGCAAGCCAGCAGGGGATGGCAGGAAGGATACAGGTCTCCTCGTACACCTGGATGGTGGCCAGGTCCCCCTCGAGGCGGATGATCTCGCCCACCAGCTCGGCGTGGCCCACGCGCACCAGCTCGTACATGGCTGCCCCCATCATGCTGCAGGCCGTGACCACTGCCGGGACAGGAGAGGCTGCGATGAGCCCCCGCGCAGGGCCCGCCGTGCCCCACACCCCAGCCTCTGCCTCCCTGCCCCCTCCTCCCAGACCCCTGCCCACGCCCCCCTGGGGTAGCAGAGCCGGAGGCGCTCTCAGCTGAGCCAGGGACCCCGACTGATTTCCTACCCCCTTGCAATCACCCGCACCTCCACGCTGCGCCTGGGTCATAGCTGCCCTACCTGG
This sequence comes from Alligator mississippiensis, assembly GCF_030867095.1. NCBI lineage: Eukaryota > Metazoa > Chordata > Crocodylia > Alligatoridae > Alligator > Alligator mississippiensis. The sequence continues at coordinate 20,612,835 of NC_081838.1, read as the reverse complement.
CCCGGAGACGCCGTGCACGAAGCCCAGCATGCTCTCCTCCTCCACGTCCTCGATCCGGGGCAGCCTGGAGAGCTCCATGGCCCCGGCGCTGCAGGGGTGAGAGAGACCTGGCCGAGCCTCTCCACGAGTCGGGCCTGGCTCCTGCTTTGGGGGTGCAAAAGCTGCAGTCACCCCCGCAAAGGATCAATGCACAGCTCTTTGCCCCGGGATGCAAAGCGGGTCTTTGCTCGGGTGCAGCTGGGAGCAGCAGGCGTGAGCACGCTCTGCTGGCTTCGCTGCACGCTGCCGGGCCCGCCCACCCGGGCCCCTGGGGAAGGCAGAGGGCACGGCCCAGGGGTGCTGCCTCTGCTCGGCAGCCAGCCACCTTCACTTGACCGGAGGATGCCAGACAATAACAAACCTTTGGCCAGCTTAGCCAAGATGTGCACAGGGCACGCTGCTGGACCCACCCCCAGGGAGGGTCAGGGAAATGCCCCTTCAGCCGATGTGTGGGCATGCGGTGCAATTTGTGGGCCCATGGGTGCAGCTCCGGCCAGGTAACGTGATGGCGCAGGTGAAGCTGGACCTCAGGGGGACTCCTGGAGGAACTGGCTTTTCCTTCCCCTGAAGATCCTACCCTTGACTCCTATGGGGGCATTGCTCTGGGCTGCCACTGCCAGGTGCAACCCACGTCCCGGGGCTGGGCAGCGCTGGGAGGCCCTGGTGCAGCCTTGTCAGCTCAGGCTCCAGGCCCTCCAGACCCAGCTCGTGCTGGCCAGGACTTGTCACAGGCCGGCCAGGGGAAGGCTCCAGGTGCTCGCTGCCAGGCAAAGTGCTGGGGACTGGGCACCTCTGACTCCACAATCTGTCCCCTGCGCCAGCCAAGGGAAGCCTGCCCCAGAGGAAGGGGAGCTGCTGCAGCCAGAAATGCAGGGAGCAAAGGAACAGGCAGGGGTTAGGGCAGCGAATCTCAACCGGGGAGGTACCAGCACCCCGGGGTGCAGTGAGATGCTGTCAAGGTCACCACGCCACATTAGCCCTGGTAGGTTACAAACACGATTCACAAGACAAAGACAGAGATTTTCAACAGAAATCCCTCCCCTGGAGTTCTTTGCAACAGAAAGGCTGCTCTGTTATTTTTTCTGTAGGCCAAAAAAGAAGAGAGAAGTCTAAGAGCTGGCCGTTTCTGAAGAGGGCCTCGAGTCTATGCAGGGGCACCGTGTGTCCAAAAGGGCGGAGAACCCCCGGGTTAGACCCTGCAGGGGGCTGCAACAGGGGCAGCGGGCAGCCAGCAACGCGAGGGTGAACGGGGAAACGGGCACGCTGTGGTGGAGCTCTCCCACAGCCGAGGGCACAGCCCTTGGGTTTGCAAACCTCCCTCCAAGCTCTGGCAGCGTGGGCTTCAGATCCAGCCTCCACTGATGAAAGCTAACCCGCATGAGCGCCTGCTTCTAGCTCGATGGGCAGAGCAGGGAAAAGGCCTATCTTTTGGCAGGACCAGGGCTAGGGCTGAGCTTGGGAATCTGGAGCTGTGAGTCTAGGCCCTGCAGGGGAAGGGAGCAAGAGGGGAGCAAGACTTAGGGCTCTCGTTGCAGGGGGGAGACCTCGAGCAGGTCACTCCACCTGCAAACCGGAGCTGGGAGTTGCCCATCGCACAAGGCTGCAGAGAGCTGCGATCCGCACCAGAAAGCCAAGTAGTGCCGCTCAGCCCGGTTCCCTCGTGTCCTCCTGGGTGCTGGGCTGCGGAGAAGCGCCCGTGCTGCGTGGTGGGCAGGGGAACCCCCGGGTGCAAGGGTTGCTCAGCAGTGGGTGCCAGTCAACGCCTGGGGTGAGACTGGGGAGTGCAGCACAGCGGAGCTGCTGGGCACCGCATCTCTGGTGGGGGGGATGAGAAATAGCCCCCAACCCATTCCTCCTGCTCCGCATGTCACTCTGAGCAGGAGGAATCTCCCGGACAGGTGATCTCTGTGCCTCGGAGCAAGGGCAGGGTGCTAACCACCAGCCCCCACCAACTCCCCACTCAGAGCGCAAATAGGACCCAGGAGTCCTGGCTCCTGTCCCTGACCTGCTCCAACCATTACACCTCGTTCCTCTTTCAGAGCCTAGTCCAAAACCCAGGAGTGCGGGCGCTGAGAACCCATACCCGGGCACTGGACCGCCACCCCTTCCCAGCGCTGGAAACAGATCCCAGGAGTCCTGACACCCTCAGAGATCTGGACAGAGCAGAGACAGTCCCTACCTGAGGCTCTCTCCTCTCCTCTCCTCTCCTCTCCTCTCCTCTCAGGCCAGGGCTGGCGGGCTGCAGGCAGTCCCCAGGGCTGTGCCTCTGCCGTCTGATGGGTTTATAAGGCAAGGGGGCAGAAGGGACAGGCCCGGGGCTGGCTCTCTGCTGCCCAGAAACCAGTTCCAGCCCGAGCCCATTGCAGGAAGCTGGGGAAGGCAACGGAGGTCATTGCAAGGGGAATGGGTAACAGAGAACTGAGCCATGTCCAACAGCCACCAGAGCCGTGTACAGTAAACAGCGGGCACCGCCCAGGCTGCCCTGCCCATCTAGGCAGCCCTGCTCTGGGATCTGCCAGCAGCATCCCCACACCTGGAGGATGCCCCTTCAGCGCCCCTTCACCTGGCGCGTGCCTTCCACTGCACTCTGCCCCGCAACTGCAGCCAGTTCCGGGGTGGGACATGCAGCAACCAGCAAGGGAGGTGGCTGCAGACCCCAGATCCTTCTCTTACCTGCTGGAGACTCGAGACACCCCCTCCCACCCCCTGGCACAGGAGCTCCCCTTCTCCAGCACCTCCCAATGAATGAGAAGCAGCCACGTTAACACCCGCAAAGGCCTCTGCCCATCTTGCACTGGGCTGCCCCCACACAGGCCGCTGCCCGGCATCCAATGCTGGGAAATACTGTGACCACCGGGGCGGTTTTCCTAGTCGCACCCGTGGATAGCCGCTTTTCTGGCATGGGGTAGTACCCATGGAGGTCACGTATAGTAAACCTCCCACTTGCTGCTGGAGTGGAAAGATCTTGGCTTTATGCCCACTTTATGGAAAGGGGAGACTCCTCCCTAGCTTGCTCCTGGGGCCTTATGGCTGAGGGCAGGCAAAAATCGGGGGCATCTGAACCCCAAGCCTCCAGGCTTGGGCCTGCACGTAGGATGTTCCCCAAAGAATTTGGAAACTTCTGAAGCCCCTGGTGGGGTGGGCGGATGTTTGCCAGTAGCAGGGCCACTTATGGTTCTGGACTGACTCACGGATTTGGAATTGGATTTGGCTCGGGACATGAAAAGTTATCTTAAAAAAAAAAATCCAATGCTTCTACCCAGAGCTGGGTGCACAGAGGGAGGGAGCGCGAGTCCATGGAGGGCATGGGCCTGGCGGGGTCTCAATGTCGGTGCTCTTATGCCAAAACCTTTTGCAAAAGCAACTCTCCAGGGGAGATGCAGCTGCTTCTGGGGTGGGGAGATGCCACTTAGGGGACCAGGATAAATCCTTCTTCTTGCCAGGGGTGGTCTGTTGGCACCTCTGGGGAGCTCGGGCCCGGGCTGTGCAAACCCGCACCTGGATTTAATGAAGGGGAAAGGTCAGAGGAAAGAACCCAGGAGCCCCGTGCCCCCTGCCCTGCCCTGCCCTCCCCTGGGGCTGACCCCAGGACTCCTCCTAGCCCTGCCCCTCCAACCCTCCGCCCTCGCACCACCCCCTGTACTAGCCCCGCCCCGCCAGCCCTGCGCCCCCGCAGTGGTTGCTAGGACGCGCGGCGGTTGCCAGGGCGGTTGCCAAGGAGGCTGCAGGCAAGGTGGGTGTGGGGGGAAGGCGGGGGCTACAGCAGGCAGTGGGGTGGAGGGGGGGCTGCAGGGCTGGCCAAGGGCAAGGGCAAGGGCAGGGGGGCAGGTGCCATGGGGAGGCAGCTGGGGGAGACCCAGGCTCCCCCTGGGATGCGGTGGGCTCCAGCTGGGGGTGCCCCTGGGTAGAGGGGGGCCGGGAGGGGTCTGGGTGAGCTGGGGGGCAGCAGAGCGTGGGCAGGGGGTGGCGACACACAGGTCCCATCCCCCACCCCCGTGCATCGGTGCAGCGAGAGCAGAGGCTGCCCCCCCTGGGTTGGCTGAAGCCCACCCAAGAGAGGCAGGAGCAACGCCAACTCGAGCCCTGGCCCCGGCATGCAGTCCTGGCTGCACCGGCCTGGCCCCACCTGGAGTTTTTATCCAGGTTTTTTATTTTTCATGTCCTGCCTGGGGCCAAACCAGCTGCGAGGTCTATCGAGCGAGCAGAGCTCCATCGCTCAGGTCTGTGCGGTGCGTCCTCTTCAGCCTGGGGCTTCAAGCACCCCAGGTCCATGGCAGCATCCTACGGGCGATCCCAGAGACCTTGGGGTTCAGATGCCCCCAAGTCCCACTTGCCCCAAGCCAACTGCTGTCTGCAGCAGTGCCCTGTGCCCGTGTAGCCACTTACACTGCTGGCGCCCACCCTTCCATTGCCAAAAAGGGCCGGGTGATGGGGAGCCCCTGGTGCCTGGCATGCAGGGCCGTGCCCACGGCTGGTGGGAGCACTGGGGGCAGCAGCTCCTGGCCCCCACGCTCCTCTGAGGATCCTTCCTCCCTCTGCTTTCCCTCCCCAGCTGAGGAGGCTTTTCTTTTCCCCCTCGGCTCCTTCATTTCAGTCCTGAGCCGGGCTCCAGAGGCATGCCTGTGGCTGGCTGGGTATGTGCCTGCCTATCTAATCGGCCAGAGCAGAGCCCAGGCTCTCCTCCCAGGGCCCATCAGTAACACTACTCACCATATGCATAAGGGCTTCGGACCCAGCTCGTTAACCCTTGCATCTCATGACACTTGAACTACAGCAACTCACACTTCGGCCCCTGCTACACGTTGCATCTATTATGTGATTCACTGGTGAACTGCACAATAAATATAGTGTCTACACGTGCAAATTACATTACATATATTATGCAATTCATTAATCGCACAATAAACTTAAAGCAGCCACGCATGCAAAGTACATTACATATATTAAGCGAGTCAATAGTGAATTGTGCAAGAAATTTAGAGCAGCCACACATGCAAAGCGTGTTACATATACTATGCAATTTGTGGATCCCACAATACATTTATTATCTCCAACTATAAAAAGAGCTAACCCACTATAAAGTTATTTATGCAGGATAAATGTGTAACAACTCTAGAGCTGGTTTCTATCCAGCTTTCATTTGAACTTATAGCTGGGCTCCTATTAATCATGTGGGTGCATGTAGGTGCCCAGTCAGCGGAACAGGATCTGGCCCTGGGACTTCACAGCTGCTGCCATCCTACATGCAGTAGTCAACACAGCACCAGGGTGCTGGGCACTTAGGCCTGTACCATTTGTGTAGAAGGAGAATCATTGCTAACTATTTGCAGTGCAGGGCCTATGACACACAGTCGGCCATCCTGCTTCCACCCAGCAGGCGGCAGCAATGAATGCATCAATGGGGTTTGAGCATCCGTGTTGTCAAGCGGAGGAGACATGACTTACCTGAGGCCATGCTGTGAATCAGTGGCAGAGCAGGGAGCAGGCCGGGTGGGGGTCTGGCTGCGAGGCCGAAACATGGTACCCGCTGGCTGGGGGGGCGCTGACGGCTGCTTTGCTCCCTGCAGGTCAGTGCTGGCATGAGCGCTGCCCCCAGCCTCTGGGACTGGAAGCCCGTCGCCCGGGATGCCCTGCTTGCCCGCGCCCACCACTCCTGCGACGTGGTACGGGGGAAGCTGCTGCTTTTCGGGGGGCTGAGGTCAGGCGAGCCCAAGGAACCGCCGCTGGGGGACACAGTGGCCTTTGACCCTGTGCTGCTGACGGCCGAGACGGTGGTGCCAGACAGCGGGGACCCGCGCAGCCACCATGACACGGCCGTGCTGGCCGACCGCTGGCTGTGCGTGGTGGGCGGCTGGGACGGCGCGCACCGCATCTCGTCAGTGGGCTGCTTTGATGCCGAGCAGGGGCGCTGGGAGCGCTGGGCCGAGGGGCCCTCCAACGACCCCCCGGTGGGGCTCAGCAGCCACACCTGCACCAAGGTGTCGGAGCACGAGCTGCGGGTGGTGGGCCGGCAGGGCGGCCTGCGCACCCAGCGGCGCTTCGCCAGCCTCTACACGCTGCGCGTCAACCCCACCACCAAGACCTACTGGTAGGTACCTGCGGGGCAGCTCACCCAGGCCCCCCTAGGGCTCTGGGAAGGTGGCCTACCTGGGTGTGATGGGGACCCCTCACTTCCCAGGCTGTTTGGGGGCCCTTTTAACACACCCAAGGGAGTCGTTAAAGGTCTGAGCTGCCCCCAACTGCACTGGGGGGCTCAGACCCCCAACTGGCTGCTACGATAATGCGGCGTCCTTCTGGGCCTGGGCAGTGGGGTCTCCTGTGCATGGCAGGGGGGCCTCTGGATGGTAGCCATCAGCCCCTTAGTTGGCTTAAGGGGTCCCCCAAATACCCTGGTACGGGGGTGGCAGGAACCTTCCCTCTGCTGTAGGTACAAGGAGGAGGATTTGCGCCTGGCCTCACGGGCCGGGCACTCGGCCATGCTGCTCCACGACCCCGGTGGCTACCGGCTGGTGGTGTTCGGGGGCCGCGACTCCTGTGATGTGGAGGTGGCCGGACGCTGGAGCAAGACCAAAATCCATGTGAGTGGCTGATGGTGCTGGATGGTCCCTGCCTGCAACAAGCCCTTTGCACCGGGCAGCTTCAGTGGGAGACTGCAAGTAGCCAGGAGCTCTCCTTAACCCCCAGCCAGTGCTCCTGCCCCACTCCCCACAGCACATGGCTGCGCGGGAAATCTCCTTTGTTCCCCAGGGGTGAGCCTGCTCCTGGGCTCACCCACCCCGTCTTCACCCTCTGCTCTTCCCGTTCCCCCAGGTGGAGCCCGTGCACGCGCCGAAGCTAACGGCGCAGCTCTCTCGCCTGGTGGGCTCGGGGAGAGGCTCCCCGCAGGCTCCCAAGGGCCTGAGGCACCAGTCCTGCAGCGTGGTCGGGCCTTTCGCTGTGGTCTTTGGGGGGGAGACATTGGCCAAGGGGAGAGATGCCGTCTGCAATGACCTCTACATCTATGACACAAGTACGTCATGGGAGCAAGGAACTGGCTGGCATGCGCTTGCACAGAGCTGTGTGTATGTGTACATGTACAAGTGTGCGCGTGTGTGTGCATGTATGTGCTAACTCCTGCCATCTACTGGAAGGAGTCAGGACTGCTCAGCCTGTGGCTCCTTAGCCCCATATTGCATGGTAGAAGTGGTGATTCTCCCTTAGTTCTTGCCTTGGAGCAAAGATCTGTGTCTTGCCCGTCTCCTGGCCCAATGCTAAGAAGTCCTGGGTGACCGTAGGGCACAAATCAGTGACAGCTCTGCCCTGGCATGGCCCAAAAGATTTGCTGTGGGTTCAGGGAGGGGCCAGGGGCAAAGATGGGCTGGGAAAGGTGAAGGAAGGAGGTAAGAAGGAGGGTGAGGGAAGCCCATGGTCTGGGGTAGTTACTGGACCCTGGATGCCCTGCATGTGGCTCTGGACTCGGCCTGAGCAGCCTGTAGCCACCTTCCCTCTGATACAGGTGGGGGAACTACAGTTCCCAGCATGCAACACCCCACCCCTGCTCCAAAGGGAGGCAGAGCTGCTGCGCACAGGCTCATGGGAGTGGCAGTGCCAGGGCCCACACCTGCTGAAAGCAGCCACAACCCTGCAGCTCAGAAGCTGAAGTTGCAACACTGCACAGAAGAGGTCGAGATTCCCTGGGCCACGGAGAGGAAGCAAGGGCTGGGCTGGACACTGCCTGGAGAGGGGCATCCTGGTCCGCACCCTGTTCCCACAGCAGCTTGGTAGCCAGCGATGCCTAGTACAACCTACCTGAGCGGACCTGGAGCTGCCTCCCAGAGCTCAGGCGAAAGCCAGGAGCAGCAGACTGCAGATCCCGCGTGCTTCGTTTGGCCCAGGATCTCCAAGACCACATAGCACCCACACCTGCACCCGGGCACTGCCCTGGGGGCGGGCAGGGCTGTCACCCAACTCTCCCACAGGCTGGAGCTACTGGAGGACAGAGGCCTGGCTGCTCTAACCTGGGCTCTGATTTGGAAGGAGAGTGCTCCTGGTGGCTGGGGCTCTGGGTATCAGGCAAACCGTGAGCACCTGCCAGTGCTTGATACAACCCCCTCTGAATCACACTGTGACAGGGTGCACCCCATGCCCGGAGTAGGGAAACCGAGGCATGACAGGGAAATGGCTTGCTCAGAGTCACCAGTCCCGGCTCCCGGGTGTCCCTGCAACAGGCAGTCGCTCATCCTGGAAGCTCCTTAGGTCGATGCCCGCTTCCCTTTGGTGGTCTCTGATGTGGAGCCTGCCGGCAGCGGGCAGGGCTAGATGAGGCAGGCTGGCAGGGGGACCCTCCTGGCCGAGTCCCCATGCTCTGCCCTTCCTCTCGTGTTTCCCAGGATGCTCCTCCCCGAGCTGGCTCCACTTCCCTGGCTCAGACAGGCGCCAGAAGAGGGTCGGGCACCGCACCTGCCTGTGGGATGACAAGCTGTACCTGGTCGGGGGCTTCGGGCCCGATGGGAAGACACCCTGCCCCGAGGTCTGTGTCCTGGACGTCCCCGAGTGAGCAGAGAGCGCTCACCATCTCCTCAGCATCCTCTGTGTGGCCCAGACAACCCGCCTTCCTCTTGCAAGCTGTGCAGCCTGCCCTTGGCTCAGGCATGGTGCATGGGAAATAAAAGGGCCCCGTGTAACAGGATCTGTCCCCTTTCTGTCCTCTGTGGGGTACCACCCGGTGCCCGCCTCACTGCCCCTCTCCGTGGCACGGTGATGGTGGGGAGGCCGACGGCAATGCCGTTCTCCACGCTTGGCTTCGAGGCCTGGGGCCTCTCCTGCTTGGCCTTGCCCAGCCGAGCCTCTAGAGTCCCTGGAGGAGATGAACCCTGAATCCCTCCTGCGGGATGGACGGACGGACAAGCCGGGCCCTCCCTTCCATGAGGACGTGGGCCCCTGTGCGCATAGGGCTTATGCTGGCATTGAACCAGAGGGGACCTAGGGGTCCCCTCTGGGGCAGACGAGCTCCTGCCCCAACTACACCCCCAGCCCCCCTTCCACCACTTGTGCACTGAGCTCACGACCAAAAACAAATTTATTTAACAAAAATACAACATGAGACGCCAAAGTAATAAAGTTAAGCTGGGTGGGGGCGGAGAGAACCAGGGCCCCGGAAGGGGGTGGACAGTCCTTGGGGAAGGGGGCAGGGCATGGGGCGAGCCGCCTAGGAGACCAGGACGCCGGCAGAGCTGGCCTTGGGCCCACTGCCCTCCGCGCTGTCCTTCGGCGGCTGCTTCTGGTCGTCCTCGCCCATGAGGCGGATGTTGTGCTTCTCCCGGAACTCGTTCAGCTCCCGGCCCTTCGTCTGCAGCTGCTGGTTCAGCGTCTCGATGATCTTGTTGATCTGCCGGGCGGAGAGAGGAGGATGAGGAGTCGGGGCGGGGGCACGTGGCAGGACCCAGCACGGCCCGACGCAGAGCCCGGGGGATCAGGACGTGCCGGCTGGGGGCTGCCGTGGGCACGATACACGCGCCGTGGGGGAGGCGAGGACCTGCCTGGCGCATCGGGCAGGGCGGCGAGGGGCCACGTGCGTGGGCCGAGCCCTGGGGATCCCGGCTCCGCCCAGCCGTGAGCCCCTGCCCCCCGTGCCAGCGCGGCGAGGCTGGCGGCGTCTCCCACCTGCTCCTTGTTGCTCTCCAGCGCGGGCAGCACCTCCTTGACGGTGCGCTCCACCAGCACGCCGCCCACCATGCGGTAGCACCGCCGCGTGGGGTCCACCTCGCGCAGCGTCTCGATCACCAGGCTGCCGGGACAGGGGGGTGCGGGGGGTGAGGTCCCGCGGCTGTGACGCGCCCCCCGGCCCTGCGTGCCACCAAGGACACCCCGCTCGCCCCCCGCGCCCACCTGTGCTCGTTCAGCTCCATCTCCAGCTCCGCCGCCTTGGAGGCCAGGCCCCGCTGCTCCTGTCGCAGCCGGTTGAAGCCGGCCACCACCTGCGGGGGGACATGTCACCGGGGCACTGCCGGCCCCACTGCCGCCCCCGCCCAGCTGGACAGTGCTCCCGCCTGGCGCTGCCCCCCCCCATACGGACTGTGGTCCCACCCGGCGCTGCCCCCCCCCCATACGGACTGTGGTCCCACCCGGCGCTGCCCCCCCCCCCATACGGACTGTGGTCCCACGCGGCGCTGCCCCCCCCCCATACGGACTGTGGTCCCACCCGGCGCTGCCCCCCCCCATACGGACTGTGGTCCCACCCGGCGCTGCCCCCCCCCATACGGACTGTGGTCCCACCCGGCGCTGCCCCCCCAATACGGACTGTGGTCCCACCCGGCGCTGCCCCCCCCCCATACGGACTGTGGTCCCACCCGGCGCTGCCCCCCCCCCATACGGACTGTGGTCCCACCCGGCGCTGCCCCCCCAATACGGACTGTGGTCCCACCCGGCGCTGCCCCCCCAATACGGACTGTGGTCCCCCCCCGGCGCTGCCCCCCCGCCCAACATGGGCTGTGGTCCAGCCCGGCGCTGCCTCCTCCCCCCCATTAGGGACTGTGGTCCGGCCCGGCGCTGCCCCCGCATAGGGACAATGGTCCCGCCCGGTGCTGCCCCCCCCTCCCCCATTGGGACAGTGGTCCCGCTGTCCCCTCCCCCGCAATGCGAACAGTGGTCCCACCCAGCGCTGCACCCCACATAGCGACAGCGGTCCAGTCCGGCACGTGCTCGCTCTGCCCTACGCGTGGGTGCGACACCCTGCCCCGCACGCGCCCAGCTCCGCCCCCCTGCCGTGTGCGGTGGCTCTGCCCGCCCCGCCCGGCACCTGCTCCGCCGTCAAGGTTTTGCCAGCAGCAGGAGACGCCGGGCCAGGCCGAGCCTTCCCGCTATCCGCCATTTCCTCGCCCGTTCTGCGCATGCGCTACACTGCTCCCACTTCCGGGGCGTGAGCCGTCCCGCCGGAAACACACAAACAAACGAACAACCAAAAAGACACCATCTTTGTTAAGGGCACATCGCGCCGGCTTTCCCGAGTTTCTGAATCCCAGCCCCCTGAGGCGCCATCTTCGTTGAGGACGCATCGCACCGCCCCCCCGGAGAACAGTTTACTGAAGCCCCACCCCCGGCTCCTCTGTCGCCATCTTTCTTGGGGGCACATTGTATTGTTTTCCCCCAGGAACGAAGCCGACCGAAATCCCCCCTCAGGCGCCATGTTTGCTGGGGGCACGTCGCGTTATTTTCTCTGGAATTTACTCGAAGTGCCCAACCCCCTTCAGACGCCATCTTTGTTGGGGGCACGTCGCGCCGTCTTCGCAGGAGCAACGCCTACCGAAATCCCCGTCAGGCGCCATGCTTGTTGGGGGCACATCGCGCGGCCTGTTCCTGAGCCAACTTGAAGCCCCTCCCCCAGGCGCCATGTTTGTTGGGGGCACGTCGCGCTACTTTCTCCTGAAGAGAGTTTATTTGCAACCCTCCCTGGGGCGCCATGTTTGTGAGGGGCGCGTCGCGCTGAAGCCCCCCCTAGGGCGCCATCTTTGTCGCGGGCGCCCGCAGCAGGCGCGGCCGCCGGTGCCCGGAGGTCGCTGGGGCCTGGCCCCGGCCGCGTCCCGCGAGCTGCTGCGGCCCCCCCGGCGCGGCGCCGGCTCCATGGCGGCCCCCGGGCCCGGGCCGCGCAGGCTGGTGGCGGCGGTGCAGCTGACGGCCACGGACGACGCGGAGCGTAACGCGGCGGCCTGCGAGCGCCTGGTGCGGGAGGCGGCGGCGCGCGGCGCGGGGCTCGTCTGCCTGCCCGAGGCCTTCGCCGCGCTGGGGCCGCCCGGGCAGCCCGGCCCGGCCGAGCCGCTGCGCGGGGCCCTGGTGCGGCGCTGCGCCCGCCTCGCCCGCGCCTGCCGCGTCTGGCTCTCCCTCGGCGGCTTCCGCGAGCTCCGCCCGGGCCACGGCCACGGCCACAGCGACAGCGCGGGGCGCGCCTACAACTGCCACCTGCTCATCGGGCCCGACGGTCTGTGACACCCCCCACCCCCGCTCTGCTGTCTGCTCCCCCCCATCCACCGCTCTGCTTTCCGCTCCCTGCCCCCCCCGCCCGGGCTCCCCTCGACCCCCGTCTCGTTGCAGGCTCCATGGCGGCCGCCTACAGGAAGATCCACCTCTTCGACGTGGAGCTGGCGGGGCGCGTCTCGCTGCAGGAGAGCAGCTACACCCACCCGGGCTCCGACATCGCGCCCCCGGTCAGCACGTCCGTGGGCAAGGTACGGCCGAGCAGGGGGAGCCCGAGCGGCGGAGCTGGGACCCGGCTTCAGCCCGAGCGCGGCCAAGAGCAGCGTCAGCCCCGCGCCGCGGAGCCCTGCTTCTGCCCAGGCTGGGCACGTGGGCTCAGGACAGCAGCTCAGAGCCCCGACGGGGCTCCCCCACCCTGCTGCTCCAGGGGCTCAGTCCCCAAGGACGGGGGGGGGGCTGGGACCCCAGGGCCAATCATGCCAGGTGCTAGGGTGCTCCTCACCCCACGCAACCAGCAGTAGGTTTCCCTATGGGGCCATCTCATCCCTTTCCCTTGCACCTGCTGCATGCCTGGGAGCTGGGCTGGCCCCACTTTGCCCCGGCCAAAGCTTCTTACCCCAAGCAGCCCCCACCATAAACCCCATCCTCCCTCCCCAAGTGCCCCAGGGCTGAGCATCTTACAGGGAGGGGACCCAGGGCTGGCCCAGACTCATCAGACACAGGGCTGGGCTCCCCATGGGGTTGCTGGGGGCTTGTTCTGCATCATGTGGGGATATCTTCTTGCCCCCCTGCCCCAGGTTGGCCTCGCCATCTGCTACGATCTGCGCTTCCCTGAAATCTCCCTGGCACTGGCCCGGGAGGGAGCCGAGATCCTCACCTTCCCGTCAGCCTTCACCGAGACCACGGGGCCTGCCCACTGGGAGGTGAGACCCGCACCCCTGCCAGGCTGCACTGGTGCCGGCCAGGGACTCCCCACACAGTTTGCACCCAATGGCAGGTCCTGGGCTGCAGCGCTGAGAGCTCCACATCAGCCATCCTGCAGTCCCTGCTTCCCTTCCCCCTTGGGGCAGTAGCAGCTCGTCAAGGCCCCTGCCGTACATTACATAATGCAGGTAACTGGTGAATCATGCCATAAACTTAAGGCAGGCCACACATGCAAAGGAACAATCATGCCATAACAACATCCAGACAACTACATTACTGCTTGGAAATGTGGAACAGCTCCAGAGCTGGTTTCTCCGCAGCTTTCATTGGAACACGAGTCCCAAGAGCAGAGGAGATGCCCTTTGTCTGGGTGCAAAGTCCCAGCCCTGGAGGAGGAGGCTGCAGAACAAGTTCTGGGGCCTGGTCAGGGGCATTCCCCATGGCTCTAGGCATGCTGCTGTCCCAGGCTGGCTGGCACCAAGGAGCACCCAACTGTGTGGGCAGGTCTGGGAGGGTTTCCCAGTGCTGACAGCCCCTCCCTGGCCTGGGGAGAGGTGCCCTCGCTTGGTTTTCAGGCCCTCTGGAGTCCCGCCGCGGCTCAGGCCAGCCCTGCCCCTTGCAGGTGCTGCTCCGGGCCCGCGCCATAGAGACCCAGTGCTACGTGGTTGCAGCAGCGCAGACAGGGAAGCACAACGAGCATCGCTCATCCTACGGCCACACCATGGTGGTGGACCCCTGGGGCCGTGTCATTGCCCAGTGCCAGGAGGGGCCAGGGCTGTGCTACGCCGAGATCGACCTTCCCTACCTGCACCGCCTGCGCCAGGAGATGCCCCTCTGGGCTCACCGCCGGCCCGAACTCTACGGCAGTGTCGGCATCCTGAAGAAGGCCCCGCTGCTCCACGAGGCTGTCGAAACTGAGGCGGACCCCTGCCAGCCTGGAGACAGCACAGAGGAGAAGCAGGAGGAGCCCCCACCTATCACTAGCTAGTTCATGAGTGGGTTGTGCCCATCAGGTTTCCCTCGGTGGAGTAACTAGGGAGTTAGGGGGGGCCTAGCTGGCTTGCACCCCCCTTTCCCACTGCCAACAGGCACCAGGCTCCAGCAAAGGACAGCCATATAGCTGCCTCAGCCTGCCCCGAGCAGGGAGCAAGTGTGGCTGCCCCAGCAGCCAGGATGGCCCTTGCACAGGGCCCAGGCGCAAGACTAGGCCTAGGTGAGCTGCCTTCCCCTCACAGCCACAAAATAAATGCGAAGAGTGAGGAAATGGCTGCTCTGGCTGCTGACTGCGCCACTCGCCTGGTTGCGGTGCAGGCCTCAGGACAGTTGCCATCAAGCACGTGTAGTTCTCCAGGCATGGAGGGCTCAGCTCACCCCCCCCCCCTTCACATGAGCACCAGGCAGGTCCTGCTTCAAGTCCCAGCAGAGCAGCTGTCCAGGATGGGTGTGAGCTTTTCTTCTCTGCGCTGTAGCCTGGCCATGTCTTATGGTGCAAGCTCCAGGGCAGCACTCCCTGGCCAGGGAAGGGGCTGGCACGTGAATTGTTCCACATGTAAAAGGGACCATGGCACTTGGCCAGTAAAAGCCATGGCTCAGATGCTGCCTGCAGCAGAGGAACAGGAACATCCTACTGGGAGGGGGTTGGAGGACTCAAGGCAGCAGCTGCACCAGCCTGGGCCTAAAGGCTTTGCTCAAATGCAACCCAAGCTCACATGCAGGGGAATTACTTTCCTCATCTGTAAAATGGGTCTGAGCCAGTCCTAAAACTATGTCTGAGGCCCCCAGGGAGGGCCAGCTTGGCTTGGCCTGAGTGCAGATTTGGAGAGCTCAGCCCCACCTGGGTTGGGATGATGAGAACAAAGCTCCTGTTATGCAGCACAGTGGAGCTGGGCAGGGGTTGCGGGGAGCAAAGCAATCATCACCACCTTGCAGGTTGCCCAGAGTTGGGGCTGTTTGTTATAGGAGGGCTCTGCTGGCACAGCTGTGTGCAAGCAGCAAGCCCAGCTCCCCAGGCCAGAGCCACCACCAGCAAGAGACCCAAGAGTCAGACCAGGTCAGAGGCAGGAGCTTTCAAAGGCAACAACAACCTACTTTGTCAGGTGCTCCGGGCCTGGCCCATTCCTAGGCCAAGTCGGTTGTTCCCCATGACAGCTGCCTCCACCTTGCCCTGCCCTCTCTCTGCCCGACTTCAGGGGAACGCAGCCACCCCCAATGCAAGCACCCAGCAGCACAGCTCCTGCACCGTGCTGCCAGCCAGATGGGGCCTCAGTGCCAGTGGGCAGCATCCCACACCCTGGAGGTAGTGAAGCAGCCACACTGGTGGGCCTCAGCCTGGAACCCACCTCCCCCCCCTCCCCCTTTCTCCACAGGACAGAGCCCCTGGGCTGCATCCAGGGCACAGTACCAGGCTTGGAAGCCTCTTCCTGGGCACAAGGAGCCCTCAGTGCTGCCAGGTGCAGCTGTTCTCTGGGGAAGGGGGCAGTAGGATTCCCCCCCCCCCAAATCAAGGGTCTCCAGAAAAGCCCCAGCTGGCAGGGGCAAGGCAGAGCAGCTGCCCACTGAAGCAGCGACGCAGGGAGCCTGCGAGATGCAGTAGATGTTTATTTCAAGAAAACTGAAAGCTACACAGGGAGTATGACTGATATACTGGAGGCTTAAAAAATACAGAAGTCACAGAAGTTACACAACTTGTGCCAGAATTGTCCTCAAACTGGGGAAGGGGGGGTTACGTACGTGTGCGTGCGTGCGCTGGGGGAGGGAGGGGGAGACTGACCGTGCACCCACAACTCAGAAAATTGGTTAGAAAAAAATGCAGCTCTATCGCTCACAGCCTCCCACTGACCACGGTCCCCAGCTGCCACCCCCCGCACCCCCACCCTTGCTCAGGGATCCGCCAGCACAACACACCCCAGTTGTACTGGCATCCACACCGAGCCCCTCCCCCCCCCAACACCAAGCCCCTGATGTCAGATGAGCAGCTCCAGGGGTAAGGCTGTGACTGGTGGACACAGGGCCTTGGGGCAGGGCTCTGTGGGGAAGATCCAACATCTGAGCTGCTGTTTAGAAAGTGACCCCTGGGCCCAGCCCTTGTGGACAGAGCAGGGCTGGATCCTGGGACAGAAGAGGGAGCACCACCAGACCCTGGCGGGGGAGATTAAAAAGCCATCACTGCCCCACAGGCTCAGTTGTTCCTCATTGGCCTCCAGGACCTGAGCCAAACAGGTGAAGCCCTCCTGGTGCCCAGGGCACATAACGGGCTAAGTCCGTGATCGTGCCAAGTTCGGGTGGAGGGGGTTGAAGCCTCTCCTCAGAACTTAAGAGCAGCAATTGTGAGATTTCAAGCAGGTGTTGCTAGACTGGCCTGGCCTCACAATCAGCAGGGCTGGGAGGAGGGATCCCAGCACATCCTGCACCCCTCATGCTGGGATCAGTGCTTCAGCCTGGGCTTCCACCTGGGCCATTGCAGGATAAGTGGGGGGGGCAGGTGAAGTTAGTGTTGCTAGGCCTCAGCATGCTGGGCCCAGCCCAGCTTGAGCAATGGACAGGCCACACAGGCTCAGCGCCACCCACAACCGCTTGCTCTGGGACGCCCACTGCCCGCAGTGGATAGGCCCCGCGCCGACAGCAGCAGCCAGCCCCTGCCTGCACAGCCCTCCCCCCACCCCTGGCCCCGTGCACAGTGCAAGCCAGTGACTCAGACCACGCTTTATTGGCAGGATCAAACAGAGACGACGCTGGACCCACGCTGCACAGCTTCCCCGGTACACTCCAGCCCCCCTCCCCACAACAGCCAGGCACAGCGTGGTAGTAGGGACACAGAAGGACTGGAAGGGAGATGGGGGCATGGGGCCTGCTCTCCCACACGAGCTGGGAGTGGGTGTCACCATGCTTCACAGCAGCCCCTCACCCCTCAGAGGCTGCCGTATGCTCTCCCACTGCCAGCCAGGGGAGCTGGGATGCCCAAGCAACACAGGCTGCAGGGCCAAGCTCTCTTCTCCATGCCAACGTGGCACAACTGACAGCTCCTCTGGCCGCTGCCCATGGGAGGGGGGTTGGGGCTGGCAGACATGTCAGCCCATATCCACACCTCTCCTTATCCTGGAAAGGTCAGCGTCTGTTCTGGCCGGGGAGGGAAGGGGGCAGGACGGGGTAACGAAGGCACATGGTTGTGGGGAGGTGAAGCAGAACAGCCCCGTCCGCTCTTGCCCCCAGCACAGGCTACATCAGTGCAGAGGACTCTTCCCTCACGCCATGGCATGGAGCCAGGCAGGGTGGTCCCACTCCCAGCCCCCCAAAGGGCAATGAGAACCGCTCGGATGACAACATGGCCAGAAGCCCTGCTCCTGTCCGAGCCACTCCCATGGTGCCGCCCTCTTCTTGCCAACGGAAGGGCCCTGCTGTACCAGGGAGTCAACAGCACCTGCCGGGAGGCAGGAGTGGGCCGTTCTAGTCCCCTGTGCCCAGCCTCCAAAGGAAACACAACTTAAGGGGCAGAGACCAGGCCTAAAACATCTCAGCTGAGATCCTCTCCTGTGCCAAGCAGCAGATGGGTGAAGCAGTGCCCAGGCCAGTGCTACGTGGTGCATCTGGGTTCACAGATGATCCCCCCTCCCCCCCACTCACACCCAAGGGTGCCCCCCTCTCCCTCTGGGGTTCACGCCATGCACCTATTCCCTGATAAAGTGTCTAACAACAGTCCCTCGACCCAAGCCTGGGATCAGCCCTCCCTCCCCCCCACCCACCTTGCTCACTGACAGGGCCCGGGCACCACGGGAGACTGGTTTTTAATCAGACAGTACAAAAAACTGCACGGGGGTGGGGGAAGAACGAGGGAAGGGCAACAGGAGCCCCGGCACTGTAGGTGGGTGCTCCCCTTCCTCCTCCGCTCTCAGCCCTGCCCTGGCTCTGGTGGCGCCGCAAGTCCTAGCTCGGCAGTCCATCGCAGGGCAGGTGGGGCTGGGAGGGCTTTAAATCATCTTTTTTTAAAAAAACAAAAAAAACAAGGAAAAAAAAAAAAAAAAGAAAAAGAAAAGAAAAACAAACCCAAGAGGAGGAGCGATGGGCTGCCGGGCATGGGCACCAGAGCCGCCAGGTCAGGGCGCCGTCTGCAGCATCAAGTTCCTCAGGAGTTTCTGGCGCCCCACCTCGTAATCCTCCTCGTCCACGTTGACCAGCAGCTTGATGGCCTCGTGGCCCACCGCCTGCTTGAGCGAGTCTGTGATGAAGACGCCCTTGAGGGCCTCCAGCAAGGAGCCGTTGATGTAGTCTCGCCAGAACGCGTCGAGGTAGGTGAGCTCAGAGAACTTGATGTCACAGATAATGGAGCCCAGGTCCCGGGACTTGAGGATTGTGTTGGCCTGGTTGAAACGCTCGAACTGCCGCTCCAGGGGGTCCTGCTTGTTGGAGAAGACGTTGCCCTGCAGCGCCGTCTCATGCTGGCAGTACTCGGCTCGCACACGCAGGCGGATATCTGGGGGGCACAAGGCAGTGGGCAGGACAGTGAGCACTCTCCTCTCAACAGCCCCCATGTCCGGGGACCCTGGCGCTATGCCCTTGCTGCCAGGGTCTGTGCCTCTTGTCCTTGTGGCACAGAGCCAGAGACAGCAGAGCTCAGACTTGAAGCAGAGATGCCACCAGCCAGTACCCACCCCCCAGCCATTCCCCTGCCAGTTTGTGTCCTCCTGCCTTACCCCACCACAGGGCACCCTGGGGATCAAGCACTGACTAGAGGAGTCTCATGAGCAGGGTGGAGCCCACAGACCCTTTCCATGAAGCTGTTTCTAGTATATGCCACGTGTCAGAGGTCTAGGCACGAGTGACACAGCTGCCCGAGGCAGTCCTGAAACGCCCAAGCTTCTGCATGCATTAGCAGCATCTGCATGGTAATAAGCTGCTTCACCCCTTGTCAAACAGCAGAAAACTCAACTAGCTTCTCCCTCCTACCTGCGCGTGGAGGAAAACGCAGCCTCTGAGCCACCGTCCTGCCCATCCAAGCTGCATGTGCGGAAATGGACTGGACGGCTGTGGCCAAGCTTGGATACCGAACGTCTCCTCTCTTGTGCAGCCTTTGCAAGGGAGCCTCACAGTGTGGGATTTAGTGGCACCCCATTTAAAGACTAACGTATCTCCTTACGGCAGGGGTGCTAAACCTCCAGCCAGATCCAACCCATGGCACCGTGCCATCCAAGCTGTGGAGCTCCCTTTGGATCCACAAATTTAGTAGTGAGGACAGTGGTGCCACTGTTCCTCTTCTACCAAATCTGTTGAGAAAAGGAGATCCCAGCACACAGGGCCAAACTCCCCCGCCCCCTGGCCTATCCGGCCCACAGAAGGGCCCCGCATCACACATCTGACCCACAGGGCCAAGTGTGAGTATCACTGTCCTACGGACCTTACTTCACCACGTAGCACCTTTAAAAGGATCTCATGGGTGGCAGGGCACCCCATGATGCATGGCAAGGAGTGGCCAAGTGCCAGAAGGAGCTGCTCAGCAGGGCAGACTGGTTAGCTTGGGGGTGGGTCATCAGACCCCTGAAGGAGGCAGCTGCCCTGCAGCAGGCACAAGGAGGGGGACAGCAGGGCTGTACCCTGCTATTTCCACTGTCTGCCTGTCCCATTCCTACCCGAGGGGTCAGCAGGGCCCTGGCTGGACATTAGGAAGATTTAGATTGAACATTAGGAAGAACTTCTTCACAGTTCGAGTGGCCAGGGTCTGGAACGGGCTCCCAAGGGAGGTGGTGCTCTCCCCTACCCTGGGGGTCTTCAAGAGGAGGTTAGATGAGCATCTAGCTGGGGTCATCTAGACCCAGCACTCTTTCCTGCTTATGCAGGGGGTCGGACTCGATGATCTATTGAGGTCCCTTCCGACCCTAACGTCTATGAATCTATGGCTGCTGCAGCCCCTCCTCCAGGTTCCCTACAGCCCCTTCCACCACCTCCACAAGCATAGGAACTGGAAGGGGGGTGCACACTGTACTTTTCAGTTCACTTATTCCCCCACTTCCCACATACTCTCAGACCTAGTGGGACACAGGGCAAGCACTGGCTGCCTGGCATATGAAGGCACCACTGGCTTGCCTTCTTCCACAGGAGCAGGGCTTCAGAGCACCTCTCTAAGGAATCTGTGCCATCCCAGGATGCTGTGGCACATGAAAGGGGAGCAGAGCAGGATAAGCCTGCTGCAGTGCCTGTGGGTTTTTCATGCTGCTGCCTGGAAACATTCCAAGCTGCTCCCAGCTTCAGCACAGATCTCAGTTTTCTGCCATCCAGGTCCCCCTCTTGCCCCCTACCCTGCAGCGCTCTGCTTAGGTCCCAGTCAAATGAATGATCAGACCATCTGCCAACCCAGGCAAACTGGCTTTTTCAAACAGAGATCAGGCCCTGGAAAGAGCCAGCACCTCAGCATACACTCCAGGACCACAAAAGACAGAGACTGCATCCTCAGAGGCTCTTACCACAAGTCTGTTTCTCCTTGGGATCTGGTGTCACCGACTTCCTCCTCTTCCGCTGACTACTGAGAAGAGCTCTCCCACGGCCAGGCCTCTTGGTACAGATCTGAGGTCCCGCCGAGGAGCAGCAGACCACAGGGTGATGGGGAGGCACTAGGGCAGAGGAAGAGGGCACAGGGGTTATAGAGGGGCCAAGGAATGGCATCATATGCTGGAAAGACAGAAAAGGCTCGACTGAGCCCCACATTCTTCCTCCCTGGCCACATGAGAGCCCTCCCTGAGCTCCCCGAGTGGGGCCTGGGGGGAGTTGAAGATGCTCCATTGTTACCTGTTACTACCTCCCTGGCAGTACTGCATGCATCTCCCCTCCCCACTGCTGGTACTCCTTGAACTGCCAGCTGACTCCTGCTTCAGGACCTGGTCAGCACTTGCAGTCAGTTTTCCCACAACCCAGCTCCTCCAGCTCAGAGATGGTTCTTGCTGTTCTTCTCTTACCCTCTCCTCAGCAACTTCTTACCAGGCACCACTGTGCCAAGGATCAGGTCAGGCCACGTCTGAGCCAGAGTACCTCACAATAAGGTACTAGGGCTTGCACAGCCCAAAGTCACTGCCGAAATGCAGCCGTCTCTTGGGAGGGGTGCGGTATCTCTAACAGGGCACAGGAAGGGAGGAAAGATGCCTTCACTCTGAAGCATGGGGGGGGGAAAGAGGGGGAGTACGTAAGAGTCACCTGGACCACACTTTGACCCATGCCCTGGTGTTAACACTCCAGCTCTTCCCATTAAAAGTCATCCCTACCCTCTCCTGAGAAGCCAGGCAGCTCCAGAAGCACAGCCCCTCAGACGGCTTGGTGGGGGAAACGGTTCCAAGGAGCCACATCTTATGGGACAGCTAATCGTGGCCCCATCCTACAAGTCCGACCAGACAACAGCATAAGATGGACAGGGTGGCAGAGGCAGGCATAAGCAAGGGTAACAGCAAGAGTTCCTGGTATGGAGAGGGACAGCACCCACCACAGTAACCAGCTGTTTTGTACCAAGACAGACACGGCAAAGTCACTAGACATTCATGGGGTAGCGCAGTGAGCCCCAGCTAATGGGCTGACTACCCCCATGCTGCTGCTCCATGCACAGGGAAGTGGATGGGGAAATGGATACGAGATCTTCCCAAACAGCGAAGTTACACAAATGCCACTCTAAGCACCCAAGGTTGGGCCCCTACATACGTTCTGAGAAAATCCACCCAAGTGAACAGAAACCACTCTTAAGGTCCCTAATTTTTGGTACTGCACCTGGAAGAAAAAAAACAACAGACTACAGCCTCCGAAGGAAAACCAGGCAGATGTCATTCCAACCTCTCATTAGTGGGGACTTTATTCAACCCCAGAAGCTGGGTCCACACTGAATCTGCCTTGTCTGGATTCAAGACCTTCTGGAAACCCAATTAGCCTTGTTGCTCCTGCCCTCCAGTGGCAAGCTCAAGTAAAGCAACAAAGCAGCATCCAAAACACCTTCCAGGAGTTACTCTCCTGTTCCTACACGGGGTTGAAACCATAAATTACTTTCAGGTTATAGCTGGAAGAATAATAGAAAACTCTGAAAGGGAGGGAGCTCTTCCAAGCCTGACAGCATGAAAAGACAATGTGAAAACTGAGCTACTTTGTTGCTCAAAAAGCACATGAAGGAGCAAATGACACATCAAAATGGTGGCTGTGTTTAATTAAAGGATAAACCAATTCATGTCTGTCCATCCATCGGGATCTGGACTGCTGGTTTGGGGCCAGCTGTGTTTTGGCTACAGAATGGGAGCTGGGCAAGACTGTCAAAGAACAGGCCTGACTGCAGACCAGATAGGGAGCTTACCAGCAACTGAAGGGGGCAGGCAGAAGTTCACTTCTGATTTGCTAGTAGAAGACATTTGCACTGGAACTTATTTAAGGGGAAAAATCAGATTGGGAGTGCAAGAATCAGATAGTGGCAAACCCACTGGAATTACCACTACTACTTTACAAGCGCTAACTTGCCCTTTGGCACAACAAACCAGAGATTTTTACCCCGTAATTCCTGCCCACAACTTCTGGTTAAACCAGAGCATATAAAAACTGGGTATAACCTGTATCAGTTGCAACATCACTGTAAGTCATATCTGTATCACAGAGCTTACAGGCAAAACAACTTGCTCAGTGTCTCCCATGGAAGACTGTCAGAAATAAAACACATATCTCTTGACTAAGTCAAGTAGATCTTCACTACCTCATCACATGTGTCAGTGCGTAAAAGGCAAATACTGGAGCAGCAAAGGGAGAACGGCCCGATAGGAGGCTTTCTTCGTGCCATCAGCAACAGAAACGTCACTTCAGGCTTTGACAAAACAGTTCTTTCCAATAGGAGGCTCTGAAGCACCTGGCATTCATCAATGGTTACGGCATATGTTTAAACAGCATCCACTGAGAGCTTTACAAGAAATGTAAAGGGAGGGACAACATTTCATTCACCACACAGGTGTGGAGTGAAAGAGTTATTCATCCATCCACCACAACAGTAGACAGCAATTTATATTTAGCGTATGCGGTTTTGGCATATTGTTTCAGTCATCTTAAGGGGATATTAATCACCAGGGTGAAGAGCTTGAAGGCCACCATGTAGCCTAGTAAATGGACACGAGTCAACAATGCAGGACGTGGTCTGAACTTGTCCACAAGGTCATCCATTGTCATTGCAAAGATCCCATTGGTACAGGTCTGAGGCCCAGGTGACCCTGTCCAGTTCAAAAATGGTCGAGACGTGCCCAATAACAGCGTGGCCAGTTAAATTCTGGTTGACTGATTGTAGGGTCAAAGATGATGTGGTGATTGAGACTTTTCTTTACTTATTCTATGGCATGAAGAATGGTTAGATGGCAATTCAGGACAGGAAACGTGACTGCTTTCTGGAATTAGTGCAGACAGCAACAAGCTGGGATGCTGATCCCAGGCATCAAGGGCTAAAGACTCAACTCTTGGTTAAAGCACCATGGCAAAGATCATGCTTTATACTTCAGCTAGCAGCTGGGACTGTCACTCCCTGCTTCCACTGTTAGAGCACTGGGTTCCATTAATTCAGTGGAAAGTACCATCTACTCCTCTCTCATTTCCTATAGCTTCCAACTTTGTCCAAATGCCCAACCCAAACACTGGCCAGGTGCCTAATTTGAGATGCATGGAAAACAGTCTGTGGTGGCCCAGCACAAAAGGCTCCCGACCTTCTGAACTTCTAATCAAACAGACTGGGTGAAACGGGTTTAAGACATCCATTAAATGCAACTTTGCCTTTGGGGGTTCAGCACGAGAGAGAGAAGGAACCTCTAGCCAAGGAAGGAGGCAGTAAACGTTGGAAAAGAAGCCATTAAGAACTAGCATTGAGATCCAGGAGAAGTAGTTGTGGGTGGTGGAAGTGGCAGGGGGAAGACAGAAATGGGAGGTAAACTGCTGATGTAGCAGCTGGAGGGTAGAAAACTTCTGTTTTGATAGGTATTTCCAGAAAGGGTTAGACAGCAGGTGTCATTTCACTTACTGATGATCAGCAGGGGAAAAAAAAAAAATAAGTCTCATGGTAATTACTTGCTGAGAGGGAATGAACCACTGAAGCCATCAGGAAACAAGGTGAAACAGCACTAATTTTCAGCTGCCCAGAATTTTAATTCTGTTGGGTACTATCATCTGGCTAAGCTATGACTGTAGGGCACAGACTCCCTCAAGGTAGATTTTGGGAGAGTTTTGTAGAATGAGAGGGATGATAGCAGAGGCACAAGGAGACAAAAGGCAAAGTAAGACTGTTCCATTAGTTACATGGACATTACCCAGCAACTAATGTCCACACCTTGAGATTCAGGCACAGTACCAAGTGCTCACCTGATTTGTGAGGGTGGCCAAGACCATGCTCTGCATCACTGTGAGCTCGGGGCGTCACGTAGCGAATGGATGTCTCTTCTAGGTACTTGTCTACGAGGTCTGGACACACTGGAAGAGAGGGACTTTTTTTAAAGGAGGGCAGAGACCATGACTGATATGGAAGACGCTTAAAGGAGGGCCTAAAGAAAACCATCATCTAGGCGTGAACAGTCAGACACCGACCTATGAGGAGCCAATGTGCATTATAAGACAAAAGGAAAGGTCAAAGAGGTTCAGAGCTCTAGTGCCCTGACTATTTTCCTGATCTACTACAGAGGGGAACAGGCAATTCTCATCACTTCCACTGTTGCCCACGGGGTTGTTAGGGCAGCAGTGGACCACACCGTGGCACACCAGGAAAGTTTTCTTCACAGCCATAACAGCAGGTTGTTGCGAGGTGGTTTTTAATTAAACCCTTGATCCTGCGGAAGTCAATGTCTTAGGTGCCAGCTGCAAATAGATTCTTCTTACCCTGAGGGTTATGATCTTACATATGATCAAACTTCATTAATTTAGCCAAGTTCTGAAAACACCAGCCATCAGTCATATACGAAAAGCTGTAGAAAGTTTTCAAAAATGTAACTGCACATGAAAAATGCCACATTTAAAACTATTAATTTTTCTTCTCTAAGGGGTCACAAAATGAAACTATGGGATAGTAAGTTTAAAACTGACAAAACAGAAGCTTTTTCACCCAGCAAGGTATTAAAGTGTGGGACTCGTTGCCACCAGATGTGGTTGAAGCGGAGAGATTAGCCAGATTCCAAGAGGGACTGGACACGTTCTTGGAGGAAAGGGGCATCAGTAGCTATCGAGAATGGGAATGAGGGGCACGGCCTCTGCATCAGAGCTTCCTAGACTTTAAATGCTGGAGGCTGCACATGAGAGAGCAACAGTGGAAAAGACTCTGGTTGTACCCAGTTCACTCTCAGCATCTGCTCTCTGCCACTACGCGACACTGGAGACTAGGCTAGATGGACCTGTGGTCTGACCCAGAAAATGGCAGTTCTTATATTGATGAACACTTCTCTTTGGATTTGTTACCACTGTTACTTGCAAAATCTCAGCCTGATGGAATCAGAAGGTCTAATATTTGACTGGTCTTCACTTAAAAGTGACATGTATGCATGGCACATAACACAAGACAACCAACCACCATTACCAGGTGTTGAGTAAAAAGTACCTTCATACACTATGCAGTTGGCCACCACCCCAGGAAGGCTTCCACCAGTGATGCCCCCTCCACCCTCTTCAAGTCTCAGGTCTCACCCAGTTCCAATTTTACACCTGTATAAAATTGCTGACAGATGTTTCCCTTGGGCATTATACTGTTATTTTCTGCATGTGCTGCTGACTGTATTGGAGAAGGCAATAGAGTCAGAATGCAGTAACACCCTATTTGTTACAATATAAGACGAGGAGGTTTCCCCTAATGCCATAATAATTTGAATATAAAATGTCCAGTATGGGGGAAAAAGCCTCATCTTAGAGTTGAGTATGGGCCAGGCAAGTAGACCCAGAGCCAGGTTGGCTCATGTGGCAGATGTGGTACATGCAGTGGGTCAGGACAGTGCAGGAGAAAGGGACTCACAGTGCAGGGGGAGCGCAGAGAAGGGGACACAAAGTGCAGGGGGGAAGCGCACAAGGGAAAGGGTGCATGGTGCTGGGGCAAGTAGGGAGAAGAGATGCATGAAGCAAGGGGGAATGCAAGGAAAGGGCAGCATGGAGAGAGCATGGGGACTGAACACACAGTGCAGGGGGAGCACAGGAGGAGATGCAGAGTAGGGGGCCACCATGGAGAGGGGGTACACGAAGCAGTGTGGGGAGCTGCTGCAGCTCTGACCCCAACTCAGGCCGGAGCCACAGCTGGCAACTACTACCTGGCCTGGTTGGGTGCTCTGTGCCCTGCGAAGACAGCCAGAGCAGCTGCAAAAGTAAGTGGGCAGGGCAGGGGGTTGGTACAGGTGGCAATGGGGCAGGCAAGAAACAGTGGGCAGGCTGCCTGTCCCCGTGCCACTGCAGCAGTGGTGGGGGACTTGAATTTAAAGAGGACCTCTAATAACTAGATTCTAGACGAGAAAAATTCAAAACAAATTTATAGTTCATCTTAAAATTCAAAGTCATCTTGAATTCAGGTTAAACTCAGCTGTGAGAATACACCATATTTGCAATTCACTCTTTTTAAGCTCCCAACACTAAGTGCCCACATTATCTTAAATTTTAAAGCTTACTTAAAAGAAGTGTGTTATTGTAGCCCCACCACAACATAACATCTGAGGCTATTCTCGGAGGCCAGAAGTAGCACTTGCCCATGTTGTCATGTGACATCAATGGAAGATTTCTACGCTTAGTAATTCTGAAACTTTTTTTCCCCCCCATAAGGCTCAGTCTGTACCAGGTTTTTAAGTTAAACATGCATCTGTTAGTAAGTTTTTAGTAGTTTTCAGAAACTTAGGTCACTTCAAGCTCTTTCCACTGAAAACCTCTTTAACACTGCTGGACGCTGTCCAGCTGCATCTCTTTACTTTATCACAATCTGCAGCTCCTAAGGCAGCAGCAGAGTCCTGTGAATTTAAACCTGCACTTTCATCTTACCTTATTAATGCTTTTCATACAGCAGCAAATTGAAGTCTATTAGAAACGTGGTGATTGCAGGCATTACATTGGAGTTGGTTTCAAACTTGACCTGAAGAAACTGGCAGGAATCAGTTACTGCGCAAAATCAAAGTGCAGCTGCTGAGCACGGCTAGGGAAGACGTACCGAGAAAAGGACAGTATGGAGAGATGATTTTTTTCCCCCAAGGGAAAAAAATATCTGGGATGTTTATCATTTAAAGTTCTTTTAAAGATAAAACTGAATTGTAAATAGTTGTGAGTTATGACAAAAATATGTAAAGGCCCAATTAAAATGGTAAGTCAAATAAAATATTCAAGAGGAAGGCCTGCAAGCTATAAGGAACGGCCAACCCCTAAATGGGAGGAAGTCACTAGATGGCACCCAGAGCTAGAGTTTATGGAAGGGCCAACTAGATTGTGAAGCAGTTGCCTCTCCTACAGGTGCAGAGAAATGATTTTCTTAATTTCAGGCTAGTCAACTAGGTCATTTAAAGTTGAAAAAAAGTCAACTGGGAGTTGAAGCAGCATGAAAGCTTGGTTCCTCTCATCTCACACCTCTTTTATTCATAGATTGCCTTTACCACATTCAAAACCTTCAAGGACACAGTGACCAGAAACAAGTAACTTGGGTCACTTAGAGAAGGTATTTCTTTAGCAACTCTGTTATTTTACACTAAAAATTATGATTTATAAACCTCATTTATTTTTATTTTTCCTCCTCAAGTCAAGCATGTTAAATATTAGATTTTTACTTAACTATTTTAAAATAATAGCTTATTATAACTGCATTCCAATTTCTATCCGAAGACAGCTCAAAAAAAAAAATCACAAGGAAAAAAAAAAAGTCACCTAGGAAATAAAAGCATAATCATAAAAATTTAAATAAGAAGTCTGAACAGATTTACACCAATCTTTATGACTACTTATACGTAGAGCTATAGTGTAGCCTTCTGATTAGCAGGAAGTAGTACCAAGATAAAAGCCATGGTGATTCAACCGTTCCCTTTAGAACACAGAAAGCACCACAATTCAATTGAATTATTTAAATCAATGAACCCACCCTTGGGACAGAAGGCAGAGAAAAAGACCATTCAAATATTAAACCTGCTTGTTCCACAACATTAGAGAAAATTCAGAAGTGACACCATTAAAAAGAAAAAAAGAAAGTAAAGTCTTATTTGGTTTCTATTACCTACTTTTAACACCTAACAAAACAGACATGAGGCTAAGGAGGAGGGAAAAAAAAAAAAAAAAAATCTGTGTTTTGTTAACTATATGCAAAACAATGAATTTTCCATTTTCCCCTTTTACTTGCTTGCAGTTTTCCACAAGAGAAAAGACTCTTTAAAAAGAAAGCAGGAAGGTATTGTAAAGCCTCAAAATGCAGCAAAGATTGTCAGGGATATGAATTAACCTAAAACTACTTTTAACTCTAAAAGAATCAATGATTTCAAACTGTACATGTCTTGGAGGTTCTCTATGGCAATCGATTCAGCCACAGAAAGATGCTGCGTGCCTAGATGTTTGCACTGTTAGTTCATGACGAGATATATCACACGTGATTATAACACTGCTATGGGAACCCGACTCTGGATGTGTCACTCCTGTCTACAGTGATACAAAGGCATAATTGTGAAGCCTGGCTGGAAGCATGGAATTTTATTCAGGAATGCTTTAGGGATGCCAAGAGCAACGGAGTTGGACAGAACCGTGCAGCTATCAGAGCTCGGATGTTATTATTGAAACAACACTTATGTTTTGCTCAGATTTATTACTTATGCCCGTCTTGCAAGTCATGGAAGTTTTCTTCTTGCACTTTTCAAATTAAATAACCTGGGAGACTTTTCTTAGACTGAGCGGCAGAAGCAAAGGCAGAGCATAAGAAATGCAGGAGAGTCTGCCAGGCAGTGGGTGTTCCCATTTCAGATCTGGGCCACCCCAGGAGTCCAAGACTCAGCGAATGGTGACGCTGGAGACGGTTGTTACGTCCCACATTCAATGAACTTGCTCTGGCTGGGGCTCTGCAGAGTACAGCACATGCTGCAGAGCATGCAGTGTATGAAAGGCAGTTAGGTGGTACAGCAGAAAGGTCATCCAACTCTTTGAAGGGGATGGGGTTTAATGAGCTACATGGGAGGACAAATCTTAGCCTTCCTTTCTTCCTTTGAGCCCAGGAGAATCAGAATGTATTTTCGAAGCTACGCTCCTAAATCCTGAGCCCTACTCAGTCTAGTTCAAACTGCCCATCAGCCTCTTGATGCCGTGGACATTCCCAGAAGGACAGGCATTAAAAACTTTACAGAGCTTTTTCCCTCCCACTTAAGCAAAGACCAAGTTATCAGTGAGGCATGAGGTACAGAGAGCACACTAGAAGCTCTGATAATATTTTGAGTGGAGCGCGACAGATATGAAGACACTAAACCAAGAAACCTTCAACGCAAGTTTTTAAACTTATTCCACCCCCTCCCTCCCTAATCAACTCCATTCAATTGACTTTTTGTAAAAAGAGGACCCTAGAGCCCATAACTCCCATAGCAAAGATGGGGCCATCAGTGCAGCCAGTGGAAGAGCAAGTGTTCAGCTGCGTATTTTGTAGAAGTAATGAAGTCTTGGCAAAAGAAACCCAACTATAGCATTCTGTTGTTAAGGAAACGTCATAAGCAGGCTTCAGGATTTGAGAGACTGTCAAGAGGGTCAGTTTGTGCATTTTCAGAGTGAAAGGAACTCTTGCTGATGTACAAGATGCTTTTCTTCGCAAGCAAAGCAGCAGAGAGAAAAAAAGTCTCTGCTTTCTCTTGGTTTCCGCAAATTTCTTGCCTGAGCATCAAGCCTCAATGCTTCCCATCATGCCCCCTTCCTCTTGGGGGTTGCATCCCCCAGTGGTGCCAAAGATCCTGCCCACAGATTTGTTTCACGCAGCCCACAGGTCTCCTGGAGGGGCCAGGAATGTGGGGCTGAGGCCCACCACTGAATTCCCAAGTAAATAGTCTCATTGAGGATATATGCTGGCAGCAGGGGGACGAATGACAGCTGCATTAACCCCCTTGCCACTGCAGCTGACTTGATCAAGGAACCTCATTGTTTGGACCTGGCCTGGGGGAACCATTCAAGTCTGACACCCATGGCATACCCAAACAGCCCCGAGAACTCAATTCCATCCCTGCATTGGACACTGCGCACGCAGAGCTGCCCACATGGTTACCAGAACAACCACGGAAAAGCTTTTGTTAGCTCTCTTCTTGTCAACACGAAGTAGCAGCTGCAGTGCTCCTAAAAAGCTGCCTACAACATGTTAAATCGTTTCAGCAGAGCATTTAGAAGGGCCTGGGATGCCAGTCACACTTACCAGCCCTTCTCCTCTTCAAGGTGACGTAGGGCAGCAAGTCATGGCGAGTAATAATCCTCAGCAGCTGTAGCACCTGGCGGAAGTTGGTCTCATCACAGCGGCCCTGCCTTTCTAGCGCCAGCAGGAAGTCCCGGCCGCTGCGGATCATGCCCCTCTCATAATCGTCTATCACGTCCACAAAGAGAAAGGACAACACCCGCACGTCCCGGTGGGTCAGGTGAGTGCCCACAATGTCAAACATGCGGTGCAAGCTGTACAGTCCATGCTCCCTGTCCCCTCTCTCCTCCGGCCAAGCTTGGGCTCGACTCCGTTTCAAGGCAGCCATCCTGCACAGGGGCTGATGTCTGTGTGCGCCACCCAGTTCCCGAAGGAACGGGAGGCTGCTCTTAGCACTCCAACCCTAGAAGGGAAAGAGAAGCAACAGGCTTTAATCAGAAATTCTCCTGTGTGTTCCCTAGCTCCTCGTAGGAGAAGGATCTCAAGAAATTGAGGCTGGAGTTTCCTCTATCGAGAGCAGCTTGTGCTTGGACACTTCTTTGGCAGCTAGAGCACTTGTAGCACTCTACCCTTAGATGGTGCTTTTCATCCAGGAGTCTGTCAGGATTACACCCCCCCACATCTAAATACAGGCTTACTTTGGCTCAAACAGGTGAAATGTGTTTGAGCAGTCCACAAAAGTCTGTGGCAGCACTGGAAACAGAATCCAGGAGTCCCAATACACCAGTGGTTTTCAACCTTTTTAGACTTAAGGCACCCCCCTCCAAGACTTTGCAGAAGTCACTGGCACCCCATTTAAGAGAGCCAATATATTATGGAAATTATAATAAACATTAGAATTCTATTATTCATTCATATGCCAATAATTGGTGATATAATTATAGCATATTATACTATATTCACCCATCAGGCTGCTGGCAGGAAGCACTCACCTAGCCCTGCCTGGCCCAGCACATATTTGCTCCTAGCGCAGCAGTGGACTTCCTACATGTGACTCCAGGTCACTGGTGGGGCTCAGGAACCACTGGACCAAGTTCTTCCCTTAAATTACCCAGGGCAATCCCCTGAACTCCAGCCCTAGGGCCCCAGTGGAGAAAGTCTGGGGATGCCCAGTCAGCAAGGCAAGGTGCTAGGCTGTACATGCAGTATGTGGGAAGCAAAAGGACACAATGCCTGAGAGGGAAGAAGCCAAGGGGATTCTGCAGCCTGGTCAGTGCCACCATACGGTGAACAAGTGCCTTGAGCCTTGGTTTTCAGATGGCACAAAGGCACAACCTAATGCAGGCAGGCACCTTTATGCTGCAGCCACTTCTCAGTTTGGCTCTGACATGCCTCCTGAAAATGGAGGTGAGGGGTGCAATTTCACCTTGATGCAGGGTTGAAGACTGAGGCAGTGACAGTGTTGCAACACCCCTGGCAGGTTGCTGTGTCACCCCAATTGAGAACCACCATGATACAGTCTCCCCATTCTAACTCCTAACAGCAGAGCCCTGGATGGAGCTTCAGGTGACTGGAGTTTTCTCCTGTTTCCACACAACATAATGCTTAATTCTCACCATGCTTGCCAACTGAACATCCTGCCAGATGCATGAAAGCTGATTAAAGTGATCTGATACCAGACATATGAAACAAAGTAAAATGTATGTAAAACATCTGCTGTATCTGGTAACACAGAAACTCAAGAGTCCTAAAATTAAAGCAAGATTCCTACAGATGAAAACTTCCTTGGCTCCAAATGTTTGGCGCACTTTAAAAATTAACCCAAGCTATCAGTATGGATATTTATAGCTGGGGAGACTTCTCCAAGTAATCTAAGGAAGGTACGTTTCAGGTCATACACACCTATCTCTGCCCACTTCTACAAAATGACTAAGCAGCAGCATTTATAGGCTTTAGCTTTGCCTACTCCCTTTCAGAGATCAACCTCTTTCAGAGTAGCTAAGCTTTATGAAAAACAAACAAACAAAAACCAAATAACATACGCTTCAACTGTTTACACCAGATATTTTTAACATCTGTGGTTAAATAGTAATTCTTTTACGTAGCATTTAGTTTAGGCTGTACCTGCTTCTTTTCCAGCCCCGAGGAAAGGCATTTTGTACCCGGAAGCTTATCTAACCCCTCTCTCCCAACTATAGAGTTGGTCTAAGAAAAAGGTATTGCCAAACCAGCTTCCCTTCTTGAACAATTTCAAGACAGCGCACACAGGGACGGAAGCAGGAACTGTAGTGTACCAAAGCGCACAGCTGCTACGCAGCAATGCTGTAAAAAGTTAACAGGGAAACATTTTATAGGTTAAGAAAAGCTTTCTGGCCTTTTGGAAGTCTTGTTTCTCCCAAACAAGCTACAGAGAGTTATTGACTTATGCTTGTATTAGACCCAGGAAAGCACACAAACACCAGCAGACTCTCCCTATGCCTGCAGAAGGGTGTTTGTGACCAAAAGCTTGCAAAAAATAATTTTTCTATTCAGTTGGTCTAATAAAAGATATCGCATTTACCCAAAGAACCTTGTCTTACTACACCCACATGCAGTAACTGGGTTAAAAATTAATTACAGGCACTCCTCACTTAACGACCGAGTTCCGTTCCTGCGACTAGGTCGTTAAGCGAGGAGCCGCCCCTTGATACTGCGTGCCTTGGCTTGAGACGCCGCGCTGCCATTTCCACAATACGTTTCGTACAATACCGGCTGCTCAGAGAGCTGGTCATAAGTCCGCGCGGTCATTAAACAGGTAGGTCGTTAAGTGAGGAGTACCTGTATAAAGATCAAAAGGGGGAAGGCAGGAGTGGCTTCAGGATCTGTGTAGGAGAAAGCATATGCAACTAATGAAAGCCACACATAAGAGACCTTCCACCCCTGGTCCGTCAGCTCCTGCCCCCATAGCTCAGCCACGGTGAGGCCCAATTGTTTAGCAGCCAGGAACCAATGAATTTACACGCTGTGCTTTAACACCATCACACGCTCACTGTGTAAAAGAAGCCCCTTTACTATGCCATGATCCCACAGGAGGATTCATTTCTTCCAGGGCTGCTATGGAGGGGCAGAATTCCCATTACCCACCCACCATGTCTGAAGAGTGCCATGCAAGTCAACACAGTTCTGCACTTTCTTCAAGCACCAACACCCTACTGTGGGACCTCCCATTTCTCACGATGCACACAGCAACATTTCAACTGGAGGTCTCCAAAACTGCATCCCCACTGCAAAGCAAGACAGTCACTAGCACCCAGGTCAAGTCTGAGCAACCACTGTAAAGCCATCCTAAAAATGGCCGTGTTCTTCCTGGTACTGTGCTCCCCTCTATGACCTGTGAAGATTTGGGGCAGGAGCCCCTATGGTTCTCGGGGGCTGCATGAACTGAGCTGCTCTGCAACTCTTTCCTCCCAAATTGTGGTAGAACTTGTTCATCCATCTGAGGGCAGGGGGGCACTGTGGGACAGCAGCAAAGGATATGGTACTCCAGTGATGCATCCTGCATCCTCAGCATAAAGTGGGTCAGTTACCAGCCCAAGCAAAAGCTGCTAGGTCAGGCTGCTAGGCCTAGAAACACCATACTAGGGCAAGAGGGCACTAGGAATTAAGCAATGCCCAAGTTAAACAGTCAAGACAAACACTGGGAGATGTGTGTCAGTAGGTGAAACTGGAGGGACAACAAGCAGTAAAAGCAGCACTCAATTGTTGGCCCCGTTCTCTACCGAGTGGTACATTTAAAGCATCAGCATTTGGACAGACCCAAAGGCAGCGTGTGTGTGCTGGTATGCGTTTTGCAGCCCCTCAGCCTTGGAAGATCCAGCAGCCTGAAGGCAGGCATTTCCTGTAGCCAACTTGCTTTTATTCCCTCCCGAAGTGTAGTCCAGTCACTGCTCAGCTGCCTGACACTGGTCACCACAGCCCTTCTCTGCATGCTTTTCAAACTGAAGCTGTATGCTACTGCAGGTGGACTTTACCCAAGCTACCTCGGTTACAAACAGCTTGGCTATGCCCACGTGGCACTGCCATCGCAGCCATGCCCTCAAAGCACTGGCCCCTCAGTTCAGCAAGATCAAGGGTCTGGTCCTCCCCAGCATCATGCCCGACCAAGGCCCTGCGCTCCTCTGGGGTCCATCTATGCAGCATGTGTCAGCACCAGGAAGATACTGAACTAGCATCAGAACTACCTTGATGCAGCCACACTGCTTCTGGTTGCAGGGTTAGCACAGGGAATCTCTGCATGGTGCTAACTTACATCATATAAACACGGCGTCCCTTGCTGAAGGGTCCTCTGCCCCTTTCACAGGGGTCAGGGTGCTAACTCTAACTCCCTCTTGCAGTTTTACTTTGACATGGCAGCATTTCCTAACTTGAGACAGCAGGCCCAGGCACACCATCCTCAGCTGGAGAACAAGTACAGAGAAGGAAAAGAGCAATGGGAGCAGGGAAACTGCCTATGCCTGGATCCACTCCTCCCTCCGTTTCAACCTGCGCCCTGACTAGAGGTGCTGACTCCTATACAACCTTGGTGCCTCTGCAGCCAACTGTGGAAGCAGCTCTGACATAGCTGCAAGCCTCAACCGATCCAACCGTGCTTTGCCTCTCACTTCGAGGAAGTGGGTCTCACCCCAAGAACAGACCTTTCCCATGTAGTGCACAGCCTCCCTCCACAATATCTAGTCTACAGCAAACACAGAAACAAGGAGGTAGCAGAGACCACATGGAAAGAAAGCCTGAAAGCTTGGAAAGAACATTTTTTTCCAACTATTTAGTTGGTCTAATAAAAGATATCACATCTACCCAAAGGTCCTTGCCTGGAAAGAGGGACTCACTTATCAGCTCATAGCATGGGGGCAGCTCCAGCACAATGAGCCCCACTGTGGTCCAGTATTCAGACAACTAACACGGTCTGGTAGAGAAGACACGAGATGGAGAACCAGGCACCTCCACCATCTGTTCCTAGCTCGATTAGACTTGCAATCTGGCCTTGGGCAAGTGACTGAGGATAACACTGACCTACTTCGCAGGATGGTGGGAGGATTAATGAGTGTTTGCATAGTGCTTTGACGACGTAAGAAGCTATGCAAGCACTAAGATTTACTCACTTCCGGCTCCAAAGTGCTGTGTCATTAGCCTGAGATACTAAGCAGCTCTGTCACATTCCACCCTAGAATCAAGCCATTTTCTTGGTGGGCAAAACCCATCTCTTTTTACACCTTCCCTAACTACAGAGCACCCTGACAAAGTTAAAATGCTGCAAGATCCTTGTCCAAAAGGCGATATGACAGCGGGATGTTCACAGGATTTTTGTTAAGTACATGGTACTAGCAGTACTGTGGGATTAGCAGCCCCCTATTAGAAGGCAAGCAGTTTCAAAGCCAACACCAGCACACTCCATGCAGTCAGTGAGCACTGTTTACATCAGATACAGATAAGGGCATTGTCTTTTTTCCTCCCTCATCCCAAGGCCATGAACTTAAATGAAGTTTACTATAACTAATTCTGCAGAACTCCAACTATCCCAGTTAAAGATGTTTTTACTAGGACTGTACTAGTGCCACCTCCAGTGGGAATGCACTTCTCTGTACAAAGGTGCCTCTTATCAGAATAGCTTCTGATCTGCAAATAAATAGGCTACATTAAGGTGCTTTTATACCTGCATATGCATCCCCCCTGAAAAGGTGCATGTCTGGGGGGGTGCAGAATGATCTAAACACTCCAAAATTGTAAGACTTGAAGGTCATAGGCTCAAGCCTAGTGTATTCCATGCTGCATGGAATGAATCTAGGGCCACAAAAGCTCTGAACACCTGAGTTTAATGAGAACACAGACCATCAATTAGAGCAGTAACTACTGAAGCTCAGGACAATGGAATCAGAACACAGACTCATCGGGATTCCTGCCAGCGAGTTTTCACACCTCAGCCTGACAAGCAAGTTGTGGAGTCTCTGACCTCCTTTCTTTTCCACAACAGCCACCATGAACAGTTTCCACATCCTCAGTTCTTGTGAAACTGCAGGTCAGATGAAGCCCACTGAAAGGGAAGCTGAACTACCACTGACTGGCAAAAAGATGTTGCTAGCTAGAGCGTTGCTCTGGGACTCTGAATATCTGGGTTTTTCCTTCTCAGCTCTGCTAATACTCTGCTGGCCTTGGAAACCTCCCTCTGAAACAGATTAATCTGTGCCTCTGCTGCCCTCTGTTAAACAAAGGTGAATCTGACCTCCTTTGTAGAGTGCTTTGAGATCCAGCAATAGGAAATGCTGAAGAAGTGTCTTTTATTACTACTACAGTTCCCCCTAGATAACTTCTGCGAGGTACAGAAAAGCAATGCCTATTTATTCAATTTATATGGGATTGTATAATGAGTGATGCTGCCCAAGACAAGCCCCTTCCCAATGTCCACTTCCAGCTCCCTGTAAAGTAAAAAGTGACAGCTTTTTATTGGGCCTACTCATATTTACCATGACTGACCACTTTTCAGCTATCTATGCAGTCCCTTTTCTCTGCTGGCATTTCCAGCAACATACTTAATATTCTACTGATTCTACTGCAAGATATTTATGATGTTTCAAATAGCACATCTAAATTTGCAACTGGATGGCACAGTCATGGTGACATGTGCTCCTAGCCCCTCTGCACATCATCTACTGAAGCTTGGCACATCAGGTAAACAGCTCACTACCATTACGCTGTCCCACTGAGCTGGAAGGGTCCCTTGACAGTAGAACCACCTTTTATATCAGGGATGGCTTGAAACAGGATTCTGTTAGGGGATTAATTTCTACTTTCTCCACTTATTCAACTTCAAGATTGCACAGAGTGCACCCATGACCCAAGGATCTTAGAAGAGTCAAAGAGGTTCTCAATCCACCTGGAATGCAAAGGGATGTGCAAGATGTCAGCAGAAAAATGCAGAAGTCTGGGGTCTCCATACTATACTGTTTCTCAGCAGTGCATGGTCCTCATACTGTCAGGAAAACCATCAAGTCAAACACCTGACTATCATCAGTTCTTTGTAAGCTGTCAAAACGTGGGAGAAAAAGCATTAGGACTCTTTGCACCCTCACCAAAACAGCAATTTGCAGACTGGTAACCAGATTCATGTCTGGCATGTCTAGAGATCCACGGAGGGAATGCAGACTTGACCTTGCTTAACTGCACTCATGCCTTTTACCTCTCAGAGCTGCTCTAACTAAAGCGCCACAGCTTCTCATGCATCAGCATCCCCATGCTTCAAAATGGTGGTAGGGACACTTAAACTAAAGCTCATTTGATGAGCTTTAGTTCAAGCACACCTGCCACCATTTTGAAGTGGAGGACACTGATACACGAGATGTTGGAGGCTGCTGGAACACAGTAATTGTCACACTCCAGCAGACTCGATTACTCGTCTGCTCCAACATGCAGGCACCCAACAGACTTGATTACTCAAGACGGCTGCAATGGGCTGTACAGCAGAGCAGCCTCCATGCTCATGTACAGGCACCTATGCTCAACAAGAACTCTACCTATGGCCACTGGACAGGGCAATCTCAAGAGTTTCCTCACAAACAGAATCATAGAATAGTAGGGGTGGAAGTGCTCTTAGTCCCACTCCTTGCATAAGGCAGGATCATCCCCAGTTAACCATCCCAGGCAAGTGTCTGTCTAACCTGCTCTTAAAAACATTCATGGATGGAGATTCCACAACCTCTCTGGGCAGCCTGCTCCAAAATCACTGGAGAACAAAATGGAAACAAAATAAATTAAATTTACAATGAAAGGTGGAAATAACATGTTGAAAAATAAGAATATTATCTCATGCTTCACTGTAAGCTGAAAAACAGCAGAGGGGAGATGCTTACTGCTGAACTGTAACCATGAACATGGAGGTGTTTTCATTTCAGTGGGGAACTTATTATAAAAGACTCTCCTAGAAAAAAGGCCAGACTCTCCTCTGTTGTCATCAAGGATTTAATTATACGCTTTATTTAAAGAGAACAACAATGATAGGGTTCTTTATACCACTGAATGTTTCTTCTCAGAGCTGTCAATCTGAGACCTCCAGTAATTACGTGCACACAATCTGTGCACTACTCTAATCCCAACGGTGTTCAGTTTTGGCCCCGCAGGCCAGAACAGCATAGGCCACCTCCACTGGCCAGGACCAGGCCCTCTACATCTGCCCTATGCATAGGGCCGCAGCCTGTGCGGTCCCCCATAGATCCAGGGGGAGCCTTGCAGGATGGACAGCAGTGCCAGGGGCCAGATCCAGCTCATGGGTTGAGTACCACTGCTCTAATGCACTGCTTTCAAAGTTCCTTTCACAAGTGAGTAACTAGATCCTGTTCAAGTACTGAACACAAATGTGAACAGGGACAAACAAACGTTTACCTAGCAGTGTTAGAAATTCAGATCAAGTGTACCAGTATTGCTTTTAAAAATGTATGAAATCATCTAATCTTCACTTGAACACAAACTACTTTTTATTAATACCGGAAAAAGGGTTAGTCTGTGTCCCAGATTAAAATTCTCACCTAGCAAAATTTCCATATTGCCTAACTACATTTACCCAGTACTTGAAATTGGACATGGTGCTTCTCATGCTATACATATTGTACAGTTTAACAGGTATCCCCTTCCTCTCTAGACATGGCTGTGTTTCAACACTGGTTAAAAAAAAAAGATTCCTCTTTATAAATACTTTAGAATCTTTAAGAAACAAAGACGATTTTATAAGTGGAAGAGTTAAAAAAAACCAACAAGTCTAAATCCCATATCTGTGCCAGGTTTGATTTTCAAAAAAAGCCACCTTCTCTGAAATTAGGGTACTGAAACTCATATGTTAAAAAGAGAAGACTAGTCCAAAGCTAGTTAAGAAAAGCACAGGATTCGGTGCTGGGGAAGCAAGGAGCTTTGAGCTCTACCCCCTCCCCGCCCCCACAAACACTTATTTCAAGATTGTGACAAACCACTGGGAATCCAATTCAAAATCTCACTGAAACCAAATAAACCGCTCTTCAATGGGTGGGGAAACGGCTGCAGATTCTACAGTCAATGAAAAAGAGGGTAATGTTTGCTACCTATCTGGACAGTTGTGAGTCTCAATGCTTGTATATTTAGAAGTCTCCTGGGGGGAGGGGGGGGGGGGCAGCTGTCCCAATTATTATTCAGCTGATTACCTGCTGACCTTGGTTGGACAGTTGCTGTACAGTAACACTTCTCCACCTGCAGCTCCCAGTTCTAGCATTTCATACTACTTCAGCTGCATTACGATCTGTCTAGATATGGGAGAAGCCCATGAAACCAAAAGTACCCAACTGAAGGTACAACAACACTTAACTTCCATTCTGCTCGGTTATCCACACACCAGGGGAGTAAAGAGACCTTATTAACAAATTTGCCACCCACATTTCAGAAGTAATTTTACAAAAAATAAGAAGTTTCATTTGTGATTACTGGATACATTTGGCCACTTTCACTTCCTGGTCATCATATTTTAGCTCAGGGTGGCAAACATGCACCCCAAATCTGGCCCAAGAAGCTGTCTCACACACCCACAGGGCCGAGCATTACTGCTGGAAGTTGGCAGGGGAGAAAGCAATGGCTGCATTAACCCCTCTGCTCACCCCATTGTCACTTCATCTAGATCTGTTCGTGAGCAGCCACACAGTCCGGATCTGGCCCATGGACACAGGTGAGCTCGACACTGCTGCTTTACCTTAATGCTCTAAGTCTGGAAAACCAACACTGTAAATCAAGTTTGAATGTAAAGTGTATTATGCGCTCACACTTCATTTAAAATAGGGCTTGCTGTTTTCATCCAATTGTTTTCAAGTATATTAGGTTTTTATTTTTAAAAAATTACACGCGAGACAAAAGGATGGTGTTAGTTTGTTCTGCATGTTTTTAAACAAACACCTGGGAGCCAAATGGTAATTAAAGGGGCGGAAAAAAAAAAAAGCACGAAGCCACAGAGTTGTTCAACATGCTGTGCACTCCAGGCAGAAACAAGTGGAGGCTTCTGCACAAAAATTCTCATCTTGAAAAAATATCTGGCTCTCTTGAAGTCTCAGGGGGCTGTTCCTTATTACTGCAATGCTCTGGAATGATATGCAAGTCTGTTGTATTACTTCAAATCAGGGATTTCCATTATGCATCCTATAAAAGAAAATCTACTTTCCTTGTAACCTAGCTCTCTGCCAATTTCACAGTTACCCAAATCAGAAGAACAAACTTTTAGAAGGCTTTAAAGAAGTCTTACTGACAGTGCAGGAACAAACCATCCCGATTCGCGGGAAAACTAACAAGTAGGGCAGAAAGACCAGCTTGGCTTAGCAGGGAACTCTTCAGTGAACGAAATCACAAAAGGAAGCTTACAAGAAGTGAAAACTTAGACAAATAACTAGGGAAGAATATCAAAGCATTGCTCAGGCATACAGGGATGAAGTCAGGAAAGCCAAAACAACTGGAGTTGCAGCGAGCAAGGGATGTGAAGGGTAATAAGGCTTTCTACAAGTATGTCAGTAGCAAGAGGAGGATCAGGGAAAAAGTGTGGGTCCCTTACTGACTGGGGGGGAACCTTGTGGCAGAGGATGCAGAAAAGGCTAAAGTGCTCAATGACTTCTTTGTCTCAGTCTTCAAAGGCAAGGGCAGCTCCCCGACTACTGCACTGGGCAGCACAGTATGGGGAGGAGGTGAGCAGCCTTCAGTGCTGAAAGAACAGATTAGGGACTACTTAGAAAAGCTGGACGTGTACAAGTCCATGGGGCTGGATGGGATGCACCTCAGGGTGCTGAGGGAGTTGGCTGATGCGACTGCAAAGCCATTGGTCATCATCTTGAAAACTCATGGCGATCAGGAGAGGTCCCGGATGATTTGAAAATGGCACAAATAGTACCCATATTTATGAAAGGGAAGAAGGAGGATTCAGGGAACTACGGACCAGTCAACCTCACCTCAGTCCCTGGAGAAATCATGGAGCAGATCCTCAAGGAATCCATTTCCAAGCACTTGGAAGAGAAAAAGGTGATTAGGAACAGACAGCATGGATTCGCCAGGACAAGCCATGCCTGATCAACCCGACTGCCTTTTGTGACAAGGCGACTGCTGTGGGAGACTATCAAAAGCCTTAGTAAAATCATGCTACCCCACATCCAGAGCCATTCTCACAGGCAAGCTAAGGAAGTATGGGTTGGATGAACGGACTGTAAAGTGGATAGAAAAACTTACTGGAGCATCGGGCTCAGAAAGTAATCAATGGCTTCATGTCCAGTTGGCAGCTGGTATCAAGTGGAGTGCCCCAGGGGTCAGTCCTGGGGCCGGTTTTGTTCACCAACAACATGGAAGATAGCATAGAGGGTGCACTCTCAGTAAGTCTGCAGATGATACCAAACTGTGGGACGTAGCACATATGCTGGAGGGTAGGGCTAGGATTTAGAGTGACCTAGATAAAACTGGCCAAATGGAATCTCGTGAGGTTCAACAAAACCAAGAGCAAAGTGCACTTACGATGGAACAAGCCCATGCACCACTATAGACTGGGGGTAACCGCCTGGACAGCAGTTCTGCAGAAAAGGACCTGGTGTGACAGTGGACAATAAG
The DNA here is from genome assembly GCF_030867095.1 of Alligator mississippiensis. Taxonomy (NCBI): domain Eukaryota; kingdom Metazoa; phylum Chordata; order Crocodylia; family Alligatoridae; genus Alligator; species Alligator mississippiensis. The sequence continues at coordinate 20,571,032 of NC_081838.1, read as the reverse complement.
GTGAATATGAGCCAGCAGTGTGCCCTTGTTGCCAAGAAGGCCAATGGCATCCTGGTCTGCACTGGTAGGAGCATTGCCAGTAGGTCAAGGGAAGTGATTCTTCCCCTCTATTCAGCACTGGTGAGGCCACAACTGGAGTCTTGTGTCCAGTTGTGCCGCCCCCTCCCCCCCACCACTACAGAAAGGATGTGGACAAATTGGAGAGTCCAACAGAGGACAATGAAATTGTTATGGGGGCTGCAGGACATGACTTGTGAGGAGTGGCTGTGGGAACTGGGCTTATTTAATCTAGAGAAGATGAGACAGAGGGGATTTAATAGCACCCTTCAGCTACTCAAAGGCAGGTTCAAAAGAGGATGGAGCTAGGCTATTCTCAGTGGTGGCAGGTGACAGAACAAGGAGCAACAGACTCAAGTTCCAGCAAGGGTAGTTCAGATATTAAGAAGAATTTTCTCACTAGGAGGGTAGTAAAGCACTGGAACAGGTTACCCAAAAGTGGTGAAGTCTCCATCCTTAGAGATTTTTTAAGACCCAGCTTGACAAAGCCTTGGCTGGGATAATCTAGTCAGAGATGGTCCTGCTTTGAGCAGGGGGTTGAACTAGATGTGACCACCTGAGGTCCCTTCCAATCTCTGGCTATACAGAATTATAGAAAGCTAACACAGAGTCTGAGAATCCTTTCGTCTTCTTTTAGGGATGTTTTGCACCTAAGCATGCGAGCTCAGAGGCAGAAGGAACACCTCACTAAAGTTTAAAAATAAATAAATAAATTAAATCAAAAGGTATATTTTTGTCACCTGTGAACTGCATGGACTAGTTTAAAAAAATAACGGGGCCAAGTCCTTAGCTGCCATAGTTTCTTGTTGATATAATAAACCACGTGAGGACCTGCTCTTATAGTTTTGCCTCCATGATCAAAGGGACACCACGAACTTGAGATCTAGTTAAAGTCGTTTCAGGTCTTGCATCTATCCTGAAACGTCTAGTCAATTTGTGTATCTTTAAAACTCACCCCCGCCCCCTTTCTCTTCCCCTACCCAGAGTTGAGAAAAACCCAATACAAACAGGGGAAGTTGACTACAGGAACAGCCACAACAGACTATACAAACCATTGGCAAATGCATGAAGTAGAATTGCCAAAAGACCATTCATTTCTTTTGGTCTCTTATCTTAGCTGCAGCTTCCTGCTTCTAACAAAAAGTAGGAAGAATTCCATAGACATCCAATTTTACGCTGATGGTATCTCTGATAATATGAGACTTGCACACTGCGAGCTCTGCACTCTTGTTACTAGCCTAGGAGGCGCCACGGCTGTTCTACTACAATCAGGGCATTAAAGCCTGTAGTACAGACGGGATGCATAGTGCTGAGCCTGTAATTGGTTCAGCTCATCCCCCTTGCTCCCAAATCTCCGTGCAGTAGGGCATCCTAGTGGCAGCTGTATGTGGGCAATACCCTCCCACTATGTAGACACACCCATAAGAAACTGAGAAGTTAACTGCCCACTTCTTCAGAGTGCACTCTTTTTGGCGTGCATGCATGCGTGCACATACACATGCTGATGCAAATATTTTCACTGCACAGTCAGGGGTGAATCACAGCTATATCTCACCTGTTTAACCATGTAAGACTAGCTCTTTGTGACTTGGCTACAAAAAATACTAGGTACAGTAATACCTAGTATGCAGGAGGCAAAATGTCTCAGCCACACATCACTGCTATCCTAGTGAACGGAACTTAACAACTACTGCCTAAACAATTATTAGAGGTGCACTGATACATCGGTCCAGATCAAATCAGCACCGAAAAAACAAAAATTGACATGATCAACAATTGGCTTTTTTGGCTGATATAGCTATTAATGTTGCCGATAAATGCCACGTGCGTGCATGCAGCTGCACCATGCACGCAGCCAACCTGGCCGCTTGGAGAATAGTGTCTGGCTGGTAAGTCTGTTGGGGAGAAAGAAGCAGGAAGAGGGGAGAGAAGGGGGCAGATCAGGGCCCCCACAGTGAGGGAGGGAGTGGGGTTGGGATTGGGGCAGGCACTGCCCAGTCAGGATGGGGCATGGGACAGAACCACAGTTTGTCTGGGTGATGGGGGTAAGGCTAAAAATAGCTGTACACCCTGCCGGGGGAGGCACAGAGGGTGTGTGCCCCCTGGATCTGTGGGTAGGGCGAGCGCAGGCTGGGGCTGGGGGCAGCGCCAGGCTCTTCCCAGTGTGGGGGTTGGGTCATGGCTGCGCTGGGAATGAGGGCTACAGCCACACCAGAATTCATCGTAGCCCCTCGTCTCAGCACCATCACCACCCCAAGCACAGCCCCATGCCAACCCCTCCCCCCACCAGGAAGAGCCCGGTGCTGCACCCATTCCCAGCCCACCCTTGCCCCATGCACAGATCCGGGGGGGGGGGGGGGGGGGGGGGTGCAGCAGCGGGAACCACACCTCCCCCCTACCAGACAAGCCACTTGCAGCTCCATCCCATGCTCTGTCCCTGCTAGGCAGCGCCTGGCCCAGCCTTATACCCAGACCTATACCCAGCCCCACGCCCTTCCTCACCATGGGGGCCTCAATTTGCTCCCGACCCACACCTCTTCCTTCCCCCCTCACAATCCCTGGCTTACAATTCCAGAAAGGTCTTGTAAACCAGGAGTCATGATTATACAGAAAGATACAGTTAAAGATAACCTGAAACAGAAAACAGCTTCCTACAGCTACAATGCAGGTGGCAGTTCAGTGGCTCAAGTTTTTTTGGCTCTTGTTTTTGTAGATTTACTTGGCTGTTACCAAATACATTCTTGAATTTTTTCTTCTCAAAAGTATTCACTTTCTAAATTAACAAAATAATTGGCAAAAATGCATTCCATGGAGTAACAGGTTTACCTTATCCTCTAAACATCCATAGAAATCACACATACAAAATACCTTCAAGGTCGTATCAAGGCAAAGCTGTAGTAGGCATTTGGCACGTAACTCAGGAAACACAAGATAAACTTTCCAAAAGCAACCTTAAGTCCACCTCTTCGATACAGGACGATAATTTCATGGTCATATAAATATTAACGAGAAACCTATCCATTTGTTTTAAGTACTATTAGGATTTAACCTTATGTAGCTTCAGAAGCATTTGGGGGGGGGGGGGGGGGGAAGAAGAGGGAAGTCACCCCCCATAACAGAAAACAGAAGTGCTCCACCTGCCAAAAATCAGGACACCAAAGAATGTGCCACAAGACATACCAACAAAAAACATTTCACAAAACTATCCAAAAGCCTGGATGTGTAATTTCCTATTTTAATGTTATGATCAAACTGAAATGCTAATGTGAGCAAAAGAACAAACATAAGATCTTGTTTTCATAATCCCAGACGAGGTTATTAAAACAAAAACAAAACAAAAATCTAATTTCAGGTAGTTTCTGCTACACCACCAACCAGGATGTCCCCCTGCTGACCCACCATTCTTACAGTTCTGCTGTCACTTTCTTTTAAGAGTGTTTTTGTCCCCTTGCTGCTGTGTTAATGACACACAAACAGGAGGAAGCCAATTGTATTGGGGAAACACTTTAAGTAACTAGGCAAAATGCAGACAAAAGTACACACAAGGGCTTTCCCCCTTACAATCATTGACCTGACCTCATATTTATGCACAGACGTAATTTCACACATTGCAAATAGTCCCTCTGACTTCAGCAGACCTACTCACAGCTAAGAACAACGTTTGAGCTTCTCCAGGACAGGGCACTCAGCTCTCATCCTGATTATATTAAGCACGTGAATAGTCCCTCCCATTAAAATCGGATGTTCCTACAGTTAGCTAAAGTTAAATTTAGTTAAAATATATAATAAGAACAACAAAATTCAAGATCAATGGCAGTAATCATGCATTCTAACTGCATCAAGAACTAGCCTTTCCTTTCAAGTCCCCAGCTCACTGGGAGCAATGCCACATTTTTAAGCATTCACCTTAGTTTCAGAAAGTGCTATTATCAGAGATAATTATCCCCGTGTAGCCCAGAAGTATCCTCTAGGACTCTCAAAAAAAGTGAAATCAAGCTCAGTCTCTTATCTAAAGACTGAATGAAATGCTTGACTGACCAGATCATAATATTAAGTTGATCAGTGAGAACGAGTTACTGGAAAGAAACTAACATCTTATTTAGTCTCCCGGCCAACCTTTGCTATGATTATTTGCATGGTAGCAGGGCATGAGCGTGATCAGCACTTTCAAGTCTCTTCTTTAAAAAAAAGTTTAAAACTCACTGTATGGCAAAAGCTCCAATATAAAAAAATCCCTTATCTTGCCTCCATTTTATAGCCAGTCTCTCTTTCCTCCTGCCCTCTTGGAAGCAAATTTATGGTATGGGTACAACACACCTTTTTGTCTGGATTTGGAAAGTATTGCCCAGTAACCCATTTTTTGCACCTGCTTTGGAAGAAACCGTTTATCATCACTGACAGCAAATAGAAGTACAGTTAATACTCTGGAAATTTAAGACAAAATGCAAGGAGAAAAGAAAGATTTCATGCATCCTACATAGATCAAAGTAGGAAAAACAACTTACATTAACTGGATTTAAAGATTCTCTCTTCACATCATGTTTAAGGTCCGTAGGAGAAGGGCCCCCAGTCACAAGTGAGGTCACTAACATGGTTAAAGTAGGGTCCTATTTCACAGCAGAGCAGACTCCAGTCATATCCCCAATTCATGTTAGAAACTGAGTATCGCTACACACAGCACACTTGACACGTGGCTCTCAGATACACATGCAAGTTGGTGTTTTCACCCAGCACATAAGCAATGCTATAAAATGACAGTTAAGACTGCAACTAAGTTCTTGCATAGATTTTCAGCTATATAGCCCAAGATATTTAGCTGTTGTGTAATGAGATGAGTATATCCTCCTAATTCCCAGGACTCTAAACAGACATCCCACTGTATCAGCTGAAAAACACCTACAATCCTCAGCATCATCAACTGAAGACAGACAAGAGAAATGCCTCCATTTTTGCCAGAACACAGCCACGCACAACCCCAAATTCAGTAGGCCTGAATTAGAAAACACTAGCGACTCAAAAGTTCAAGAAAGGATTTGAGTAGAAGCCATCATGAAAAACAGCTCTTAAGAAACATCTATTATAACCCCTAATTGTCCACTGTGGAGTTTCTTGGACCTTCTTCTACAGCAGGGGTCAGCAAAATACAGCCTATGAGCCGGATACGGCCCACGAGGCCATTCTATCCGGCCCGCGGGGCCCCTAAAAAAAAGAAATGTAGAAATTAATATTATTTCTCTGCCCTTGGTTCCTGTCAAAAGTGACAGGAACCAAGGGCAGTAGGACCCAGGGGGAGCCCAGCAGGCTCCAACAACAGCGGGGCCCTTTCTGGCTACCCATGCGGCCCTGGACAGCCTGCCAAAACTGGGTAAGCAGCCCTCCTCTGAAAATAATTGCCCACCCCTGCTGTACAGCAATGGTATTGTTGCTCGCAGCAAAAAGGATACATGACCACAAGGACTGATGGCCAGCATGGCAATCTCAGTAGCTTACAAAATGCCATCCTGTGGTTGCTCCTATCCACACTATTTGAGGCCATGTCGTTCCTGGGTAGAGCAGGATTGATGTTACTAACACTTGAAGCTGAACTGCAAACAGGCCCTGGCTATTTTATATCAACTACCCCTGCTCAGCAGCTATTAAAGATGCTTGTGTTGTATGCAAGCGAGTTTACAGTTACAAGTTCCTTATTATAGCTGAGGCCCTCCTTTTACTATGCCAGATTAATGTCATAACCTAGTATAATAAAGCTTGTTCTGGGTGGTGTGTGCAGGGGATGAGCCTATCCGAGAAGGAAGCACACCAACTAAAGTGTTTAAAACATGGGCTACAAACCATCACTAATGCTGCAAGGGAGAACCATATGGAAAAATAGAATGAATGAATTTTCTTCCAGTGGAAAGGGCCTTTATCATGAAAAGCAACTTCACAGCTGGCTCCAATGCCACGTAATGAAAGATCTGTACATCCAATAACCACCACTGTAGTTGTGTGTGCTGCTCATGACCACCTCCCCTGACCTGACACCTACAAAAAGGCTGGTGCCCAAACTAACAGCTTCTTTCACAGCACAGCCACCTAGATCAGTCTGGTTTGCATCTTTATGTATACTAGCACAAGTAGGCAGCATAATATCAGTGTACCCTGGGGCAAGCTAGGTAGTTCTCTTCCTCAAAGCTTGATCTAACACTGCACAGTTTTGCTGGAAAAATGTGTTCGCACTAGTAGGTGCTCTGTGCTTTTTGTTTCCTGCCAGCAGAATAACCATCTCCCCCACTGAAAGGACTCTGCCATTAGGCAACACGTGTAGATTTCTGCCCACTGTTGAGGTCCTTTCAGCTGTGATGTCTCCTGAGGGTGCACTCTACTCCCTTCCACCATAGCTGAGCAGTGGAGCCTACAGATCCAACACAAGCATGCAGAGACACGCGTGCTCCAGAGACTTTCCTGCAGCAGCTGCTATCTGCCTGCAGAAATACCCTGCCATAGACAAAGTTTGAGCATGTATATCACTTAAGAGTAGTATCCAAGTGATCCCCCATAATGCCTCAGCCAAGGATGAAGGGAGTGTAACCCGAGCAGGAACAGCAGTAAGCAGGGAAATGCGCCCCGAGATACTATTATCATGTAGACAGCTGGGACAACCTGGCTGTATAGGCAAACAAGGGATCCTTCCAAAATGCAAACTAACAGTTTGTCCAGATAGATAGCTACAGAAATTTAGTCACCTGCAAGGCCAGGGTGCAGGCAGGGGCAAAGCTGCAACTAGGGTGATAAAATGAAACATTAACCACGCTGGGCAGACACACAGACAGCTAAGCTCACAGCTGAGTTTGTAACCACACAAGAGTTGCACTGTACACAGGGCCTACACAGCCAAAAAGAGAGCTGATGAAACACAACGTCTGCACGAGTGGTAACCAGAGCGGTGTGTAGCTAGAATTCAGGGTCAAAACTAGGGCTGGGACATAACACTAGAGGAAAGGAAGCCTATCGGAACCCAGATTGCTTCTGAAAATAAATGTTCTGAACTGCACTTTGGCCATGACTAATCACACACTGTTTTGAGAGCACTTTCCACACAAGCATCTCAAAGAAAATCAGCTTCATCTTCTCCACTGTATAGAAAGGATAACTGGGGCCTAAGTCAGCCAGGCAATGCAACCTACATCACATAGGAAGTCAGGACCAGAGCCAGGATCTGGCCCAAGCAGCTTACTCCAAGCGCAGTGCCCTATTCCCTGGACCACAGCACAAAAACTTAATACAATACACAGAGTATACTCCCTCCCTTCACCTCCACAACAGGATTCCCTGCTGTGTGTGCCTATAGCGCCATGCCCAAACTTTTGGAAGTTAAGCCTTAACCTCAGAAAAAAATGAAACCAATACAAAATCGTCCTTCAGCCTTCCCATGGGCTGTTAAAGGGTTCTGCACCTTCTAAAATTTACCTTATTCAGTGAGCTGAAGCTCCACACTTTGGGGATGCGCTTCTAGCCCTCTGGTGCCATTTCAAATGTTATTAAGCCCCAGAATCTCTATAGAGCACTCCTTTGTTCCATAATTCTAGAAGGCAGGATGCAGAGACCTTTCCACAATTGTTCTGGAGTCCAGGAAGACACAAGGGTCACTAGACTCTGTCCGAACAATCTTGTGTTTGCGCCTTGGCTTGAGAACCAGGTTCACTGTCCTCTGTCCCCTCCCTCCCAATCCAAATCACTTACTCTGTTTTAGCTGGAGTTTAAAGCTTACCCGATGGAAGGGAAACTTTTACACATCCGCTGGGTAATGCTTCAGCTGGAGGCCCAGTCAGTCTCACGAACCCAGACCAGCACAAGACCTAATATTCTGCCTATTTCCACTTGGGCTAACCGTACCTTCCAGGGAGATAAACAGAAGTGAATGAATCACTACCATACTATAAAATATATAAAAACCAACCTGAATCTGAAGTGCTTCCTTTCCTGCTTATATCCTCTCCGGTGCTGCGATTTGAATACAGTGGCCGACCATGAATTTTTAAGTAGTCTTCTATAACCCCCTTCACTTTACTTCTTATTAAATAAAAAATTGTGAACTGTTTGACATATGGCTCTTGGGTCAGGGAAGTCTAACTTCTCAAGTTCGACGAGCAGAATGAAATATTGAAACTGGTAGACTTGCCTTGAAGTTGCCCAAAGGTTTTCCCCCAAAAAACTCTGATGCCTACCTCACTGAAAGAGTCGTTGACGTGAGGGAGGGAAGAGGAAAAGAATCAAATTTGTACCCTCTAGGTCATTTCTCTTAAAAAGTATAATTTGCATTAAAGCTCTGATTGGCCCATTTCTTTACGGCTAACACCTTGTCATTAACCTTGCAAATAAGATGAGCTTCCCGCCTACTTTTCCTTGCCCTCAATTTTTCTCCTTTTAATATTGTAATAATAAATAATATAATAATTTCTGGAAAACTGACGTCCAAAACCAATTCACCGATACCCAAGGAAAGGTCAACAGAACGGGGAATTATTTTAAAATTCAACCCGTACCTTCCACTTCATTTTTAAATTGCGATGGTCGCTTTTAGTGCTCGTTTCCCTCCCCCTACCCCTTAACACTGTTTCGTCCAAGAAAAGGCCCCTCTCCGAGCGCAGACGAGAAGCGTCACATTCCCAACAGCCGGCTCGCCGCACAGCTGCCAGACTCGTCCTTCTTTTAACTGCAGCAATTAAATATTTGACTCTCCCGGAAAGTAAGCTGAAAGCTCCCAAACAACAGAACTAAAACTCCCCTGAAACCTGGCGATCTGCTGCCCGAAGAGGGTCCCGAAAACCTTCCCCACTCCTTCGTTCTCTACGATCACAGCTTTCCTCCCCTTGTATTAATTAATTAATACATGTGATCACAGCTTAGCAATTCTCTCCCTGCCTTCTCCTCCCCCCTCCCCGCCCTCTCTCCTGGCAGGCCAGGAAAAGCTGGTTTGAGCTGAGGCTGGGACAAAAAAAAAAAAAAACCAAAAAAACCCAACCAACCACCCCAACCTCCCCCCACCCCCCCAAAAAAACCCCGTGTATTTTTAAGAAATGTTTGGTTTGAATTCACAGCCTTCAGACTCTCCTCTCCTCTCCTCTCCCACAGGCCAACAGACACACCTGGCTCCTCGCCTCCCCCCAGCAAAGACGAAGGGGCCCAGGAGGGGCGGTATTTCCTGGGGGCTCCTGGCCGAGGGGCTCAGGCCTCCGGGGCGCCCCCCATCCCCTCCCGGCCCGGGGTAGGGGCCGGGCGCCCTGCCCCCGCCTCGCCCCGAGCGCCGGGTAACGGCCCGCCGGGGCCTGCGCCCCCCCGCCCGGGCCCCCGGGGCCTCCCCGCCCCTAGTGCCGCTGGCCCATGCCCCGCTGCTGCCGGGCGGCGCCGCCCGGGGCTCGGGCTGACTAGGCCTCGCTCACTCTCTCCTCAGGACCCGGGCAGCCATGTTGGATCCGTCAGCTTCTCTCCCCGTCTGAAGCAGGAGGAACATCCGGGCACCCGGCCCCGCCCCCTGAGGGGCGCTCACATCCGGGCTCCCACCCCTGCCTTCACCGCCCTTGGGAAGCATGGGAGGCGGCGCCATCTTGGTCGAGGGCAGCCTGGCAGCTCCATCCGGGGTCTGCGGGGGCAGCTTCACTCCCGTTGGGAACCGTGGGGAGGTGGCCGCCATGTTGTGTGAGGGCAGACGGGCAGGCACCTTGCACCTGAAGGGAGGGGTGGAGGGCTCCCAGGCCAGCTGGGCAGGGGCACGGCTGACAGACATATGGCCTTGTGTTTAAGCAGAACATATGCTTGACACCAAGAAATGCCTCCAGGCCCCTGATAAGATAAGGCAGCTGCTGTTTCAAGACCTGGCCTTGCATGCAAAAGCTGGTCTAGCCACACGGGACCAGAGATCCCTCTGCAAAAAAAATCCTTTAAGGTCTTTAAGAGAAGGCTGGACAAGCATCTGGCTGGTATCATCTGACCCCAGCACTCTTTGCTGTCCAGGGCAGGGGGTCAGACTCGATGATCTGCTGAGGTCCCTTCTGACCCCAGCATCTATGAATCCCTGCCGGTTCATCTCCGCCTGGCACAGCTTCTGCTCTTCGGCCATTTACATCAATGTATTAGCCCTGGGATTTTTTCTGCTAGGGGCTATTGAGAGAGAGGAGCGAGCGCTGGTCTGCAGAGCAGGACACCTGGAGTCAGGGCTGAGCTCTGACGCGCACAAGCTACTGCATGGCTTTGTGCCTCAGTTTCCCCAGTTTCGATAGGGCATTGTTTACTTGGCTTGCAGCAAGGCCTGAGGGCTCTCATCAGGGGTCCGTTAGCAGGAAAGACAGCTCCTTTCTCACATGCAGGGCTCCACAACACCACTGAATATCCAAACTGCTGTCTCCTTGAAAGAAAGAGAGAGAGAGAAAGGGGAACACACAGCAACATATAGCCAGAGTTAAGACTTACCAGTAAAGCTGGAAAAAAGACAACTGCCAGCCAGCAGCCTAATGGGACAGGACTGTTTGAGCTCAGCAGCAGCTTGGCTCTGCCAAATTTAAGGGTCCTGCTCCCAAGGAAGCATGCTGGGAAAGCAGCTGGGAAGAGAAGGGTGGAGGGCTGCTTCTGTGTGTGATATAATGAATTGTAAAAGATGTGGGGGGGGGGATGCCTATCTGTAAGCCATTGGCATTTAAGAAACTAATTCTCTGCTCCACCTTCCACCTGTTTTGTCTTCTTAGACCAGTGGTTCTCAGTCTTTTCAGGCTCCATCCCCCTTGGAAAATGCTCTTAGCTTTCACTCCCGCTTTTCTTGACTACAAGAAACAAACCAACATAAAATAGAGCATTTTATATGTTGCAAAGACCTCAGTCCACCAGGTGTAAATGCTTTGACACTATAGATTACTATGGGACATACCTAGGTTTAGCTAATGAATCATGGGCATGTAACAGCCTGTAGGCTGGAACATGAGCCGTAGTGGGGGTGATTTGGAGAGAGACACCAGGAATCTCCGTGCGCTTGGGGAATTTTGTAATGGCTTCAGACACATGGTGCACCTCATGGCTGCAAGCAGCAGCATGGAGCATGTGGCTCTTCTAATAAAGATCCGAGTGCCTGCAGCCCAAATGGGCTCCCTTGGCTATCTGCACAGAGCTTTATGCAGGAAATATGGTGGCAGTAGATGAGAACAACAACGAGGAGTATGCGATTGAGAGCATCACCCACACAGCAGAAACCGCAGGAAGCAGAATGGGGCTCAGACCCCCTGCACATCTGGCTTTCCAGTCAAAAAACCTGGCAGCAGCATAGAAGCTGTGGAAGAAAAAGCTGACCTTGTACACACAGCTGAGCAGCCAAGGATGAGAAAATGGAGGCAAACCATTTCCATTACCTCACTGGGACAAGGGAAAGAGAAATGAGTACAACACAATACATTAGGGCAGCAGATGAAGGCTTTTGATAAGTACTGTAACCCCAGAAAAAAAAAAAAAAAAAAGCAGCTTTGGAAAAATACTGTTATTTTACCTGGAATCAGGAATTAATAACTGTTACAGAGCTGAAAACACTAGCATCCACATATAATTTTGGGAACTTAAGAGCCCCCCTAACAGAATTACTTGTTGAACATCTAATCCTAAACTAAGGGAGAGGTTGACCTGACTCTGGACTAATGCATTCAAATTTCACTGGCAGCTGAATTAGCTAAGGAAAGAAGCAAAACAGTTGTTGGTGCAGGACAAGTGCACAGGGTCCATTTGAAGGGACCCAGGAGGCAGAACAAGAATACAGTTGGCTTCAGGCAGGGGGATGGACTAGATGTGGGAGGTCCCTTCCAGCCCCACTGCTCTAAGGCTTCCTGTCTTTCAGGAATTTAATTTTATGGTTGCAGGAATTTGTAAAAAAAATGCTACTAGGTACAGGCAGGTGATAGGGTTTTTAGTGGAAGAAAACTAACCTGCTAGTAGAAATGAATCACTCCATCTTTGTATCAAAGTAGGGCTAAAAGGGATCTCCAGAAGTCAGATGTAGTCCCACCCCCTGCCAGAAGCAGGATTATCCCTATCCAAACCATCCTAAAGAAATCCGTGTCTAACCAATTACTAAAACTACACAGGTGCCCCTGTCATCCACAAGGCCTAACACCCTAACCTGCCACAGGTGGAGCAGGGCAACAGTGGTAGCTAATGTCCTGCTGCTGCAAAGATTGTTAACAAAGGGGTTAACAATCCCCCCCAAGATAGTTAGCAAAGGAGTTACCTCCCTTCCCTGTGGGGCCCAGCTCCAAACACCCCCCACCACATTGGGGAAATAGTGGAGGAGAAAAGCAAAAATATATGTAGATAAATATATGCATAGAATATACGTAAATAAAATTATAGGTAAAATATCACAAGACGAGAATGGTCCCCTGCCCAACATGAGAAGCAAGGATTCCTTGACAAAACCTGGGAGTGAGATCATCATTGAATGCTGCATCCAGGTCCAGGGCTGCAGGATACAAACAATTGGAGAGAGCCCAGAAATGAATGGTGTGTGGCATTTTAGGGATTCAGTAGACATCTTATGCCAGGTAGTGAAGCTGTGACACACTGTGCTGCATCTTAACCCACAAGCAGTGTAGCCATGTCCACATGGTGCGGTGGGAAGGTTAATTAGCACTGCAGGGAGAAAGAGCCAATTAATCAGCCAGTCCACAGTACTGTGCAGTGGTGACTGCTGCTTCTGGGTTAGGAGGCATCCCTACAGGAGCAGAGTGCCTTCCTTGCAAATACTGCTGCCACGTGCAGTGAGCTCACTGTGTAGACGTGGCTAGAGGGGATTAAACAAACTCAGGCCATGGACACTCCATGGCCAAGTAAAAGGGGGTGTCCACTGCACCATCTGCACCATATACTTTAGTAGTTCAGATCCTGGTAAAGAAGAGAGCCACAGTGCCATGGGGTTGGTCTTTCTTTACCATGAGCTAAGAGTATTACAGAATCATAGACAATGAGGGTTGAAGGGACCTCAGGAGGTCACATCTAGTCCAGTCCCCTGCTCAAAGCAGGACCAGCCCCCTCTACATCACCCCAGCCAAGACTTTGTCAAGCCAGGTTTTGAAAACCGCCAAGGATGGAGACTCTACCACCTCTCTAGGTAATGTTCCAGTGTTTTACTATCCTTCTAGTGAGAAAATTCTTCCTAATATCTAACCTAAACTTCCCCTTTTTTAAATTATTAAAATATATCTATATCTATATAAATCCTCTATCATAGACTTCCATTGCAACTTTTCTTTTCCAAACCACTTTAATAAACCCATGCACCCATTACAATATCCACACCTGCTCCCCTGTGCCCACACGCACCCACCCTCTGTCCTTCCCTAACCCAAACAGTCTCATAGTCCCAGCCCCAATTTGGGGTTTCCCTTCTCAGTTCATTCACAGTCCTTGTTGGTGTCCATGTCACTGTTGCTTCCGCTGCTGCTGATCCTGTTGTTGTCCTCCTCACTGTCTTCAGGTCCAGTTGTGTCATTGTCCCCTTTGTTTTCCTTGTCCACTTCCCTTCCCAGGGGAGCTTTGAACAGCCTATGCCACATGCCCCTTTTCCAGATGGAGTTGGCTGCATCCTGGTCCTAGCATCTGCCGCCACTGAGAACAGTCCAGCTCCATCCTCTTTCGAACTCCCCTTCAGGTAGTTGAAGGCTTCTATTAAGTCCCCTCTCAGTCTCCTCTTTTCTAGACTAAATAAGTCCACTTTCCTCAGTCTTTCCTCATAAGTCATATCCCCCAGCCCCATGTCCACATAGGTTATTGACTTGAGGCAGCAGATCCATGGGAAATCCCTTCCTTTTTATCTCCCTGGTAACTTGTCCAAGTGCCCAACTCTGCAGTCACAGAATCATGGAGTAGCAGGGCTGGAAGGGAGCTCCAGAGGTCACATCTAATCCAAACCCCTGCCTGAGGCAGGATCGTCCCTACCCAAACTGTTCCAGACACATCCACTGTCTAGGCTCTTAGCAAAACTACAGTCACCCCTGACACAACATAAGACCTCACACCCAAATCTGCCACAGGTAAAGCAGGGAGACCACGGCAGCCAATGTCCAGCTGCAGCAAAGGTTGTCAGTATATGCTCAAGAGATCCCCAGTAGAAGGCCATGGCCCCCACTACAGAGGAAGACAACAACCCCCCATTCATACCAATCTGTCTGTGGGGCAAAATTCCTTCCTGATGCCACATATGGCATTAAATACGGTAATTTAATAAAGCGAAGGCAGTGGGGTAGGGATGATTTTTTCCTGATTTGGAAGTCCCTGCAAGGAGAGCTTTTGGCCGTTGGAGGGCTCTGTAATCCAGAAGAGACAGGGAGAGAAAGAGCCTGGGGCTGCAGTGATGGATGGACAGGACCAGGCGCAGATTTTCATGGGGAAAAGGTTCGTTCTTTCTTTCTTTCTTTTGTATGGCTTTAGGAGCAAGAGCCATCATCACAGTTTTAATTCCAAATTCCCCAGCCAGGCCAATGCCCTGCTGGAAAGTGAGTGTAACTCCAGAACGTCGCCCTCAAATTTGTATCTGGGGCACGATGTTATGTACTCCATGGTTTGGTCCAGGTTTCCACAGTCACAACCAGGTGAGGTTTTTAGGTGCCACTTGTACATCATGATGATCTATTGAGGTCCCTTCTGACCCCAACATCTATGAATCTATGAATCAAGGGGCCACACTGGCCATGTCCAGTGTGTATCCTATTCAGGGTTGTCCACATGCTCCATGGAAGGTTGAAGCCCTGTTGTTGGGTCAGAAACAAGGTGTTTATTCGGGAAAGTGTTTTCTGCCCAAGCTTTCCTCCAAGATTCTCCAGTGTTGTGATATAAGAGGTGCTCTGTTTGTGTCCAAAAAGGTTTTCATGAAAGGATTTCAGGGAGAGGATTTAGCTGTTAGAATGACCCATCTGTCCCTTGAGATCTCCAAATCAGGGCTAGGCATCACTGGGCTAAGGGGCTGCAACTCACATGGGAGTCCCAAGTCCAAGGTAGGGGCCATGGGGCGGGAGTCTCTGGCCTGAGTTTGCAGGTGGTCCTGCCTGGCACAAGTCCCTTTCTGAGGCTGGGATTGCAGTCAGGAAGAGGCAGAGCTGCCAGGGACTTGTCCATACACTGGCTCACCCAGGAACTTCTGTGAGCTGGGAGTGTTACTGAGCCTCCGTGGTGTCTGAGAGTCCCAAGGAACGTGTTCATTCCTGTCTCTGTCCTCCCAAAAGCAAACCCCAGGTGACAGGTTTGTTTGGAGGGGAGAATGCCGAGTAGGGTGACCACTCACCTCTAATTGGGCAGGATGGTCCTGGAATAGGAACAAGTCACGGTCCCATGTTGCATGACTCTGGAACAGCATTTGTCCTGGATCTGCAGTATCCTGCAGGGATTGAAAGATGCCAGGTTTCCTCTTGCAGGTGGGCAGTGTTTCAGCCTACAAGGGGCTGCAGGGAGCAGGACACAGGGGGTGCAATGTGTACGTGTGCACCTGCACACATGCACGTGGCCAGGAGTACAGCTGGGCAGTATGAAGAGCAGCTCCCTGCAGGTAATGGGGCAGGCGGGCAGATTGAGGCCCCCACAGTGAGGGAGGGAGTGGGGCAGGAGCTGGGCCGGAGGGTGCTGCCCAGGCAGGGTGGTGCATGGGACCCAGGCCGGGGCAGGGAGCAGAATGGAGCTACAGGCAACTCGTCCAGGGGGCAAGGGGTGCTTCCTCACCATTGCTGCACCCCCTGAGGGGGGCACATGCCCCCCCCCCCCCAATTTGTGCACAGGGCAGGGGTGGATACAGGCTGCCCGCTGCAGGCTCAGGGCTCCCACCCTGATGCCTTTGCCCTGGGAGCCCCCATGCCGCCACACCAGCACACCCCCTGCCCACCCAGCAACAACAGGGGGCACAACTCCACACTACCGCCCCTGCTGTTGCCAGGTAGACTGGGGATGCACAGCTGGTGTGGGGCTCCCTGGGGAAGGGCAGCGGGGTGGGGAGCCCTGAGCCCACAGCGGGCAGCCCGCATCTCCCCCCACTTGGCTTGGCTCCAGCCGTGCCACCAGCAGTGGGGGAGGCAGGTATGTGTCCTGCTTTTACATTTTAAAAAGGTGATCACCCTAGCACTGATGCCCAGACGTGTAGGATACAAAGTGGTAGAGGGCAGTGTCCAGGGACCCGGGGGTCTGGGGCAGGAACAACTAAGCCCACTCCTGGAGCAGCCCAGGTCAGGTCAGGAGAGCCCTCCGGCATGGCCAGGCCTGCCCCACACGCTCGCACGCTGGTCTGTAGGTTGGTGCTGCCCCAGCAGAGAGTGGAGCATCCGTCAGCTCCTCCCTGTGTGTCCTGGGAGGCCGGCAGTGCTGTCACCCCAGTACAGACAGTTGCTGGGGACCGAGAGACACCATGACGCGCCTGTCACCTCATGCTCCTCTGGCTTGCACCCTCCTGTCCCACCAGGCTTCACCGGCCAGGATGTCCTACACCTCCTAGCTTGAGCTAGTGGCACTCTCAGAGCACAGGGCCTGGCTGCTCCCCACACCCTTGTTAGGACCATAAAAATTCAAAACCAGGGCATCTGGCCAGCAAGGCAGAGGTCCAAGGAGCACATACATGAGTGATGTTGCTGAGAGAAATCTCACAGGAAGTAGGAGGGGGTTTATACTCCCTGTCAGGGGCTTGAGGTGCCTATACGTTCCCTTGGTCACTTGACTCCTTCTTAACATCCTCATAGGAGGGACCAGACTGGGCTGGGGCTGCTGTCTGACCAGCTGTGCAGTGGTGCTAAGGACCCAGGTTGCGTCTGCTGGCCTGGCTGCCTCAGGTTGAATCCCTGTGGTCCTAGCAGCCCCCAGTGGAGAGGGTGGGTGTGCCACTGGGTGTGCCTCCTTTACGGGAAGAAAGTGCTCCAGGGTCCGGTACTGGTGGAAACACAGGAGGAATAGAAGGGACGCCCCCCCATTGCAGACCCCCAAGGACAGTCATGATCTCAATCTCACCAGGCCACAGGAGCAAAGCAGGACCCAGTGAAGCAACCAGGCCAACCGCTTCCCAGGGAGGCCTCACTGCACCCCAAGCCCAGGCAGTGCTGGTGGTCCTGGAGCTGTAAAGGCCAATGTGAGGAGCCTGAAGCAGTCACAGGCTGGGATTCCTCTCCTCTTCCTTTCTCCACTCTCTTTTCTCTGCATCAAGGGCAAGACACATTCCTTGACACAGGGTGCCTCTTGGTTTCATAGATTCATGGACATTACGGCTGGAAGGCACCTTGGAAGATCATTGAGTCCAGCCCCCTGCCCCAGGGGCAGGAAGTCAGCAGGGGTCACAGGATCCCAGCAAGATAAATGTCCAATTGACTCTTAAAGGAGTCCAGAGTAGGTGCTTGCACGACCTCTGGCAGCAGTCTGTTCCAAGCCTTGGGGCCTCGGACAGGAAAGAAGTTCTTCCTTATGTCCAGCCTGAAACAGTCTTGTAGGAGTTTGTGACCATTTGACCTTGTCATTCCATGGGGCGCTCTGGTGAACAGACTTTCCATCAGATCCTGGTGAGCACCCCTTATATACTTATAGGCAGCTACCAAGTCCCCCCTGAGCTTGCTCTTTTCCAGGCTGAAGAGTCCCATGGCTCTCAGCCTCTCATTATAACACCTGTTTTCCTGCCCTCTGATCATGCACGTGGCTCTCCTCTGGACTCTCTCAAGCTTTTCCACATACTTTTTAAATTGTGGAGCCCAGAACTGGACGCAGTACTCCAGCTGCGGCCTCACCAAGGCCGAGTACAGCAGGAGGATGACATCCTGAGATTTGCTAGAGAAGCATCTATGGATGCAAGCCAGAATTTTGCTCACTTTGCTGGCTGCAACATCACATTGGTGGCTTGTATTCATCTTGTGGTCAATCATGACCCCCAAATCCCTTTTGACCATGGTGCTAGCAAGCATAGCACTGCCAAGCCTATAAGCATGCTGCGGGTTTTCCTTCCCAAGGTGGAGTACCTTGCATTTTTCAGCGTTGAAGGCCATCAGGTTTTTGTCCACCAATTTTCCGAGCCTGCCAAGGTCAGCCTGGATCACCATCCTGTCCTTGGGTGTGGATGTTTTACCCCAAAGTTTGGTGTCATCAGCGAACTTGGGCAGTCCACTTCTGATACCAATGTCCACATCATTAATGAAGATGTTGAAAAGAATAGGCTCAAGGACAGAGCCTTGGGGGGACCCCACTGGTCACAGGGCACCATGATGATTGACTTCATCAGCTACCACCCTCTGGGTCAAACCACGGAGCCAATTCCACAGCCCACAGACTGTGATGTAGACGAGGCCGCAGTTGGCCAGTTTTTCTATGAGATGGTCATGGGATACCAGATCAAAAGCTTTTTTAAAATCAAGATATATGACGTCAATCTCTTCTCCCTTGTCCAGGTGATAGGTCACGCAGGTTCCTATCCTGTGTACAGGACCTCCACCTGACACAGGAAGTACACGGTCCCCCTAGGGGGATGCCTTACTGGATCTGGTATTGGCAACGGGGGATGATATGGTAGGGGACCTACAGATCGGTGGCCATTTGGGGGACAGTGATCACCTAATAATAGAATTCATCATAAGACGTCGAGTGGGTAAGGTAACTAGTAGGGTGAAAGTGCTAGACTTTAGGAAAGCTGATTTCAATGAACGATTTCAATGATTTTCCTTGATTAGTCAAGGACGCACTGCAGAGTAGGAGTTTTGAAAAGATGGGAGCCCAAGAAAGGTGGCTGTGCCTTAAGGAAATGATCCTTCGGGCACAAAGCAAGACGATCCCGATGCGAGGAAAAAGAGGGAAAGGGGCCAGGAGGATTCCTTGGCTGACCAGAGAAATCCAGGGCAGTCTACGGGCCAAAAAGGGGGGCATATAAAAAGTGGAAACAGGGAGAGATTACTAAAGAGGAGTATACCTCCTCTGCTCGTGCTTGTAGGGAGGCAGTTAGATGGGCCAAAGCTACCATGGAGCTGAGGATGGCATCCCAAGTAAAGGATAACAAAAAATTGTTTTTTAGATATATAGGGAGTAAAAGGAAGGCCCAGGGAGGAATAGGACCCCTGCTAAACGGGCAGAAACAATTGGTGACGGACAGGGGGGACAAGGCTGAACTCCTCAACGAGTTCTTTGCCTCAGTGTTCCTAAGCGAGGGGCACGACAAGTCTCTCACTGGGGTTGTAGAGAGGCAGCAGCAAGACGCCAGACTGCCATGCGTAGACCCTGAGATGGTTCAGAGTCACTTGGAGGAACTGGATGCGTTCAAGTCGGCAGGCCCGGATGAGCTCCATCCGAGGGTACTGAAGGCACTGGCTGACGTCATTGCACAGCCACTGGCGGAAATATTCGAACACTCGTGGCGCACGGGCCAGGTCCCGGAGGACTGGAAAAGGGCCAATGTGGTCCCCATTTTCAAGATGGGGAGGAAGGAGGACCCGGGCAACTATAGGCCAGTCAGTCTCACCTCCATCCTCGGCAAAATCTTTGAAAAAATTATCAAGGCTCACATTTGCGAGAGCCCGGCAGGACAAATCATGCTGAAGGGAAACCAGCACAGGTTCATAGCAGGCAGATCGTGCCTGACTAATCTAGTCTCTTTTTATGACCAGGTTATGAAACGCCTGGACACAGGAGTAGGGGTTGACGTGGTTTACTTAGACTTCAGGAAGGCCTTCGATACAGTATCCCACCCCATACTGGTGAACAAGTTAAGAGGCTGTGACTTGGATGACTACACAGTCCGGTGGGTGGCAAATTGGCTAGAGGGTCGCACTCAGAGAGTCGTAGTGGATGGGTCGGTATTGACCTGGAAGGGTATGGGCAGTGGGGTCCCACAGGGCTTGGTCCTTGGACCGATACTCTTCAATGTCTTCATCAGCGACTTGGACGAGGGAGCGAAGTGTACTCTGTCCAAGTTTGCAGATGACACAAAACTGTGGGGAGAAGTGGACACGCCGGAGGGCAGGGAACAGCTGCAAGCAGACCTGGACAGGTTGGACATATGGGCAGAAAACAACAGAATGCAGTTCAACAAGGAGAAATGCAAAGTGCTGCACCTAGGGAGGAAAAATGTCCAGCACACCTACAGCCTAGGGAATGACCTGCTGGGTGGCACGGAAGAGGAAAGGGATCTGGAGTCCTAGTGGACTCCAAGATGAACATGAGTCGGCAGTGTGACGAAGCCATCAGAAAAGCTAATGGCACTTTATCGTGCATCAGCAGATGCATGATGAATAGATCCAAAGAGGTGATTCTTCCCCTCTATCGGGCGCTGGTCAGACCACAGCTGAAGTACTGCGTGCAATTCTGGACACCACACTTCAAGAGGGATGCAGATAACCTGGAGAGAGTCCAGAGAAGGGCCACTCGTATGGTTAAGGGCTTGCAGGCCAAGCCCTACGAGGAGAGACTAGAGAACCTGGACCTTTTCAGCCTCCGCAAGAGAAGGTTGAGAGGCGACCTTGTGGCCGCCTATAAGTTCATCATGGGGGTGCAGAAGGGAGTTGGTGAGGTTTTATTCACCAAGGCGCCCCCGGGGGTTACAAGAAATAATGGCCACAAGCTAGCAGAGAGCAGATTTAGATTGGACATTAGGAAGAACTTCTTCACAGTTCGAGTGGCCAAGGTCTGGAACGGGCTCCCAAGGGAGGTGGTGCTCTCCCCTACTCTGGGGGTCTTCAAGAGGAGGCTAGGTAGGCATCTAGCTGGGGTCATCTAGACCCAGCACTCTTTCCTACCTATGCAGGGGGTCGGACTCGATGATCTATTGAGGTCCCTTCCGACCCTAACATCTATGAATCTATACAAGGAAATGAGATTGGTCAGGCAAGACCTACCCGCAACAAACCCGTGCTGGCTATCCCTCAGGATGTTGCCTTCAGCCAGTTTGTCAAGAACGGTCTTGTAACAGGTATCCGCTCTGGGCCGACCTAAACGTGGCCCACACACCTTTTCCTGGGGCAACCGCCCGCCTACTCTCCTGCCATGCCTTGTTGTTAATTGATTAAGTGGTGTTAATTAGTGGGAGGCTGCCCTCATACTGCCCCGCTGCCAGGGGGCGCTATCTGCAGATCCGTTTCCTCCCCTACACCGCAGTCCACACCTCGCCGACAGAATGGACGTTGTGTCCCAGCCTTATTACAATCTGGCCCTTTTTGTCCTCTCTGGGCCTTCCTTTCTTTGACATGCGCCCTCTCCGGCGCTAGGGCTCTCCTTGGCCCTAACTCACTATGTGCCCTCTTCCCTGGGACTCCCCAATTGAGCTGTCCCTCCTCTGGGGCCTCCTCAGTAATGCTGCCCCTTCTCTGGGGCCTCCGTGCCTGCACTGGGGCTTCTCAATAATGCCGCCCCTTCTCCGGGGCGTCACCGTGCCCGCACTGGGGCTTCTCAATAGTGCTGCCCCCTCTCCGGGGTTCTCAGTGTGCCTGCACTGGGGCTTCTCAGTAGTGCCCCCTCTCCAGGGCCTTTTCAATAAAGGCTGCCCTCTCTCTGGGCTCACCACGCCCACACTGGGGCTTCTCAGTAGTGCTGCCCCCTTTCTGGGGCTCCTCAGTAATGTTGTGCCCTCTCTGGACTCACCACGCCCGCACTGGGGTCATCTCAATAATGCTGCCCTCTCTCTGGGGCCGTCTCAGTAAAGGCTGCCCTCTCCCTGGGCTCACCATGCCCGCACTGGGGCTTCTCCATAGTGCCCCCCTCTCCAGGGCTCCTCAGTAGTGCTGCCTTCTCTCCGGGGCCTCACCACACCCGCACTGGGGCTTCTCAGTAATGCTGCCCCCTGTCTGGGGCTCCTCAGTAATGTTGCGCCCTCTCTGGGCTCACCACGCCCGCACTGGGGCTTCTCAGTAGTGCCCCCTCTCCGGGGCCTTCTCAATAATTCTGCCCTCTCTCTGGGGCTGTCTCAATAAAGGCTGCCCTCTCTCTGGGCTCACCACAATGCTGCCCCCTTCTCCAGGGCTCACCGTGCCCACACTGGGGCTTCTCCACAATGCTGCCCCTTTCTCTGGGGCTGGGGTCTGTGCACCCCAAATGCTGTGCCCCCACTGGCACTGGGTCCCCACACTTCTCTGTGGGTCCCCTATGAGGCCTCCTCCAACCCGTAATAGCCTCACCCAAACCACCGGTTACAAACAACAACGCAAACACAAGCCCTCCGGCTATAACTTAAACAGAAGCTGCCCGGCCATAACAACGCTCAAGCCTACCAGGAAATACTCCATCCTTTCCCTGAGAGAGCTCCTTCCTCTATGGCTGCTAGTAAGGAACCACCTCTGGCCTCATCTCCTAGGTTTATAAAGGAGCCTGGTCCGGCCCCTTTCAATCAGCTGACCGCTGGCAGGTGTGACCTCTTGCTCCCTCCAGTTGCCCTGGCAACCCACAGCTGGGCTCCTTCCTCCCTGCTAGGGCTCCTTCCCCAGCAGTTTTTCCCTTCGTAGGAGCAGGGCACCTCACTGCTCTGTGACAGGTCTCTTTGATGATTTTTCCCAAGATCTTCCCTGGGATAGAGGTCAGGCTGATGGGCCTGTAGTTCCCTGGATCTACTTTCCTCCCTTTCTTGAAGATAGGCACCATATTGGCCTTCTTCCAATCTTTGGGCACTTCGCCTGAGCGCCAGGAGTTCTCGAAGATCCATGCTAGTAGCAGAGCTATGCTTGAGGTTGTACAATCCTTGAGCCACAGATCCATCCACAGAAGTTGCAGGTCTTTCCACAGGGGAAAGCAGGCTGGAGCCTGGGATTCATCTCCTCCTCCTTCATCTTCTCTGCCTTGCGGGCAAGACACTTTACGGCCCACAGAAAGACCTGTAACTTCTGTGGATGGATCTGTGGCTCAAGGTTTGGACTCTTAAGTCATCTCAAGATTCATCAATGAGCCATGGTAGAGATCATCCTCGAATCAAGGGATTTCTGACATCCATGCATACAGACATTCAATACAAAACACCCCTCTCCTCTTGATAACATAGTCCTGTGAGAATTTGGGCCAGACGGTGACCCATCTCATGCCGTCCACTTCAGGCTTAAACAGACATTTCACTGGCAGCAGCAGTAGGCTCCTTCAGCTCTTCTAGAGGAGCTCCAGCAACCAGAAGTGTTGGCAGGTCTAAAATAGCAGCTGATGGACTTTGCAGAATCTGCGTCCATCAGCAGCGCAACACCTTTGGTTGCAGAGCAGAAGCCCTGCAGCCTGGGTCAGCTCTGTAAGGTTCAGTCATGCTTCTCCCCTACAGCCCTTGCAACTGGGTCAGTCACACTCAACAAGTAATCGAGGCCAGCTGACCCCCAGCCCCTTCCCTTTGGTTGGTTCTGGGGCTGCTTTTAAGGCTACTCCTCCAGCACTTAAGCCCTGCTGAGCAACTTACTGGTTTCCAGTTTGGCTTTCAGCAACATCTCTGGCTTTCCTGGTTTCTGCCCCTACTTTTGGCTTGGTTTCTGGATTTCAGCTTTCGATTTCCCTGAAGATCTGTTTCTTGGCTCCTGACCCTGGTTTAGCTCTGTTTCTGGGCCTCACCTTGTGGATTGTTCCTGGCATTTGGTAACTAGACTTCTGATTCCCAGATCCTGACCTTGGCTTGATACTTGGTTCCTGATCTGTGGCTTCTGACCCCTACCATTGCAATCCCCAGTGCCACTTCTAGCTCTGCCCACTAGGCTGGCTGGCCTGGTAGACAGTGATACTGTTGTTGCAGAGGTCCCACTGTCTGAGACTTGGCCTTGCATCCAGTCAGTGTGCCTGCTTAGTGTCTGGAATCTGGATCTTATATGATACTTGCCCTGTAGCTCCACAGACAGATGTAGGCACCCACTGTGGCTCAGTCACATAGTTTCAGATGTCACCTTCATCTGGTTCAAAGGCTCTTACAGGTAAAACATCTTGTTTCTTGGAGAACTGGATTTCTTGCCTTGTTTTGTATTCAGCTACCATTTCTAGGTGGATCTAATCTAAGCAAGTTTTCAGCTGGTGGTTTATTAGTAGTTCTTCAGTACTGTGATCTGTAGCACTGCATGTGCTCTTGTAGAAAGAAATTAGCAAATTTTGATTCTAATCACCATCAGTGATTCACTTCAATGCATCTTTAGTAGTTTGGACCATCTGCTCAGCTTGCCTATTTGATGACAGGTGAAATGATGTGAATGTGGTGTGATGGATGAGATCCCTCTCCAAAAACATAAATTCTTCAGAGGTGGATTGCACAGCATTGTTGGATGCAAGTGGTATCTGAAAAACCATGAGTTCCAAACAGCTGCCATAAAACTCGTATTATGGTGTGTAAAGTCATTCATTCAATGGAAACAACTTCCAACCTCTTTGAGAAAGAATCAGCGACAATAAATATCTGGCCTTGGAAAGGGTCAGCAAAATCTCTGTACAGGTGAGACTATGGTGTCCTGGCCACTTCCCTTGGACGGGACTGGGCCTTAGCTGGTGCATGGTGTGTACTCGGCATGGCTCACACCTCTTTAATATTTGCTTGATGTCATCATCTAGTTTTGGCCACCATATGTAACTTCTGGCAAGTGCTTTCATGCGAAGAATTCCTGAATCTCCCACCTGGAGAGCATCAGGAATGCATGTTCCTCCTGTATTGGGAATGACCACTCAGTTACCCCATAGGAGGCATCCCTTAAGGGTGAAAAGTTCATGTTGATGTGTAACAAATAGCTTAAATTCATCTGCAACCTTTGCCAAAGGCCACCCGCTCCATACCTAGTTTAGCACCTGGTATAACACTGGATCCTTAGAAGTCATATGAGCAATGTCATCTGCCTGGAGATGAGGATTGGAAGAGGGATTCTAGCATCAGCACTTCAGAGAGCAGAGGAACAACAAATTCAAGGAAAGATAATGCTAAACACCTAATTGCATCTGCATTGACTATCAATGTCGCAGGGGTGTCGAAATTCAGCCATATACATTTAAAAGTAAGGATCAACAAAGCATACATGGCAAAATGACCTAGGATGTTGGTCCATTCTTGGTGAATAACCCTAGCAATGGTTTATGATCTGTCACAATTGTGAATTTGCAGCCATATACGTGGTCATGGAATTTCTTAACCCCAGTGACAACTGCTTCCCTATCAACTTGGATGTAATTCCTCTCAGTCTTATTCATAGTTTGTGAATAGTAAGCAGTGGGAGCTCTGTGTCCATCATTCGGCAAGTGATGGAGGACAACCTCCACTGCATACAGTGAAGCATCGCAAGTAAGCAGACCTGGCTTCTCCAGGTCAT
The DNA here is from genome assembly GCF_030867095.1 of Alligator mississippiensis. NCBI lineage: Eukaryota > Metazoa > Chordata > Crocodylia > Alligatoridae > Alligator > Alligator mississippiensis. Next base: position 20,545,737 of record NC_081838.1, on the reverse strand, counting down.
AATGGACTAGCACGCTATCAGACTATAACAGTCGCTTCACATAATTGAAAACCTTGTTATGCAGTTTAGTTCTTTTCTATGTGGCATCCGTATCCAATAGACAAGGCAAAGGTTTGGTGAGTGTAGCCTTGTCTTTTAGGAAAGAATGGTAGGAATTAAGCAGACCCAGGAATGTTTGCAGTTCCTGCTTATTCTTTGGTGCTGGGACTTTTACATTTGTTGGATGAATTCTGGTGGCATCTACTCAGAACCCCAACAACTCCACTTTGGTTACACCAAAAGCACATTTCTCTTTTTTGAGTTTCAGGCCAGCATTGGAGATGTGGCATAATACTTTTCTCAGTCAGATATCTAATGCTGGCACAGACCCAATTCCAGTGATGACCTCAGCAAAATATGGCATGATTCCCTTAAGACCAGCAAGTAAGTCTTCCATAACCTTTTGGAAAAATCTGGAGGCAATGCTTACTCCAAATTGTAGACCCTTGGCTTGGAAGTCTCCCTTATGGGTGATGATTATCTATGGGCTTGATCATCCACAGAGAATTGTTACAGAATCATAGAAAATGAGGGTTGGAAGGGACCTCAGGAGGTCACATCTAGTCCAACCCCTTGCTCAAAGCAGGACCAGCCCCAACTTTATCATCCCAGCCAAATATGCTTGGGCCAAGTCTAAATTAGCAAAAACCTTCCCTCTAGCAAGAGTGGCAAGAGGCTGATTTACTGCTGGAATCTGGCATGGGTGTTTCTACAGTGCCTTATTAATGGTACACTTGCAGTCAGCACATAATCAAATACCACCATTTGGCTTTATGATGGGAGTGGCTCATGTTGGATTTCAATTTGCTCATTCCACACATTGATCAATCTCCATCAATATCAACACACCAATAGGCTAGGGGAGGATCTTCACAGCAGTACAGTGTCAGGAAGGGATCTCAGAGTCAGAGTTGACTCCAAGATGAATATGAGCCATCAGTGTGATGAAGTAATCCGTAAAGCTAACCACACTCTATCATGCATTAGCAGGTGCATCATGAACAGGCCCAGGGAGGTAATACTTCCTCTCAATGCAGCATTGGTCAGGCTGCAGCTGGAGTACTGTGTCCAGTTCTGGGCACCGCACTTCAGGAGGGAAGTGGACAACCTCAAGAGGGTGCAGAGAAGGGCCATGCAGGTAAGGCCCTATGAGGAGAGACTGAGGAACCTGGATCTCTTCAGCCTCCACAAGAGAAGGCTGAGAGGGGATCTTATGGCCATTTACAGTTTCATCACAGGGGACAGCAAGATATAGGAGATGCTCTGTTTACTAGGGCACCCCTAGCAATAACCAAGCCACAAACCAAGCCACAAACTGCCAGAGAGCAGATTTAGGTTGGACATCAGGAACAACTTCTTTACAGTAAGGGTTGCCAGAATCTGGAATGGGCTTCCAAGGGAGGTGGTGCTCTCCCCTATGTTGCAGAGCACTTAGGTGCCCTGCTCCTAAGAAGGAAAACTGCTAGGGAAAGAGCCCTAGCAGTGAATGAGGAGCCCCGCTGTTGGTTGCCAGGGCAACTGGAGGGAGCAAGAGATCGAAGGGGCTGGCGGTCAGCTGATTGAAAGGGGCAGGGCCGGGCTCCCTTATAAACCCTAGGAGCTGAGGCCAGAGGAGTTCTCTGCCAGCAGCCCAGGAGGAAGGAGCTCTCTACTGTGGAAGAGAAGAGAAGCCTGATGAGGGAGCAACGTCTGGCATTGCTGCAGGATGAAGAAACCCGGGTAGGCTTAAGCATGATTATAGCCGGGCGGCTTCAGTTTATGTTATAGCCTAGGGGCTTGAGTTTGTGTTGCTGTTTATCACCGGTTGTTTGGGGGAGGCTATTAGGGGTTGGAGGAGGCCTTGTAGGGGACTCACACTAGTGTGGGGACCCAAGCACCACTGAGGGCACAGCATTCGGGGTGCACAGACCCCAGCCCCAGAGAGGGGCAGTTGAGAAGCCCCAGTGCGAGCGCGGTGAGCCCCAGAGAAGGGGCAGCATTACTGAGGAGCCCCAGGAGAGGGGGCATTGCTGAGAAGCCCCAGTGTGGGCACGGTGAGCCCCAGAGAGGGGGCAGCCTTACTCAGGAGGCCCCCGAGCGAGGGCGGCATTGTAGAAGAGCCCCGAGAGAAAGCGGCTTTACTGAGAAGGCCCCAGAGGAGGGCGGCTTTACTGAGAAGGCCCTGAGCGAGGGCGGCATTACTGAGAAGGCCCTAGAGGAGTGGGGCAGTGAAGAGCCCCAGGACAAGGGGGCCGCGCTTGAGAAGCCCCAGGAAAGGGGGCAGCATTGTGGAGAAGCGCCAGAGAGGAGGCGCAGAGAGAGATAGGGCCGTGGAGAGCGTACGTGCCAGAGAGAAGACGCAGAGAGAGATAGGGCTGTGGAGAGCCCAAGTGTCAGAGAGAGGGTACAGACCCAGACTGGACAACGTTGATCCCATCGGTGAGACGTAGACTGCAGTGTAGGGGAGAAAGTGGAGCTGCAGATAGTGCCCCTGGTATCGGGGCAGTACAATAGGCAGCCTCCTGCTCGCAAGAACATCATCATAATTTCCATCAAGACGTGGCAGGTGAGTATAGGGCAGGACATAAGAACCCTAAAGAAGGATCCAAGGGCGCCCCACGCAAGGTGCGGAGTACTAGGAAGATGGTGCTGGGAAGGGCGACCTGTTACACCCTACCTTGGGCCTCTTTAAGAGGAGACAGGACAAGATGTCCTAAGGGATTTCAGTGAACAGCTTGATGTCTATAAGGCCAGTATGAGTTGTTGCATTGGATCTAACTGTGTCTCCAATTTGAATGAAGCCTCATCAAGTTGCCTTCACCCTTCATCCAGAAATAGTTTCATAGTTGCACAGTTGTTAGGGTCGGAAGGGACATCAATAGATCATCGAGTCCGACCCCCTGCCCTGGGCAGGAAAGAGCGCTGGGGGCATATTGGCCTTATAGGCATCAAACTGTTCACCAAAAACCTCACTGAAATCCCTTAGGACATCTTGCAAGGTTTCCATCATGGGGCTGTGCACTTCTGTTAATTTGATACCCAGTGGCTCAAACCATTCTCCTAACAAGCTTGCTCTTCAATCCTTGGCAATTATTGGGCAGAGGACCCCTCGGTCCTGCTCATAGCGGACATTGACATAACATGCACCCTTCAAACCTACTGTTTGTTATAATCTACAAGCATGGCTGTGCATGGCACAATAGGCTAACAATTCCTAGGCCACAGTGAATTGTACGTCTCTTCTGAAATTAAGGTAAACTCAGGTCCTGAATCAACCTCCATAGCTTAAGGAGCACCTTGGAGAGTAACTGTTGGGAAGGTGCTCTTTTTTGGGGTAGGCGTTTCCACATTACTAACAAATGTGGTAATGTAGGCATCAGGGGACAACTCACATGCTGAAATTTCATTTGAATCAGCAACAGTATTAATGGTAACTGGAGACACAGTCCCCTTGGGTGTCTTCTTCCCAAATGTCTTGGACTTCGGACAACACACGCATTCAATGTGACCCTTGAGCTGGCAATAGCAGCAGTCAGCGTCATGGATATGGAATGTATTGTGTCTGATTTCCCCCAAAGCTATAGCAGCTTCTTTGGGAAGAAGAAATTGTATTCCTGTGTGTGTGTGGTGGCTTCCTTGGAGATTTCTCCCTTAAATGCAGTTGGTATGCCGTGGGTGGGTTTTGCTGATGATGCACAGATATCCCTTGAGTGGAGTGAAGCAGCTTCATAAGCCAGGGCTTCTTCTAATGCATTGAAAGAAGTCTGCATTGTGTAGGGCTTCCTCTCAAACCCCACACAGAAGACCATCCCTAAGAAGAGACTGAAATTACAGTTCTCAGACAATTGATGCAAGTCTGGTATGTATGCAGCAATATCTGGCACCTGATTTTGTTGATTTAAATTGGTGAATGGTTTTGGACAGGGTTGGTGCAAACTGGGTTTTTTCATGGTATGACTTGTTTTAGGGTTTGATTAAGAGTAAAAGGAGCAAATAATCTCAAACATCTTTGAGCCAATGAGGCTCAATAGCACTGCACATTTCTGGTTATCATCAGAAATATTATTAGAACCATAGAAAATTTGGACTGGAAGGGACCTCAGGAGGACATCTAATCCAATGCCCTGCTCAAAGCGGGACCGGCCCCAACTAGATCATCCCAGCCAAAGCTTTGTCCAACTAGGTCTTAAAAACCACAAAGGATGGACTCTGGGTAACCTGTTCCAGTATTTTAATACCCTCCTAGTGAGAAAATTCTTCCTAATAATCTAACCTAAACTTCCCTGGCTGCAACTGGAGACCATTGCTTCTTGTTCTGTCATCAGTCACCTCTGTGAATAGTCCAGCTCCATCCTCTTTCAAACCCCCCTTCAGGTAGTTGAAGGCTGCTATTAAATCTACCCTCGGTCTTCTCTACTCCAGACTAAAAAACCTAGTTCCCTCAGCCTCTGGTCGTAAGTCATGTTCCCCAGGCCCTGAACCATTTTTGTTGCTCCTCTCTGGACTTTCTTCAATTTGTCCACATCCTCCTCTGAACAAAACTGAACACAGGACTCCAGATGTGGCCTCACCAGTGCTGAATAGAGGGGAAGAATCATTTCCCTTGACCTGCTGGCAACGCTCCTACCAACGCAGCCCAGGATGCCTTTAGCCTTCTTGGCAACAAGGGCACACTGCTGGCTCAAATCCAGCTTATTGTCCAATGTAACCCCAGGTCCTTTTCTGCAGAGCTTCTGCCCAGCCAGTCAGCCCCCAGTCTATAGTGGTGCATGGGCTTGTTCCGTCGTAAGTGCAGGTCTTTGCACTTGTCCTTGTTGAACCTCATGAGATTCCCTTTGGCCCAATTTTCCAATTTGTCTAGGTGACTCTGAATCCTACCTCTACCCTCCAGCCTATCTGCTACTCCCACAAGCTTAGTGTCACCTGCAAACTTACTGAGTGTATGCTCTATGCCATCTTCCAGGTTATTGATGAAGATCTTGAACAAAACTGGCCCCAGGACCACCCCCTGGGGCACTCCACTTGATACTATCTGCCAACTGGACACTGAGCCATTGACTACTACCCTTTGAGCCCAATGCTTCAGCCAATTTTCTATCCACTTTACAGTCCATTCAGCCAGCCCGTACTTTTTTCATTTGCCTGCAAGAGAATGTTGTGAGTGAGAGAGACCATATCAAAAGCCTTGCTAAAATCAAGGTACACCACATCCACTGGTCTCCCTGCATCCACAGAGCCATTCCTCTCATCACAGAAGGCAATCAGGTTGATCAGGCATGACTTGCCCTTGGTGAATCCATGCTGACTGTTCCTAATCACCTTCTTCTCCTCCAAGTGCTACAAGATGGATTCCTTGAAGATCTGCTCCATGATTTTTCCACAGACTGAGGTCAATGAAAAAAACCTTAGCTTCCAGAAAGAAACCTAGCTGATCAGCATAAGAGTCCCAGGGAAATAAACTGGCCACATCAAATTCTTCAGTGTGGCCCAAACTAGCCATGTTAGAGAACAACTGCACTGGCCAACAAGTAGAACGAAAAGAGCCCCGGCCCCTTCTAACCTGCAGCGCAGGTCTCCACAAGTTTGTTCTTTTGTTCTTTTGATTGAAGCACTAGAAACATCCTATGCACCGGGATCCCATCCTTGTCACCAACTTCATGTATCTGTGGGGTTCTTATCCAGAGACATCATGCAGGCAGGAACACAGGAACCATCTTTATTATTAACAGCTAACACCTCCATAATGCTGTATGGTAAATTCAGAACAACAACATGAATTAATCAATTTGAGTGATACTCAGTACACAATACGTCACATGCCATGCTTGGCAAGGACAGATGGTATGGGCTATTATATGCTTTGCAATAGTGTTCGCAAGTCTTGCTGTTTCCAGAGAGTGAGAGTAACAGTAGTAGGGTTCTGTACATCTCATGAGACAGTAAAACTGTGCCGAGTGAGGCGCTTCCTGAATGCCTGTGAATGTGGCTGTCAAGCCTAATTCTTGAGTGACAGTCCCTTCTGCACTTGCCTCCTCTAAAGTTTGTATTGAATAATCCTGAATGTGGCATGGGTTTCTTCCCAAGATTTCTTCCTTCCTCAAAAGCCTGCATTCCAGGTTTAACAGACTATTTCCAAGCGCTTCAATCCTCATCAGTCTTCTCCCCAGTCATTTGGCTATATGTTCATTGCCTTCATATATCTCTTGCAAGCATCTTTGTACCAGAGATAAGGATGCCCGTGTGGTCCTCTTCCTGTAAAGAGTTCTCCATACAAGAGATCCTTGGGGATGCAGCCATCATCCATTCTCCTTGTAAGACCAAGGCATCCAAGTCGATGCTGACTGAGGAGAGAGTGGATGCTCAGCAGGTTGGCATGTTTCAAGACTTCAGCATGGCCAACTTTGTCCCCACCCCCAGGAAGTTTTTGGATTCAGTGAAGGCAAAATAAGTGGAAGCTGCTGAGTCTCATTTCTGGAGTAGAGTATGTGGTCCAGAATTTGTTGCCATAGAGTGTTGATGACATAAGAAGGACAGATTTTGACCTTGGTCTTAACAGTCAGTTTGTTGTTCTTCCACTCTCATTTGTTCAGCAATGAACAAGCCTGTACAGCCCCCATACAGGGGCTTGTTCATCGCACAGCAAACTGGTGGACATCCAACTGCATCCTTCAATGTGTTTGTGTCAGGGACATTGCACCCCACTCCACTCCCATGGTTACTAGTCCTGAGTAACATTGCTCCCCCTCATCTCCACTGCACAAATACTGAAGTAAACTTACTAGCCAGACTCCATGATAATACTATGCTGCCAGTGCACTGGGACATATTCCACCCACTAATAGCTTGGCTCCCCTCAAAGTGATTTTTCCTTACTTACTCATTGGCACAAAGAATGGTCAGCACAAGCACCAATCAATCACCACATCATCTCTGATCCTACAGTCAGTCAACCAGGATTTAACTGACCATGCTGTTATTAGGCACTTCTTAACTGTTTTCAAACTGGACAGGGTCACTGTGCCTCAAACCTACACAAATGGGGCCTTCGCAATGACAACAAATGCCCTTGTAGACAAGTTCAAACCATGTCCCACATTGTTGACTCGTGTCCATTTACAATGCTACCTGGTGACCTTCATGCTCTTCACACTGGTAGTAACATCGCTGAAGATGGCTGAAATAATATACTGAAACCACATATGCTATATAAATTTGCTCAGCATGTTCATGACACCTGATACTTTGCCAATACAGGTATTCAGTTCAACCCCAAGTGACAGTAAAAATGGAGTCAAGGTACATAAATTAACTTACAGTATCCAATATGTTTTCATCTATTGTGATCGCTGGTGGAGAACAAATGTTCTGGCCCATATCATTGTTCTTCTTGATGCTGCTAGTAAGACTGTGGCAGTGCACTGTGTATGCCTGCCACTTGCAACCAGTGGGGGTATAGACCCTGGCCCCAGTGAGGGGGCGGCCCCAAGAGAGGGGGCAGTGTGATCAGGCCCCAGAGAGGGGGCGGTGATCAGGCCCAGAGAGGGGGCGGTGATAAGGTGCAACCGGTGGGTTGCGCGTGGGGTGCAGGGACCCTGGCCCCAGGAAGGGGGCCAGGATGAGGCCCCAGAGAGGGGGCAGTGGTGAGAACTCCCCAGTGAGGATGTGATGAGCCCGCGGAGAGTGATGGGGCCGTGGCGCTGCGTTTGTCCCAGTGGAGAGGGGATAGCAGCACAGTGAAGCCCGAGGAGATAGAGTGAGGGGCTAGAGACCCAGCCCGAAGGAGAGAGTACCCTCGACTGGCCCAAGCTGGGGCCAGGACTACGGTAGTTAAAAGGGCTGGGGGCCCACCGCGAGGGACGCCCAAGAGCTGGGGGCCTGGGGTCCCGACTGGCCTTGAGGTGGGCCAGGGCTAGGTGCCGAAGGTCCCGGGGGGACCACACCCGAGAGGGGAAGAAGGCTTCAGGGGGGTCAGTGACGTAGAGCCCCAAGCAACGTAGAACCCCAGTGTGAGCAGGCAGAGCCCCAGTGTGAGGGGGCAGCGATGAGGAGCCCCAGTGTGAGGGGGCAGTGATAATTTAAGGGGGGAGGTGTGTGGCAGAGCACAGGGTGTGTCTGCCACTTTAAGGGCCTGGAGCTGGCAGCCTCCAGGTGCCTGATTAGGGCAGCCATTTTGGAGACAAGGGCTGCCTATAGAAACAGGGCAGTTTGGCTGCTGGAGGTCAGGCAGCAACGTTGCCTGGCCAAAGGGCTGCTGTGAACAACCTGGAGGTAAGGGGGAGCTGCAAGGGGTTGGTAAGGAGGCTCCTGGTCCTGGGCATGACCTGAAACTGCACCCTGCTGGGAGTGGGTGGCCTGGTGGGGCTCTCAGTGGCGCAGGAGCCCCCAGGAAATGCCAGGCCAGTTATCACCCCGGTGAAAGGTGGGTTGGGGTGCCTTAACCCCTAGCTCCCACCACCACCGGGTGGGTTACCCTTGTGTTTGTTGGGGGGCCCAGAGGGCCAGTGTTGTGAGGGGCCCAGAGAGGGCAGACCCCAAGAGTGTGATGGAGTACAGGGCGTGGTGCTGCGGTTGCCCCTAGGAGAAAGGGAGTGTTGGGACCCAGGGCAGCTGGCCAGCAGCTCTCCCTGACTCCCACCCGGGCAGATAAGCGTTCGGGGCCTTAGAAGGCCGTTAGGCGGGTACTTGTGACGCTTGGAGTGGAATTAATTAGGCGGACGCTTATCGGTTGCAAAGCAAGATTATTTACTCACGCCGTTAAGGTGGTGAATAGCGGAGGTTAGAGATACTTGGTTAGTTACAGCTTAAGGTTCGAAGGTTATAGGTTGCTTTGCATAAGAGTTTGTTGGGCAGATAAACGGAGAAAAATCGGGCCGGCAGGTCGGTGATTTACGTTTGATAAGGTTGAGACGGGGGAGACTGACAAGCGATCAATTTGTCAGTTATTCTCACGCATACGTTTAGAGGTTTTTCAGGTGTGTGTGCGGAGGTCTCCCGTTCTTCACGGAAGTGAAGACGGGTTTTATTTGTGTAATAGCCAATTGCTTTTCGCCACGTTATAAATTTAATTAGAATCGCCAATTATCTAGCGGTTTTCGCTAGGGTGTTATCTCACAGGGTTACTCCCTGTTTTCTCTGACCAGTTATAATGATTTATGTACAGCACAGAAGGCTAAGTTTCATTTCATGTTAGTGTCGCAGTTATAAATTTCTTTTTGACATGCGCAGCAAAAAAAAGCGGTTACTATCATTATTGTTAACCCTTAGTTAACCTAGTGCAGAAAAAAACTGTTTTGAATGGTTTTACTTGTTTGTGACATGGGCACTACTTAATTGGGTTGTGACAGGGAGTAGTGGCACGGTGAGGCCCGAGGATGCGAGTGAGGGGCTAGAGAGACCCAGCCCGAAGAGAGAGTACCCTCGACTGGCCCAAGCTGGGGCCAGGACTAGGAGAGTCAAAAGGGCCGGGGGACCACTGCAAGGGATGCCCAAGAGCCGGGGGCCTGGGGTCCCGACTGGCCTTGAGGTGGGCCAGGGCAAGAGGCTGAAGGTTCCAGGGGAACCACACCCGAGAGGGGAAACTGGCTTCTGGGGGGGGCGAGGTAGCGCGGATGAAGGCGGAGAGGCCGCTTGAGTGGAGAGGATCATAGAGAGGGGTCCTGTATGGATGATTCTGGGGCCCAGTGTGCGGCCGGTGATTATGGGAACATCAAGATGCCATCTGCGAGGCTTGGGCTGCGGTATTAGGGGAGGTCGGAGCTGCAGAGCACCCCCTGGCATCGGGGCATTACAATGGGTAGCCTCCCGCTTAATTGACATCTTAATGAATCAATTATCATCAAAGGCGTGGCAGGCGAGATAAGCGGGCGGTTGCCCAGAGACAGGTGGGCGGGCCACGAAGAGCTCGGCCCTGAGTAGGCCCCCTGTCACGGTGACAGGCGGGCAGGCCACAGAGCTCGGCCCCAGAAGGCCCCCTGTCACAAAGACTAAATTCTTAGCAGGCATGAGCAAAGTGACTGATGAGGCTTTGAAGGTCAGTCTCTGTATGGGCCATAAGGACAGCATCATCAGCTGCTCATGAATCAGAACTTTTCACACTTCACTGTCAACGTGTCTGCCTTTGGGACTGACTTTTCCCATGATTCCCGCCTGCCACGACTTTGATCTTTGCTCATTTCTGGGGAGGAAGAGATCTTAAGCATCAGGACCCGCGGGAAGAACCACGCTGTCTTGATATCAGGTTAACGAGCCTTTTATTGTTTACAGCTGGTTTCACTTTGACCCTGAATGCCCTGCCCGAGGGCCAATTACCAGGAACCACCAAGAAATTACTTTGGGATGGTTACAGGCTGTAGGTTAGCAGTTAATTGACTGTCTGCTGCTAATTATCCTATTAGCGGTCAATTAACGCCAGACCGGGGATTCATAGAATCATAGAAGTAGGGTCGGAAGGGACCTTGTAGATCTTCAAGTCCGACTCCCTGCCTGGGCAGGAGGAAAACTGAGCTCAATTGACCCCAGCCAGGTAGGCATCGAGCTGCTTCTTAAAGACCCCCAGGGTAGGAGCCAGCACCACTTCCCTTGGAAGTTGGTTCCAGATCCTAGCCACCCTGACTGTGAAGTAGTTCTTACGGATGTCTAATCTAAACCTACTCTCCAACAACTTGTGGCCGTTATTCCTTGTTATCCCGGGGGGCGCTAGGGGAAACAAGGTCTCCCCCAAACCCTTCTGGTCCCCCCTAGTGAGTTTATAGATGGTCACCAGGTCCCCCCTCAGCCTTCTCTTGTGAAGGCTGAACAGGTTCAGGTCCCATAGCCTCTCACTGTAGGGTCTGCCCTGCTGTCCCCAGATCATGCAGGTGGCCCTCCTCTGGACTCTCTCAATGTTGTCCACATCCCTCTTGAAGTGCGGCACCCAGAACTGGACACAGTACTCCAGCTGTGGTCTGACCAGTGTCGCGTAGAGGGGGAGGATCACCTCCTTGGACCTACTTGAGATGCACCTGTGGATGCACGATAGGGTCCGGTTAGCCCTGCTGACCGTGACCTCGCATTGTCAGCCCATGTTCATCTTGGAGTCAGTGATGACTCCAAGATCCCTTTCTGCCTCCGTGCTCTCAAGAAGGGAGTTTCCCATCTTATAAGTCTGCTGCCAGTTACTACTGCCCAAGTGCAGCACCCTGCACTTGTCCGTATTGAAACGCATCCTGTTTTTGTTAGCCCACCCTTGCAACCTATCCAGGTCTTGCTGCAGTCTTTCCCTCTCTACTAGCGTGCCCACCTCACCCCAAATTTTGGTATCATCAGCAAATTTGAACAGGTTGCTTTTCACCCCTTCGATCAAATCGTTGATAAAGAAATTGAACAGTGCTGGCCCAAGGACCAAGCCCTGGGGGACTGCGCTGCCCACTTTCCCTCAGGTCGAATATGACCCGTCCACCACCACCCTCCGAGTACGACCCTTCAGTCAATTTGCAATCCATCTGACTGTGTAGGCATTGATGCCACAGTCGCCTAGTTTTTTAATGAGGATGGGGTGGGAGACAGTGTCTAAGGCCTTGCTGAAGTCCAGAAAGACTACATCCACGGTGACACCTGCATCCAGTGCTTTTGTGACCTGATTGTAAAAGGCAATCAGGTTGGTCTGACATGACATGCCCCTAATGAAACCATGCTGGTTGCCCTTAAGCATCATCCCCGATGCCGGCCCATCACAGATGTGCTCCTTGATGATCTTCTCAAAGAGTTTCCCTAGGATTGAGGTAAGACTGATGGGCCTATAGTTGCCCGGGTCCTCCCTCCTCCCTTTCTTAAAGATGGGGACCACATTGGCTATCTGCCAATGATTCCCCCTGGTTGTGGCTTGAGTTTGCGAATGGAGCATCTTTCTCCTGAGGTCTCTGCTAGCTCTGCTTTTATCTCTCTTTTTTTCCTCTCTCTCTCTCTCTCTCTCTCTCTCTCTCTCTCTCCCCTCTGCTGATCTCAACCACTTCGGGACCCCTGCCCGTTGCCTCTTCCCTCTTTCGTCCCTGTGACTCACTACTGGAGCGGGTTCTTCAGGTAGGTAGTGACCTGTCGGGTCGTGGCGATCCCAGTTTCTTGTTGTCAGAGGTGATAGCAGTCTCTATCCCTGTCGGTGCTTCTCAGTTTCCCCTGAGCAACCTCCTCAGTCTGACTTCCATCTCAATCCGTGCCTGCAGGCAACTCTGAGCAATCTTTTCTCCCTCTTATTCTTCCTTCTGGGTCCTTATTGGTTTCCCGGGGTAGGGTGTTTCCTGTTTCCCAGCTATGCTATTCCTCCTCAGCTATTACTTTTTCTAAGTAACAGAGTCGCAGCTGGGACTCTGTTACATTCACCTTAACCTGTGTGAGGTTGAATAATTTTCCATCTGAGCACCAGTGGTGGCCCCAAAAGTCTACAATCGGGAGAAGAGAGAAGAAAACCCTGAACAGGGTTGGGGCAAGGATGCAGCCCTGCTCGTCTCTTTTTCAAATCTCAAAAGCCTCAGACATTGATCTGTCACAATTGACTGTCCCCTGTTTTCCATCACGGATAGGGTGATTTATACTGAGGAGTTTTCGTGAACAGTCAATCTTTTCCAATAATTTGAAGAGGCCTTTTCTCTGGCAAAGGTGAAGGCCTTAGTGAGCAGGGCTGTGCAAAACAGAAGTGGTTTGTTTTGACCAGTGTTTCAACAAAACACTGTTTCATTTCAAGTCGAAACAGCTATTCCATTCCGTCAAAACATTTTGCCATTTCGTCCATAGGATAGATAGGTGCAGGGGTTTGGGGAGAACTGCACCTCAAGCTGTGGACAAGCAAAACTCGTGACATGGGTGCTTGTGCAACTGTGTCTGTCTTGGGGCACTGGGGATGGGGGGACGACTACTGCAGGCCTGGCTGCTAAGCTACTGTGTTACCAGTTACCAATTAATCATGATTCACTCAGGGACCAGCTCAATACACAGAACCTAGCTACTACATAATGACTTAATGAGCATGGATTAACACCTACAAAACCACAGACTAAGGAGAGGAAATAATCAATACAGACAATCAACTGCCCCAAGACAGAGACAGTCAGTTGCACAAGCACCCATGGCATGAGTTTTGCCTGTCAGCAGCTAGGGGTGCAGGGCCCCAGACACCCCCTGCACTTACCTCCTTAACAGCTGGCAAGCTTCGTAGCCACAGCAGGGGCTACCACCCCTGCAGCTTTCATCCCACTGCACCTTAACACACACAGTGTCACCCATGTCATGAGTTTTGCCCATCTGCAGCTTGAGGTGCAGTTTCCCCCAAGCCCCTGCACTTATCTCCTTGAAACTTGGCAGGCTTCATGGACTCAGCAGGGGCTAGCATGCCTGCAGTTTTGACCCCACTGTGGCTTAATACATATACATGACACAAGTTTGGCTCTCAAGATTTTGGGGTGCAGTTTCTCCAAACCCTCTGCACTTACCTTCTTGAAACTTGGCACGCTTTATGCCGTCTGAAGGGGCTACCATTTCTGCAAGTTCATCTAAATCTGGCAATAAATGACAAAGTTATAGGCTGTTTTGACCTTCCCCATTATAGCCTATGGGCAAAACGTCAAAACAGTGTTGAAACGGCAAAATGTTTCAACTTGCCCTGTTTTGTTTCGAGGCTGTTTTCACCATATCTATTTAATTTCAATTTTGCTGTTTCGACTTCAAAACAGGTCGAAACAGCATCGAAACAAAACTGGTGGCAAAATTTTGCACGGCCCTATTAGTCAGGTCAATAGAGGTGATGTAGAGAAGCCTCTGTTGTTCCTTGCATTTTTCTTTGATTTGTCAGAATGAAAAGATCATGTCTATGGTGTATCTATTAGCTCTGAAGCTGCATTGTGACTCAGGGCAAATGTGGTCAGCAAGAGTCTGAAGTCTTGAGCACCACCCAAGCTATGATCTTTCCAACAATGTTTGTTAGTGAAATGCCATTGTCACCTTGCCTTAAGAACCAGGGAGAAACTGGTTCTCCTTGCACCTGGAGAGCAAGCAAGTAGGATGGATTTTGCCTTAAGCATATGCTTTAAACTTTCTCCAAACAAGACTCTTTTAAAATTTCTCCAAACAAGAATCCTTTAGTTTCTTAATAAATCAGTTTATTGAGCATTACAAAGTATCAGCTAGTGCAGGGGTGTCCAACCTTTTTGAATATGGGGCCAAATCATGAACTTTTTATCACTCAGTGGGCTGACAGGAGTGGGCACTCATGTGGCCTGTCCAGTCCAGCCACAGCCTGGGGCCGCAAGGGTCAGGGGGTGCCGCCTGACCCCGCCATGTCCTCCCTGCCACCTGGGTGGCCTCGAGGATGCTCCCACATCTGCACATCTGGGCTTAGCAGCCAGGGGGACATGTGGGGACTCTACAGGGGGGTGCGGGATGTGCAGGGACACCCCCCTGCTCCCTCTCCCCTGGGGCAGCCCAAGCCCGAGCCCAAGTGGCAGGGGTCCCTCCCTCTCCGGGGCCACAACTCACCACCCCCAGTGTGATGTCTGCAGGTGCGGGGGGATGTGGGGAGGTGGGAGCGGAGCTGGCTTCCCGCCCCGACAGCCACAGCAGCAGCAGCGGCGGCAGCAGCATCTCCCACAGGCCCGGCTGCAGCATCCCTCTGAGCTGGCATCCGCGCCCCCTGCACCTGCCCACCTGCTGCACCGCGACCTGCTCCAGCCCACATGGCTGGCAGGGACCGGCACAGGGCGGGGCCGGCATGCAAATGAGGAAGGGAGGGGCATGGCTAGGAACAGAAACCCTGCAATGTGGGAGAGGGGAGCAGCTGGCATGCAAATGAGGAAGGGAGGGGTGGGGCAAGGAAAGGACACCGTGAAATGAAGGGGGAGGGGAGGAGCCGTATTGCGTCAGCAACGTCAAGCTGACACGGTGCGCGTGGGAACCTCGTCCCTTCCCCAGCCCTTCAGCAGCTATTAGGAAGCTGCTGAGGGGCTGGGGGAGGGACAAGGTGTGGGAACGAAAGTAAACAGTGTTTACTTTTGTTTCCCGTCGCAGCACCAAGGGCCACAGAAAATGGCTTGGCAGGCTGCATGGTGGCCTGCAGGCCACATGTTGGACAAGCCTGAACTAGTGGTATCCATATAGATTTATTCACAGATTCACAGATGTTGGGGTCAGAAGGGACCTCAATAGATCATCGAGTCCAACCCCCTGCATAGGCAGGAAAGAGTGCTGGGTTTAGCTGACCCCAGCTAGATGCCTATCTAACCTCCTCTTGAAGACCCCCAGGGTGGGGGAGAGCGCCACCTCCCTTGGGATCCCGTTCCAGACCTTGGCCACTCTAACTGTGAAGAAGTTCTTCCTAATGTCCAATCTAAATCTGCTCTCTGCTAGCTTGTGGCCATTATTTCTTGTAACCCCTGGGGGCGCTATGGTGAACAAATCCTCACCAATTCCCTACTGTGCCCCCATGATGAACTTGTAGGCAGCCACAAGGTCGCCTCTCAACCTTCTCTTGTGGAGGCTGAAAAGGTCCACGTTCTCTAGTCTCTCCTTGTAGGGCTTGGTCTGCAAGCCCTTAACCAGTTAGCAAGTTTAGTTTTAGCAAGCAAGCAATTCGATTTAGGATCTGGAAGAAGATTCCTCCCCCCACCCCCTTTTCAAGGAGGTGATATTTATAGTCCTTTAGTCATATAGCCACTGATTAGGTAAGGTTTTGTTTTTCAAGTTTCTGGTTTTTATAAACATACTGCTTTATGTCCTCCTCTATCTATACTCTTCTCCCCAGAAGTCTCCTGCTTTGGATAGGGGTGGGATGTGTGCTAATGAGCAGTTTTCTTAGACTTTTTGCACAAAAACAAGTCTCCAACTTGTCCACATCCTTTCTGTAGTGGGGGCCCAAAACTAAACACAGGACTGCAGATGTGGCCTCACCAGCGCTGAAGAGGGGAAGAATCACTGCCCTCAATCTGCAGGCAACACTCTTACCAATGCAGCCCAGGATGCCATTAGCCTACTTGGCAAGAAGAGCGAGCTGTTGCAAAATACGGTCTTCCTGATTGCATTTTTCAGGTCTCCCCTTGCAAAGCTGTTTTGTCTCTCTCCTTTCTGGGAGGGATTATTATTCCATCAACACTTTCAGCGCCTGGCTTTCCTTCTACGGACTTCATTCTAGTCTGGCTGGTCTCTGCTGCTTTGCACACCTGGGTTGCATTTTCTAGCTTGAGATCAGGATCCCCCCAAGAGTCTTTTCCTGAGTAGTATGTCTCTGATTCCATCACTATCTAATTTCTAATCATGGAGTCTGCGTGTTCTCCAGTATTACAGATTTGACTCAGCAGTCTGAGATCCTTTTCAAATTCCCTAAAGGATTCTCCCTTTTTTGTGGCCTTCTCTGGAACTGGGATGTTTCAGAAGTCTCATTCCTTTATTTAGAGTGCAGTATTTGTAAATCTTTTTGAGCATTGTCTCATAATCAGCCTGTTCTGCTTGGGTCAGTTGCAGACTGTTATATATTGTACATCCAGTGCTTCCATACCTGCTATATTCAGAAAATCTTTCTGTCACTTGACTTCTCAGTCTCTCCACTCACCCTTATATATGGGTTGAATTGTTGCTCAAACTTCTTCCAGTTCTCTGTCTCATGGCTGGAGAGTTTCAGCTGTGCTGGACTCTGTAGTTGTTTCTTTTTTTTTTTCTCCCCTAAAGCTCACTCCATATAATGCAGTGACCTCTATTCAACTACTTCTGGTACCATGTTGTGTTGTGGGTTCAGTTCACTGAGGCAGGAGCTGCTTTAAGAAAGAGGTTTCTTTATTCTGGCTAACAACACACACAGACATCAGACCCTCTGTCCTATTCTTAAAGCAGGGGTGGGCAAAATACAGCCTGCAGGCCAGATCTGACTCGCCAGGCCATTCTATCCAACCTGGCTGCCTGTCAAAGATGACAGCAGACAGGGGCAGTAGGACCCAGGGGGAGCTGGCAGCAGGACCCAGCAGCCCATCCCTGCCCCATCCCCAGACATTTCCCTGCTTTCTTGCCCACACTGCTCCAGCACCATGTGGCTCCTGGCTGCCTCATCACACCGCAGGAGCATGGGGCCCCAGGGCCAGGAGCAGGGGTGCCTCTGTGTGTCTGTGTTTGTAGGGTGAGTCCCACATGCACACCCCGCTATACACATAGACCCTCCACACCCATGCCCCCTAACACACCCAGCCACCCTCCCCCCACACAGCCCCCACAAACCCCATACCCACCCACACCCCATATATCCACATACATACCCACACACTTACAGCCCCCCAAAAGCCTATACCCACCTCCCCAGGCCCCCCAAAACATATGAGTAAGACTTCATTTTAAGCTATTGTGCAATCACAGTTATGTATAGTATACAAACACATGTAAATCAGGCAAAAATATATTTTTTTTAATCAAATTAATGAATGTTGTATATGGTTGATGTGGCAGGCCAGTAGGGGGTGCTCCTGCATTGAGCCACCCACCTCACTGAACCCAACCACCTTCCAGGCTCTGAGTGCCTCCCTGGGGGTGCCTCACATCTGGCCAATCCCCTTTCTGAAGCACACCCACTAGCCTGGGGGTAACGCTGCCACCACCCAGGGTCTGGACTGATCCTGGCCCTGTGCCCCCTTGGAAACACAGGCCTAGTAGCCCTTAAGGGTACTTGACCCACTGCAAGAGCTTGGGGTGCTTCCCTTAGTCTGAAGCACAAATAGTGATCTCCCTTAGTCAGCCAAACCAAGGGGACCCCCCCCCCCCGGCATAATCTAGACCCTCTCCCAATACGTTTCCAACACTAGGTACAAAGGAGAACTTTATTGGTTACAAGGAGTAGGTTTGGAATAGGGTACAGGGTAGAGCAATATCAGAGAAATCACATATAGCAAACAGGGTGGCTGGGTAGCCTTTGATCACACATCTGAGTTACCGCAAGCTATATATCTAGTTAGATCTCAGGTAGCTTACTCACAAGTATCATCCAGAGGCAGGTGGAGATTCCCTCTGGGGGCAGGCGGTTCCTTGATCATGAGTTTCGAGAGAGAGAGCAAGTTTCAGATGGCCCGGATTCTCTAAGAGTTTTCATTGTGGCTACTGCCCTTCTTCCTGGGCAGTCCTTCACTTATATAGCCCTTATGTCCTCATTTACCTGGTTCAATGAAAGCCAGCAACTGTTGGCTGCCAGCCAACCAATTTGAAATGCATCATTGGTTGCCGGATAGACTGGTAGGGTCTTTATCCCCCTTCCAGTCAGGTTGGCATTGCCTAGAACAATAGGGAGCTTAAGCCCCTCACCCAGGTATGTGATGCCAGTCATGTAGGCAGAGAGAGCAGGTTTCCCCCCCTCCCTCAGGAATATATCCAGCTCAGGTTACAACTCAGGTTTACCTGGAGCCCATGGGATGTCTTCCCTCTGCAGTGGCCATGGTAACCAAATTGTAACAGAACAGAGTTTGGGGAGAGACAGAGATGGTATTCTGCCACAGCTGATTTTTAGAATATAATTTGGTATTTTCCTAATTTGGTTCCAAGTTGGCAAAACCCCATGCTGAAAGGAGTACTTCTGGGAGCAAGGGGAGGGACTTCTGGTGGCAAAGGTCAGGGCTTAGGGGGCGGGACTTCTGGTCATAAGACAGTGACCGGGGGAGGGTCACCTATGCGGCCCTTGACAGCTTGCCAAAAAACTCAGTAAGCAGCCCTCCGTCCAAAATAAATTGCCTGCAGATCCTCACAGATGCTGCTTGCACCCTTAGGACCCTTCACTCTGCCTTGAAACACTGAAGGTGCATGCCACAGCTGCTAAGCTAGCAGTTGAAGAGCTCCTTCCAGGCATCAAGGTTTCTGCTGTAGGGTTTCATGAGCCACAGGAGTGGGTAGGCTGGGTCCTGTATGGACCTCATCACTTTTTTCAGCTCTTAGCTAATAGTGCCATAGCCAAATGCTCCTCAAAACATCAGGAGAGGAAGGCTTCCTTAAGTCCCTGGCATTATGGACCTTGCCCAAGTCAGTCATTATAGGTCCACAATGCCTTGCAGCATGATGGAGAAGTGTCCCTTGAAGTGTCTGTGCTCCATACCTTGCCTTCCTGGGTACAGGATGGCAATATGCAAATCATTGATGGTTTTGATCTCATCTGACAACCCCCTTGGGAACAAAACTGTCCATGACCTGCAGGTTCATGGATTTCATAGACATTACGGGCTGGAAGGGACCTCAAAAGATCATCAGGTCCAGCCCCCCTGCCCTAGGCAGGAAGTCTGTGGGAATCAAATGATCCCAGCAAGCTAAACATCCAAACACTTTTTGAATAAGTAGGTGCTTGCACCACCTCCAGAGGGAGTCTGTTCCAGACCCTGGACCCTCGGACTGTGAAGAAGTTTTTCCTTATGTTCAGTCTAAGTCAGCCTTCTAGGAGTTTGTGGCCATTGGACCTTGTTATTCCTTGGGGAGCTGTAGTGAACAACTGTTCTCCCAGGTCCTGATGCACTCCCTGTATGTACATATAGGCTGCCACCAAGTTACCTCTGAGCCTTCTCTTCTCCAGGCTGAAGAGTCCCATGTCCCTCAGCCTCTTCTCGTAAAGTTTGCTCTCTTGGCCTTTGATCATATGGGTGGCTGTCCTTTGCAGAAGTATGACAGGAGTTATGAGAAGCTGGCACTAGAGCAGCCAAAGGGAAATGAGAAGTGTCAGCATGTGACTCCTTGAAGAAGGAGACTCCCCAGAATTCAAGAGGAGTGGATGGAAGTCAGTGTAAGGGAGCAGTGTCATGATGCCTGGAGCTGGCTTGTCTTTTTTGTAACGGTTATGTTCAGTCCCTTAAAACTTCCTGCCACGCCTTTAATGGTTAGAGAGGTACCAAACACTTTGAGAGACAAAAAACTTGGTTAAAGGCTCAGGAGGTCTGCTTATCTTTGCAGGGCTCCACCATCCCCATACCCTGCCCAAACCACACCAGATGTTCCGGGCTTGATGTTGTTTGCCTACTAGACGGAGAGTGCAGTCTTAGTCCCGTGGGCCCCCTAGCTGGGGTCTCCTGCCAAGTTGGCTGCTTGCCCCGTTCTTCCCTGCTCAGGTCCCAAGACAGCCACCTTTTAGTTCTAATTTCACCCTGAACTTTAGGGTCAGGATGGACTCACCTCTCCTGGAGATGTAATCTCATCCACGTCTCTTCTTGATTCCAGGGTCTCGAAGCAGGTCTTTTCACTCCTTGGGACTGGACCCACTGTCAGAGTGGCCTCCTTAGTCACTTCACCGACTCTCCTCTGGTAAGTCCAGGGACCAAGGCTTTCCTTCAAGCCTTGGGGTCGGTTCCTCTTCTCCTTGCCCCTCAGCGTCCTCTTTATCTGCATCTCACTCCCCTTTTCTTTGGGCCAACCCTGGACGCTCACTCAGAATCTGTTTAAATTCCCTTTCTTCCCCACAGTGTCCCCCATGGCAGTATCTGATTCACTGTCTTCTGGACACAGCTGTTTTCATTCTTCTTTTTTGACACAGCTCTTCTATTTTCTGTCTGCCGTGCCATTCTCCTTCACCCAGCCTTAAACTCTGGCAGCTGGATTTGCCACAGCAGTCTTTGAACTGCCATGGCCCCAGCTGGTTCCTTTAATTAAATCGGCCCATGGTGTCTTTCCATCCATGGCTTGGTGCGGTTGCTTCGGTGTCCCCCAGTAAGTTTTGTTTCTGTACTCTACTCTGGCGGGGTGTCTGTCTTAGCCACCCTGTTACAGTCAGCAACCACTTTCAAGCATTTTGCAGTGGAACAGCTGGGGAAAAAAGTCAAGGAGAGGACATCTGCAGGCAGGATGTAGAGGACTCCTTCAGGCACAGAGGGAGACAATCCTGATGCAGGGAAAAAGGGGGAAAGGGACCAAGAGGCTTCCTTGACTGACCAGAGAAATCCAGAGCAATCTACGGGCTAAAAGCGGGGCATATAAAAAGTGGAAACGGGGAGAGATTACTAAAGAGGAGTATACCTCCTCTGCTCGCGCTTGTAGGGAGGCAGTTAGACAGGTCAAAGCTACCATGGAGCTGAGGATGGCATCCCAAGTTAAAGATAACAAAAAATTGTTTTTTAGATATATTGGGAGTAAAAGGAAGGCCCAGGGAGGAATAGGACCTCTACTAAATGGGCAGAAGCAATTGGTGACGGACAGGGGGGACAAGGCTGAACTCCTCAACGAGTTCTTTGCCTCAGTGTTCCTAAGCGAGGGGCACGACAAGTCTCTCACTGGGATTGTGGAGAGGCAGCAGCAAGGTGCCAGACTACCGTGCATAGACCCTGAAATGGTGCAGAGGCACTTGGAGGAACTGGATGCGTTTAAGTCAGCAGACCCGGATGAGCTCCATCCGAGGGTGCTGAAGGCACTGGGTGACGTCATTTCACAGCCACTGGTGGGAATATTTGAACGCTCATGGCACACGGGCCAGGTCCCAGAGGACTGGAAAAGGGCCAATGTGGTCCCCATTTTCAAGAAGGGGAGGAAGAAGGACCCAGACAACTATAGGCCAGTCAGTCTCACCTCCATCCTTGGCAAAGTCTTTGAAAAAATTATCAAGGCTGACATTTGCGAGAGCCCGGCAGGAAAAATTATGCTGAGGGGAAACCAGCATGGGTTCGTAGCAGGTAGATCATGCCTGACTAATCTAGTCTCTTTTTATGACCAGGTTACAAAACACCTGGACGCAGGAGGAGGGGTTGACATGGTTTACTTAGACTTCAGGAAGGCCTTCGATACAGTATCCCACCCCATACTAGTGAACAAGTTAAGAGGCTGTGACTTGGATGACTACACAGTCCGGTGGGTGGCAAATTGGCTAGAGGTTTGTACCCAGAGAGTCGTAGTGGATGGGTCGGTATCGACCTGGAAGGGTGTGGGCAGTGGGGTCCCGCAGGGCTCGGTCCTTGGACCAATACTCTTCAATGTCTTCATCAGCAACTTGGACGAGGGAGTGAGGTGTACTCTGTCCAAGTTTGCAGATGACACAAAACTGTGGGGAGAAGTGGACACACCGGAGAGCAGGGAACAACTACAAGCAGACCTGGACAGGTTGGACAAATGGGCAGAAAACAACAGGATGCAGTTCAACAAGGAGAAATGCAAAGTGCTGCACTTAGGGAGGAAAAATGTCCAGCACACCTACTGCCTAGGAAATGACCTGGTTGGAGGCACAGAAGTGGAAAGGGATCTTGGAGTCCTAGTGGACTCCAAGATGAACATGAGTCGGCAGTGTGATGAAGTAATCAGAAAAGCCAATGGCACTTTAACATGCATCAGCAGATGCATGATGAACAGATCCAAGGAGGTGATACTTCCCCTCTATCAGGTGCTGGTCAGACCGCAGTTGGAGTACTGCGTGCAATTTTGGGTGCCGCACTTCAAGAGGGATGTGGATAACCTGGAGAGGGTCCAGAGAAGGGCCACTCATATGGTTAAGGGCTTGCATGCCAAGCCCTATGAAGAGAGACTAGGGCACCTGGACCTCTTCAGCCTCCGCAAGAGAAGGTTGAGAGGCAACCTTGTGGCTGCCTAGAAGTTCATCACGGGGGCACAGAAGGAAATTGGTGAGGCTTTACTCACCAAGGCGCCCCTGGGGGTTGCAAGAAATAATGGCCACAAGCTAGCAGAGGGCAGATTTAGACTGGACATTAGGAAGAACTTCTTCACAGTTCGAGTGGCCAAAGTCTGGAATGGGCTCCCAAGGGAGGTGGCGCTTTCCCTTACCCTGGGGGTCTTCAAGAGGAGGTTAAATAGGCATCTAGCTGGGGTCATCTAAACCTAGCACTCTTTCCTGCCTACGCAGGGGGTCGGACTCGATGATCTATTGAGGTCCCTTCCGACACTAACATCTATGAATCTAGTGAGGAGGGCTTTTAATTAGATTTGCCAGGGGATGGTCACCAAAGCCTTGAATTAAGTAGACCTGGAGGAAGAGCAACCAGGAGAGGGCAACAGAGGAGGTGTTCTCATACTTCCTAAGAAATCAGGGCAGTTAACTAGTTACATCAGGTGCCTGTACACAAATGCACGGAGCCTGGGAAACAAGCAGGAAGAATTGGAAGTCCTTGGATGTTAGATAGGCATCTAGCTGGGGTCATTTAGACCCAGCACTCTTTCCTGCCTATGCAGGGGGTCGGACTCGATGATCTATTGAGGTCCCTTCTGACCCTAACATCTATGACTCAGCAGTTCAGAGAGCAGGAAATTCAGGGCTCCAGTAACGGGGGCTATAGGATCACTACACCAAGAAGGAAGAGAAAAGTGCTGGTGGTTAGTGACTCCCCTCTGTTGGGGACAGAGGCACCCACTTGTTGTCCGATATGGAGTCCCAGAAGGTGTTCTGTCTGCCTGCAGCCTGAATTCAGGACATCACAGAGACACTGCCAAAGCTCATCCATCCTTCAGACCAATACCCATTCCTGCTTGTCTATGAAGGTGCCAACAACACTAGAAATGACACTAGCAGATCAGAGGTGGTTTTGCGGCTCTTGGCAGGAGGATTAAGGAGCTTGAGGCACAAGTGGTGTTTCCATTTATCCTCCCCGTGAAAGGCAAGGGTCCAGGCAGGGACCATCATATCCTGGAAGTAAAACATGTGGCTGAGATGGTGGGGTCAACATGAAGGGTTCAGATTCTTTGAAAATGGGCAGATGTTCTGGGGAAGAGGACTGCTAGCAAGAATTGAAAAGAGCATCTGGCCAACCAAGTAAGGAGGGCTTTAAACTAGGTACCATGGGAAATGGTTATCAAAACCCTTTAGCAATGGAGCACACAGTTCAGAGGGGAAAGGACTCTCAGAAGCAATTTAAATCTGGAAAAAAAGGGCGAGAGAGCCACCAGACAGCAACAGGCGGTACAAAAGAGGAATGAGTAGGTTGAAGTACAAAAATATGTCTGATATATGTATACAAATGTGAGAAGTACAGGGGAAAAAACAAAGCAAGCTGGAAGCTGCGGCCTGTGATAAGAACTATGACCCAATTGGTATCACACAGAGAGCTGGTGGGACAGCTCCTATGATTGGAAAGTCAATACTGAGGGTTATACTTAGTTTCAGAAGGACAGGGTTGGGAGAAAATGTTGTGGTATCATCTTGTATGCATACACTTGTTCATGGTTCAGGAGGAAGAAGACAGCAAAGCAGAATGCATTCAGATGAAGATGAAAGGTGAAAGATGCAGCACAAATATAATGGTGGGGCTTTATTATAGGCCACCCAATTAAGGGGAGGAGGTAGTTGAGACACTCCTCAAGGAGGTGACTCATCTATCCAACAGCTATGGGATGGTACTGATGGGAGACTTCAATTTTCTGGACATCGCCTGGCAGTACAATACAGCCAAATATCAAATGTTTAGCCAGTTCTTAACTCGTATGGAGGATAACTTTATGTTCCATAAGGTTGAGGAAACAACTAGGGGGATCATCTATCTTGGATCTTGTCCTGAACAATAGGGAAGAACTCATGGAGGATGTAACAGTGACGGGCAACTTGGGAGGAAGCAATCATGATATGACAGAATTCTAGATCCTGCGATAGGAAAAGAATGAAGTTAGCAGAACTAGGATGCTAGATTTCAAAAAGGTGGATTTCACCTGACTCAGGGAGTTAATAGGCATGGGGCCATGGGGACATAGACTGAAGGTTGGGAGTTTCTAAAGGGCACGGTATTGGAAACCCAACAAGAAATTGTTGCAACATGATGCAACCACAAAAAGACTGATAAGACGCCAACCAATGAAAAAATGGGCAAGTCACCAAGGAAGCTTACCAGGAATGAACAAGGACCTGAAGGGAAAAGAGGAAAATCAGGAAGGCAAAGATAAAAAATGAGTTGTACCTGGTAGGGAAGGTTCATTACACCAAGAAGAAGTTCTTTAAGTATGTTGGCCAGGAAAGAAAGCTGTGGGTCCACTGTAAACTGGCCAGGGGAACTCTTAAGAGAAGATGCAAAGAAGACAGAGCTATTCAACAGGTACTTTCCCCTCAGTCTTCACAACAAAGTTCAGCTGCAGCTAGACACCTCGTAAGAATTATTTGTATTAAGAAGGGGACAAGTCGAGGGATGAGCTAACAAAAGAGACAAGAGTTTTTGATGGGCCTGAATAAGTTCAAGTCAGCAGGGCCTAATGAACTCTATCCCAGGGCAAAGAAGGAACTGCCAGAGGAGATCTTGAAGGCATTGGCAATGATTTTCATGAAGTTGTGGGAAACGGGCAAACTACCAGAGGACTGGAAAAAAGAGCAAAAGGGAGGAGGGGGGAAGCTACAGACCAGTTCACCTCACCTCAATACCAGGGGGTTGAGTTTAGGATCTTGAGGAAAGGAAGGAAGGAGAGCAACAGCGTAAAGACTCTGGACTTCACAAAAGCAGACTTTGAAGGGTAACAAGAAGGTTTTCTACAAGTATATCAGCAACAGGAGGAAGATCAGGGGAATTGTGGGTCCCATACTGAATGGGGGAGATAACTTAGTGAGAGAGGATGCAAAAAAAAGGCTGAAGAACTCAATACTTTTTTCACTTCACAAGTACAGTTTGGGGAGGAGGTGAGCAGCCAACAGTGGAGAAAGCAGGTTAGGGGCTATTTAGAAAAGCTGGATGTGTCCAAGTCCATGGGGTTGGGCAGGATGCACCTGAGGGTGCTGCGGGAGCTGGCTGATGCAATTGCAGAGCTGCTGGACATTATCTTTGAAAACTGGTGGCAATTGGGAGAGGTCCCAGATGATTGGAAAAGGTCCAATAATGTGCCCATTTTTAAGAAAGGAAAGAAGGAGGATCCAAGGAACTACAGACCAGTTAGCCTCACCTCAGTCCCTGGAAAAATCATGGACCAGATTCTCAAGGAGTCCATCTCAAAGCACTTGGAGGAGAAGGTGATCAGGACCAGTCAGCTTGGATTCACCAAGGGCAAGTCATGCCTGACCGACCTGATTGCCTTCTATGATGATATGAGAGTGAAGAGCATCTTTGCAGACAGGCTCACTAACCTAGTGAGGAGGGCTTTTAATTAGATTTGCCAGGGGATGGTCACCAAAGCCTTGAATTAAGTAGACCTGGAGGAAGAGCCACCAGGAGAGGGCAACAGAGGAGGTGTTCTCATACTTCCTAAGAAATCAGGGCAGTTAACTAGTTACATCAGGTGCCTGTACACAAATGCACGGAGCCTGGGAAACGAGCAGGAAGAATTGGAAGTCCTTGCACAGTCACAGCACTATGACGTGATCAGGATAACAGAGACGTGCTGGGAGCTCGCAGGACTGGAGCACGGTCATGGACAGATGCAAACTGCTCAGGAAGGACAGGCCAGGGAGAAGAGGAGGAGGAGTTGCACTTTATGTAAGAGAGCTGTACGACTGCTCAGAGCTCCAGTATGAAGCTGGAGAGAGGCCTGTTGAGGGTCTCTGGGTTAGAGGCAGAGGAGAGAGCAACAAGGGTGATGTCATGGTGGGGTCTGCTATAGACCACAGACCAGGAGGAAGGGGTGGACGAGGCTTTCTTCCAACAGCTAGTGGAAGTTTGCCAGTCACACACCCTGGTTCTCATGGAGGACTTCAGCCACCGTGACATCTGCTGGGAGAGCAATACAGCAGTGCACAGGCAATGCAGGGAGTCTTTGGAGAGTGTTGAGGACAACTTCCTGGTGCAAGGGCTGGAGCGGCCAGCTCAGGGCCATTCTCTTCTTGATCTGCTGCTGACAAACAGGGAAGAACTGGTGGGGAATGTAGTGTAGTGGATGATAACTTTGGCAGCAGTGACCACGAGATGATTGAGTTTAGGATCCTGAGGAAAGGAAGGATGGAAAGCAGCAGAGTAAGGACCCTGGACTTCAGAAAAGCAGATTTTGACTCACTCAAGGAACTCATGGGCAGGATCCCCTGGGAAGCCAATGAGGGGAGTCCAAGAGAGCTGGCTGTACTTTAAACAAGCCTTACTGAGAGTGCAGGAACAAACTTTCCTGATGTGCAGGAAGACTAGCAAGTAGGGCAGAAAGACCAGCTTGGCTTAGCAGGGAATTCTTCAGTAAACTAAAATCACAAAAAGGAAGCTTATAAGAAGTGAAAACTTGGACAAATAACTAGGGAAGAATATAAGAGCATTGCTCGGGCATGCAGGGATGAAGTCAGGAAGGCCAAAACGCAATTGGAGTTGCAACTAGCAGGGGATGTGAACAGTAACCAAAGGGTTTCTACAAGTATGTCAGTAGCAAGAGGAGGATCAGGAAGTGTGCATCCCTTATTGAATGGGAAGGCAGCCTTGTATAACCCGGGTGGTACTAGTATGGGTACCCCCTTTTCCAATGAAGGGATGGTAATGGGTGCTGATGTGCTATGGGAGGTGAAACTGCCTGCTGTACACAGTTACCCTCCTTCCCCTTATAGAGCAAGGCCCAGACCCATGATAAGCTTAACTATACACAAATGTAATAAGATATAAAAGTTAAAATAATTAACATATATATATACACATAAGTGACAGGAACTATTGGCAGACCATGTACATATTAAGGCTGTGCAAAGCTTTGGGTGGTGACTCGATTCAGAGGAGATTTGGCCCGATTCAGTGGCCAAAACTCCAAATCCGAATCGAATTAGGGGACCAATTAAAAAGTCCAAATCGATTCAAAGCTTTGATGATTCAGGCAGTTTCCGGTGACTGCAGCAGGGAGCTGCAGCCAACTCTAAGCTTGTAAGTACTAGGCCTGTGTGAAGCAGCTAGTATTCACTTCAGATTTGGATTCGGCGGACAGTGGTTCAATTTGGCGATTCGAATCACTGTCCCGATTCAATTCAGCCGAATATGATTTGGAGATTAGGCAGCTGCCGAATCTCCGAATCAGCCAGGCCAGGCCCATCCCACTCTCCCAGCCCGGCAATGGTTGCCCTGCCCACCCCAGCTCCTGGCACTTGTTAAAAAATTAAAAAGCCCTGGCTCAGTGGGTGCTGCTGGGCAGGGGGTGATCTCTGCAGCCCCCCACTGCCCTATGCTGTGTGGGGGGCTCTGCCCAAGCCCCCAGCCCACCTCCTTGGCTGCCCCGCCCAGGCCAGCTCTGGCCCTTTAAGGGAAAAAAACAAAATGAAAAAACCCCTAGACTCACTGCTGCTGGCAGGGGGCAATCCCCACTGCCCCCCATTGCCCTGCACCATGCAGGGGAGTGCTGCACAAGCCCTCTGAAGCCCCAAGGCTGTGGCAGGAGCGGTGAGTCCTGGGGCTTTTCTTGGGTTTTTTTTTCTTAAAGGGCCAGAGCTGGCCCAGGTGGGGCACCCATGCAGGGTCTGGGGGAGCAGCGGGAGGTGGTCGGGGGGCTTGTGGCAGAGCCCCCGGGCAGCAGGGATCACCCCCCTGCCAAGCAGCACCCAATAGCACTGGGGCTTTTCTTTAAAGTACTAAGCTGGGGCAGGTAGGGGCAGCCATGGTGGGGCTGGGGGAGCGGGGGGTCAGGTGGGCTGGCACCCCCATGATCTCCTTCCCCCTCTCCCAGCCCTTCTTCCCCCACCCCTAGTACTTACTAGGAACTGTGCAAGTAGGCAGCTATTTGATCTGGCTTCAGATCCGGCTGCTTTGGATACCAGGGATCCAATTTGGAGTTCCAGACCGGGTTCCCACTTTGATCCGGCCAAAGCGACTCCAAAGTTTTGGAGCTGTCTTGGAGATCCAGCCATAGGGTATAATGGGGAATCAATGAAATATCTATAACTTTGTTGTTTCTTGTCTGATTTGGATGAAACTTGCAGGGATGGTAGCCTATGCTGCAAGCATGAAGTCTGCCAAGTTATCAGTGCAGGGGTTCAGGGAGAACTGCACCCCAAATTCTTGAAAGCAAAATTCATGTCATGTGTATGTGTTACACCACAGGGTGGGTGAAAACTGCAGGAGTGGTAGCCCCTGGTGAGGCCACAAAGCCTGGAAAATTTCAAGGAGATAGGTGCAGAGGTTTGGGGGAAACTGTACGTCAAGCAAAACTCGTGACATGGGTGACACTATGTGTGTTAAAGTGCAGCAAGGTGACAGCTGCAGGGGTGGTAGCCCCTGCTGCGGCCACAAAACCTGCCAGCTTCTGGGGAGATCAGTGCAGGGGGGTTCTGGGGCCGTGCACTTCTAGCTGCTGAGAGGCAAAACTCATGTCATGGGTGCTTGTGTAATTGTGTCTGTCTCCTTTGCTCTCTTCCCTGTCCTTCGTCACAGATGCCCATGCGCCAGGCATGCTGCCTTTTTATCCTCCTCTGAGGCTCCATCCCCAGATTGTAAATGGACCGATCAGAGGGGGGGGGGGGGTTAGTCCCTTCTCTGGTCCAGCTATTCACCTCATCCCTTGCCTTTCCTGATTGGTGGGGAATGCCCCACCAATCACTCATGTGCCATCCTTGAAAGGGCTCAACTTGTGACTGAGGATGCAGAAAAGGCTGAAGTGCTCAATGCCTTCTTCACCTCAGTCTTCGCGGGCAAGGTAAGCTCCCAGGCTACTGCACCAGGCAGACTACTGTACCCCCACCTTTGGGGAGGAGGTGAGCAGCCAACAGTGGTGAAAGAACAGGTTAGGGACTACTTAGAAAGTAGTACTGGGACAGATCCTGGGACCCCAAAAATGCCTGCATGGGAAAGAGTGGAGGAGGCTCCATGGGCATGTAGGAATAGCCAATGCTCCTCTTAGCACTTCGATGCACCTCCCAAGAAGGCTGTGAATATCCCTTGTTAAGAGCGGAACTAGGCAATCCCCTCACCTTTGGTAGTGTCAGGTGGACATCTAGTCTGAACACGGACCTGGGAGTAGGGAATAGGACCCTGAATCCCTTCTGAGGGGAAGAGACCTGGGGCTTACAGGGGCTCTCAGGGGTGGGACTCAGGAATCACGACCTACTCATGTGGCTCCTCCATTTTTTTTTGTTAGGGACCAGGGTGTGGGAGGTCAAGGAAAGTTACCAGATAATCGGGCAAGTCCAGGAATGGGATTCATGAGGAGCCAGGAGTCAAGGCCAGGCTCATGAAAAGCCAGGTTAAAATCATGGTCTAAAGTGTTAAACCAGTAGGACAAAATGATTGAGATAAACCGAAGCTGTGAGACACCCACTGTATAACCGTCCCACATTACACTAATGACTGACGTCACAGCTGGAGCTTCTTCACCAGCACCTACCTCTCCATGCCATACCCAAGGAGACACAACTACAGACGTGGAATGAGAGGCTGAAAAAAATATGTGACAGTGAAACAATGGACAGTCCAGTGGCCGAGTCCTTGCCACTAGGGGCTGATGAACCAGGGCAAAGGTGGTAATGTCTGAACCATCCACACACCAGAGTCGGATGCTCCAAGGAACTAATGAAGAAGTGGGGCTACACCATTGATTCAACCACTACAGCCTCAGACTATGCAACACCTGCTGCAGTGTCACTGCTTGAGGGCACAAATACAATGAAAGCCCTCACGAAGTACAATAAATGAGCACAAGCATGTGGAACAAAACAGTCAAATGTCATCTAGAGACATGAGAAGAAGATGGAAAGCCAGGAGTTGAGACGAGAGTTCGTTGCAGGCTGGATGCCTAAGCTGAAGACAGGTTGCACTAAAAAGCAGAGCCAGGGTTTCCAATGAGTCAGGGAACTGTAGAGGGATCAGGAGCAAGCACCAGAGCCTTTGACCTGGGGCCAGCTTTTAAAGGTTGGAGCGGGTGGAGTCTGTTGCCTGTTACCTCAGGAGACTACTCAGTTAGGAGCACCTGGACCCAGGTCATGATCTGGGGATGGATTGCATCATTCAGTTGGGACCAGCTGGGTGCTGAGCCAATATCTTAGCCCATTCGTGTTTTATGAGAAGATGAGTGGTGAAAATCAAGTGTCAGGAATTGGCATGGTGTTGAGTAAACAGGACTGTGACAGGTGTCCATCCCCGTGCCTGTCTAACAGAGGTCTGACCCTCAGGTAGGCGGGTAGCCCAGAGACAATCTCTCCTGCCACACCTTGATGGAACAATAATTATGATGTTACTCAGGTGGGAGTAATGCTGTCCTTGCCTCCATTTAACACCCCAACGCTAGGTGTCACTATCCACTGCTCCAAACCTCCCCTACATGGTGGCCCACGCCTCACAGATGGTATATAAATGTTGACCTGTGCCCCCCCCCGGTGCTGGGGGTCCAATCACCCCCTGTCACTGCACACACCCCCCAGCACTGGGGGTCCAATCACCCCCTGTCACTTCATGCCCCCCCGCACTGGGGGTCCAATCACCCCCTGTCACTGTGCCCCCTTGGCGCTGGGGGTCCAATCACCCCCTGTCACTGTGCCCCCCTGGCGCTGGGGGTCCAATCACCCCATCACTGCACGCCCCCCTGGCACTGGGGCTTTGCACAGTAGTGTGCCCCAATGAGGCCTCCTCCTCCCCAAATAGCCTCAGGCTGGTCTACCAGATAAACAATAACATAAAGATGAGCCCCTGGGCTATAACACAATAGAAGTCCTATAAACCACACTCTGGATTCTTAAAACCCCCAAACTGCTCCTCAAGCTTTGAGTACCCCCCAGCTCTGGGTACCTTGTAGACTTCTGGAGCCTCGTTAGCCACAGCAACAGTCCAGCCAGCAGCCACAGCGTTCCTGGGTATTTTTGCTGTGCAGGAGCTCTCTTCCTCTGGCCACTTGCCAGGGACCTTCTCCCTGCCAGCCTCCGCCCTGGGGTTTATATGTGCCCAGAGGCCTATCCCCTTCCTGTCAGCTGACTGGCCCAGGTGGTTGGGCTATTAACCCCTACCCTCCTGGTGCTTGGTGTTCCTGTAGACCCGGGTCTTAAAGGGGCAGCCCTGCCTCTTAGCAACAGGGCTAGGGTTCCCTGTTACAAGGACATATTCCCATTAGGAGGGGGCTGGGCACTTCCAGGGCAAGGATATAGCCCAAACCACTGTCTTCATATCTGGCATCTTGGCATCACCGACCAGTGACCATCCTCCACACAACACACCCACCCCGGGGTGGGAGCAGGTTAATTCCTGTGGGCTGGGGAAGAGGCTGCAATGTCATTTACTGAAAAATACCAAAGTGATGGGACAGGTTGGAGGAAAGAATTGGAAGTCAGGGCACCTGGGCCTTCTCCTCACTTTGGGATGGGAGTGGGATCTGTTGGGCAAGGGAGGATACAGAGTGTGTTTGGGAGGGAGCTGGGAGCTAGGACTCCTGGGCTCTTCCCAGTGGTGGGAGGAGAGTGGGGTCTGGGGTTTTTGAACTGGGTTGCTTTGCTCTGCTGCCATGGTCCCTGCCTTCCTCCCCTCTCCTCTGCACTGTCTGATGAAGTAACTCTTCCCTGCTGTCATCTCTGGTACATAACTCTGCCAACATCTGAATGAAGCCCCACCAGAGATCTCAGCAGTATTGGCCCCCAAGGAAGGCAATTAGCCAAGGCTTTCCTCTATCCAATTAAATCCAAATATAAGAACAAACACAGCAATTTCCACCTCCCCCTACACATAACTTTTGCCTTCACTTGCCTGGGGACCCTTCCCTGGAGACGGGTCCCCATGGATCACAGATGCTAAAAGACCTTTCTCTGCCCATGGAGCTGGGAGCATCATGGATCTAACCCAAAGGTAAGTGACACCCCTGCTGGGGAACCTCAGCATCATCGCTGACTCAGATCAATCTCCAAGAGCCCAAAGGGTCTGGTCTTATGAAGCTGGATGTTAGATGGTCTCTGCTCTTCTGCTTGGGGTCAGACCCATCACCCAATATGGGATTGGGAGGAAATTTTTTCTCTACATCAGATAGGAGGGGCTGTGTGGAGGGGAAAGGGAGGGGAGTGTTGCCTTGCTCTGTAGCTTGGGCCATGTTCTCTGAGTATCTCTTAACCAGCAATTTCCTCGGCACTGCAGGGGCAAGGTCTAGGCAGTCTCCTCAGCTTTTATCTGTAGTATTTTTTAGGGTATTTCTGGTTCCCTTGTAGCCGTGGGTGAGAGTTCAAAGTGACCATTCTCAGATTCCCTGGGTCAATGGCAACCTGCATGCTCAAGGGACCAGGTCTTTGGCCCAGGAGACCTGTCCCACCATGGCCATTATTTATGTGTTTTCTTTCATGGGACTATAGGCAGAATACTCCATCTCTCTGTGTCTTGCTTTTGCATAAGCCTTCCAGCCATGGCATGAACTTCTTAGGATTCATAGATTCATAGATGTAGGGTTGGAAGGGACCTAAGTAGATCATCGAGTCCAACCCCCTGCCCTGGGCAGGACAGAATACTGGGCTCATATGACTCCAGCTAGGAAAGTGTCAAGCCTCCTCTTAAAGACCCACAAGGAAGGAGCCAGCACCACTTCCCTGGGAAGTTGGTTCCAGATCCTAGCTGCCCTGACTGTGAAGGACTATCTTCTAATGTCTAGCCTGAACCTACTCTCAGACAACTTATGGCTGTTATTCCTTGTTACTCTGTGAGGTGCTTGGGGGAACAGGGTCTCTCCCATTCCCCGCTGGTCCCCCCTGTAAGTTTGTAAATGGCCACCAGGTCCACTCTCAGCCTTCTCTTGTGAAGGCTGAACAGGTTCAGGTCCCATAGCCTCTTCTCGTAGGGTCTGCCCTCCTGACCCCGGATCATGCGAGTGATCCTTCTCTAGACCCCCTCAATGCTGTCCACATCCCTCCTGAAGTGCAACGCCCAGAACTGGATGCAGTAATCCAGCTGTGGCCTGCCCAATGTCATATAGAGGGGGAGGATCACCTCCTTGGCCCTGCTTGAGATGCATCTGTGGATGCATGACAAGGTGCGGTTGGCCTTATTGACTGCGTCCTCACATTGGCGGCCCTCATTTTGGAATTGATAATGACTCCAAGATCTCTTTCTGCCACTGTGCTTTTGAGAAGGGAGTTCCCCAGCCTATAGGTATGCTGCTGGTTCTTCCTGCCCAAGTGCAGCACCCTGCACTTGTCAGTATTGAATCCCATCCTATTCTCATTTGCCCGCCCCTGTAACCTGTCCAGGTCCAGCTGTATCCTGTCCCTCCCTTCTAGCATGCCCACCTCGCCCCAAATCTTGGTGTCATCAGTGAATTTGAACAGGGTGCTTTTCACCCCCTTGTCCAAGTCGCTAATAAAGAGATTAAACAGTGTGGGCCCAAGGACCAAGCCCTGGGGGACTCCACTGCCCACATTCCTCCAGGTCGAATATGATCCATCCACCACCACTCTCTGGGTGCGGCCCTTCAGCCAATTTGCGACCCATCTGACTGTAGGCATCAGTGCCACAGTCACCTAACTTTTTAATGAGAATGGGGTGAGAGACAGTGTCAAAGACACCTAAAGTCCAGAAAGACTACATCCACTGCAACACCTGCGTCCAACGATTTTGTGACCTGATCATAGAAGGCAATCAGGTTGGTCTGACAGGACCTGCCCCTAATGAACCCATGCTGGTTGCCCCTGAGCATCGTCCCCACTGCTGATCCATCCCAGATTTGCTCCTGGATAATCTTCTCGAAGAGCTTCCCCAGGATCGAAGTAACACTAATGGGCTTATAGTTGACCGGGTCCTCCCTCCTCCCTTTTTTGAAAATGGGGACCACATTGGGCTTCTTCCAGTCATCTGGCGCCTGACCAGAGTACCACGAGTGCTTGTAAAGCCATGCCAGGGGCCCCTTGACAACCCCAACCAATTCCCTCAACACCCTGGGGTGGAGAGCATCTAGACCTGCTGATTTGAACATGTCCAGCCCCTCCAGAAGTTCCCTAACTCGGTCTTCCCTGACCCTAGGCCTGGCAGAGTCTCTCCTGCGTCCATCCTGAATCTCAGTGGGGAAGTCCCAGTCCCTGCACAAAAAAATAGTGGCAAAGAAATTGTTTAAAAAGTCTGTCTTTTCCTCTGGTGCAACCACCAGACTGCCAGGTGTATCCCGCAGGGGCCCCACGTTTCCCGGTGCTTTCCCAATGTAATGGATGGTCCCAATATAAACTGATTTCTTACAGAATGCAAATGCAGGCCTCACACTCTGGGCCAGGGACCTAAAAGTGACCCCATTACCTTGGCCCACACTTCATTCCCAAAGAAAGGAAAGTCCCAGGGAGCCAGTTTAGTTGGATTTCTGTTTCTCACTGGGAAAATAGTTCCTAACCTAAGGCAGCTCATCCCCCAGCTGCCTGGCATTTCTACTGAAAAGTATTTTCCACCCAAAATTGAACAATTTCAGCCCAACCCCAGGTCTCTTTCAGTTGGCAGCTGGGATAGAGACTGGCAGAGTTTGGCTGGAGTTGTGGTAGCTTGTGGGGCTATAGAGAGAGGCTCAGGAAAAATGAATTTTTACTCATCAGATATATGTCCAGGAATATTTTCTAGTGTGAAAAACCAAGAGCAGAGCATCGTTTCTTGGGGTACAACAGAGTGTTTTGGCTGAGGGTAGGCATTGGAGGCTGTTCATGAATCCCACACACATGCAGGGGAAGGACCAACAAACCCTTTGAAGTCCCTTCCTACCCTATGATTTAAGGGCAGAGACAGCAGAGGGTCTCCAAATTGTTCAAGGGTTGCGGTAAGCCTTTACCACAAGGCAATGGCATGAGCCATTTTCCAGCCATGAGCTCCATGGCAGTGAGTGGTTGGTTGAGCTGTGTTGTTGTCATCTGCAGGTTGCCAGGATTTAAGGCTGTGATGTTCAACCAGTTCGCTGCTGGGACTGGGCGCTGAATCTTGTGCTCTTTCTCAGTGAGGCTGGAGGAAACCAGCCCCAGGTGGATGTGAATGCCTCATTCCCCAACAGCTCCAGATCCCACCTGGATTGTAGAAATCCTAGCTCCAGAAAGGATGGGTGGCCAGGGTGTGGGGAAAGATGGATGGGTGGAATCCTAGAAAGAGAAGGGACCTTGAGCGAAGGAGTGATGAATGTGGGGAATACATGTGGGGATGGATCAGTGGTGGATGAAGAGCAAGGGCATGAGGTTGTATCAAACCACATAATCCCAGGGCTGGAACAGACCTCAAAGGTCATTCAGTCCAACCCCTGCTCAGATGCAGGACACACTGGTCCTGACCCATCCCAGGCGCATGTCTCTCCAGCCTCTTCCTGGAACCTCCTGAGAAGGAGACTCCACCACACCCCTGGGCAGCTGGTCCTAGTGTTCGACTGCTCTGATAGGGAAATAGTTGCTCCTGGGGTTGGATTTCTACAGGCTTAGCCCAGTTGCCTTGATTTCTACCCTTTGTGTCAAGGAGATCTTTGTTTCCCCTCCTCTTGGTGGTGGCCTTTCAAACATTTGAACACTGCTGTCTTGCCCCTTCTGTCAACTCTCCTTCAAGCTAAACCTGCCCGGCTCTCCTCTTTTCCTCATGAGACTGCATTCCAGTCCTGTTATCATCTTTCTTGTTAGTCTCTGGACCCTCTCTGCCTTATCCACATCCTCCTTAAAATATGCCAAGAACTGCACACCATACTCCAGCTGAGGCCTAACCAATGCCAAGTAGAGTGCTACTATCACCTTCAGTGTCTCCCACACAAGGCTACTGTTAATGCAACCCCAAATTGCTTTGTTTGGCAACTGTCTCATATGGTTGATTCATGTTGGATTAGTGCTTCACTGTGATCATCAGAGCCTTCTTGGCTGGGTGACTATTTAGCCTGTATCTCCCTGTCCATACGTAGCCACCACTTTTTCTTCCACAGGGGCAACACCTTGCCTTTGCTTTGGTTGAATTTCATTTAGTTGCCTACAGCGTGGTATATCATCAGTCCCTTCCTGGAAAGTGAAAGGGTGGGACTCAACTGACTGGGGTCCACCCGGGGAACCCCAAAAGATATCTGTAGCTTATGTGAAACAGTAGTAGAGGTCTCAGGATCCAAGCATCTCATGCAGCATTAACCTTGGGAAAGCTATGAAAACAGGGAACAGTGACCTGATGACCTGATCCTGGACTTTAGAAACTCTGAAGACTGGGAAGGGCCTGGGGGAGTTTTTGGAGTGCAGGAAAGCACAAAGGAACAGGATTTTAAAGAAAAAGCAGTATTAAAAAAATCAAAGTTGTATTTTTTTTATTTGTTTTTGCAAGGAGGGGAGGTTTTGCAAGAGATGCAAGGGGAGATGCTGGGGGTTGTTTTTTCTGTGGATGGTCTGAACCTGATTGTGTTTTTAATGATAGTTTCTCTGTTCTGAGGATGGGAAACGAGTGGAGTCTGGGAGATTAGAGAAGGGGGTCTGGGACCCATAACACCTGGAATTTGACTCCATGGTCAAATTGGTATGGACTATGGGGAGTTTGCCTTCCTGTGTGTGTGTGTGTGTGTGTGTGTGTGTGTGTTATGGGGGGGGTCAGGGTACAGTCTCTACCTATGATCTCTCAAATGTATATTAGCAACCTTCTATAAAAGGACATTGGCTGCTGTGGTCTCCTGCTTTACCCGTAGCAGGTTCAGGTATGATGTCTTGTGTTGTGTCAGGGTCGATGGCAGTTTTATGAAGAGTTTAGATGATGGTTTTGTACAGGATGGTTTGGACAGGACTGATCCTGCCTCAAGCAGTCAGACTAGATGTGACCTCCTGAGGGCCATTCCAGCCCCGTGCTCCATGATTCCATGATTCTATTCTGATTCGGGAAAGGGGGGTTACAACTGGGGTCTGGGACCAGGATGCCTGTGCTCTATCGCATCTGAATGGGAGGAGTGGGGCCTGGTGGGCTAAGACAGGGGTTGCTGGTAGCCAGGCTGCCTGGGTTCTCTTGCCAGGTGACAGGCTGTGCTTGGGTGCTAACCACATAATCTTTTCCAGGGTGATACGCTGCTCGTGTGGAGAGATGAAGAGGCTCTGACAACTCAGGGCAAATGAATGGTGAGTGTAGAAGTTGATCATAGGTATGTCATAAGGTTCCCCATGAAACCCTGAGATGCAGTTTGGCTAGAGAGGAGGGGGAGAGATGGACTTCTTCCCTGTAAAAAGATCAAGTCTCCCCTTCCCTTCTGCCCCTTACATCCCTCCCTTTTCCCAGCTGCCATGACAGGTTTTTCACAACCTTCTCAGAGCCCTTGCACCAACACACAGCTATGAGGGTGGGTCCCTCGTGCCACCCAGGCTGCTGTGCCAGGTCCCTGGTATTAACCAACCACCCAGCTGCCATGTCAGGCCCCTTTTGGTGATCTCATAGAATTAGAGACAATGAAGGTTGAAGGGACATCAGGAGGTCACATCTAATCCAACCCCCTGTTCAAAGCAGGACCAGCCCCAACTACATCATCCCAGCCAAGGCTTTGCTAGCCAGGTCTTAAACACCTCCAAGGATGGAGATTCTGCAACCTAAGGATGGAGAGCTTCACAGCTGCCACACTTGGTCCCTTGTACAAATTCAGAGGTCTCCTGTTGAATTCCTTGTGCTACCCCTGGCTGCCATTTTGGGACCCTCCCACTAACCCCTCTGCCATCTTTCTGTCCCCAGCCCATGGCGCTGTCTCCCTGTGGAAACCAGTCAGCTGTGCCCACCACGTTCCTGCTGCTAGGGCTACCAGGCCTCTGGGAGACCCGCCTTGGCCTGTGTGCCCTCTTCCTTCTCCTCTACCTGCTCACCCTGGTGAGCAACCTGCTACTGCTGGCAGTGGTGTGGGTTGATACCCACCTCCATGTGCCCATGTACCTGCTGCTCTGTGCCCTCGCCACCTCTGAGACCTGCTTAAGCCTGGCTGTGGTCCCCCAGATGCTGGTGGCACTAGCATCCCTCCATGGCACAGCCATTCTCTCCTACCAGGGCTGCAAGGCCCAGATGCTGCTGTCGGGTGGCTGGGCTTGCACCAATTGCTTCCTGCTGGCTGCCATGGGCTATGACCGGGCCGTGGCAGTGAGTGACCCCCTGAGGTACACCACCCGCATGGGCCACCATGTCTGCATTTGTCTGGTGGTGGGATGTTGGCTGGGAGGCTTCATAGTAGCAGGTGGCATGTGTGGGGCCATTTTCTGGATGAGCTACTGTCCGGGGCAGAACCCCTTGAACCACTTTTTCTGTGACATCCCTCCCTTGCTGGCGGCAGCCCAGGGAGTCACAGCGCCCAGTGAGGCCGCTGTGCTTCTCCTCAGCCTGCTGGTTCTGGGTGGCTCCGTGGTGGCCATTGTGGCTTCCTATGGCTCCATCCTGGTGGCCGTGCTGAAGGTGCACGGGGGCAGGAGCTGGCACCGGGCCTTCGCCACCTGTGGAGCTCACCTTACTGTGGTGGTACTGCATTTCGGCTGTGCCAGCTTCATCTACTTGAGGCCCAAGGACCGCTACACCCTGGAGAGGGATTGTCTGCTGAGCATCACCTATGCAGTGGTCACCCCCTTCCTCAACCCCCTGGTGTACAGCCTCCGCAACCGTGAGGTCCACACGGCCCTCCACAAGCTGCTGGTCCAGAGGCGAGTGGAGGGGTGAGTGCCTCCTCCCCCCCCAGCTTTAAGGGTGTCAAATTTAGGGTATTCCCCACCCTCCAGGGGTTGGCCAACCCAGTGGATAGGATTCTTGAGGACCTCACTCAGCCTTTACTCAGGAAATTCCTCCAAAAGTGTTCAAAGGGAATTCAGGAGGGAGGTAACATAAATTAAGGGCTCATGCCCTGGACATTGTGGAGACACTGGCCTGAGGAAGGGATGAATAAGAGCTGACTATGACGTTCAGGATTCTGGCTGGAGCCCCGAGAGCAGAGGCAGACAGTCTTGGCCTGCTGTGCTCTTCCCTGTACATCTGTTCATGTAAGGGGAAAGGGAGTTCCCCATGGCAGGGTCTGGAAGTGTTTTCCCCTGAGATACAGGAGGGTCTGGGTGCCCAGATGTCTGGGTTCTAGCCCAGATGTTTCCAGGAGGAGAGTTACGTCTGGTGGCTCAGAGCAGGGGTCTCTGGAGCTGATGGCAGGAGAGAGTGATGGGCCCAGGTGCTTTTGGGCTGTAACATCCAAAATCCCAAAATCTGAGGCTCCTGGCTCTTTCCTAAGATCTCCCTACTTCCTCTGCTCTCCTCTGGTGCCTCTTTCCCCATGGAGGTGAGGGAACTTGAATGTTTAGCAGCTTTAATGCTTAGCACCTTTCCCCACCAAAGGTGGGGAAACTTGAACACTTAGCAGTAAATAATGGCTGTTTCTAATGGCATAAGGGCCACGTCTACATGAGATGCTTTACTGCACAGTAGACTAATCTACTACACACTAAAGCATCACTATCTGCATGTGCTGTCACTTACTGTGCAGTGAATTAGTCTACTGTTCAGTAAATTTATTGCTCAGTAAAGACAAATAGCATTAATTGCATGTGTAGACGTGCCCAAGAGGTATCTCTGAAACATGGTGGGATGAGGAAAATCAATGGGATATTGTAACACCAGCATATATATTATACAGGAATGATAGAGTAGGTCTGGTGGGGGAGTGGCACTCTACATCAAAGACCACATCAAATCAAATAGGATAGATTTTTCAACTGACTAGAGGTACCATGGATAGAGTTTCTGGGTTTCGATAGAAAAATCTATGTTTGGGGATATACTACTGACCCCCAGCCCAGGGGGTCAGTGGTAAGGGAGATGAGAAGGGCTGTAAAAACAGAAAACACAGTAATAATGGGGGTCTTCAATTTTCCACAAATAGCCTAGGTCAGTCTGACATCAGGCCAGGATGCAGAGATCAAATTTCTTGATGTTATAAAAGACTGCTTCCTGGAGCAGCTAGTCCTAGTCCTGGAACCTGTAAGAGCGAAGGCCATTCTTGACCTAGCTCTAAGCAGTGCACAGGATTTGGTGCAAAGGGTAAGTGTTACTGAGCCACTCTGCAATAGTGACCACAGTGCAGTCGGGTTTGGCATCCATGTAGGATGGGAGACCAAAAGAAAATCTACCACAGGTGTCTTTAACTATAAAGGAAGACTACACCAAAATGAGGAAGTTGGCTTACTTGGGCACCAGGGTTTGGCCAAGAGCCAAGTGGACTGGTCAAGGAGGTATATATCAATTTGATGGGGAATAACCAGACCAAGAAGGAAATAAGGCTTCTGGAGGGGAGCTTGGTTCCCTCAGTGCAAGGCCAGGTTGTGAGTCGGGGCTCCTGTATAAGCTCTTGACATCACAGATGTCTAACTTGGGGTCTCAGGCAGAAGGAGCCCCACCAGGCCTGGGTGAGGCTGTGGTAGGAGGGCATCTCCACCAAGGCAATCAGGATCCAAGGCAAAAAGTTACCAGTTAAAGTCTCCCATTCATTGCAGGAACACAAAGGCCAGAAATCGCTGTGGGGAGGCTTCTCCATCAAAGATCAGCCCTGGACTACATGTAGGCAGAAGGCAGCCACCTGACTGTAAGATCAATCAGCCCTTGACACCCCTCCTCCCTCCCTCCCCCACTGGGGCAGATAGAGGACAAACCACTGGAGCCAGTGGCTCATGGCCCAGAAGTTGTTCACAAGAAGCTCCTTGAGCAGAGTGGTCGATGGGTCCAGAATGGATGAATGGATACAAAAATAAGTGAAGCAAGAATTTTTGAGATAGGCAAGAATGGGTGGAGCATAGGGTTGGGATACAGGGCTGGACAGAAGATATATATGGGAATGGATGGATGGAAAGTATATGTGGAGATGGAGGGGTGGATAGTTTGTGTGAGGCCATAGAGACAGAGGGGTGGGGGAGGATGGAGGGGTGGATAGATCCAGGAGGTGTGGGTTGCAATGACTGTACTGTGGATAGAACGTGTGTGGGAGGCTGGAGGGATGGACAGACAGTGTTACCCGGATTATAGGTAATCCTGTGGGTTGGCTCCTGATAAGAGGCAGAGAGAGGTCCACAGCTTGACCTTTTACTTGTTTGGACTTCAGAACACAAAATCCAGACATTTATCCCAAAGTCTATCTGGCTGCCCATGACAGCACACCATAGATTCTCACCTGTACTGGCTGGGGAGACTCGAGAGGTGCTAGGAGGGTGGTACGCAGATTGGCAGGTCTGCATGAATTTGCTTAGTTCTCCAAATTTCCCTCCAGCCCATACCCCATGTCTAGAGATGGTGGGTGCTAATATTCTAATAAATGGACCTCTAATTGGTTTTCTTGAAATGTTTTTATTTCACTGAAACTTTAGGAACTGGCCTAAACTAGTTCTCTTGTGGATTTGGAAGGTGTCAATGAGTTGGGATTCATATTCTTTGGAAAGTAAAAGGTGGGGGGGTATCTCCTCTCCTTCCCCATTGTGCAATGCTGTTCAACATGAGCCTGTTTCCTCTTTACCTTAGTGTATGGGCTTCTCTGCCAAGGCTGTTTTGTTTTTACAAATTATCTAAGCATTTTAACAAAAATGTATATCTATCATAGCAAAGCAGCATCTAAGACATTTGGTTCCACTAATCACTACTAGTAGTATTTTAAAATGAAGCTATGATGCAGTATATCTGGATTATTTAAGGTATGGTCTTCCCTGTTTCCTTTCAGACCTTCTGCTTCGTTTGATTGTAACTCATTGCCGGTTTAGTTAGACACATGGATGTTTCCTTTCCTTTGCTGACAAAGCAAGTTGTCACATTTACAAAGCTTCACGCTACAGTTATTCAGAAACAAGCTTTGGGACCGTCTACTTAGCCACACTTCTGCAGCTTGGCCTAGGCCTCTTGAAAATAGCCAAGGCCGGCAACAACAGGCAGATGGCTGGAGAGAGGTGCATGGGGGTACAGACAGATCAAGAGAGCCTCAGGGCACCTGCTGTGCTCTAGTTCCCATCAAGAACCCCTTTCTGGTTTATGGTTGAATTATTGATCCCAAACCCCTCTTCAGCCCCCATAATTGCACTGGTGGGAGCCTGCTGGCAGGGTTCATGGTTGCATTGTGTCCCAAAGTCAAGGTCCTTCAGCTGAGCCGTTCCCAGACAGATTCCCTCACTTCTCTGAGCAGATGGAAGGCTCCCCTTCACATCCATTTGGGCCCAAGTCTGGGCTTCTTCTTTGCACGTATAGTGATCTTGGCCCCTCGGTGCTGCCTGTCCTGTGTCCAGGTTGTGCCAGCCCCTTGGGGAAGTAGACCCAAGTGCAGAGATCACCTGTGCCACTCGAGCAGAGGCAGAACAGACAGATGGCACAGAGTTGAGGTAGATGGACCTGCAGGCAGGGTGCACCCTGCCAGGATCTCCACTCATGGAGCCATGCTGGATGCTTGGATGTGAGTATGAGTCTTATACTGGGGGCTAAGTTTAGGGTTGAAGGTGGGGGTGGGGGCTCTTCAGCTGGAGATGGCCAGAAGAGAGCCAGGAGAGCTGGTCAATGGGTTGCTGGGGTTTGCAGTGCAGCCTCATCACTGCACTCACTCCATGGCTTTGAGAAGAGCAGACCTTTCAATCTGCACATGGGGGAGACATGGGATGTTCAATTCCTCCACGATCCTGAAACCTCAGGGAATGAAAGTGAACACATTGTAATATTCTTGGCAATTAAAAAAAAATCAAATAACATTTTCATCCAAATAACATTTTCTGGAAACATTTTTGGAATGTTTTTCTCCACCCCACCAGAATTAAAAGTTCATTAAAAGCAACACTTGTGTTTCAGTGACTGGGTGTGAGGAAATAAAAACAGTCCTGCCCAAGGCGGTGTAGTGGAGGAGGGATGCAGAGATCTCAGACCAGCCAGTCCTTCACCCTCAGCCCTTCATCCTCAGCCAACCTGTTTTCTCTCAGAAAAGCAAAATTGTAACATTTCTGTTTTCCTCCCTATTCCTTGCCAAATCCCTTTAGCAGGTTGGGTTCATTTCACTCAGGCCGTTGGTCCCAGAGCTATGGCCGAGCCCCTGCACCTCACCTCTCTCATGCTCTAGCCCACCTGCTCCCCCATAAATGGACAAGAACCCCGGTGTCCAGGGACCTTCCCGGCCCCCACCTCTACCCCACCAGGCCAGGCTCCCTGCAGAGACATCAGAGATGAGATTCCTCTTTAGCATGTTATTGAGGTGTCTGGCTCCTTGGTTCCCCTCTGGGCCTACTTAGCTGCAGCCTGGCCCCAGCACCACCTGGAGACAGCTCCTCCCCCTGGGGCTCATTAGTGACAACCTCAGACAGTGACGCAAGTTGTTATTGACAGTCCTGAGATACACAACATCTCCTGTGCGGCTTTGCCCTGTGCCTGGGGGTGCAGCTTCCCAGCCATGGGCCAGAGGGCCCCTTGGACCCCTTGAGTGGCGTGGAGCAGTGCTACACTCCTCCTGTCTGTACCAGAGCCTCAAGGTGCAGCTGCCCGGAGATGGCTGGATCCATAGGACATCCAAACAGAGAGGATGCCAGGGAGCTACTGTCTCCATGGAGCCAGCCCTGGGCCAGCCTTTGCTCCCAGCTCACATCCGCAGACTGAAAAGCCTGCCTGGGATTTGCCCACACCAGGATTATGTATTAGCCTGGCTGTTTCCATGGACAGATCAGGGTTTTGCTGCAAAGTTTGGGATGGGTAGGAATGATCCCAATAAGAACATCAGCAGGGCCTGACTGGGTCAGACCAATAGTCATTCTCACCCAGTATGCAGTCCCTGACAGCGGCAGAG
The DNA here is from genome assembly GCF_030867095.1 of Alligator mississippiensis. NCBI lineage: Eukaryota > Metazoa > Chordata > Crocodylia > Alligatoridae > Alligator > Alligator mississippiensis. Next base: position 20,501,259 of record NC_081838.1, on the reverse strand, counting down.
GTAGCTGCTGCAGAGGGAGAGCATCAAATCACATCTCTCTAGACTGATTTATCCCCTATTCAGCGTCCTCCCTGGTGTCCATCATTATTGGGTTAGAGGAAACATCTCCAACGTTCTGGATGGTTGAACACCCTCAGCCATCTAAAAGTTCAATCACCATTAATAGATCGATCATGCATGAGTTTACCCAGTCCCTTGCAGACCCTGGCTCTGCTCTCAGCCTCCACCACCTCCTGTGGCAATGAGTTCCATAAGTTACCCAGAAAAGCACTTTCTCTTGCTACTTTTAAACTTGTCACCAAATAATTTCAGCAGGTGCACTCCAGTTCAAATTGTAACAGGAGGGCCCTCTCGGGATCAGTCCACCATTGGCCTGCCCACCTGTTTCTGAGCTAATCGCCCACCTTACTTGTCTGCCACGCCTTGTTGTTTCATAATTGGTTCTCATTAGGCAGGAGGCTGCCCATTCTTGCCCCGATGCCAGGGAGCATTCTCTGCGGCTCCAATCCTTCCCTACATCGCAGCCCAAGCCTTGCAGATGGCATTCAGGTGACACAAATACTCCCAGCCTACAGCCGGACCAAGCTTAGCCCTCATTGTCAGGCCTCGCACACACATGTTCATACCGCCCTCCTCTCACTAGGGCCTCTCACGCTCCACCCCCTCTCACAGGGTCTCTTTCATGCATTGACAACTTATACCGCCTTGCTCCATCTCAGAGTGGGCCCCTTTGGCCATAGTCTTTATCTAGTGCACACCTTGAATGGCAGATGTACCGTCTTTTGGGCCTTTCCTGTAACCCTTACTGGGGTAGGGACCAGCCTATTACCCAACCAGGGCCAAGCTTGCCCTGGCCCCTCCCAGGGCAGCTCTACACAAACTCTCTCACACACACTGGGCTCCCAGCCCTCTGGGTTCCCACTCACTGGGGCTCCACATCTCTACCCCTTCACTGGGGCTATGGGGCTTCCCTCCCTGGTGGTGGCTCAGGTGGCCGTAACTGTGCCTGGCTCCAACTGCTACTCACAGTGATGTGGGGACTAGGGGTTATTGAGAAACCCCAACTCGCCTTCCACTGGAGTGGTAACTGGCTTGGTATTTTTCTGGAGGCTCCCACTCTACTGGGAGCCCCACCAGGCCACCCACTCCTGGCAGGGTGGAGTTTTAGGTCATACCCAGGACCAAGAGCCTCCTGCTCCTACCTGCATAATGCTGCATTCCACAGTTCAGCCAGGCGAACTGCTCTGTCTATATAGGCGGCCATGGTTCTAAAATAGCCGTGGCAATCAAGCACCTGCTGGCTGCTTAACTCAGCCCTTAAAGTGGCAGGCACCAACAGTGCCCTGCCACACAAATATTCAGGGATGGTGAACAACAGTTCTCTGTTCACTTAGGCCTCACTCCTCATGATTTTATAGAGCTCTTATGTATCATACAAATCATAGAAATCAGGGAGAAGTGAGGCTGGAAGGGACCTTCAGAGGTCACATCCAGTCCAACGCCCTGCCTTAGGCAGGATCAGCCCTGTCCATACGATTCCCTACAGATCCATAATCTAAACTCCTTGTAAAGCTACCATCAAACCTGACATAACACAGACATCACACCTGAACCTGCCACAGGGAAAGCAGGGGGACCACAGCAGTCCATGTCCTGGTTCTATGAAAGGTTGTTAATCTACACTCAAGTGATCCCAGGTAGAGGTCATGCCTCTGTTATAAAGGAAGGCAAACCACCTCCCACTCCTTCCTCAGTCTGTACCAATATAACCATGAGGCAAAATTACTTCCTGACCCCAAACATGGCATCAGTCTGACCCTGAGTGGAGGGACAAGTCCCTCCAACTAGGACCCTCAAGGGTCCCAGAAGGAGCATTGGCACAGCCCAGTCCCCACCCACAGCCTGAGCTGCAGCAAACACCCAATGCCTCTGAGGGGGGCTTCAAAACCCCTGACTCCTGTATCACCTCTCAGCCTTCTCTTTTCCAAACAGAAAATCCCCAGCCTATTTAGTCTCTCCCAATCTGGCAACAGCTCTGGAACCTGAACATGCTGGTTGCGCTTCTCTGTGCCTTGTCTATAGTGAGTCCAGGGGTAGTTGTCATAGATTCATATTCATAGATTCATAGATGTTAGGGTCGGAAGGGACCTCAATAGATCATCGAGTCCGACCCCCTGCATAAGCAGGAAAGAGTGCTGGGTCTAGATGACCCCAGCTAGATACTCATCTAACCTCCTCTTGAAGACCCCCAGGGTAGGGGAGAGCACCACCTCTCTTGGGAGCCCGTTCCAGACTTTGGCCACTCGAACTGTGAAGCAGTTCTTCCTAATGTCCAATCTAAATCTGCTCTCTGCTAGCTTGTGGCCATTATTTCTTGTAACCCCCGGGGGCGCCTTGGTGAATAAGTACTCACCAATTCCCTTCTGTGCCCCCGTGATGAACTTATAGGCAGCCACAAGGTCGCCTCTCAACCTTCTCTTGCGGAGGCTGAAAGGGTCCAGTTTCTCTAGTCTAACCTCGTAGGGCTTGGTCTGCAGGCCCTTAACCATACGAGTGGCCCTTCTCTGGACCCTCTCCAGGTTATCTGCATCCTTCTTGAAGTGTGGCGCCCAGAATTGCACGCAGTGCTCCAACTGCGGTCTGACCAGCACCCGATAGAGGGGAAGTATCACCTCCTTGGACCTATTCGTCATGCATCTGCTGATGCACGATAAAGTGCCATTGGTTTTTCTGATGGCTTCGTCACACTGCCGACTCATGTTCATCCTGGAGTCCACTAGGACTCCAAGATCCCTTTCCACCTCTGTGCCACCCACCAGGTCATTCCCTAGGCTGTAGGTGTGCTGGACATTTTTCCTCCCTAGGTGCAGCACTTTGCATTTCTCCTTGTTGAACTGCATCCTGTTGTTTTCTGCCCACTTGTCCAACCTATCCAGGTCTGCCTGCAGCTGTTCCCTGCCCTCCAGCGTGTCCACTTCTCCCCATAGCTTTGTGTCATCTGCAAACTTGGACAGAGTACATTTCACTCCCTCATCCAAGTCACTGATGAAGACATTAAAGAGTATCGGTCCAAGGACCGAGCCCTGCGGGACCCCACTGCCCACACCCTTCCAGGTCGAGACCGACCCATCCACCACGACTCTCTGGGTGCGACCCTCTAGCCAATTCGCCACCCACTAGACTGTGTAGTCATCCACGTCACAGCCTCTTAACTTGTTCACCAGTATGGGGTGGGATACCGTAACGAAGGCCTTCCTGAAGTCTAAGTATACGACATCCACCCCTCCTCCTGTGTCCAGGCGTTTCGTAACCTGGTCATAGAAAGAGACTAGATTGGTCAGGCACGATCTGCCCGCCACAAACCTGTGCTGGTTTCCCCTCAGCATAATTTGCCCTGCTGGGCTCTCACAAATGTGAGCCTTGATAATTTTTTCAAAGACTTTGCTAAGGATGGAGGTGAGACTGACTGGTCTATAGTTGCCCGGGTCCTCCTTCCTCCCCTTTTTGAAAATGGGGACCACGTTAGCCCTTTTCCAGTCCTCCGGGACTTGGCCTGTGCGCCACGAGCGTTCAAATATTCCTGCCAGTGGCTCTGCAATGATGTCGGCCAGTGCCTTCAGCACCCTCGGATGGAGCTCATCCGGGCCTGCCGACTTAAAGGCATCCAGCTCTTCCAAGTGACTCTGCACCATCTCAGGATCTACGCATGGCAGTCTGGTGCCTTGCTGCTGCCTCTCTACAACCCCAGTGAGAGATTTGTCGTGTCCCTCACTTAGGAACACTGAGGCAAAGAACTCGTTGAGGAGTTCAGCCTTGTCCCCCCTATCTGTCACCAATTGTTTCTGCCCATTTAGCAGGGGTCCTATTCCTCCCTGGGCCTTCCTTTTACTCCCTATATATCTAAAAAACAATTTCTTGTTGTCTTTTACTTGGGTTGCCATCCTCAGCTCCATGGTAGCTTTGGCCCGCCTAACTGCCTCCCTACAAGCACGAGCAGAGGAGGTATATTCGTCTCTAGTGATCTCACCTTGTTTCCACTTTTTATGTGCTCCCCTTTTGGCCCTTAGGCTGCCCTGGATTTCTCTGGTCAGCCATGGAAGCCTCCTGGCCCCTTTCCCTCTTTTGCCTCGCTCGGGGATCGTCTTGCTTTGTGCCCGAAGGATCGTTTCCTTAAGGCACAGCCACCCTTCTTGGGCTCCCATCCCTTCAAAACTCCTACTCTGTAGTGCGTCCTTGACAAATCACCTGAGTGCATTGAGATCAGCTTTCCTAAAGTCTAGCACTTTCACCCTACTAGTTACCTTACCCACTCGACATCTTATGTTGAATTCTATTATTAGGTGATCACTGTCCCCCAAATGGCTACCGATCTGGAGGTCCCCTACCATGTCATCCCCTGTTGCCAATACCAGATCCAGTATGGCATTCCCCCTAGTGGGACCATGTACCTCCTGTGTCAGGTGGAGGTCCTGTACACAGGTTAGAAACCTGCGTGAGCGGTGGGTGTCATCCCTCTGCAGATCTGTAGGCCCACGCAGGTGCTTCTGCTCTCTTTCTGCAGAGCCCCTGGGCACCCTTCCAGGCAGCAGGAGACCAGGGTTCAAACCCATGTCCACTGGAAGTGAAACTTAGGAATGGAGAAGCAGCGGCAGGGAGCCTCTGCCTTCCCTCGAGCTAGGACACTTCCCTGGGAAGACAAAGGACTTGGGTTCTAGGCCCCCATTGCCTGGAAAATCCTTGAACTTGTGTCTGATCAGACCACAGCTCAGGCCTTCCCAAGCCCCATTCTTCTTAAAGCTTCCCCACCTGCCCACACCCAGGGAGCCCAAAGAGGGAGATCAGTGGGGACTTGGGGTAAAGAGCAGGGCAGCAGATGGCTCAGGGGAGTAGCTGCTGGTATAGCAGGAAAGGGGTCTCAATTACAGCTCCTACCCTTTGCTTCCGGTGAGGCAGACTGGCAGACTTCCACTGGTGTTGCCCTCCATCTATGGCCTCTCAGGAAAGAGCTGGGCAGCAGGGGCCATACAGGGTAGTGACCCTCTGCTGCTAATGTTCCCAGACTGGCCAGGAGCTGCCAACTGGGAATTTGCAGCCTCAGGACTCAGGGAAGTGGGTGAGGAAGTGCAGAACAGTGACAGCTGGGTCTGAGGGCAGCGAATCTGGGTGGATGAGAGAGTGGTGAGGAAAGGTGTTTGCACTGAACTCAGACTACAGGGAACTCAGACTGAGATTGAGGTCCCTCCAGGGGCAGTGAGAAGAACCATCACATGAAGAACAGCTGATGTGCACTCACAAAAGGCAGCTCCCTCACCCCTCTGGAAGCAGGGAAAAGTGACAATTGTCCACAGCTCCCCACCAGGAGAAAATGGGAGTTGGGCTTGAAAAATAGAAAACCATAGCAAAATGCATCATGGCCCATGGTTGGTTGGCTCACGTGTCTCTTCTCCCTATTTTCCAAGCTCATTTAACCAGCTCCCTGAGCCACCTCCAATGCCCAGCACCTTCCCAGTACCCCTATGAAGCTGTCCTGATAAACACAGTTTTGACCTGGCATCTCACTCTCTTGGACCTCTCACCCTGGCATCTGAAAAGTGATTATTGTGCTCCAGGGATTATTGTGGGATTATTGTGGGTCTCTCAGTGAGATCCCAGGTTCAAACACCATTCATTGATGGCTAAGCCAGGGTGTAGAAGAAGGGGAGAGGGAGTGTCACTCCATCTACAGCCTCAGGAAAACCCGCATAAGAAGACTGTGTCCTTGAAAGAAAATTGTGTGGCAGGGAGGAGGGTCAAAGTGCCGTGAAGCAGGGTATGGGCAGCAGCTCCCATTAGGTACATTAAAACAGGAGGGGGAGTTGCCTTTGGCAGCACACAGCCACTCTTTTGATCTAACTGCTATCTCCGTAAGATCCCATAACAGCACAAGGGTCAGAAATCATCCTAATTCTGAGCCTGGATGGTGCCGGGTCAGAGATGCATCTGTTCTGTTGCTCATAAACTGCTACAGGAGCCAAAAGACAGAAGCGCGGCATTGTAGCAGCCTGCATTCGCCTTCTGTGATATCAGCGCCATGGCTACATCCATCACCCCCAGGAAGGGAGGAATATGGTGGGGCTAAAAGAGCTCGATTTGTTCAGACCATGGAAAGGAGGATTCAGGAGCATGGGCCTGGAGGAGGAACTGAGGTCAGAGCCCTGGTCTTGGCTCTTGGCTCTGTTAGAGCTGTCGCTGCTGTCCCCAGCCCCTGCTCAGCCCGGCTGCCTCTGGAGCTTCTCCAGCCCAGAGCGGTGGAGAAAGCAGCAGCGGGGAGGGGAGTTGTGGGAAAAGTGGAAGAGGAGGGAATGAGCAGGAAGGGGAAGGGGAGGGTGGGGGTTCTTTTCCTGGCAGTGGTGGGAGCAGATGATGCTGGGAGCAGGGTGTGCAGCCACCCCTGCAATGTGGTGTGCTGCCCCTGCACTCCCTTGGGGAGATCCTGGATCTGCCCCTGGCTGCACATCAGAAACTTGGCTGCCTGGGGGCTTCCACAACCCTAAGTTTCTCCCCAGTGCCCCACTGCTTGTCTGGAGGAACAGGCTATGGTTCACTCCTGGGATGAGTCACCATCCCTGCCAGCCTCGGCTCCCCCTGCCCTCACACCAGCTGCCACACGGGAATCTTTGCCAGCTCCAGGGGCTTCAGAATGATAGGCCCCTTTCTCCACAGTTCGGCACATCTGGAACAGCAGCTGCCCTGAGATCGTGCTGTACCACAGCAATCAGCAAGGCAACAAAGCAGCAGAAGGATTCCTTACACAGGAGAAAAAGGCTGGATGAGGAAAAGTGACCACTGGGTTGGAGACAGAGCCCAGACATAAACCTGATAAAGATTCTCATTCTCTTGTCTGACTACAACACAGTCCAGGAGATCCCTCAATGCTTTTAGAAACCAGCCTTCCGGCTGACTCTACAGCCCCTTGCACACATTACATTTAGCGTGTCATTAACTGGTTAATCATGTCTTAAGTTGTAACTGGGCCACACATTAAAGCAATAAATAGCATCAGAAAGCAAGGAATAAGTCACAAAGTTATTCCACCAAAAATCAGTAATAATTTTGTGGCTGATTCCTCTGATGCCAGTAATTGAACATTTGGCTTGGTGCTCCCTAGTGGCCGGGAGCCTGGATCAGACCAGGGGGCTGTCAGCCAGGGGAGCATGCTACTTGCCAATAAAGCAGCATGTGATGGGATCTGATGCGTGATCCCACCACCACGCCTCCTGTCATAAACGTGTGACATGGCATGAAGCACCATAGAGAGCAGCACACAGCAGATCCCATCGTGCTTTCCCTATACATCTGGAAGGGTCCCACCTGATCTGCAGATGGTGACCAGGAGTCACGTCAAGGCACAAGAAAATCCAAAGTCCACTTTGGCTCAAGAGGCACCTCTGAAATGCCTTCCCCACACCGTCGTCTCTGTACTGTTAGCTCTCTGGACAATCAGAGTCCTCCTTTCTGCCTGGGGACTCTGGAGTTCCAAGTATCAGTCACGGGAAAAGTTTATGAAAAATGTAACTAGTTAAAGTTAAAAGTTAGCCATTTCTTTAACTTTTTAATTAGTTAATTAACTAGTTAATTCCCATGACTGCAAAGTATGTATCTTTAGCAGATTCATAAAACACAATCGAGACTCCTTGAGCATCTGGACAGGTCATCCAATGCTTCTCTGATACGTTTTCCACCTCCCTGTTAAGGTTCAGTGCAGTTCAGGGTTCTACGCCAGACTGAATGTTTCAAGGCTATGAGATGGGGGCTACATTGGCAGGAGCAGCCAACAGACAGCAGAATGGCAGAAGAAAGGGTAATATGGTTAATGGACCCATTAAAGAGCAATAAAAAGGAAGAAGGGTCGTTAACACCTGTGGAATGACGAGTTTGGAAGGGACCAGGTAGATTCTAATGAGCCATGAAGTCAAGAGACTCCCTCAGCCCTGCCTGAACGGAAATGCTGGTGCTGCTCTGGGCACTTGGTTTTAAGCTCTGGGTGGAGCAGAAATCACAGGGGGGTGCGAGTGCTCCAGTGCAAGGCCCTCCCCCCCCCCAGGCTCCTTCTTGTCCACAGGTTGCTCCAGGGTTTAGCCTGTTATGAAGCAGGGAAGTCTTGGGAAAGGGAATCCCCCTTGCCCCAATTCCTTGGGCACTGCCATGTCCCCGACTCGGGGTGAAAAACCTCCCTCCCACCACCCCACTCTCGCAGCAGAGGGTCACCCACCCCATACAGCCCCTGCTGCCCAGCTCCCTGTCCCAGGGCCCCCTCCCCACACACCCCAGCCCCTGGCAGTCCCCATCCTGCTCCCCGCAATGGCAGTTCAGTGAAGACTGAGGCACAGAACCAACATGTTTTATTCTTTGTGCCATAGGGTGAATCACTGGCAATGGCCCCACACAAATCACCCAGGAGTCTGCCAGGGTCCCCGCAGCATGAGATGAAGCCAGACAATTGCACCTCTTGTGCGGTTGGGAAGCCCCAACACAGGCCTGGGAAAGAGATGGGGGGGCTGCCTCAATGCCTAGGAGAAGGGGCTGAGTTTCAGAAATAGAAGAATGGGGAGAGGGTTTTCCATATACCCCCTCCATCCCAGGACTGTTTCAACCCTGGGGGTTTTGGGGAGAGCCTGTGTTGGGGATGGGCCAGCAGAGAAAGGGCATCTCAGTCCTGGAGTGTCTCAGGTATGGGAGGCCCTCAGTTTGTCCAGTGCCCGGCGCAGGGCCCCTGCCACCTCCTGGTTGCGGAGACTGTAGATGAGGGGATTCAGCATGGGAGTAAGCGCTGTGTACAGCACCGTCACCACCCGACCCCGCTTGGCTGAGTAGCTGGATGCCGGACGGATGTAGACAGCGATGATGGTGCCGTAGAACAGGGCCACTGCAGCCAGGTGGGAACCACAGGTGGACATGGCCTTGTGACGGCCCTGGGCTGAGGGCAGCTGGAGCACAGCAGTGAGGATGAAGATGTAGGAGCCCATGATGAAGAGGAAGGGCCCCATGATGACCAAAGAGCCCTCAGTGAAGGCCAGCAGCTCATTGACATGGGTGGAGGAGCAGGCCAGGCGCAGCAAAGGCTGGACATCACAGAAGTAGTGCGGGATCTCTCGTGAGGCGCAGAAGGAGAGCCGAGCCAGCAGTCCCACATGGAGCAGGGAGTGGAGGTGGGAAATGGCCCATGAGCCAGCCACCAGCCCAAGGCAGCGCCAGGGGCCCATGATGGCAGCATAGCGCAGTGGGCGGCACACGGCCACGTAGCGGTCGAAGGCCATGCAGGCCAGGAGGAAGCTGTCGGTGATGCCGAATGCCACAAAGAAGTAGGTCTGGGCCAGGCAGCCCACGTAGGACACGGCCCCATTGCCCCAGAGCAAGTCCAGCAGGGCTCGGGGCACCGTGGTGGAGGAGAAGGCCACATCCACGATGGAGAGGTGACCCAGGAGGATGTACATGGGGGCGCAGCGCAGGCGGGGGTCAGTGTGGGCCAGCAGGACCATGAGGGAGTTTCCCAGCAGGGTCAGCGTGTACATGGTGAGGAAGAGGGGGAAGAGGAGGCGCCGCAGCTCTGGGTGGGAGGAGAAGCCCAGCAGTATGAAGCCGGGGAGCCTGGAAGCATTTGTCTGCTCCATGGTGCTGCAAGGAAGACAAGGAGCACAAAACAAAAAGGATTAGAAACCTGGGACGATCTGGCTGAGGAGGGGAGTTTCGAAGAACTTGGAATATTTAGTCTGGAGAAGAGATTTAATCACAGTCTTCCTATACCAGACGGGGGGTCCCAACAGGGGGGTGAGAGACGACCCCCTGTAGCTGCAGGGGGAGGACAGGACAAGCACTAACAATCCTAAATTGCAACAAGCAGAATTGCCTTTGGAGATGAGGGAAACTTCGCTTTCTCTGAGGCGGTTAAGAGTTGGAACAGGCTCCCAGCAGCAGGTGTAGAGGCTCCCCCCTCCCACGTGTTTAAGGGCAGGTTGGACAGACACTGGACTGGGGTAGTTTGGCAGGGGTGATCCTGCCTAGAGCAGGGCTCCTCCTAGACAGGCTCCTGAGGTCCTTTCCCACCCCAGGATTCAACTCTTCAGCTGATCACCATGAAGGATGAGAAAGGGAAATAAGATTGCTCTTCCTAAGCATAGCCGAGTGGGGAGAAAATGTCTGGAGCTGAGGAACAACATAGGAACAAGCAGGGAATTGATGCAGAATAGACATTTTGAACCAGCAGAGCACGGCTATGCTGTAGTGGCTTCCAAGTTACAGGAGCAGCAGAAGCATCCAGCTGTGTGGCCCCAGGGCTGGTTGCATCTGGGCCAGCAGCAGAGGCAGGAGACCCAGCTGTGGGGGGAGATCTCTGGGAGCAGAAGGCTCTTAAACCTGGGAGATGGAAGAACAATGTCTGCCTGGTCAGAGTTGAAAACAGACACCCCAAAAGAAAAGAAATGTGCACAGCCTCAGGTCTCAGGAAAGTGGGTGAGGAAGTGCAGAAGAGTCTGAGGGCACCAAATCTGGATAAGAGAAGATCAGAGATGAAAGGTGGTTGCATTGGACTCAGACTGCAGGGCACATGGACTGCGATCGAGGTCCCTCCAGGGGCAGTCAGAGGGACCGTCCATGCTGAACAGCTGATGTGCACTAGTGAAGGGCAGCTCCTTCACCCCTCTGGAAGGAGGGAAAGGTGGCAACTGCCCACAGGTCCCCGCCAAGATGAAATGGGAGTTGTGCTTGAAAAATGCAGACAGAGATGCACCACAGCTGGCACGGACCTAGCTCAGGTGGGGAGGCAGCACTGGGTGACTGATAGGGAGTTGGTCACTGCACTTAAATGCAGAGGGGACAGGGAATCAGGTCAGGGGCCACTGGGGCAGGGCGTGTCACAGGGACAGGACAGACAAAGAGGGTAGGGAAAAGGGAAACTGTGGAAAAATCAGGAGAGATGGTGTGTGTACAGAGACAGACGGTTAGACAAATACACTTACCCACCATCCTGGTGCCCGCAAGGTAGAGGCAGCCCAGCTCTGCAGCCTCCCCTACTTGTCTGGGGTCCGTGCTGTGCAGGAGGATAGAAATGGGCTCAGGGGAAGCTCCCGGGAAGGAGAAGATATCCCTGGAGCATGGCCCGGTGCCAACGTCACATCACCCCCTTCCTCCGCCCACCAGCCCTTGGCAGGGAGGTGCTGGCAAGGTGCATGGCAGAGCTGCATGGGGAGGGCTTACCCAGTGCCACTGTGTAGTCCTACCTAGCCTAGACCACTGAGGAACAGCTGCACCCAGAGGCCTCTGTCAGTGCCCACATGCAGCCAGCCCTGGGGCTGCACAGCTGGACTCCTGTTCCTGGGCACCTCGTCTGGCGTGCATGGATGCCTGTCAACACTGACTAAGGACACACACGAGTGAACACAACATGTACACAGACCCCTTGTGATCACGTAGCAGCCCTAGAGGGCTGTTAGAGGTTGATGACAGAACAGGGAGCAATCGGCTCTGGTTGCAAACAGAAAAGTTGGGGTTAGATATTAGAAATTAGGAGGGTAGTAAAGCACTGGAACAGGCTGCCCAGAGAGGTTGTGGACTCTCCATCCTTGGAGATGTCTAAGACCTGCGTAGACATAGCCTTGGCTGGGATGAGATAGTTGGGGATGGTCCTACTTTGAGCGCCTCTGCCATGAGGTTATATTTGTTTTTGCTTTGATCTTAAACTGAATACTATGGTGCTAGGCTCCTAGCTTATTAGTAAAGCCTCCAGGTTCTCTTTAACTGCGGAATAATGTGTTCAAAGTGTGATGATGCACCACACCACCTGCACCCCGCTCTTCAAAATCCTAGAACAGCCCATGGAAAAGACATTGGAGCAGTGTTTTAAAAGAGGTGTGTGGTCTGAGCAAAATAAGCCATTCCACTACCAGAAACAGGATGGTCTGCCAGGAAGGGCTGAAGTGTCCCCTGGCCGAGTGGCCCACATTTCAACCCAGGACTTGCAGTATAGGGACAGCAAAATAATTGAGTTAAGAGATTTATTGTGTTCAGCTGTTCTGTGTTGACTGCCTGTGTGCAGCTCTTTACCAGAGGTAAAATAAAGGTGCCTGGAAGACCTCAACATTTGATTAGTGAGGATGAAGCTGAACCAATTAACCTTTCGCTTACTGTGAGGTAAGAGCAAACACCTGGACATTCACAACACATTGGTTGCTCTATGGTTAGCCCTGGTCACCTTTTGCTCAATATTTTTAGATCAGGCACCCACAGGGGTAGAGAGAACACCTGAAAGGACTGCAAGGCTATTGAAAGTCTTGGGTGGGATGAGAGAGTTGGGGCTGGTCCTGCTTTAAGTAGGGGGTTGGACTAGATGTCACCTCCAGAGGTCCCTTCCAACCCTCATTTTCTAGGATTCGATGAATTCATATTCATGAAGGAATTCATAGGGTCCCAGATTTCATAGACTCCTAGAAAATGAGGGTTGAAGGGCCCTCAGCAGGTCACATCTAGTCCAAACCCCTGCTCAAATCAGGACCAGCTCCAACTATCTTATCCCAGCCAAGGCTTTGTCTGCCTGGGTCTTAAAAACCCCCAAGGACGGAGACTCCACAACCTCTCTGGGTAACCTTTTCCATTGCTTTACTACCCTCCTAATAAGAAAGCTTGTCCTAATATCTAACCTCAAGCTCCCTGTCTGCAACTGGAGCCCATTGCTCCTTGTTCTGTCATCTGTCACCACTGGGAACTGCCCAGCTCCATCCTCTCTGGAGCCCCCTTCTGCAGATACTGGCTGTACTAATCTGTGTGTATAAATCACACCTTTGCTAAGCATGTATGTCCTTTTCTCACCACCATGTTGTTCCTGAAGAGTGTAATATGTGAACCTGAGTTATCAGAGGGCATGGGGTCTGGGCGAGGTATTTAAACAAGCTGGAAATTGGGAAGTTGGTGGCACTGTGTGTGGTCAGAGCAGCTGAACAGCATGTCTTTGCTAGCTAAGTGACGATTATTTTGGTCATCTACCTGGCACTTAGCATTGTCAGGAACCCACCCCAAAAGCAGGAATGACTTGGGGGTTCATAGTATATCATGCAGAGGGATTCACCCTCTTCATCCACTCCCCTGCTCTGGATCTGCTACCATCTGTATGTATGTAGGTTTGCAATTTTACGACATAGCTTATTCAAAACGATGTATCTAGACCGAATAATAAGGGGTGATCCTCTCAAGTCAGTGCCTCTTTGCTTGTCTGAATACCTATACTTCTTATTTTATGATGCCATTAATTGTTTTGAAGTGTGGCCAAGTTACAATTTAAGACATAGTTTCATAGTTTCATAGACATTAGTGCTGGAAGGGAACTCGAAAGATCATTGAGTCCAGCCCCCTGCTCCAGGGGCAGGAAGTCAGCAGCGGTCACAGGATCCCAGCAAGATAAACACCCAAATTTCTCTTGAAGGCCTTTAAAGTAGGTGCTTAAACCACCTCCGGCGGCAGGCTATTCCAGAACTTGGGGGCTCAGACAATAAAGAAATTCTTTCTTATGTCCAGCCTGAAACGGTCTTGGAGGAGTTTGTGACCGTTTGACCTTGTCATCCCTTGGGGTGCTCTGGTGACCAGGCGTTCCCCCAGATCCTGGTCAGCACCCCTGATAAACTTAAAGGTGGTCACCAGATCACCCCTGAGCCTACGCTGTTCCAGGCTGAAGAGTCCCATAGCTCTCAGCCTGTCATCATAGGGTCTGCTTCCCTGACCTCTGATCATCCGCGTGGCTCGTCTCTGGACATGAATGATTAACCAGTTAATCACACCCTTTATCTTGCTGGGATCCTATAATCCCTGCTGACTTCCTGCCTCTGGGGCAGGGGGCTGGACTCGATGATCTTCTGAGGTCCCTTCCAGCCCTAATGTCTATGAGATCTACGAAATCTATGAAATAAATGTAACTTGGGCCATAGAGTCAGCGGGAAGGCTGGTTTCTAAAAGCGTTGAGAGATCTCCTGGAAGGACTGTGTTGTAGTCAGACAAGAGAATAAGAATCTTTATCAGTTTTATGTCTGGGCTCTGTCTCCAAACCCGGTGGTCACTTTTCCTCATCCAGCCCTTTTCTCCTGATTAAGGAATCCTTCTGCTGCTTTGTTGCCTTGCTGATTGCTGTGGTACAGCACGATCTCAGGGCAGCTGCTGTTCCAGATGTGCCGACCTGGGGAGAAAGGGGCCTATCATTCTGAAGCCCCCGGAACTGGCAAAGATTCCCACGTGGCAGCTGTGGTGGCTGGTGTGAGGGCAGGGGGAGCTGAGGCTAGCAGGGACGAGGACTCATCCCAGAAATGAACTGTAGCCTGTTCCTCCAGACAAGCAGTGGGAGAAACTTAGGGTTGTGGAAGCCCCCAGACAGCCAAGTTGGTGATGTGCAGCCAGGGGCAGGTCCAGGATCTCCCCAAAGGCTGTAGGGTCACCGACCCACATGGCAGTGGTGACTGCACCCCCTGCTCTCAGTGTCCTCTGCCCCCACCACTGCCAGCAAGTGAAAATGCCCCACCCTTCCCCTTTCTGCACAGAGGCCCCTTCCCCTCCTCTTCCACCTTGCCCACAACTCCCCTCCCTGCTGCTGCTGCTGCTTTCTCCACCGCTCAGGGCTGGGGAAGCTCCAGAGGCAGCAGGGCTGAGCAGGGGCTGGGCTCAGCTGGGGAGGGGACAGCAGCGACAGTGAGGCAGGAGAGTTGTTCCTCCCAGCCTTCCAGGAGCTGGCTTGGGGAAGGGGAACCGCCGTCCAACCCTGCTGCCCTCGTCCCTGTCCCCAGCTGAGCTCAGGCCCCGCGCAGCAGCGGGCAGGAACAGCTCTGGAGCCTCCCTGCCCACAGGCAGGAGGAGGTGTGGGAGAGAAGGGGCAGAGAGGGGCTTGCCTTGGAGCAGAAAGGGGAAGGGAGTGAGGATTTTCACCTGCTTTAGGGACATAAGGAGTTTCCAGAGGCTGCCACGGTGCAGAGCCAACCAAAATGGGGGAGCAGCCACCCCACGGCCCCCCATCTGCATGCACCCAAAGGCATTGTATCCTGGTCATGTATGAATGAGCGTGTGTCCTGCAGACAGGCAGCAGCAGACTGACCGAGAGGGCAACCTCCCATGGTTTTCCCTCAAAGAGCGGAGTGGTGAGAGCAAGGGCCTGGGTTCTGGGCCTCAATGATGTCCTTGCCCAGGGCTGGAACCACAGCTCCACAGGTTAGACACTAGCCAGCCCCTACTCCCGTGCTGCACTGGAAGCTGGGACAGCCAAGAGAGGGAGGTGTGCGAGAAATATGTGGGGCCAGGTGGAAGGGAGGAAAGCTGCGGTGTGTGGCTCAGTCAGGTGAGATCTATCTTAAGACCTAGAATCATAGGATCATAGAAGATGAGGGTTGGAAGGGACCTCAGGGGGTCACATCTAGTCCAAGCCCCTGCTCAAAGCAGGACCGGCCCCAACTTCATCATTCCCGCCAAGGCTTTGTCTACCTGGGTCTTGAAAGCCCCCAAGGATGGAGACTCCACCACCTCTCCGAGTAACCTGTTCCAGTGCTTGACTACCCTCTGAGTGAGAGTATTTTTTCCTAATACGTAACCTCAACTTCCCTGTCTGCAACTGGAGCCCATTGCCCCTTGTTCTGTCATCTGCCTCTAGCAGACCTCTAGGGCTGCTACATGTTCACAAGGGGCCTGTGCACATGCTGTGGTCACTACTATGCGTCCCTACTCAGTGATGACAAGCATCCATTCATGCCAGATGAGGTGCCCAGGAACATGCATCCAGCTGTGCGGCCCCAGGGCTGGCTGCATGTGGGCACTGGCTGAGGCCTCTGGGTGTAGCTGTTCCTCATGCCCTACACCAGATGTGACTGTACCATGGCACCAGGTGAGCCCTCCCTATGCAGCTCTGCCGTGCACCTTGCCAGCACCTCCCTGCCGAGACCTGGAGGGTGGTGAAAGGGGGTGACATAATGTTGGCACTGGGCCATGTTCCAGGGACTTCTCCTCTTCCCTAGGAGCTTCTCCTGAGCCCATTTCTACCCTCCAGCACAGTGTGGACCTCAGAGAAGTAGGAGAGGCTGCAGAGCTGGGCTACCTCTACCTTGTGGGCACCAAGACGGTGGGTGAGTGCATCTCTCTGTCTGTCTGTCTCTCCTGATTATTCAAGAGTTTCCCCTTTCCCTACCTTCTTTGACTGTCCTGTCCCTGTGACACACACAGCCCCTGTGTGCCCCCCATCCTGACTCCCTGTCCCCTCTGCATTTCAGTGTAGTGACCCCCTCCCTACCAGTGACCCAGCGCTCCCTCCCCACCTGAGCTAGGTCCCTGCCAGCTGTGGTGCATCTCTGTCTGGAGAGGGGTTGCAGCCCTTGGAGCTGTGGGTTCAGGGTACTGCTCGAAAGGGGTAAGGGTAGAGGTAGTGGCAGAAATCAGGGTGTGGGTAAGGAGGGAAAGAGCACAGACATCACCCCATCTAGCTCGAGGAGACCAGTGGGGACTGAGGAAGGGAGCACATTACTCTGTGGACAACTTCCTGAGTCCACCTGCCTGCCCTTGGTCATCCTGGCTCTGATCTTCCCCTCCCAGAGCTGGGACAGACCCCAGGCATCCTGGCTTCTTGCCTGCTCTGATCCACCAGCCCCAGCTCCCTTCCAGAGCAGGGATGGATCCCAGAACGCACCGTGTCACCTGGTCTCAGACACCATAGACTTGTCGCCCTTTCTCCCATACATGGAGCGTAATGGCTTCTGTCCACTCGCCACAGCTTTGTGTAGTGCAGCCAGGAAGGATCTGAAGCTCTTAAATAGATTCCCCACCATCCCTGGTCCTTCTTCTTACTGTGGCGAGCTGCTTCTCCGCAGCCTTGTTGAGGGAAACAAATCAGTGCTGTGTTTTTTCCAGCAGTGACCTCAAGCAATTGGGCTTTTCCTGACCATCCCAGTGCCCTTTTATGGCCAGTATACTCTTCATACCATCACAGAATCAGAGAAAATGTGATTGGAAGGGACATCAGGAGGTCACAACCTCCTGGTCAAAGCAGGACCAGCCCCAGCTACATCGTCCCAGTCAGTGGTTTTTTGAAACAGGCTTTTAAAACCTCCAAGGACAGAGACTTCACAACCTATCTGGGTAGCCTGCTCCAGTGCTTCACCACCCTACTAGTGAGAAAGATTTTCCTACTATCCAACCTAAACCTCCCTTGCTGCAACTGGAGCCCATTGCTCCTTGTTCTGTCATTCACCACCACTAAGAACAGCCCAGCTCCATCCTCTTTGCAACCCCCCTGCAGCAGGTTGAAAGCTGCTATTAAATCCCCTTTTGCTCTTCTCTTCTCCAGACTAAATAAGCCCAGTTCCCTTAGCCTCTCCTCACAACTCCTGTTCCCCAGCCCCCAAACCATTTTTGTTACCATCTGCTGCATTCTCTCTGATGTGTCCACATCCTTTTTGTAGTGGGGGGCCCAAAACTGGACACAGGACTCTAGGTGTGGCCTCCCCAGTGCTGAATACAGGGGAAGAATCACTTCCCTTGACCTGCTGGAAACACACCTACCAGTGCAGCCCAGGATGCCTTTAGCTTTCTTGGCAACAAGGGCACACTGCTGCCTCAAATTCAGATTATTGTCCACTGTAACCCCCAGGTCCTTCTCTGCCGAGCTGCTGCCCAGCCAGCCAGCCCCCGGCCTGTACTGGTTCATGGGGTTGTTCTGTCCTAAGTGCAGGACTTTGCACTTGTTCTTGTTGAACCTCATGAGATTCCGTTTGGCCCAATCCTCCAATTTGTCGAGGCCTCTCTGAATCCTAGCCCTCCCTGCCAGTGTATCTACTACTCCCCACAGCTTGCTGTCATCTTCAGATTTGCTGAGGGTGCACTTCATCTCATATTCCAGATCATGGATGAAGATATTGAATCAAGCCCTGAGGCACTCCACCTTGATACTAGCTGCCAACTAGACATCAAGTCATTGACTACTGTCCTCTGAGAACGATGCCAGTTTTCTATGCACCTTAAATTTAATTCATCCAACCTAGACTTCCCTAGTTTGCCTGTGGGAATGTTGTGGGAGACCGTAACAAAAGCTTTGCTAAAATTAAAGTATATCATGTCCACTGTTCTCCCCGCATCCACAGAGCCAGTCATCTCATCATAGAAGCCATTAAGGTTGGTCAGGCGCAGCTTGCCCTTGGTGAATCCATGCTGACTGTTTCTGACTCTTCCCAGGGAATGGGCTCAGATGCTCTCCCCACTAGACCTCCCTCCCCTCCGAAACCTGGGGTAGAACCAGCCCCCTTCCCCACAGACCTCCTACCACTGCCCTGGCAGAGCTGGGAGAGCACTGGGGTGTGTGGGCTCCCAGCCCTTCTTGCTCTCACCCATCAGACCCACCTCCCAGAACCTGGGATCTCATGGAGAGACCCACAATAACCCCTGGATCCCAGGCATGGCACTTTCCAGATGCCAGGGAGAAGAGCCCAAAAGGATTTACTTAGAGATGCCAGGTCCAGACTGTGTCTATCAGGACAGCTTCAGGTGGGTACTGGGAAGAGGTGTTGGGCACTGGAGTTGGGTCAAGGACTTGATTATATGTGCTTGGGTGTGGGGAGAAGAGACATGTGAGCAACCAAGCATGGGCCAGGACAGAGACTTTGCTACAGTTTCTCCATGATATTTCGAACACAACCCCCGTTTCCTCCTGGGGGTGTGGGGGAAGCTGTGGACAGTTGCCACCTTTCCCTGCTTCTGGAGGGGAAAAGGAGCTGCCCTTCTGGAGGGCAAATCAGCTGTTCTGCATGGCTGGTCCCTCTGACTGCCCCTGGAGGGACCACAGTCTCAGTCCATGTGCCCTGTAGCCCAGTGCAAACCCCTTTCCTCACTGCTGTTCATTCATTCAGATTCAGTTCCCGCAGACCCTTCTGCACTTCCTCGCCCACTTCCCTGAGACCTGAGGCTGCAAATTCCCAGCCAGGAGCTCCTGGCCATTGCAGAAACATTGGAGGATGGTGCCAGAGAAACACCCCCACTCAGCATGAAGGTTCTGCAGCATGGAGAACGTGCCAGGACCATAGGTGACCTTCTGCATCCTTCATTCCTCTCCTTGTCTAAACGTGCACCTCGCTTTTCTTCTGGGGTGTCTGTCTTCAACTCCGACCAGGCAGGTGTTGTTCTGCCACCATCTCCCAGCTTTAAGAGCCTTCTGCTCCCAGAAATCTCCCCCCACAGCTGGGTCTCCTGCCTCGACTGCTGTAACTTGGAAGCCACTACACAATAGCCCTGCTCTGCTGTGAAAAATGTCTCATCTGTATCAATTCCCTGCTTGTTCCTAGGTTGTCCTGCTGCTGCAGATGTTTCTTCCCTCTCTGCTAGGCTTCTGGAGAACAATCTTATTGCCTTTTTCATCGTTCACGATGATCAGCTGAAGAGTTGAATCCTGGGGTGGGAAAGGACCTCAGGAGCCTGTCTAGGAGGAGCCCTGCTCTAGGCAGGATCACCCCTGCCAAACTACCCCAGTCCAGTGTCTGTCCAACCTGCCCTTAAACACGTGGAGAGGGGAGCCTCTACACCAGCTGCTGAGAGCCTGTTCCAACTCTTAACCACCTCAGAGAAAGCGAAGTTTCCCTCATCTCCAAAGGCAATTCTGCTTGTTGCAATTTAGGATCGTGACTGCTTGTGCCGTCCTCCCCCTGCAGCTACAGGGGGTCGTCTCTCACCCCCCTATTGGGACCCCCCGTCTGGTATAGGAAGACTGTGATTAAATCTCTTCTCCAGGCTAAATAATCCAAGTTCTTCCAACCTCCCCTCCTCAGCCAGATCGTCCCAGTTTTCTAATCCTTTTTGTTTTGTGCTCCTTGTCTTCCTTGCAGCACCATGGAGCAGACAAATGCTTCCAGGCTCCCCGGCTTCATACTGCTGGGCTTCTCCTCCCACCCAGAGCTGCGGCGCCTCCTCTTCCCCCTCTTCCTCACCATGTACATGCTGACCCTGCTGGGAAACTCCCTCATGGTCCTGCTGGCCCGCACTGACCCCCGCCTGCGCTGCGCCCCCATGTACATCCTCCTGGGTCACCTCTCCATCGTGGATGTGGTCTTCTCCTCCACCACGGTGCCCCGGGCCCTGCTGGACCTGCTCTGGGGCAATGGGGCCGTGTCCTACGTGGGCTGTCTGGCCCAGACCTACTTCTTTGTGGCATTCGGCATCACCGACAGCTTCCTCCTGGCCTGCATGGCCTTCGACCGCTACGTGGCCGTGTGCCGGCCACTGCGCTATGCTACTGTCATGGGACCCAGGTGTTGCCTTGGGCTGGTGGCTGGCTCTTGGGCCATATCCCACCTCAACTCCCTGCTCCAAGTGGGACTGCTGGCTCGGCTCTCCTTCTGCACCTCACGAGAGATCCCGCACTACTTCTGTGATGTCCAGCCTTTGCTGCGCCTGGCCTGCTCCTCCACCCGTGTCAACGAGCTGGTAATCTTCAGCGAGGGCTCCCTGGTCATTATGGGGCCCTTCATCTTCATCCTGGGTTCCTACATTTTCATCCTCACTGCTGTGCTCCAGCTGCCCTCGGCTCAGGGCCGTCGCAAGGCCATGTCCACCTGTGGTTCCCACCTGGCTGCAGTGGCCCTGTTCTACGGCACCATCATTGCCGTCTACATCCGCCCAGCATCCAGCTACTCAGCTGAGCATGGTCGGGTGGTGACGGTGCTGTACACGGCACTAACCCCCATGCTGAATCCCCTCATCTACAGTCTCCGCAACCAGGAGGTGGCAGGGGCCCTACGCCGGGCACTAGACAAACTGCATGCCCCAGGCAAGTGAGGGGGTGCCTGCCATCCTGGGCTGAAAGGTGGCCCCTTCCCCACACCAGGGTCACTCCAGTACTGAGATGCCCCTCTCTGCCACTCTCCTGTGGGGAGTGCCAGGGGCCAGGGTTTCTACCTTGAGCTGGGGCATGGCAGTGCCCAAGGAATCTGAGGTCGGTGTGGTAAGGGAGATTCTTTTTTCCCAAGACTTCTCTGCTTCCTAACAGGACAAATCCAGAGTGACCTGTTGGGAAGACAGACAGGGGTGGATCTTGGGTGGTGCACTGGACTGCTTGCACCTCTCTGTGATTCCTGCTCCATCCAGAGCTTAAAAGCTACTGCCCAGAGCAGCACTAGTATTTCTGTTCAGGCAGCGCTGAGGGAGTCCCTTGACTTCATGGCTCAGTAGAATCACCTGGTTCCTTCCAAACTTTTCATTACGCAGGTGTTAATGACCCTCCCTCCTTTTTAATGCTCTTTCCTGTGTCCATAGCCCCCATCTCACTGCCCGGCAGACTGTTCTAGCTCTGGCCACACACATGAATTCTGGTGTGGAAACCTTAACTCTGGGGAACATTAACTCAGGGGTAGAAATACCTTGCAGAGAAGTATTTGTTGGCACTGGATTTATAACCCGGACACCTTGTTCTGGGCAGAACCAAACCATCAGGCTGACCATGATGTCTCCATTCAATAATAGGTGAATTTTGTTGATACACAGTGATAGTAGATAAGAATAATGTAGGCAAGGCAAGCAATATAACACCCCCAGTGCTATAGATACCAGTCCTAGCAGTGTCAGAGAGGGAAGGTACACCTGTCCAGTGTGCAAGCTTCACCCTGAGGTTCTTTCTTGAATGTCAGATGTCAGCAGCCTGAAGACTGAGGGCTGAGGCCCACCCTTTCCCAGTGGGGTAGATGACACAGGCTGGTGGTGTGCCCTCCGTCCATGGTAGTCCTGGGTTCTCCCTTCTGGGACCCTTTGCTGCTCTGAAATCCCTCCTTTTGTATCCTTTTTCTCCTCTGATGACCCTTCATTCCTGGGCATTGTTGATTGGTTTCCCTGTGGTCTTCATATTGTCCACATTCTGTCCTGTCAGCATATAGCTCAAATCCATCAAATGCACACATCTTGTTTTTGTAATTTACCAGTCTCCTGATTTAATCTATCCACCAGAGCTAGAAATCCCAATGGTTCTGCAGTTGGGCACTCGACCTGATACCAATCTTGCAGAGTCCCTTATCTCTGTTTGGGTATACTGTTCATGCTATGGAGCAGTGTGTTACATATCTTCAGTTTCCCAGCCTGTGTCTCTCCTGGTTCCAGACACAGTGACTATTGAAGGAAACTTTGTCACCAACAGGCTTTTAGAAACAAATTAACCCTTGCTGTTCCCCTGGACCATTGTTCTACTGCATATCTACATTAACAACAAGCCAGCTCCCAAAACCAAACCTCTAGATATCATTTTATAGCAGTCAGTATTGGATGCACTGTCCAGATGCTCAATGAGTCTCAATTGTGCTTTATGGATCTGCAAGAGACAGGTACATTTAATTCTAATGACCACAGGGCTAATGAGACCAAATCTTTTGATTATATTTCTGCCTGGTATGTTGTGGCTTTATACGTAATATATGATACAGCAAACAAATGCTTATGCCAATAAAGTTTTTTTCTTCCACCTTAAGCTGCACACTACAGCCCTAGACTCCATGCTTAGTATTAAAGCTTTTCCTTTTAACTGGAGAAAAAGAGGCTGTGTTTTTATGTGATGATGCACCACACCATCTGCACCACCCTTTTCCAAACCCTAGATCCACCCATGAAGATAGATCAGTGCTAGCCCCCCTCACCTATGCTGATTCGCTCAGCTGATTAAGGGAGGCTACTGTGAATGCTTCAGGCTAAAGGAAGCACCCCAGAATCTCACAGTGGGTTAAGCACCCTCAAGGTCTACAAGGTCTGTGTACCCCAGGGGGGCAGAGAGCCCAGACAAAGACCAGACCCCAGGTGGTGGCAACAGTTACTCCATGCTTGCAGGTGTGCTCCAGGAAGGGGATTAGCCAGAAGTTGGCACCCCTGGGGAGGCATCTGAAGCTCGGTTTTGGTCCAGTGCAGTGAGGCGGGTGCAGGAATGCCCCCTACTGGCCTGCCACAGTGTGATCGTGGGATCATGCACCAGATCCTATCATATGTTCCTTCACCAGCAAGTAGCAGGTTCCTGTGGCTGGCATCCCCATGGCCTGATCTGGGCTCCCGGCTGCCAGGGAGCACCTGGCCACAAGTTCTATTAATGGTATCAAAAGAACCAGACACAAAGTTATCACAGATTTTTTGTGGAATAGCTTTATGGCTTATTCCTTATTTTATGATGTCATTAATTGCTTTAACGTGGCTGTGTTAAACCTTAAGACATGATTAAGCAGTTAATCAGGCCCTAAGTGTAACTTGTGCCAGAGACCATAGAGTCAGCAGGAAGGTTGGGCTGGGAAAGCACTGAGAGCTATCTTTCCTTAGCATGTTATTGAGATGCCTGGCTCCTGGGCTCCCCTCTAGGCCTACTTAGCTTTAGTCCTGCTCCAGCATCACCTGGGGACATCTCCTCCCCCTTGGGCTCATTAGCAATGGCCTCAGACAGTGACACAAGGATTGTTATTAACAATCCTGAGATACACAATGTCCCCTGCGTGGCCTTGCCCCATGCCCAAGGGGTGCAGCTTCCCAGCTATGGGCTGGAGGGGCCCTCGGATCCCCTGAGTGGCTTGAAGCAGAGCCATACTCCTCCTGTCTGTACCAGAGCCTCAGGGTGCAGCTGCCTGGAGATTGCCAGATCTGTGGGACATCCCACCATAGAGGATACTAGGGAGCTACTGTCTCCATGGAGCCAGCCCTGGGCCAGCCTTTGCTCCTAGCTCATGTCTGCAGGCCACAAAGTCTGCCTGGGATTTCTGAACACTAGGATTTCAGATTAGCCTGGCTGTTTCCATGGGCAGATCAGGGTTTTGCTGAGAAGATTGGGATAGGTGGGAATGATTCCAATAAGAACATCAGCAGGAACAGACTGGGTCACATCAATGGTCAGTCTCGCACAGTAACCTGTCCCTGAAAGTGGCAGGGGTAGCTACTACAGAGGGAGAGCATCGAATCACATCTCTCTAGACTGATCTATCTCCTAGTCAGTGTCTTCCCTGGTGTCCATCATTATTGGGTTAGAGGAAACCTCTCCAATGTTCTGGACAGTTGAACACCCCCGACCCTCTAAGAGTTCAATCTCCATTAATATTTTGATCAACCATGAGTTTATCCAGTCCCTTGCTGACCCTAGCTCTGCTCTCAGCCTCTACCACATCCTGTGGCAATGAGTTCCATAAGTTTCCCAGAAAAGAATTTTCTCTTGTTATTTTTAAACCTGTCACCAACTAATTTCAGCAGGTGTCCCCTAGTTTTAATATTCAGGGCCTTGGTGAACAACAGATCCATGTTCACTTGGGCCTCACCTCTCGTGATTTTATAGAGCTCTTATGTATCATAGAATTTGTGGAAATTGGAGAGAAGTGGGGCTGGAAAGGACCTTCAGAGATCATATGCAATCCAACCCCTTGCCTGAGGCAAGATCAGCCCTGTCCAAACCAGGAAAATCCATCATCTAAACTTCTTCTCTCTTCCTGAAGAACCCCTGTTTTCCAGGCAGCAGGAGACCAGGGTTCAAACCCATGTCCATTGCAAGTGAGACTCAGGAATGGAGAAGCAGGGGCAGGGGAGAGCCTTTGCCTTCCCCCTAGTTAGGACACTCCCTTGGGAAGACAAAGAACTTGGGTTCTAGGTCCCCTTTTCCCAAAAGGGCTTTAACTTGAGTCTCTGACCAGGCCACAGCTCAGGCCTTCTCAAGCCCCCTTCTTCTTGAAGCTTCCCCACCCACCCCTATCTGGGGACCCCAAAGTGGGAGATCTGTTGGGATCTGGGGAAGAGAACAGGGCAGCTGGTGTGTGACTCAGGGTGGTAGCTGCTGGTGTGGCAGGAAAGGGGCCCCAATTCCAGCTCAGATCCTTTGCTTCCTGTGAGGCAGACACTTCTCCTGGCATTGCCCTCCATGCATGTCATCCCATGATTATTACAAGCAAGAGGGAGCAGCTCATGATCCAGAGAGGGCTGCATCACCTCTGGCTCAGTGGTTCGGGCCCTTTGCTGGGAAGCAGCTGATGCAATTCCATCTCCCTCTGAGCAACAGAGGAGCCAAGAAATGGGTCTCCTGTTTCTCTGGTGTGCGTCCCAATAACTCAGCTAGCTCTCAGATGTGCACTTAGGATGTGATGCACCTGCTCAGTAGTCATAGAGAGATCCTTCTTCCCCCCAGCATGTGGAGGTGGGGGGGGAAATCCAAACCTGTGAGTAAGAGCTAAGAAAGGGCCATGCTGAGGCCATGCTGCCTGGGTGCATGCAATGCAGCAGGATTCTGCCCCCAGCCTTCACACAAAACCCCCTGAGATGGAGACCCCCACAGTAAGCTGGAACTATTCGAGTGAGGCTGGAATTATTCCCCTGTGGGGTGCCGATGGGCATCATGTCCACAGTTGAACCTCTCTAGGCATCAGCACCTGGGCATGGGAGTCCTATTGTGCTCTCTGGGTCAGGATGGATGGACCTGGATCTACTGCCCTGTCTTGCTACGAGCCCAAGAGATTCAATTCCTTTTCCCTCTGATGGGTGTTTGAGCCAAACTGGGCTTGATGTGTGGGGAGTACAAGCCAAGCCCTGATCTGCCACAGGGCAGGGGCGTTGACTGGTTCAGGCAGCAGGGGATGGTGGGATCCTTGCCTTTCCAGGGGACACCAGATCTGAGCCCTGTCCAAAACAATCAATGTGTGTCAGCCCAGTTGTAGCAGACACCCCCAAAGCCTTGTGACATCTACCCCAAGAAGGGGGGTCCTGATCTAGTAAAGGATTCAGGAGAAGGGTAATAGACTTTTAGGGGCTGGGAGCCCAGGTGTCTGGGTTCTGTCCCCACTCAGGGAGGGGCGAAGGGTCACATGGGTGAGAGCAAGTGGGGATTGGGAGCTGGTGGGAGTTGAGGTAGGGTAGGAGCATAGTAGGTTGTTATCCACATTGCTCAGAAATGCAAGAGAGGGGCCTGGGCTGGCACCTATCCAGCTGGGCTCTCTGGGGTCATCTCTGGCCCTTCCAGCAGGGTTGTGGTGGAAGCATGTGAGCAAAGGTGAGGTGGTGCATACGGTGTGGTGCATCATCACATAAAAACACAACATCTTTTTCTCCAGTTAAAAGGAAAAGCTTTAATACTAAGCATGGAGTCTAGGGCTGTAGTGTGCAGTTTAAGGTGGAAGAAGAAAAAACTTTATTGGCATAAGCATTTGTTTGCTGTATCATATATTACGTATAAAGCCACAACATACCAGGCAGAAATATAATCAAAAGATTTGGTCTCATTAGCCCTGTGGTCATTAGAATTAAATGTACCTGTCTCTTGCAGATCCATAAAGCACAATTGAGACTCATTGAGCATCTGGACAGTGCATCCAATACTGACTGCTATAAAATGATATGTAGAGGTTTGGTTTTGGGAACTGGCTTGTTGTTAATGTAGATATGCAGTAGAACAATGGTCCAGGGGAACAGCAAGGGTTAATTTGTTTCTAAAAGCCTGTTGGTGACAAAGTTTCCTTCAATAGCCACTGTGTCTGGAACCAGGAGACACACAGGCTGGGAAACTGAAGACATGTACCACACTGCTCCATAGCATGAACAGTATACCCAAACAGAGATAAGGGACTCTGCAACATTGGTATCAGGTCGAGTGCCCAACTGCAGAACCATTGGGATTTCCAGCTCTGGTGGATAGATTAAATCAGGAGACTGGTAAATAACAAAAACAAGATGTGTGCATTTGATGGATTTGAGCTATATGCTGACAGGACAGAATGTGGACAATATGATGACCACAGGGAAACCAATCAACAATGCCTGGGAATGAAGGGTCATCAGAGGAGAAAAAGGATACAAAAGGTGGGATTTCAGAGCAGCAAAGGGTCCCAGAAGGGAGAACCCAGGACTACCATGGACGGAGGGCACACCACCAGCCTGTGTCATCTACCCCACTGGGAAAGGGTGGGCCTCAGCCCTTGGTCTTCAGGCTGCTGACATCTGACATTCAAGAAAGAACCTCAGGGTGAAGCTTGCACACTGGACAGGTGTACCTTCCCTCTCTGACACTGCTAGGACTGGTATCTATAGCACTGGGGGTGTTATATTGCTTGCCTTGCCTACATTATTCTTATCTACTATCACTTTGTATCAATAAAATTCACCTATTATTGAATGGAGACATCATGGTCAGCCTGATGGTTTGGTTCTGCCCAGAACAAGGTGTCCGGGTCATAAATCCAGTGCCAACAAATACTTCTCTGCAAGGTATTTTTACCCCTGAGTTAATGTTCCCCAGAGTTAAGGTTTCCACACCAGAATTCATGTGTGTGGCCAGAGCTAGAACAGACTGCCGGGCAGTGAGTTGGGGGCTATGGACACAGGAAAGAGCATTAAAAAGGAGGGAGGGTCATTAACACCTGCGTAATGAAAAGTTTGGAAGGAACCAGGTGATTCTACTGAGCCATGAAGTCAAGGGACTCCCTCAGCGCTGCCTGAACAGAAATACTAGTGCTGCTCTGGGCAGGAGCTTTTAAGCTCTGGATGGAGCAGGAATCACAGGGAGGTGCAAGTGCTCCGGTGCACCACCCAAGATCCACTCCTGTCTGTCTTCCCAACAGGTCACTCCGGATTTGTCCTGTTAGGAAGCAGAGAAGTCTTGGGAAAAAAGAATCTCCCTTACCACACCGACCTCAGATTCCTTGGGCACTGCCATGCCCCAGCTCAAGGTAGAAACCCTGGCCCCTGGCACTCCCCACAGGAGAGTGGCAGAGAGGGGCATCTCAGTACTGGAGTGTCCCTGGTGTGGGGAAGGGGCCACCTTTCAGCCCAGGATGGCAGGCACCCCCTCACTTGCCTGGGGCATGCAGTTTGTCTAGTGCCCGGCGTAGGGCCCCTGCCACCTCCTGGTTGCGGAGACTGTAGATGAGGGGATTCAGCATGGGGGTTAGTGCCGTGTACAGCACCGTCACCACCCGACCATGCTCAGCTGAGTAGCTGGATGCTGGGCGGATGTAGACGGCAATGATGGTGCCGTAGAACAGGGCCACTGCAGCCAGGTGGGAACCACAGGTGGACATGGCCTTGCGACGGCCCTGAGCCGAGGGCAGCTGGAGCACAGCAGTGAAGATGAAGATGTAGGAACCCAGGATGAAGATGAAGGGCCCCATAATGAGCAGGGAGCCCTCGGTGAAGATTACCAGCTCGTTGACATGGGTGGAGGAGCAGGCCAGGCGCAGCAAAGGCTGGACATCACAGAAGTAGTGCGGGATCTCTCGTGAGGCGCAGAAGGAGAGCCGAGCCAGAAGTCCCACATGGAGCAGAGAGTGGAGGTGGGAAATGGCCCATGAGCCAGCCACCAGCCCAAGGCAGCACCAGGGGCCCATGATGGCAGCATAGCTCAGTGGGTGGCACACGGCCACATAGCGGTCGAAGGCCATGCAGGCCAGGAGGAAGCTGTCGGTGCTGCCGAATGCCAGGAAGAAGTAGGTCTGGGCCAGGCAGCCCATGTAGGACACGGCCCCATTGCCCCAGAGCAGGTCCAGAAGGGCCCGGGGCACCGTAGTGGAGGATAAGGCCACGTCCACAATGGAGAGGTGACCCAGGAGGATGTACATGGGGGCGCAGCGCAGGCGGGGGTCAGTGCGGGCCAGCAGGACCATGAGGGAGTTTCCCAGCAGGGTCAGTGTGTACATGGTGAGGAAGAGGGGGAAGAGGAGGCACCGCAGCTCTGGGCGGGAGGAGAAGCCCAGCAGTATGAAGCCGGGGAGGCTGGAAGCATTTGTCTGCTCCATGGTGCTGCAAGGAAGACAAGGAGCACAAAACAAAAAGGATTAGAAAACTGGGACGATCTGGCTGAGGAGGGGAGGTTGGAAGAACTTAGATTATTTAGCCTGGAGAAGAGATTTAATCACAGTCTTCCTATATCAGACGGGGGGTCCCAACAGGGGGGTGAGAGACAACCCCCTGTAGCTGCAGGGGGAGGACGGCACAAGCAGTAACGATCCTAAATTGCAGCAAGCAGAATTGCCTTTGGAGATGAGGGAAACTTCACTTTCTCTGAGGTGGTTAAGAGTTGGAACAGGCTCCCAGCAGCGGGTGTAGAGGCTCCCCTCTCCACGTGTTTAAGGGCAGGTTGGACAAACACTGGACTGGGGTAGTTTGGCAGGGGTGATCCCGCCTAGAGCAGGGCTCCTCCTAGACAGGGTCCTGAGGTCCTTTCCCACCCCAGGATTCAACTCTTCAGCTGATCACCATGAAGGATGAAAAAGGCAATAAGATTGTTCTCCAGAAGCTTATCAGAGAGGGAGGAAACATGTGGAGCCAGGGGACAACATAGGAACAAGCAGGGAATTGATACAGATGAGACATTTTTCACAGCAGAGCAGGGCTATTGTGTAGTGGCTTCCAAGTTACAGCAGTCGAGGCAGGAGACCCAGCTGTGGGGGGAGATTTCTGGGAGCAGAAGGCTCTTAAAGCTGGGAGATGGTGGCAGAACAACACCTGCCTGGTCGGAGTTGAAGACAGACACCCCAGAAGAAAAGCGAGGTGCACGTTTAGACAAGGAGAGGAATGAAGGATGCAGAAGGTCACCTATGGTCCTGGCACGTTCTCCATGCTGCAGAACCTTCATGCTGAGTGGGGGTGTTTCTCTGGCACCATCCTCCAATGTTTCTGCAATGGCCAGGAGCTCCTGGCTGGGAATTTGCAGCCTCAGGTCTCAGGGAAGTGGGCGAGGAAGTGCAGAAGGGTCTGCGGGAACTGAATCTGAATGAATGAACAGCAGTGAGGAAAGGGGTTTGCACTGGGCTACAGGGCACATGGACTGAGACTGTGGTCCCTCCAGGGGCAGTCAGAGGGACCAGCCATGCAGAACAGCTGATTTGCCCTCCAGAAGGGCAGCTCCTTTTCCCCTCCAGAAGCAGGGAAAGGTGGCAACTGTCCACAGCTTCCCCCACACCCCCAGGAGGAAACGGGGGTTGTGTTCGAAATATCATGGAGAAACTGTAGCAAAGTCTCTGTCCTGGCCCATGCTTGGTTGCTCACATGTCTCTTCTCCCCACACCCAAGCACATATAATCAAGTCCTTGACCCATCTCCAGTGCCCAACACCTCTTCCCAGTACCGTCCTGAAGCTGTCCTGATAGACACAGTCTGGACCTGGCATCTCTAAGTAAATCCTTTTGGGCTCTTCTCCCTGGCATCTGGAAAGTGCCATGCCTGGGATCCAGGGGTTATTGTGGGTCTCTCCATGAGATCCCAGGTTCTGGGAGGTGGGTCTGATGGGTGAGAGCAAGAAGGGCTGGGAGCCCACACACCCCAGTGCTCTCCCAGCTCTGCCAGGGCAGTGGTAGGAGGTCTGTGGGGAAGGGGGCTGGTTCTACCCCAGGTTTCGGAGGGGAGGGAGGTCTAGTGGGGAGAGCATCTGAGCCCATTCCCTGGGAAGAGTCAGAAACAGTCAGCATGGATTCACCAAGGGCAAGCTGCGCCTGACCAACCTTAATGGCTTCTATGATGAGATGACTGGCTCTGTGGATGCGGGGAGAACAGTGGACATGATATACTTTAATTTTAGCAAAGCTTTTGTTACGGTCTCCCACAACATTCCCACAGGCAAACTAGGGAAGTCTAGGTTGGATGAATTAAATTTAAGGTGCATAGAAAACTGGCATCGTTCTCAGAGGACAGTAGTCAATGACTTGATGTCTAGTTGGCAGCTAGTATCAAGGTGGAGTGCCTCAGGGCTTGATTCAATATCTTCATCCATGATCTGGAATATGAGATGAAGTGCACCCTCAGCAAATCTGAAGATGACAGCAAGCTGTGGGGAGTAGTAGATACACTGGCAGGTAGGGCTAAGATTCAGAGAGGCCTCGACAAATTGGAGGATTGGGCCAAAAGGAATCTCATGAGGTTCAACAAGAACAAGTGCAAAGTCCTGCACTTAGGACAGAACAACCCCATGAACCAGTACAGGCCGGGGGCTGGCTGGCTGGGCAGCAGCTCGGCAGAGAAGGACCTGGGGGTTACAGTGGACAATAATCTGAATTTGAGGCAGCAGTGTGCCCTTGTTGCCAAGAAAGCTAAAGGCATCCTGGGCTGCACTGGTAGGTGTGTTTCCAGCAGGTCAAGGGAAGTGATTCTTCCCCTGTATTCAGCACTGGGGAGGCCACACCTAGAGTCCTGTGTCCAGTTTTGGGCCCCCCACTACAAAAAGGATGTGGACACATCAGAGAGAATGCAGCAAATGGTAACAAAAATGGTTTGGGGGCTGGGGGATATGACTTGTGAGGAGAGGCTGAGGGAACTGGGCTTATTTAGTCTGGAGAAGAGAAGAGCAAAAGGGGATTTAATAGCAGCTTTCAACCTGCTGCAGGGGGGTTGCAAAGAGGATGGAGCTGGGCTGTTCTTAGTGGTGGTGAATGACAGAACAAGGAGCAATGGGCTCCAGTTGCAGCAAGGGAGGTTTAGGTTGGATAGTAGGAAAATCTTTCTCACTAGTAGGGTGGTGAAGCACTGGAGCAGGCTACCCAGATAGGTTGTGAAGTCTCTGTCCTTGGAGGTTTTAAAAGCCTGTTTCAAAAAACCACTGACTGGGACGATGTAGCTGGGGCTGGTCCTGCTTTGACCAGGAGGTTGTGACCTCCTGATGTCCCTTCCAATCACATTTTCTCTGATTCTGTGATGGTATGAAGAGTATACTGGCCATAAAAGAGTACTGGGATGGTCAGGAAAAGCCCAACTGCTAGAGGTCACTGCTGGAAAAAACACAGCACTGATTTGTTTCCCTCAACAAGGCTGCGGAGAAGCAGCTCGCCACAGTAAGAAGAAGGACCAGGGATGGTGGGGAATCTATTTAAGAGCTTCAGATCCTTCCTGGCTGCATTACACAAAGCCGTGGCGGGTGAACAGAAGCCATTACGCTCCATGTATGGGAGAACGGGCGACAAGTCTATGGTGTCTGAGACCAGGTGACACGGTGCGTTCTGGGATCCGTCCCAGCTCTGGAAGGGAGCTGGGGCTGGTGGATCAGAGCAGGCAAGAAGCCAGGATGCCTGGGGTCTGTCCCAGCTCTGGGAGGGGAAGATCAGAGCCAAGATGACTAAGGGCAGGCAGGTGGACTCAGGAAGTTGTCCACAGAGTAATGTGCTCCCTTCCTCAGTCCCCACTGGTCTCCTCGAGCTAGATGGGGTGATGTCTGTGCTCTTTCCCTCCTTACCCCCACCCTGATTTCTGCCACTACCTCTACCCTTACCCCTTTCGAGCAGTACCCTGAACCCACAGCTCCAAGGGCTGCAACCCCTCTCCAGACAGAGATGCACCACAGCTGGCAGGGACCTAGCTCAGGTGGGGAGGGAGCGCTGGGTCACTGGTAGGGAGGGGGTCACTACACTGAAATGCAGAGGGGACAGGGAGTCAGGATGGGGGGCACACAGGGGCTGTGTGTGTCACAGGGACAGGACAGACAAAGAAGGTAGGGAAAGGGGAAACTCTTGAATAATCAGGAGAGACAGACAGACAGAGAGATGCACTCACCCACCGTCTTGCTGCCCACAAGGTAGAGGTAGCCCAGCTCTGCAGCCTCTCCTGCTTCTCTGAGGTCCACACTGTGCTGGAGGGTAGAAATGGGCTCAGGAGAAGCTCCTAGGGAAGAGGAGAAGTCCCTGGAACATGGCCCAGTGCCAACATTATGTCACCCCCTTTCACCACCCTCCAGGTCTCGGCAGGGAGGTGCTGGCAAGGTGCACGGCAGAGCTGCATAGGGAGGGCTCACCTGGTGCTATGGTACAGTCACATCTGGTGTAGGGCATGAGGAACAGCTACACCCAGAGGCCTCAGCCAGTGCCCACATGCAGCCAGGCCTGGGGCCACACAGCTGGATGCATGTTCCTGGGCACCTCATCTGGCATGAATGGATGCTTGTCATCACTGAGTAGGGACGCATAGTAGTGACCACAGCATGTGCACAGGCCCCTTGTGAACATGTAGCAGCCCTAGAGGTCTGCTAGAGGCAGATGACATAACAAGGAGCAATGGGCTCCAGTTGCAGACAGGGAGCTTGAGGTTAGATATTAGGACAAGCTTTCTTATTAGGAGGGTAGTAAAGCAATGGAAAAGGTTACCCAGAGAGGTTGTGGAGTCTCTGTCCTTGGGGGTTTTTAAGACCCAGGCAGACAAAGCCTTGGCTGGGATGAGATAGTTGGAGCTGGTCCTGATTTGAGCAGAGGGTTGGACTAGATGTGACCTCCTGAGGGCCCTTCAACCCTCATTTTCTAGGAGTCTATGAAATCTGGGACCCTATGAATTCCTTCATGAATATAAATTCATTGAATCCTAGAAAATGAGGGTTGGAAGGGACCTCAGGAGATGACATCTAGTCCAACCCCCTGCTCAAAGCAGGACCAGCCCCAACTCTCTCATCCCACCCAAGACTTTCAATAGCCTTGCAGTCCTTTTTGGTGTTCTCTCTACTCCTGTGGGTGCCTGATCTAAAAATATTGAGCAAAAGGTGACCAGGGGAGTGACCTAAGGGACAAAAGGGGAGCACATAAAAAGTGGAACAGGGAGAGATCACCAAAGATGAATATGCCTCCTCTGCTCGTGCTTGTAGGGAGGCAGTTAGACAGGCCAAAGCTACCATGGAGCTGAGGATGGCATCCCAAGTAAAAGACAACAAGAAATTGTTTTTTTAGATATATAGGGAGTAAAAGGAAGGCCCAGGGAGGACTAGGACCCCTGCTAAATGGGCAGAAACAATTGGTGACGGACAGGGGGGACAAGGCTGAACTCCTCAACGAGTTCTTTGCCTCAGTGTTCCTAAGTGAGGGGCAAGACAAGTCTCTCACTGGGGTTGTAGAGAGGCAGCAGCAAGGCGCCAGACTGCCATGCGTAGACCCTGAGATGGTGCAGAGTTACTTGGAAGAACTGGATGCCTTTAAGTCGGCAGGCCCGGATGAGCTCCATCCGAGGGTGCTGAAGGCACTGGCTGAGGTCATTGCAGAGCCACTGGCGGGAATATTTGAACGCTCGTGGTGCATGGGCCAAGTCCCGGAGGACTGGAAAAGGGCCAACGTGGTCCCCATTTTCAAGAAGGGGAGGAAGGAGGACCCGGGCAACTATAGGCCAGTCAGTCTCACCTCCATCCTTGGCAAAGTCTTTGAAAAAATTATCAAGGCTCACATTTGTGAGAGCCCGGCAGGACAAATTATGCTGAGGGAAAATCAGCACAGGTTTGTGGCAGGCAGATCGTGCCTGACCAATCTATTTTCTTTTTATGACCAGGTTACGAAACGCCTGGACACAGGAGGAGGGGTGGATGTCGTATACTTAGACTTCAGGAAGGCCTTCGATACGGTATCCCACCCCATACCGGTGAACAAGTTAAGAGGCTGTGACTTGGATGACTACACAGTCCGGTGGGTGGCAAATTGGCTGGAGGGTCGCACCCAGAGAGTCGTGGTGGATGGGTCGGTTTCGACCTGGAAGGGTGTGGGCAGTGGGGTCCCACAGGGCTCGGTCCTTGGACCGATACTCTTTAATGTCTTCATCAGTGACTTGGATGAGGGAGTGAAATGTACTCTGTCCAAGTTTGCAGATGACACAAAGCTATGGGGAGAAGTGGACACGCCGGAGGGCAGGGAACAGCTGCAAGCAGACCTGGACAGGTTGGACAAGTGGGCAGAAAACAACAGGATGCAGTTCAACAAGGAGAAATGCAAAGTGCTGCACCTAGGGAGGAAAAATGTCCAGCACACCTACAGCCTAGGGAATGACCTGCTGGGTGGCACAGAGGTGGAAAGGGATCTTGGAGTCCTAGTGGACTCCAAGATGAACATGAGCCGGCAGTGTGACGAAGCCATCAGAAAAGCCAATGGCACTTTTTTGTGCATCAGCAGATACATGGCGAACACATCCAAGGAGGTGATACTTCCCCTCTATCGGGCGCTGGTCAGACCGCAGTTGGAGTACTGCGTGCAATTCTGGGCGCCGCAATTCAAGAGGGATGCGGATAACCTGGAGAGGGTCCAGAGAAGGGCCACTCATACGGTTAAGGTCCTGCAGGCCAAGCCCTACGAGGAGAGACTAGAGAAACTGGACCTCTTCAGCCTCCGCAAGAGAAGGTTGAGAGGCGACCTTGTGGCCGCCTATAAGTTCATCACAGGGGCACAGAAGGGTATTGGTGAGTATTTATTCACCAAGGCGCCCCCGGGGGTTACAAGAAATAATGGCCACAAGCTAGCAGAGAGCAGATTTAGATTGGACATTAGGAAGAACTTCTTCACAGTTCGAGTGGCCAAGGTCTGGAACGGGCTCCCAAGGGAGGTGGTGCTCTCCCCTACCCTGGGGGTCTTCAAGAGGAGGTTAGATGAGTATCTAGCTGGGGTCATCTAGACCCAGCACTCTTTCCTGCTTATGCAGGGGGTCAGACTCGATGATCTATTGAGGTCCCTTCCGACCCTAACATCTATGAATCTATGAATCTAGGGGCTAACAATAGAGCAACCAATGTGTTGTGAATGTCCCGGTGTTTGCCCTTACCTCACAGTAAGTGAAAGCTTAATTGGTTCAGCTTCATCCTCACCAATCAATATTGAGGTCTTCCAGGCACCTTTTATTACTGCCAGTAAAAAGCTGCACACGGGCAGTCAACACAGAACAGCTGAACACAATAAATCTCTTAACTCAATTATTTTGCTGTCCCTATACTGCAAGTCCTGAGTTGAAATGTGGGCCACTCGGCCAGAGGACACTTTAGCCCTTCCTGGCAGACCATCCTGTTTCTGGTAGTGGAATGACTTATTTTGCTCAGACCACACACCTCTTTTAAAACACTGCTCCAATGTCTTTTCCATGGGCTGTTCTAGGATTTTGGAGAGCGGGGTGCGGGTGGTGTGGTGCATCATCACACTTTGAACACATTGCTCTGCAGTTAAAGAGAACCTGGAGGCTTTGCTAATAAGCTAGGAGCCTAGCACCATAGTATTCAGTTTAAGATCAAAGCAAAAACAAATATAACCTTATGGCGGAGGTGCTCAAAGTAGGACCATCCCCAACTATCTCATCCCAGCCAAGGCTATGTCCACTCGGGTCTAAAACATCTCCAAGGACGGAGAGTCCACAACCTCTTCAGGTAGCCTGTTCCAGTGCTTTACTACCCTCCTAATTTCTAATATCTAACCTCAACTTTTCTGTTTGCAACCAGAGCCGATTGCTCCCTGTTCTGTCATCAACCTCTAACAGCCCTCTAGGGCTGCTACATGATCACAAGGGGTCTGTGTACATGCTGCGTTCAATCATGTGTGTCCCTAGTCAGTGTTGACAGGCATCCATGCATGCCAGACGAGGTGCCCAGGAACAGGAGTCCAGCTGTGCAGCCCCAGGGCTGGCTGCATGTGGGCACTGACAGAGGCCTCTGGCTGCAGCTGTTCCTCAGTGGTCTAGGCCAGGTAGGACTACACAGTGGCACTGGGTAAGCCCTCCCCATGCAGCTCTGCCATGCACCTTGCCAGCACCTCCCTGACAAGGGCTTGTGGGCGGAGGAAGGGGGTGATGTGACGTTGGCACCGGGCCATGCTCCAGGGATCTCTTCTTCCCAGGAGCTTCCCCTGAGCCCATTTCTATCCTCCAGCACAGCACGGACCCCAGACAAGTAGGAGAGGCTGCAGAGCTGGGCTGCCTCTACCTTGCGGGTACCAGGATGGTGGGTAAGTGTATCTGTCTAACCATCTGTCTCTGTACACACACCGTCTCTCCTGATTTTTCCACAGTTTCCCTTTTCCCTACCCTCTTTGTCTGTCCTGTCCCTGTGACACGCCCTGCCCCAGTGGTCCCTGACCTGATTCCCTGTCCCCTCTGCATTTAAGTGCAGTGACCAACTCCCTATCAGTCACCCAGTGTTGCCTCCCCACCTGAGCTAGGTCCGTGCCAGCTGTGGTGCATCTCTGTCTGCATTTTTCAAGCACAACTCCCATTTCATCTTGGCGGGGACCTGTGGGCAGTTGTCACCTTTCCCTCCTTCCAGAGGGGTGAAGGAGCTGCCCTTCACTAGTGCACATCAGCTGTTCAGCATGGACGGTCCCTCTGACTGCCCCTGGAGGGACCTCGATCGCAGTCCATGTGCCCTGCAGTCTGAGTCCAATGCAACCACATTTCATCTCTGATCTTCTCTTATCCAGATTTGGTGCCCTCAGACTCTTCTGCACTTCCTCACCCACTTCCCTGAGACCTGAAGCTGTGCAAATTTCTTTTCTTTTGGGGTGTCTGTTTTCAACTCTGACCAGGCAGACATTGTTCTTCTTCCATCTCCCAGGTTTAAGAGCCTTCCGCTCCCAGAGATCTCCCCCCACAGCTGGGTCTTCTGCCTCTGTTGCTGGCCCAGATGCAACCAGCCCTGGGGCCACACAGCTGGATGCTTCTGCTGCTCCTGTAACTTGGAAGCCACTACAGCATAGCCGTGCTCTGCTGGTTCAAAATGTCTATTCTGCATCAATTCCCTGCTTGTTCCTATGTTGTCCCTTGGCTCCAGACATTTTCTCCCCACTCCGTATGCTTAGGAAGAGCAATCTTATTTCTCTTTCTCATCCTTCATGGTGATCAGCTGAAGAGTTGAATCCTGGGGTCGGAAAGGACCTCAGGAGCCTGTCTAGGAGGAGCCCTGCTCTAGGCGGGATCACCCCTGCCAAACTACCCCAGTCCAGTGTCTGTCCAACCTGCCCTTAAACATGTGGGAGGGGGGAGCCTCTACACCCGCTGCTGGGAGCCTGTTCCAACTCTTAACTGCCTCAGAGAAAGCGAAGTTTCCCTCATCTCCAAAGGCAATTCTGCTTGTTGCAATTTAGGATCGTTACTGCTTGTCCTGTCCACCCCCTGCAGCTACAGAGGGTTGTCTCTCAACCCCCTGTTGGGACCCCCCGTCTGATATAGGAAGACTGTGATTAAATCTCTTCTCCAGACTAAATAATCCAAGTTCTTCCAACCTCCCCTCCTCAGCCAGATCGTCCCAGTTTTCTAATCCTTTTTGTTTTGTGCTCCTTGTCTTCCTTGCAGCACCATGGAGCAGACAAATGCTTCCAGCCTCCCCGGCTTCATACTGCTGGGCTTCTCCTCCCGCCCAGAGCTGCGGCGCCTCCTCTTCCCCCTCTTCCTCACCATGTACACGCTGACCCTGCTGGGAAACTCCCTCATGGTCCTGCTGGCCCGCACTGACCCCCGCCTGCGCTGCGCCCCCATGTACATCCTCCTGGGTCACCTCTCCATCGTGGATGTGGCCTTCTCCTCCACCACGGTGCCCCGAGCCCTGCTGGACTTGCTCTGGGGCAATGGGGCCGTGTCCTACGTGGGCTGCCTGGCCCAGACCTACTTCTTCCTGGCATTCGGCATCACCGACAGCTTCCTCCTGGCCTGCATGGCCTTCGACCGCTACGTGGCCGTGTGCCGCCCACTGCGCTATGCTGCCATCATGGGCCCCTGGCGCTGCCTTGGGCTGGTGGCTGGCTCATGGGCCATTTCCCACCTCCACTCCCTGCTCCATGTGGGACTGCTGGCTCGGCTCTCCTTCTGCGCCTCACGAGAGATCCCGCACTACTTCTGTGATGTCCAGCCTTTGCTGCGCCTGGCCTGCTCCTCCACCCATGTCAACGAGCTGGTAATCTTCAGCGAGGGCTCCCTGGTCATTATGGGGCCCTTCATCTTCATCCTGGGTTCCTACATTTTCATCCTCACTGCTGTGCTCCAGCTGCCCTTGGCTCAAGGCCGTCGCAAGGCCATGTCCACCTGTGGTTCCCACCTGGCTGCAGTGGCCCTGTTCTACGGCACCATCATTGCCGTCTACATCCGCCCAGCATCCAGCTACTCAGCTGAGCATGGTCGGGTGGTGACGGTGCTGTACACGGCACTAACCCCCATGCTGAATCCCCTCATCTACAGTCTCCGCAACCAGGAGGTGGCAGGGGCCCTACGCCGGGCACTAGACAAACTGCATGCCCCAGGCAGGTGAGGGGGTGCCTGCCATCCTGGGCTGAAAGGTGGTCCCTTTCCCAAACCAGGGACACTCCAGTACTGAGATGCCCCTCTCTGCCACTCTTCTGTGGGGAGTGCCAGGGGCCAGGGTTTCTACCTTGAGCTGGGGCATGGCAGTGCCCAGGGAATCTGAGGTCGGTGTGGTAAGGGAGATTCTTTTTTCCCAAGACTTCTCTGCTTCCTAACAGGACAAATCCAGAGTGACCTGTTGGGAAGACAGACAGGAGTGGATCTTGGGTGGTGCACCGGAGCACTTGCACCTCCCTGTGATTCCTGCTCCATCCAGAGCTTAAAAGCTCCTGCCCAGAGCAGCACTAGTATTTCTGTTCAGGCAGCGCTGAGGGAGTCCCTTGACTTCATGGCTCAGTAGAATCACCTGGTTCCTTCCAAACTTTTCATTACGCAGGTGTTAATGACCCTCCCTCCTTTTTAATGCTCTTTCCTGTGTCCATAGCCCCCATCTCACTGACCGGCAGACTGTTCTAGCTCTGGCCACACACATGAATTCTGGTGTGGAAACCTTAACTCTGGGGAACATTAACTCAGGGGTAGAAATACCTTGCAGAGAAGTATTTGTTGGCACTGGATTTATGACCCAGACACCTTGTTCTGGGCAGAGCCAAACCATCAGGCTGACCATGATGTCTCCATTCAATAATAGGTGAATTTTATTGATACACAGTGATAGTATATAGGAATAATGTAGGCAAGGCAAGCAATATAACACCCCCAGTGCTATAGATACCAGTCCTAGCAGTGTCAGAGAGGGAAGGTACACCTGTCCAGTGTGCAAGCTTCACCCTGAGGTTCTTTCTTGAATGTCAGATGTCAGCAGCCTGAAGACCGAGGGCTGAGGCCCACCCTTTCCCAGTGGGGTAGATGACACAGGCTGGTGGTGTGCCCTCCGTCCATGGTAGTCCTGGGTTCTCCCTTCTGGGACCCTTTGCTGCTCTGAAATCCCTCCTTTTGTATCCTTTTTCTCCTCTGATGACCCTTCATTCCTGGGCTATGTTGATTGGTTTCCCTGTGGTCTTCATATTGTCCACATTCTGTCCTGTCAGCATATAGCTCAAATCCATCAAATGCACACATCTTGTTTTTGTTATTTACCAGTCTCCTGATTTAATCTATCCACCAGAGCTAGAAATCCCAATGGTTCTGCAGTTGGGCACTCGACCTGATACCAATCTTGCAGAGTCCCTTATCTCTGTTTGGGTATACTGTTCATGCTATGGAGCAGTGTGTTACATGTCTTCATTTTCCCAGCCTGCATCGCTCCTCGTTCCAGACACAGTGACTATTGAAGGAAACTTTGTCACCAACAGGCTTTTAGAAACAAATTAACCCTTGCTGTTCCCCTGGACCATTGTTCTACTGCATATCTACTTTAACAACAAGCCAGTTCCCAAAACCAAACCTCTACATATCATTTTATAGCAGTCAGTATTGGATGCACTGTCCAGATGCTCAATGAGTCTCAATTGTGCTTTATGGATCTGCAAGAGACAGGTACATTTAATTCTAATGACCACAGGGCTAATGAGACTAAATCTTTTGATTATATTTCTGCCTGGTATGTTGTGGCTTTATACGTAATATATGATACAGCAAACAAATGCTTATGCCAATAAAGTTTTTTTTCTTCCACCTTAAACTGCACACTACAGCCCTAGACTCCATGCTTAGTATTAAAGCTCTTCCTTTTAACTGGAGAAAAAGATGTTGTGTTTTTATGTGATGATGCACCACACCATCTGCACCACCCTTTTCCAAACCCTAGATCCACCCATGAAGATAGATCAGTGCTAGCCCCGCGCACCTATGCTGACATGCTTCCACCACAACCCTGCTGGAAGGGCCAGAGATGACCCCAGAGAGCCCAGCTGGATAGGTGCCAGCCCAGGCCCCTCTCTTGCATTTCTGAGCAATGTGGATAACAACCTACTATGCTCCTACCCTACCTCAACTCCCACCAGCTCCCAATCCCCACTTGCTCTCACCCATGTGACCCTTCGCCCCTCCCTGAGTGGGGACAGAACCCAGACACCTGGGCTCCCAGCCCCTAAAAGTCTATTACCCTTCTCCTGAATCCTTTACTAGATCAGGACCCCCCTTCTTGGGGTAGATGTCACAAGGCTTTGGGGGTGTCTGCTACAACTGGGCTGACACACATTGATTGTTTTGGACAGGGCTCAGATCTGGTGTCCCCTGGAAAGGCAAGGATCCCACCATCCCCTGCTGCCTGAACCAGTCAACGCCCCTGCCCTGTGGCAGATCAGGGCTTGGCTTGTACTCCCCACACATCAAGCCCAGTTTGGCTCAAACACCCATCAGAGGGAAAAGGAATTGAATCTCTTGGGCTCGTAGCAAGACAGGGCAGTAGATCCAGGTCCATCCATCCTGACCCAGAGAGCACAATAGGACTCCCATGCCCAGGTGCTGATGCCTAGAGAGGTTCAACTGTGGACATGATGCCCATCGGCACCCCACAGGGGAATAATTCCAGCCTCACTCGAATAGTTCCAGCTTACTGTGGGGGTCTCCATCTCAGGGGGTTTTGTGTGAAGGCTGGGGGCAGAATCCTGCTGCATTGCATGCACCCAGGCAGCATGGCCTCAGCATGGCCCTTTCTTAGCTCTTACTCACAGGTTTGGATTTCCCCCCCCACCTCCACATGCTGGGGGGAAGAAGGATCTCTCTATGACTACTGAGCAGGTGCATCACATCCTAAGTGCACATCTGAGAGCTAGCTGAGTTATTGGGACGCACACCAGAGAAACAGGAGACCCATTTCTTGGCTCCTCTGTTGCTCAGAGGGAGATGGAATTGCATCAGCTGCTTCCCAGCAAAGGGCCCGAACCACTGAGCCAGAGGTGATGCAGCCCTCTCTGGATCATGAGCTGCTCCCTCTTGCTTGTAATAATCATGGGATGACATGCATGGAGGGCAATGCCAGGAGAAGTGTCTGCCTCACAGGAAGCAAAGGATCTGAGCTGGAATTGGGGCCCCTTTCCTGCCACACCAGCAGCTACCACCCTGAGTCACACACCAGCTGCCCTGTTCTCTTCCCCAGATCCCAACAGATCTCCCACTTTGGGGTCCCCAGATAGGGGTGGGTGGGGAAGCTTCAAGAAGAAGGGGGCTTGAGAAGGCCTGAGCTGTGGCCTGGTCAGAGACTCAAGTTAAAGCCCTTTTGGGAAAAGGGGACCTAGAACCCAAGTTCTTTGTCTTCCCAAGGGAGTGTCCTAACTAGGGGGAAGGCAAAGGCTCTCCCCTGCCCCTGCTTCTCCATTCCTGAGTCTCACTTGCAATGGACATGGGTTTGAACCCTGGTCTCCTGCTGCCTGGAAAACAGGGGTTCTTCAGGAAGAGAGAAGAAGTTTAGATGATGGATTTTCCTGGTTTGGACAGGGCTGATCTTGCCTCAGGCAAGGGGTTGGATTGCATATGATCTCTGAAGGTCCTTTCCAGCCCCACTGCTCTCCAATTTCCACAAATTCTATGATACATAAGAGCTCTATAAAATCACGAGAGGTGAGGCCCAAGTGAACATGGATCTGTTGTTCACCAAGGCCCTGAATATTAAAACTAGGGGACACCTGCTGAAATTAGTTGGTGACAGGTTTAAAAATAACAAGAGAAAATTCTTTTCTGGGAAACTTATGGAACTCATTGCCACAGGATGTGGTAGAGGCTGAGAGCAGAGCTAGGGTCAGCAAGGGACTGGATAAACTCATGGTTGATCAAAATATTAATGGAGATTGAACTCTTAGAGGGTCGGGGGTGTTCAACTGTCCAGAACATTGGAGAGGTTTCCTCTAACCCAATAATGATGGACACCAGGGAAGACACTGACTAGGAGATAGATCAGTCTAGAGAGATGTGATTCGATGCTCTCCCTCTGTAGTAGCTACCCCTGCCACTTTCAGGGACAGGTTACTGTGCGAGACTGACCATTGATGTGACCCAGTCTGTTCCTGCTGATGTTCTTATTGGAATCATTCCCACCTATCCCAATCTTCTCAGCAAAACCCTGATCTGCCCATGGAAACAGCCAGGCTAATCTGAAATCCTAGTGTTCAGAAATCCCAGGCAGACTTTGTGGCCTGCAGACATGAGCTAGGAGCAAAGGCTGGCCC
The DNA here is from genome assembly GCF_030867095.1 of Alligator mississippiensis. Taxonomy (NCBI): domain Eukaryota; kingdom Metazoa; phylum Chordata; order Crocodylia; family Alligatoridae; genus Alligator; species Alligator mississippiensis. Next base: position 20,458,153 of record NC_081838.1, on the reverse strand, counting down.
AGGGCTGGCTCCATGGAGACAGTAGCTCCCTAGTATCCTCTATGGTGGGATGTCCCACAGATCTGGCAATCTCCAGGCAGCTGCACCCTGAGGCTCTGGTACAGACAGGAGGAGTATGGCTCTGCTTCAAGCCACTCAGGGGATCCGAGGGCCCCTCCAGCCCATAGCTGGGAAGCTGCACCCCTTGGGCATGGGGCAAGGCCACGCAGGGGACATTGTGTATCTCAGGATTGTTAATAACAATCCTTGTGTCACTGTCTGAGGCCATTGCTAATGAGCCCAAGGGGGAGGAGATGTCCCCAGGTGATGCTGGAGCAGGACTAAAGCTAAGTAGGCCTAGAGGGGAGCCCAGGAGCCAGGCATCTCAATAACATGCTAAGGAAAGATAGCTCTCAGTGCTTTCCCAGCCCAACCTTCCTGCTGACTCTATGGTCTCTGGCACAAGTTACACTTAGGGCCTGATTAACTGCTTAATCATGTCTTAAGGTTTAACCCAGCCATGTTAAAGCAATTAATGACATCATAAAATAAGGAATAAGCCATAAAGCTATTCCACAAAAAATCTGTGATAACTTTGTGGCTGGTTCTTTTGATGCCATTAATTGAACGTGTGGCCAGGTGCTCCCTGGCAGCCGGGAGCCCAGATCAGGCCATGGGGATGCCAGCCACGGGAACCTGCTACTTGCTGGTGAAGCAACATATGATAGGATCTGGTGCGTGATCCCACGATCACACTGTGGCAGGCCAGTAGGGGGCACTCCTGCACCCGCCTCACTGCACTGGACCAAAACCGAGCTTCGGATGCCTCCCCAGGGGTGCCAACTTCTGGCTAATCCCCTTCCTGGAGCACACCTGCAAGCATGGAGTAACTGTTGCCACCACCCGGGGTCTGGCCTTTGTCTGGGCTCTTTGCCACCTGGGGTACACAGACCTTGTAGACCTTGAGGGTGCTTAACCCACTGTGAGATTCTGGGGTGCTTCCTTTTGCCTGAACCCGAAAGCTTGCTTAATAACTATTCTCCAATCATTTGGGTTGGTCTAATAAAACATATTAAATTCACCCAAGGAACCTTGTCCTCCTTTAGCCTGAAACATTCATAGTAGCCTCCCTTAATCAGTTGAGCGAAGGGGGGGCTAAAAGGCATACCTAATCCTGAAGCAGATTCAGCAAGGCTTGGTATAATGGACAGCTTTATTGCTTGGAGAGGGTAGGCATGGGGAGGGGGTACAAGTCAGAGAAGTATCAAAAGAAAATCCCAGAGCAAACAGAAGTAGCTTGGTAGCCTTTTGATATATTTCTAGATCACTTCATCCTACATTACTAGCTAAAATTCAAGTAAGGTACTCACAAGTATCATCCAGCAGCTGCCTGAGCTTCCTCTGGAGGCGGGCACATCTTTGTGTGCAAAGGAGTTTCAAGATGTCTCTCACCTGTCCCCCAAGATTGAGGAACCCTTAAATAATCTTTCTGACCTCATCCCTTGGACCCAATCATAAACCAGTATCCTCAGACCACAGCTGTTGCTGGTTGGTCAGTTCAAAAAGCATCAGCACCCTCAGGTGAGAATTTAGGGTTACACAAGACAGAGGATGACCCCCCCACCCTCAGGAATTTACAACCCTGCTATCTAAGTGACCAGGTTCCTCCAGCAGCCAGAGTTTGGAACCAGAGTGGCCGGGGAGGGGGGAGCCTGTGGCCCTACATCAGTGAGACAGGAAGGCAGAGAGGTTGATTCAACCACATCATGGGTGACTGGTGCCTCTTGAGTCAGGGGGGAACATGCCCCACATGACACCAGTCAGCAACTGGGGGGGCCCTCGGTGGCCAATCCCACTGACCGGGGAGTGAGGTCCCAGCAGCCAATGCCACTGACTGGGGGTGGGGGGGTCCCCTGGCAGCCAAGCTCACTCCCCTGGCTGGTGCTCGCAAGGAGGGCACTGGTGCTCCCACCTGCCCCCCTGCCTGTCAGCTAAACAGGGAATATGGCCTGACAGGGGGTGCACCAGTGCTCTCAGGGTGTGCATGTGCACCCCTGTGTACCCCCTATGTGTCACACACCTCCTGCCATGAACATGTGACACGGCAGGGAGTGCCATTGTGAGGATCACACAGCAGATCCCACCATGCTTTAACTGCATGTCTGGAGGGGCCCCATCAGCCCTGACAGATGGTGACCAGGAGTCATCTCAAGGCACGGGAAAATCCAAAGTCCACTTTGACTCAAGAGGAACCTCCAAAATGCCTTCCCCGCACTGTTGTCTCTGTACTGTCTGTTCTCTGGACAACCAGAGTCCTCCTTTCTGCCTGGGGACTCTGGGATTCCCCCATGTCAATGCCCATCTCCCTCGAATGCTCTTTTTATTGTGAAGCTCTCCTGTCTCTGCACAGGCAGATCCTCATCCACAGTATTTTGAGTTCCCTTCCCAACACTGGGTGCCTCCCTCTTTCTATAGCCCTTTGTGCCAAGAGCCTGGGGAGAATGCAGTCAATTTAATTACAATGCAACTGGCCACAACACCTAAAAGATTCCCCTTCCTCCTGTTCACTAGTTTGGCATGCCAAAGATCTTCATGATAGGCAAAGAGCTTCTGTCTCAAGACAATTGCCCCTTGTCATCGGGTCTGGCTACATCTTTTTGATTAAGCAATGTTGCACAATTGCAAAGCTACATACATTGAGACGTTGTCAGATCCAGAAGCAGGGGAGTGGATGAAGAGGGTGAATCCCTCTGCATGATATACTATGAACCCCCAAGTCATTCCTGCTTTTGGGATGGGTTTCTGGCAGTGCTTAATGCCGGGTAGATGACCAAAATAATAGTCACTTAGCTAGCAAAGACATGCGGTCGAGCTGCTCTGACCACAGACAGTGCCATCAACTTCCCAATTTCCAGTTTGTTCAAATACCTCCCCCAGATAACTCAGGTTCACACATTACATGCTTCTGGAACAACATGATGGTGAGAAAAGAGCATACATGCTTAGCAAAAGAGTGACTGATACACACGTGCCGGCCTCTCAATGCCAGAGAGCAGCAGAAGCAGGTTCCAGAGAGGATGGAGCTGGGCTGCTCCCAGCAGTGGCAGATGACAGACAAGGAGCAATGGGCTCCAGTTGCAGACAGGGAAGCAGAGGTTAGATATTAGGAAAAACTTTCTCACTGGGAGAGTGGTAAAGGACTGGAACAGATTACCCAGAGAGGTTGTGCAATTTCCATCCTTGGGGGGTTTTAAGACCCAGGCAGACAAAGCCTTGGCTGAGATAAGATAGCTGGGGCTGGCACAGCTTTGAGTAGGGGGTTGGACTAGATGTGACCTCCCAGAGACGCCACATGCCCCCAAAGGCTGGGGGGGGGGGTGGGGGGGCATGGCGAGATCCCACAGGTGGCGGTGGTGCTGTCAGAGGCGGGACCATGGCGGTGGCAAGTGGGGAGCTGCCTCAGGCAGCCGTAGTGCTGTTGGCAGCAATGGGGCATGGTAAGCACTGACTAGTGGTTGGTGACCACCTGCAGACACCACTGGTTATGGCTGCGGTGGCAGCAGCAGCCAGCAGCAATTGCGGACCACCTGCAGATGCCACCAGCAGTGTTAGTGGCGAGGAGAAGGGTGGCAAGCAGGAACCACCAAGAGGCACCGCCAACAGTGTCGGCACTGCCTTTTCACAGTGGGTGGACTGCCACCTCAGGGGGTGCACATGCACCCGCATGCATCCCCTACGCCTCACATTTTCTAGGATCCTATGAAATCTGGGACCCTATGAATTCCTTCATGAATATAAATTCATTGAATCCTAGAAAATGAGGGTTGGAAGGGACCTCAGGAGGTGACATCTAGTTCAATCCCCTGCTCAAAGCAGGACCAGCCCCAACTATCTCATCCCACCCAAGACTTTCTCTAGCCCTGCAGTCCTCTCTGGTGTTCTCTCTACCCCTGTGGGTGCCTGATCTAAAAATATCGAGCAAAAGGTGACCAGGGGCTAACAATAGAGCAACCAATGTGTTGTGAATGTCCAGGTGTTTGCTCTTAACCCACAGTAAGCGAAAGGTTAATTGGTTCAGCTTCATCCTCACCAATCAAATGTTGAGGTCTTCCAGGCACCTTTATTTTACCTCTGGTAAAGAGCTGCACACAGGCAGTCAACACAGAACAGCTGAACACAATAAATCTCTTAACTCCAAATTATTTTGCTGTCCCTATCCTGCAAGTCCTGGGTTGAAATGTGGGCCACTCAGCCCTTCCTGGCAGACCATCCTGTTTCTGGTAGTGGAATGGCTTATTTTGCTCAGACCACACAACTCTTTTAAAAACACTGCTCCAATGTCTTTTCCATGGGCTGTTCTAGGATTTTGAAGAGCGGGGTGCAGGTGGTGTGGTGCATCATCACACTTTGAACATATTATTCTGCAGTTAAAGAGAACCAGGAGGCTTTGCTAATAAGCTAGGGACCTAGCAACATAGTATTCAGTTTAAGATCAAAGCAAAAACAAATTAAACTTCTTAGCAGGGTTGGTCAAAGCAGGACCATCCCCAACTATCTCATTCCAGCCAAGGCTATGTCTACTCGGGTCTTAAACATCTCCAAGGATGGAGAGTCCACAACCTCTCTGGGTAGCCTGTTCCAGTGCTTTACTACCCTCCTACTATCTAATATTTAACCTCAACTTCCCTGTCTACAACAGGAGCCAATTGCTCCCTGTTCTGTCATCAACCTCTAACAGCCCTCTAGGGCTGCTACGTGATCACAAGGGGTCTGTGTACGTGCTGTGTTTACTCGTGTGTGTCCCTAGTCAGTGTTGACAGGCATCCATGCACGCCAGACGAGGTGCCCAGGAACAGGTGTCCAGCTGTGAGGCCCCAGGGCTGGCTGCATGTGGGCACTGACAGAGGCCTCTGGCTGCAGCTGTTCCTCAGTGGCCTAGCCCAGGTAGGACTGCACAGTGGCACCAGGTAAGCCCTCCCCATGCAGCTCTGCCATGCACCTTGCCAGCACCTCCCTGCCCAGAGCTGGTGGGCAGTGGAAGGGGTGACATCGCATTGGCAATGGGCCATGCTCCAGGGAACTCTCCTCCTCCCTGGGAGCTTCCCTGGAGCCTATTTCTTCCCTCCAGCACAATGCGAACCTCTCAAGTAACAGGAGAGGCTGCAGAGCCAGGTTGCCTCTATCTTGCAGGCACCAGGACGGTGGGTGAGTGCATCTGTCTGTCTGTCTGTCTCCATACACACACCCTCTCTTCTGATTTTTCCAGTTTCCCTTTTTCCTACCCTCTTTGTGTACCCTGTTAACATGTCACACACACCCCCTGTGCTCCCCCACCTGACTCCCTCTCCCCTCTGCATTTCCGTGCAGTGACCCACTCCCTATTAGTGACCCAGTGCTGCCTCCTGACATGAGCTGTGTCCCTGCTGGTTGAGGTGCATCTCTCTCTGGAGAGGGGTTGCAACTCTGGGAGCCGGGGGTTCAAGCTGCTGATCTAAGGGGATAAGGATACAGATAGGGGTAGGGGTGGTAGGGTTCAAGAAGGAAAGAGCACTGACCTCATCCCATCCAGCTCTAGGAGACCAGTGGGGACTGGGGAAGGGAGCACATTACTCTGTGGACAACTTGCTGAGTTCATCTAACTGCCCTTGGTCATCCTGGCTCTGATTTTCCCCTCCCAGAGCTGGGATAGACCCCAGGCATCCTGGCTTCTTGCCTGCTCTGATCCACCAGTCCCTGCTCCATAGCAGAGCCAGGATGGATCCCAGTCACCTGGTCTCAGAAACCATAGACTTGTCCCTCCTTCCCCCTTGCATGGAGTGTGATGGGTTCTGTCCACCGGCCGCAGTTTTGTGTAATGAAGCCAGGAAGGATCTGAAGCTGTCAAGAGAAATAGATGGAGGGGGGAGCCTCTACACCCGCTGCTAGGAGCCTGTTCTGACTCTTAACCATCTCAGAGAAAGCGAAGTTTCCCTCACCTCCAAAGGCAATTCTGCTTGTTGCAATTTAGGATCATTACTGCTGCAGCTACAGCAGGTCGTCTCTCCCCTCCTGTTAGGACCCCCATTCTGGTATTTGAATACCATTATTAAATCTCTTCTCCAGACTAAATACTCCCAGGTCTTCCTGCTTCCCCTCCTCAGCCAGGTGTTCCCAGACCTCTAAACTGTTTTGTTTTCTGCTCTTTGTCTTCCTTGCAGCACCATGGAGCAGACAAATGCTTCCAGCCTCCCCGGCTTCATACTGCTGGGCTTCTCCTCCCACCCAGAGCTGCGGCGCCTCCTCTTCCCCCTCTTCCTCACCATGTACACGCTGACCCTGCTGGGAAACTCCCTCATGGTCCTGCTGGCCCGCACTGACCCCCGCCTGCGCTGCGCCCCCATGTACATCCTCCTGGGTCACCTCTCCATTGTGGATGTGGCCTTCTCCTCCACCACGGTGCCCCGAGCCCTGATGGACCTGCTCTGGGGCAATAGGGCTGTGTCCTACGTGGGCTGCCTGGCCCAGACCTATTTCTTTGTGGCATTTGGCATCACTGACAGCTTCCTCCTGGCCTGCATGGCCTTCGACCGCTATGTGGCTGTGTGCCACCCACTGCGCTATGCTACTGTCATGGGCCCCAGCTGTTGCCTTGGGTTGGTGGCTGGTTCATGGGCTGTGTCCCACCTCCACTCATTGCTCCATGTGGGACTGCTGGCCCGGCTCTCCTTCTGTGCGTCACGAGAGATCCCGCATTATTTCTGTGATGTCCAGCCTTTGCTGCGCCTGTCCTGCTCCTCCACCCGTGTCAATGAGCTGGTGGCCTTCACTGAGAGCTCCGTGATTGTCATGGGGCCCTTCCTCTTCATCCTGGGTTCCTACATCTTCATCCTCACTGCTGTGCTCCGGCTACCCTCAGGTGAGGGCCGCCGCAAGGCCATGTCCACCTGTGGTTCCCACCTAGCTGTGGTGGCCCTTTTCTATGGTACCGTCATTGCTGTCTACATACGCCCAGCATCCAGCTACTCAGCTGATCAGGGCCGGGTGGTGACGGTGGTGTACACAGCACTCACCCCCATGCTGAATCCCCTCATCTACAGTCTCCGCAACCAGGAGGTGGCAGGGGCCCTGCGCCGGGCTCTAGACAAACTGCAGGCCCCAGGCAGGTGACGGGGTGCCCCCGTCCTTGGCTGCAAGGTGGTCCCATGCCTGCACCAGAGACACCCTGGGACTGAGATGCCCATCTCTGCCACTCTCCTGAGTTGTGGGAGCTGAGTGGGCAGTGCCAGGGGCCAGACTTTCCACCCTTATCTGGGAGTATCACAATGCCTGGGAACCCAAAGAAAGGGGCAGGCGGTGGAGGGAAATCTCTTTCCTAAGACTTCTCTGCTTCCTAACATGACGAGCCTGGAGTGACCTGTCAGCAAGACGGACAGGGGTGGATCCAGGGGGGTGTGCTGGAGCACTCATACTTGCACTCCCTGTGATTCCTGATCCACCGTGAGTGTAAAACCAAGTGCCTGGAGCAGCACCAGTGTTTCCTTTCAGGCAGCACTGAGGGAGTCTATTGACTTAATGGCTCACTAGAATTGACCCGGTTCCTTCCAAACTCTTCATTCAACAGGTGTTAATGACCCTTCCTCCTTTTTAATGCTGTTTTATGGGTCCATTCACCACACTACCCTTTCTTCTGCCATTCTGCTGCCTGTTGGCTGCTCCTGGCAATGTAGCCCCCATCTTACAGCCAGGCAGACTGTTTGAACTCTAGCCACACACATGAACTCTGGTGTGGAAACCTTAACTCTGGTGAACATTAACTCAGGGTGGAAATACCTTTCAGAGAGGCACTGGATGCACTGTCCAGATGCTCAGGGAGGTTCGATTGTGCTTTGTGGATCTATCCGAGAGAGGTACATTTAATTCTAATGAGCACAGGGCTAACGAAATAACATTTTTTATTATATTTGTGCCTAGTACGTTGTGTTTTTATATGCAAAATATGATACAGCAAACAAATGCTCATGCCAAAAAAGTATTTTATTTGCTTCTGTCCTAAACTGCATACTGCAGCTCTAGACTCCATGCTTAGTATTAAAGCTTCTAGCTTCTTTTTAACTGGAGAAAAGGTGTTGTGTTTTCATGTGATGATGCACCACACCATCTGCACCCCCTTTTCCAAACCCTAGATCTGCCCATGAAGACAGACCGATGCCAGCCCCACTCACCAGGGACAGAACCCAGACCCCTGGGCTCCCAGCCCCCAAAATTACCCTTCTCCTGAATCTTCTACTAGATTAGGACCCCCTTTCTTGGGGTAGATTTCACAAGGCTTCACGGGTGCCTGGTACAACCAGGCTGACACACATTGATTGGTTTCTCAGAGGAACCTCCTGGAGATTTGGACCATAAGCCGGATCCTGCCTGGATTGGGCCCCATTGCCCCCACCTGAGCCAGCCAGCCAATGCCGGGACTGGGCCCAGATCTGGTGTCCCCTGGAAAGGAAAGGACCACACCATTCTCCCTTCCCTGAGCCAGTCAGTGTCCCTGCATTATGGCAGATCGGGGCTGCAGCTTGTACTCCCACCACATCAGGCCCATATAGGCTCCAGCACCCAGTGGAGTGAAAAGGAATTGAATCTTGTGGGCTCATAGCAAGGCAGGGCAGTTGATCCAGGTCCATCCATCCTGACCCAGAATGCAGAATAGGACACCCATACCCAGGTGCTAATGCCTAGAGAGGTTCAACTGTGGACATGATGCCCATCTGCACCCCGCCTCAGCTCCAGCCTCAGGTCTACTGTGGAGGTCTCCATCTCAGGGGTCTTTGTGTGAAGGCTGGGGGCAGAATCCCACTGCAATGCATGCACCCAGGCAGCATGGGCCCAGCATGGACCTTTCCTAGCTCTTGCTCATGGGTTTGGATCCCCACCATGTGCAGGGGGGAATCAGGAGCCCCCTTTGGCTACTGAGCAGGTACATCACACTCTAGGTATGCATCTGAGTGCATGTCCCCCAGATGCCAGGCTGCTGCCCAAGGGCTAAGGGATTAGGGACTCACCAGAGAAACAGGAGACCTGATTCTGAGCCCCTCTGTGGCCATGAATTGCTTACTTTTGCATGTAATAATCATGGGAGGCCATGGGCAGAGGGTAACATGATGGGAACTGCCTCACTAGAAGCAAAGGGTCCGAGCTGGAATCAGGGTCCTTCTCCTGCCATGCCAGCAGCTACTCCCCTGAGCCACACACCTGCTGTCCTGCTCTCTACCCCAGGTCCCCACAGATCTCCCTCTTTGGGCTCCCTGGGTGCGGGCAGTTGGGGAAGCTTCAAAAGGAAGGGGGCTTGTGAAGGCCTGAGTTGTGGCCCGGTCAGAGGCATGAGTTCCTGAGTCTCACTTTCAGTAGGCATGGGTTTGAACACTGGTCTCCTGCTGCCTGGATGGGTGTCCATGGGGCTCTGCAGGAAAAGAGCAGAAGTTTAGATGATGTATTTGCCTGGGATAGTTTGGACTATCCTCAGGCAGGGGGTTAGACTGGATATGACCTCTGAAGGGCCCTTCCAGCCCCACTTCTCCCTGATTTCTATGATTTTTATGATAATAAGAGCTCTATAAAATCATGAGGGGTGAGGACCAAGTGAACAGAGAACTGTTGTTCACCAATGCCTTGAATATTAGAACTAGGGGACACCTGCTGAAATTAGTCAGTGACAAGTTTAAAAGTAACAAGAGAAAGTGCTTTTCTGGGTAACTTATGGAACTCATTGCCACAGGAGGTGGTGGAGGCTGAGAGCAGAGCCAGGGTCTGCAAGGGACTGGGTAAATTCATGGCTGATCGATCTATTAATGGTGATTGAACCACTGATGATGTTCAACTGTCCATAACATTGGCAATGTTTCCTCTAACCCAATAATGATAGACACCAGGGAGGACACTGTATAGGGGATAGATCAGTCTAAAGAAATGTGATCAGTCTAGAGGGATGTGGATAACCTGGAAAGGGTTCAGAGGAGGGCCACCTGTCTGGTTAAAGGCCTACAGAAAAAATCTTATGTAGACTGATTGGGAGACCTGAACCTCTTCAGCCTCTACAAGAGGCTCAGAGGTGATCTTGTGGCTGCCTACACACTCATCAGGGAAGGTCAGCAGGAAGTGGGGGATATGATGTTTACTAGGACAACAGTCGGGATAACTAGAAACAATGGACACAAGTTACAAGACAGCAAATTCAGGCTTGACATCAGGAAAAAGTTCTTTACAGTGAGGGTCGACAAAATATGGAATAGGTTTCCAGCGGAGGTGGTCTTGGCCCCTTCCTTGGAAATATTCAAAAGGAGATTGGACAGACACCTGGCTGGGGTCACCTGACCCCAGCGCTCTTTCCTGCCCAGGGCAGGGGGTCAGACTCAATGAACTAATAACTTCCGACCCTAATAACTATGAACCTATGAAACTCTGAAACTATGATTTGATGCTCTCCCTCTGCAGCAGCTACCCCTGCCGCTGTCAGGGACAGGATACTGGGCGAGACCGACCATTGGTCTGACCCAGTCTGGCCCTGCTGATGTTCTTATTGGGATCATTCCCACCTGTCCCAATCATCTCAGCAAAACCCTGACCTGTCCCTGGAAACAGCCAAGTTAATACAAAATCCTGGTGTGGCCACATCTCAGGCAGACTTTGCAGCCTGCAGATGTGAGCTGGAAGCAAAGGCTGGCCCAGGGCTGGCTCCATGGAGACAGCAGCTCCCTGGCATCCTCTCTGTTTGAATGTCCTACAGATCCAGCCATCTCCGGGCAGCTGCACCCTGAGGCTCTGGTACAGACAGGAGGAGTGTGGCTCTGCTCCATGCTACTCCGGGGGTCCGAGGGTCCCTCCAGCCCATGGCTGGGAAGCTGCACCCCCAGGCACAGGGCAAGGCCATGTGGGGGAGGTTGCGTATCTCAGGATTGTCAATAACAACTTGTGTCGCTGTCTGATGCCATCGCTAACAAGCTCCAGGGGGAGGAGATGTCCCCAGGTGACGCTGGGGCAGGGCTGCAGTTAAGTGGGCCTGGAGGGGAGACCAGGAACCAAACACCTCAATAACATGCTAAAGAAGAGTCTCGTGTCTGATGTCCCCGCAGGGAGCCCAGCCTGGTGGGGTAGAGGTGGGGGCCGGGAAGGCCCCACGACACCGGGGTTCTTGTCCATCTATGGGGGAGCAGGTGGGCTAGAGCAGGGGAGAGGTGCGGTGCAGGGGCTCGGCCATAGCTCTGGGACCGATGGCCTGACTGAAGTGAACCCAACCTACTGAAGGGACTTGGCCAGGGATGGGGAGGAAAACGGAAGTGCCAAATTCTGCTTTTCTGAGAAGAAATGAGGGTTGCCTGAGGGTGACAGGCTGCGGGTGAAGGACTGGCTGGTCTGAGATCTCCCCATCCCTCCTCCACCATGTGATAGCATCCCCTTCCAGCCTCCTCTCTCTTCGAGGGTTGTCGTCTCTCTCTCGCGTGTCTATCTAGCTGGTTGCGAGGCAGCCAACCCGCTGCCTACATGAGGAGCCTCAGGTAAGAAGGTGTGAATTTAACCTCTCTGTTGTTTGGAGCTCTGACCTCATGGCATGGGGGCAGGGGCTTCAGCCCATGTCACTCCAGTAGGTAAGTGTGATGTTTTTCAAATTGATTGACTGGACTCAAATAACACCTGTCCCTGACTGGGTCCAGCAGGTGAGGCCAGGAGGGCTATTTAAGAGGGTCTTTCCCAGAAGAAGGAGGTCAGACATTTTTAAAACCCACTCACACAAGTGTGGACCTCCACAGTGCTCTCTTTCATACCCAGCGTGCAGAAGTGAGTAACTTACCAGAAATTTAACTAGGAACTTTGTCGACTGTAATCTAGTCACGTATCAAAAGGCTGACAAGCCACTCAGATTTGCTCAAGGTTGGTTTTCTTTCTATGTTTTGCTATTGGTATTCCTTCCCCACTCTATCCCTCTTTGATCAATAAATCTGTTTTAGCATGCCTCACTGTGGGCTTAAGAGGGAAGGGACCCACTAAGGTGGGCTCGGCTATTTTACCTTCCTCCCACATGGGAGGCTGCTGGTGAATGCTAATAGAATCACCCCCAAATCCCAAGGTCCAGGGCCTGTGTATCCCAGGAGGCACAGGGCTCAGACAAAAATCTGAGTCCAGGTGGCGGCAGCGGTACCCCAGGCTTGCAGGTGTGCTCCAGAAAGGGGGTCGGCCACACATGAGGTGCCCCAGGGGAGACACTCGGAGCTTAGTTTTTGGCTGGCTGCAGTGGGGTGGGTAGCTCAGTGCAGGAGCACCCCTTACTGGCACCACACCGCCCAGGGCAGGACTGGTTTTATTTTCTCACACCAAGTCACTGAAACACAAGTGCTGATTGTAATAAACTTTTAATTCTGGTGGGGTGAAGAAAAACATTCCAAAAAATGTCCTAGAAATTTGAAATGGAAAATTGCAATAATGTATGAAACATGGCAATGTTTTAGCTTCTAACTCCCCTGAATTTCCCTCTTGCCTTTTGTTTTATGTATTACACAATTAAAATAAAATTTTAAAGCAAGATGTTGAATGCTTTCTATTCTGTCAAAGTCCCATATTTCAGAAACCCGGGGTGAAAATGTTATTTGATTTTTTTTAATTGACAAATCTATTACAATGTGTTTGCTTTCATTCCCTTAGGTTTCAGGATCATGGAAGAGCTGAACATCCCATATCTCTCCATGTGCCGATTAAAAGGTCTGCTCTTCTCAAAGCCATGGAGTGAGTGCAGTGATGAGGCGGCACTGCAAACCCCAACAACCCCACTGACCAGCTCCTCCTGGGTGTCTTCTGGCCATCTCCAACTGAAGAGGGACCCGTGCCTTCAACCCAAAACTTATCCCCCAGGAAAGACTCATATTCATGCTTTCTCCAAGAGTCTAGAGAGGAAGCCACCCCATGTATAGTGGTAATATTTGTAACTTAGAGATGCTCCCTAAAAGGAAACAGAGGGAGTTGGGAACTGGGAGATGGTCCTTCATTGATGGAACAGCTAGTTAGAGAGATAGAGAGAGACCAAGGGTCTGGAGAGACTGCCTGTGGTTCCACAGAAAAAAACTCACTGTTTCATTCTTCTCTTTCACGTAGTCTAGTATTTAGTGAACCCAGTGATTATGACACCATTAATTGCAGACAGACTCAGGCATGGAGTTTAGGCCATTGCCAAGCAGAGGGGCCAAGAACTGACCCTGGAGTTTAGTATCAGGCCTTTATGAGAAAGAAGGGGCAGCTGGCAAAACTTGGATGTGGGTTTTAATTCTGAAGGCCATGTTCTCTAGTGCTGTGCAAGGGGGACACCACCCAGCTTCCCTTTCTGCCCATTTCTACCCAGCACCAGCTGAAAAGCAGAATTAAATACATTCTTCAGTTTGATGAAACTGTAGTGTCCATGGGAGATGGGCAGAGGGGATTGGATGGGAACCTGCAGATGCCGTGGAGCTGAGCAGAAGGACAAGCCTCTGGCAAGGCTGGGAGAGAGGGTCCCCAGGTACGTCACAAAGTCCCGGCCCTGGCTTGGAGAAGGAACTACATAGAAGGGGGTGTGTGAAGGAGCTGGAGGGGCTGGGGGAGGAAGGGGCCACACTAGGATACTGGTCACAGCTCAGGCACCAATGCCTCAGCAAACTCAGAGAGCTGGTGGGTCTTTCTCTTCCACTCACAGGCTGGGGGGGGGGGGAGTTTCCCCAGATCAAATAGGCTCAGATTTGGGGTGAGGGGTTGCCTCCCTGCGCACTATGGGAAAGGGGGCTCTAGGCATCCATGAACCAGCCCCTTCCCTGGTGCTGTCAGAGCAGGGCATGGATACTGCCCTCATCTCTTGGCTTGGACCCATGCCCATTGCAGGGATCCCCAGTTTTGTGCCCTGGGAGGATTGGCATTCTGGAGAATACCTGGCTGTAGGGGATGGGGCTCTGGCCCAAGGGGCCCCATTCAAGTCTGTGGGCTGAAGGATCCCATCCAGGGGACCCCATTCAGACCCAGGGGACCCCATTCAGACCATATTTGGGCATTTCCAGCATGGGCCCATGGGTAAGGATCCTGACAGGCTGCACCCCACCCTGAAGATCCATCCCCCTGCACCCCTCCCCCTGTCATCCATCCCCCTTGCCTCTGCCTGGGCAGCACAGAGAGTCTCTGTACTTTGCTCTACTTATGTGGACACTGGAGTCAGAAGCGGACTGGCCAAGTTCACCGATGACACCAAACTTTGGGGCAAAGCATCCACACCAGAAGACAGGCGGATGATCCAGGCTGACCTGGACAGGCTCAGCAAGTGGGCGGATGAGAATCTGATGGTGTTCAACGCCGATAAATGCAAGGTTCTCCACCTTGGGAAAAAAAACCCGCAGCATCCTTATAGGCTCGGCAGTGCTATGTTGGTTAGCACTATGGAAGAAAGAGACTTGGGGGTCATCATTGACCACAAGATGAACATGAGCCTGCAATGCGATGCTGCGGCTAGTAAAGCGACCAAAACGCTGGCTTGCATCCATAGATGCTTCTCAAGCAAATCCCGGGACGTCATTCTCCCCCTGTATTCGGCCTTAGTGAGGCCGCAGCTGGAGTACTGTGTCCAGTTTTGGGCTCCACAATTCAAAAAGGATGTGGAGAAGCTTGAGAGAGTCCAGAGAAGAGCCACGCGCATGATCAGAGGTCAGGGAAGCAGACCCTACGATGACAGGCTGAGAGCCCTGGGGCTCTTTAGCCTGGAAAAGCGCAGGCTCAGGGGTGATCTGATGGCCACCTACAAGTTTATCAGGGGTGACCACCAGTATCTAGGGGAACGTTTGTTCACCAGAGCGCCCCAAGGAATGATGAGGACGAATGGTCACAAACAAGATCGTTTCAGGCTGGACATAAGGAAGAATTTCTTTACTGTCCGAGCCCCCAAGGTCTGGAACAGCCTGCCACCGGAGGTGGTTCAAGCGCCTTTATTGAACACCTTCAAGAGCAAACTGGATGCTTATCTTGCTGGGATCCTATGACCCCAGCTGACGTCCTGCCCTTTGGGCGGGGGGCCGGACTCGATGATCTTCCGGGGTCCCTTCCAGCCCTAATGTCTATGAAATCTATGAAATCTATGAAATCTTCTCCAAGGGGCTGGCACAGGCTGGGTGCAGGACAGGGAGCACCAAAGACCCAAAATCACTTTAGGCAAAGGAAGAAGTCCAGACCTGGGCCCAGACAGATGCCGGAGGGAGGCATCTATCTGCTCAGGGAAGAGGGGGATTCTGCCAGGGAATGGCCCAGCTAAAGGACCTTGACTTAGGCACACAGTGCAACTACAAGCCCTGCCAGGAGGCTCCCAGCAGAGTTTGAGCACAGAGCACGGCAGGTGCCCTGGTGCTCTCTTGATATGTCTTTTGATCCTCCCTCATCCATTTGTCCACTCATCTGCCCATTGTTGCCAGCCTTGGCCATTTTCAAGGGGCCTAGAGTGACCAAGCTCGGTCCACAAAGTAAAGGAAGAATCAGGGCCAGCCCACAATTTTGGAGGGTCCCCTGCAAGAAGCAGTTTTGGGAGCCCCTGACACAGGGAGTGAGGAGGGGGGAAAGTGGTGAGCAGTTGAAGAAGCTGGCAGCAGCGGTGGCAGTGGGGGGGTGGCAAGCGGCCAGAGGTGAAGCCGCCACCACCAGCCGGGGGAAGGGGGGTCAGGTGGCGAGCAGCTGGACATGGGGGTCCCTTAGCTGCAGGGCCCCCTGCGGTCACAGGTTTTGCAGGATAGGACGGGCAGGTCCTGGGAAGAATCAACATGTCTAACTAAACCGGCAATGAGATACAGTCAAACACAGCAGAAGGCCTGAAGGAGACAGTGTAAGGGAAGACCATGCCTTAAATCCAAATATACTGCATCATAGCTTCATCTTAAAATACTACTAGTAGTGATTGATGTAACCAAATGTATTAAAAGCTACTTTGTTATGATAGATAGATATTTTTGTTAAGATGCTTAGATCATTTGTAAAAACAAAACAGCCTTTGCAGAGAAGCCCATAAACGAAGGTAAAGAGGAGACAGGCCCATGCTGAACAGCATTCCACAATGGGGAAGGAGAGGAGATAAGAAACTCCCCCTTTTACTTTCCAAAGGATATAAATCCCAGATCACTGACACCTTCCAAGTCCACAAGAGATCTGGTTCAGCGCAGTTCCAACATTTTCATTGAAACAAAGATATTTAAATAAACCAATCAGAGGCCCATTTGTTAGAATATTAGCACCCACCATCTATAGTCCCATGGTATGAGCTGGAGGGAAATACAGTATAACCTCATCAATCCGGCGTTCTTAGGACCTAGTACCTGCCAGAAATTTAAAAGTTCTGCATTTTTTAAACAGTGTGTGGTGCAGCCGCTGCTCCAGGACCAGCCACCACTGCTCCCCCTCCTGCCCCCACTCCACGACCACCCACGGCCATCCCACCCCCCTGACACAGAGGGGGAAGCTTACATGCGGCAGCTGCTGCTGCTATCCACCACCCCGTGCCACCACTCCGCATGTGGCCGCTGCTCCAGGACCAGCCGCCGCTACTCCCCGATGTAGTGTATTTTTAAAAAGTGCCAGATTTTTGAGAATTCTGGAATTTTGAAAAATGGATTTATGAGGTTACACTGTACAGAGAAATCAACAGATTCAAGCAGACCTGCTGCCAACCTGCACGCCACCCTCCTCCCACCTCGCGAGTCTCCCCAGCCAGTACCGGCGAGAATCGATGGTGTGCTGTCATGGGCAGCCATATACACTTTGGGATAAATGTCTGGTTTTTGTGTTCGGAAGTCCAAGCAAGTAAAAGGTCAGGCTGTGGACCTCTCTCCACCTCTTTTATCAGTAGCCAACCCACAGAGTTACCTGTAATCTGGATAACACTGTCTGTCCATCCCTCCAGCCTCCCACACACGTTCTATCCACAGTACAGTCATTGCAACCCACACGTCCTGGATCTATCCACCCCTCCATCCTCCCCCATCCCTCTGTCTCTATGGCCTCACACCCCCCCAAACTATCCACCCCGTCATCTCCGCATACATTTTCTCTCCATCTATCCATCCCTCCATCCCAAACCTTTGCTTCACTCATGCTCCCTCCCTTCCCCCCTACATCGTTCAGTTCCTGGTCTGGGCACATGTCTCCTTTGAATTGGATACTTCTACTTGCAATGGAGCATGGCCCAGTTGGTGTCATGTTGGGCCATCATGAGGGAACCTGCATGGTGGAAGATGACTAGGCAGTCCTAAAAATGTGATCACAAGAATGGTGTTGGGAGCAGCAAATGGGTTCTAGTCTCTGGTGATAATGGGGACTTGGCCAGCCAGTCAGCTGGCTGCCTACATTCGTGCAGGGACGGAGGCAGGGGGTTCCTGGCAAGGACCCCTCCTTAGGGAGAGGGTCCCCAGTGCCCACTGGCACCAGCTTTAGGCTGACACACTGTTAAGAAGCATCAGATGGGTTGGGATCTGAGCCCCAAGGTTGTGCAGGCCCAGCCCAGCACCCGGCCACCCCAGATGCCAGCAGGGGAAATTGGGCTGTGCCTGCGCAGTGGTGGGGTTCACATGCCATCCCCACAGCCTGCCTGCTGCTGCCTGTCAGTGCTCTGGCCAGGCTGGTGTGGGCTGCTGACAGCAGCACTGCTGGGCCTCTATCAGGGGTTGAGGGAGCCCCCTCCACACACACACACACACACACACCCCTGCTCAGCAGGAAAATGTCCCTGGTGCCCCATGATACCAGTGGGGAGGGGCTACACTTCCCTAGCCCCTTCCCCCACATCACTCCCCACACAGCATATGTCAGCCAGCTCGGAGAGCATATGCGCTCCCCCTCCCTCCTTGGCTGCACAGGGAGGAGACAGAGCAGGGATAGGACACATAACCTTCGCAGGGGACTGTACACAAGTTCCCTAAGGCATTCTATAATAGAGCTCCTTCATTTACTCCCAGATGTAATGAGGTTAGTTTTTCACACGCTTGTCCATTTTAGGAGTGCGTTGCAGCCGTGCGTGTGTTATGTCATGGCCATAGAGCGCTTTCAAGGGCCAGATTGCATGAAAAACATCACTTCTGCCTGTGTCCCTGGAGTCCAGGTGGCAGCTTTGGTGTCCTTCTCTCTCCAGACTCCCAAGCCTTACCTGAATCCTGGGTCAGGGTTCCTGCATGTTGGTCTCTAATTCTTGGGTCCTGCTCACTGACGCTTTGCTCCTGACTTGACAGTTCCTGGTCCCTGGCTTCCAGACTTCTTGGCTCATGGCTCCAGTCTGGACTTCTGGCTTCTAGTCTGCTCTTGACCCCCTGGCTTGTGGTTCTTCAGTGCCCATGTCCCTGTCATACCCCTAACCCCTGTGAATCCACAGAGGAAATCCTCAGCTCCTCTCCAAGCTGTAGAAAAGCTGCCCCAGCTTTCACTCTTGGACATAGAGGCTGGAGATGGCTCCTGGACAGAGAAGGTCATTGAACCCAGCCATTCTGAGCTTGTGAATGAAACTGGAAAGCCATCAAAGAGAGGCACCTTTTCCCCTACATTCATCCTTCCCACAAGCAGCAAAAATAAGAGGTGTCACCCAGTGGAAACTGGGCATTTGGTGCTTTGAGCTGAATGTGGTAGTGCATGGCTATTAAAAAACACAACAACCTAGGCAAAAAGGCTCAACAGATGCTGTTTCATTAGTCCTTTAATCATTAGAATTAAATCTCTTTCAGGTTCATGAAACACCATCTAACCTTCTTGAGTATCTTGACAGTGCATCCAGTGCTCCACTGAAAATCATTTCCACCTGCTAAGGTTTCCACACCTTATTAATATTTTTAGCTAGAGTTAAAAACAGTCTTCAGGGCTATGAAATAGGAGCTCCATTTACCAGGAGCAATGAACAGACAGCAAAATGGCAGAAGGAAGAACACCTTAATTAGTGGAACATAAAGACCATCAAAAAGGAGAAAGGGTCGTTAACACCTGTGGAGTGAAGAGTTTGAAAAGCGTTGGGTAGATTCGAATAAGCCATGAAGTTAAGTGGCTTCCCCGCTGCTGCCTGACTAAAAATGCTGCTGCTGCTGCCAGACTTTGGGTGGAGCAGGAAGCACAGGTGGGTACAACTGCCATACTGCACCCCCTTGGATCCACCTCTGTATGTGGCCAGCCACAACACAGCTGCCTGAGCATGCTCAGTCACTGTGTAGGGTCCACTGCACAGTGAATAAAAATGCAAACTCTGGGTAGATGCCAAAAATGGCCCTTATGCAGGTGGAGAATGTCTACTTGGGTGCATACAGGTAACAGGGTTCTGTCCCTTGGGGACAGCTTCAGTGCCACCTAAAAGTCATTATGCCATATTTACTCACATATGCTGTGCAGCTTTTCCCCCAAATTGGCCCTTCACAACTGTGGTGCATATTGTGAGAAAACACCTCTAGGGCCAGTGACTCTGCCCCCTCTCTTAGGGTTTTTTTTCGTTCCTTTTTCTTTGTCCTCTCACATGTCTGTCAACCTGGTTGCCCCAGGTTACTGCATATGTGACCTGGCTAAGGTAAGAGGGGGGTAGATCTAGCCTCTCCATTATTCTGAGTTCTGATCTCATGACTTCAGGGCTAGGCTTAATCCAATATCCCTCCAATAGGTAATGCTGATGCTTTTCAAATTGTTTGGTCGGCATTAAATAACACCTGTCCCTGACTGGGTCTAGGTGGTGAGGTCAGAAAGGTTATAAACAGGGTCCCTCCATCTTGGGATGGGGAGAAGAGAGAGGCATCTTCTGGTCACTGAATCAGGCTGAAACTGTGTGTGGAGCTTGAGCCCCTCTCGCCGCTTAGTCTCTCAGGGTGTTGCCCCTCCCCTCAACTCGCCTGCCACGACTTGGATGTTAAATGCACTTTAAGAGGGGTCTACAGTGGAGATCTTTGCTTGGATGGGCCTCCCGATAGACGGTGGTACTCACTGTCGTCCGACATGATGTTCCACGGGGCTCCGCCTCCCCCACACCCAGTCCATACGCCAGCCGATGGGTGGTGCGTTACAGATGTTTCCTGGCCCTGTATGACGGCCTCAGACCGGTTCCCAGGGTTCCAGTCGCTCTCCCTCCCTTCTTGGGGAAGATTTCTTTTCTTATAGAAAATATTCCTCTGAGTCAGGAGGAGCTGCAGGGTTATCCCCCTTATTCCAGCTCCCTCTCAGATTCTCAGCTGCTTCCTCTCCCCTATCGCAAGCAGGGAGCTCCCTTGCCTCCTGAGTGTAAATCCCTTCAGGTGGCTGAAAGGGTGCCCCTGTTTGACCTACTTGTCTGCCTCCTGCTCTGCCTCCCACAGAAGGCTTAAAGCCCTTCCCTGGGCTGCCTGCTGGAGCCTCACAGGTTGGGTCGTCTCCTCCCTGTGCCGGAGCTCACCTCACAAGCTGCCAGCCCATGCTGTCTCTCTCCAGCTCTCTCCCTGTCCTCGTTCCGACGGGGTTTTTAAATCTTCCCGCAGAGGCCGATATGGCTGCTGGGATTGGCTCAGCTGCTCCCCGCGCCAGGAACAGCTGATGCCACAGCCGGCGTAATACCGGTTCACGCGGCTGCGGCCGCAAATGCGGCTCCAGCTCCCTCTGCTCTCCAGGAGGTACATATGCCCCTCTGGGGGCTTGTTCTTGGGGTCTGGGGTCTGCGGGCTCTACTTTCTCTCCCTCAAGAGCCTGTGGGGGCACCTCACCGCCACGCTGTGTAACTCCAGAATTCTCTGGTTACACGTTGTTGTAACCTATCTGAATTGTAGCCGGTAACTTAGACCTAAGTGTTCTAGACATGTGCTAAAAGCCTCTTATACTGTATTTCTCAAGGCTGTTTTCCTTCAAGGTTCCTTTTATTTATTTATTCCTTGTATTCCTTTATTTATTCCTTGTATTCCTTCCCTATGCCCCCCCCCCCACTTCCAATCAATAAAGCTATCTATCATAGCAAGCCTGGCAGTAAATGTTTGAGAGGGATTGGGCAGCCTATTTTCTCCCTTTGCTCAGCTGACTAAGGGAGGCCACTTTCTGTGCTTCAGGCTAAAGGAAGCATCCCAAGATCTCACAGTGGGTTAAGCACACCTAAGGTCTACAAGGCCTGTGTACCCTGGGGGGCACAGAGTCTGGGCAGAGACCAGACCCTGGGTGGTGGCAGCGGTTACCCCAGGCTTGCGGGTATACTTCAGAAAGGGGGTTGGTCAGACATAGGTGCCCCAGGGGAGGCACTCAAGGCTTGGTTTTTGGGTTGGGTGCAGTGAGGCAGGTGGCTCAGCACAGAAGTGCCCCCTACTGGCCCACTATACATGTCTGGGAAACTGATTTTTCTTTTTTTGGAAAATAGATGCAAGGGCCAAAGAGCAAGCAGGTACTGGCATCATAGCTGCCAAAATGACTCTGACATCTCCCTGGGGTTTCCAACAGTGGGGCAGAGTCTCACAATAATCTCCTCACAGCCCCTCGTGAGGCCACAGTCATTGATGATGTGTAAGTTCTAGCAATGTGGGGGTACAACTCCATGCTGCTGCTGCCCCCAGTGCTGCTGGGCACTGACTTTAACTGGGCTTCAGCCCCGTGCCCCATGGTCAATAAAGAAATCACACTGCCACTGCCATGACCACTGCAGCTGGCTCCAGCTGCACTGCAGCCCTGTGCTCTGTGCCCTACTGTCAGCACAGAAATCTGATCCCCCTGTGCCCTCCTAATCCATCACCAATGGCTGTAGCTTTGGGCTGAAGAGTCTTGCTACCACCCTTGCAAGGATTATTGCTGTCCTGCCACTGCAAGAAGTTCCTTCTGCCTCACCCAGACTGGCTCCTGGGGTGCTGCATTTCCTGGACACTCTGTGTTTGCAGGAGGACTAACTGTATGTCACATGACTCTGGAGAAATAATTTTTTCTGCAGTTGGTCTTCCAACAAACAAGGCACATGTTTTATTTGGGGGCATATGTGAAAAATATGATATATTCTTTCTTCAACACAGAGAACATGAACATTGTTTTTCTTTTCAGAAGAAAAGCACTGCCTGACATGTTGCACCTCCAGTGCTTTAATAGCCTTCCTCTCCTGTCTCTCCTGCATTTTGAGCAAAACAAGCATTTGTGTGTCAATAATTCAATGCTGCAGCCCAGCTCACACAAGTGTTTTAATGGGTGTAACATATACATGCATTTTATTGACATCCTTGCAGAGATCCTGGGTGACTCTATAGCCAACTGCCCATGCTGGCTGCCAAAGCAGGTGTATTACAGTGCCCAGCCACTGGCTGGCAAGGGAGACAATTTGCATGGAGCAAAATACTCCCCCAAGGTGGAACTGGGAAGGGGAGAGGACACACAGCACCTACACCATTGCAACTTTCTCCAGAGGAAACTGGCAGCAGATGCCCTCAGGAGTAACTTTAGGCTAGAAAACAGCATTCCCTCGAAAGCAAATGCCATGTATCCTCTCCATGTTTCCTTCAGAATAAACTAAAGATGCACCAGATTAATGTGTCATTAAACAGACTGGGGTAGGCAGGTATGATGGACAATCAGCTGACCATGAGCTCCCAAAGCAACACTACAGCTGAAAGAGTTGGGGTGACTCTTAAACAGGCCAACAGAAGAGTCCCCAGTTGGAGCACAGACGTTCTGTATCTGGGTCTGGTCCCTCCTGTCCCTGGGTCTGGTCCCTCCACATCAAGGAGAGTTCAGAAAAAAATGGTCAGGATGATTAAAAGATTGGGACAAGGGATTCACATAGGGAAAGACTCCTGGGGAAGGGTCTGGTTAGAGAAGGTTCCTGGGGTGACTTGGTCCCCATCTACCTGGGGAATCCAAGAGGCCTTCTAGACAAAAGCTTTGGACACATGACTCATTAACATGGGTGTAACTAGCTTTTGCCCTGGTATAGAAACAGAGTGGACCCAAAACATTCAGCCTTAAACCAGTACAATTTACATAAATCCAATATACAATTACCCTGGGATTAAAAAAATCAAGGGTAAAATTAGACTGGTTTAAATTACCCTAGTGTAGGTGCTATGTGCCCAAAACATATCCCGGTCATTATATCCTCAAAGCAAACATGGTATTTGCTGCTACCCAGAGCACTGATGTATTATAATAGCCACCTGCTGCATGCAGCTACGGCTTGGTACCTGGTCATTTGTGCAGTCTGGGCCCAAGTACAATTCCTACCAGCATACAAAACTAGTGCAAAATATCAGTATAAATGTACGGTTTCAGTATAAATGGATGGAGCCAGGCGAGGAGTCAAGAGCTGATCTTCCCCAGTGGAGCAATTCTCTGAGGACTGCTAGAAAGGCAGAGGGAGAAGGGTGGGTTCCCATGTGTTATCCCCTGAACATGCTATGGGGGGCATTTATACAGGACATTACCCTAATTACAGCTGCCTGGTGGCACTAAGTTTCTACCCCTGGGTTTCTCTACCCATAGGTAAGACTTCGCCGGACACCCTGCATTGGCCCAGAGCCCTCCTCCAGGCTGCGTGGAGGTCCTTGTTCCTAAGGGTATAGATGAAGGGGTTGAGTAGGGGTGTGATGGTGGAGTAGAGCAGAGAAGCCACCATGTCCTTCTGGGGGTTGTAACTGGAGGAAGGCCGGAAGAAAATGCCAATGACAGTGCCATAGAAGACAGCTACAGCCACCAAGTGGGCCCCACACGTGGACACAGCTTTGCGCCGGCCCTGGGCAGATGGAAGCCGTAAGATGGCCACTACAATGCGCCCATAGGATGCAGCCACAAAGAGGAAGGGGACCAGCACTGCCAGCCCACCTTCAGCAAAGACAGCAATCTCATTGGTGCTTGTGTCACCGCAAGCCAAGGCCAGGAGCTGCTGGAGGTCACAGAAGAAGTGGTGGATATGGCGGGAACCACAAAAGGGCAGGCGGGACATAAGGATGGTGTGGAGGGAGGCATGGAAATGAGCCAAGCCCCATGCAGTGCCCACCAGCCCCCAGCAGCGTCCAGGGCTGATGAGAGTGGCATAGCGGAGTGGATGGCACACAGCTACGTAACGGTCATACGCCATGACAGTGAGGAGGAAGTTCTCCAGCACCCCAAAGGTGATGAAGAAGTACATCTGGGCCAGGCAGCTCCCATAGGAGATGGCCCCACTCCCAGATGCCAGGATCCCCAGCAGCTTGGGTGCTGCAGTGGTGGTGAAGCCCACGTCTGCCAGGGAGAGGTGACCAAGGAGGAAGTACATGGGTGTACGGCACAGGGCAGGGTCCCAGCGGGTCAGAAAAACAATGAGGAGGTTGCCCAGGAGGGTCACAAGGTAAACAGCAAGGAAGAGGGGAAAGAGGAAATGCCGGAGCTCCGGCTGGAATGTGAGGCCCAGCAGCACAAAGTCTGTAGCAGCAGCAGTCACGTTCCCAGGCTCCATGGATTGGGCGGCTCTGCAAGAGGCAAGAAGGATATGACTGGTCACCTCATGTGTCCCTGTCAACTGAGATCCAGGGAACCAGACCATCCAGACAGCAAGTGCCAGGGCAGCAGGACAATGGGACCGGTTGCCCATGGATATGCTGGGGTCTCCTCCCATGGAGGGTTCCAAGAAGGCTGGGAAGGGGCCTTCCTGGGATGAGATAGGAGCAGTGACATCTGGGTCAGTGTAGGGGGTTGGGCAAGATGGCCCACAAGGTCCCTGCCAGCCCCATGATCCTCTGGATACTTGTATATCTGTTTAGCCCCATGCACATCTGTCTATCTGTCCATCTTCTACATCCCCTTTACCTACCTAACCATCCATCCTCATAGACTCTAGCTCTCCATGTCCGTCCGTCCGTCCATCCATCCATCCATCCATCCATCCCTATGTACCACCCCTCTTGCTCTCTCTTGCATATTTTCTCTCGTTCTATCACCCCATCATCCAGAAGTGATTCTGGGGTTGATGGGGAACAGGTCTCTGATGTCCAGCCCAACCCAGATGAATCCAAACTTACGGGAATGCCCCTTCCTTTCTGCCTAAGCAGAGGAGCAATGACATATCACATTGTATGATGGTTGTGGGGTGGAGGTCACCACCCAAGGTGCTGGACTTGGTGCTGGCTACAGGGGATGACTTGGATCTACTGATACAAGGTAACCTAGGGGACAGTGACCATCACATGATCGAATTCACCATCCAGAGTAGGGTGGAAAGGATAACCAGTAGGGCAGAAGTGCTAGACTTCAGAAGGGCTACCTTCAGTGTGCTCAGGAGATTAGTTAGTGAGGCACTAAAGAACAGGAGCACCGGTGAGTTGGGAGTCCAGGAAGGGTGGTCATTCCTAAAGGGAGCAATCCTTTGGGCAGAGATGGAGACAATCCCACTGCGCAGGAAAGGGGGCAAAGGAGCCAAGAAACCCCCTTGGCTGAACAGGGAAATCCAGGAAAGCCTAGGGGCAAAAAAAAAAGAGACATATAGGCTGTGGAAGCATGGGGTAGCTACCAAGGCAGAGTACAGCTACTTGGCCTGCACTTGCAGGGAGGCTGTCAGAAAGGCCAAAGCAGAAATAGAGCTCAGGCTGGCAACAAAAATTAAAAACAACAAAAAGTCCTTCTTCAGGTATATAGGGAGTAAAAAGAAGGCGCAGGTAGCATAGGACCCCCCTACAGGAGAAACTAGGGCAATGAGTGACAGATGGTGGGACAAGGCTGAGCTCTTCAATGAGTTTCTTGCCTCTGTATTCCTGAACATGGATCAGGACAAATCTCCCAATTGGATCATAGACAGGCACAAAAGGGAAACCAGCCCATCAACTGTTAGCACTGAGTTAGTGAAGGGACACCTGGAGAGGCTGGATGTGTTAAGTCAGCAGGCCCAAATGATCTTCATCAACGGGTACTGAAGGAATTGGCCAATGTCATAGCAGAGCCCCTGGCACGGCTGTTTGAGCACTCTTGGTGCTCAGGTGAGGTCCCAGAGGACTGAAAAAGGGCCCATGTGGTCCCTATTTTCAAGAAGGGGAGGAAGAAGGATCCAGGTAACTATAGACTGGTTAGTCTCACCTCTATCCTCAGGAAAACCTTTGAAAAAATTATTAAGGATCACATTTGTGGGAGTCTAGTGGGAAAAACAATGCTGAAGGGCAAGCAGCAAGGATTCATAGCAGGTAGATCCTGCCTGACTAACCTTGTTTCTTTTTATGACCAGGTCACAAAATGTTTAGACGCAGGAATCAAGGTAGATGTCATCTACTTGGATTTTATGAAAGCCTTCAATACAATATATCATCCTAGTCTCACAGATAAACTGAGCGGCTGTGATGTAGATGATTACAGTCAAGTGGGTGGCAAATTGGCTTAGGGGTTGCACCCAGAGAGCGGTGGTGGATGGGTCAGTTTTGACCTGGAAAGATGTGAGCGGCGGAGTCCCACAAGGGTCAGTCCTTGGACCGGTGCTGTTCAGTGTCTTCATCAGTGATTTGGATGAGGGCATGCAAAGTACTCTGTCCAACTTTGCACTAGAGGGTAGGGGGCGAATGCAGGTGGATCTGGACAGGTTGGAAAGTGGGTGGAACAGAATAGGATGCAGTTCAATAAGGACAAATGTAAGGTGCTGCACCTAGGGAGGAGGAATCACCAGCATGCTTACAGGCTGGGGGAGGACCTTCTCAGCAGCACAGCAGTGAAAAAGGATCTTGGAGTCATTGCTGACTCCAAGATGAACATGAGTCATCGATGTGGCAAAGCGATCAATAATGTTAACCACACTTTATCATGCATTAGCAGGTGCATGACAAACAGGTCCAGGGAGGTGACATTTCCCCTCTTTGCAGCACTGGTCAGGCCACAGCTGGAGTACTGCATCCAGTTTTGGGCACCACACTTCAAGAAGGATGTGGGCAACCTCGAGAGGGTTCAGAGGAGGGTCACTCATATAGTTAGAGGCCTGCAGGCAAAGCCCTACAAGGAGAGATTGAGGGCCCTGGATCTCTTCAGCCTCCACAAGAGAAGGCTGAGAGGTGATCTTGTGGCTGCCCATAAATTCATCATCAGGGGACAGCAAGGAATAGGAGATGCTCTGTTTACCAGGGCACCTCTTGGAGTAACTAGGAACAACAACCACAAACTGACGGAGAGCAGATTTAAGCTAGACATCCGGAAGAACTTCTTTATGTTGAGGGTTGCCAGAAGCTGGACTGGGCTTCCAAGGGAGATGGTGCTCTCCCCTACCTTGGGGTCTTTAAGAGGAGGTTGGACACACACCTGGCTGGGGTCGTCTGACCAGGGCAGGGAGTCGAACTCAATGATCTGCTGAGGTCCCTTCCAACCCAAGCATCTATGAATCAAGGCTGCTAGGCAAATCCAGCACTGAGCCCACGGGGCACCTCCAGGATGATCTGCCAATTCAGGCAGAGGGAGGGAGGTTGTTAGGATGAGGACACAGGCAAAAAGGAGAGTCACTGTGTTTGATGATGGAGGAAAGCTACCTCCTGCCCGTGCCTCTTCCTATCAGGGTCAAGACACTGGGACTGTAAGCCCCTCTGCATGGTTTGCCCAGAGAAACACCAGCCAAGAGCACTGCATTCCTCCTCCAGAGACCAGTGCCTCAACATCACTGGCCACACCAGACACCTGCTTACCTTGGTAAAGGCATGGAGAAGAGTCTTGGGCAAGTATTTTTTTGTGAAATACTTATTCAGTACAAAGTCCTCTGCTGAAGGCACTGAAGCTGTCTGGGAAATCAGTCTAAATTGAAACAACTACTTTTGGCTGGAAAAGGAAACATGGAAAAATCCAAAGTAGGTAACACCTTGTGTCCCGGTTTTCAAAAATTGCCTATATTTTTACTTAAAGAACAGTTAAAATAATCTGAAAAATTAAAATAAATGGGGAAAAAATTCAGACGTATGTGCCTTTTAGTTTCCATATTTTGACAAACTAGAAATTTAAAAAAAACCCACTGAAAGTCATAAAAAAATTAGACCAATTGGAAAAGTCCAAACTATTTTACTTTGTTTAAAACCAGGTGTTTTTGATTCATTAAAATGCCATTTTTCCCTTTGAAATGAGCCATTAGAAAAAGCTAAGAAATCAGAACATATAGAAAAGTCCAAATTCTTTGACTTTCTGGTTTTAAAATTTGCCATTTCTTAATCAAAAAAATAAAAATAAAATAAAATAACCCTCCAGGTGTTAAAACAAGATGAAAATAAACCAAAATGGTTTTGCTCTTCATTCAGAAATGAGTTGTCTTCTCCCAATTTTTCACCTCATACTGGGAACCTGGAAATAATTTGTACACAAAGCAGTCTTAATACAAACCCTAGCATGATGCAGGGATCTAATGTTTGACCAAGAGAGCAGAAAACTGGGAGGTGCATGTATTTATTCACTTCACTCTTCATTCCCCACTTGAGAAGGGGTTCAAAGAAACTGAGAAGCAAAATATTCAGGTTATATCATAGAATCAGGGCGTCCTAGAAAATGGGGGTTGGAAGGGACCTCAGGAGGTCACATCTAGTCCAAACCCCAGCTCAAAGCAGAACCAGCCACAGCTGCATCATCCCAGCCAAGGCTTTGTCATCAACACCCCCAAGGACAGAGACTCCACCACCTGTCTACGTAGCTTGTTCCAGTGTTTTACAACCCTTCCTGTGAGAAAGTATTTCCTAATATCCAACCTCAACCTCCCTTGCTGCAACTGGAGCTCATTGCTCCTTGTTCTGTCATCTGCCACCACTAAGATCAGCCCAGCTCCATCCTCTTTGCAACCCCCCTGCAGGGAGTTGAAGGCTGCTGTTCAATCCCCCTCAGTCTTCCCTTCTGCAGACTAAATAAGCCCAGCTCCCTCAGCCTCTCCTCCCAAGTCCTGTCCCCCAGCCCCCTAACCATTTTTGTTGCCCTCCACTGGACTCTCTCCAACATGCCCCCACCCTTTTTGCAGTGGGTGGCCTACAACTGGACACAGGACTCCAGATGTGGCCTCCCCGGTGCTAAATAAAGGAGAAGAATCACTGCCCTCGATCTCCTGATATAACACTCCTACCAATGCAGCCCAGGATGCCATTAGCCTTCTTGGCTATCACTGGAAGCCTTTTTTTGCCAACACATCATTTTTCTGTGGGGTTTTTTTTTTTCAATTCATTGCTGGTCAGACACTGAGTGTGGTGTATGGTGCAAAAAACAGCAACCCCCATGAAAATCAATCGTAAAGAAAGCTTATAACAGCCTGGGATTCATGGCATCTCATCTTTGATCTGGGAGAAACTCTCAGCCTGGGGCTCTAGGGGTTGTTCCATAGGATTCTTCTTTCCAAGCTTTCCTTGCATTTACTTCTAATTGGGAGCAATTCTATTTTTAATTAAGATAAGAATAAATCAATTGTATTTCACTTAAAATATTTTGCTTAAAATTAAATGGGAAATAATTTGAATTTCAAGTCAAATAAAATGGAAAAATACCATGTATTGAACTAGAAATGGAAAGACTCATATTTTATTACAGTGAAACAGAAAATAATTCTTAAGTGAAATTATTTAATAAGTTTAAAAAAAACGCTATGAATCCAAAATGAAATATTTCATGGAGGCATGGGGTCAGGGCAGGGAGGTGAATGGGCTATCCCAACCCAAAACCAAAGTCTCCCAATATATTTGGCAAAGCAGACCATTAAAAGAAATCAGGTTTGCTTCGTGCTTTCATAGTTTCATAGCTGTTAGGGGCTGGAAGGGACCTGACAAAAATTTCATTCAAATAAATGT
Source organism: Alligator mississippiensis (assembly GCF_030867095.1). NCBI lineage: Eukaryota > Metazoa > Chordata > Crocodylia > Alligatoridae > Alligator > Alligator mississippiensis. Next base: position 20,428,481 of record NC_081838.1, on the reverse strand, counting down.
TCCACATACTTCCAAACCTGTCAAACATCATTATTAGCATTGTCACCTATTCAGCAATATGATTGTTTATTTTATATATACGATATATGTATATTATATACTGTATGATTATTAGATTACATTACTATAATAGAGAATTGTGTGACAGTAATAGTATAATAGCATGTATATGAGCAGACGATTATCTAAATTGTAAAAATGTAATCATAATAATAGAGAAAGAGTGATGCACTAGCCATGATGGTCCAGAAGTGATGTGAGAGGTGAGGATATCTTAGGGTGATCTCTTTTCCCTGACGAAGAAGGTCTTACATTAGAAAGCTTGTCTAACTGCTACACACTAGGTCTAATAAAAGATACCACTTTAAGAAACCCTAGCCTCTCACATCATAACATCAACGACATTATATTATTACTAGTATTATGATTTTGCTTTGGATGATGGTAATGCTGATGATGATTATAGCAAGTTGTCCCCCATGGGTGCTGGCAGCAGTGAGTTTCTGGGTCTGTTTCTAGGGTAGGAGTTTAGGATGATATCTTGAGGGGTACCTGGCTTGAGATACAAACTCTGCAACACAGTGCTCCACTCCCCACAGCACAGGGACCCCGTGACAGTATGTGAACCCTGCACTGCCATGAAGTGAGGGGTCTTCATGCCATTTGGGGAGGGAGGTGGATGAATGTGGGGACCATGACAAGTCCCACAGTTTGCTCCAGCCTGGGCAGAGAGAGGCTGATGAGGGACAAGACCTGAAGCAGGGGAGTTTTCTGGGTCTGGGTCCCTGAACCGCTCTGGCCCCTACCAAACCCATCTGGAGGCTTGGTGAGACTATCATTGCCTGGTCTTGCCCATTTGCTACATGGGGAAACTGAGGCACATACGTGTCACCCCCACCCCCTCCTCCCAGTAATGCCCTGGCCTCCAAGCACCCTATGTGGTTCCCCAGGAAGGGGGGAGAGGATTTCACCATCACCCCAGCCAGGGGCAGATCTCACCAGGCAGGCTCTGAAGATGCCAGGTGTGATCCCACTGACCTGTCCAGCACGTGGTGCTCTGCAGAGGTCCAGGCATAGAGAGGATTTTGTGGCTGGTCACGGTGAAAAAAGGTGCAGGGAGCTGCAGATGGAGAGAGAGACTGAGCTGCAGAGTGAGGAACATGGGGCCCCCTTCATATGCTCCTGCCACCAGGGATATATTTCAACGCCCCTTGTTGACAGCTGGCACAGAGAGAAGGGTGGAGGGAGCTCCCCGTGGCACAGAGCAGCGGGTACTCTCTGTGGCCATGAGAAATGCCTCCTCCACACACCAATCCAATCTCGGGTTGAGAAAACTAGACTTCAATCAAAAATATTTGTCCACTTTGGGGAAGGAAAGAAAATTGGTTTTGCCTGAAACCAATAAACCAGAGGCCCCAGAAACATCAGCTTCTTTGCAAACCCTTTTGAGAGATAAAGTTCAGCTTCTGGTAAAAACCAAATAAGGAAACAATCAGGTTTGGGTTAAAAAAAAAAAAACAAAAAAAACCCTACATTTTACCTTTAAGGAACAGCTTTATGGGAAACATTTGCCATCCCCTCTGATAAAGAAAGTAAAGCAGTTCTGTGTCTGAAGAGACTCCCTCACCAGGGAAAAAAAAGCTATTGTCTGTAAAATGTTTCTATTTTTCTTGAAAAAATATCATTCAGGTCTTCAGAAAAGTGTTGCTTTTAGTAAAGTTAAAAAAAAAGCAATTTCCAGTGAGACAAAACCCACATTTTGTGTTTAAAAAAATCCGTTTTTCTCTGGAAAGAGTTAGGTTTGGGGTCCATGCATGGGATTCAGTTTTTAGTAAAAGAGCTCGGTTTTCAACCTATGTGTTTTTACACAGGAATCCCAACACTCACGGCTTTGGGAGAAAATTTCTATTCTTAGCAAAAATTTGCTTTTTTTAAAGCACGGTCCCTGTGCAGCCCGTCAAGGGGGAGGCAGAAGGATCAATCCCATTCCCCATCCTTACAGGGCATAGCGCCACACCTTTAGCAAGGAAAAGCCATGAGGAACTGACCATGGCAATGAGGCCTGGGGCCTGCTCAGGGCAAGACCCAGTCAGCACAGACCCCAAGCAGGGGAGGGTGGGCAGGGCAGAAGGTCCTGGGGGATGGCAGAGCCAGCGGTGCCCAGACTGGGGATGGGTGGGTGGGTGGATGATTCTTTTGGCTGCAGCTTCCACAGCTTCATTGCAACCCCATCCCAACTGTCCCAGCACAGGGCAGAGGGGGGCATCCCATGGAGGGCATTGTGTGCCCTCCAAGAACCCCACACCCATTCCCAGGGGGGTCTGGAGCCCATAGGGGCAGACCCCCCCCAGCTCCACTCTCCATAGCCATGTGCCCCCTTCTGTGCCCTATGTCCACCTCCCACTGACAGTATGGCACCTCTGCTCCCTGCCCCCAGTCCTCTGCCAAGCCCCCACCACTTCATCACACAGCACAGTGTGCCCTGCACACCCCTGCACTGTGATGCCCACCTGCTGATCCCAACCCCATCCAGCTCCCTGCTCTCACCCAGCCTCTGTCCTGCTGCTCACAGCACTGCACCCCTGCCGGCCAAGCCACCCTCCCTGACCCCCACCCCCTGGGCCCCCAGCTCTGTCCCCCCTCACCACAACTGGCTCTGGGAGGCACCAGCTCCAGTGTGGATGGGGTGGTGGGAGAGGGGTAACAGGTGACTCCAGTCTGAGGGGGTCATTCCCGACACACATCTCAGTGACTTGGCACCTGCCAGCCTGGGCCCAGGCTGGGGGGCCTCAGGAAGCAAAACTAGGCCCTTCCCTTAGCCAGGAGAAAGAAAACCCCAGTGAAAACCCAGCAAGAAGCCACTCTGCTGGGCCTAGGAACAGTAAGGGGAGGGGAAGGAGTGCTAATGAACCCCATGGGGGGGACAGCACTAACAAGCCCAATTATCTACCACCGCTTCCAGCATGGAGCCCCAAAGGCAATTAGAGCTGAAAGCAAAGGAAACAAGGGCCACTGAGAAAAAGCTCCTTGAGAAAATTATCCAGGAGCACATCTGCAAGGGACCAGCAGGGGAGATCATGCTTAGGGGCAACCACCACGGGTTCATTAGAGGCAGATTCTGTCAGACCAACCTGGTGGATTTCTATGACCAGGCCACAAAAGCCTTGGACACAGGTGTTGTGGTGACATAGGCCTTCCTAAACTCCAGAAAGACTTCGACACTGTCTCTCACCCCATTCTCATTAAAAAATTAGGCAACTGTGCTGCCAATGCCTACACAGTCAGATGGGTCACAAATTGGCTGGAGGGGCACAACCAGAGAGTGGTGGTACCTGGAGGGATGTGGGCAGTGGAGTCCCCCGGGGCTCGGTCCTTGAGCCCACACTGTTCAACATCTTCATCAGTGACTTGGACAATGGGGTGAAAAGCACCTTGTTCAAATTCACAGATGACACTAAGATGTGGGGAGAAGTGGACATGCTAGAGAGGGACAGGCTGCAACAAGATCTGGACAGGTTACAGGGGTGGGCAGATGAGAACAGGATGGAATTCAATACTGACAAGTGCAAGGTGCTGCACCTGGGAGGGAAGAACCAGCAGCAGACCTACAGGCTGGGGAACTCCCTTCTCATCAGCACAGAGGCAGAGAAGGATCTCGGTGTCATTATAGACTCCAAGATGAACATGGGTCACCAATGCGGGGACGCGGTCAGGAAGGCTAACTGCACCTTGTCATGCATTCACAGATGCTTCATGAGCAGGTCCAAGGAGGTGATCCTCCCCCTCTATGCGACATTGGTCAGGCTGCAGTTGGAGTACTGCATCCAGTTCTGGGCGCCGCACTTCAGGAGGGATGTGGACAGCATGGAGAGGGTCCAGAGAAGGGCCATTTGCATGATCAGGGGGCAGCAGGGCAGACCCTACAAGGAGAGGCTACAGGACCTGAACCTGTTCAGCCTCCACAAGAGAAGGCTGAGAGGGGATCTGGTGGCTGTCTATAAACTTACCGGGGGACCAGCAGGCAATGGGAGAGTCCCTGTTCTCCCGAGCACTACCGGGAGTAACAAGGAATCATGGCCATAAGTTGACAGAGAGTAGATTCAGGCTAGATATTAGGAGGCGCTACTTCACAGTCAGGGTGGCCAGGAGCTGGAACCAACTTCCAAGGGAAGTGGTGCTCACTCTCACTCCTACCCCAAGAGTCTTCAAAAGGAGGCTAGATAATCACCTAGCCAGGGTCGTTTGACCCCAGCTTTCTTTCCTGCTCAGGGCAGGGGGTCGGACTTGATGACCTGCTCAGGTCCCTTCCGACCCTACCTACTATGAAACTATGACACTGGGGTGAGCCTGGTGGAGACAAGTGGGAGGGCAGTGGCATGGGGATTTGGGGAACCTGGATGTTGCAAGATGCCCCATAAGTGATTGGGACACCCCTATATCACCCCTAGGGGGCCTAGGACTTATCCCAAATTACCCTTGGGGAGCAGAAATGGACAGACACCCACACCTTGAATTAGCCCTCTGATTGCTGTTGAACTAGATTTCCCATCACCCCCATACCACAGCTTGTGATCATGGATTCAGACCCCTCTGCTGTCATCCGCCTGCCCTCCAAGCTCAGGATCTCCCTGGTTGTTATCTAGCTAGACTGTCCCCTCCTGTCATCCCATGACACACTGGCCATTCGTGTGCATGACGTGGGTACCCTGCGTTCCAGAATGTGTCCATCTGTCTGGAGCAGGGATGTCTGAACCTGGGAGATGGCCCTCCAAGGACAATCTCTCTCTCTCTCTCTTCCAAAGTGTCATGGAACAGAGACCTGCCCAGACTCAAGGGCATGCTTCTCTAGCCTGTGCAAGAAGGCCAGGCAGATCGTCCTTCTCACACCACCTCTGGCCTAAGAACAGCCAGCAGGAAGGAGTCCCCACAGCCAGAAACCTGGTTGGGCAGTCAACATCCTAACTGGTGTGGAGGACAACTTTCTGTTCCAGAAAGTTGAGGATACAACTAGGGAATCATCTATCTCAGCTCTTGTCCCAACTAATAGGGAAGAACTGGTGGAGGAGATGAAGGTGAGGGGCAATTTGGGAGGCAGTTATCATAGAATCCTAGAAAATGAGGGTTGGAAAGGACTTCAGGAAGACACGTCTAGTCCAACCCCCTGTTCAAAGCAGGACCAGCCCCAACTAGATCATCCCAACCAAAGTCTACCCAGGTTTTTAAAACCTCCAAGGATGGAGATCCCACCACCTCTCTGGGTAACCTGTTCCAGTGCTTTACTGCCCTCCTAATGAGAAAATTCTTCCTAACATCAAACCTCGACTTCCCTGTCTGCAACTTGAGCCCATTGCTCCTTGTTCTGTCATCTGCCACTACTGAGAACAGTCCAGCTCCATCCTCTTTCAAACCCCACTTCAGGCAGTTGAAGGCTGCTAATAAACCCCTCCTTAGTCTTCTCTTCCCTAGATTAAATAATCCCAATTCCCTCAGCCTCTCATCACAAATCATGTGCCCCAGCTCCCAAACCATTTTTGTCACCCTCTGCTGGACTCTCTCAATTTGTCTTGGTCCTTTCTGTAGTGGAAGGCCCAAAACTGGACACAGGATTTCAGATGTGGCCTCACCAGTGCTGAACAGAGGGAACAATTGACCTCCTGGCAACGCTTCTCCCAATGCAGCCCAGAATGCCTCTGCCTTCTTTGCCTCTGTTTTCTTGAACAGGGACCAGGACATCCCTCCTACCAGAGGTAGGGACAATCTTGGGGATAGCTCTATCAAGCCTTCAGTCAGTGCAGATATAGTTGAGGATCTTCTGGAAGGGCTAGACATTTTAAAATCTGCAGGTCCAGGTGCCCTCCACCCAAGGGTGTTGAAGGAGCTGGCAGGGGTCATCACAGAGCCCTTGGCCCAGCTGTATGAGCATCTGTGGTCATCTGGCCAGGTGCTGGGGGATTGGAAACTGGCTAATGTGGTCCCAATTTTCAAGAAGGGGAGGAAGGAGAACACAAGTAACTCTAGGCCTGTAAGCCTCGCCTCGGTGCTCGGGAAGATCTTGGAGAGACTCATCAAGGAGCACATCTGTGGGGGGCCTGCAGAGGAGATCATGCTCAGGGGCAGCCAGCATGGGTTCATCAAAGGCAGGTCCTGCCAGACCAACCTGCTTGCCTTTTATGACCAAGTAACTAAATCTTTGGATGATGGTGTCACTGTGGATGTAGTCCTTCTAGACTTTAAGAAGGCCTTTGACACTGTCTCTCACCCCATCCTCATCAATAAATTAAGCAACTGTGGCCTTGATGCCTGCACAGTTGGATGGGTAAAAAATTGGCTGATGGGGCGCACCCAGAGAGTAGTGGTGGATGGGTTGTACTCAACCTGGCGAGATGTGAGCAGTGGGGTACCCCAGGGCTCAGTCCTCGGGCCCGCAATGTCTAACATCTTCATCAGTGACTTGGACGAGGGAGTGGAAAGCACGCTGTCCAAATTTGCTGATGACACTAAGATGTGGGGCGAGGTGGACACACTTGAAGGGAGAGAGGGGCTGCAACTAGATTTAGACAGACTACAAAAGTGGGCAGATGAGAATAGGATGGGGTTCAACGTAGACAAATTCAGGGTGCTGCACCTTGGGAGAAGGAATCCACAGCACACATACAGGCTGGGGAGCTCCCCTCTTGAAAGCACAGAGGTGGAAAGGGATCTTGGAGTCATTATTAAAGAAGACCTCTTTAACAAATACTTCACCTTCGTTTTCTTGTGCAGGGACCGGGACTCCCCCACCGTGATTCAAGACAGACTTGAGGGGAACGCCTCCAGACCGAAGGCTGAGGAGGACCGGGTTAGAGTGCTTCTGGTGGGGCTGGACGTGTTCAAATCAGCAGGTCCAGATGCTCTCCACCCCAGGGTGTTGAGGGAGCTTGCTTGGGTTATTGCAGGGCCCTTGGCACGGCTTTATGAGCGCTCGTGGTGCTCAGGCCAGGTGCCAGATGATTGGAAGATAGCCACTATGGTCCCCTTTAAAAAAGGGAAGAGGGAAGACCCGGGCAACTATAGGCCCATCAGTCTTACTTCAATCCTGGGGAAACTCTTTGAGAATAATCATCAAGGAACACATCTGTAATGGGCTGGCATCGGGGATGATGCTCAAGGGCAACCAGCACGGTTTCATTGGGGCAGGTCATGTCAGACCAACCTGATTGCCTTTTATGATCAGGTCATAAAAGCATTGGATGCAGGTGTCACCATGGATGTAGTCTTTCTGGACTTCAGCAAGGCCTTTGACACTGTCGACCACCCCATCCTCATTAAAAAAAATGGTGCAGAATAGACAGAAAAAAAAAAATAGACAGAATAGACTGAAAGAGAGCTGGGAACTTCTAAAGGTCACAGTAGCGGAAGCCTAATAAGGAACTGTTCTAACATGATGGAAGCACAAGAAGAACAGCAAGAGACTAATGTAGCTGCACAAGGAGCTTCTAGGTTGCCTCAAGTGCAAAAAGGAAAGCCTATAGGTAATGGCAAGATGGGCAGATCACCAAAGACATGTACCAGGAAATAACAAGAACCTGGAGGAACAAAATCAGGAAGGCAAAGATAAAGGAGCTGCACCTGATGAGGGAGGTTCAAGACAACAAGAGGTTTTCTAAGTATGTTGGCCAAAAAAGAAGGACCAAGGAAGCTTTGCGTCCACTCTTACCTACCATGGAAGAACTCTTAACAGAAGGTGCAAAGAAAGTGGAGCTCCTCAACAGCTACTTTGTCTCAGTCTTCACCAAAAAATTAAGCTGCAGCCAGACCCCTAATAAGGATTATTTGGATGAGGAAGGGGACAAGTTGAGGGATGAGACAACAGACAGACAGGAACCTTTTGATGGATCTGAATTTCATCCCAGGGTCCTGAAGGAACTGGCAGAGATCTTGAAGCCCTTGACAATGTCCTGGGCTCAATGAACATCCTCCCAGGTGTGAGTATGTTTATGCATTTCCATTGCCTGATCTGAATGCTACTTATACCTTGGGTTAGCTTCCCAGTACAGCGATTCTCATGAAAAGATACAGGTATAATCTCTCTTTATTCTAGAGCCAACAGAGTACGCTCCCATTTGGGGACAGAGGGCTTCTTTCAGGCAGAAGCATTCAAGGCCTTTCACTAGCCCCTGACAGAGAGACATTTCAGCTAAGACTTCCACAGGAACCAAGAAGAACTGCAGCAAAGCCCACGGCACCTGTGAAACTGCCCTGCAGAGGGGTGCACAGGGCATGCAATGCAAAAGGGGATTTTCTGGGTCTAACCTGTGGGAGAGCACTAGCCAAAGGGGGCCACCCTGACACCTGAAAAAACCAGGATCCAAGGCAGACCAGGATGCTGCATGAAGCTGTGGGGGGAGGAAGGCTCGTAGATGTCTAGGGCAGAAGAGACCATCCTGCTCTCCCCTTGCAGCCTGGAAGCTGAGAAAATGAGAGGGTCACTCATGGACTCATGAACTACCTGATCCCGCTTCTGGCTGGGGGGTTGGACTAGATGACCTTTGAAGGTCTCCTCCAGCCCTACTTTTCTATGAGGATTCTAGGATACAAGTAAGTCCTATGGCTGAGGGGTGTGAGCACTAATGAAGTATGTAGTGATAGAAGTTGTAATTTAAAGATGCTCCCTAACAGGAGTCTGCAGTGGTTAGGAAGTGGGAGATGGCCCCTCAGGCAGCAGCTGCTTAGCTCGTGAAACCAATGGACTGTAGAGGTTGCCTGCTGCTTTTAAGTAACAGGTTTTGCTTAGTTCTTCTCATTCTCATATGACTTCGCTTTTTCATCCTAGTGATCACTACACAAAGTCGAGAGCAACAAATGAGAAAACACTTGACACAATTTGAGTTCCAAACTGAAATAAAAGTTGGAAGCTGAGAGCAAGTGGAGCAACAGTCATGTGGAAGGACAAGGGCATTTGGAAGTAATCTTTCAGCAGAGTGATAGTCTTAGCTCTTCACACACCTTCACCTTTGGCAAAGGTCAAAATATGAAATTAAGTCAAATACTGTCCCAATGAGAGGAATGCTGTTCCACAAAAGACCGAGGCTTCTCACTAGGAGGGTAGTAAAACACTGGAACAGGCTACCTAGAAAGGTGGTGGAAACTCCATCCTCAAAGGTTTTTAAGATCTGACTAAACAAAGCTTTGCCTGGGATGATTTAGTTGGGGCTGTGTGGCGAGCCAGTATGGAGTGCTTCTGTGCTGAGCCACCCGCCTCATTACGCCTGACCAAAAAAAGCAAGCTTCGAGTGACTCCCCTGGGGCACCTATATCTGGCCAACCACCTTCCTGGAGCATGCCCACAAGCCTGGGGTAACCATTGCCACCACCCAGGGTCTGGTCTTTGTCTGGGCTCTGTGCTGCCTGGGGTACACAGACCCTGTAGACCCTGAGGGCGCTTAACCCACTATGGGACTTTGGGGCGCCTCTTTTAGCCTGAAGCGTTCACAAGAGGCCTCCTATACAAGAGGAGTGTAAAAAGCCAAGCCCACCTGAGTCAGCTGTGTATAGCGAGCTAACAAGGCTGGTCCCTTCCCTCTTAAGGCATGCTATAACAGGTAGCTTTATTGATCAAAGAGGGACAGGGTAAGGAAAAAATACAAAACAGAATATAGAAGGAAAATCCACCTTGAGCAAAACAGGATGGGCTTGTTGCCTTTTGATACGTGACTTAATTCAGAAGTCCTAGCTAGATTTCAGGTAAGTTACTCACATCTATGTCCAGAGAATTCTGGAGGCCCATAGCTTGATTCAGTGACCAGAAGATGTTTCTTCTTCCCAGATGGAGTGACCCTTTTTATAACCTTTCTGATTTCGTCACCCAACCCAACCAAAATCAGTAATTTTCTGAGCACTGCTGATGCTGACCAGTCAGTTTGAAAAATGTCAGCCCTCACCTTGAGGAGTGATCACTGTCTAGGGACCACCCCACCAGGTCAAAGGCTTGAAGGTTACACAAAGGACCTGTACACAGGAAGAGGGAATTCCCTACTCCTTAGGGGATCACCTAGACAACCAGGTGGTTGACACATGGGCAGAGAGAGAGAGAGAGAGAGGAGGAAAACAAGCAAACCAAAGAGGAGACTGGGATGGAGTTTTTTCACAGGCTGGTCCTGCTTTGAGCAGGGAGTTGGACTAGATGTGACCTCCTGAGGTTCCTCCCAACCCTCATTTTCTATGATCTATGATTCTGAAAGACACAATTTTGTTTATATACAAACAAACTACAGAACAGTGTATAGATCTGTGTGTAACTGAATATAAAGAGACTGAGAGTGTCCTGTGTTTTTGGCAATCTCTGATCAGAGATAGGATAGTCTGAGGCCTTGCAGACCCTGCATTACAAGAAAAGCTATTCCATGAAGGATACTTGTCCCTAGAAAAGACTATCCAGATGTGCCTTCACCGTTTCTGCTGCTCTGCACAATGGCTACATGTCTAGTTGGAAGCTGGTATCAAGTGGAGTGCACCAGGGCTTGGTCCTAGGGCCAGTTTGCTTCAATGTCTTTCTTCATCAATGACCTGGAAGACAGCACAGAGTGCACCCTCAGCAAGTTTGCAGATGACACCAAGCTGGGGGAAATAGTAGATACGCTGGAGGGTAGGGCTAGGATTCAGTCACCTAGACAAATTGGAGGACTGGGCCATAAGAAATCTGATGAGATTCAACAAGGACAAGTGCAAAGTCCTGCACTTATGATGGAACAATCCCATGCACCAGTACAGGCTGGGGACTGACTGGCTGGGCAGCAGCTCTGCAGAAAAGGACCTGGGGTGACAGGGGACAATAAGCTAAATATGAGCCAGTGTGCCTGTCTTGCTAAGAAGGTCAATGGCATACTGGGCTGCATTGGTAGGAGTGTTGTCAGCAGATCGAGGGAAGTTGAGGTCCAGAGGAGGGCAATGAAAATGGTCCAGGGGCTGGGGCACATGACTTCTGAGAAGAGACTGAGGGAACTGGGCTTACTTAGTAATAGAGAAGAGATGACTGAGGAGGGATTTAATAGCAGCCTTCAGCTCCCTGCAGGGTGGTTACAAAGAGGATGGAGCTGGGCTGTTCTCAGTGGTGGCGAATGACAGAACAAGGAGCAATGAGCTCCAGTTGCAGACAGGGAATTTTAAGTTAGCTTTTAGGGAAAACTTCCTCACAAGGAGGGTAGTAAAGCACTGGAACAGGTTACCCAGAGAGGTGGTGGAGTCTCCATCCTTGGAGGTTTTTAAGACTGGACTAGATAAAGCCTTGGCTGAGATGGTGCAGTTGGTGCTGGTCCTGCTTTGAGCAGGGGGTTTACTAGATGTGACCTCCTGAGGGCCCTTCAACCCTCATTTTCTATGATTCTGTGATTCTAAAAAGTGGTAGTGTCACCTTGTTTGTCAAAAATACATACACTTGTTTCCTGGTTCAGAAGGAAGAAGAGAGCAGAGCAGAATGCATTTGGGTGAAGAAGAAAAGTTAAGGAAGCAGCACCGATATAATGGTAAGGATTAATTTTAGGCCACCAAATTAGGAAGAGAAGGTAGATGAGGCACTCTTCAAGGAAAAGTCAAAATTATCCAAAAGCTATGGGATGGTACTGATGGGAGACTTCAATTTTCCAGATGTCTGTTATCAGAACAATAAACTTATGTCTAAATATAAGTTCCTGAGATGGGGAAAGTATGAGGCCAATAAAACTAGGACAATGGATTTCAAAAAGGCAGATTTCAACCAACTCAAGAAGCTAATAGGCATAGTGCCTTGGGAAGACAGTGGGGGATAAAGGCACCCAGGAGGGCTGGGAGTTTCTAAATGCAATGGTATTGGAAGCCTAACTGAAAACAGTTGTAATACAACGAAAGGAGAAGAAAAATGGCAAGAGATCAATATGGCTGCACGAGGAGCTTATAGACTTCTCGAATGCAAAAGGAAAGCCTACAAGCAATGGAAAGATGGGCAGGTCACCAAGGACATGTACCAGGAAATAGCAAGAACTTACAGGGACAAAATCCGGAAAGCAAAAAATAAAGAAGCTGCTGCACCTGGTGAGGGAGGTTCAAGACAACACCATGAGGTTCTCTAAGTATGTGGGCCAGAAAAGAAGAACCAAGGAAGCTGTGGGTCTTCTGTTAACTACCCAGGGGAACTCGTAACAGAAGATGCAAAGAAGGCAGAGCTACTCAACAGCCACTTTGCCTCAGACTTCACAACAAAATTAAGCCACAGCCAGGCACCTAATAAGGCATATTTGGATCAGGAAGGGGACAAGCTGAGGGCTCAAGTAACAAAAGTGACTGTAAAAAGCTTTTGCTAGCTCTGAACGAAGTAATTAGGGCTTCATGAACTCCATCCCAGAGCACCAAAGGAACTGGCAGAGATTTTGGAGCTCTTAGTAATGATATTCTTGAAGTTGTGAGAGATGGGAGAGGTACCAGAGGAATGGAAGTGGGCCAACGCAGTGCTCATCTTTAAAAAAAGGCAACAAGGAGGGCCCGGGGAACTACAGACCTGATAGCTTCACCTCACTACCCAGGAAGCTACTCACGCATATCCTAAGGAAGGCCATTTGCAAGTATCTGGAGGAGGAAAGGCTGATCACAAGTAGGCAGCTTGAATTTCCTAAGAACGAATCGAGCCAAACAAACAATCTCCTCCTCTGGGAGGGCAGCTAGTTGGGTAGGTAAAGGGAATGCAGTGGATAACGTGTATCTGGACTTCAGCAAGACTTCTGACAAGGTCCCACATGACCTCCTCATAAACAAGTTGGAGAAATGTGGACTGGACAGATCTCCTACAAGGTGGAAAGACAACTGGCTCACTATGTGCAAGCAAAGTGTAATTATAAATAGAGCCAGTCTGAATGACAGGAGATTCAAGTGGAGTCCCATTGGGGACTGTCTGCACCCAGTGGTGTTCAACCTGTTTATTAATGATTTGGATGCTGGCATAGAAAGCTTCGTGAGCAAGTTTGCAGAAAGCAAAAGGCTGGGAAGGACTGTGAACACCTTCCAACAGCAGCCCAATTCAGAAGGAGCTCAACAGATTGGAAAGCTGGGCTGTGAAAAGAAGGATCTGGGAGTTTTGGTAGATCACAGACTCAATATGAATCTGCAATGTGATGCAGCCACACAAAGGTGAATGTGGCTTTAGGATGCATCAATAAAAGCATCAGGTGCAAGACACAGGAGGTGATAGTGACTCTACTCAGCACTGGTTAAGCCTCAACTAGAGCTGCGTTAGGGCTGGGCGAGGCTTCAGACCATGCTTCTGGAGAAGCTTTGGACACTTCAGCATCTGAAGCAGCATGTTTGGATTGAAGTGCTGGCTTCATTGGGCTTCCCGAAGCAGTTCAGAGCTTCTGAAGCACTTTGGAAAAGCTTCGGAGCCACTTAGGATATCCAGCCATAGGGTATAATGGGGAATTAATGAAATAGCTATAACTTTGTTGTTTTTTGTCTGATTTGGATGACACTTGCAAGATTGGTAGCATCTGCTGAGAGGATGAAATCTGCCAAGTTTCAAGGACAACAGTGCAGGGGTTCAGGGGGAACTACTCCCCAAATTCCTGAAAGCAAAACTCATGTCATGTGTAAGTGTTACGCTACAGCAGAGTGAAAACTGCAGATATGGTAGCCCCTCGTGAGGCCACAAAGCCTACCAAGTTTCAAGGAGATAGGTGCAGGAGTTTGGGGGAAAACTGCACCTCAAGCTGCTGACAAGCAAAACTCGTGCCATGGGTGACGCTGTGTGTGTTAAGGCGCAGCAGGGTGAAAGCTGCAGGTCTGCTAGCCCCTGCTGTGGCCATGAAGCCTGCCAGCCGTCAAGGAGATCGGTGCAGGGGTTCTGGGGCCCTGTAGCTGACAGGCAAAACTCGTGACAGCTGCTTGTGCAACTGTGTCTGTGGGGGGGGGAGAAGTACTGCAGGCCTGGCTGCTAAGCTACTGTGTTACCAGTTATCAATCAATCATGATTCACTCAGGGGCCAGCTCTATACACAGTTGCTAGCTAATGTAACCAATTCATTAGCAACAATTAACACCTACAAAACCACAGACTAAGGAGAGGAACTAATCAATACAGACAAATCAACTGCCCCAAGGCAGAGACAGTCAGCTGCACAAGCACCCATGGCACGAGTTTTGTCCATCAGCAGCTAGGGGTGCAGGGCCCCAGAACCCAGGAGCCCTGCACCGGTCTCCTTGACAGCTGGCAGCCTTCATGGCCACAGCAGGGGCTAGCATCCCTGCCCTTTGACCGTGCTGTGCCTTAACACGCACAGTATCATCTATGTCACGAGTTTTGCCTGTCAGCAGCTTGAGGTGCAGTTTCCCCCAAACCCCTGCACTGATGTTCTTGAAACTTGGCAGGCTTTGTGACCTCACCAGGGACTACCACCCCTGCAGTTTTCACCCCCCACCCCCCCATCATACACATGATATGAGTTTTGCTTTCAAGATTTTGGGGTGCAGTTCCCCCAGACCCCTGCACTGGTCTTGAAACTTGGCAGGCTTCATGCTCTCAGCAGAGACTACCAACCTTGCAAGTTTCATCCAAATCAAACAAAAAACAATTAAGTTATAGATATTTCATTAATTCCCCATTATACCCTATGGCTGGATATCCTAAGTTGCTACAAAGCTTTTCCAAAGTGCTTCAGAAGCTCTGCCTTTCCTGATGCTGTAGATGCACTCAGCGCTTTGGTTTCTCCACAAAACTAACATGAACCTGCCAGGCTCAGCTGCTCCGAGCCGAACCCTTGGGCTCTTAAGGGGCTGAGAAGAACAGAATGATCCTGCTGACAAGCACTGGGCTGAGCATGAGTGTGTAACCCGGGCAGTACTCCAAAAGGTAACCCCTCTCTAATTGAAGGGATCAAAGCAGGTGCACAAGTGCTGTGGGGGTGTAGGGACTCTCCTCCCCTTTTAGAGCAGAGCCAGACCACCACTGGGGATTTAACCATATACCTTTTAATGAGGGAACAATACTGGGAACATAACAAGCATAATCAGGGGTATAGGGGACACTACAATGCCCCAAGGGGGCAGGATTCAACAACGGTTAGACACTTACAATCACTGACAAAAGACAGGGTTAACAAAATACAAAACACAAACAGCAGAGCAAACAATACTGGTTGGGGAAATATAAAAAGGCACAAAATACAAAATGCCAAAGGACAAAGAAATATAGGGCCTGGGTACCTGGAGGAGTAGAAAGGTGGAAAACACAATGGCTCCTTTCTACTGCAAGAGGAATTTCTCCTTGTTAGCTCACTCACCCCAAGTCACCAAAGTTAGGACTTGAACTTATATCTCCCACATGGTAAGCAAGAGCACTGCCACACAGCCACCAATGCTGGGACTACTCCAAAGTGCTACCTTCTTGGATCCCCAGCCTCACGTCAACCTGCCTGGTCTCTGATTGGAGGAGCTGGAAGCCGAGCTGGGACCCCTCAGGTCACTGCTCAGATCCCCCTGCCGGCCACAGCCTCTCGTAGGGGATCCCGGAGCCCGGTAGGAAACCTCTCCTGCCGGCCACACGCCGCGCTGCTGAGAGTCCAACTGCTTCCCGCAGGTCCTGCTCCTTCAGGCTCTTCTGGGGCAACTGCTCCCACCCCGCTGGCTCAGCTCTTTGAAGCTCCTTCCTCCTAGTCCCTCACTAGTCTCTCTCCTGAGTCAGTCATGCTGCCCCTTTTCTCCCCCTCCAGGTGACCCCAGGGGCCAATCAGGGGACATGAGGGGTGAGTCTCTGGGGCCTGATTGGTGAGGAAAGGGAATCCCAAGTCCTCCAATCATCTTTTGCCCTTTCAAAACCCCTGGGCTAGGTCACTGCCAGGTAGCCTGACACAAGTGTATGAGGCCCATCCCACCCTTTCCCATTGCTGCTCATCCTCCCACATCCCCCCAAGAGCTGGACTCCCCACCCCAACCACTGACCATTGCTGCCCACAGAGGTGTAACAGAGCCAGTGATGCTAACTGGCACAGACAGGCATGGAAGTTTTGCTTTCCCACAACTCCCCTGGTTTGTTTGGGCAAGGCTGCTCTGCAGGGGAAATCCCTGCTAGGAGCTCAAGTGCTCTGGACCTGGTGGAAGAAGCCAGTGGCAGTCCAGTGAATGGAACAGCTGGGCGTCCCTGGCAGTACAAGTGGGGTCACAGGTCTAGCAGGGACGGGGCTCATCCTAGAGGATCAAGGTCAGTGGCTCCCCTGTAAATCCGTGACACCAGGGCCAACCATCTACTCATTCTAAGCACCTCCCTGTTCAATGAAGGAAGCTCAGAGACCAACCGACAGCAAATTCAGTCTTTAATGGAGCAAAACAGAACAATCCACTCTCACACAAATCTGGCAGGGCAGGGTCCTATGTCCACAACAGCCAGGCCAGTGTTGTCCTGAGATGCCAGGGGTTGAGAGGGTTCCCAGCTGGCCTCCTGCCTGCTGTTGCTCTTGCTGTTCAGGCTCCTTGGGCAGGGGTTCTCAGAGGCTGTTGCCTGCAACCAGCCTCCCAAAACCCAGGTACAATGCAGAAAGAACAACTCGAATTTGTGTTGGGAAGCAAAAGCTCAGAGAAGTTGAACATCTCATAAGACAGTAGCAAGTGGGTCTGTAAAGCGATCAATCTGGCTCAGCAAACCTGTCCAGACAAGTCAGCGACACGTTACATGCATTGATGCCCACTGAGTCACTATGAAAGGGCAAGTCTCTCAACCCCTGTATTTATAGCTGAGATGCCCCCACCCTGCACCAAACCTTCTCTCTTTCTGTCAAGGCATCCCTTTTTACTCATCTCTTGGCTAAGTCCGGACTTTTGCAGCTCATGCCTTGCCAACTGCAGTTCCTTCTGCCAAGTTCAGGCATCTAGAGCTTGCTCCCTTCTGAATTCGGGTATCTCCAGCTCACCCCCTGCTGAGTACAGCTCACCTCCTGTTATCTCCTTTACTAGTGAGCTCTAGCGTTGTACCCCTCCATCTGTTCAGCTCCTATTCCTTACTCTAAACCAGCATTTTGGCTCACTGTATCTTTTATCCAGTCATCCAGTGGTCGGTGAAGCCTGCTATGCCTAAGATCCTTTGCAGTGCCTTAGCTTAACTATAGCTTGGCATGACTACAACCTAGCATCAGCCAGCACCCTCTGGGGTGAGGAGGAATCACAGGCCCCTTTCCAAGCCCTACAGCAGATCAAGGCTGCTGCCTGGGCCCCCTCCCCCCAGGCCAGGAAGCCCTAACTCAGCCAGTCACGAGTCAAACAAGTCTGCCACTGCAACTGCCAGCTGTATCTTATGTAGATCAGAAATGCACTGAGCCAAAGCAGGCTCTGGATTTGAGAAACAAATAGAGGCTAAAACTAGGGAGGACAGAGGACATGATTCATTTGTTCCTTCCCACCCTGAGGCTGTTACCGGCCTTTGGAGGAGTGGTGCGGTGCCCTTGCTGGGCTGCACTTCTTTGCTGTCCCGAGCCCTTCTTCAAAACAACCAGCTCCTGAGGTCCCAGCCCTCATGCCCTGCACCCTGTGCTACAAGCCAAGTGGGGATCAAAGCATTGGTCCATCCCAGGTGTCGAGGGGCTTTGCTGGGATCACACACAGGTTACGGGTGGGGAACGTTCTCATAGACGTCGCTCATGGGCTCGTCTCTCGCTTCTGATGCCCTCGCTCTGGTGGCTGAATCCCGGGGGATCATGGGGCTGGGGAGCACAGCATAGGTGACAAGGTGTCCCTAGTGGAGAGAGCACAGGGGCCATGAGCGGGGAGGGGAGGGGATAGACAGAGGCCCCATGAGAGCAGCAGGCTGGGTTGGGAGTGGTGGTAACACTTACATTATCCCTCTCAGCAGTTCCTGTGGGCTTCGCTGTAAGACAGACACAAAGGGATCAGGCCTGGGGAGTAATGTGCACACTCTGGGCACCTGGCACCACCCCATGCCACCCCAATCAGCTCCCTGATGTACCTGGGACCTGACACTGAGGGCCTGGGACCCCAGACCTCTGTCCTACACCTGTGCCAGCCCTGTCTGAACCTAGGAGCTGCATCCTGCCAACCTGGGCATGAAGCAGGAGGGGCCCCGGATGTCTGAGCTTCCCTGCCAGCTGACACCAGCCCTGCAACCAAATCCTAAGCAAGGCTCTGGGGGGGCTGGAAGCCAATATCCCCTTGCTTTCCATTCCTGCACATGCCTCTGTGCTCCTGGCCTTGGATGGGAATGGAGACCTCCCAAGGAACAACCATTAAAGCAAACATCATTCCCACAGGATTTCAGGGTGATCCCGGCACTGGGGAGCCAGAAACCTTGAGTCTGCAGCCTGAGGAGATGCAGGAAAGCGTCCAAGCCCCCAGCCCTGGGGATTCACCCTGCTCCATATTTCCTGCTGTTTGAGTGGCCTGTTCTGATGCGCAGGTGACACTTCTCTGCTAGTGTTAGAGCTACCGCAGTGACAAGTCCTGACTGCAGTAGCAAGAACTGGAAGATGCTGGTGAGAAAACAGCATTTCACGGATTTCCCTCTGGGTCCCCCTTGAAAGTTTACTAGAACCCCCAGACAAAGGCCTGGCTACTAACAGCCGTGCACACTAAGTTTCACTGTTTCCCAGAGAAGTCAGTCAGCAAAGACAAGCTGCTTAATTGCAGCTTAGGCAGAGAAATGGACATTTTTATAATTCATTGATTTGAAGAATCCAGGAGACGATGTACCTCCCTTCGAAGGAACTGCCCATGGTGCATCCCCACTTCCTGGCTCTGGTTAACTGGTCAAGAAAGTCACAGACAAGGGGAGCTAAACTCCCCGCCAGAAACCCAGCTGCACCTGTGTCTCCTCACCCACCGCTGTGTTAAATCCCTCTGCCACTCCAGCAAGACACAGCTCTGTGCCACTCACCCCTGTTTCCTTTCTTGATGCTGATAACTGAATAGAGCACGTCTCCACTCTCCTGCTTCTGGGGACACACTGGAAGAAAAAGGCAGGTCTCACTTAGTCTTTGTTGACCCTAGAGCCATGCTATGCTCCCCCTGCTCCCTAGCACCGCAGTCCCACCCAGGCAGCCCAGGCACAAGCCCCCAGGCAGCAGCAGACTGGCCAAGGCCATCAGGGGTCAGCTGTACTTCAGCAGGGCTGAACACCGATCGAGTGGGATCACTCCAGCCAGAGTAGCTCCGTGCCCCAGTGGAAGCCAATAAGCTGAAACTGTCCAGCCATGCTCCCCATGCTCCTCCGCGGTGTCACAGGGCACTGCCAGGCTTTGGGCATCTCCCAGACTGCCCTGCTTGAAGGAGCCAAGGGGATCATGGCAGCAGTGCTTGGTGCACATCATGATGGAAGTGGTCCAGGACAGTCCCATTGTGGAGGTGCCAGGTCCGCAGGGTGACTCTGCCTGGCTGGTGCAGATATGTTAGCCTGTGCAAGGGCAGCCAATTCAGTTCCCGGTCACCCAGTTCTTTGGTGATGGGCTCGTGGCCTGGAGACCACAACACCCTGCCCCTCCCGTCTAGCTGACTGGGAAGGGTCTGGCTGATGGGAGGGGGCTCTGAAGGGCCTGGGATGGAGAAGGTATCTAGGCAGCTGTCTACTGGAGACAAGACAAGGCACACTGGCATTCATCATCCCCTGGAATGATGGGCAGGGTCAGAGATGCTGGGTCTGAGTGGACCCTCCCAGGGGGCACCACAGCCCATCTGTGCCCATGGGTGCCACAGAGCCAGAGTAGGAGAACATCCCTGGTACAGCTCCAGCCTGGGACATTACTCCTCTGCTCTGATCAGTTGGCTCATCTGCCCACACTGAAAGGGTCTTACCATTGTCATACTCTGGCTCCAGCTCCAGGGAGCCCACAGCAGCCGGGGGAGGCAGCCTCTGGGCAGGGAGCTCCTGCTGTGCTGGGCTCACAGAGCGCCTGTGGAGAAGAAGATGCAGTGAGAGCAAGGGAACAATGTGGATACACACAGAGCAGGGCACAAGCAGACAGACAGACAGAGACAGATGGACAAAGAAGGCACCTACACCTGGGGACCAGATTCACATTCATGCCAAGAGCCTTCTGTGGCCTGAGCTGGGCCTGGAGGAGAACAGGCCTCAGTGCAAGGGAGAATAAAGCCCTGACAAGGTCTGTGGTTCTGGGTCTCAGTCCAGCCCCTGCTCTAACAACATGACTTGTCTGCACCTGGTCTCAGACACTCACGTGATGCTCCCCAGCATCTGCCAGAGACCAGGCAGGGAAAACCCTGGATGTTCCTGCAAGCCATGCCAAAGCCCCTTAGCCCAACACTGCCCTCAGTAAAGTCCTGCTGCAGTCTCTGTCCCACATCCAGTGGGGATTCCCTCCTGTGCCCTTCCTCAGGGATGGGGTTTCCCTGTCACTGCCACGCACCTGGGCAGAGCATGCCCTGATGTGTGCCCAGCCTCAGACTCACTGACCAGCAAGCACCAAGGGTCCCTCATGCCCACCTCAGGGTGGTGGCAGAGGGGATGGTGACAGCCACCTTCAGAGCCCTAGATGGCTGCACCCGCAAGACCCAGCTCCAGTCATCACCAGGGAAGGGGCAGCTGCGGCAGTAGCTGAGGGATGACCCCGGCACTGAGCATGAAGTAACCCAAGACCCTAAAAACAAGACAACACTGAACTCACCCCTCACCCCACCCCCAACAACCTGCCTGCTCCCAGGGCTGCACTCACCTCCACTGAGCAGTGAAAAATGTCTCTTCTGCAAGCAAGTGAGAAAAGGGGTGTTAGACACTTGCCCCCAGCTGCCAGGCATGGCTGGCTTTTGCACGAACACGAGAGACAATGGCTGGAGAGCTGGGGTGGGAACGGTGATGGAGAGATCAGCTTCCACTGTGCAACCTCAAAGGTTGAGGCCAGGGCAGCTGGCAGGGGTGAGCGAGGAAGAGCTGAAACCAGCATCCAGGCTCATGCTTCCAGCCCCAGCCCCTGCCACAGCTCTTGGGCAAGGTGCAGTGGGAATCCAGGGACTCCTGGTGCCCCAGGCACCCAGTTGTCCCTGTGGGGCTGGCAGGAGACAGGCTGCAGCTACAGCAGGGCAGAGAGGGAGCAAACACCATGGACACACAGAGGGAGTTTGAATCCCTGTGTCTGTGCCCGCTTTATACCCATGTTCCCCACAAGCACCTGCATGGGTGTGATCCTCAGACACAATCAGAGCCTGTCTATTTCAGAGGGCCTTCATGGCAAGGTCTGCATGCTGGGAGTGGAGCCAAGGCAGATACCTACCTGTTTTCTGCCGGTACCTGATGTAGAGCACAGCAGCCAATATGGCACCAACCAAGCACAGGAGGGCGACTATCATACCCGTGACAGATGCACTTGCAGCCATCTGGGCACTCATGTCTGCTGGGGAGACGAAGAAAAACCTACTCAGGAACCTCTGGCACCCACAGCACCAAGTGTCTGTGCTTACTGCATCCGTTCGTCCGGTCCCTGTTGCTGCAGGCAGCACCTCCTATGATCCTCCAGCAGCTGACACCGAGCCAGCATCCCCCGCCCCACTGCTCTGACTGGATGGCAGCTTCAGAGCCTTGCAGCACCGAGGACCAGGAGCTGCCTTCTGATTCATAGCCACAGCAACACCTGCTGCTTCATTCCCATCTGCCCTTGTGCCAGCACTGGCCTTTTCCATCAGATCTTGTCCCTCCCTGGTGCTCATCCCCAAGCAGCTCACAGGGAGTGTGAGGCCCACATCCAGCACGTGCCCTCCCCGCCCAACCCAGCTGAGCCCTCGCCCAACAAGTGCTTCACTCCCCAAACACTGCACCAGCCCTCCCCTGTGCTGCCCCAGGCTGCATTCTGCCTTCCCATGGTGCCCGGGGCTGTGCACATGTCCCCAGGCGAGGGGCCACCAAGGCTTTTGGCCACGGCATTAATCCCTCCCTGTCTCCACTGGCAGCAGCCACCCAAGACATCCCGGTACATCGCTCTGGCCTCTCCACAGCTGTTCGTGCTGGTGGCTCAGCCATTCAGTGATGGACTGATGCACCCTGAGATCTTCCTCCTCAGTCTTTCCCATCCAAAGAGCTTCTGGCTGGGAGCAGCCCCAAGCACATAACCCATCCTGACCCCATTGCCTGGGGGCTCAGGGTCACCCCATCTGGTCTATGCAATGCCCTCCTCTCTTGACAGTGCCCCCCATGCCGTGTCACTGGCAGAGCTCCCCAGCACCATCCTCCTTTCTGTGCCAAGGTGGCTCATGGAAATGTTAAGTAACACTGGTCTCAAGACTGACCTAGAGCAGCACCTCTGACCACCCCCTGCCAGCCTGATACTTTACTTCCAATGCAAGCCTCTACTGTTGCCCTGGGGATGCCCCTTTTACCCCTTTTACAGCCCTAGCATTATGGGCACTGGGGAGTTGTAAGCAGCAGCACCCCTGTGCCAACAGCATCAAACACATGGGAGCTGGGCCACTGAAATCTGTGCAGGGCCTGGTCTCAGTCATTATCCTGCAGCACCTCCCAGCTTTCCCATAGCACTATGCCCTCCCTGCTGCCCCACTGCCTCCCCTCCCTGCCACCCCTCTCCAGCAGGCTCCTGGCAGGCACCCCAGATCCTACTAAGGGCAGTTATGGTCCAAAAGCTCCTTCCCAGCTCTGACCCGTGTGGCAGAGACACGGCCTGGCCGAGAATCAGGCTGGGATCTCAGATGTACCAGAATGAGGATGGATCCCTCTTGGTACTAAATCTGTCCCCATCTCATCTCACCATGAAATCCAGGCTGGGTGCAAAGCTCCCAGTGGGGTCTTGAATCTGACTCTGCAGCTGATCATAACGCTGACCCTGATCCTATCCCAAGCTCCACCCAGCCTGTCCCTCAGCCAGCCCCAGGCCTTACCTCTCACGGTGATGGCCAGAATCTCGCTGGGGGCCAGGAAGACTCTCTGGGGACTGAGCTGGTTGCTGGCGATGCACTGGTAATTCCCCGCATGGCCCAGCTGCACCGACTCCACATACAGGACGTTCCCCACAGGAGAGAGCAGGCCCAGCTCTGAGGCCACGTCCAGCTCCTGAGTGTCATGAACCCACCTGAACACTGGGTCTGTCCCCACCTGCACCCAGCAGCTGAGATTCAGGCTTTCTCCCACCATGAGCACTGGATCCAGCTTATCTGTGGTGATGTTGGCCCCAGCCACCGGCACTGCAAGCACAAGGGAGAGGGCATGAGCACAGAATGGGGCTGGGGGGAGCAGGAGGCTGAAGAAGAGGGCTCCTGGCCATGCTCTAGTTCACATGGAGAAAAGTGGTGTGAATGGGGCAGGGAGGAGGGGGCAGTCATAGAGAACAGGCTGCAGGGACCCACGCTGCCCTGGCCATGGGGACAGAGTAGAGGGGACCAACAGGGCACTTGCTCCCAGGTGGGGTAGTGGGGTGGGCGCCAGTGCCCCATGCCATGCTGCTCAAAAAGTTGTGTGGGCTTTAGAAGCAGCAGTGCCCAGACCTCCTGCAGGAGGGGCAAGGATGTCAGCTTCCCTCACACCCTCACCTTGAAGCCCTCCTGTCCCTGACGCAGAGTTTGGGGGGCTCCAAAGAGGTGGCCCAGCCCTAGCAAGGGAGCCCCTCCAAGGCCGATCCTGCAGGTGGATGGGAGAGCTGGTTGAAAGCGCAATGACCCCCATGCTTTCCGAACAGGTGCTGTTTCCTGCTCCCAGTAAGATCAGAGTGGATGAGAGCAATGCGCCTTGAAGCAACGAGGGCATTGGAACTGCAAGAAGCAAGGATTTCTGAGGGCAATCTCTCTTATTGGACCAACCATACAGTTGGGATAAAGTTAGACAAACTTTCGAGTGCTTTGGAGCTGGACATTTTGCACAGCCAGGCTGACACCCTACACAGCCCCCTGGGAGTTGACTATCCATGGGATGTTTAATTAGCTGATTAGACTGAGAAGAAAGGGTTTGAGTTTGGCCTTTGGAAGAGACCAGCTACACGACAGAAGGGACCTGCCGCACAAAGAAGAAGGGAACACCCTCCTGGATTGTAGAGACTTGTGTCAGCATGCAGGCACTGCTCCCATGCACGTGAGTATGGCCACACGTGTGCTCTGCTACCCCAGGCAGGACACCTCCCCTCTGGGGAAACACAATCATCCCCTGGCCTACCTAGCACAGCGAGGTGGGAGGGGGCGCTGCGCTGGGGGCCGTCACCCACACCATTGTCAGCCTCGCAGGAGTAGGCTCCAGAGTCGCTCTCGGATGTCAGGTTGATGGTGATGGACCCTGGCCCATGGGCACTGACTGTCCTGGTTCCCAGCAGGGCTCCCTCGTGATGAAACCGATAGACCACAGGAGCTGAGCCCCGGTGCGACTCACATTGGATCTCCACTGCATCTCCGATGGCGGCCCAGAAGCCATCTGCACTAAGGGTCAGGACAGGGGGGGACACCGGGACTGACAGAGAGAACAGGTCACGTCACAGCTCCGTCTGCCCCAGGGAGCTTGGAGGAGGACAAGGGAGGGGGCATTTGCTCACTACAGCTGTCAGCTATTGGGAGCCGGGGTGGCCCTTGGGTCCATGTTTGTGCAGCGCCCGCACATGGGGGCTCCTGGGCACTTCCAAAGCCCAAACCCCAATGCTGATGCTCCCCCGGGAAAGGGGATGGGTTTGCTCTGAGACCTGAGAACGTCAGCCCTTGGCTCCAGGACGCCCTGGGCCCGGCTAGGAGCAGCCGTGTCAGCTGACATGAATCCCATGGACACGTGTGGAGCCCACGCCTGCTATGGGGTCTTCTGGCCTCTCACACGGGGCCAGGGCCACACACCCAGGGCAGTGTGTAGGCTGCTACAGCATCTCTCCCACTGGTTATTTAGCTGAGGTGGCTTCTATTGCTTTTTGAGAGCTAGGGAAGGGCATTTTATGCCCCTAAACTTCTCTAACATCCCTCCCAACTGTGAAGTTGGCCTAAGAAAAGACATTGGCAAATACATCTTGCTTCTTGCTCATTCCCTGGATAATCACTCCCAGAACAGCACTCCAGCACGGCTCCTCGCACTTTCCTATTGCACTTTCTCACTTGCCCAGGGCGAGCAAGAGGAGAAGACAAGTGAGAGGTGATGGACAAGAAAAGCCCAGCATGGGATTCCTCCAGAGATATTTCTCGCTGTGGCCACAAAATGCTCCTGAGGAAGATGAAGGGCTTCAATGGGATGAAAACGTGGCCCCAGACCTGGCTACCAGGAGCCCCCGTGGTAGCAGAGCGGTGACAAGCGGGTGCTGCCCCCCCGCACCCTGCAGGGACGCTCCGCTGCCCCCGGCCTCCTGCTGCCGCAGTCACCTCCCTCGTGGCGCTGCCTGCGCGGAGCAGCCTCCCGCCTCCCCTCCCAGCAGCCTGGGCCCAGCACCGTTATCCACCAGCACCCGCCCCACGGGGCCCGGGGCTGCCGGGAGTCACATCCTTCCCAGGGAAACAACACAGCCCCATCCTCCCATCGGTTGAGACCCACTCACCCCACACTGTGATCGTCACCCGTGGGCTCAGGACCGGGTCGTTACTGTTGGAGGCAGCGCAGTAATACTCCCCGGCATCGCTCTCCATGGCAGCAGGGATCTTGTAGTCCGTCCTCCGTAAGCGCAGAGTCTCTGTCCTCAGAGCCAGGCCAGAGCCCTCCCGGTGCCAAGAGAAGGCGAGAGGCCCCGTGCCCGCAGCCACGGAGCAGCTCAGCACCAGTCCCTCCCCTGCCACCACCTGCCCATTGCGGGGCTGCACCCCCAGGGTGACTCCGGAGACGGGGACTCCTGCGGGGAGACCAAGAGGGGAGTGGGACCCACTGCATTGACCCAGACCCAGGGTGCAGGGACGTCCAGGGGGCTCAGCTTCTGCCCCAGTCAGGACCACAAGCCCCATGTGCACATCAGTTATGGGAAGTGGGGTGTCTCATGGAGACACCCCAGAATGACAGCCCTGTGCTCACATCAACATGGGGTAGAGGCCCAGGTGGGGCCAGGGGCAGGGGACACAACAGAAGATGGGCATGTGCTTCCTACAAGGCATGGGATCAGCTCAGCCCCACACTATGGGGCATGGGGCTGGGCCCACCCACCCCTGTGCAGGGCCATGGGGACCCAGCTCTGGCCAGCAGGAGGCCTGGAGCAGCAGCCAGCACTCTCCTTAGGCCACGGTCACTGGGCAGCGGGGATCACACCTCCTGGCAGCGCTGCAGGGACCTGTGGGGACCACTGCCTTCCTCCCAGCTGCACCCTCCTCCAGGCTGAGGTTTCCCTGGCACTGGCCGAGATACCTGCTGTGTGTGATGTGGGCTGGGAGCAGCTAAAAGAAAGCAAATGTTTCTCCTTTTCTAAGATTTTTTGTGACAATTTTCAAACAAAAATTCACAAAGAAATGTTTCAAGGCAAAGCAGAGTAGGGGCAAGACGGGGCCACGCCCCTGCCCTTCCACACTTTGTTTCAGGTCCTACCTACCCCATGGCCCTAGGGCACCAAGTTTGATCAATGCATACTCCTGCGTGCTGGTCCCTCCCTTTGGAGTTCCACACCTTGCTGGAACAGCACGCTCCTGGCCAGGGTTTCAGTGTTATCGGTACGGGCCATGTTCCCTAACATGCCTCACCTCTGCAGCCACCGCAGTGACGCACACAGCCAGGCTTCATCAGCTCAGCACAATGTCAAGTGCTTAGGGCCAAAATGCCAACCATAAAACCCACAGGCCACAGTTGACCTGCAAAACCATTGCATCTGGCCCGCTGATAGTCCAGCAGGCTACTAGAAGGTGTGAGGTGTGGCCTGCCACAGAATTCAGGGTCCCTGGATCCTGATGGACATTGACCATCAGCAGCAGACCCATGGACCTGTGCTGCTGCCTGACCACAGCCCCATCACAGGTGCTGCTGGCCCATGGATCCAGACTGGGAAGAGCCCCTGTGGTCTAGAGCAGGGCCAGGGTGGGGTTGACACCCTGTCTTAGGGAATCCACAATCCTGCCCCACAATCCCCATCACAGACACTCACGTTTAACCTCGATGTCTAGTTTGGGGCTCCGTTTCTGTACACTTGAGGTCACCGCCTGCACCACACAAAAGTAGAGTCCTGAGTCTGCCAGCCCTGCCTCTGGGATCTGGTACTCGGGGGAGCTCGCTGGCTCTCTCACAGTCGTGGTGCTCTTGTAGAAGGAGTACTGAAGTTGTGAGTTTGATTTCCGGGGATTGAGCCGTGTGACACATTGCAGGGTCAGTGGGCTTTCTTCTATGGCTTTAGCTGAGCCAGCTACCCTCAACTCCGGTGTTGAAAAGAGCTCTATAAAGAGATCAGACTGGGTCACCCCACAGTGTTTAGCCCAGGCGGGCAATTATTTGAGGCCACAGGCTACACAGACAGTTCTAGGGAGCTGGCACAAGCCAGTCAGTACCACCCCCCCACCCTCCCCCAGCAGCCCATGCATCACCGCCAACAGCACGCAGCCCCAGCCCCAACCCCGGCCTGCCTCTAGACCAGCTGGTACCCACATGCACAGCCCTGACCCAGCCTGTCCCACACCTGCTCTGGACCACCGGGCCACACTGAGCAGCTGCAGCGGCTGGGCAGAAGCCGCCTCCGGGGCCAGGGGAAAAGCACACCCCCCCATCCCAAGCCGCCACTGCCAGGCCCTTCTTGCTGCAGCTGCCCGGAGCCCATGCCCAGGCTGCCCTGGGCCTCCTCTCCACTGCCAATGCTGCCGCCTCTGAGCCACCCAGCAGGGCAGCAGTGGCAGCCTGGGCATGGGCTCCTGGCAGTTGCAGCAAGAAGAGCCTGGCAGCAGCAAAGGGGAGAGGCCGCTTTTCCCCCATGCAGAGCAATAGCTTCTGCCCAGCCACTGCCACTGCTGCCACTGCTTAGCATGAGCAGGTGATTCTGGAGCTGGCCTGGGGTGGGC
Organism: Alligator mississippiensis; assembly: GCF_030867095.1. Classification (NCBI taxonomy): domain Eukaryota; kingdom Metazoa; phylum Chordata; order Crocodylia; family Alligatoridae; genus Alligator; species Alligator mississippiensis. The sequence goes on along the minus strand of NC_081838.1, from coordinate 20,400,617 downwards.
CAGGGTGGGGGCTGTGTGGGTAGGTGCCAGGTGGTCTGGAGCTGGTCAGCTTCACCAGGACACGTCCAGAGTGGGCCCAGGGTGGGCTGGGGTCAGGGCTGTGTGTGCGGGTCCTCTCCAGTACCATGGGGCTGGGGCCAGCAGCAGCAGCAGTCAGGAGTCACCACTCCCTGGGCTGCCTAGAAAGGCAATCCAGCTGCGGAGCTGAGCACTACAACACACCCAGGTACACGGAGCAGCAGCAGGGGCCAGGCTCAACGTGAGCAAAAGCACCTGCCTAGTACTGGGTAAGCTCAAGGACCTGTCACCCCTGGGGGTTTCTGTCCCCCAAGAAGAGGTAAAGATCCTCAGGGTGGGGTTTGGCCCAGAGCTGATGGGGCAGAGGGCATGGCAGAAGACGGAGGGCAAGGCCAGACAGAGGCTGGGGCTATGGCAATCACGTTGCCTGTCAATGCGGGGTTGGGTGGCACCAATGAAGGCGGTGCTCCTGCCAATGGTGCTACACACTGCTCTAGTCTCCCCACTCAGAACAAGTCATTCGCAGAATCCAGAGAGCCACGTGTGTTTTCTTTTGAACTCCACATGTGAGAAAGTGGCAAGGGCCAAAATGGTTTGGAGGCAGAGGAATGCTAGACGTCCTCCTCTTCCCCTGGGCCAAGTACATGAGCCAGGTTTGCAAAGTGGCAACAGGGAGGGAATCTAAAACGGCCAGCTTTGTTAAGTATTATGCAGGGCAGTTGCTGCGACAGTGGCAAATGCACATAACAACTAACGGGAGCCCATGCACCATGTTTTCCCCATGGTTTTAGGATATTCTGAAGTGCTTTAGAGAGAAATACAAGCTGCATAATGCTACCCTAGCAACCCTAGTAAACCACTGCAAGATACAAGAGGTGGTAAGGGCAGGAGACCCCACACCACTGGTAGACTTACTACCTGGTGACAGCGAATGGGAGTGAATTTTCCACAGGGACCTGCAGAAGGAGCACAGAGACCTGAGCTGGCGGGCAGCCCACCGGGCACTCCCCATGCGGGCATGGAGAAACAGCGCAGGGCAGAGAGGTCCATCAAAATGCCCGAGGCCAGCCTGCCACTGGCAGGCAGAAATGATCGACCCTCTCTTCTGGGACTGCCCATACGCCAGGGAGGTGTGGAAAAACGTCTGTGCACCCCCGTTCTCTATGGGCACCTGAGCACAGCACAGGCCCTGACACGCGCTTCAACCAGTTCATCTCCTGCTCAGGTCTGCACTATGGAAAACCAGGAACCTGCTCACAAACAGACACTCGGACCCCAGTCGAGGACCGTATTAAAATGGGACTAAGTGAAATGTACTGGTACTACAGAAAGACAGAAGAGGTCAACAGGAAAGAAATGGCAGACCTCACCTGGTGGAAAGGGGTCTGGCATAGACTTTTTCAGGATTAGCCCCTCTGAGGAGGGCAGTGTGTGGGAGTATGGGTATAGGGATAGGTGCGCAGTCACACGGTTGCATGGTGTGAACTGTGTAACGGGTTTTAGTGTGCTTTGAGCTGCCAAGTGAACACAAGGGCCACTTGGCAGAGTGTTGGAGGTAGAGTTATATATATATATATATATATTTATACAGAAATAAATATTTTTTCCAAAAAAAAAAGCTAGTCCAGCCCTGCTGTGCGCCCAGGGGGAGGCAGGATGCACCTCTGGGCCAGGTGGGATCGAGGGACCCTCCCCAGGCCAAAAAAAGTCCACGGCCCATGGGCCATATTTTGCCCACCCCTGGTTTAGCCTCAGAGTCCAAGGGCAGGCACAGGAGAGCCCTCTGCTTCACAGAGGCCTGTCCCCTCTTTCCAAACCTCTGCTCCAAAATCCCCGTACAGCACAGTGAACACGTGTACTCAGGAGGTGAAATGTCTCTCTCCTGTAGATGGTCCCACAAAGCTGGGACAAGCGCAGGCAGGGCCAGGACTCTGGGTGGCTGGAAAGGCAGGGTATCCCAGAGTCGGCCAGGCAGTTCTGCCCCCTTGTCAGCTGTGTGTGATGTGTGGGGCTGGGGTTGGGTGAGGGGCTGGACTGGTTTCACTGTGAGGAGAGCCATGCTCCGGGGCTGGATCCAGTATAAGTCTCAGGCTTGGTTACTACATAAGGAACCTCGCCGGCAATGTACTGCTCCCTCTGCTATGTAAGGCCCCTACAATGGACAGGTGGGGCACTGCAGAAGCACTCATTGTGTTGTCACTGTCACACTGCTGTCCACCCCACTATCTTTGCCTTTTCCCATCTCTACCACTGTGAGTTTTCTGCTCTGACAGCTGGAGATCAGGGGCTCAGTTCTGGTCTCACCTCCCCCTTGGCCTGGCTCTGCTGCAGTCAGTGCAGCGGCACCACAACTAAACTGGGGCAGCCTGGAATGAGACTGGAGGCACCCAAGTGAATTACAGCCCCCTGAAGCCATCCAGCCCAAGGGAACCTTTCCCCTCACAGGTCACCAGTGGCCTCCTGCCCTGTATCCTGTGGCTGTCTTGTCTCGGCCCAACCCCACACTCACATCAGCCCCTTACCTTGGACAGAAACCAATACCTTACTGGAGTATTGTGTAGAAGAAAACAAAGAAGCCTTCATTTTTCCTTTACAATAGTATCTGCCACTGTCCATCACCTTTGCTCGATCAATAGTATAACTGGACTGAACATGCCCTGGTGTGATGTCTCTTCCATCTCTGTAGTATCTCATCTCACCCACTTTACCACCTTTCCACCCGCAGCATCCCAGAACCAGTCGGTCCCCTTCAAACACTGCATAATGCGGGGCCTGGAGAATCAGCCAGTCTGAAAGAGAGAGATGGTGATCAGGAGCTGCAGGGACCATTGCATGAGGTGCCGCACTCCTTGGTGCACTGTGCCTGGCAGGTCGGGGGCTGCAGGCTACACTGACAAGGGCAGTTTATGCATTGATGTGAGGGAGGGGCAGGCTCCTGGAAAAGTGCCCTTTACACAGCTCAAAATGACCCAGAGACTCCCTCTAGTGCTAGAGCAGAGCCAGAGAAATGTGCCCTGGGGCAGGGGCAGGAGAGTCACACAACAGCCAGAGGGGCAAGGCCAGGCTGAGTGAGGGGGCAGGTGGGAAATGAGTGACAGGTCCCAGGAGTGGGTGACATGGGCAGCAGCAGCACAACAGGGCACTGGCTGGCAGCTCCCCCAGAAAGGAGGCCATGCTGGCTGCCCACACTACTGCCCTGAGAGCTTCAGGAACAAACCGAGCACAGGGTCCTGTCCAGACTGACCCCCTGCACGGGCACAGCCCCCGCAACCCTGCAGTGCCACAGCAGGAAGTGTCTGTCCCACTGCTGCCATGTCTTTAGCAAACTGGGAGTGCATCCCAGAGCCTCTGTCCTGAAGCTGGAGAGGTTGTCTCAGTCAGTCTCTGGAGAGCCCTGAGAGAGCAGGGGATGGGGGGCAGGCCCTGCACAGTTGTCCCCTGATTTCAACTGCAGGAGGTCTCATCGGCCCCAGTGACCGTCCCAGAGCTGTGGGTCCCAGCAGTGGGTGCAGAGCAGGATGGAGCCCACCTGAGGGCACTCACCTTCAGAGACAGTCAGCTGGACGGCATCACTGAGTGAAGAGTCTGAGGTCTGACACTGGTATTTGCCACTATCTTTCATTGCTGCAGATTTAATTGGGAGGCTGTTCATTTCTGTTGATTTCCAGAATTTTCCCTCTAAGTACCAAGAGATGCGGGTGCTTCCAGGAGAGTGGGATCCAGTGCATCTCAGAGTGACACTCTTGTCCCTAAACACGGTGCTCCAGGGGGGGTCCAGGGTCAGCACGGCCTGCTGTACAGCTGCTGGGGCCAGGCAGATGGGGAGGGAAGGAGCAGGAAAAGGAGAATTTAGTGCCCAGGTGGGTGGGATGAGATGAGCCCAAGCCCTGCATATGGGTCAGAGCCAGGGCACTGGCCATGGTTACACTTCTAGGCTGGGATTTCAAAGGAGCTCAGAGAAGTTTGGGTCCAACCCAGTGCCAGCTATTGTCAAGTGTACAGTGGGGTAAGGCCACAGTGGTACCCCTGGTGCCTGGGCACTGTCCTGCTCCAGGAAGCACTGGAGAAGTGCAACAGCAGTTCCCCTTCCAGGAAATGGGTCCTGTTCAATACTAGGGGTTGTACAATTGTCTCTCAGCAGCTTTCCTCCTTCCCCACCTCCCCACTATCACCCTGTGCCCAGGGACTGCCAAGTGCTAGGGGTCAGGAGGTTGGAATTTGTACAGGAAAATTGGAGACAGGACGACTCACCAGCTAAGCCAAGGGCATGAGCTGCAAAGATAACAAGACGGAACATGGATGCAGGCAAGGCCAGTTCCTTCCTGCCCAGCGGTACCAACATCAACCCTGAGGCTGTCCAAGGAAACCCAGAGGCCTGAGATGTCCAGGAGGTCAGACTGGCTTCCCACAGTGCCTTTAGCCTTATGTTCTGTGAACAGACTCTGGCCCCAAGACCTGCCAAGAGAGTATCAGAGCCATCAGCCCCAGTGCACAGGTGGAGCAGGGACCACAAGGGGAGGGACTGGGGAGAGAGCTCCTTTCTGCAAGAGCCACTCACCCCACGGCACTCTCTAGTCAAGCACAGGCAGGAGCCAAGCCAGCCTGCCCCAGCGTGTGCCCAGGGAACCCAAACGCTGCAGGGCCAGCTTCAAGTCCATCATGGCCATTGGACATGGCCTGCAGCCCTCCCCACTGTCCCAGCATCCCCACCAAGCCTGTCCCACTGTCCTCCCACCCTTCACCCATGGGCATATCCCAGGGGCCACATGGCCACACCAGAGCCTGCGATCCTTCAGATTTCTGGGCTGCAGCAGGCCTGGAGTTGGAAATTGCCCAACAGGGGAACATCAAGTGCTGGGTGTTTTATCTCTCTTCAGTTCTGGTCATTTCTACATCTGAACCCTCGTCCCTTTTTCCCATCCTACTTTTGCTTCCAGTATCCACATCAGCCAGTTAAAAGAGAGACAAAGCATCCGCTTAACTCTTGGGTCTTCTCTAGATCGTCTTTCACCTCTACCCCATCCTCACTGCATCATGGTCTCACTTCTGTTCTTTGTGTGGTTCAAGTGCCTTTTGCTCTTTGCTGTCATTTCCTTTGCAAAGTCTGTCAGCTCTTACTGTGCCCCTCACATCTCCAGGACATGACTTTCTTTGCTGACCTGCCCTTCTGGCCATTCCCCAGAGGCTCTGCTTCCTCCTAGCATCATCCTAACAGAGCTATTTGCTCTCTGAGGTCTGAAGCTCTTTGCTGCAGTGAGGCATCTGAAGCCCTAATTCCATCTCCACCTGCTAAGAATTTGCATAAGAGCAAAAATTTGCAACTTCAGCTTTGAGCCAGTGTTTCTCAAGGCCACTGGTGTTAAGCTGGTGCAAGGGTTGATGGGTGCATTTGAGAAGCACAAAGTGGAGTATAGAAGTAACAGCGGCAGCAACTGGGTGCTATGTCTTTTTTCATAGGAAAAAATAACCATGTTCAGTCAGCTACAATCTCATTGGATAAACAGTTGGTCTCTGTTACTGAAATAGGGTAGGATGGAGTGGGGTACTACTAAAATATGGTAGGATGGGGTGTCTGGGGTGCCTGGGAGAGGTAGCACCTCCAGAGAAAGAGTACATCCCACTCGCCTGAGTGACTCTTCCTCTGTTGGTCCTCACCAGCACTTACATCTCACCTGTGGCTCCAAGTAGCTGTCTGCATGCGACAGTAACCACACCGCAGTAAACCACCTCAACAGGTGTGCCAAACCAGGTGAGGGTACCCAGTTGGGCCCGGGGGGGGGGAACTACTGCAGGCCTGGCTGCCAAGCCTACCAACTTTCAAGATGATAGGTGCAGGGGTTTGGGGGAAACTGCACCTCAAACTGCAGACAAGCAAAACTTGTGACATGTGTGACACTGTGTATGTTCAGGTGCAGCAGGGTGAAAGCTGCAGGCCTGCTAGCCCCTGATTCAGCCACAAAGCCTACTAGCTGTCAAGGAGATCAGTGCAGGGGGGTCTGGGGCCCTGCACCCCTAGCTGCAGACAGGCAAAACTCATGACATGGGTGCTTGTGCAACTGACTGTCTCTGTCTTGGGGCAGTTGATTGTCTGTATTGATTATTTCCTCTCCTTACTCTGTGGTTTTGTAGGTGTTAATCCTTGCTTGTTAACTTGTTACATTAGCTAGCTACTGTGTATTGAGCTGGTCCCTGAGTGAATCATGAATGACTGGTAACACAGTTTAGCAGCCAGGCCTGCAGTAGCTTCAAACCCCGCCCCACTCCCCCCATGCCCCAAGACAGATACAGTTGCACAAGCACCCGCTAAGGAGAGGAAATAATCAATACAGACAATCAACTGGACCAGGAATTTTCGGGCCAGCTTGCAGAGGCATTTAAGGCAAAGGATGTAGTTGTCATGGGCGATCTAAATTACCCGGACATCTGCTGGGAGGAGCAGTCAGCCAGGTTGGACCATTCCAGGAGGTTCCTGGCTGAGATACAGGACCTCCACTTAACCCAGGAGGTGCACAGTCCCACCAGAGGGAATGCCCTGTTGGACCTGGTCCTGGCCACAGGCAATGATCTTGTAAGGGGGTTCCAGGTCCTTGACAACCTGGGTGATAGCGATCATCGCTTGCTAGAATTCATCATCCAGCACAGGGTGACAAGGGCCTGCAGCAAGGTGGTAGCCCTAGACTTCAAGAGGGCCAACTTCAAAGAGCTGAGGAGATTGGCTGGGTGAGGCGCTGGGGTCTCGAGGGCAGGGGAGCTCAGTGCCCAAGATTAGTGGTCATTCCTTAAGGAGACGATACTCAGGGCCCAAGGGGTGATGATCCCAACAAGAAGACAGGGGGGCAAGAGTGCCTAAAAGCCCCCCTAGCTCACCAAGGACATCCAGGAATGCCTGGTTGCCAAAAAGGTGGTGTACACCTTGTGGAAGGGGGGGGGGGGCAATCTCCAAAGAGGAGTATACCTCCACTGCTCAGGCCTGTAGGGGGGCTGTTAGGAAAGCTAAGGTGGACATAGAGCTAGGACTAGCATCCAAGATCAAAGATAATAAAAAGTCCTTTTTCAAATATGTAGAGAGGATGAAGAAGGCGCCAGGAAACGTGGGGCCCCTGCAAGATACGCTGAGCAATTTGGTGGTTGCACCAGAGGAGAAGGCAGACCTCTTTAACAAATTCTTCACCTCCATTTTCTTGTGCAGGGACCGGGACTCCCCCACCGTGATTCAAGACGGACTCGAGGGGAATGCCTCAAGACCTAAGGTTGAGAAGGACCAGGTTAGAGTGCTTCTGGAGGGGCTGGACATGTTCAAGTCAGCAGGTCCAGGTGCTCTCCACCCCAGGGTGTTGAGGGAGCTAGCAGGGGTTATTGCAGGTCCCTTGGCACAGCTTTACGAGCGCTCGTGGTGCTCGGGCCAGGCGCCAGATGATTGGAAGATAGTCAATGTGGTCCCCATCTTTAAAAAAGGGAGGAGGGAGGACCCGGGCAACTATAGGCCCATCAGTCTTACCTCAATCCTGGGGAAACTCTTTGAGAAGATCATCAAGGAGCACATCTGTGATGGGCCAGCATCGGGGATGATGCTCAAGGGCAACCAGCACAGTTTCATTAGGGGCAGGTCATGTCAGACCAACCTGATTGCCTTTTATGATCAGGTCACAAAAGCATTGGATGCAGGTGTCACCGTGGATGTAGTCTTTCCGGACTTCAGCAAGGTCTTTAACACTGTCGACCACCCCATTCTCATTAAAAAAATTGGCGACTGTGGCACTGATGCCTACACAGTCAGATGGATTGCGAATTGGCTGAAGGGTCGTACTCGGAGGGTGGTGGTGGATGGGTCATATTCGACCTGGGGGAAAGTGAGCAGCGCAGTCCCCCAGGGCTCGGTCCTTGGGCCCGCACTGTTCAATTTCTTTATCAGCGATTTGGACGATGGGGTGAAAAGCAACCTGTTCAAATTTGCTGATGATACCAAAATTTGGGGAGAGGTGGGCACACTAGTAGGGAGGGAAAGACTGCAGCAAGACCTGGATAGGTTGCAAGGGTGGGCTAACAAAAACAGGATGTGTTTCAATATAGACAAGTGCAGGGTGCTGCACTTGGGCAGTAGTAACTGGCAGCACACTTATAAGATGGGAAACTCCCTTCTTGAGAGCACAGAGGAAGAAAGGGATCTTGGAGTCATCATTGACTCCAAGATGAACGTGGGCCGACAATGCGAGGTCATGGTCGGCAGGGCTAACCGGACCTTATCATGCATCCACAGGTGCATCTCAAGTAGGGCCAAGGAGGTGATCCTCCCCCTCTACGTGACACTGGTCAGGCCACAGCTGGAGTACAGTGTCCAGTTCTGGGCACTGCACTTCAAGCGGGATGTGGACAACATTGAGAGGGTCCAGAGGAGGGCCACCCGCATGATCCGGGGACAGCAGGGCAGACCCTACGAGGAGAGGCTACGGGACCTGAACCTGTTCAGCCTTCACAAGAGAAGGCTGAGGGGGGACCTGGTGACCATTTACAAACTCACTAGGTGGACCAGAAGGGTTTGGGGGAGACCTTGTTTCCCCTAGCGCCCCCCCGGGATAACAAGGAATAACGGCCACAAGTTATTGGAGAGTAGGTTTAGATTAGACATCCATAGGAACTACTTCACAGTCAGGGCGGCTAGGATCTGGAACCAGCTTCCAAGGGAAGTGGTGCTGGCTCCTACCCTGGGGGTCTTTAAGCGGCTCGATGCCTACCTGGCTGGGGTCATTTGAGCCCAGTTTTTTCCTGCCCAGGCAGGGGGTCGGACTTGAAGATCTATGAGGTCCCTTCTGACCCGACTTCTGTGGTTCTATGATTCTATGATCTTGGCGAATCTCCAGCCATCTTGACACTGTCCTGCTGCTGGTTACCAAGTGGCTCAGACAAGAGAAGGAAGCAGACGCTGTGCAAATCTTCCTCACTTAAATCTAAATCCCACACAACTCACATCCAGCACAGGGAGGGACTGGGAACTGTTGGACCTCCTGAAACTTAAAAGAGAAGCCTATACCAAATGGAAAATGGGAATCATCACCAAGGAGGACTATTCAGCACTTGCCCACACCTGTAGAAAGCAGTTCAGAATAGCCAAGGCAGACACTGAACTCAGACTATCTGTCAGAATCAAGAACAACAAAAAGTCCTTCTTCAGATATGTGGGAAGTCAGAAAAAGAACAAAGGCAACATTGGACCCCTGTGAGATAAAATGGGGCAGCTGACATCTGATGCCCAAGAAAGGGCCAATCTCCTAAACAAATACTTTGTGTCAGTTTTCCACCCATCCAAGGGAGTCACACTGTCAGACAGAATGCAAAACTTTCAGGGAATGGGAGATGGGCCTATAATTGAAGTTGATCAGGTGAGGAAACACCTCAAACGGCTAGGCGTCCATAAGTCCACAGGCCCAGACGGAATGCACAGGGAGTCTTGAAGGAGCTGGCGGACATCATAGCATGCCCTATGGCAAAGATATCTGAGCACTCGTGGCACTTGGGTGAGGTGCCGGAAGACTGGAAAAGAGCCAATGTGGTCCCAATCTTTAAAAAAGGAAGGAAGGAAAATCCGGGGAACTACAGGCCAATCAGTCTGATGTCCATCCCTAGAAAGATCCTGGAGAAAATCATCAAGGGATCCATCAGCAACAAGCTAACGGAAAGCAACCTTCTGAATGCCAGACAACATGGCTTTGTCACTGGAAGATCTTGCCTGATCAGCCTCGTCACCTTCTATGAACAGGTGATGCATTGCCATTAAGGGAGGCAAAGTTGATGTTATATACCTGGATTTCAAGAAAACCTTTGACGTGGTCTCCCATGATGTCCCCATGGTTAAGCTAAGGAACTGCGGCCTCAACCCTCTTATGGTCTGATGGCTGGGGAACTGGCTCTGGGGTTGGACCCAATGAGTACTAGTTGATGGGAGTGAATCGGTGTGGCACAAGGTGACCAGTGGGGTCCCTCAGGGCTCAGTTCTTGGGCTGGTACTCTTCAACATCTTCATTAATGATCTGGATTTGGGAGTCAAATGCGAACCAGTAAAATTCGCAGATGACACTAAAGTATGGGGGAAGGCAGCCACACTAGAAGACCAGCTGGGGATACAGGCCAACCTGGACATACTTCCAAGGTGGGTGAACCAAAACCTGATGGCATTTAACATAGAGAAATGCGGGGTGCTCCACCTTGGAAGGAAAAACCAGCATCATACTTATAGGCTTGGCAGTGCTACACTCACTAGCACTATGACAGAAAGAGACTTGGGGGTCTTGACTGACCACAAGATGAACATGAGCTACCAATGTGATGCTGTGGCCAGCAAAGCTAACCAAACTCTGGTATGTGTTCATCATTGTGTCTCTAGCAAAACTAGGGAAGTCATCCTCCCACTTTATTCGGCCTTGGTGAGGCTGCAACTGGAGTACTGCATCCAGTTTTGGGCCGTCCAGTTCAGAAGGGATGTGAATAAACTCATAGTTTCATAGTTTCATAGTAGCTAAGGTCAGGAGGGACCTGAACAGATCATCTAGCCTGACCCCCTGACACAGGCAGGAATGAATGCTGGGTTCACAAGACCCCAGACAGGTGATCGTCCAACCTCCTCTTCAACTTACCCAAGGTAGGGGCAAGGATCACTTCCCTGGGAAGTTGGTTCCAGATTTTGGCCACCCTAACTGTAAAATATTGCCTTCTGATCTCTAACCTAAACCTATTCTCCATCGAGAGAGTCCAGAGGACAGCCACCCATATGATCAAAGGCCAAGAGAGAAAACCTTACAAGGAGAGGCTGAGGGACATGGGACTCTTCAGCCTGGAGAAGAGACGGCTCCCGGGGGACTTGGTGGCAGCCTATAAGTACATAAGGAGAGTGCATCAGGATCTGGGAGAACAGTTGTTCACTACAGCTCCCCAAGGCATAACAAAGTCCAACAGCCACAAACTCCTAGAAGGCCAATTTAGATTGAACGTAAGGAAGAACTTCTTCACGGTCCGAGGGTCCAGAGTCTGGAACAGACTCCCCCTGGAGGTGGTGCAAGCACCTACTCTGGACTCATTCAAAAGGCGTTTGGATGTTTATCTTTCTGGGATCATTTGATCCCCACAGACTTCCTGCCTATGGCAGGGGGGGCTGGACTCGATCTCGTGAGGTCCCTTCCAGACCCTAAAGTCTATGAAATCTATGAGTCAACTTCTCACTTCTCTAAGACAATCTAGCATTTGAAAGCTTATCTAACACTACCCCAATGAGACAGCTGATCCAGTAGAAGAGATCACCCTAAGAAATCCTTGCCTGCCTCTTGCATCATGTTTAATTAATACAAGCCTGTATAAGAAGACATGATAAAAAGGGAAGTCTGGAGTGGTTTAAAGGCATCAAAATTAATGAACTAAAGCATTCACAGATGAATAAACAGTACTTCATGGGGCCTCCCCGGAGGTCAGGAAGAGTGACTCTGTACCCTACTGCTTGAATCAAGCATCACGTTTTCTAAGAAATAGAAAAGTTGTACTCTACCCATCTCCCCCCTCTTCCTCCGTGCTCTGAACTCCTCTCCCTTTGATTTCCTGAACTTTGAAGGGATGGGGAGGGGCTGTGACACCACAGGCATTTACCCCTTGTTTGGGATACAGGCTCCAGATCATTTTAGCACCTTTGCCAGAAACATATTGCAGGTGACCTCCACACTCAGGTCCTGGCAAGGCTTCATCCAGCCAACTTCATGCTCCGATACCCTCCCTTTCCAGAGGTCTGTCCTTCCAGAATGGAGAACTGCTTCTGATAAAACTCTTTTCAGTTTCAACCAAATCAACCCATGATCTCTCTGCCCAAGCCTACTTTCTGTGTTACTGCTACATGATCTCACCCACCACCAAGACCAAGTCCCAAGCAGCTTCGCCTCTTGTTGGTTCAGTAACTGTTTAAAGAAGGGATCTGTTGACACTCACACCCGGGATCCCTCGGTCCTACCGACATTAGCAGTATTTACTCCCAACTCAGCTGGAAGGTCAAAGTCCCCCTTGATGACACAATTCCTGGCAGCTCTTCTGTGTTATGACATTACAGAGTCTCTGTCTGGATCCTACCTTAGCATCTGCACCCAGCCCCTTCCCTGAACTGCCCCTGCCTGTCCGCGCTGTGTCCAGGCAAGGTGGCTATTTCACCAGGTACTTACCCAACACAAGAGTGCCCAGATTCCCGGTGTCCTGGATATGGAGCTATTGCCAGCCAACTGACTACAGCAAAGCTCACTTCTCTTTGCATATCTTCTGTCCTGAGGAAGAGGAAGGAAATGGCTTTTGCTTTCGCACTGGGGTTTCCTCCTACCCACCCACTGCAGAAGGCAACATCTTTGCCTTGACTCAGGGTGTTGAGATAGGTAGGGAAAGCAGAGGTCTTACTCAGCACTGACTCACAGCCAGAGCAGGACAACTGCATCCTCAGCCATGTGCGCTGACAGGGGCACAAGGGCCAGGGTAGCTCTGATCCCCACTTAGAGCTGCCCACAGGCACAAGGATGGGGACCTCAGATTAGCCCCATTCTGGCTCATATACAAACTAGGCTCTACACAGCAGACCTCAGCCCAGCTGGTGAAAATTGTCTCAGCTCCACTGTTATCACTGCATTTCTTTCCCCAGCTGAGGACCTGGTGCAGGGTTCCCTGGTCTTTCTGCAGGCTCCAGCATTCAGCAGCCCACCCTGGACAAGATCTCACTTTTGCTCTCCCAACCACCCCAACACTCACCCACCCACACTGCCCAGCTCCCCTGCCCCTCACTGGGCAGCTATAACAGCACTAGCTCTATCCAGCACCTTGTGGGCTGGATCCTGCCCTTATCCACAGGGGAGTCACACTGCTGTTAGCCCAAGGCATCATGCTGAGTAAAAGCCTAGTTGGGAAACAAACAGGCAATGACACCAGTCAGTGTTTGTCCCTAATCTCAGTGCCCCAGCTGCAGTGCATGGATTGCTGGGTCTGTAACAACAATTCTCAGCTGGTCTCTAGGGGCACTTGTACATGCGAGGACTTGCTCACGTACACATGACGAAAATTGCCATTTTGTTAGCATAATGGCATCACCATGTACATGTGCACAAGACCTGGTTGTCTCAAATTGTCCCACATCATGGCAAACGAGACTAGCTCCCAAAGCATTTTAGTTTGATTGTGGCAAGTTGTCCCATTGTGGACAAAAAAAGATCTGTCATGTGTACATCTCATGTACATATCAACTCACCAAATTATGTGTCCTGAGCCCCTTTGCCCACCAGGTGCTGCTACATTTCACAAGTACTTGCAGGTAATTTGCAGTGTGATTTGCAGGTATTCTGTGTAAAGAATGCTTTAACACACCAGGTATAGCTGCAGGGCCCAACATGGATCAATCTTCTGCTGACCTCTTTTTTTAGATCATTAATTAAATTTAATAAATATTTAAAAGAAACCTTTTTGTGTTCGTTATCTCCAGTTTCATTGTATTGACAGCTAGGGTGTGTTGGAGACTTGAAGACTGGAGTGCTTGAACTGTGCCAGGCATCCAGGAGCACAGTCACACTGAGTACAACCACATTACAAGCCCCCCACTTTTTACAGAAGATGCCCTCACCAGTAAGAACATGTGGTTGCTCAGCAGCACACTTCAGTGCCTGGACCCCAAATTCAGGCTTTGGTGGCTACTGTGTGTGTTAGTTTCCACACTCCCCAATTTTTTGACTGGTCCCATTATCACTGCCACAGCTAGGCACCAGACCCCAAGACTAAAAGCCCACTCCCAGTTTTGGAGTGCTCCATGCAGGGGCTTGGGCTCAGAAATGACAAAGGCTCTGGAGCTACCAGATGTTGAACTTAAATATTAGAGGTCAGATAATGGATTTGTACAGGACGGTTTGCACAGGGCTGATCCTGCCTCAGGCAGGGGTTGGACTAGATGTGACTCTGCAGCTCCCTTCCAGCCCCGCCGCTCTGGGATTGTATGATTCTCTGGAAACTGCGCCCAGCGGTGCCTAGAGCTGCGAATGCTGTGCTGTTAGCAACCCAAACTACGTGATTCCCTGATCTTTCAAGGCTTCTTCTCCAGCCCCGCAATGTCTGGGCCGTAAAAAAGCGTCAAACATATCTGGCTCTATGAGATCAGCACTGGGGGCTGCTGATGAATCCAACCTGCTGCTATGCAAATAGTGGGATTCTCTGGGGTGCAGAGAGGAGCTGCAGCTGGAGGTGTGGGGGGAGCCCCAGGTTGTTCTCAAAGCATCTGCCAGAATCTGAGGGGAACTTGCAGAAAATTAATATGTCCACTTCCCCCTCTCTTCCTCTAACTGCTCGGGGTGGGGAAATGCAAAGTTTGAGTCTAAGAGTGAGAAACCATCTCCAGACATCAGCCCAGTGGTGTAAGTCAGTTGTTCAAACTCTCCAAGCCTTCCCCCTCCCTTACGCTCCCCAGCACAACCCCAGCTGTAATGTGGCCTTGCCCCAGCAGCAAGGACAGCCCCTAGAGCAGGGTCTGATGGGGGAACCAGCTCAGCCAGGCCAGGGCATGAGCCAGCATGGTATCTCCTCCCTCCATGGCGGCTATGAAATCTCCTCTCCTTCTGGACCAGCTCAGGGGGCATCAGAAAATCCATTCAGGAGAGTTCTCTGCTCTGCAGGTGCACTGACTCCACCAGCTCCTGCCCCAAGAGCATGGAGCAGAAACCTCCTGGCTTCACTCAACAAGGCCCCATGCTCCAGCCTGACAGCCCCTACCAGCAGGCACCATGCCCCTCCGTATTCCCAGGAGATCTGAGCTGCTTGTGCCTGAGCTTCAGGCACTTGCATCTCTGCTGGACCAAGGACAGAGCAGGGAGGAACAACAGGACATGGACTGGGCAATGGACACCATCCAGCCCTTGGCCGCATCCCCAACCCCTGGTCTCCTCTCTTAAGTCACATGGGAGCTCCAGGTAAGTGCCCCCATGTTGAGAACAGGGAAACAAGCACATTTCCTGGAAGGCAATCCTATTCCCCATCCTTTCTGCTGAGACAACAGGAGGCCTGGATGCCCACTGGACACCTCAGGGCAGCAGACCATGACCTGGGCAATATGAGTGGAGCTCTACTTCCCAAACACAGATGAGATAACAAGTGTGACTAATAAGGGTAGGGCTCAGATATCCCCAGCTGATGGGCTTCTTTGCCAAACCGGCACTGAGCCAAACAGTAACATGATGTTGGACTTGGATCTGGAATGCAATGAGGACAGGCCACAGCAGCACAGGAGCCATAGACATCAGGACCAGCTGGCAAGTTTGAGCGCAAGGGGAGCTTACCCAGACACTTCCTCTCTGTGTAGCTTGCTGCAGGGAAGCAGGTGAAGGAGGACGAGGGAACGTTCCCCGGGACACAGCAGTGGAAGAAGGATCTTGCAGGAAATGAACAAGGTGGTTGAAAAATGTTGCAGTGCCAAAGCCCCTGCACCTGCCAATCCTTCCTCTGCCTGCTCCTGCACCAGGGCTGCCCAGGCACGACCCTGACCCCTGAGGCCTCCACCCAGGTTCTGGCCTGGCTTTGCAGTAAGCACAGCCTGTACATCCATGCCAGAGACAGCCAAGTGCAGGGGGCTTCCAGTGTGAGAGTACTGTAAGATACATAGCTGGTTGGATAACTGCACTCAGCAAGTAGTTCTCAATGCCTCAGCATCTAGATGGGAGAAGATATCCAGTGCAGTTTTGTTTAATATCTCATTAAAGAGGTGGATGATGGCATTGAGTGCTTTCTTAGCGAATTTTGAGACAACACCAAGCTGGGTGGAGATGCAGACACTCAAGTGGGTAGAACTAGACTCCAGAATGACCTGGATAGACCGGAGAAATGGTCCGCAATCAACCGGATGAGATTCACCAAGGACAAGTACAAGGTCCTGCAATTGATACAGAATAACCACATGCACAAACATGTATGGGTGAATGAGTGGCTGGGCTGCTGTCCTGCAGAGAAGGACCTGGGGGTTAGGTGGAACAAAAGCTGAATATGAGCCAACAAGGTGCTTTTGTTGCAAAACAAACAAACAAACAAAAACAACAAAATCCACCCCCCAAATCAACACTATCCTGAGCTGTATTAACAAGAGACCACAGAAATTCCCCAGCACCTGGCAGCCCCTCTACTCTAATCTCCTGCCCCAATCCGGATCTTCCACCCCTATAGGAGAAAAATACAAATACAAAAAGAGGGACCCCTAGCTGGGTGGCAGCACTATGGAGAAGGATCTGGGAGTCTCAAAAGATCACAGACTCAATCCAAGTCTGCTGTGTAATGCAGGTGTACAAAAAGCAAATACAGTTTTGGGATGCATGAACAGAGGGTGGTGGTTGATGGAAGTCAATCGTCATGGTGCGCTGTGACCAGTGGGGTCCCTCAAGGCTCTGTCCTTGGGCCTATACTATTCAACATCTTCATTAATGATGTGGACATTGGTATCAGAAGCGGACTGGCCAAGTTCGCCAACGACACCAAACTTTGGAGTAAAGCATCCACACCGGAGGACAGGAGGGTGATCCAGGCTGACCTTAACAGACTCATGAAATGGCTGGACGAGAACCTGATGGTGTTTAACACCGAAAAATGCAAGGTTCTCCACCTTGGGGGGAAAAACCTGCAGCATCCTTATAGGCTTGGCAGTGCGACGCTGGCTAGCACTATGGGCGAAAGGGACTTGGGGGTCATGACTGACCACAAGACGAACATGAGCCTTCAATGTGATGGTGCGGCTAGTAAAGTGAGAAAAACGCTGGCTTGCATCCATAGATGCTTCTCAACCAAATCCCAGGATGCCATTCTCCCCTTGTACTTGGCCTTGGTGAGGCCGCAGCTGGAGTACTGCGTCCAGTTTTGGGCTCCACAATTCAAAAAGGATGTGGAGAAGCTTGAGAGAGTGCAGAGGAGAGCCACGTGCATGATCAGAGGTCAGGAAAACAGACCTTATGATGACAGGCTAAGAGCTATGGGACACTTCAGCCTAGAAAAGCGTAGGTTTTCTATAAGTTTATTAGAGGTGCTGGCCAGGATCTGGAGGAACGTCTGTTCACCAGTGCACCCCAAGGGATGACAAGGTCAAATGGTCTCAAACTCCTCCATGACTGTTTCAGGCTGGACATGAGAAAGAACTTCTTTACTGTCCGAGCCCCCAAGGTCTGGAATAGTCTGCCGCCGGAGGTGGTTCAAACACCTACTTTGAATGCCTTCAAGAGAAATGTGGACATTTATCTTGCTGGGATCCTATGACCCCTGCTGATTTCCTGCCCCTGGGGCAGGGGGCTAGACTCGATGATCTTCCGAGGTCCCTTCCAGCCCTAATGTCTATGAAATCTATGAAACAGGAACATTAGGTGCAAGACACAGGACGTGATGGCGCCTCTCTACTTGGCACTAGTTAGGCCTCATCTAGAGCAGTGTCTGCAATTCTGGGGTCCTCATTTTTAAAAGGACATGGAGAAGTTAAAGAGGGTCCAGAGGTGGATGACAAAGATGATGATGGGCATGCAAAACAAATCATAGGAGGAGAGGCTGAAGGAGCTGGGCATGTTCGCTTGTGGAAAAGGTGCTTAAGAGGGGACATGACAGCAGTCTTCAAATAGATGAATGGCTGCCATAAAGAAGAGGTAGAGCACCTTTCCTCTCTTGCTGCAGAGAGGAGGGCACAAATCAAAGGCTTAAAGTTACAGCAAAGTAGGTTTAGATTGGATAGCCAGAAAAACTTCTGCACTGTTAGAGGAGGGAGGAAGTAGACTAGGCACCAGAGAAGGGGTGGACTCTCCATCACTGGAGATATTCAAGAAGGGGTTGGAGACAACTGGTCAGAGATGATCTAGGTGTAGCAATACCTGTGTTTTACTATGGGGATGTCCCAGGCTTCTGGGCTTTGCTGGTTGCCCCTTGCCCTGCTTTCTGGTACAGGTGCCAGGGATTTTTTAGGGGTTTAGGTTGTAGCCGTGTTGGTCTAAGGACATAGGCAGACAAGGTTCCTTGGGTGAATTTGATATCTTTTATTAGACCAACCAGAATAGTTGGAGAATAGTTATTAAGCAAGTTTTCGGGTTCAAAAACCCTTCGTCACGCTAAGGAGGTTTCAGCAGTCGGTGCGTGCTCTTCCTGGATGGAATGAAAAGTAAAGAAGCCAGGGGCTGGGCTGGGCTGGGCTGGGCTGGGCTGGGCAGTCAGTTGCCAGGCAGATTATAATGTATCAAAAATCCAATGTCTATATTTAGTCCATGATCTCTAGTATCCAGCAGGTTGATGAAATGGAGCTCATAGGCTCGTCTCTGGGAAGTGTTGTCTAAGTGTCCCTTGAGGATCGGGACTCAGAGATTGGAGGGAGAGTGGCCCTTCTGTGAGAAGTGTGCCCCCACCAGTAATTGGGTATTTCTGTCTTTGATGGATGTCTGGTGTGCGTTCATTCTGGTGCGCAGTTGTTGTTTGGTCTCTCCTACGTATTTTCCATCAGGGCATTTGGTGCATTGAATGAGGTATATTACATTTCTGGAGGTGCAGCTGTAAGATCCTGGGATGCTGATGGCTCTGTTGTGGGGTGTAGTAATAGTGGGGGTGGTATGGGCCAGGACCCCACTATCCCACTGTCTAAACCCAGTTTACCTTGGAGTCACCCTTGATCGCATCCTCTCATACAAAGATATCATGAAGACAAAAGCAAAGGTGATCACCCAGAACGTTTTATATAAGCTCACCAACTCAAAATGGGGAGCTAGCCCTCAACTGTCCCAACCACTGCTCTGGATCTCAGCTTCTCTGCTGAGAAGCCTAGCTATGCATGCCCTGTATAAGAAAGGTTCGTACACGCTAAGCACCTTGATCCCATCTGAATGATAGGTGTTGATGCATCATGGGATGTCTGAAGCCTGCCAGCCTAAATGGTGTGCACTTGCTGGCTGGCATCGCTTGGTCTGACATAAGAACAGCAGTGGCCAGAAGGACAGAATGACGGAGACAAAGTGAAGCTGCGAGACACCCACCGTGTGACCATCCTACAAACATCTGAAGTCATGGCAGGAGCTTCTTCACCAGAACCCACCCCTTGATGCCACACCCAAGGAGACAGGGCTACAGATGTGGAATGAGAGACTGAAGAAAATACCCGACAGGGGGAAAATGGACACTCCAGCAGCCAAGTCCTTTACCAGGGGCTGATGAACCGTGGCAAAGGTGGCGGTGTCTCAACCACCTATGTACCAGAGTTGGACGCTCCAAGGAACTGGTGGAGAAGTGGAGCTACACCATGGATTTAACCACTTGTGACTGCAGCACAGAGCCTCAGACTATGCAACACCTGCTGCACTGCTGCTGCTTGAAGGCACATGTACAATGAAAGACTTTGCAAAGTACAGCAAACAAGCATAAGCATGTGTAACAAAATGATCAAACGCGATGTAGAGACATGAGACAAAGAAGTCATTTGGAGCTGGATCCAAGAGTTTTTGGAGGTTCCCAGGGATGAAACATGTATGCAAAGGATCCTGATTGCAGTGAGGACCCCCAAGACCCTTGGCCAGGCTGGACAAGGTTTCCCTAGCGACAAAGCGTGACGTTTTGAATTTCCAGGTTCAGAGCTGGTGGTTTCAGAGCAACGGAGACTGGGCAGCGGGGAGTAGCAACAGTGGTGGATGCAGTGATTTGATGGCTCATTATAACCTACCTGATTCCTGGTAATCTCAATGCTAATGACCCTCACTCCTTTTAATGGCTTTGATTCCATTAATCAAGTTATTCTTTCTTTTGCAGTTCTGCTGTCTTTCAGCTATTCCTGGTAACCTTTCTCTTCTGTTTCACAGGTGTTAACGATCCGCTCTCCTCGTTAACAGTCTTGATGTTCTACTAATAAAGCTATCCTTTCTTCTGCACACCTGCTATTACTTAGCCATGCCTGGTAATATCTCTCTTCTGTTCCACAGCTCTGCAGACTAGGTTTAGTCCTAGCTAAAAACCTTAACTCAGGTGTGATCATATTAACTCAAGTGAACATTAACTCAGTGTAGGGAATCAGAGCAGTGGCCGGTCAGCTGCTTGCTGACTCCCGGAGCCGGGCAGTAAACCTTTCGCCTCAACAGGCGGGTAGTGATGGATGGAGTGGGATTAACCAGGCACAGACACGTGTAGGTTACAGGAGTTTGTTTACTTACGTCGCCTAGATAGTGATGACGACGCAGGCGAGCCTTTGTTCCATTACAGCTTCGGTTACAGAGCTGAGTCTACACATTCAGGTTACAGCAAAGTAATGACAGACGTGGCGCCGGAGCGCTCGGGCTAGCAAGACTTTTCTACGTCAATATTTTCCGATGACGGGGAGTTTATTGGGAATTGATCAGGTTCCCAAATCTCTCTCTCTGGCAACATGAAAACAGGTGTTTCTGCTCAGAAATCCCCAGAGCTCTCTGCCTTGGGCGGAAACCGTTAAACTATTTATAGGCAGAGGTGTTTGACAGAGATACCCAATCGTGGACCGTTATATGGAATTTTTAATTTTTTGGCAGGTAGCAGCTCTTTGTCTCCTCAAGTTACAAGGTAGTGGGTTAGGTTTCTCTACCTGTTACGTGTGTGCTACGTGTGAGGAGCTTACGCTTATTTTTTGACCAATTATATATAGTTTTCCCTAGCATTTTATTTCAGCTGACCAATTATCTACAGTTCTCCCTCCGGGTTTTATTGCAGGGATTTATGGCAGGGCTATCCCCTTTCACCCTGACCAGTCTTAAGTTTCGTTTCTCGTTTGTGACGTGGGCATAAATTATATACAGCTCTTGCTTGGATTTTTTTCTCAGGAACTTCTGGACAGAGATTTCGTTAACCCTTAATTGACTGCTGTGTGCATCTCTTGCTAGTGACATGGGCACTGATTAATTTGGTTGTGACATGCCCCCTTGCCCATGGCACAGCAAGTGATCACTTACTTTCGGCTATAGCTCATTCTCGTCGTCATATTTGCTGTTATTGGGTTGTTTTTTTTCCGGCAAGCAGGTATATACAAAAGCAGAAAGCGTGGTTAACTTTGTTTTGAGATACTGTAAAATTTAACAACTAAAACACACAAATACAGCAATTGGTAACAAAAGCGTAATGAAGGGTATTAACAAGTTGAGGAACCATGATGACGTGTCCCACTCAAACCAACGGAAGAGGTCTGATAGCCAACCTTGGCCTATACCCGAGAGTCGGTTGACGTTTTCCGCAATTTTTTTTTTTATTTCTTTGTTTAAGACTATCAAAACGCATCAACCTTGTCATGCATCACTACTTGCTTCTCCTCTCAACGATTTGACACCAAACGTTTCCTGTCCTCCATGCACCTATGACATACACTAAGCCTTCACATTTGCCTTTTGTGTTCTCTCGTGTTTTAGTTAAGAAACCAAACTAAAAAGGCAAAATTCCCCTCTTTTCTCTCTCTCATTTAATGCTTCTGTCCATACTCAACCTTTCTGCGACATCCCCCAAACCTTCAGATTATCAGTGCTGTTTTCTTTCAGTTATTCAGAGCTTTCCACTCAAAACATTATGACTTGGCTTCACTGCGTAAAGTCTCGAACAAGCTTTAAAACAAAACAAAACAAGTATGTACAAGATCATTAACAGGAAAAGAAAAACCATAAAATGAGTTGTTAGTTATGTCTTTGGCCTAAAATGACAGAAGGTTCAGGATCGAGTTGGAGGTTTTGAAGTCAGCTTCGTTCGCCGAGGGACCTGTTGGTAACAGCAGGAATAGAGCGACGACCCTGCTCGCGACATATGAGCAGGCAGCCATTGTGGCGTCGACCCGGGTGTGCTGCAGGTTGGTGCTTGGTGATTCTCGCGATCGGGCAGTCACAGATTGCTGCTTCGTCACCGCTGGGCCTATAAGGGGAAAAAACAAACGAACAGACAAACAAACAAAGAAAACTAAAAAACAATAAAATTGTCTTTTGTACATCTACGAGCATAATGTCGTAGTGGTTGGAATAGTTCATAGATGCCCCCTTCAAGTAGTTGCTTGTTGGGGCCGGCTGCGGTGTTATCCAGAGTGCACTGTTAGGCATGGGTGCCTCCGGGGCCCGGACCGGTTGGCGGGATCGGTCGAGGTTGGTAGCCTAGTATATGTGCCAGTTGTCGTTGTCCCGCATCTCCTAGGACGTGTAGCTGTTGTTTGGTAAGCGTGAAGTGGTTTAGGAGGAACCCAAACATGGCTCTTGCCTCCAGCGTCCTCTGGGGTGGCAGTCTTGATTCCTTTCGTGAGTTGAATTGGGAATGTCTTGGCCCTTGGTATGCAGTAAGATAGCTTACGGCCACGGCTGAGTTTGCGGTTGCTGACTTTACAAGGTTTTGTAGTCGTGGAAGTTGACTTAAAAGATTTTCTGCTGGCTGAGTAATGAGCAGGTTGAGAAGGAGGCAAAGGTTGATGGTATTCTCTCCTCCATAAATCTCCACGCATGCTTCGATGACGTCAAGGGTGGTGGTGGTGGTTGCACCCTCCGGGTTGGTTACTTGCTTGGTTATTGTTACAGGATGAGCGGCAGCTGTAGTTGTTCCTGTGTCTGGTGGGAGGATCGGAGTCTCACTCGTTGCCCCCTCCCTGTGGGACGGAGGTAGGGCCGTTGGGAGCGACGTTATCTCCTGGGGCGGGGTAGCTGGGTGGAGTTCTGCCTGTTCTTCTGTGGCTCCACCCTTCTTTTCCAGGTTCTCCGGGCAACTCATTTTTCTCTCAGCGCCATTTTCTGGTGGCGGCGGAGGGTTTTGGCACGCGGCCATCTCTGCGGCAGCTTTGCTGACCGTAGCTAATTGGGTTTTTAAGTTTGCATTTTCACGCAGCAGGAGTGACACTGCGCTGAGCGGCACGTTAATCATCTTTCCTTTGTCCCGCTCGGAGCCTATCCACACTTTTCTGACTCCCTCTTCCCCTTTCAGCGAGAAGTAGCCGCTGACGCACCCCATCTCCGCTCCACCCGCTTGGTGATAAGCAATGTGGGCCCATAATTCATCCGCGTTATCTGCACGGCACCCCCCACTGCACCAGGGGCAGTTCTTAATTGATTCCAACTCCATCACGTTTCCCAAGCATCCTGTTCGTGACGCCATGTCGGGAATCAGAGCAGTGGCCGGTCAGCTGCTTGCTGACTCCCGGAGCCGGGCAGTAAACCTTTCGCCTCAACAGGCGGGTAGTGATGGATGGAGTGGGATTAACCAGGCACAGACACGTGTAGGTTACAGGAGTTTGTTTACTTACGTCGCCTAGATAGCGATGACGACGCAGGCGAGCCTTTGTTCCATTACAGCTTCGGTTACAGAGCTGAGTCTACGCATTCAGGTTACAGCAAAGTAATGACAGACGTGGCGCCGGAGCGCTCGGGCTAGCAAGACTTTTAACGTCAATATTTTCCGATGACGGGGAGTTTATTGGGAATTGATCAGGTTCCCAAATCTCTCTCTCTGGCGACATGAACACAGGTGTTTCTGCTCAGAAATCCCCAGAGCTCTCCGCCTTGGGCGGAAACTGTTAAACTATTTATAGGCAGAGGTGTTTCACAGAGATACCCAATTGTGAACTGTTATATGGAATTTTTTTTTGGCAGGTAGCAGCTCTTTGTCTCAAGTTACAAGGTAGTGGGTTAGGTTTCTCTACCTGTTACGTGTGAGGAGCTTACGCTTATTTTTTGACCAATTATATATAGTTTTCCCTAGCATTTTATTTCAGCTCACCAATTATTTACAGTTTTCCCTCCGGGTTTTATTGCAGGGATTTATGGCAGGGCTATCCCCTTTCACCCTGACCAGTCTTAAGTTTCGTTTCTCGTTTGTGACGTGGGCATAAATTATATACCGCTCTTGCTTGGATTTTTTTCTCAGGAACTTCTGGATAGAGATTTCTTTAACCCTTAATTGACTGCTGTGAGCATCTCTTGCTAGTGACATGGGCACTGATTAATTTGGTTGTGACACTCAGGTGTGGAAATCACTGACTGGGAAGTGTTGGGTACACTGAAAAGATGCTCAAGGTTAGATGGTGTTTTACAAATCTGAATAAGACATACATTTAACTCTAATGACTACAGGACTAATAAAACAATATATTATCCCTAGCTTGGTGTGTTTTTTAAACTTAATATATAAGCTAGCAAATGAGTGTGTTCCAATAAAATCATGTTCATTTTTACTTGGATCTTAACTGAATACTACAGCCCTCGGCCCCTAGAGCTGTGGTTTTTCAACCTTTTTTTATTTGTGGACCCCTAAAAAATTCTGTATGGAGGCACATACCCTTTCAATGGTAAGTGTGGGTCTTCACATACTTTTGATTGATCACAGTCATCTTTTGCGGACCCTTTAAACATAGTCTGCAGGGGTCCACAGTCCACAGGTTGAAAGTCACTGCCCTAATATATTAGTAAAGCTTCTAGTTTCCTTTTACTTGGAGGAAAATGTGTGTCATGTTCTGCGTGACATTACACTGCACCGTCTACTCCCCCTGTTCAAAATGATCTGCTAATGGCAAAGAGGAGATGCAGATTCAAAGAGGGGAGGCCCCTGCCAGCTTAGGGAGCTCCATGCTCTGCCTCTGACAGCATGAAGCCTCTTACCTTTGCCTCCACTGCCACCCTGTGGCCCATCAAAATTGCCACCAGCATTGTTGTGGCTGCTTCAGCGCTGGCCTGAGCAGCTACAGGGCCAGATCACTAAAGGAAACCAGGTTACAGTCTTCTCCACAGCTCGGGAATAAACAGGGCAGCGCAGCTTGAAATGGCACCTTCGCTGGGGTCACCAAACCCAGCAAGAACCTGGCTGGAGCCTAGTATCCCTCACCAGGGCTACCCGGAGGTAAAAGCGCTCGAACCTCTGAGAAGGCACCCAAGCTTCCTTGGGGATATTTCATATTTAGTTTAGACCCAGACTCTCTGGCGTCGACAGAAGCTGGTTTCTCAGGATGTTCTCCTTTTTAAGCTGGGGCCGATCGCAGCAAACCGGCCGCACAGCTGTACAGAACCGTCCTGCTGAAAAGTCGACTTTTCTAAGCTCTGTGTATTCAGATTGCCCTGACGGCCAGCGGGCGGGGGTTGCACTGAAAACCATTTGAGAGCGCTGCCCAAACCTTGGCTTGCTTGTGGCCTAAAATGGCAGGGATCAAGGCAAACAAGTGTCCGCGGAGGCCTGGTCCGGGAAGGACATTTCTTCAAAGGAATTTCTCGGGGGTACAATAAAGCCAGAGGGAGAAGTTGAGTGTGTCGGGCAAGGGCCTGGAGAAGTCGAGCCCGTGTAGGGCAACTGTGCATTGGCCTGCTGGATTGATGCAAGCAGCTTTGAACATGGCAACAGATTCATGTCCTGCAGGAGACAGAGCGCCACCTCTTACCCCTGGCAGGTTCATTCCTGCTGTCAACGCACTGTAAAGTTTGTAAGTCAGGGAGGTGCCAGATTTGCCTAGAGAGCCAGCGACTGCAGGGCTAAAAGGAGTGCTGCGCTTCATACGATGTGCAAACGCAGGCCAGAAGTGCAATGATGAGGCCTTACCCTCTTTGGAGGGTGTAACCGGGACAGCCCCCCCCCCCCCCCAGTGCTGCAAAGGCCACGGGCCGAGCTGAAGAGGCAGCTCCCGCTCTCAGCCGGAAGAGGCCGCGTCCTCCGTCCCGCGGCCATCCGTCAAACCGACCGCTCTTGTTCAGCCTCGCGAAACGCCGTCGAGCCCGCCCGGCGAGGACAGGGTTAACCCCGCAGCCTCGCCGCGCGGGAAGTCGGGGGCGGGGCTGCGGCCGCCGGAACCTTCTGCTTCCACTTCCGCTTCCGGCTGCGCGGGGTCGCGGGAACTGCCGGCAGCGCGGGGCGGTCCGCAGGTCGGGAGCGCGGGGGGCCGGGGGGAGCGGGCTGCAGGGGGAAGGTGGCCCAGGCCCGGCCCGGCCATGGTGACAGCCCCCCCGGCACCGCGAGAGAGAGAAGAGCCCGGAGCGTCCCCTCCGCTGGCCCCGGGGCAGACAGCCCCCTTGTGCCGCGCGGCCGGGCCCGGCCCCCCTTCTCGGGGTCCCTCTGAGGCGTCCGGGGCAAAGCCCGGTGCCCCCCGGTTTGCCCTCAAACAGGCTGATGCCTTCTGCTGCCTGCCCCGGCGGCCGGCTCTCCGCCCGCAGGAGCTGGTGACAGCCGGTTCCCTGAGGTGGTCTCTTTTTAAGCATCTTTTTCGCTCTGCCCGTGACCTGGGCAGCTCTGTAGCCAGCTCAGTGGCTGGTGTGACGGTGCCGGGTCTGGGCTGCCATGTCCCACGGTGATGCTGGTGCTGTCTCCTTTCCCGCAGGCGGCGCAGGGCAGGACGCTTCCAGCCCCCGGCTGGGCTGAGACCTCAGGCGGACGCAGTACCTGCGTAGCTGGAGCCAGCGCCGGCCACCTGTTCCCAGCACTCCTGTGAAGATGGAGGAGCAGCAGGACGCAGCAGGCCCCAGGCCCAGGGCAGAGAAAGCCCCTCCTGTCATCCAGGCCAGGGCCAGCCAGGACAGCCCGAGAGAGGCTGGGCCGCAGCAGATCAAGCAGGAGCCGCAGGAGGAGCTGGTCGAGTGCGTGGAGGTGGCGCAAGTGGAGGCCGTGACAGCCCCGGGGACCCCACGGCAGCTGGAGCCGGTGCCAGGGGACGACCTCCCGGTCCTGGAGATGTGGCGACAGCGCTTCAGAGGCTTCTGCTACCAGGAGGCCGAGGGGCCGCGGGAGGTCTGCATCCGCCTGCGGGAGCTGTGCCGGCGCTGGCTGGAGCCCCAGCGCCGCAGCAAGGAGCAGATCCTGGAACTGCTGGTGCTGGAGCAGTTCCTGGCGGTCCTGCCCCAGGAGATGCAGAGCTGGGAGTGGGGGCCTGGTGTGGAAACCTGCGCCGAGGCCGTGGCCCTGGCCGAGGGCCTTTGGCTGGAGCAGCCAGAGGACGAGAAGCTGCAGGTGAGAGTGTTTGGCCCCGGTCGCCCGTGCTCCCGTCCGCACCACCCTAAGCCTGGGGGACGTTGCTGCCCAGCTCCCTGGTCACACGTGTGCTTTGTCCCCAGGTCACGGTGTGCGTGAAGGTTGAGGAGGTGACCTCGGACAAGGGGGCCCCTGCGGGGGACTTGTGGGAACCTCTGGACTCCTGGGTGGAGCAGCCGCAGGAGGAGGAAGGACGGGGAGAAAGCCCCGGGCCCCAGGAGAAGCCGTCACGTGTCCCCAAAGAGGAGCCCACACCCCACGAGGAGTCAGGTAGCATGCCAGGCACCAGGCAGGGACCCTGCTCTCTGTGCATGGGCAGCTGTTCAGTGCATGAAGAGGGCTTCAGTCTCTGGTGGGACCTCCAGCTGGAAGGTCCCCTGTCTCAGGTGGGCCTTGGGGCACTAGCAGCTTAAATCTCAATGATCAGGTCCCAGTTGCCACTCTCATGCCTGCCAGGAGCCCCTGTGCCCCTAAATAGGTGGGCACAGGTGTCTGGTACGTGGGTTTTCCCCGGGACGGTGGCATGCAGTTAACCCCCAGCACTGTCCTGCTGCAGATTCCCCCGACGTGGAGGAGACCTGGGGCACGGTGGAGGTGGAGAGCTCCTTAGGCTGGTTCCCCCGACGAGGCCGTTTCCCCGGAACAGGTGAGGGACGGTGGCTGTGTCCTTTCCAGTAGCCAGAGGCACCTAGCAAGGGTCCCGACTGGAGAGACTGGGCAGTCCACCTGAAATGGACACCAGGCAGTTCATTCTCACCCAGGGGGAATTAAAGGGTGGGACTCGTTGCCACCAGATGTTTGGGAAGTTCAGAGTGTAGCCAGGTTCACCAAGGGATTGGACATGTTCTGGAGGAAAGGGGCATCTGTCGCTATTGAGCACAGGAGCAACCATGATATCAGAGATTCCCAGACCTTCAGTGCCGGAGGCTGCAAGGGAGAGAGAAACAGAGGAAACCCCTGGTCAGACCCAGTCACCCTCCCTTTCTCTGCTGTTGTGTGACACAGGAGACTGGGCAGGACATGGCCTGACCCAGGCAATGGCAGCTCCTATGTTCTTATTGCCCTCTCCTGCTGGAGCATTTTGGGGGTCGATGCTCCAGCACCTCAGTTTATCCCGTCCCCCTAGAACTGCTGCATGCACCTTGGAAAAGACACTCCTGACCTTTCCATCTTTGCACCCCCTCACTTCACACATGGGTCCTGTCACAGCACCAGGGTCCCCCAGGTGTCTCCCCTGGGGACTGATGTCCCTGCAGGCGTTGACCATGGGCTGCACTCACCACTGAGCCAGGACAGAGTCACTGGGGCTCATCTCTGGCATGGTAGCCTCAGAGGTCTGTTAGCAGGAGCTGCGAGGCTCTGGCTCTTCTTTCTCTCTCCCCTCTGGTGGGCTGAGGCCTGGGGCTGCCCTAGGTGCACGCCAGCACAGGGGAAGAGCAGGGCTCTTGTCTGCCTTCAGCACTGGGACTGACCTGTGAATTCTCCTCCCCAGCAGGCACAGGGACCCCAGGTAGAACTGAGCAGCAGACTCCTGATGAAGGACCTGCCCACCTGGCGCTGACAGGGACATCCCTGGGAAGCCACCTGCACAAAAGACAAGCCAGGCCCCCCAGGCAGAGGGAGACCATGGCAGCGCACAGTGTCGCAGCTCCGCTTGGACTGAGCCTGGGCTGCGGGGAAAAGTCCATGGAGCCAAGAGACCCGAATGAGGGCAAGCTTCCTGTGAGCGGAGAAGGCCCAGGAGGGCAGCAGGAGCCAGGAGCCCAGGGCAGGGGGAGACAGCATGGCTGCCCCACCTGTGGGAAGCTCTTTGAGTGCCCTGCACACCTGGCCCTGCACGAGCGTGTGCACACAGGCGAGAAGCCTCACGCCTGCCCCCTGTGTGGCCGGAGCTTCGCCCGTCCCGGCAACCTGGCCGCCCACTTCAAGACACACTCAGGCGAGAGGCCACACCGGTGTCCCGACTGCGGCAAGGGCTTTGCCCGCCCTGACAACCTGGCCACGCACCGCCGCACCCACACTGGGGAGAAGCCCCACGGCTGTGGCCAGTGTGGCAAGCACTTCGCCAGCCTCTCCCACCTGGCTAAGCACCGGCGCCAGCATGCAGGGGACAAGCCACACCGCTGCGCCCACTGCGCCAAGGCCTTCCTGTTCCCCTCAGACCTGGCTGCCCACCAGCGTGTGCACGTGCGGGGGGGGCCACCGCTGCACCGCTGCACCCAGTGTGGGAAGGCCTTCAGCCACCCTG
This sequence comes from Alligator mississippiensis, assembly GCF_030867095.1. Lineage (NCBI taxonomy): Eukaryota > Metazoa > Chordata > Crocodylia > Alligatoridae > Alligator > Alligator mississippiensis. The sequence continues at coordinate 20,371,396 of NC_081838.1, read as the reverse complement.
TCAATTTGGCCCGGCACCAGCGCAGCCATGAGGGGGACAAACCACACCGCTGTGCCCTCTGTGGCAAAGGCTTTGCCCACCCCTCGCTGCTGGCGCGGCACCGACCCGTGCACACCGGGGAGAGGCCACACACCTGCACCCAGTGTGGCAAGGGCTTCGTGTCCCGCTCCGACCTGGCTCGGCACTGCCATGTGCACACAGGCGAGAGGCCACACACATGTGCCCAGTGCGGCAAGGGCTTCGTGCAGCATGCCCACCTCGTCCGCCACCGGCGCCTCCACATGCCACCACTGCCATCACCACTGCTGTAGATTCATAGATTATAGAGTCGGAAGGGACCCAATTGGTCATCATGTCCGACCCCCTGCCCCTGGCAAGAAAGAGGGCTGAGGTCAGACGACCCCAGCCAGGTGATTGTCAAGCCTCCTCTTGAAGACCTCCAATTTAGGTGACAGCACCATCTCTCTTGGCAGCCCATTCCAGACTCTGGCCACCCTTACTGTAAAAATATTTCTTCCTAATGTCTAACCTAAATCTACTCTCCACTAATTTGCACCCATTATTCCTAGTTACTCCCTGGGACGCTCTGGTAAACAGCGCATCCCCAATTCCCTCCTGTCCTCTCCTGATAAATTTATAGGGGGCTACAAGGTCACCCCTCAGCCATCTTTTGTATAGGCTGAAGAGATCCGGATCTCTCAACCTCTCCTTGTAGGGTCTTTCATGGAGACCACTAATCATGCAAGTGGCCCTCCTTTGAACCCTCTCCAGATCCTCCATGTCCCTCTTGAAGTGCGGCGCCCAAAACTGGACACAGTACTCCAACTGCAGCCTGACCAATGCCGCGTAGAGGGGGAGCAGCACCTCCCTCTATCTGTTGGTCATGCATCTGCTAATACACAAGATGCGATTGACTTTGTTGAAGGCCTCGTTACACTGCCGGCTCATGTTCATCTTGGAGTCAGCTATGACTCCAAGATCTCTCTCAGCCTCTGAGCTGCTAAGGAGGTCATCTCCCCAACCTGTAGGTGTGCTGGGGATCCCTCCTTCCTAGGTGGAGCACCTTACATTTATCTTTGTTGAATTGCATCCTATTACGTTCCGCCTATTAATCTAACCTGTCAGCCTGTAACTGCTCCCTGCCCTCTGATGTATTAACTTTGCCCCATAATTTAGTGTCATCCATGAACTTGGAGAGGGTGCTCACCACACCGTCATCCAAATTGCTGATGAAGATATTAAATAACACCTGCCCAAGGACCGAACCCTGCAGAACCCCACTGCCCACCTCCTTCCAGGCTGAGAATGACCCATCAACCACCACTCTCTGGGTGCGGTGCCTAAGCCAGTTAGCCACCCACCTGACTGTAGGGGTTCACTCCACAGCCTGTTATTTTCCCTATGAGAATAGAATGCAGAACTGTGTCGAAGGCCTTCCTAAAATCCAGGTAGATGGCACCTGCCTCTGCTCCTGTGTCAAGGCAGTGTGACCTGGTCATAAAAGGCTATAAGGTTTGTCAGGCAGGATCTACCTGTGACAAACCTGTGCTGATTTCTTTTCGGCATCGTTTCTCCTGCTGGGCTTTCACAAATATACTCTGATGATTTTTTCTAGTATTTTCCCAGGGATAGAGGTAAGACTGACTGGCCTAAAGTTACCAGGCTCCTCCCTTCTCCCCTTCTTAAAAATGAGCACCACTTTGGCCTTTTTCCAGTCCTCAGGGACCTGTCCGGAGCACCAGGAGAGCTCAAACAGCCGTGCCAGCGGCTCAGCAATGACACTGGCCAATTCCTTCAGCAGCCGTGGATGGAGGTCATCCAGGCCAGCTGACTTGTGCCCATCCAGTCCTTCCAAGTGCTCTTTAACTAAGTCAGCACTAACCTTTGGCAATCTGGTGCCTTTTGGACATCTGTCTATGCTCAAGGTGTAGGGATTGTCTTGGTCAGTATTAAGGAGTACTGAAGCGAAGAACTCATTGAAGAGCTCTGCTTTTTTGTCTGCGTCAACCACCAACTGACCTGATTTGTCCTGCAGGGGCCCTATGCTACTCTGCACCACCTTTTTGCTCACTATGTACCTAGAATGACTTTTTATTGTCCTTGATTGTTGTAGCCAGCCTAAGCTCCAGTCCTGCCTTGGCCTGCCTAACTGACTCCCTGCAATAGCATGCTAGGGTGGTGTATGCCTCCTTGGTGGCTACCCCCTGCAATAGTGCTGCCCACAATGCCAGAGGGCATTGGGTGCCCTCACACCTGTCCACTCTTGCAGCCCACCAGCTGCCATCGCTGCTGTAGTACTGCTGATGGCACCAGAAGGCATTGGGCACTCTTCACAGCCCTCTGCTCTCACAGCCCACTGGCTGCCATCACCACTGTCCACAGCACCAGAAACCATTGGGCACCCCTTGAACCCCTCCAATCTCTGAGCCCTGTGGCTGCCATTACCACCATAGTACTGCCCATGGCACCAGAGGGCATCAAGTACCCCTCGCTCCCTGGACCAAGGACTGGAAGAGGTTTCCTCTTCCCTCATCCATCATCAGGCACTGCAGGATCCACTGAGGCTAGAGGCCTTTGCTTTTCATCCTCGACCCCACTTTTTCATGCACTTTTCTACCCTTTTCCCTGAGGTGTCCATGCCCACAGGACTGTGGCCTTTGTGAGCTGTGAAAGACCCTGGTGCTAGGCAGGGGTGTTGGGTACGGTTGTGCCCCCACGTGCGGCTGGGCCTTAGGGAGCTGTGAAGGTCTGGGAGCTGCATCCCTGCCACACCCACGGAGTGAGAAGAAGTAGTGGGGTGGAAGCAGTTTCTGTCTGCCTAGCCCTGGTGCTGGCTTGGATACAGACAAAGCCCCGCACTACTGAGGGTCCCTGGATCCATGGGCCAGACCCTGGCTGCAGGCCCTGTGTCACCAGTCCCTACCCCCACGCCTCAGCCCAGCCCAGCAGGCTGGGGGAATTAAAAGGTGGGACTCATTGCCACCAGACTTGGGGGAAGCTGACAGTGTAGCCAGATTCACCAAGGGATTGGACATGGTCTTGGAGGAAAGGGGCATCCATGGCTATTGAGCACAGGAGTGAGGGCATTATCAGAGCTTCCCAGACCTTAAATGCTGGAGGCTGCAAGGGAGAGAGGAATGGGAAACCCCTGGTCAGACCCAATCACTCTCCCTTTCTCTGCTGCTGTGTGACAGGAGACTGGACAGAACATGCTGTGAAATGGGAGAGGAGCAGGGGCTGGAGCCCTTCCGGAGCTGAGGCCTCTGTGTTTCCTGGCCCCCTCCTGTTGCAAAGAAATCACCAGGATCTGGGGCCTGTTCCCAACAACGAGGGCTCTCGTGGCCGAGAAATATGAGACGGTTGCACTGGAGTCATCGATCCAGGGAGCACAGCAAGGGCCCTGTACTGGTATCTCTTACCAGGAGCCTCTGCCCTGAGGGTCCTGGTGCCTCAGTGCTGGCACAGGGTTGGCTGTGGGGGCCTGAAGCTCAGCATGTTTGAGATTTCATGCTCTGCTAGCCTTGAAGCCATTTGGCCCTGTGATTCTCCCATAGCTGCTACTCCAAGCAGCCAGCAGCCCACCCCAGAGCATGGTCTTGCCTTTCATCCCTGATTGTCCTATCATCTGATCCCTGCCCCCAGTCCCTGTCCTGCTGGATGGAGCCCCTGACTGGTGCCTTGAATGGAGCAGCAGTTCAGCAGCCAGGAAGTGGCTCCCACTTTCCTGATGTTACAGTTTTTTAAAGACAATAAATGTCGATGTGTGAACAGCCCTTGGGTTTCTGGGAGATGCTGGTTTGTTTTGCAGTTGGATGTGACCCCAGGAGGAGGATGAGAAGAAGGGGACTTTTGAAGGGGCCCATTAGAAGCTGCATTTCCCAGGGGGCTGCAATGAGCCCTGGAAGTTGGCGCAGGTGCCCGTGTTAACAGAACTGAAATCCGTGGGGATCTTTGAAGGGGTCATGTTGACCAACCAGTTATAGTCACCGGCCATGTCTCTAGAAGGCCTGGCTTCAAAGCCTGGCTCTCAAAGGCTGCTTCCACTCCATCCAAACTGGCTCTGTCTGCTGCCACCCCTGGGGCCAAACCTCAGTAGTTACCAGGGGCTTCAAAGGCTGCAGCTCATGAGCCAGGGTTTTTCCTTCCCTTTGAGGAGCAGGCAGAGATTTCCAGTCACCTCTTCATCCCGCAGAGGATGGTGGGAGCTGTCTGCCAGGGCCCTCTGCACTTGGTATCCTTCCTCCCAGGGCTGGAGTCTGCTTGCTTGCTGCTTTCTGGAAGCCTGAACCAAACCATAGACCCATAGGATGACCTATGCTTGGTCTCTGTCTCTCCACCAGCTTCTTCCACCCTCCTGTGCTGGAGCTGGGAAGGATTTTGCTGAGAGTTGATCTAAGCCCACTAAATCCACACTGCGCAGAGCATTTGGACAGACACCACTCCTGTGAATGCAGCCCCAAGATCAGAGGCACCAGTTCCTCTGTGATGGGAAGCAACATCCACGCATGTCAGTCAGATTCATCCTCACAGTCCAGGTCACCAGCACATTGCGAGCCACATTGGGTTTGGCCTCAACACCAAGCCTCAGAGTTGGCAGGCACTTTGCCCATCTAGCCCTGGGATGGCATTCAAGGATTACTGGATTCAGGCTATTTGGGCACAGTCAGAGAGAGGTTTTCTGCTTGGAAACTAGCTACCAGACTCTGTCCCTGCTCTTGGGCTGCCTCCTGCCATTTTGAACCAGCGCCCAGTTGGCAGCATGTTGAAAGTTAAGAATGGCTGCTTCCGGGCTTTGCTAGTTGCTCCACTCCCGCAACCTTTCTGCTCCATGTGTCAGGGGGCTTTTAAGACTCCCTCAGAGGCGCTGGGTGTTGGCTGCAGCCCAGGCTGGGGATAGGGACTGGGCTGTGCCAATGCTTCTCCTGGGGCCAAACTTGGAGGGCCCTGGCTAGAGGGTCAGACTGATGTCACATTTGGGTCCAGAAGAAATTTTGCCCCCAGTCAGACTGGTGGGGACTGGGGGGAGGGGGGGGTTGCCATCTGTACCAGGGGCATGGCCTCTACCTGAGATCTCTTGAGCATCTATTAACAGCCTGTCACAGCAGCAGGACTTTGGTGGCTGTGGTCCCCCTGCTTTCCTTGTGGCAGGTTTGGGTGTGATGTCCCAGATTGACTCCATCCATTCGGTACCTGGTGTCAGCTCCACAGGGGAGAGAGTCCTTAACAAGAACCAGGATGAGGGTCAAAAATTGGAGAATAGAATTGGGATGGGCACTCATCCTCGTTTGACTCCAGCCACATGACAAAGGTCTGTCTCCAGTCCTGCACAAAGAGCATGCACTGAGGAAAACTTCCAGGTCGTTCTGCGTCTCTTTGCAGAGCCAACACTAAGAAGGCTAAAGTACTCTATCAGCTTTCTCCAGGCCATGAATGCAACTTCCATCCTCAAATTACCATTGAATGAAAGATCCTGGTGGTAGTCAAGCACTTCCCTTGCCTCTGTAGCCACCTCTCTCAGAGTGGTAGTTGATGAGATGCAACATAGGATGCAGTACACAAGTGCCTCCTTTAGGATATTGCTCCAGCATGTCTTTATCCATCACAATCTCTAGAAAGACACCAAGATCTAGATCTGCAATGCAGTCATTGCCCCCCACCCTCCTCCATGGATGTGAAATGTGGGACCTACTGTTGTCATCTCAAGAGCCTGGAGAAGTATCATCAACTATGCCTCCACATCCAATGGGAAAATCACCACACAAATGCCAGCATCCTTGCTGAAGTCAGTGTTACCAGCATGGAGTCAGTGATCCTCTAGCATAGACTGCTGGGCCAGACACTGCATGCAAATGCCTGACTTTCAACTCCCAAAACAGGCAATTTGGCTGCGGCCTGAAATCTCATGGTAGCCGGAGAAAACACTATAAGGCCACATTGAAGGCATTTCTCGAGACGATGGGCACTGACATCAAGAGCTGGGAGGAGCTGGCTGCTGACTGGCTCCAGTGGCATCACAACCTCAACCAAGCAGCAGCCTGTTTTGGGGTAAAGCGTCTTGCCCTCAAAGTAGAGAAGATGGTGGAGAAGATGACTCCCAGCCTGCAGCCTACTGTCCCCTGCGGAAAGACCTGCAACTGCTGCAGATGGATCTGTAGCTCAAGGATTGGACCCTTTGGTCACTTTGAGACCCTTCGATGAGCCGTGGTAGAGATCATCCTTGAATCAAGGGATTGCTGACAACAACCAGTGCCCAGTCTGTGGATCCCTAAGTGCTAACCATGGGACCTGTCCCAGGCTGTCCCTCACAGCCCTGAGACGATAACCACCAGGCTGGGAGAACTGTCGGCTTCTGCCATTAATTCGCACGGGTTAATTCTTGTTCTCTCAGCTCAGAAACTCAGGAAGCCCTTTCACTCACGCAGAAGGTGAGAGAGTTCAAAGCTACAGCCTCAACAGGGACTCAAACCCTGGTCCCTCCTATGACAAGTCTGCTGGGCAAACACTGATGGAGACTGCCCCCAGGCAGATCCACTCCAGGGGGAAGCTGGGTGCCACGGCTCTCGCCTGGGGTAGAACGGGTCCTCCTGCTTCTCCCCAGAGCCTTCAGTCTCTCACCCGCCGGCAGAAAACTCAGTCCTCTTAGGGGCCCCAAGGACCCAAGCTCTGGCCCAGAGCTGCTGCTGCTCTCCAGCTGCCCCCGGGCAGGCACTGGTGGCTTGAGGAGCCCGGTCCTGCACACCCAGGGAATCCCAGGTAGGATTGGACCCCTCAAGTCTTGGGGGCACCTGCATTGTTCCCCCTTGCTATCGTAGCACATCTGATTGTGCCCCACAGACAATGTCTGTTTTCAGCCTGAGAGTCCCCTACTAGGCCTGTGCGAGTTGGCACTGATCCCATCAGCTTCGGATCTGGCTGCTTCGGCTGGCCGCGATCTGATCTGGAGCCCCAGACCGGGTTTCCTCCTCGAGCCGGCTGAAGCTTTGGAGCCACCTTGGAGATCTGGCCATAGGGTATAATGGGGAATCAATGAAATGTCTATAATTTTGTTGGGTTTTTGTCTGATTTGGATTAAACTTGCAGGGGTGGTAGCCTCTACTGAGAGCATGAAACCTGCCAAGTTTCAAGAACATCGGTGCAGATGTTTGGGAGGAACTGTACCCCAAATTCTTGAAAGCCAAACTCATGTCACGACTGTGTGTTACAACACAGGGGGGTCAAAACTGCAGGGCTGGTAGCTCGTACTGAGGCCACAAAGGCTGTCAAGTTTGAAGGAGATCGGTGCAGGGGTTTGGGGGGAAGTGCCCCTCAAGCTGCGGACAAGCACAACTGGTGCCACGGGTGACACTGCGTGTGTTCAGGCGCGGCAGGGTGACAGCTGCAGGGGTGGTGGCCCCTGCTGTGACGCCGGCCAGCTGTGGAGGAGATCGGTGCGGGGGGTCCTGGGGCCCTGCACCCCTGGCTGCTGACAGGCAGCACTCGTGCCAAGACCGTGTCTGTCCCGGGGCAGTTGATTGTCTGTATTGAGTCTTTCCTCTCCTTAGCCTGGGTTTGTAGGTGCTAATTGCTGCTCGTTAAGTCGTTATGTAGTAGCTAGGTCCTGTGTATTGAGCTGGGCCCTGAGTCCCTGGTCCCCGAGTGAATCATGGTTGATTGATCGGTAACTGGTATCACAGCAGCTGAGCAGCCAGGCCTGCAGCAGTGTCCCCCGTCCCGCCCCAGGACAGACAGTCGGTCCCACAGCGCCCGTGGCACCAGTTTTACTTGTCCACAGCTTGAGGGGCACTTCCCCCCAAACCCCTGCACCGATCTTCTTGAAATTTGGCAGGCTTTGTGGCCTCAGCAAGAGCTACCAGCCCTGCAGTTGTGACCCCCCTGTGTTGTAGCACATAGACGGGACAGGCGTTTTGCTTTCAATAATTTGGGGTACAGTTCCCCCCAAACCCCTGCACCGATCTTCTTACAACTTGGCAGGCTTCATCCTCTCTGCAGAATCTGCCACGTCTGAAAATTTAATCCAGATCGGACAAAAAAGAACAAAGTTGTAGCTATTTTATTGTTTCCCCATTATAGCCTATGGGCGGATCGCGGAGGCGGCGCGGAAGCAGACACGTGCAGACACTTACTGAGCAATAGTATATATACTCTAATCATGAGTAAATTTGCTACCTGTAAATACAAGTAGCAAATTTACTCTCCTTACTTACTGTGCAGTACAGCACGTGTAGATGGCTGCCTGGGAGTAAAGGTGGGAGCAGGGGGTGGGAGATTGCCCCCAGCCCCCAGGAGCTGCCTGCTGCTGGGGTGGGCTCTGCCACCAGAGCGTGGGCAGAGACTATGTCTCCCTGCCCCAGTGACTGGGGAGCAGGGGCTGGGGGTCTCATCTCCCTGCCCCAGCCCCGCGGCTTAGAGCTCCCCCTGGCCGCTGCAGGGGCCTGGTGAAGGGCTGCAGGGTGCGCAGCAAAGTTTCTGCTTCCCTGCATGTGTAGACGCATGCCCAGGACAGTTTACAGTAGTTTAAAGTAAACTGATCCTGCATTATTTGCACATGTAAGCGCACCCAGTAAGGACAAGACTTTGCTTAATAAAATAGATAGAGGGGTTTGCAGTACAACTGCAGCACTAAGGCTTGGATGAAGGGGAAAAGATTTGGAAAAGGATGTGTCAGCAAGATCAAATCAGCGCAGAAAGGAGGGGTGCGACAAGGAGAGCAAAGCATTTAAAACCTGTGCCCTGACATTTCAAGGCAATGTATTGCAATTCAATAAACATGTTTTTCTCCAGTGATTTCACCATTAAGACTCAGATTGTCCTAGGTGAATGTCCCTACCCCAACTGGGCTCAGCAGCTGGTTATCGCAGGCGCTGTTCCATTTTCAGCACCCATCCCTGTGAAATGAGCACCTTTCTGTCCTGGCTGCCTCCCCACTTCCTCATTGGTTTCAGTGCCCTGTTTGCAAAGACATCACCAGTGTCCCCCACTCTCCCTGCATGCTTCCCACAGGCAATCCCACGTGGAGAGCACAAGGTTCCAGCCACGTAGGCATTTGCCCAGGGGTGTAGCATGGCTGTGGGCAGGGGCAGACTTGTGCCAGCCTACCTTCTCAGCCGACTCACTCAGCTCCTCCCTGCAGAGCTCAGGCAGGGCCCACCATGTAGATGGTGTGATGAGTGTTTACAGAGCCCCTGGGATAGAGGAAACTGGGCAAGATGGACTTAGGGTCTGATCCAGTCAATGGCAGGTCTTATGTTGAGAGACACAATCAAGGCTGCTCTCACCCCCAGGGATTCATGAGCACTGAGACAGCCTCTGCTCTCATTCCCTTGCTTTACTTCAGGCTCCTTGTCATCTTTCTGATTCCTGTTAATCTCTCCACTCCACAGGGGTTAACGACCCTCTCTCCTTTAACGGTCCTGATGTTCCACTATTCAAACTATCCCTCCTTCTGCAACCTGCTGTCCATTAACCATTCCTGGTAATATCCTTAACTCAGGTTTGGCAATATTAATTCAGATGTACATTACCTCAGGTGTAGAAATGAGTAACAGTAAAGTGCTGGATGTGCTGTCAGGATGCTCAAGAAGGCGAGATTTTTGTACTACAACCCTGTATGCAAGATGTACACTTACCTAGAATAAAGCAGTAACGTTTTGAGTATTTTTGCCTAGTTAATTGTGGGTTTCAAAATTTCAGGTATAATCTAGCAAATCAGTGCTAATTCCAATAAAGCTGCACTTCATTTTGCTTTGATCTTAAACTGAATAATATAGTGCTGGGTCCCTGACCTGTTAGTAAAGCCACTAGTTTCTCTTTAGCTGCAGAAAAATATGTTGTGTCGATGCACCACACACCATCCACACCCGCATGTTCAAAATCCTCAGCTGATGCAGAACATAACAGCCACCACATCCTGCTGGGAAGAAATGGGCCTACAGACACAAATGCAAATACCATTGTGCAAAAGAGGGAATTGGCCTCGGTGGTCTGGAGCTACTGAGCTTTGTGCTGTGTGCAGAAGCACAGCTGCCAAAAGCATAAGCCCATTGGATCCCAGTCTATCAAGACTTAAGGAGTTGCCTAGGCAAGCTGAAGGGGTCCAGCAGAGGAGTGGGGCAACACCTCGAAACAGAGTGGTGGCAATTCCAGTGCTGGCCTCTCTACCCAGCACTTGGTACTTTCATGGGCATAGGTGGTAGAGCCCCTGGAGCAGAGCTGCAACCCCTGGCAGCAAGAAGCAGCAGAGTCCTCCGAGGTCACCTCCATACCCAGCACCTGCCACTCTTAGCTAGAATAGGTGGTAGAGTCGCCTGGGGCAGCCCTGGGTGAGTGTCCCTTTCCAAGTGATTGGGCTGGGGCGGTAGCTCCCCTGGGTGGCTGTGAACTGTCTTGGGTTTCAGCTAATGTTCAATAGCTACAGTTTTCTTTAAGGTCATGCATTTGTCCCCTTTTCCCCTGTAATACACCCTGTTCAGCTGAATGCAGCTTGCAAGAAGGGAAACTCATTCACATTGCAACACCCATTGAGCATCTGTTTTCCCAAGTTTCTGGGTGGCGACTCGAGCCTGACTTAGAAAGTGGGTGTTAAATCCCTGGATTTGAACCTGGCCCTTGAGCCTGCTGGCCAGCGCCTGGCAGAAAGGTCGCACATAAAATAAAACACAAGCATTTTGTAACTGAACACCACCATTTTCAGGGGGGAAGAGACCATTTAAGTCACATTTCAAAATCTATCTGTCACAGCCCAAAAAGTTCATCTGTTCCCCTGGTAGCCACGTGGGCTGTGACTGAGGATAATGGAGGTTGTGGGCATGCACTGAGAAAAGCCACTCTTGTGTGACTGTCCTGCAGCAACTCAGGCTGTGAGTAGGTCAGTGCCAAGGCAGACAGAGCTGTGCTTGGAGGCGATGTAGATGGAGACGTCCCAGGGAAATCCAAGGACCGCAGTGCGCAGCACCTCTGCTGAGTCCCATGTGCAAGATGGTCCAGGGCTAGCTGGGTGCTGGGCCCCCCGCCGGAGAAGACTGTCTCTCTGGTGCGGTGTCTAATCAAGGCACTTCCCCAATGACTAGGGACAGTGGGAAAGAGCTGTTGGATTGATCGCGTTTTCCCTGGACCTGTTCACACATCTGCTCACACCAGGATTGCAGTGCATGACCATGTACACAGTGCTGGTGAACATGGAGGAGAAAAGCCCTCCCCCCATGTCCCCCAGGGGTGAAGCCAATGTCCAGGTGTCTTCTCCAGACCCCCTGGATCCACGGTCCAAGCACACAACCCCCGGGACTGAGTGGGAGAAGCCCCTCTCTTCAGCCCCCCTCTATTTTTATCCCTCTTGTCCCATTCCCCCCACTATCACCCACTGCAGCCCCCATTGCAATGGCCAGGTTGGGGGGTCTGGGGAGACGGAGGCACACAAGGGCCCTGTGGCTGGCAGGGCTCAGTGCAGATGCAGCAGTGGTCAGAGGTGGAAGTTGTAGCTTCTCTCAGTGCTGTGGAGGGTGCAGCGGTCTATCCACAGCATCGGGATCTCTGCTGTATATCTGTGAGTGCCAGGAGTGCCACACAGGGTGTGACAGGAAGGGATCTTCTGGGCTCAGGGACAGGGACAGGTTACCGCTTCTGTGCCCCCTGCCCAGTGGCTGCACTATGGCAGTGGTTCCCAACAGTCTTTTTTACTGCAGCCCGGCAGGAGTGAGACGGGACGGGACGGGACAGGACGGGACGTGCAGAGCCAGCCGGCTCCCTACTAGGGCTCCTCCGCCACCCGGCTTTAACCCCAGAAGCTCAGCTGTGATCCTGGAAGCCGTTGTCTGGGCCGACAGATGGGGCTCCAAGCAGGGGGCTCATGCCATGACCCTGCAGCAAACCTGCTGCAGCCTGGTATCGCGGCCCAGTGGTTGGAGACCTCTGTGCTATGGTGTCAAGATGAAAATTTTCCCATCGGCTTGAGCAGCAGGTAAGAGGAGATCGTGTCTGGAGGGTGTGATTTGGGGTGGGGAAAAAAGATGGGGGTGGAAAGGGTGGGCAAAGGTCCAGGAGGAAGGGAGGGAGTCTGGAGATGCTGATAGGGAGGCTGGTGCCCACTGAGAAGGGAAAGGTAGCGGAAGAGCTCGATATATATATATAATATCTGGGGCAGGCATTTCCCAGAAAACCTTTCCCTGGCACCGTCCCTCACACTGGAGATCACGGAAGAGCAAAAGTTGGAGCAGATGCAGAAGTGGCAGAAGAAAAGCAGTAGCAGCTGGAGGGGGAAACCCAGCTGGGGACTGGGCAGGGGCCATAGTGAGGGTTGGAGAGAATGGCACCGGCTGCTGGGCATCCATGGGGGTGAGGGAAAGAGATCGGGGGTAAATCAACCTCTCTCTTCTTCTTCCCTATTGTCCCTGCCACACACTTCCCCATAGATGAGATCATTATTATTATGTGTTATTATTGTCTTATCATTGTAGCAGTGGTGTTCTTCTATGGTTATTATACATTAATATATGGCATGATCTCGCATAGCATTGTACCTTTATAAATTAGGGGGAACAAGAGCTGCGGGCTGCCTTTGCACCAATATGTGGAAAATGTGTGTCCTGCATTTGTCCTTCCTCCCTGTCTCTGGAGAGTCCTGCCCCAAACAGGACAGGCCGGTATGGTCCTAGGACTCCAGGATCCTCATGTGACCTTTTAGGCCCAGCCCCATGTAACACAGTGTGGCTCAGCAATGGGGACAGGTGGGGAGGGCTGAGCTGCAGGCTCAGGGGTCCATTGTTCCCAGGGTGCCGGGTTGCTCCTCCTAGGGGCAGCTGGCTCAGGGGAGACGCATCCTGCAGACCTGGCGGCAGCAACACACAGAGGTCACCTCTGCACAAGAAGAAGCACCCGAGGTCGCTGCTCCCCACCCCCCAACCCAGTGTCGCAGCTGACCCTGTGGCGTTGTTACACCTTCGGCTGTTGAACTTAAAAGCAGGTTTATTAAACCTAGTGCTTTAAGAATAGACACAACACTTGGTTGAATAATAGCAGAAAGGCTTGCTTTAATACCTACCAACAAGCTACAAAACTAAATGACAGAAAAAGACTCTTTCCCAGTACAAAATGAGCTATTACAGAAAGTCCTAGTACATATTTAGCTGCAGCAATGTTTTCTCACCAATGCAGGCAGGGAAGCTGGTCCAGTCTTGCAGTTTTCACTTGTGGGCTGGGTGCAGGGTGACTTCTTGATCTTTCTTGGACTGCGCACACCTTGCTGCCCATTCTGTCTTGCTTTATACTGTTTAGCTGTATAACCGCAAAGCATTTTCCTTGATGGTTGGCTTTCCAGTTTTCCTTGATGGTTGGAAGTCCAAGCAAAATACAGAGGAAACGGGTGACCATCATGTTACAATTGTTAAATCACCTGGCTCCTGGTTTTTGGATTTGCCTAGGTGTGAAGACCTGTGTTTGTTGCAGCTATTGACGAGCTCAGCAACTAAATGCGATGGGCCTTGAGTGATCAAGCAGGATACTTAGAGGCATTGGTTACCGGACCTATCTCTGTGTATTTGCAATAGCTTGTACCAGTGATGCTCTGTTTACAAAACTCCAGACATACATTGAATGATTGAGCTGTGTGTAACACCATGGACATTGGATACTAGTTTTGAGAAATGTGAGAATATCATTTTTCCTGGATTTAATGCACCTTTTACAGGTTTTGCTTGGTTAGTCTTTTGTCTTCTTTAGTTGCTAGTTCAATTAAAATGTATATGTAGGTTCCTTGTCTTTTTTAGTTACACCAGCTCAGCCTTTTTCACTGGCTGTTTTAACTTAGAGACACACATGTGATGAGTGTGTCAGGTCTCTGCCAATAATTTTAACCCTCACTTTTATTTTTTAGGGTTGAGGCTGTTATCATGGTTATGGCACGGGTCTGGACTTGGGTACCTCAATCTCTACTCTCCCTTATGCCTAATGGGTCGCAAACCATTAGTGGAGTTTGATTTTTTTTTGTGGCAGACTTGTTACCACAACCCAGTCTTGCCTCAGCCACTGGCTTGCGTTTTTGTGCAAGAGGCACTGTCCAACCTTTTACAGCTTTCATAGCCGGCATTGGCGATGGAGACAGGACCTGCTTCAGACACAGCGGGGCTGACTGGCGGGAGAGAGCTGTCATGAGCTGAGCCAGGAAAGTGGTACAACCCCCCCCCAGGCCAAAAGACCCCGTCTGCTGCCTGTATCTAGAGCTCAGCCCACACCCTGTAGCGACATGGCTGTGACAGCAACAGCTCCTTGGTGCAGAGGAGCCCTGGGCTTGGGTCCAGCCATTTCACACCTGCGCAACATGTTGCTGCCTCTTGCTCCAGGCCCGGAGATGAACATAGGAGACTTTAGACCAGACCCGGAGCTTGGAAAGTCCTGGAGCTTCCTGGCTGAGTTTGGCTTTGTGAACTGGACCCGCCAACGCGCTCTGTCCCAGTGCAGTCTCCCACAGGCACCTTGGCCTCCAGTGACCTGGCTCCTCTATACTGGATGATCTTCGGCCACCAGAAGTCTTGCCAGGCCTGGACACTGGCCTTGTCCTGTGCTTGGGGTAGGGAAACTGAGGCACAAGCAATGCAGAACGCTGCTGAAAAGCCACCCAGCAAGTTTGTATATCATAGATCATAGAGCAGCGGGGCTGGAAGGGAGCTCCAGAGGTCACATCCAGTCCAACCCCCGCCTGAGGCAGGATCAGCCCTGTGTAAACCTGCCTAGACACATCCATCTCAGGGATGACTGTAGTTTTACCAAACTCCTGGCCAAACTAGTCACCCCTTACATAGCACAGACATCACACCTGAACCTGCCACAGGGAAAGCAGGGGAACTGCGGCAGTCAGCGTCCTGCTGCTGTGAGAAGTTTTTAATAGATGCTCAAGAGACCCCAGGCAGAGGCCGTGCCCCCACTGCAGAGGAAGGCAACCCCCTCTCCCCCAGCCCATATCAATCTGACCAGGGAGAAAAATTCCTTCCTGACCCCAACGCAGCATCGGTCTGAACCTGATCAGGGGGCAAGACCCTCCAGCCAGGACTCTCCAGCTTTGGTCCCAGCAGGAGCACCAGCAGACCCCAGTCCCCATCCCCAGCCTGGGCTGCAGCCAACACCCAGCACCTCTGGGGGAGGCTTTAAAACCCCCTGACACATGGAGCAGAAAGGTGGGAAGGGGCAACTAGCACAACCCAAAGCCTGGACAATCCCCATAGCAGAGCACAGGCATCACTGAAGCAGAGTAGGGAACACCCCCAGCCCGGCTGCCTCGGCCCGGGAACCAGCCACTCCCAACCTGCAGGGACAGACCAGGCTGTGGCTGCGGCACAAGGCAAGCCCAGGGAGGGGCTTGCAGCCCCCCGCCTCCCCCCCAGCCCAGCAGCCAGGCCCAAGGTGGGCAGGGCAGCACCGGCTGCCCCCTCCCCTGCCAGGTGCGCCGTGCAGGCGCTAGGACCCAGCCCTGCTGCCCAGGTGTGCATGCAGAAAAACCTGTCTGGGCTGGGGCTCCCGGCCTTCCTGGGCCTTGCGTCCTGGGGAGGGCAGGCAGGGCAGGGAGTCCATGGAGGGGCCCCCCTGCGCCTGCAGGGACACAGACAGGACCATGGGCTCCTTCGTGGAGCCCACCGAGGATGCCCAGCAGCCCAGGTGAGTGCCCACTTTGTGCCTCCAGCTTCGGTGGCTTCTGACAGGTAGCACCGCTCCCCTAGGATCAGGGCTGCCGGGCCCCGATCCTGCGCCCCTGCTTGCACAGGGCTCCTGGCTCAGCCCCTGCTTGTTTATGGCTCTGACTGGGAGTGTCCCGACCCACGGGCACTAGCTTCCACGGAGGTGCCCTGGGAGTGCCACGGCGCTGGGGGCAACCGCTCCCCTGCTCTGCTCTCGCCCTACAAGTAACCTGGGGCTTGCTCATGCTTGGAGCTGCACGAACCCCCTCGGACCTTTACTTCTAGCCCCTCACACCCCAGGGAGGCTTGTAACCTCCCTAGAGCCTGAGAGGAGAGAGGCACGACCCCCCCCCCTCAAACCCCTCTGCCTGTTGACAGCTCAGGACCTGATGCTTTCCAAAGTAATAGGGGATGCCCCCACTTTGGCGGAGCCAGCCTGGAAGGCGCTCGGTGTGGTGAAATACAGACATTGTGGAAGACAGGGGCAAAAATTCCCACTTTCCCTGTGGGGTCGAGGTTTGCTCCTATGTGTTCAGACAGTGTTGGGCCTCAATCATTTCTGCCAGTCCAGCTGTTGAAGGTGTCTTTTATAGCAGTGCTGCTCTCACCTGGAGTCTCAGGTAGAAGCCAGGAGTCATCCTCAACCATCCTGAGACTGACTCGGGAGCAGAGCGATGTTTGCAAGCCTCCCTTCCCCCCCACCAGGATTTTAAACACCTGGGTTGGAGCTTTTCCTTCTCAGGCTTTTCACTGCAGCCACAGAAACCAGGACTTGTCTTTTTTCTGGAAGTGCAAGTTGAGGCTTTCCCCATCCTCACGTGACTCCAGGAGCCGAGGCTTTGAGAGAAGCTCTGGCTCAGGACTGGCTGTGTTACTGGTAGTCACCATGTGGCTGGTCCCTTTGCCTGGCTTTCCCTGTGCCCTCCCTTGGCTGGTGCAGCTGTCTGGGCCCAGCACCGTCCCTGCTCTGGGTGTGCAGCTCCTTGCACCATGGAGGTCTGAGCTGGGGCTGGGGCAGGTAGGAATGAGGACAACCCCCTGCTATCTGTGAGAAGGCTGATTACTTTAGGGCCTCAGGCCAGGTCTCAGGAGGGTGCTGGGCAGGGGCAGAAGGGTTTTCGGGTGGTCAGGGAGCAGTTAGGGCTGGGGCTGGCACAGCCGGGCTGGCATTGAGAACACAGCTCCAGGAGCCAAAACCTGCCTGTGTCAGCCCAGTGCCCAGCCTGGGTTTGCCACGTTGGGGGTAGCACACACAGTAATAATGGAGGGATGCACACCAGCCTCCAAGGCTCTGTGTGCATCGGGGTGCATCAGGCTCAGGGGTTTCCTCTGGGTGCATCAGGGGGCATCAGGCTCAGGGGTTTCCTCCAAGGTGCATAGGGGTGCATTGGCCTCAGCGGTGCCACCCCATTAATCTGAGGGTGGAGGAATGAGACAGGAAGTGATAGGGCCTCAGGTCCCGCCCCTTTGGGCTGAAAGAAAAACGGGTGATGTAATGTTATGGTTGCCTTGGCACTGGGCTGCTCAGGGAGGACTTAATAAACTGGTCCGGTTGGGCGACAGCACTGGGGATTGTATGAGAGCTGGTGGGGGGCCAGGAAGCCGAGACCCCCTGGCCCAGGGAAGGCCACAGCCCACCCGTGCAGCTGCTGGGGCTTCTGGCGCTCTGGAGACCATGTCTGGCTCTGGCACTGAGCTGCTAGGTGGCCTGGGGCAAGTCACTTAGCCCCACCAAGCCCCACCAAGCCCCACCTATAACCCAGGGTTAAAGGCAGAAGGGGCATCCTGGCTCACAGGCTATTGCCCTTCTTGGGAGCCCACCGAACAGGTAACAGAAGCTGCTTGGAGAGGAAGAACCAGGCCTGACCCAGCCAAGCCAATCTAGGAGCAGCAGAAGAACTGCAGAGACCTGAGCAGTGCAAACAGCAGCACCCAGAGGTCCCCTGCACCTCCACCTCATCTGACTCACTCAAGGCTGCCTGCAATCACCTGTTCTCGCCCTCCCCCCCCCCCCCCCGCCCCAGCCATGTCAGAGCCTGCCCGCTGCCCTGCCTGTCTGCGGGCACCTCCCCATGAGTCATGCCCCAGCCTGCAGGAGCCCCAGCGCCAGGGAAGGGCTGGGCGTGTGCGGGGCAGGCGCTGCTCACCCCAAAGGAATGTGTTGTCAAAGCAGAGAGGGTGTTTGCATCCTCTTCAGGCACTATCACATCAGAGGTGGCTGGGTACCAGATCTAGATGGGTCCAGTGCCCTCGCAGCATCCCAGCTCCCTGCTCCAGGTCGATGGAGGGGCAGGGGGCAGCTGGATCTTGGTGGGGAAGGAGCCGCAGGCAACCAGGGCTGAGCTGTTGATGCCCTGATGTGGAAGTGGGGTGTGGAAGACCCTGTAAGGCCAGCAAGGGAGAGGGCAGCCCCTAGGATAGGGTGTATGCGCCAGCCACCTACCCTGTGTCCCAGGGGTGCGTGAGGCCGAGGCAATGTGCAATGCAGAGAGCTCTCTGGATGCTGCAGTCCTGGGCCAGGCACTAGGCAGGGACCAGGCATCCCCTTTCCCCCGGAGCTCCCATCCCAGCCCCACGAGGCAGGCTCTGGCAGAGGGGGCCTGGCAGGCTGAAGAACACCGGTGTCCTGCTGTCCTGCCCCTGCTGCACCTGCCACGTGCTGCCTGGCATCACTGGGCTCAAGGAAAGCGAGCATCAGAGGCTCGCATGGCCCACGAGGGTTTGCTTCTGTTCCCCACATACAGCCCAGCCGGCATGCACATCACAAGAGGCTGTCCTGGGCCTGGCCCCATTGTGGGCACAGCCAGGTCCTAAGTCAGTCCAGTTCCCAGGCCAGGAGGGAGTCCCATGCTAGAGAAGTGGGGCTGGCAGGGCCCTGGGTTGGGGTTAGGGGCACTGGCCCCAGCACAGGGAGGGGCTGGGCTGGGCTGGGTCTCCCTTCATCACAGGACTCCAGGAGCTGGAGTACAAGAGTCCTGGGGCCATCCAAGCAGGTGGCCCCCGGGCAATGGGGGGCACAGCCAGCCCTGCTGCTGCCGCCTGAGGCCCATGGGCTCCTCTGCTGGCCCCACAGATACCAGAAGACCCTGGAGCAGCCGGGCCCGAGTGAGCGGGCGCAAGGGGACGCCTCCATCCCCGACATGGAGCTGAAGGAGGAGTGGCAAGACGAGGAGTTTCCCCAGTGAGGAGCCGTGGGGGCAGCACGGGGTGGGGAAGGAGGGAAACTGAGGCACAGAGAGAGGCGGGGAGTAGCCACATGGTGCCAAAGGAGGCCCCCACAGAGCCTGGCCTCCCTCCCTACCCCTGGGCTCTCCAGTGACCCCGCAAGAGAGCCCAGGAGTCCCAGCTCCCCAGGTCTGGCCACTCAACCCTGCTCCCCCGCACCCAGGTCCAGTGATGAAAACCGGGTGTCCATCCCCCTCCTCCTGGCTGAGCTGCCCCCACTACCAGCCTGGCCGGGAGGCGGGGGGTGCAGCCCCTGACCCATCCCTCCCCCAACTCTGTTGCAGACCGCTCCCAGAGGATGGCTCAGAGGAAGAGCTGGAGGTGACCAGCACTGAGCAGTGCCCAGGTGGGGCCAGGCTGGCAGGGGTTGTGGGGCAAGAGGGCAGTGGGAAGGCAGCTGAATGGTCCTGGGGGCAGGTGGGGAGGCAGAGGGCCTGCAGGTCTCGGCTCCCCCAGTGCAGGAGGTTTGGAGGTGAGAGAAGCAGGGGGTCAGGGGCCTGGACCAGGCACCCACCAGCCCCCTTGTGCCCCCCAGCAACCCCCAGCACCCTGGAGCTGTGCGGGAGGCGGCGCATGAGGCGGCGGCTGGCTGCCCCAGCGCTGAGCCTGGCGCTGGATGGGGCCGAGGGGTCCCCACGTGCAGCCGTGTCCCCCGGGCCCACGCCCGACGGCAGCCTTGATGTGGACGTAGACGCACTGGACACGCCGTCCGAGAGCGAGCTCCTCGATGGCTTCGAGTGGGAAGGTGGGCCAGGGGGCTGGACTGGACGCCCGGGTTTGGGGGCTGGGAGCAAGGGGACATTTACTGGGGGCGACGGAGTCTGGGGCTGGTGCTTGGAGGCTGGGTAGTGGAGAGAAGCTGGTGGGGCAGGACTCCTGGGTCCTCCCCCCTGCTCCAGGCGGGGGATCTTGTGTTTAAAAGAGCCAGGGGAGGAGGGGGGTCTAGGACACCCGGGTTCTGTCCCTACCCCTGGGTCAGAGGCCTGGGGTGGGTGGAGGCCGGGGCAGGGGATGCTGCGACGAGGTGCCCGCGCGCCGTGCTTCCCCAGACGACCTGCCGCGGGTGCGGCGCCTGGCCAGCAGCCTGTCGGAGGGGCGTGTGGTGGACGTGGACGACCCTGAGGGGCGCCGCTGGCGGCTCTTCCTGTCCGGCGAGCAGGAGCAGAGGGTGGACATGAGTGTGGTGGAGCCCTACACCCGCGTCATCTCCCACGGAGGTACCGGCCCCCGGACGCCTGGGGTCCACATGTGGCTCGAGGGCTGCGAGGAGCTGGGGCTATGGCTGGTGGGCCTGGGGGCCCTGGCCAGTGCGGAGGGGGCCGGGAGCCAGGACTCCTGGGCTCTGTTCCTGGTGGGATGGGGCAGGAGAGGGGCTGCGGGGCTCGGGTGGCCAGAGCACTCCTGGGCTGCATGCCCGGCTCCGGAAGGGCAGTCCGCTCTCCTGGTTAGACTGGAGGGGGCTGGGAGCCAAGACTCCTGGGACCTCCTGTGGGGCAGGGGCAGGTGTGGGTGGGCTGGCGAAGCGCCCCTGCCCCGGTTCCACCCTATGCTGTGCCATGGCAGGGTACCACGGGGACGGGCTCAGCGCCATCATCCTCTTCGCCTCCTGCTACCTGCCGGACAGCAGCGTCCCCCGCTACCCCTACGTGATGGAGCATCTGTTCCGGTGAGCGCAGCGCCTGCCAGAGCCAGAGCCAGCCCGGGGGTGCAGGACTTGGACCCCACATCTCATAAGATCCCGGCAAAGCTCCTCTGTGTCCCACAGGGGGCAGCAGGGGCTGGGGGGCAACAAGGACCTCCATTCTCCTAGCAGGGGGCAGCGGGGCAATGCCTGGGGTCCCCACTGCAGCCTCTGTGCTGTCAATGGCCATGACAGAGAGGAGCAGTGGTTAGCGCAGGCACCAAGGGATCAGGACGCCTAGGTTCTTCCCCCCATCGCAGGAGGGATGTGAAGGAGTGGGGCAGGGCCTGGGGGGCTGGGCCTACCCTGGCTCCTCTCCCTGACTGGCACCATGCCTCGGTTTCCCCACCTGTTAGGTACATCATCGGGACACTGGAGCTGATGGTGGCTGAAAACTACACCCTGGTGTGTCTCAGCGGTGCCACAGCCCGCAGTCAGGTGCCAGCGCTCAGCTGGCTGCGCCAGTGCTACCAGACCATCGACCAGCGGTGAGTGATGTGGGGACCCGTCTCCCCTGGCCCCAGGAGGGACCCCCCCAGGGTCCCCGCTGGAGCCTACCCCCCCCCCCCCCCAGAGCTCCCTGTGCTCAGGGCACCCGTGGCAGGCTGGGCCTAGTCCAATCCCTCCCCCCCTTGCAGCTCCCAACATAGCTCAGACCCAGCTGGGCACAGCTGGGAGCCACAGCCGCCCTTCTGGGGACACTGGGAGCCAGGACTCCTTTGGGGGTTTTGCCCACCCTGGGGAGAGCACGCAGGGAGGGGACCAGCCCCAGCTCCTGTCCCCATAGGGTTTGGCCTGGGGCAGACGGTGGGGCTGTTGCTGGACAGTGGGAGGGGGCTGCAGCCTGGGTGCCCCTGGTGGCAGCAGTCCCAGGCCCCACAGCAGTGGGTCCCACAGGCTGACACGTGCCCGCGCCCCTGTCCCCATAGGCTGCGGAAGAACATGAAGGCCCTGGTCATCGTCCACCCCACGTGGTACATCCGGGCGCTGGTGACCCTTGTCCGCCCCTTCCTCAGGTAGGGCTGGCCGGCGGGCAGGGGAGACGGGCAGAGGGGGCAGGAGGCTGTGAGAGACCCCTGTGCTTCAAGGGACGTGTTTGCGTGTGTGTGCCCATGTGAAAGGGTTGTGTATGTGTGTGTGTGCATGCATGTGTGTGCACATATGTGTGTGCATGTGTGCACGTGAGGGGGCTGTGTGCGCACATGTGAAAGGGTGTAGGTATGCGTGTATACTCGTATGAGAGGGAGGTGTGCACATGTGAGTCTGTTTGTATGCATGCGTACAATTATATATGTGTGCGTGCACATGAAAGGGTGTGTGTATATGTGTGTGCACACATGAGAGGGTGAATGTGTGTGCAATTGTGAGTGTGTGTGTGTATACACATGTGAAAGGGTGGGGGTGTATGTGTATGTATGCGCATGTAAGATGGCATGTGCAAATGTGAGAGGGTGTGCATATGTATATATGTGTGCACATATGAAAGAGTATGTGTGTGCGCACCTGCAAGAGGGTGGGGGGTGTGCAAATGTGAGAGGGTGCATATATGTATGTGTGTGTGTGTGTGCACATGAGGGGCATGTTTGTGTATGTGTGTGTGCACACATCAGAGGGGGTATGTGTGTGTGTGCACATGTAAGAAGGTGTGTGTATGTGCATGTGTATGAGAGGGGGAGTGTGAGTGTGAAAGAGATCCCTAAGTGACCCGTGGCACAGTGGGGGCAGGGGAGAGATCCCTGGAACGTGGGCTGGAGTCTGAGTGTGTAGGAGACCCTGGCACAGGGTGGAAATGCGGGCTCCGAGCCCAGCCAGCGGCGCCCACGCAACTCTGTCCAGCAGAGGCCAATGTCAGGTGGGCCCTGGGAGTGGCTCCGTGCCCCAGGTCCCAGCCTGGGACTCGGAAGGCAAACTGCCCAGAGCAGGTCACGGGCACCCTGCTGTGCCCATCACGCGGGTCGAGGGGGGCGAGTGCAGACGTGTGTGTGGCCGTGGGTGTCCTGGGGCAGCACCGCTCATTCACTCCAAAATGGAGTGACCTTGGCCACAGCCCCCATGCTGCCATCGACACTCCATGCATGCAACGAGTTGTCAGGACTCAGCCCTCGGCCTGTAGGCGCAGCTCGGCCCTGGCAGCAGTGAGCCTCGGCCTGGCTCACATGCCCCCCTGCCCCACTCTCTCTTCCAGCTCCAAGTTCAGCAGGAAGGTGCGGTTTGTGGACAGCTTGGGGAACCTGGCGCAGCAAATCCCCCTGCAGCACGCACACATCCCCGAGTGCATCCGGCAGTGAGTGCCCCCCTCAGCGCGAGCATCAGGGTGGGCAGGGGGTCCTCGCACTGGGATACAGGGGGTTAATAGATTGGGGGGGCCCTGCCCTGGGAGCAACAGACTGAGCCTGCCGTGCTGAAGGACATCTGGGTGTCCCCTGCCATGCAGGGATGCCATGTGATGTGACCAAGGCCATACACTGAGTCAGTAGCAACACCAAAAAGAAAGGAGCCAGGGAGTCCTGCATCCCTGTGCTCTGCTCTCTGGGGGCAGTCTGGGGGTCCCAGGGCTCCATGGGCTCGGGGGGTCGTGGCAGACACGGTCACAGTGGGCCCAATTCAGGAGAAAATGCAACTTGCTCTGGTGCTCAAGGCAGACACAGGCTGAGTTGGCAAACCAGGCTCTGGACAGGTCCCCATCTGAGCCCTTCTCCCTCTGGACCAGTGTGAGAACCAGTCTGGGACCTGGCCCAGGGCTTGCCCCCTCCCCTTGGCTTTCTGGGCCACTCTGAAACCCCCTCCCCTGCATTAGAGCAGCCCAGGAGCTGCTCTCATTTCCCCTGGCCCAGGGCAAGGTGGAAGAGAGGGGCCAATACAGAGGTCTAGCAGCCCCCCCATCCCCATCTCCACAGCACCCAGAAGGACCGGTTGTCTCCTCTTCTCTCCCCAGGATGGATCCAAGCTGGGACACAGCCTCGGACGCGGCGCGGTGACCTCAGGAGGCGGCTGCCGGGCAGAAAGCAGCACCAGGGCTCTGCTCTATGCCCCCTGCATCTCTCTCCAAAGGACCAAACCCTGCGTGGGCCTGTGCGGACGGGTGCTTACAGCCAGTGCTTTGACCATCGCTCCAGCTTAAACACCCGATTATTCTTTTTTTTAAGGTCCGATCCACAGAAAGGGAATAATTTGCATATGCAGGCGATGTGTCCCATGCTGCTGCCTCAATGCAGGTGGCCATGGAGCTGGATCCAGCTGCAGGATCCCCCCACGAGCCGGCTGATACCCCAGTCCCCGCAGCCAGGAAAACACAGCTCCCACCTGGACATGGGGCAGGGAGAGGAGGCAGGGGCCATGCCTTGGGCCAGCTTTTGAGAGTCCGGGGGGGTTTTCCAAGTAGCTCCAGATGCAGGGAGAAACCAGAGGAGGCTGGAAATACCAGCAAAAGGGTCTGACTGCAGCTTTCACATCAGGCAGGGCCAGGCCAGCTCAAGACAGCATTTCACCCAGGTGTTTATTGGCACAAGTGCAAGGCAGGGAAGGAAAGCCTCGAGTCTTCCCCCCAAGCACATCCCCGCTGGCCCAGTCTCTGGCCCTTCATGCTGGGCAGCCGGTGGCCCTGACCCCGACCCCGGTGGAACCCGGGCTCTCCTGACACTTGGAAAGTGCTGGCTTCCCAGGCGAGAGGGAGCCCGAAGAGGCTAGGATTTGGGGCTTGCGGGTCGTTGCAACCACCTGGAGGGGGATTTGAACCCCTCCAATGGGACCTACATGTGCATTTAGGTGCCCGAACCCTGTTAGCACCTGATCTGAGGCACTTCGCGCCCTTGGGGAACATCCCCCTTGCTCTGGATGTGCCCGTAGCCAGGGCTTGAGTCACTGCCAGTCTGGACAGGCCCAACTCTGTACACCAGGGGTGTGCACACCTCGCATCAGAGGTGGAGAGGGCCGGGCGGTGATGGGGTTCGCTTGGAGCCACTGAAGTGCCCACGATGGAACCGGGGCAGGGGTCCTTGCCCCATCCCCACACTTCAGGCCCGTGTTGAAGCAGGGCTGTACTGATGCCAAGGAGAAATGGTGCAGCCGTGTTGGGCGCCTGCCTGGGCCATGCCAAGTGCGGCTCTCGGGTCCCTGCCAGGGCCAGTGCCCAGTGCAAGGCTCTTTGCACTGGGCCACGTTTGCATGGGGAAGGCAGGTGCTGGCAGAGGTCCGCAGAGACTCTCTGCAAGGAGAAAAGAAGCCCCGCACCACGAGGCACCCGCCTGATGTCCAGCCCCCAGGCCACAAGGCACCTCTGGGCTGTGACCCTTTCTGCCCGCTGTGCTGGGCACTACACACCCACGCCAGGCTGCGGGCACATGGGCTGCAGCGCCTCCGGCCCCAGGCCCTGCAGGTGCAATCATCTCACCCCCTTGGGAAAACTACCCCACCTTTCTGCAAAATGTACCCCACCTCTCTGTAAAATGTACCTCGTTGTCTGCAAAATGTACCTCCTTCTCTGCAAAATGCGCCCCCCTTTCTGCACAATGCAAAAAACACCCCAGTCCTGCACAGTACACCCCGCTGTGTACAAAAAGCCCCCTGCTCTCTGCAAAATGCACCACCGCCCGTGCAAAATGCGCCATGCGTGCAAAGCGTACCTTCCTGTCGGCACAATGAAGCCCCCTCTGCCAAATACACTCCCATGCGTGCAAAATGCACCCCCATGCGTGCAAAATGTATCCCCGCCCGTGCAAAATGCATCCCCAGCCGTGCAAAATGCGCCCTCCCCTCTGCAAAATGCACGCGGCGCGCCCACCCCCAGCCGGCGCTGCCGCGGGCGCGCGCGGAGAAGAGCCGCCCCGCCCGCCCGCCCGCCCGCCAACGACCCGCAGGTTCGAAGGACGCGGCCCGGCCCGGCTCGGCCCAGCATGGGGCTGCCCCGCGCCCGCCTGGCCCTGCTCCTGGCACTGCCCGTAGCCTGGGCGCTGGCCCGAGCGGGACGCGACCTGCCCACGGACCGGCCCGTCACGGCCGCCGCCCAGTCGGTGCCCGCCACGCCCAGCGCCATGGCCAGGCCGGGCTCCCTGGCCACGCTGGCTGCTGGCCTGGCCAAAGCGGATACCCTGGTGGCTGCGAGCAGGCGGGCGGTGGCCACGGACCCGGCCAAAGTGGATGCCACGGTAGCCATGAGTAAGCGGGCGGTGTCCGCGGGCCCGACCAAGGCAGGTACCACGGTGGCCGTAAGCAAGCAGGCGGTGGCCACGGGCCTGGCCACAGTAGCCATGAGCAAGCGGGCGGTGGCCACAGGCCAGACGGAGGCGGACGCCACGGTGGCCGTGAGCAAGCGGGCAGTGGCTGCGGACCTGACAGAGGCGGACACCACGGTGGCCGTGAGCAAGCGAGCGGTGGCTGCGGACCTGACGGAGGTGGACGCCACGGTGGCCGTGAGCAAGCGGGCGGTGGCCCCGGGCTTGGACACGGCCGTCACGCCGGGCGCAGAGGCCACCCTGTCGGTGGGCGACCCCGGGTACCAGTGGCAGCCGTGGGGGCAGTGGTTCTGCAACTGCGAGGCTGGCAGCATGGCACGGGTGCGGGACGTGAACTACACGGTGCCCGACGTGGTGCTGGCCCCTGACGACCTCAATGCGCTGCGCTTCCAGCGCGTGCCCTGCAAGTACCGGCAGTGCCCCTGCAGCCGCCAGAGCCTCCAGTGCGCCGGCAAGGAGCTGACGTGCGATGCACCCAGGCCCTACCTGTGCGCCGTGCGTGACATCCGGGAGGCCCAGTACCACGAGTCGCAGCGCTTCTGGCGCCACATCCGCAGCCAGCTGCGCGACCTGTGGGACAACGTCCGCCGGGCCTTCATCCAGGAAAAGGCGGTGAGCGGGGAAGGGAGGGGCCATGGGGTGGCCATGGCCTGGGTGTCCACGGGGTGGGATCCTAGAAGGACGGGGCCTCTTGGTATGATATCCACCCTCTTAGGTTCCCCAGCAGCGCCCGTCTCTGCTAAATATTACATTTATTACACAATTGACCGGTGACTTGCACAATAAATGTAGCCTGGCCACACATGCAAAGTAAGGATCACACAACGAACAGGTGAATCGCGCAATAAATGTAGACCGGCCACACATGCAAAGTAAGGATCACATAATGAACGGGTGAATCGTGCAATAAATTCAGACTGGCCAGTCGTAGGTGGCTATGCCCTCTAGGACAGTCTTGGTCAGGGGATTGCATATGGGACAGAGCCCTTGGAGTAGGCGGGCAGCTCTAAGCAACACGGGTGCTCCAGATGTTGGGGAATAAGGAACATGGGCAACACCCAGGCCCCTCACACAGCAGAGGGGCTGCCCACTTTGGTGCCAGGGGCGCACAGAACATTCAGGCAGAGCAGTGGATGGCATCGTTATCTGACCGGATCATGCTGGGTGTCATTCGAAGTCAGATCTCAGCTGCGTTTACATGACAGCGCCGTGGAGCCCCTTCGCTTCTAGCGTGCCGCTCTGCCTCTCAAACCACCACTGTAAATCACAGAATGAGAGCCTTGGGGCCAGGAGGGAGCTCCAGAGGTCACACCTAGTCCAACCCCTGCCTGACGTAGGATCAGCCCTGCCCAGCGCATCCCAGACAAACCCGTCATCCAGCCTTTTAGCAAAACTCCCGTCAGCCCTGACACTACACAAGACATCGCACCCGACCCTGCCCCGGGGAAAGGAGGGAGACCACGGCAGCCTCCACATTGCGGAAGGGCTGTGGGGTACTGCAACCCCGCCAGCCCAATTGCAGACGCTGTGCTGTGGGGTTTAATGCCACAACCCATGGAAACACAAGCGCTTCTGTACTTGCAAGGTCGGGGCCTGCCTAAGCCCGGGGCAATGGCCTGTTCTTGGGGCATCGCTGCCCAAACAGCTGCTGTGGGGTTACGTGCAGGTTAGAAGCTGGGGTGAGCGTAGGGGCAGGGCTGGGCTAGACATAGCAGGGCGGGTAGGAAACCCATCGCAGGAGGGCACTGGCTTTCACTTATGCTCCAGCCCAAAACCAAACACATTCTCCACCTGCTTTAAAGTCCTGCTTGCCTAGCAGGGCCAGGGCAAAGGGGCCAGAGAGCAAGCGCAGGGGTTGGTACCCGACCATGCGGAGCAAAGCGGGTTTGCCCATGCGTGCTGGGTGCCGGAGCCATGGGAGGGCAGAGGCGCTCGGGTCCTTTGCCTCCAGAGCCCCCCGTGCTAGCACTCTGATCTCTCTTCTGCAGCACAGCCACAAAGAGAGCTGAGGCCGTGCCCCATCTCGAGGACACCGCAACGGCCCTGGCATCCGCACATGGCAGTCACGCCAGCCATGCTGGCAACTCCAGAGATATTTAAGAGTAAAGGTTGTTTTCAAGGCGGTGTCTCCCCTTGCACTTTATTGGCGAGATGCTTCACGGCTCTGAGTGCCATGGCACTGCCACCCGGGCCCAGGTGTTACGATCCCTTCTGCCGTGATATGGGACAGTGCTTGTCTCCAGCACAGGTAAGAAGCAGACAGGGAGGCAGAAGGACACAGGTACCATAGCCAGCAACTCCCAAATGCCTCTGCTTCTCACCAGCAGGAGGAAGCACTGCGCAATGGTGAGGGGGCCTGCCTGGGACTTGGGAAACGTGGGCACTTATCCTCGCACAGATCCTCGCTGATTGGGGATGCTGTGATGGGGTGGTGAGGACAGAGACATCCCAGACCATGGGGGGTTCAGGTTTGATGGCACTGGAGCTGGAGATGACACAGAACCAGGGTGCAGGGGGACCTTCTCCCTCCCTTGGTAACAGCCCATTGCTATAGACAAAAACCACGGTGAGCAGAATCAGAAAGAAAACCCAAGTTAGGCTGTGGACAGACATCCCTCTAAACCACTTTAAAAGAGGGAACTTATGCTGGGAGGGCCCATCTATCCATCTGATTTAACTGCCTGGTCTGTGCCAAATGAACAGAAGCAAACAGATGTAACAGAACAGCATATACCATTTAATGCTGGTGTACAGGAAAGAGGACAGATATCCCAGCTAAGCCCCTGAACTGGTGGCTGTGTGCCTGCAGCTAGAACAGACCAATTTCCACTCTCATATACTGGATTTAGGGGGGTAGGGGGTCATCCCCACGGGTGGTTCTTGATGCTTCGGGGCCCTGGCGGCAGCACAGAGGTGGTGGTTGTAGGGGCGTGTAGGAGGCATCTTCAATTTCCTGGACATCATGTGAAGGTGGGCAAGGCATTCATCGCCCAGGCTTATTCCACACCCCAGTAAAAATATCAGAGAACAACGCAACAATGACAGCCACAGCCCCAAAGCTAGCCCCATCCAGGCATGCAGCTGGGTCCTGGGTGACGAGTCCATGTTGCACCCAGCCAGCACGGTAACCCGCTCTGACCCTTGCTTCTCTGAGATCCCAGTGCAGAGACAGCTCCCAGGTGAATCAGGAACCAACCATGAAGGCGGGTGCCAGCAGATAACGGGACAGCATTGGCTGCCAGGGAGGAAACGGACTCATGCTTTGTGCACCTGGAGGAGGGCGGGGAAATCAGGCTGATGAATTCACAGGCCTGATGCAATGGGCCTGCCTTTCTGTTGACAACCATTGCAGGGCCCGGCCTCGCTTCCCCATCCGAGGAGTCTGCTCCAGTGTGGTGCACTCTGGGTCCACTCTCTTTGGCACGGAGTGGGGGCACCACCTTTATCCCTCCTCAGTGCCAGAGCAGGATGTAGAGGGGATTTAGACACCCGATTCAAAGAAGCTGCAAAGCCCTGAGCTTGTTGGGCACCTCTGCTTCAGCCTGGGGTGCTCAGACTTGATCCGTGCGTGCATAGGTGACCTGGGCCCAGCCCCAGCACCATCCAAGCCGGTGCTGGGAGGTGCCTGATGTGACCCAAGCTCCTAATTGCTCAGGCACCCCTGGCACCACAAGCATTCGGGGATGGCAGGCCAGCAGGCAACCCCCAGACCGAGATGGGCCTAGACCCCAGGGCTACCCCTTTGGCATGGGGTGGAAGCACCAGCCTTTACTGCTCCTCAATGCCAGAGCAGGATGTAGAGGGGATTTAGACACCCGATTCAGAAACGCTGCAAAGTCCTGAGCAAAGCCTGAGACTCTAAGGCTACCACTTCCTGGGTGACTGCTCCAACCACTAGGCTCCCAGGCCAAGGCTGGGCCCACTCCCTCCAGGAGATACTGATGTGGGTAACACCCCAGCCTAGAGTGGACAGATGGACCCCTGCTTCCAGGCCAGCTGTGGGCTGCAGTGACAGCATCACTCCACTAGGTGGCAGGACAGCACGCGGCAGCCCTGGCCTGTGGCTCCCCCAGGACAGGTCTGGATGCACGGGTGGGTATAGCGTTTCCCCTGTGAATTCCCCCCCAGGGCAGGCCTGCACACTGCATGCACCCACCTTCCGCACACATTTATAAGTGCCAATTAAACCAGGGGAATCGTGCCACGTGTCTGTCCCCAGAGCGGGGGCCTGGGTAATCGCAGCTGGGAGGACAGGGAGGGCACTCCTGCTTGCTGCAGCCTGCAAAGCGCCCCCGACCCCCTTGCTTCCTTCTGCCTCCACTTTTCATTCAAAAGCTGTTTCAAGGCACTGAGCCTATTGGTACATGAGCCAGAAGGCCCAGGGAGATGGGAGGAGTGACATCAGGCGATACATCAGGATCCAATATACCACCTTTTCCAGCCTCTCAGACTCTGCCTAAATATTTCATGCCAACTGCTGAGGCTCAAGGAATAACATCAGAGACTATTCATTTGGGGAGGGGGGATAAAAGGGGCTCAATGCACCCTCCCACCGCACAAACCATGAGACACCGGTTATATACAAGCCATCGGACAAACTCTTTTTTCCTTTTACTTTATTTTCAGTCCAAATATCCACTCTGTGGGGTAAGCAAAGGTGTGGGAAAGAGGAAGGTGATTTCTGTACAACAGTCTCCCAGCCCAACAATCCCCCTCCCCCACACATACACCCCAAAATCCCCCCTTCACACAGCAAAAGAGAGGGTGGGTTCACCACAACAGTGTCTCCCTACAGCTGGGAGGTTTCAGTGCATCGGGGTGTATTGTAAGAGGGCCCCCCACCTCGCTGCTGCGCCGACTTCCCAGGGCTAGGCGAGAAACCCAGTGATCGTTTTATCCCCTTGCCTTAAAAAAGAAAAAATAAAGGTAATAAACCCAGGGGAATAGTCCAGCTATTCCTGCATAGCGACAACGTTCAACAGGCCAGCTGTGAAACCCGGGGCTGAACCTCGTGCCTCCTGGAGAAGAAAGAAATCAAGGTAGCAGAAACCTCAGAGCTGTTTGCTCTGTGCCAGTGGTAGAGCAGGTTGGCTCAGGGCCAATACCCTCTTCCTCTCCCAGCCAGGGGGTTTGCAGACACAAAGTCCTTCCAGGTGCCCTTGGAACAAGGGGTGCTCACGAGATGGGGGTCTGGGGAGCGGCTCTCCAATGGGGGCCACAGCAGAAGACAGGACCATAGCCAGGGGCCTGGATCTCTGCTGGACCTGGCTTCCAGCCCTACCTCTGTCCCTAGGGGTTTGGCCTTGCTCTCAATAGTGTCACCACCCCAAGGGGAATAAAATCTGCTTGGTGGGAAACTCAAAGCAGGAGACGCAAGCCAGGGCAGAGGGTTTCTCCTGGCATCCTGCTCCCATGAACGGAGAGGCCTCACTATCCATCACTGCCTGCTTTTCTCTACCCTAGGTGCAAATTGCAGCTGCTGTGCCTAGCAGCCTGCCCCCAATGTGGAACAACAGAAAACCCGTTCCCAGATTGCACTTGCCCCGTGAAGGGTCCCGGCCTCCTGGCTGGGGTGCATCTGCCCTTGCCCCATGCTCTGCAGCATGAGGGGGACCAGACCAGGTCCCTGCCTTTGCCCAGCTACCAAGGAGCAGAGCGTGGTAAAATGCTCTCATGACGGCGGGCCCTTCCCTTTGCCAGAGGACCCATCAGGATGCACTGCACCGCAACACATCAAGAAGGGAAAACGCTAGGTTCAAAAGTCAGCAGAACGGCAGTAAAAAAAAACCTATTAAAAATCAATAGAAATTTTTTAAATCAAATGCCCTCCCCCTGCTCCCCTATTCCCCCAACAGGGTTTTGATTGCAAAACCAGCTGCAGGACAAGAAGAAGATAGTATACAACTGAACCTGACTGGGAACTCTGATGAAACCCGGTCTCTTTGCGTGGAGTCAAAGTGGAATCAAATTTTTTCCTTTAATTCAATACAGATGGCAAACAACGAGTGGACTGAAAATGAGCTTTGTCCTGACAGGGCCCCTCTAAGGATGGGCAGGTTGCGGGGTGAGATTGGCAGGGTGATCCCCACTCACTCTGGAAGCCCGCTTTGGCCCCAGTGCTACCCAGAGGCATTTTTCAGCCCCAGAGAATTTCTTTTGGCCTAAAACATTGCCAACGCCCCGCGTCACCCAGTCCCCGTGCGCATGCTCCCAGCCTGTGTGCTCCTCCACCACTCTGAGATGTCCCTCAGTGCAGCTGCGGCTTGAGCTTTAAAACCCAGCAGGGGAAACTGAGCCAGGTGCGTGCAACTCATCGATGCAATGCCGAGGAGGCCAGAGGGCAGCAGGGCTGGCGGGCAGCAGGAGTGACTTCTTGCTGCATTTCAGCTTTGCTGGCTTCATACACAACTGCTCCTGCTGGCTGGGCAAGGGCAGATGCTTTGAGACAGACGCCGGTTGCAAAGAGCCTGGCAGGCCCAAAGAGCGATGCTTGCACAGTCAGGGCCCCGCGGCCAGCAGGCACATGGCTGAGCAGTGATACAGGAAGGGGCAACGCGGTGCTACAACCTCCTGCCCCGGATCGGAGTAGGCAGCAAAGTGCCTCCCAGGAGTGCTGCCTTCTCCCTCGTTGTGGAGCAAGTTCAGTGCAGAGGAAAAGCGCCAGTGCAAGCGCCTGGGGGGCAGGCATCCCCCATGCCAGAGCCGGTGCCTGGGAAGGAGTTCCATGGCCACAGTGCCTCCCAGCTGGGGCCGGGCCAGTGCTCACAGTGGCTTGTGCCCAGACAGTCGCTGGAGGGCTGCTCACAGCCTTCGATGGTAGCTAGTCCAGGCTGGATGGGACTGAGCAGCCTGCGATGGGAGAGGCTGGATATGCAAGCACCGGGGCAGGTCGGGCAGCCAGTCCGCAGCCACCTCCTCTGAGCACCCCATACTGCCCTGACTGGGCCTGGCCCAGCCTGCGGTCCTGTCTGCTCCAGTCCAGGCTGCTGCAGAGCAAACCCCATCCCAGCCACTGTGGGCAAGACCGATTCATTCAGCGCTGGGGGCAGAGGTGGACAGAGCCACTGGCTGTGTCTCACCCCAGCACCCGGCCTCCGGTGTGAAGGATAGTAGGTGGGCAGCAAAGCCCCTGACCCGGGACAGCTGATGCCAAGGAGCCGGCGGTGGCTGAAAAACAGGGCTGTGGGGGTCCTGCAGCTCCAGGAGGTGCAGGTGTATGTGGGAGGTTGGCGTGGTAGAAACCCACTCAGGGACATGACTGCAACCAATCAGTCCTGGTCACAGGAAGGAATTTTCCACCCACCAGCAAGGCGCTACCTCAAACCATGGCCCTGGGGATCAAAGGGGACTCATGGGATGTGGACCTCCTGGCAAGGCCAGGTGCTGCCCTGACTCCATAGCCAGCCCCCACAGCCCAGCCTCAGGCAGCAGGACCCCTGGAAACCCTCGGCCCCCACAGCGCCTATCTGCACAGCGCCCTTGCGAGGCAGCTGCGGGCTGATGGGATGGGGAAACTGAGGTACGGGGGCCAGCCTGCCTGGGTACCCAAAACAGGAGGCCCACGGGGCCGGGTCTCAGGGGGTCAGAGTGCCTGGGCTCCACCCCCCCGGAGAGGCAGGTTCTCCAGGTGGGCCAAGGCCCTGATTCAGGAGAGCACATGCCCAATCCAGGTACGTATTACCACCTCCTTTCCCTTCCTGAGCCCACATTGCACTGCCTGGGTGAGCCTCACGCGCCACAGCGTGGCAACATGCTGCTCAGCCTGGGGCTGTTCTGGGCCCCAGAGCCAGGGGCAGAGCAAGGAAGTGGGAATGAAAACTGGGCAGAAAACAAACGGGTGGGATCCCCATGGGGGGTGGAGGATGGGAGTCACTGGAAAAGGAGTTTCTGTATTGAAGACACAACCCCCCCGCCCCGCCCCACAGCACTTTCACAGACCAGGTGCTGCAGGAACGGGCCAGGGGATGCAGGGAGCAGAATCCGTTTGCATAAATTAAAGCAAATCAAAGCGCCGGGTTGGGGTCCCCTCCCATCAGGCGAGGACTGGTTGCGCAGGGTCTGTAATGCAAGAGGCAGATGTGGGGGTTAGGACCAGGTGGCAGCGAGCAGGAGAGATGCGTCCTCTCAGCCCCTTCCCCAGGCACCAGCTGCACCATCAGCTCCCCCTTTGGTGCACTTGCCGCTGGCTGATCCTTCCACATCTGACCCCGGCAGCCCATGGGGAGATGCCAAGGCCAGCAACCCTCTCCTGGGCATCAGCACCGTTAACTATATCGCTGTCCACACAAGGAGAGGGGCTGCGGGAGTGCTGGGGCAAGCGGGCATTGGCCCCCGTGCGGTGGTTGTGTGAAACGGGCTCCGTCTCCTGCACGGCCTGGGGCTGCAGGTGGGTTGTGCCCCCCAGCAGGGCCCCAGTCCGGGGTGAAATTCCTCCCCTTCATGCATGGGAAAGCTGGAAGGTAGCAAGTCTGATGGGTTGAGTACCCAGGGCCCAACCCTAGGACCAGAACCAGCAAGGCCTGGGCTAGGGGAAGCCTGCGGGGAAGGATGAGACCTAAGGGAGCATGTGGGGCCATGTTATCACGTGAACCCCCCCACAAGAAGACTCCAGCCCCAGGTTGGAGCTCCCTGTCCTGCTCGCTGAGGCTGGGATTTCCTGAGGCCCCAGGGCCAGGTTCTGCCCCAGCCACAGGACGTGGCCGCAGCCTGAGGCACCAAAGCTGGGTTCTGCTCTGCCCCGCTGGGTCCCAGCAGCCTCTGCTCTCCCACCTGCCATCATCTGGTCCTTCTGAGCCAGGCACCCACTGCAGACAGGATGGAGGCTGCTCTCCCCCATCAGCCTGGGGTGCTGGCTGTTGTTGGAGCAGGGGGAACTGAATTGCATTTGGACGCCTAAGCGTACTGTGCACCCAGAAGGAGACAGGCCCTGCCTACTAGGCCATCAGCGCCCCAGGTAGCCCCCAGACAGCCTGCATGTGGGGCCTGCCTGTTCAACCCCCCAGCTCAGCTGCCATCACCTCTCTGAGCCCCAGCCCTGGACCGAGCTGGATCCATCTTGCAGGCAGAGAGGAAGGCCGGGACGGTACAATTGTGCAACTGTTGCACAAGCAAGGGGAGGGTTTTGCATGCATGCGCAAGGCACTTACACTGGTGGGCAGAGCTACAAGACACGGGAGTTGCTCCACTGTCGCTCCCGACAGCCTTTGGATCGCATCTCCTGCACCGCACCTGTCTGCGAAGAAAGCACAGGGCCCATCAGTGGTCCCCACAGCACATGGGGCATGATGCACTGAGCTGTCAGCCCTGGCAAGGGGCTGTGTCTGGGGAGGAGAGGAGGGGCAGAACACCCATGCTGGGGCACGTGGGGGTGAGGGAGGACTGAGAAGCCAGGACTGTGGGTGTCTAGGGGTGAGAGCACCGAGCAAGGACACCTGGGTCCCCAACTCTGCCCCTGGCTGAATCTTGGCAGCTTGGATAAGCCCAGCGTTCACTGCTTGACTGTGAAAGCTCAGACCACGGCCCCCCCAGCGCTGGTGGCAACTGCCCCCTACACGCAGCAGGCTCCAAGTGTCTCGTGTGGCTGGTTCCCTCTCCTGTCCCCACGTGAGAAGTCCTTGTGGGTGTCCCACAGCCAACTGAGCGCCTGGATACCATTCCCAGGCAGGTGTGGCATGCTCAGGTACTGCGTGTCCTCAGATTGACCCGGTGCCCAACCATGGGGAATGGCGACAGTGCAGCGGCCCTGAACTTGCCTGGGGCTGAGACCTGTCCCTGCCCAGCAGCTCGGAGCTCCCCGAGGCAGGAGCCTGCCCTGGGGGTGCTCCTTGCCCCCCCCTCCCAATATGCCCCCAAGGTCAAAGCAGGGGCACGTACCATGGGAAGACCCTCATGGGCAGCCATGTCCCCCGAGCCGATGTGCGTCAAGTGCATGAAGTTCATGGGCTCCCCAATCATGGAGCGGTCGATCCGCCTCCGCTTCTTCTTCTGCAGGTGACAGAGAGAGAGAGACCCTTAGATTTGTGGGCGAGGGGGGTGTCAGGCTGCTGTTCACCCCTCCAGCAGTGTCCGGGGGACTCTGAGCTCATGATACATGGCACTGGTTGTCACTGGGGGGAGGCGTTACTCACAGGGAAACAGAGGCACAGGGAGGAACAGGGCCAAGGTGGTGGCAGTCAGTGGCAGAGGCAGGATCAGACCCCTGGTCCATGCCCGCTCTGCAGCAGCAGGTGCAATGGGAGCCAGGCCAGAGCCAGGCAAAGGAAGGTAAGGAGGTGTCAGTGGCTTCTGGCATGGCTAGAGGGGACCCACGGCGACAGCTGAGACACCCCCCAGCCCCCGGCCCAGCCAGAGGAGCTGGCTCCAGACATTTGTTTGCATCATGGTGGCACTAGGAGTCCCCAGCCCAGCCCAAGACCCTGCAGCACCAGGCACTGTACAAAGACAGGACAGAAAATGGTCCCTGTGCCCAGGCACCAAATCACCCACCTGCCCCGTGCCTCAGTTTCCCCACCTACATAAACAGGGAGGGGGTCTGCTTAGCACACCTGCACGAAGCAAGGCAATGAAGGGCGCTAACCCAGAGCCAGGAACATTGCCCGGGGCCTGCCTGGGAAGCCATGCAGGGGGGTGCTGAGAGCAGAGCACCCTCCTCTCCTGTCCCTCCCACTTGGACCCTACCATGGCCCAGCCCCGCAACCCCTGGCGAACCCTTTCCCGGCCCCACCAGCTGCTCCATCACAGGCCAGGTTTCTCTGAGCTTGGAAGGGGCAGAGTAAAGGGGATCACAAGGCTGGGGGAAAGAGCCCACCCGGCTGTCCCCTGGACCCAGCTTGGGTGGCTGCCGGGAGCCAGCTGGGCTGGAGGGCAGTGGCAGGCATGGTCCACTCAGTACCTCAGGGTTGAGCAGGATAGTCAAGGCTCCCTGGACATGCACAGGGGTCGGGGGTACTCAGGGCTGGCAGGGAGGTGGGCAGAGCTGCTGGCACACAAACTCCAGGCCCAGGGATATCCAGGTGGCCCCCTCATTATATGCAGCAGGCTTGGGGGGGCACCTGCCCTGGGCAGAGAGCACCAAGGGTTAAGTGCATCCTAGCCGGACGTGCTGGCGCATTACTGCTGGCGCATTAACAAGGCCTCGGGGCTCCAGGGGGAGGAGAGCGGGCGCCGTGGGGGGCCTGGCCTTGCCAAGCCGCTGAGCAGCTGGTATTCAGGTGGGGAGGGGAGCAGAGCCACCATGGGGCGGGTACAAGCACGGGGAGGGGAGGATGTGGGGCAGGACACCTGGGTTCACCTCCTGCTCTGACAGAGCAAGCACCTCAGTGTCCCCTGCTCCTGGTAGAGCTGCCCCGTGTCCCCTGCCCCTAACCCCAGCTCTTCTATTTGGGGCTTGGAGCAGCCGGGGGGCTTCCCCCTTCATCCTGGCAGTGGTCTGGTTGGCAGCATGGCTCTGGGACAGGGGCCTGCCAAGCACAGAGCTGTCTCCCTCCGCCGCCTGCTCTTGGCACCGTCCCACTGGCAGGGGCTCATCAGGACAGGGGTCTCCAGGCTGCCCAGATGTGATCCGGAGGACGGGGCCCAGGGGAGCCAATAGGAACCTCCGGGGGCCTTAACTCATGGCCGCCCCCACCCGCAGGCTTCAGGGTCATCTGCAGTGAGGTCAGGAAGGAACCTCCCCACCTTGGCACAATTAGTATTATTATACTAATTATTATTATACTATATTATTATTGATAATCTGCTCAGGTCCCTTCCAACCCTACCAACTATACATCTAAATTATAGTTTCATATCTCATATCATCACCATTATCCTTCCTTCCTTCTTGTGTCCTTGTGACAGTATTTAGCAGAATTCACAGATTCACTGGACTCCGCCAGGCTGGCTGGGAGCACTTCAATTATGGCCTTGAACTTGCGACCTCTGGGCTGTCAACTGTGCACCTTAGCACCCATTACTATCATCGTCGTCATTATTGTCATTAATATTTATTTTTAAATACCATTATCACCATCATTATTACAATTATTACTATTATTAGTCCAATTAATATTATTATTTAGATTTGTCCATAATTGTCATTATCATCATCATCTAGGTGATGATGATGATGATATCCTGCTCTATCTAGAAAGGCTCAGAGTGGCCACATTGTGGCAGATGGACACAACTAGAAATCCACAGGATGCCACATTAACTGCAACAACGGGCCGAACTGGCAGGACAGGACCAGGACGCTTGCCCTGATGAGGCATTGGGCGTAGGGTTCTGCATCCCTATGAGCAGCTGCAGCACCCTTAAAAGAGTCTGGCAGCACCCCAGCAGGCCACAGCCCCTGGGCGGAGAATGAGCCCGGAGACAGCAAATCCCAGGTGCGGGTAAAGCCAGGCCCCACGCCCCCGCCTTGTGGGCGACGCCACTCACCGGCTGTGGTTTATCTACGACGCAGCAGCCCAGCTTGTGCCAGAAGTCACTCATGTTCACTGTCCCGTCCAGCTTCCCCCTCAGGGTTGACCTGGTCCCGGCGGTGTCAGCAAAGCGGTGGGTCTGGGGCTGCAACCCCGAGGCAGCGTCTGTGCAGGCCCGGCTCCGTCACTCCATGGGCAGGGGTGGTGCGGGCCCAAACGGTGCCTGAGGATGGGGCTGTGCACGGGGGTGCTCAGCGCTGCTGCCTGCCAAAGACAGAGACACTCGAGTAGGATATGCACGTCCCATCCCAGCCAGACCCTGCTCCCAGACCGTCCCCAGGGCAGGGGGGTGCCCAGCTTGCCCGAGATACAAGGGCTTTGACCCTTCAGGAAGCAGCAAACCCATTGCTCAGCCAGGCTGGAAATCCACCCTCCTTCCCCCGTGAGCTCCAGGCTGACGACTAGGGGAACGCAGAGGACCCAGACGGCTGCGTCAGGGGTGATTCAC
The DNA here is from genome assembly GCF_030867095.1 of Alligator mississippiensis. Taxonomy (NCBI): domain Eukaryota; kingdom Metazoa; phylum Chordata; order Crocodylia; family Alligatoridae; genus Alligator; species Alligator mississippiensis. The sequence goes on along the minus strand of NC_081838.1, from coordinate 20,332,688 downwards.
TGGCTGGGGTCCAGAGGCTGCGTTGGGCAACCAGATCTCATGCTTCAGGGCGCAGGCTGCTGGGGTCGGGAAGGAATCCACCCACCCCCCGGGGACTGGTACTCAGCTTCTGGTACTGGTAGGGGGTAGTCACAACAGAAGGCAGGAGGGCAGAGACCCAGGGTCTGGCCAAGGCTGGACTTTCCCCCCCCACCTTGCTAACAGGGGAAACTAGCAGTGCTTTTGAATGCAGTCCCCTTGTCCCGGGGAGGGAGCATGATTCAGCCTGGGGAAAGAAGCCCAGACTCCTGGGTTGCATGCCCAGCTCTGTGTGACTCGGGGGGGGGGGGGGGGGGGGGGGGGGGAACGACAAGTCACTTGGGGAAACTGAGGTATGGATCAAGCTATTTCGCTTTCTTCTCCTACCCTTCTTGCTCCCCAGGTGCAAGGGGCTGCTGTTGCCACCCGTTGCGGTCAGATCACTTCCCTTCCCAGCCAGCGGGTTTCAACATCACCCGCCCTGGCACAAACACCTCCTGCCCCGCATGCCCCCAACACGCACAGGGACTCACCGCTGCCGTCTACATCAGCACCCAGGAAGCCCCCCACCGGTGCCCCCACCCTGCCTGCTCTGCTCCACCGGGCTCCCCGGGGACCCTGGAGGGTGGTGTGGGGCTCTGCTCCCCGGGGTGGGGCCACGGTGCCCTGCAGACACAACTGTAACCACTTCCTGGGCGGTGGCCACTACCCAGGGCCCCACATGCCACGTCACAGCTCCCTCCCACTCGCTCGCTCCCAGCTAGGGCCCAAAACAACAAAGATCAGGGCTTGGGCTAAAGCTATAGGCCCCCCAGCAATGTCACAGCCAGTCCCTTGAGCTAGAGAAACTTCCAGCTTTTCTCCCCATTTCACAGAAGGATAAACCAAGGCACGGAGCAGGACCAGGCCTCGCCCGGCGCGCTGTGCCCTCAGACCCCAGCAGAGATGGGGATGGGGGCACGGTCCCTTGAATCCACCTGCTCCACCTCCAATCGTGCTCCCTCCCAGTCAGGTGCAGCCACTCCCCCTTGCGGCTCACGCCCCAACCTTTCTCCCAGACTCTAACGCTTGACTCAGCAGGAAAGAGATGCCATCAGCCAGGCCTGCCAACCACCGCCACTCAGCACGCGCCTGGGAGGGACCTGCCATGGAAAGACAAACATACCCAACCTGAACTAACCACCCGCTGAGCCCCACAGCCCGTGACTCTGCCCCCGTTAGGCACCGTAGCAGCCCAGCCAGCTCCAGCCCCTCTCGTATCCACCTGGATAAGATCAAGCCAGGCCTCTCCAGATTGCTGGGGGCTGTGCAAGGGGCTGAGTTCCACACCAGAGGTGGCTGCATTTCTGTGACCAACAGGGCAAGGCACACATAGCTCTTGATCTGCCTTGCTCTTAGGAGCTTGAGACACCCCTCCACACAGGAACCACTGACAGAAGGCAGCAAAAACTCCCTTCTGCACAACATTTTGGGCTCTTTTCCCTCAAAAAATGGATATTTCGGCTGAAAAAACCCCTCGCTGTCTCCCACCCCTGCTACCCCAGTGCCCCCCAGGAGCCAACGTGTGCTCCCAGCTCCTTGATCGGACTGGGACAGCACCTGGGAGAGTAGTGCATTCTGGGATGCACTGTCCCCCTACCCTATGGATGCGAACAGGGCTAGGGGGACAGCTGGGCTAAGCAGGAGGGTCTCAGCTTGGAGCCACAGCACAGGGCAGGAAGGGCTGGTGCCCTGCTCCCAGGCCGCATCCTGCCTTGCTGCCAGGCGGTCCCAGGTCCCATGACGGGGCCTGGCACCTTTAACACCGTCTCCTCCCTCATTCCAGGGCATTTCAAGGGCTTGAAAAGCCAGAGCACCTCTCTGGTTCCCTGGAAATCCCCACCTGGCACCGTGATCTCCCAGATAGCGTCAGGCAAGGCTGCAACCAGCTGGGAAACAGCCCTGGGGAGGCATGCAGGTGGAGGCAGGAGGGAAAATCTAGCACAGACAGGCCTGAATTTCCAGCGGCAGTCCCCAGCCAGCTGCAGGGGCAGGAGCAGTCGACGGGCACTGGTACCTCTCGGTACAGGACACAGGCTTGTTGTGCAAGGTCGCAGCTGCAGAGAGAGTTGCGTTCACAGGCACCCATGTTGCAAGCCCCAGTTCCCCCCAGACCGCATGGCAATGGGCTGGTAGATAAGGCCTCCGCAGCCCCCTCCGGGCAGACAACAGGAAGCCGCTCGCACCCCGCTGAGCAGCCTGGCTGCCTTGTTGTTTCTCTTCTCACAAGCAGCTGCTGGGGAGGTTTGTTCATGGGTGGGGAAGGCACAGATCAGCAGCCGCCTCACCCCATTACATCCTCTTGTCTCAGGACCCTTGTGGGTGCTTGGTCCCCAGGTTGCCCCATTAGCAGCCTGGCAGCCACAGGGGATCCAGCTTCCAGCCTCAGCAGCCCCCACCCCACAACCGCCACCTCCCTCCAGGAGACCCCCACCCGCCCGGACCCACAGGGACATGAACTCGGCTCCAATGAGACCAGCGCCAGGCACTGCGCAAACCCATGCAACCGAGGACAGTCCCTGCCCTGCGGAAACACCCAGACAGGGCCAGGGTTTGATGACCCTATAGCTATAGGAAAGGCGAGAGGCAGGGTAAGCCCAGACCATGACCTAGCAGAGCCCTCCCCAGGCGCTGGCAGGAGCTTGATGCAGTCAGGATCAGGCCCCGAAGCCACAGCCACATCAGGTCTGTTGCTGCCCCCCAAACCCAGTGCAGCGACCATGGAGGGGTGCTGCGGGGTGCAGTGGACCACACTGTTCTTTGCAGCCACCAGCCAGACCCGCTCTGTCCAGCACCCCCAAGCCCTGCCGGGGACAGGCCAGACAGGCTGGGACCATAGATGCTGGCCCCACAAGTTCCAGTGACATGCCCAGTGCCCCTAAAGACCAGCTCAGAGACTACCTGTCTGCAAGTCCCTTCCACACCTCCAGGTCCCCCCAAGCTGAGTTGATCCCATCAGGTAGCCATGGCCATTGGTGTCCCCCGGAGGCGGCCACGAACCATGCACAGTACATGGCCTGTGCTGGGGCGAGCTGGGGAGACCCATCCACGAGGGCCAGCGGGCTCATGGACAGCTCCAGCGCTAGGCCCAGATCTCCAATCCATCCCCAGGGGGATCCGATGAGCCGGGCTGGCTCCCTGGCAAAGGTGGGGAGACACCCACAGACCCTCAGCCTGGGGCAGGACTATGCAAAGCTCAGAGGCTGCAAGGGGTCACCCCTGCTGGGAGCAGAGAAACCGGGAAGCCGCTCCAAGGCGGAAGGTAGCCTTGGTTTTACTTCTCTAGCCCTGTCCCCAAACCTCACGCCTATTCCCCAGGTCTTCCTGTCCACACTGGGAACCCGTCTGGCTTCCCCCTTGCGGTGGCGGCTGTGGGGACCGGGGGTCTGGTAGCAGCAGGCGCTCCCGGCACAGCAGGCCTGTCTCTGCAGAGAACCCAGAGTCTGGGGGTCCCCGCTCAGCCGTGGGTCTGCTCAGGGGGATGCAGAGGGGGAGAGGAGTCTCCCGTGAGCAAGATGTGGTCAAAGCCACAGGGCGGTGGGATGGGGCATGGGGTCACCCCATAGTGAGGCCCAGGCGGGTAACGAGTGTAGCAGGCAGGGTCTGTGCCTGGCTGCCCGATCTCCTGGGTCCCAGGCTTGCAGTAAGGGCAAGCAGGGGGCATGTGATCCTGCTGGGAAGGGCTGTACATCAGGTATGCGACTAGCAGGCCTAGTGGTCACTGCCCAGCTGCCCAGGATCCAGACCCAGTGAATAGACTTGGCCCTGGGGACAGTGCCTCAGTTTTCTCATCTGTTGCCTGGCCTCACTCTCCTCCTGACCTTTGCCTAGCAGTAGGGGGGACGACACACTTCCCTCCCCACATGGAAAACAGCTGACTCCCCGTGGTCCAGCCCCCCCAGGCCGGGATGCAGGACACCTGGGTTCGACTCCCTGCTGAGCCCCCGACCAGCAATTCACATCCCCACTCTGTGCCTCAGTTTCCCCATCTGCCAAATGGTCTCAAGGCAAAGTCTACCTGGGCTCTTGCCTGGTCTCAGGCTTGTGACGTCCCCACTTGCTCAGAGGTGGGGGGGAGGGGATGCTATTCTGCTGCACTGGAAAACAGGAAAGGCAGCTTCCTGTGCTGCACGGGCCAGCACCACGGCTGCATGGGGGATGTCGGCGGGGCCAGCCCGGCTGGGCCACCGCTTCCTGGCTCCAAGAAGCCCAGCCCTGCAGCCCCTCGGGCTCCGTGGGAGCCAGGCTCAGCCCAGGCCCCTCTGCTGAGCTCTGGGCTGCAACCAGCCAGGCCAGGCTCCCCCCCAGATGGGCCCATCCTCCAGTCTTCTCTTCTCCCAAGAAAAGAAAGCGCCTGAGTGCCCAGCATGACAGCCGGCATGGCCTGCCCCCGAGGCCCCAGCCCCACTAAATAACGCCCCCTCTATCCCAGCCCCACTGCCACCCCCCTTCACAAACTGGCGGCAGGGAGAGCTGCTCACAGGAAACCTCCAATCTCTCCCCATGCTGGGGGAATCATTCCCATGGGGACCGCATGCTGCTGCAGCCCTTCCTTGAAGCTCCCCTATGGACATACAGCCATCACATGCCCCCCACCCCAAAGCACACGCATGACCCCAGCAAAAGGCAGGGCTGGGAGGTGCAGGACTCCAACACATTGAACATTTGTGTCCAGAAAGACGAGCAGAAAAAGACCCAAGAAGCCAGAGGCAGACAAGCAGAGCCAGAGTGGGCCTGGGGAAGAGCTGCTGGGCTAGAGGCCGTCCAGGGCAGAGGCAGGGGATTGTCCCCAGGCCGATTCTCCCTGCCTATGCAGAACAGGGCTGTCTACACCAGGGCTGTGCACAGGCCAGACTGTGGGCCATATACAGCCCATAAAGGGCTCATTTGTGGCCCCCCAGACTGAGTGCCACTCCCCCCCACTACTGCCAGGATCTCTGAGCTCCCCCATCCAGCTTCCGCGCCCTGTCCCTGGGGCCTCAGGAGCCCGGGGCTGCCTCCACAACACAGCGTGCGGAGCTGGAGGGAGCTGCCAGGATGCACGGCAAGGCTCGGGATTCTCGGCTGAGGGGGCAGCAGGAACAGGCGACAGTCACATGTGTCCGTTCATGGACCCTCCAGGGAAACTGAGGCAGGGGCCATGGTCGCAATTAGCAGTGGAATGAGAGCTAAGCCTACAGGCTGCTGCCCACCCCCCTCACCCTCATCCGCAGTTTCTGGCACCAAGGGAGGTACCCTAACTTGGCAGAGATGGAAGCCCTCCCCCCGCCCCCACCTCCGCAGCCTCATTTGTAGCTCCTGGGAAAGGCAATAATTAACTACTCATGGCAGCCACCTGCCCCAGGCCAGGGGCTCAGAGACCACCATAATGGGTACAAGGTGGAGGCGCTGGCAGTTCACCAGGAGCAGGCTGGCCACACAGAGCGCGGATGTGCCCAAGGGACCAGAGCCATGCCAGTGGGGACACAGAGAAGCGACAGGGAAGGGACATGCCCAAGGCCATGTGGAGAGTCTATGGCAGGGCTGGGGGCAGAGCCCAGGCACCCTGGCTCCTCCAGTCCCTGGCATGAGTCCTCCTGCAGCTTTGGGTGTAAACAGTACTGGAGACAGTCCTCCGGGCTGCCCCGGTCAAAGGGAAGCACATTAAAAGTCTCAAACCCTCCTCCCACACCCAGCCCAGCCTGGCTACCAGCAGCCACTACAGATGGGACTGAGATGCCAGGGGAGATGCCATGTGTCTGCTCCGAAGAGCAAACCCATGCCACAAGCTGCTAGACCAGGCAGGTCTTGCCCTGCCATGCTCCTGCCTGATCTCAAGGCACCAGGGCAGCCCGTTGGAGCAAGACGGTGCAATGTGGGGCAGGAGGCCTGGGTAGGGAAGCCTTGCCCCTGCAAGCTCGTTAACCAGCATCCAGCATTGCCCCCCACCCCTCCACAACCCCCCACCACAGTGATGCTGCTGGGATGGGGGGCATCCCCCTGCCTCCTCAGAGGACCATCCTGGCCAAGGGGCTAATGCTGTGATGCACACCTGGGCCTGCACATGCACACTTGCAAAGGAATGTGTGTGGGGCGCAGGCACATGCATGTGCCCAGGAAAGGAGCTGGCACGGGCGTCTGGGCCCCTCCACGGGCAATTCCCTCCCCAGCCCCGCCGAGGAACACACGCAGTGTTCAGAGGGAAAAGTTATCAGCCCCGAGCACAAGCCCGCAGGGCTTGCCAGCCCTACCACATCCCTATCAGCACTAGGCAGGAGGCTGTTTACAAGGCCCCTGCACCACCAAGCTGGGGGGCTTATCAGCTCTTGGGGCCCCAGTAAGGCCAAAGGCCACGGCTGTTCTGTGGCCACTGGATGGTGTTAAGCCCAGCCTGGTACTGCCACTGCTGCTGGGTGCACTGGCACCTGGCATGGAGCAGGGAGCCTGCAGGTCTGTCTAGAGCTTCGAACCAGCTCCTGGGCAGCCAGAGAGGGGACCCCAGACTCCAGGCACCCCCAGTACCTCGCTGGGAGAGTCACTCTACATGCACCCAAGCTCTTGTCCCCTTCCTCTCAAGCCTCTAAACGAGGATAGGGGTGGCCACGCCATGAGCACTGTAGTGAGACACGGGCAGGCCAGGACAGGAGAACGTGCAGCTACAGGTTGCTGCTGAGTAAACCGGGCACCAACAACAGAGCAGCTGACTGGGCCCATCACCCTGGCATCACAGCCCCAGTGTGATACCCATGAGATATGCCATGTGAACACCAAGGCAGCACATGCGAGAGGTGGCACACGTGTGTACAACGGGGAGGAAGAACACCTGTGGGGAAGCTGGGCTCAGTTGCAACACGCAGCCCTGCTCGGCCCCGCGGGCTCCTCCGCACCCCAGCAATGTGCAGTGAACTCCCCCTGCACCGTAGCCCCAACCTGCCCAGCGCCGGCTGCCTCGGCTCCAGGCCCAACGAAAGCTCCTGCCTGCCCCGACCTGCCCCGCGTGGCTAATCCCTGCTGGGAGCGGGGCCATGTCCCACAGCAGGAACAGGCCTGCCCCGCCGGCCCCCCCCGGCCTGTGGGGAGCGGGAAGCAGAGATGAGATCTGAAGAAGCCCCAGCCCACAGGCACAGGCCACAGGGGCATGGGGCATTTCCCCTCCCCTGAGCACCCCCTGGACCCATACAACCAACACGATGCGCTCCCTGGCATCAGGGTAGGGGGCTCAGCAGGGAGGCACGAGGGAAGCGTGGCACAGGCCGGCCAGGACCATCCAGCCCCTGGACCCTCTGCTCAGGGTCAGACCCATGCTGTTTTTGGGGTCAGGAAGGAATTTTCCCCCACGCTCATATTAGTATGGACTAAGGGGGATCTGCCTTCCTCTCCAGCAGGGGCACAGCCTCGGCCTGGGAGCTCTTGAGCATCTATTAACAACCTTTCACATGCAGCAGGATGTTGGCTGCTGTGGTCCCCCTGCTTTCCCTGGGGCAGGGGCAGGTGTGATGTCTCGTGTCGTGTCAGGGCTGATGGTAGTTTTACGAACACTTTAGATGCTGGATTTGTCTCGGATGGTCTGGACAGGGCTGATCCTGCCTCAGGCAGGGGCTGGACTGGACGTGACCTCAGGAGGTCCCTTCCAGCCCCACTGCTCTAAGATTTCTGATTCCACCCTGGGTTTAACCCAGGCGCCCATCATCACCCATCACACCCAGGCCCAGCTCCCCACTGGCTCTGACAGGCTCATGCCCACTATGGGTTTGTCTCCATGTCAGGACATCTGGGATCAGCAGCTGCATCCTGCCTGGACCGAGTGCTTCAGTGAGAGACCGACCCCGGCACATGCTGGGGTCTTGAGGGAGCAAAGCTGGGTGGGGGAATCAGGACTCGTTGGTCCTGCTGCTTGCTCTGCTGTCTGGGACTTTCCGCAGAGACCGGGAAGAGGGATGAAAAGGGATGGGGGATTGTGCTGAATGAGGGCAGAGGTTCCCCCACTGACCACCCACGGAGAGGCAGGGCTGGACCAAAGTGCCCGCACTGTGCCCCCCATTCCCCCCTCCTCCCACCCTGCCCCTGCCCTGCCCTGCCCTGCGGGGAGCCTGGCGCTCTTACACTCTTGCTCTGATGAGGAAAGGGCTCACAGGCAGCGGGGCAGGGGCCCAGCAGGGCCGGAGTCTGCCCCCAGATGGGTGCAGCTGGGAGAGGAGACAGAGGACTTCCCCAAGGCTGGAGTCCAGCCGTGTCCTGTGCCATGTGGTGTGTCAGCATCCAGGGCTGTCTCAGCTGCTCGCAGCTCCCTCTAGCTCCCAGGTCCAAACCAAAAAGGGGAAGAGACACAAGCCCTCGAGACAACCCAGCGCCAGCACCCTTGACCCCCAGCCCCAGCGCAGCCCGGGGGAAGGGCAGAGTCCCTGGTCCAATGGTTGCACTCGCAGCCTCCTTCTGAGCCCACATCTGCCCTCCGACTGTGCGCTGAAGCAAAGGAGGTGCCTGCCCAGCTACTTCCACTTGACCTGCCCTCTGCTCCACGGGCTCCAGACATAAAACAGGGCAGGGAGGGCTACACATGCATCCCACGTACATACAGTCATGGAGCAGTCAGACTGGCAGGGCCCTCAGGGTCACCCCTAGTCCAGCCCCCTGCTCCAGACAGGTCCAGTCCCATCTGAGCCAGACAAGCAATTGTCCAACCTAGTCCTGAAACCGTACGACTGCCAGGCTCATTGCCCCAAACCCCCCCACAAACATGGTCCCTGCCCCAGGTACCATGGGCAGCACTGGGGCCCTGCCAACAGTTAAAATACACTCCAGAGATCCCAGGCAGAGGCCGTGCCCCTGCTGCAGAGGAAGGTGGAAACGCCCTGCAACCTGTACCAATCTGACCAGGGAGGAAAATTCCTTCCTGACCCCAATGCAGCATCAGTCTGACCGTGAGCGCAGGGGCAAGACCCTACTGCTTTGGTCCCAGCAAGAGCATTGGCACAGCCCAGTCCCCATCCCCAGCCTGGGCTGCAGCCAACACTCAGTGCTGCTGAGGAAGGCAAAGAAAAAACCCCAGTACCTGTAGCAACAGGCGGGGAAAAGATTCCTTCCTGGCCCCAGCTGGCAACCAGCAAAGCCCAGAAACCTGGGAAATACCAGACACCATCTACTCTGCCCTGCACCCTGGGGACAGCACACAGATCCACACATCCTCGATGGAGAGCCAGAATATGCCTTTCCCCCATCCAACCCCTCCACAGACTTATCCCAGCTCCTTCGCCTTTCATAACGAAGCTGGATGTCATACAGCATCCTCTGTTTGACACAAATCTCCAGCATCTAGTACCTGCTCCCAAGAGATTCAGGGCAAGCTTGCTAAGATCACCCGGAAGGAAAGCGGAGCTCCTTTGGAGGGATGGTCCTGCTCAGGGGCACTGCATAGGGGGTGCACGCAGGTGAACGTGCACCCCTTGAGCGTGGCGATGCACCGCCTGCAAAAATGCACTGATGACACTGTCGGCAGCACCTGCAGGCGGTCACCACTTGCCACAACTGCCGCCAACACCACCAGCGGTCAGCAATCCCCGCTGGCCGCTGCCAGCACCACCTGCAGGTGGTCACCGACCCCTGGCTGGCATTCACCTGCCCCGTCCCCTGCCACCAACAGTGCCACCGGCGACTTTGGGAGCTCCCTGCCACCGCCAGCACAACCATGCCCCCCCAGCCACCTGGGGCAAGCGCCATTCGTAGTCCTGCTTTCAGCAGGGGTTGGACTAGATGTGACCTCCTGAAGTCCTTTGCAATCCTCATTTTCTATGACTCACCTGCTCCCAGCTGCTGCCACAGGGAACAGGGCGAAGAGATTTCTCCGTCTTTCCGGGATTACTTTATTCAAACAGAAAACCACAGCACTGCAGAAAGCCACCGATTTACAAGCCTGGGTTGAAGCTGGCCAAGGATTTGGGGTGTGGGCAATGCCAGGCAGCAAGAAGGCTTGGCTTCAAAACAAGGCTTTGGTTTCACACGCTGCCAAGGCTTCATTAAAAAAAAAAAAAAAAAAAAAAAAATCAAGTGCAAGGTTTCCTTCCAGGTGAAACAAAACAGTCTGTTCAACCCCAGAGCCACGCCGGGCTCCTGCCGTTGGCCAACAAAACTTAGGAATAAACTCATTTCAGATTGAGTTTCCCTTGGTTTGGCCAGAGAGCGTGTGAGGACTCCAGTCTGGTGTGGAGAACCACAGGGCTGGCAGCAGAGGCCCAGAGCTGTGCTTGGGACAGACTCACTGCTACCATCTCCCAAAAACCTCTAGCTTCTCCACATAGACAGGACCTGGACCTATTCCTAAACAGAGCTTGCAGCAAGGACATCGGCTCCATCCAATACCAGTCAACCCCTTGCACTGGGAACTGCACAAGCCATGAGAGTCCCCGCCCCACGGAGCTGGCAGTCCAGACAGGGGAAAGGGAAACTGAGGCATGGGTTCAGAAAACAGATCAGAGCCCAGCCAGGTCTGGGGCTCTCACCACTAGGCATGCTGCCTCGTGACTGCATCCTCAGGGCCAGGCTGAGGTCAGCTGTCAGATCCTGACTCCTATCTGGTCTCAGTCTCCCCCCACCTTGACATGCACCTTTTCCCCCTGCCTGAGCTCCAGAGCCCTCCTCCATCTCCCCAGAGCTGCGAGCAATTCCCAGGACACTTTCTGGAGTATTTATAGCTGCGGCTCATTCCCCCCCCTCCATCCTTCTCCTTCCCGGACAGTATAAATATAGCTCCCTGCTTATGCCGCAGCTGCCAGCGCAATGGCTGACGTCTGGAGTTGGGCCGGGGAAACCCAGTGTCTTGGGTCATTCTCAAGACAGGAGGGGTTGCACCTGGGCTTTCTAGACAGGGAAACGGAGGCACTGAAGAACAGCCTGGCCCCAATCTTACAGCCAATCAGGAGTCTAGCCCACTGATGGCCACCCTGTGCCATACAGCGATACAGTGAAGGGAATCAATGACTCCCCCCACCCCATCCACCCTCCAAAACACCCATCTACAACGGTGCCAAGATCCCCACGGACTGTGGGCCCTCAAGTGCATGAGGCACTGGCAAAAGGGGGCTCGTAGCCAGGCTGCCACTAGCAGGCTCCTGCAGCCCAGGGGCAGGGTGGGAGAAGGGGGAGCATGGGGCAGGGTGCAGGCACTTCGGCCTGGCCTGGCCTCTCCACCAGTGGTCTCTGGGGGAATCTCTGCCCTTGCTCAATACAATCCCCATTCCCCTTTACTGAGGGGTTCACTGGGGCACGTCCCAGACAGCAGAGCAAGTGTCCCAGCTCACATCAGCCCAGAGCGACTGCAGTTTGGATCCACGGGGGGCCAGCGGCAATGGGATTCCCGCCCTCTGGACTCAACCTCAGGGCACCAAATTAAGTCCCAAAGCTCAGGCCATCCAGGCCCTGGCCTCAGTGCCCATCACCTCTGGTGCCAGGTGGGCTCTAGTGCCAGGAACCCCTGCCCAGGCAGACAAAAACACCCAACAGGCACAAGCAGAGGCAGCTTCAGTGTCTCCTGCCCCATCTGTGCAGCTGTGCCCTGTACCAAGATCCGTGCGGCGACACAGCCCTAACCAGGATGCTGACCGCATCCTGCCCAGGAAGCAGCCAAGGCCTGCAGCGGGGGAGAACCTGGGGCCCAGGAGCTCAGGGAGTCACAGATCCGCTGGAGGCTGGGTCCTCAGCAGGGTCCAGCCACGTTTGTGCCCACCAGTGTCTCAACCCTGATCTGCCTGGGTTGGGATACAGGCCCTGGAGGGTGGAATGATTTTAATTCCCAGCAGCCGCAGGCCAGGGCCGTCATGCCTTTTCCACCCACCGGGGTTTGGCCCTTGATGTTGTGCTGGTTGGTTGTGCCTCCCAGAGGCATCCCCAGGAGCAGCAGGAGCCAGCAAGGCAAAGCCCGAGAGGTGCAGGGAGGCTGGGCCTGGCAGCAGGACACCGGCTGGATGGAAAGGCCAGGGGGTTAGGGAGGGAGCAGCTGGTAGTTGGGTGAAGAGGCCCCTTGCACTGGTCAGAGAGTCCTGGGGACAGGCAGCAGAAGGGGCTGCTCCTGCACCCGCCACCCCCCTAAGGGCACTGCTTGGGACCCGTGGCTCCCAGCAAACCCATGGCTCCTGGCATGCTGGCCCAGTCCCACAGCTGACATGAAGCAGCCTTGTGCCACCCCACTGACCCTGGTACTCGCTCTGCTTTGGCCTCAAGGGAATGACCCCCAGCTCCACCCACAGAGTTGGGCCCTGGGCCCAGAGCCCACCATGGGCCACCTCTGCTGCTCTGTATTTCCCCTGCAAAAACCTCTATTTCGGGCCCAATCCTAATGCTGTCTCAGCTGCACATGGGGGTGACTGGAGATATCCCCAATTCCCCCATTAGGAGGAAGGGATCAGAGACCCACGTGGTTACTTTTCAGCCACCCCAGGTCTGGCTGTGGAGAGGCACAGGGGAAATTAGCTTCTGCAAGGCCCCTTCCTTTGCCCTGCCCTACATACAGTGCCTAGCACCACGACACCGCAGTCTGGGAGCCACTGTTCACAGGGAATCAGCCCTGCAGCTCTCTGTCCCTTCCTATCCGGCCTGAAGGGAGAACTGGGGTGCGAAGAGTTGCTTTCTCTCCGGCTGCTGTTCCTCCCGCCCCCTTCCAGCGGCAGATACAAGCCACTGAATGAAAAGAGATCAACAGGCCAAGAAGAAAAAAAAAAGCCTGTGCCCTCCGCTACTGAAAGGCAAATCCCAGAGACACCGCATTCCTCAGCTCTGCCAAAGCCCATTGTGCTGCCCCACCGCTGGTATTTGCAAAGCTCAGCTAAGTGTGATTAACTCTCTGCAGTGCTGGCCTGCCAGGCAGAGCCAATCCCAGCTCTGGGCAAGCCTCAGCTACCCGTGACACTCCCCAAGGATTTCACTGGGCACCCTGGCTGCCTGCTGGATGCCCAGTGGCAAAATGCACTGGAGACCGTTTGAGATCTTGGTGTGGAAGGAGGTGTGAAGTGGGGCTGGAGCCTGTTCCCACGCTGCTAGAGATGCAACCGGCTTCTCAGGGGGCAAGAAACATGACGCTCAATTACCTCCTGGCCCTCCACTGGTGGCTGGTTCATCAGCGGGTGGTTGCAGCGCCCCAGCCACTGACCCTGGCAGATCGGAGTCTCTTTCTGGACACGCCGGGACCTGGGATCACCACCCACAAGTTCCCTTTTTCCCCACAAAGGGATAGGTACCATCAGGGGCAGTAGCAACGCAGAAACGGTGACCCCAGATTCGAGGTGAGGGGATCATAGGACCCAAGAGCAGTGGTGCTGGAAGGGACTGCACACCTAGTGCAACCGCTGCCTGAGGCAGGACCAGCCCTGTCCAAACCATCCCAGACAAATCCATCATCCAAACTCTTAGCAAAACTACTGTCAACCCTGTCCCAGCACTAGACATCACATCCGAACCTGCCCCAGGGAAAGCGGGGGGCTATGGCAGCCAACGTCCTACTGCTGCAAGGGTTGTTAATATTTGCTCCAGAGATCCCATGTCCTGCTAGAGAGGAAGGCAACCTGCTGCTTCCCCAAGTACGTACCAATCTGGCCAGGGGGTAAAATTCCTTCCTGACCCCAAGGCAGCATTGGTCTGAGTCAGGGGGGGCAAGACCCTCTAGCCAGGACCCTCCAGCTTTGGTCCCAGCAGAAGCATTGGCACAGCTCAGTCCCCATCCCCAGCCTGGGCTGCAGCCAACACCCACCCAGTGCCTCTGAGGGAGGCTTAAAACACTGACACACAGAGCAGAAAGGGGGCAGGGCAACCAGGCTCTGTCTCTGCTCCCTGGAAAGTCCAGCAGAACTGGTGTCTTGCTCTCGAGACGCGCAAGTCACTTCCTTTGCTGGAGGACTGCTCCACTAGCGCCCACGGAGCACTGCGGGGGAAGAATCAAGGCCACAATTCTGCCCGGGGGGGTAACCTCTTCAGGGCCTCTCTGCTGCTCCCCACACAGCCAGAGCAATGCGGATTTACACTCACACAGGAGCTGGCCGCACCAAGCTGTGCACAGGCACAGCTGAAAACAAAAGCAGTAGGCTAGAGACTGCAAGAAGTCAGCCCCCTCTCCAGCCTGGGGCAGGCACAGAAGAGAGAGGGAGCCAGCCCACGGGGGACCGGTGGCTCACAGGCAGTACAAGGCTTGCCGCTCATCAAGATCCTCTCTCACTATCGTGCAAAACAATAGGTGCAGACCATGCCGCGGGCGTGGGGCAGCCATCCTCCGCGCCTCTCGCCAGCCTGGCAACACAGACTCCATTCTCCGTTATGTCCTTGGGAGAAGCTCTCACATGCCCTGAGTCTGTGAGTCAGGGGCAGCTCCGACTGCTCAATTGCAACAATCTGACCAAGGGCGATCACGGGGAAAAGCTCGTGTCCAACAAACCCCAGGCTGAGAAAGCTCTTCCTCCCATGAGCCACCTTGAACCGCCCTCCCCTCCCCCCCCCCTTCTCACTATGGCCTTATAATTAAGGGAGTTTCTCTCCTCCAAATGACAGGTCTGGCAGCCCCTGCCACAGACCAAATTCGCTCACTAGGCCCAGCCTCCTCCCCTCGCCCCATGGAAGAAGAACAGGATCTGACCCAGCTTCTGGAGGCAGGGGGAGAGCAGGGATAGGGTGGCATTTAGGTCTTCCCTGCAGGGCTAATCTGCAGATGACACTGCCACGGGAAGGCAGTAAGGCCGACCCCATGCCAGCCATGGGCCTCCTTCCTGACTTAGCCAGAGCAGGACTCAGGCCAGCCCACCGGGTCCACACGCAGAGAACGACTTCCCTTCCAGCCCCCGGCACTCAGCTTTGGCTTTGGCCCTTGAGAAATCCTCCCAGACAGGAGGCAGCACGTCAGGGCGTGGGACTCTGAGCAGGCCCAGGAAACGCTGCTCTCTGCGGGGGCTGCATGAAGCAATGGTGTATATTTAAGCCAGGCTCGAATGCCGTGTCAATGGGTTTCTGGTTTCCCGGGCGGGTGACCCACCACTGAATCATCAGCGTTCCCAGGGGAGGGTGGGGGGGAGAGTACCAGCCGCTAGCGCTGTTATAGGTGCTCGCCTCAGCTTTTTTTTAATTCCTCAGCCCTTTTTTTTTTAAATAGCTCTTGTAGGATCATGTAGAGGCCAGGCTGTAACCCAGCCAGCCCCGGGGGTACTTCTGACTTCAGCTCCCTCCTGATTTCTAACCCCCAAAGAGAGTCAAGACCCCGGTCTGTTCTCCCACAACCCATCGCTGCATACGCAGTTAAGGCAGCAGTTAAGGCAGCGAGGGGGGAAAAAAGAGAAAGAGGGAGAGAAATGTGCCTCCCCCTCCCCGAGCAGCTTAGATCAAAGGGCTCCACTTCACCTCGAGGAAGACTTTGCAAGCACAGACTGCAGGGTGTGACCCTGGGCTCTCCTGGGTGCGTCACCCTTCCTGCAGCAAGGGGAAAGGACTCTCGCTTTCCTCCAACCAGGTTTAGTGGCCTGGCCCCAGCCCTGCTACCCCCCTCTCCGAGGCGGCGCGAGCAAGTCAGGGCACGAAACGGCAAAGAAAGGCGCTCGGGGAGAGCTGGTCCGACAGCCTCCCAGCCCGGGACTGCAGCACATGTCTGCAAAAAGTCCAGACTTCCTGTTCCCACCAACCCCCACCCCCGGCTTCTCAGCCCGGGGTTTCAATGTTTCCCTGGATCTAGGGTCGCCTCCCTGCTTCAAAGCAGAGGCACAAAAAAGCCCCTCCACCTTTTCCAGGGAAAGACACTTCCCCCCCCCCCCCCATCCCACACCCCAGCCCCGTCCCCTGAATCGCACCCAGCCTGGGTCTCTCCAACAAGCTCCCAACGGTGCCCAAGTCCGATGGGTGTCTCTGGAAAAGCCTGCCTTTCCCACGCCCGGCTGGAGGGGAAGAGGCCAGACGCAGCCCTGGTCAGTTTCACGGAGCTGGTCAGTTTCCCAGTGAAACTGAAAGAGCCGCGAGGGAGACGCCGGAGCCGGGGAAACCTGCCCGGGGGGCCGCTCCCTTCCTACCTTCTCCGCCGCCGGACCGAGCGGGGCTCCGTGCCCGGGCCCGAGGCTGCCCCGGCCCTTTCTCCCCAGGAAACTTCCCCTGGGAACTTCAGCCCCGGGCCAGGCGTGGCTGCGCGCTGCTGCCGACCAGGAAACTCCGTCCCCAGCTGTGGGCTGGGCGCTGGGGCTGGGGCAGGGCGCGGCGCGGCGCAGCGGCAGCCGCGAGCATTGCACGCACGTGGGCCGGGCCGGGCCGCGCTCGCACCGGGGAGGCGGGGGAGCCGAGGGGCTGGGGCTGGGATCCGGCTCGACTCACACCAGCTGAGATGCCAGGGAGTTAACCACCCCCCCCTCCGGTGGCACCGCCCGGGAGAAGCTCTGCCTCCCCGGCTGAGCCAGCCCCCGTGCCTCAGTTTCCCCGCAGGGAGGGCGCTGCAGCTGGTCAGGAGGATCCCTTTGGATGCAGCGCTGGAGGTGTCACTGCCCAGAGCCGGGGGAAACCCTGAGAGACCCCCTATTTCTGCCCTCAGGCTGCTCCTGTTCCCCTGACCTGTGGGTGCCTCGATTTTCTCACCTGTAAAATGGGCATAAGCTATTATGAGCCCTTTTTTTTTTACTATGGAGCTGCAATGGTGTCTGCAGAGCAAAGCCAGTGTCATGCCCCACTGTCCTCAAGGGGATAACTTCTTTGCAAAAAACAAGCAAACACATATATAGGTGTATGTAAATGTGTGTGTGTGTGTGTGTATACACTCCACCTCCAACATTCTGCCAAGAGGCCCCTGTAGTTCACTTGGCATCTCAAAGCACACTAAAAACCTGTTCTAGTTCACACCATGCATCCATGTGCCGTACACTCATCTCAATGTGAGCGGGGCCAGACAGCACCGGGGGCTTTGGTTTTCCTTCCAGTGGGCCCAATGCTGCCCCACTTTGCTGCCTATCCAGGGCATGGGAGCAGGAGGGAAAATGCCTGGTGCTGGCATCATTCAGCTCCCAAGGGACACCCATGCAGGGACAGAGGAAAAGTGCCCATCTTACACCCTGAAATGGCACACAGGCTGGGTTAAGTCAGTGCCGGAGCTTCATGGAGGTGTTTTAAGCCTCTTGAAGCCTGCCTAGGTGTAAGGAAAGGCCAGGGGAGAAGGTGCCAACCTGGGATCCTCAGGTTTAATGATGCCTACTGGAGCAAGTGACTCCACATCCTTTTCTGTGCCCCTCACAGCCCCACGCAGGAACCATTGCCTCCCTGCTAACTGCCTGGATCCAGATCTGGGGAGGAGAGCAGTGGCAGCGTGGAGGTTAACAGGTGTTGCTTGCCCCCTGCTGCATACAGGTGTCCCCAAGGAGCCTCTGTACCCAGATTTCTGCAACAGGCCCAGCCCTGCATTCACAGCCCCTCTGGGATGACGTAGCCTTGCAGGCCAGATACTACTCATGGGATGTACCTAGATAAGCCCCAGGCACTGGATGAGAGCTGGCCCTTTCCTCCAGGACACCATGTCCCTACATTAGGGGAATCAGGCCCAAAGTGAGGAAGTGTATTGACTCACGACCAGTAGACAGCACAGCCAGGGACAGACCCCATATCCCCTGAACTCTAGGCTGTGCCCCGTACCCTCCTCGCTCACCAGCTATCGCAGTCCAGCTCCCTGCCCTTGCCCTGACCACGGTCTCTCTGGGGTGGAGCCACCCAGATGCTTGCCTGATCCCGGTCCAGAGTGCACATGCAGCCTGGCTCATGAGAGTCCACGTGCAGCCTGGCTCACGAGAGATCTAGTCTCCACGGCTGCCAGTGCGATTTCTCTCCACTGCATTTCTGTAGACACTAGCAAACCCGCCTCCTCATGCTAATTGAATGTGAAAAAGTGTTTTGCAAAAGGAAGGGATGGGAAATAAGAAAAACCCCAAGCCCCCCCCCAGCACTGAGCTTCTTGTTTCAGGAGGTGAAGGAACAATCAGTGCCTTGAGCGCAATGGGGCCATTATGGTGTGACAGATGCCCACGCATGTGACAAGCCAGGGAGAGCAAGACAATCCAGATCAGAAAAGAAGGTGCTCACAGCAAGAATGGCAGGGACAGGAGCTGTCAGCTTTCGGAGGAGGGCAAGGTTAGCATCTAGTAGGATAACCCCTACCCCCCTCTCCCACCCAGGGAAAGAAGCTGCATGAGATTCATTTCTCAAGCTGGGCCTGACTCCTCTGGACCAAGATGGGGACATACAGGGGTGAGAGTGCCAGGCTGTGCCAATGCTTCTTCTGGGACTTAAAGCCAGAGGGTCCTGGCTAGAGGGTCTTGCCCCTCTGCTCACTGTCAGACTGATCCCCATATTTGGGGTTAAGAAGGAATTTTCCTCCATGCTCAGATGGGTATGGACAGGAGGGGTTTTGCCTTCCTTTATAGCAGGAGACAACCTCTACCTGAGATCTCTTGAGCGTCTGTTAACAGCATGGGCTACTGCGGTCCCCCTGCTTACTCTGTGGCCGGTTTGGGTTTGATGTCTTGTGTCAGGATTGACAGTCTTTTACTAAGAGGTTAGATTATGGATCATCTGGATAGCTGATCCTGTCAAGGCAGTGGGTTGGACTGGATGTGACCTCTGGAGCTCTGTTCCAGGTCCCACTTCTCTCTGATTTCTAGGAGAGCCTAAATCAGCTCCAGCAAGGCCACAGATTGCTCTAGGATGAAGGCTCTCGCAGGCTGGCGGCACCATCGCCCCATTCTGACACACAGGGGGTCTTTCCATGCACCGCAAGCACAGGGAAAACCCACATCCAGACTAGATGGTCACTGGGGAGATCTTTTCTGCTGATGAGAACAGCGAGGCGGGTTCTCTGCTCGCCTGAACAGGCACAGCTCTGTGGCTACTGACAGGCCATGTCTCCAGCTGGCAGAGAACAACAGATCTCCTTTCACGCCAAGTAGCCAGATCCTGACCTGGTATTAATGACCTCAGGTCTCCATGGCAAGGGAGAACCCTGAACCCAAGGCCCCAGAGTAGGGCTGGAGCGCTATCATAGCCTCAGTGGCCCAGGAAACAGGCACCAGGCAAGGGGGGTGGTTTGTTGGGATCTTTAATTGGACCAACAGTATCATTAGGAGAGATGCTAGACAAGCTGTTGGACACAAAAGGCCCTTCCTCAGCTCTGGGAAAGAAGCAGATCTTAGCTTGTGCCAGTGATTTTTGGCACCCCACACTGCACAGCTCGTCTCTGAAGTCTTGGAAATTCAGTTCACCCAGAGGTGAGTAACTTTTCCATGTCAGCGAAGCCACGTTTGTTTTGTAACAACCATCACAGCAACAGGCCAGGCCGTGGTTCCAAGCATGGGCCACTACTGGTTTACCAGGTCCCAGTCTCGCCTGACCCCTGTTTCCAGAGACAAAAGCTTCCCACACGCATTGCCTCCCTTGCGTGGCTGGAAGTGATTCACAGCAGAGATGCCGAGTCATGAAGCTGAGGTTGGAGGGAATGATCGGGCTCATCTGCCCCGAGCAAGTGGCCAGCAGAGTTGGGTAAATCAGAGGAAGGGGCCCTGCATCTTGGCAAATTTCTCATAGGAGTCATTTCTGCGTCCATTTGGGGGCAAGGGCATGCCAGATATCCTCCTGTTCCTGTGGGCCAAGTATGCGAGACAGATCTGCAAGTGGGCAATGGGCATGGAGTCCAAAACCGCCTGCCTGGCGAGATATGTTGCAGGGCACATCCTGAGACATTGGGGGGTGTTCACCCCGACCAACCACAGATCATGGGTCATGGGCTCACCCTGGTTTTTCCGAGACCCTAAACCAGTGCTGCAGTTTGGACAGGCCTGCCCCGCGACCATGAGCAGCCACAAGAAGATCCAGGAGATGGTGAGGCTGAGGGACACCACGTCTCCTGTGGACCTGCTCCCGGGCGATGCATGCCAGGTCGTGTGGGAATGCATCAACCACAAGGACCTGCACAAAGATCACAAGGACCTGAACTGGCTGACAGCCCACCGAGCCCTGCCAAAGAGGGCCTGGAGACATAGAGAGGGTCAGCTGGGGAGACCTAGCTGCCTGTGGCCCAACTGCCACAGAGCCACCGAGACGATCGACCACATCCTCTGGCTCTGCACCTGTGCCAAGGAGGTATGGAAAAGGGTGAAGCAGCTCTGCAAAGCGGTGATCGGTGTCAACCAGCTAACCAGAGAACCGGCACTGTATGGGCATCTCACCAAACACCAGGGGAACCCATCACCCCATTTCGACCAGTTTGCGTCCTGTGTCAGGAGCGCCCTGTGGAAAGCCAGGAACCTCCTGTTGTCCAGACACACAGATGTAGAGGTAGCAGGCTGCGTGAAAATGGCTCTGAGCGAACTCCAGACCTACTACCAGAAATCGGTAGCAGAGGATGGAGAGGACATGGCCAAAGTCACCTGGCACAGAGACACGTGGCACAGGATCTTCCAAGTCTCCCCTGGCGGGGAAGGGGGCGGTGACAGCGAGGAAGAGGAAGAGACAAGTGGAACTGGGGACAGCGACAGCAGCAGTGGGTCGGAGCTGGAGCAGCAGCAATATGGACAACAGGTGAACTGAGTCTGTGACCCTGTGAGCAGGGTGGGGATGAAAGGAAGGAGTTACCTGGTCTGAGGCCTAAATTTGTTTGTGTGTGTGTAGCATGTGATGTGGCTATTGTAACAGGTCTGGGTGGCCAGTGAGCCTTTGTACAGGTACATGGGCTGCGTGGATGTGGTTTTTGTAACGGGTTATGGTTTTTCTTTGTGGAATGATACTCAGAGTGTAGATATATATAACCTCATATATATAGATAGATAGATTTTTATTTTTTTTTAATCTCTTTCCTTGGATTTTGGTTCCATGTGCTGCCTCCCATGCCCAAGAGCAAAGCAGCCATGAAGCCCCCTCACTAGATGGAAGAGAGATCAGTGGTGCAATCGCCAGGGACCGGCCTGAAGATATCCAGGGTATCCCTGTGTGATGCCAAGGGAACAGGGCATTAGCAGCACACAAGTTGGGCACAAGTCCCCTGGATTTTCAGGGCACATGAGGACATGGACGTCATGGGGATGGTGTCTGAGCTGCCTCCCCACCCGATTCTTTCCCCGTATCCAATGTGTGGTTTCCACGCTTCGTTCACATCATTAATTTTTCAAGAGCCAAATGCTTTTTGGGGATGAATTATGGAGCAGCCCAGTTTGGCGCTTACATAACTGGCCGCAAACGTTCTGGCCTGGCCTAGTTCTTTTTCCTTCGGCTCGGCTGATTTTTCTCCATGCGGGTTAGAAGCCCAGAACTGATGGCCCCAGAGACCAAAATCCAGCCATGAGACACAGCACTGGCAGCAGCAAGGTTAGCTAACCCAGCCCCGTTTTGTCTCGGGGGGGGATCCATTCTCTGGAGCCCATTCATAAGGATGGCCGTCCTGGTCTGTTCAGTCCCGTGGCAGTGGCTAGTACTGGATCCTATTAGAGGGAGAATGTAAGAAACAGGACTGGTGTGGCTGGATTCACCCCTTCCTGCAGCTACCGTAGGGGTAGGTGTGCCCTGAGATTCAGTCATGCCCTTGTCTGTTGTGGAAATAGCTCCAAGAAGCAGTCTGATCTCTCTTTGAATCATTTATGCCAGCAGCGTCCAATGTTGGCCCCATGGGCTAAAGAAGTGGCATAGGACTGGTCCCCTGGCCAGATCCCATGTGGGGTCAGCCACGGCTGAGAATCACTGCTTGAGGAGCACAAAAGCTGTGGGTGTATTAGGTTTTCACTCAAGAATCAACAGCCCTCGCCCAGCCCCAAAGGGAGTCTGAGCACAAAGGTCTGTAAGGAGAAGGTCTGGTGGCCTCCTTCATGCTGGGGGAGTCTCATTCCAGGGGTGTAAAACTGGACACAGAATGGGGGAAGTCAGCCCCTTGGTTTCTTTATCTCCGTTTCCCCCCCTGCTCTCTGTTCCAGCCCGCCGCATCGCTGCAGCTCGGGCAAGCAGCCAAGACAAGACAAGACAGTCGCGTGGGCCTGGCCCCTGCCTGTATGGGCAGAGGATGCAGGGAAAGGGCTGCTTCCTTCTATCTCAGGGAGGGGGTGACCAGGACTATGGTTCACAATCAGCCTAGGAGATCTGGACGCCTCGGGGGAGACCCCTTGTCTTGGTCTCTACTAAGGCCAGCGAGGGCTTCCCTGCATCCTTCCCTTCCAGCATCCTGTGGCTCCCTGCATGGTACACTGGGATTTCACTATGACAGAGACAGCAGCTCACCCCCACCCGTTCAGTCCCCAGAGCTTCAGCTCCAAGCCCCAACAAGGGTACTACTGTCCCCGGCTCAGTCGGCGCTCTGTCCTGCCACCGTCATTCATTAAACCCTGGCAAAGAATGGAGCGAGTGTTTGTGAGCTCATTTCAGCAGCCCTCACGCACAAGCCCCTGTCTGAAGAGCTCCTTTTCAGGCCTGTGCTGCTGGAAAGCCATTGTCTGGCTGATCCCGCCAGCCCCCGCGGAGAGCGTCTGCTCTGTCTCAGCCTCTTCTCCAGGCGAAGGGCATACTGGTGGTGGAGGGGACCAGGAGCTGAGGTGGGATCCAGAGAGGTGAGTTCTGCTTTCGGTCACAGTGAGGTGACCTGGGAATGGCTCACGGCTGTAAATCCAGCTCATTGCTTTTATCACCCTGCCTCTCCACCCTCCTATCAGACAGGTAGGAAAGGCATAGGGCCTGGTACAACTGCCCTGGATCATGGATCTGAGTCCACTACCCTCGTACAGTCACCTGCATCACTGCACAGTGAGGGACACAGTGAGGCTGGGCAGAAAGAGGCATTAGACTGGGCTCTGCCACTGCTTTGTGGGATGACCTTGGGCATGTCACTTGTCTGCCTACCAGTGAAAAGCTACTTCCACCAACTTTATCCCCAGCACTATTGGCTTCACAAGCCAGAGAAAAACAAGAGCACTCCCTGCCACCTTCATCAGGGAGCTGCCTTGCCTCAGGGACTACTTCATCAAGTGCCTAAGCCTTCACCACGTGCCTTAAATAAGTAGGTTGCAGCAAAAAGCAGCTCAGATCGAACAGAAATCTCTCTTACTGTCAAGCTGCCAGGGAGGCAAGGGGAAGCACAGCTCAGGGCAGGGCTATGGTTGGTTGTCAGCTTGGGGAGAAGACAGCATATAACAAGGGGCAGCATTTTTAAAATCTGGAAACCAGCACCTAATTTCCAGAGGTGACGCAGGCACATGGGAATTGCAAGATATCTCCCTTGAATCCTTCCCTCTTGGCATCACCCTGGCTGGGAAGGGCTTGCCTGCATGGGGAATTACAGCTCATTGCCTCAGATGTGAATTTCCGGCATGCTAGCTACTCATGCTAGGGCAGTCTATAGCTAACTACATGCTAGCTACTCATGGATGTCTATAGCCACTAAATGTGCAGGAGATTCTTCACCTTGAGCCTGGAAACGCAACACATTGACATCAATGTAATTCACACTTCCACTGGTATAAACAAGGCACGAGACATATAGCCCTATACCGGTGAGATGTAGCAGAATAGAGTCACATTGCTGTGCGTAGCAATGCCTATGTCCTACTACTGGGATTTCCCAGGCTTCTGGGCTTTGCTGGTTGCCTCCACCCACCTCTTTCTGCTCTGTGTGTCAGGGTGTTTTCAAGCCTCTGTCAAAGGCACTGGGTGCTGGCTGCAGCCCAGGCTGAGGATGGGGACTGGGCTGTGCCAGTGCTGCTGCTGGGACCAAAGCTGGAGGGTCCTGGCTAGAGGGTCTTGTCCCTGAGCTCAAGGTCAGATCAGTGACCATATTTGGGGTCAGGAAGGAATTTCCCCCCATGCTCAGATTGGTATGGAGTAAGGTGAGGGGTTGCCTTCCTCTGTAGCAGGAGCACGGCCTCTGCTTGGGGTCTCTTGAGCATCTATTAACAACCTTTCCTAGAAGCAGAGTTGGCTGCCGTCGTCCCCCGGCTTCCTGTGGCAGGTTCGGGTGTAATGTCTTGTGTGGTGTCACACTTGACAGCAGTGTCACATAGAGTTTGGTTTGCACAAGGCTGATCCTGCCTCAGGCCAGGGGTTGAACTAGATGTGAGCTCTGGAGCTCCCTCCCAGCCCTGCTTCTCCATGATGCTATGATTCCTCCCTACTTCTGGGTAAGCTGGCCCAGGGCAGGTGCTGTGTCCACTCCTATACTGGGGTAGCCGTTTCATGAATGTCAAGAGACTGTTCCTGACTCATTACCACCTACCGGCCTATTGATGTAATGACACCTACTGGGACAAGCTGACCATCTGCCCTCAGACACTGGGTCATGCTGATGTACAAATCAAGTTACTGCAGTATGAATGGGTTGTGCTCCAAGCCCTCTCACAATGAAGCCAGTTGCCTCCTCCAAGCAGGGCTGTCCCTAAGGTACAGCAAATTGGGGCAACCACCCCAGGCTCCATGCTTTGGGGCCCCACGGAGACAGGCAGAGTGCCAGCAGCCTCTCCCACGGGGCCCGCCAGGGGCTGACAGCTCTGCCCCACACTGCAGAAGAAGCACAGAGACCCACCCCCTGGCACTGAGGAGACCCCAGCCCGTGCCCTGCCTTTGAAGGAGTCCCACAGGTCCTGTGCACTGTTAAGGGTACCCCGCACAGGCTGATTTGCCCCGGGCCTCGCACCCCCCTAAGGTCAGCCCTGCCCCCAAGACACTCTTACCATGCAATAAAGGGGCCCAGACTGCAAGCTCGGGGCAGCTTGTGCACTGTTAGTTCACATACTGGCTCTCTGCAGCCTCACCTCCCTTGCAGACAAACCCTAAGGCAGCCAAGCACCATATTTTTTAAGGCACTTAAGTGCCTAGCTCCCACAAAGCCCAAGAGGAGATAGCCCCCTGCACAGTTTTAAGAAAGGTATGGGCTAGGTCCTGTTGTGTGGGGCCTGAACCCTGGAGCTTAGCATGGTCCAGTGCTAGAGAGGTGACGTGATGAGGGTGGCGCGGGCTCCACGTTCTGAACAGAGCCCCCTGCGGTGCCTAGGAAGGTCAAGGCTAGGAAGGTCCTGAAAAGGGAAGCAGAGGAGCCTGGAGACCATCAGGCTGCATTAGGGGGAGAGCACCCAAAGGAGTTGTGACACCCTTCCAAAGGCATCGCATCACGTGTCAGAACACATCAAGTCCATGCAAGCAGCAGATCCAACCGTGTGTGTGTGTGTGTATGTGTGTGTGTGTTCCCAGGCTCTGCAACAGCAAAGAGAAAGTGGGACCCCTCCCCAGAGCATCTATATGTAGCATGAGGCCTGAAACAGCCAGGTATGTAGGTGAGCAGGGCCATCCCTGGAGGGGGGGGACGAATCAGGGTGACTGCCCCAGGCCCCACACTTTGGGGAGGCCCGCGGAGCCAGACCAGCTTTGCATCTGGCTACTCACCACCCTCCTCCCATCCCACCACCACGTCTGGGCCCCACACAGGCTGATTTGCCCCAGGCCCCACACCCTGCTACCATCGTCTCTAGGTGAGCTCAACTATGTGCATCATCTACTCTAATTCCCAATGGGTACCCAAGGCAGGGGGCGTTCAGCTGAATGGAAAGCTGTATTGATGTCTTCAGCATCTTCATTCCATGATTCAGGACCTGGAGGGCTGTGCTGTGGGGGTCTCGGTCTCCCACCCAAGCACATGGATTGAGCTGGCAGCTCTGAATTCATCTCCTTCACTGTCTCACTCCTATCTAAGCTGCATCCTCCCAATCGGTTTCCCATAGAATCAAAACCCCATTTGGCCTCGGCTGGTGGAGATGCAACAAGAACAAAGCTGAGTAAAAGGAGGCGGCCCAACCTCTTTAGAAACCATTAGAGAAAAAGGCTTAGCAAACGTCCACTGCACCCGTACATGACGGGGTGCTGCCGCGTGCTTTCCCCTCCCTTCCTCCATCACACATCACTAAAGCCAAAGCAGCTCTATTTAGGGAAAAAGGACATTGTATCCTCACTACTAAACTAATTGCTCAGACTCAGAGTGCATCTAAAAGGAAAAGCTACCGGGCAGAAATAGACAGGCTGAAAGCCTCGCTTTTGGTAATGCAGGGGCTGCTTGGCACCAACAGCGATGATGTGCACGCAACAAAAGAAAAATGACTCCTCTGAATCAAGGCTGAAAGGCATTTTAATCCTGTGCCAGAAGTACAGGGAACAGGATCATTGAGTTCTGCTTCCATATCCTAGGTAAGAGACCGGGGAGCCAGAACCATGGCGCTGCATTTTGTATCAGGTCTGTGGGTCAGCGTGGATCTAGCAAACACCTTGCAGATTAAAACGATGATGTACTTGCTGAGCAAAAGCAAACTTCTAGGGGCCCCCGAGGTTTCTACCTGGGAACCACCCAAAAACTCAACAGGAGAGAAGGCCTGGCCATCCACCACCCTCTTCCCCTATGGAGCATCAGACTGGAAGGGGCCACACCACCGAGTCCAGGCAGCCATGCCATAGGGTTTTAGACCAAACGGACCCACAGATCCACTGCCAGCACATGCTGTAAGTTCCCAACCCCCTTATACCAAGCTTGGATCCTTAGCTCAAAACCCAAAGCCTCAGAAACGACAATATTCCCCTGGCAGAGAGTAGAAGAGGCCATGGCACCGCTAGCACTGGGGCCCTGCAATGGCAGGAGCTGTGTTAGGATATGCCCAGGAGATTATTAGAGACAAACTATGGCACAGGCCACAGAGGAAGCAAAAAACTCCTACAATGCCTTCCCATCTCACTGTCTGCCTACCTGGACTCTTAAGTCCAGCACTTGGCTTGATCCTGAGCATGTGATGAAGACCCAGCAGCCAGGCGTCCGGGAGGCAGCCCCGTTACAGTGGGGGCTTCAGAATTCAAGGGGAAGAACATTTTTCTTGCCCTTCACATCTCTGAAGCCATGGGCAGATCTCAGGGGGCCCTAGAAATTTGAAAAGAGCCCTTGAATTTTGAAAAGGGGAGTGCAGGTGGTGAGGTTCATCATCACGTATAAAACAACATATATATTTTTTCCAGGTCAGGATAAATCAGAAGCTGTACAAATAAACTAGGGCCCTGGGGCTGGATTATTCATCTTAGTACTGAAGCCAAAATAATTAGAGCTTCATTGGAACGGGTTAAAAACAATTTGCAGGGCTGTGACATTGAAGCTACATTTCCAGGGTCAGCGAACAGACAGCAGCACAACAGAACAAAGGCTGGCTTGACTGGTGGAACATCAAGACCATTAAGAAGAGGACAGGGTCATTAACACCTGAGGAATGAAGTGTTTAGCAGGGATCAGGTAGATTATAATGAGCCATAGACTTTAACAACAATGCCAACAATCATGAGAGCCAGCAGCACAGCATCTTTGCAGGGCGCGTTGGCAGAGTTAACTGGCCCCAGGATCTGAACCCCCAGTTCAGCCCAGCCCGGGTCACAGCAGCCATGCTGCAAAAGTTCCCGTGGCCCCATAGCTGCTGCCTTGCTTTCATGGGCTGCTAAGACTTTTGGTGGCATTTCCCAGGGTTCCCTGTGCTGCACTCAACTGGACCACACTATGAACAGAGGGAAAATGTGTCTGTCATTCTGGGAGTGAGGGAGGAATTGTAGGAAGGCATTGGAGGACTCTGGGGGGATTGGCGCTCATCCTTATGGCAAAGCTGGGTGGGTTATCATCAGCCAGAGTGAAGTAGGACCTGCCTTCGGGCCCAAACCCAGAGCTGGGCGACCTACCTAGTGTTCGCACCGCTGACCAGCAGACAGTGCTTAGGGATTGTTAAAGCCCAATTAACCTTTAAATGGAACATGAAATACAAACACAGACAAATCATTGCCCTAAAATCAAAGTCTAACTTTATTAATACAACAAGTATTATCTCAGCAGTTTTTATATTTAGAGAGAGAAGAGCACTTAGTGCAATGATCTCACCCAATCCCAGATGTTACTTTGCCTCACAGAGAAGACGGCCACTCAGTTCCTGAAGCAAAGGGTGCATCGTTGGCTGGGATGATCCAGACAGGTGTTGAAAGCTGGATTCATGTTGTAAGTGATGATGATGACGATGACGACACACTGAACTTTCTTGCTTCCCCCTGTTATGCTTTCCTTTAACTTGACTTCTTTGATGACTCCTTGCTTTTGGATTGGTCTCTCTGCAGTCAGCATCTTCTTCATATTTTATCCTATCAGCATATTCCTTTCTTCAACAGCCCCATTACGAGCACACCTCTTAATCTGGCCTTTTTCCGGTGTCTTACTTTAAGCATTGGTCTCCTTGATCGCCTTTCATGAACATATCCAATCATTTCATCCCTCTGATTCAGCCGATTAGTGCCGAGTTCAGTTAATTTGAGCTAGTATCAAAACGATTACTATGTGGTGTTAAAAAAACTTCTTACAGTGATAGAAAAAGGAAAGAAACAGCCTGCGAGCAAACTCAAGGCCATAAGCTGCTTGCAAGAAACAAGGCCAGCTGATATTGCAAAGACCAGCAAAAATGAAAAGTTCAGATAACAATGAGACTATACATAACTTCAGGCTGAATGTAAAGAAAACTTTAAACAACGCTATAATTCACCACTCTATAGACAGGTGCAACTTTAAAGCATAAAATATGACAAGCTACCCTAACACTAGGGTTGACAGCACCACACAGCATGGGTTTGAGCATTGTGTGTGGGAGCAGAAAGAGGTTTTAGCAGCAAGGCCTGAGTAAAAGCCAGAGACTGAACCTGGGTGTTTTTAACATGACCCCTGCCTGGCATCTTTTAATTCTTTCTATAAAGATTTTGGTTTTTGTTGGTTTTTTTCTGCCTGGGTTCTAATGCACGAGTGACCCCTAATGGCAGGACAAGCCCAGAGAGCAGCTGCAAGCAGAAACAAGGGAGAAGAGAGATGTTTGCAGGCAGGCAGGATACAGAATGAGAGAGGGGCAATGAGATGAAAACACTCCCAAGCAGCGAACATCTCAGACTCTTTGTTTCAGGGTGGAAACATTGGAGAGAAGAGGCCAATGCAAGACGGACAGACAAGGGAGAATACAGGGAGATAAGGGCTGCATGTCTGGCATTGGGATGTCCCTGCAAGGCTTTAAAAAGCCAGAGGAGATTCTGTGATGAGCGAGGGTGGCAGCGGGCTCCTCGAGGACCCTGCAGCCTGGTTCTTTTCAGCAGTACCCAGGACCATCATCCCCTAGGCCCACATCCTTCAAGCCACACAGCTGTGTCACAAGTCACCAGGGCATGACGCAGCAGCCCCTTTGCCTCAGTCTCCTCCAAAGCCTTTCCCAGCATTTTTTGCTCAGCCCATGAGCCAGGGCATCACGATAGTTCAGCGCACCCTGCCAGGGTGGCAGAGACCCAAGTCAAACCTGAAACAGGCACAAAATAAGAGTCCCCGTCTTGTCTGGGCCTAATCCTCAACCCTGTCAAAATAGAAATTAATAAGAATGAACTTGTAACCAAAACAGAAAGTATCAGGTTGTCCCTTTATAGATTTATGGTGCATTAACACCTTGAATACTGTACTCAGTTCTGGTCCCCACACTTCCAAAAGGATGTAGAAGAACTACAGAAGGTCCAGAGAAGGGCAACCAAGATGATTAGTGCTATGGAGAGGTTTGCATATGAGGAGAGACTAAAAAGGCCAGGCCTGTTCAGCTTGGAAAAGAGATGCTTGAGGGAGGACATGAGAAGGGTTTACAAAGTACAAAAGGGTGAAGAGAAAGTCAATAGGGATTTATTATATACTGCCTCTCGCAATACAAGAACTAGGAGTCACAACATGACGCTAGTAGGCAGTAGGTTTAAAACTAACACAAGGCCCTTTTTTCTCACGCAGCTTGGAATTAAAGTGTGGGACTCGTTGCCCCCACATGTGGAGGAAGCTGAGAGTTTAGCCAGATCCACAAAGGGACTGGACACATGCTTGGGGGAAAGGGGCATTGGTCGCTGTGTAGCGGGGAGTGAGGGGCACAGCCCCTGAATCAGAGCTTACTAGACCATAAAGGCGCTTGCACACGGCGCGTGTTGTTTAGATACATGTTACAAAACAGCTGCAAGTGAGAGAGGAACGGTGGGAAAAGCCGTGATCTGACCCACTTCGCTCTCCCTTTCTGCATGCACTCTGTGACCGGCTCTGGGCAAGAGGGTCCTATGGTCCGACGCAGTCAATAGCAGTTCTTATCATCTTGTGCTTTGCCCCTCTCTCCCTGACCCTTCTCGTCCCTTCTGGGAGACCCCCCTTCCCTGCAGCCTGGCTCAACAACCAACGTCAGTTCCAGATAAACCAGTATCAGGGTTGCTTGCTTGCCTGCCATCCCCGCTAGGAAAGGCCTAATCAATCCCAGCCTGTCTCCAGCCAAGCCATTTAGCACGGGTGCAAGCTAAGTCAGGCCTCGCACCCACTGCAGCTGCAGTGACCGGGGTTGACTTGTGCTCTCCATCAGGCCATTTAACCCTTCTAACCCCTTTTGGGATGATTGTATACCCATCATCCCCAAACCCCATTGAAATCAGAGTCAGACATCTCATTGCCCTTGGGCCTGAGCACCTCCCATCATCCTTGTTTTGTAGACAGGAATTGGCAAGATCAATGACAGTTCAGATCCGCTTCCTGCAAGCTGTCTGTGCCCTCTGGCCAACCCACAAGGTTCAAAATGTTTGAATCAAGTGCCCAAAATCATGAGGTTGGCTTAGAAATCAGGATGTTTCAACCTCATTTTGAGGAGCTTCTTGTTTGTCTCCTACCCTCGCAGCAGTTCCCAGAGCTGCGCAGAAACCGGCGGTTCTGTTTCCCAGGGAATACAGCAACTTCAAAACTGGGTTTTATTCCAAAACAGAGCTCAATTTCCTCAGAGACAAGGTCTCAGAGCAAATTGTGTTTCAGGTCAATCCAGCTGTTTCATTTCACTGTTGACCTCATTATTTTGCATTAGACGATGAAAGGAGAATCTAATAAAAAGCCTCAAAATGCAGATTCATTTCAACACAAACGTGTGAAATATTCCATTCCCAAACGACCTGGAAGATTCCTATCTTCTCCAAACAATTTGATTTTTTTTTTTTTTTAAGGAACAAGTTCGAGGAAAACTGATGCATCCTCAAAGGAAGTTCTTAGTTCAACCAAACAAGATTTTTCAATGGGGGGAAAAAGTTTCCATCAGAATTTTTTTAGCCAGGTCTAGTGTTTTGGTCACACTCCAGTCACATTTTTAATTTTTCTTTCAGATCCTGAGGGCTTAAAACTTAGCTATTTTTTAAATGAAAGTTGAGGGTCTCAGATAATCGCATGACTCCAGGACCTGATGCTTTATAAAGAAAAAAAGCCATGGCAGAGCCACTGAAGCCACATCTCTTGATTCCCAGAAGGTGTCTCACGCACAAGACACTAGTTCTTTACACACTCAGAGGTGTGTAAAAGAGTTATTAGAGTGATAGGCAGACTGCTGGAGCAAGTCACGTGGCTGTATACCAAGGGGGTGGGGGTGTGTGTGTGTGTGTGTGTGTGTGTGTGTGTGTGTGTGTGTGTGTGTGTGGCTTTTTACACGAATGTCAAACATATACCCTGTGAATCTGGATCATCTAGCACACAGGCAGGTTCGAATGATGGGGGAGCTCAGGGTGGCTGAGCCCCCCCATAAGAGATGAGAGCCCCCCTGTGAGATTTGAAAATCATAACCGGGTGGGGGGTCTCCAATTCTATTAGGGCATCGTGATGGGCAGCCAAGGGTCGAAGTGTAATTCAAACCCTGCACACAGGGCTCCTGAAGGGCTCAGGAATTTGGTGGCAGGGCTCACCACTGAATTCGGGGCAGGGAGCCCCCACTGGGGACTGGTTTCAGTGGCAGTGGGCTAAGAAACCACTGCAGCTCCCTGAGCCAACACCGCAGCTTAGGCACCCATGGCACTGCCACCCTGCCACCAAAGTCTGTCTGGACCCAGCCCCTGAAAAGCCCTGCAATCCGGATCCGGCCTAGTGAGACAGCCAATTTGCCCCCCTCCTTTATAGATAGTGGGGAAAGAGATAGGTCTTTGCTTTGGCATCTACTAGTCTGAAAAGGATCCCTTGCTTTCACATCTCTTTTCCCTTTTCCAAGTTGCAGGCCGCAGGGAGAAACAGGATGGCAAGCGAGGGTAGAAGAGGGAAACCACTGCACAATGACACCGAATATTTGAATTCTGAGCAAGTAAAAAAAGCAATGTCATACCCGGCTCCGCTCACACCTCTCAGCACACAGCCAGGCAGACGGGATGGAGCTGGCCCCGCCTTATGGTACGTAGGCCAAGATCATTTTATTCTAAAACCTTATTGTCATTGCCTTTCCCACGATTATAAAACCCTCCGCTGAGATCTGCTGGGTGAAATTGCACTGGAAGTGAAATTCTGTCTGCTTTCCACCCCCATCCCCTTCCCCATTTAGAAAGAGCAGGCAAGTGACTTATATAGGAGGGAGCTCATACAGCTGAATCATCCGCCCAGCAGCCCTCGCAGGAGGGGTAATTAATGTGCTTGGTTAGGAGGGGCTGCATTGCAGAGGGAGACGCACAGACAAAAGCAGGGCAGAAGATCCCGCAGCCTGCTGATACTCAGCACCAGCAGCTTTCGGCATAAAGAAGATCTTGGCCATCGTACAAGCAGCCCGTAGACCTGATCTTTCCTTAGACAGGTAAGTGCAACTTTATTCTTTAAAATGATGATTTGCTTGGGAGGTTGCAGGGATGCCTAAAAGGCTGAAGTGTCAGCTTCTGGGGACTTTCAAGGGGGAAGAAAAAGAGATATACATATATAATCAGCTTAGCAGTGGGTTCTTATTGAAACTAAACAAAGGCTCCTTTTACCATCTAACCTGCATGATTACAATGGTCACATTAATAAAAGCAGTGGGGTTTTTATTAGCTCTGCGCCTGGCATGCAATGCAAAGGAGTCTCTGAAGGGTTTTCTTTTGAATTAAAAAAAAAATCAAATATCTCATCTGTTCCTTCCCCACCCCAGTTCTAAATTTTGTCTTGGTTCAGTCTGTTTCTAAATTGAGCAGATTACCCAGTGGTGAATAAGCTAATTTTAATAATTCACTCTCACCCTACAAAAAGAAAAAAAAAAGAAAAAATGCTACCCAGAAATATATCCATGAGAAAGATGCTATTTAAACCCATGTGCTCATTTTAAGGAGGGGATGACATGGTCATTCATAGTCTTCAGATTACATTTTGGATTTTAAATTTAGATGTGCATGGGTCATCCAGTGACGGGTGCAGCCTCCAGGGTGCATTGGGCGTCCGGCGGTAAGACAGCTCGCAAGGATCCAACCGGGACCTGGTGAAAGTGAAAGGAGTGCATGGTTTTCACATGGCTGGACTGCAACGTTTCAGAAATAATCTCATCCTAGCAAGGATCAAATGACACCCTCCTGCCACAAAACCGCTGATGTGATGCGAATGAGACTAGGCCAGATCATTGAGGGGTAGAAATGAAAAGAGCCGTGCATCCACGCAATGGATGGAGTCGTCTACATAAAGAGCCGGGGAGGGGCGGAGAGGAGGGGCTCTGCGGCTAAGGCACCAGGGTGGGGCCATCTGCAAGGAGGGTGCAGCTCAGCGCACAATGGCTGCCGGTGGTCTGGGAGCAGCTGGAGAGAGCGGGGAGGTTTCTGGGTGGGGAAATCGTGCGCTGGACTGACAAGCAGAGGTTTGCTGCAGTCAGTCATGGACCCTTTGGTCCCTGATCTGCTTCTTTCACAGGCTGGTTTTACAAGGGGGAGACGCAGCTGATCTCCCTGGACTGCATCCTGATTTCAAGGAGGGTGTGGGAGAAGGGAATTCAGCACTTTGTCTCTGGGTGTGTGTATGTCATTTGGGTGTGCACTTCTATGCACACCCACCTGTCACGTAAATACACACCCACCCATAGATGTATGCGGCCATATACATGTGTGTATATCCCTGCCTGCACCCTAGGCCCCGTGCAAGGAGCTGTCTGCAGTTTTGTGCATCCTTCTTGTACATGCTGCTAGCCCCGCTGACACTTCTGTTCCTATTTTCATTCCCACTCTCTGACCCATTTCTGTTCTTCTTCCTGGTCATGTGCAGGTTACTTCCTCATTGCTAGAATCAGGCAGTCTTGATATCGCTTCCTTTTCCTCATCATTCAATGCTTCCCTTTCCTATCACACAAGTTCTCAGGAGGTCTGAATTGTGCTGGATGCTGCATGTACACTGAACGAGAGACAAAAGCCCTTCAAATCTGTCTCAAAGCAGTTGAGGCAAGGAAAGATTGTTAGGACCATGCTACAGACCCGAGGCTTGACAAGATGAAATGACCTGAATTAGGTGGTACAGAGAGTCAGTGATCGAACTCTGAGCCTTAGTGACAAGGTGATCCTTCCCCATCCTCTTAGCCATGACAGCATCATGCACAAGCTCCAGCCAAAGTAAAAGCATCACATTGCATCAAAAAGTGACAACGGTCTAGGTTGCCCCGGGACTGCTGTCACCTGTGATTGCTGCCTATGGCTTTAACAAGTCATTTCTTCTTCCTTACAGTGAGAAATGCTGGACACCATGAACACCCAGTATGACTCCTTCCTGTACTGGAGGATGCCCATCCCGGAGCTGGACCTGTCCGAGCTGGAGGGTCTGGGCTTGGCTGACATGGCGATCTACAAACCCAAGGGAGGATTGGGCAAGCTGTCTGGGGACCGGCACCAGCTCCGCAAGGACAGCTCAGAAGAAGACAGTCTCCTGCAGTTCAACAGCTTTAATTTCTGGAGAGCTCCTATAGCCGATATTAGCGCCTTAGATTTCGATCTCCTCTGAAGCTGCCTGCCCCCAGCCCCCTCCCTGTCTGTCAGGTCCAGGGGGAGGTGTTTTGGTTAGTCTTGTATGTGGTTGTTTTCTTTTAAAGCAGTTCTTGATGATGCTCATTAACTCAGCACTCCCACCCCACCCCGGTAAAGACAAACAGGTTCACCCCAGTGCCCAGTTTTCCCTGCCCACCACTTTTGTGGCATCTCAAATTAGCTCCTCAGTCCAGGAAAGCCAAGGAGGGTGCAAGGCGGGCAAGCAGCTCAAAACATACCTGCGTGACCACGTGCTGTAGACCCAGGCAGTAGTTGTGGGAAGGGTTTGACTTGAGCTCATTTCTCTTGGGCTTTATTCTGAAACTCCGTTCTGCAAACAGAAACAGTGCAGCCGTGATTATTTCCCAGCACCTACCTCCAGTTCATAGGAATTCCCTCTTTTTGAGAGCAGGTCACAGGAGGAGTGGGAGGTAGCGTAACCCTGCTGCTCTCAACCCATGCACATCTCACCCCGTTACATTCAGTTCCCCTTCCCTTTCCATTCAGTTAATCAAGGTTTCACTGTAGTACCGGTGCACCAGAGCACTTTGTTCTGGAACTGCTTGGACAGATAACTGGGAAGACACATTCCCCCCCCCCACAAATTTTAGACTTATCTGCATTTTGCATCCAAAACCACAGAGCGAAGGGAAAGCAATCAGCGACTGGGTTTTGCTGAGATGCGAATGTGATAAGTTTCCTTTATAATGCAGGGAAATGATCAGATCCAAGCTGCTGATGCCATAATCAAACCAAAGGAGCCCTATATGTACCAGGTGGGGATGTTGCTCCCTCCATCCAAACCCACTAGCTACAAATGGGGCTGCCAAGAGGAAAGATCATTCTGGTGTTGAAAAGTTGGGTATAGGCTGTTAGGCCAGATTCTGGTAGCTTTTAGCACAAGTCTACATTGCAGACTCACATTAAATGAGCTAGCTTAGACATTGCTAACAGGGTGGTCATGGCCGTGAGGAGTTCAGTGGAATGAACTGCCTGAGTATTTACTCTGCTGCTTGGGTTGATTCCACAGGGAACTTGTACACGGGACCATTTGCCCATGTACACATAACAAAAATTGCCATGTGGCTAGCATAATGACATCACCCTGTACACATGCACAAGGTTTGGTTGTCTCAAATTGTCCCCCATCATGGCAAACTAGACTACCTTCCGATATATTTTAGTTTGATTGTGGCAAATTGTCCCGTTGTGAACAAAAAATCTGTCGCATGTACATGTCATGTACATGTCAACTCACCAAATGATATGTGTCCTGAGCCCCCTTGCCCTCCAGGTGCTGCTATAATTCACAGGTACTTGCAAGTAATTTGCAGTGTGATTTGCAGGTATTCTGTGTAATGAATGTTTTGGCACACCAGGTGTAGCTGATGAGCCCAACATGGATCAGTCTTCTTCTGACCTCTTTTTTTTTTTAGTTCATTAATTAAATTAAATAAATATTTAAAAGACACCTTTTTGTGTTAGTTGTCTCCAGTTTCATTGTACTGATAGCTAGGGTGTGTTGGGGACTTGAAGATTGGGGTGCTTGAACTATGCCAGGCATCCAGGAGCACAGAAGCATAGTCGCATTCAGTAAAATCGTGTAACAAGCCCCCCACTTATTACAGGAAATGCCCTCACCAGTAAAAAATGTGTAATCGCTCAGCAGAACACTTCAGTGCCCGAACCCTAATAGGAAGTGAGAAGGTTTTGGGGGTGACTTCCTCCATGATATCACCGTGCATCTGCCATCATCCCGCACCCACTCTCCAGCTCACTCCAGCAGGTCCTAACTCCTTAGGGTGAAGGCAGGGCCCACATCTTGCCCAGAGTGATATTGCATTTTTTTGGCTCGTAGCAGAGGCCCGTTCCTCACTGTTTCCATGAGATGCCGCCATGTGACACCCTCTGTGGGTGGGGCTGATGGACCCAGACCCACCTGCTGCTGCTGAGAAATGGGTGTGCTCCGCTTTGCAGCCCCACCGCAGCTCTGCCTGTCAGAGGTGGGCAAGAGCGAGTGCAAAGGTGGGGAGGAACGAGAGGGATCCTACCACATGGCAGACCAGGGCAGTAGGTGTTTGCAGGATCCTAGCACCCACCTCAGCCCCGATGCCCTGAAGAAGTATCCCATCAGCTCTTGCCCACCCCATGTGCCCAGGCTGCCCGACTCCTGGGGACCCTGCAGAGTGGCAGGATGTGGAGAGGAGCTGGACTAAACAGTGGTCTGACAGCAATGCAGCCTGCAGCTGGGAAAGGTTTCCTTCCCAGGCCAAGTCCAGCTCCACTGATGATCCCCAGGCTGCGGCGGGCAGACCCCACAGTGCATCACTGCATCCTGCAGCCTTCACAACATCAGAGTCGGGGGGGCAGTGATGCCAACGCCCCATCCCACCTCACCCACCTCTCTGCAGCGGAGCCCACTTGGATCCCAGAATCCAGCTCTGCTCACAACGAGTAGGGTGGTAAGGTGCCGAGGGCAGTCTCTGAAGGCTTGGACATTGTTCCCCAGGTCTAGGGCAGCCCATGGGGGAGGACAATAAACTGACCCAGAGCTGAGACAGCACCAGGCACTAGGGGCTGGGACTCCTCACATGCTCCACGGCTGCTCCGTGAAACTCCAGTTCCCAGAAATCATTACACTCCAGACACATCGCCCAGGCTGCTGCAGTGTGCAGCCAGAAAGGACAAGCAGGAGCAGGAGCAGGAGAGCAGCATCTTCTCCTTCCAGGCATGTGTGTGGAAGTCCCAGTGGATTTCTAGCCCAGCCCTGGGGGGCGACAGCAGCATCAGATGCCTCCAAGGGCAGACCCATGTCTTGGGCAAAATCAAATTCAGCACTCAAGGATGTTCAGTGTATCTCAAATCCCACCATCCAGCTGTTTCTTGCACTGACGCCAGCCCTGGATTCTTGCTTCTGGGATGCAGCACTTGGCTGGAAAGCAGTTTCAAATGGAGATGGGCTTTCTGGTTGCTGAGAAGGGCTCTCCCTGGCATCTGTGCTTGGCTAGTCTCCTCACAGGGCTGGGAAGGACTATTATGGTCCCGTTGCTGTGGGTTTTCACCATTCTCAGCCCACCAGCGGATGTCAGCCGCAGTCCAGACCAGGATGTGGACTAGGTGGTGTCAATGCTCCTGCTGGGACGGAGCGGGGTGGCGGGGTGGGGCTCCTAGCTGGAAGGGTTTTGTCCTCCGCCCAAGGCAGCTCTGTGCCGCACTGGGGGTCAGAAAGGGGTTTGACCCCCTCCAACACCCCCCTCCCCCCATCAGACCAGCACAGACTGGGAGATGGGGTGCCTGTGGCCTCCTTTACTGTGGGGATCGGGCCTCTGCTTGGAGGTTTCTGAGCATGTTTTAACCAGCTCCTCCCCAGCCTTATGTAGCAGGGGTCAGACACAGCTGATCCTGCCCTGAGTTGGGGCTGGACCAGATGGAGAGGAAGGGAAGGACCCGCTAGTGCTAAACAGTTTGGGGCTGAATCAGATCCTACTTGGACACTGCAGGCCCCGGGAGAGACTAAGTCAGGGGCCAGGATGTGGCCCAGGGCCCCTCTCCAACAACCATGTACAGCGCCAGACACGGGCAGCTTTGTGATGTCGTGCTCGTGTCATTCCATCGCCACGAAGACCGAAGGGGCAGGGAATAAATACCAGCACCAGGGTCCACCTAGTCAGTCAGAGGATGGCTCCCCACTCGGCCTCTCCCAGGGTCTGAGGTGTCCGAGCAGGATCTGATTCTGCCCCAAACTGTTAACACCAGGTGCCACGCCGTCCTGGATGTCCAGATGTTGGAGAAGCAGCAGATGGGGAAGGAGCTGGAACAGGAGAAGCACCTAGCCAAGAAGATGGAAATGGAGCACCAGAAAGCCATCCAGATGCAGAAACAGCTGCAACAGAAGAGGAAGCAGGAGCTGATCCGGTGAGCAGGAAGGCCCCCTGCCACCATGGTCAGGCAGGGGCTGCCTCAAATGTGGGCACTTCCCACATGTAGCACCTCACATGGAGGCTGAGACAGGGATGTCCCTGGGCTCAGCCTCACCTCTTGGCCACTGGAGAGCATCCTGGGAACTGTCCTCCCCAACCCAGCTGGCCTTGCAGGGGTCCTGCTGGCAAGGGCTCCCGGGACCAGCGTGGGACACGTGTCTCACCCAGGGGGAAGCACCAGCTCAAGGATCAAATCAAAAACAACAAGGAGAGGGCCATACAGGCCAAGCTGCAGGACCTGGAGGCCCAGGAGATACGGGACCACCTGCAGCAGCTTCACCTGGAAGAGCTAAGGGTGTGTATGGCACGGGCAAGGGAGGGGAGGGCTCATCTTCACCATCCCCATCAATGCAGGTCTGGGCTTGCCCCACGTGACACATGGAGCTGCACTGACCCAGTTGCCCAAGAGCAGGATCAGATCCCCAGTGCCCCATGAGTGCCATGCAGCAGGGCCACCCTGCAGACCCAGGCCAGGGCAGGTCTGGCAGGCTTAAGCTGGGCTCGGCAGCATCTGGCTCTGGGAAGCTGCCTAGAAAGAAGAGACAGAACAAGGATCCATGCTGGGGCGTCCCCCTGGCATCTCTGGCAGCCCCACCCACTTGGACCTTCCTCAGGACCTGGAGCACAAATGGCAGCACAAAATGAAGCCCATGCAGAGGATTTCCAAATCAACAAGGAAATGCTGAGGTGCAAGGAGCAGAAGCCGGAGCAGGAGAGGCTGGCTGACCAGTGCATCCTGGACAGAGACAGCTGTGTGCGTTACCTTCTCAGCCTGGTGGTCCTGGGTCCTCCCCTACAGGGCTCTCAGGCGGGCCGTGTCCAGCTTCTTCTTGTGATGGGCCTTCTCCTGCACCTCGAACTCTGCTTCCCACGCCTGCCGCAGCACAGCCCCAGCTCCATGAGCTGCGGGGCCACTCTGAGCTACTGACCCCCCCACGCACCGCACTGGCACACATCACAGCGTCACACGTGTGTGTGTGTGTGTGTGTGTGTGTGTGTGTGTGTGTGTGTGTGTGTGTGCCGGGTCACTCATGCGTGTGCATCAGTCTCACACAGGCATCATCATGTGTGCGTGTGTGCTCAGCAGCTACACACAACCATGTGCAGCACTAACATGCAGGTGCAGTGTTCACACAGTGGTGCACACACAGGGCACTCACACACAGTGTCATGCACACACATGTGCAGTGCCCCTGCATGTAGCATTCAGTGTCACACACATGTGCAGTGCCATACATGGAGCATTTGCATGTGCTGCCCATACCCATCAGCACATGCAGCTATTTAGGGGTCTCTTCTGGGCCCAGACACTGAGATCACACACCATTTGCAAATGCTCCATGTGTGGCACTGCACATGTGTGTGACACTGAATGCTACATGCAGGGGTACTGCACGTGTGTGCATGACACTGTGTGCGAATGCCCTGTGTGTGCACCACTGTGTGAACACTGCACCTGCATGTTAGTGCTGCACATGGTTGTGTGTAGCTGCTGAGCACACACGCACACATGATGATGCCTGTGTGAGACTGGTGCACACGCATGAGTGACCCGGGACACACACACACACACACACACAACGCTGTGACGCATGTGCCAGTGCGGTGCATGGGGGGGTAAGTGGCTCAGAGTGGCCTCGCAGCTCATGGAGCTGGGGCTGTGCTACGACAGGCGCAGGAAGCAGAGTTCGAGGTGCAGGAGAAGGCTCCTCACAAGAAGAAGCTGGACATGGCCCGCCTGAGAGCCCTGCAGGGGAGGACCCAGGACCACCAGGCTGAGAAGGTAACGCACGCAGCTGCCTCTGTCCAGGATGCACTGGTCAGCCAGCCTCTCCTGTTCCGGCTTCTGCAGCTTGCCTGGGTCCTTCCAGCTTTGCTGTGGCAGCCAGCAGCACCGCACATGGAGCAGAATCTATACAGCCGGTAGGAGCCAGGCAAAGGCAGCCCGAGGGTCAGGGCTGGCTCCCCGGGGCAGCAGGAGCAGTATCTCAGCCTGGCTCCCTGCTGCCTGAGCGGCACAGTCAGTGCTTCCCTCCCAGCGGGATGCTTTCTGGGCCAAGCGGCACCAGGAGGCTAAGGAGAGGGAGCCGTGGCACAGAGAGATGAAGGCCTTGCTATGAAAGGCAGAGACAGAGGCCATGCTGGAGCAGAGCCGCTTGAAGCAGATGGACCACAGGCATGACCAGGTCATACAGGCACAACAGAACCGCAGCTCTTTCCAGCAGATCCTCAGGTAGCGCGAGGTGTGGCCCAGCCCCAGGATGACAGCGGGGATGCAGGCCCTGGAGAGCGTGCCTGTGGGGAGACCAGGCTAGGGCACATCAGGCTTGCCCTCTGCAGCTCTGGCTGAGCCTGGGGGGCATGAGCTGCGGTGGAGACGACCTGGCTCAGGTAGACGTAGGACCCCATGTCTGCAGGAGGGGTGTGGGCAGGAAGGTCATAGCCTTTCCAGCCTGCTATGGGGAGGACCGGCACTGCCCATGCATGGGGCTGGGCTGGCCCCTATCACCAGCACTGGTGTCTCCCCCAGGGAGCAGGCACTGAAGGAACAGAGGCAGCAGGAGAAGTGGGCGGCCCAGCGAGTGGTGGACACCAAGGAGGTTCGACGCCAAATGCAGAAGTGCCAAGAGAAGCTGGCGTGGGAGCGGGCTGTCTCCTTCGAGGACACAAAGCGCCTGCAGGAGAGACAGTGGCATGCTGACCACGTTGCCCAGCTCAAGAGGCAGAGGATAGAGGAGCTCCGGTGAGGGTGGGACTATGTAGGGGCTGGACTGTGGGTGCTTGCAGGGGTGCTGGTCTCGGGGCGCTGCCCACCACATCTGGCACAACTCGTGCTGTCTCTCCCTTTGCTATGTCCTAGGGCGAGCTGAGCCCCTGAGACTTGCCAGCTGGTGCGGGAGCAGGGCAGGGGGCCCGGGTCCTGGGCTAAGGGCAGGACGGCTGCAGCAGGACTGGCCAGGCCAGTGGTGGGAGCTGGTTAGAAGGGTAGGAGGCAGTTCACCTTACTGGGTGCTGCCCCAAGCTGCCCTTCCTGCTACCTGCTCTGA
This sequence comes from Alligator mississippiensis, assembly GCF_030867095.1. Lineage (NCBI taxonomy): Eukaryota > Metazoa > Chordata > Crocodylia > Alligatoridae > Alligator > Alligator mississippiensis. The sequence continues at coordinate 20,290,825 of NC_081838.1, read as the reverse complement.
GCCTCGTTTCTGCCCTCCATGCTCCCGTGCTCACTGGGGGCTGGCTGTCCCCATGGGAGCAAAGCCAGAGCAGAGTCCCTCCAGCTGGGCTCAGCCGTCACCTGTTGTCACAAGTCAGCCCTGGTCCCGGGGGGCCAAGGTGCCAGATGTGTTGCTGAGCCCCTTGGGGCTGGCTTTGGGCCCTGGCACAGATGGAGATGCCATGGCAGGTGGCCCTGTACCATGTCTTGCTCCATGGCAGTGGTCTGGGCTCTTACTAGTTTTTTTCCTGTTTCCAGAGCCACCAGCCCACCCGAGAAATACTGCCTAGGTGTGGAGCGCATGGGCTTGATGAAGCCAGCCCCCAAGGACTGAGGGTCTCTGCGCACTGCCCAGCCTGCGCCAGGGGACTTCCAGGGGGTCGTGTGTGGCCTGCCCCCAGCCTAGACTGTTTATATTCTTGGATTTAGAGAGTGCAAATAAAGCTGTTTGTAGAGCTGGCCGTGTCCATTGCCGTTGCTCACCTGAGCCAGCCTGGCCTGCAAAGCGGGTGCCAGCTGGGCCCCCTGCAGCTCAGCCCTGTGCCATGGGCCCTGGGGGATGAGGTTTGGGTCCTGGGCCTCTCATGCTCCCCAGGGGCGTGGGGCTGACAAAAGCAGAGGGTCTGCCTCTCCGCAGGCACAGAGTCCTGTGTCCTGCCTCTGCCAGACCCCTGGGTGCCTGCTGGGCAGAGCTGTGCTCCAGTGCAGAGCTGAGCCCTCTCTGTGCCCGGGCACCGAGCCCTGGGGCCTGATTCCCAGGGAGGGGCACAAGCGGGGCCCTTGCTCACAGCCAGGGACCGCTCTCTCACCACCCCACTCGCCCCGCAGTGGGGAGCGCCCAGTCCAGGACTTAAGAAGCAGCCCCGAGCATGGCTGCCCTGCCTGGCACCAGCCCTCTCTGCTCGCACGTGCCCTCCTTGCTCCAGCTCCGGCCCCAGCTGCACTAGGAGAGGTGCAGGGTCACAGCCAGGCAAGGCAATGCCCTGCTCCTGATGTGATGCTGGTCTGCTTGCAACCTGACGTCCTGTAGCCTAGCTAATAAGCCTCTCCGCAGGCAAGGATGGGGGCAGCAGGAACAAAGGGGATGATTTATTTTAATTTGAAAACATCAGCATTATTGTAGTTGAAAGCTGAACATATCCTGTGTGGGGAGAGAGAACCAGCCGAGCAGAAGGAAATTCATCCACTGTGCATGTGGGGGATGCGCAGCTCGTGAGCCTCTGAACAGCTGTGCCACCGAATTTTGCCGCAGCAATGAGCTGCAATGAGCTCATAAGTATGGGATGGGGAACACCTGAACAGGTGTGCCACGGAAAATGTATATTGATGTAGGTGTGCCATGGGCTGGAAAAGGTTGGGAAACACTGGTCTACATCAGACTGTACTGTAGTATAGTCAAAACAGCTCAAAACAATCCCAGAGCCTACCACGGGTCTGGGGCAGGACCTAAAAGATCTGCCTTCTATGGCAACCCAAAGAGGACCAGCAGAAACCCCTGGCAGGACAGAGGAGTGATGGATACCCCTCGTGGTATGGTGGAGTGACAAAGACCCACAACGGAGAGCCCTGGAGCTGGCATCCACAACGGCGCTTCCTAGCATCAGACCCTAGCACCGCTCTCCACCATCAAGGAACTAGCCAGCCCTTGCTGCTTTGGCTGTCATGGTAGAAGCCCAGGAGAAGGGCAGCAATTAGGGCTGCACCCATATCTCAGTTAGCTATTGGATCAGCACTAATAAAAGGAGAAATGACATTTTTGGCTATCGGCTTTTGTGGGTCATTGTAGCTGACGATGTTTACCGATAATTATGCCTTCTGGCGCATTGCTTGCTGCGACGCATAAACTGGGAGACAAGAATATATTTGCTGTGGTGTGCTCCGTGCGATCTCAATCAGCTGTAAATATGTCTCAAGGGACATTTTTTTTAGGTGTCTGAAAAGAACAACAGAACAACTGATTGCCAAGTACACGCTGCAAATATTTCACACAGAGGCAGCACCAGTAAAGATTTCAACGCAACAAGCTTAGGAACGTGAACGAAATCAAAGGAAGCAGACGACAGCACTACAAACCCGAGCACTGTGTTTGATGTATGATGAGATATTGGAGGACAGTATCTGTAGGGCAGAAAGCAGAGCAATGCTTCAGAAACAAAGCTACCCGAGTGAGACCATGCTTCCAAGTACAAAAAAACTGAAATACCAGGAGAGCAACAAAGGCCGATTTCCCAGTTTGGCTGGAGCTGCGCAGAAGTTTCTCCCTGCCCCCCCGGCAGCAGTGGTCAGGGCAGCTTCACATGTTGTGGATGAGGAGAGGAACTGACTGATGTGGAAAAAAGCAGAAATTTTGCTTTATATCAACTAAAATCTTCCACTCACCCACTTGCTACACTAAAGCTGTGAGCAAGCAATGAGGAAGTCACGAATATAAGGGTTTTTTACTCTACCAATACTGTAAATAATTTCTTATTATTATGATTATGATAATGTACTACAAACTGTACCTCAACATTTTTCGTTTTATCATTTTTACATTTTGATCTGCATTTCTCATGGGTTTATCTCGAAGCCAAAATTGTTACGGTTATACTGTTTTTTCCCCTGCTTTGTTTGACCCCAACAAATTGAATCACCCCCACAAATTGAAGATTGAGTTTTATGACTTCGCTGTCAAACAAATCATTATAGAAGTGTATAAAGTTTATGCTGCAAACTACCATCTTAAAAGTAAAAGTTTTTAAGTTAACATGTTTTTTTTAATTTTCCTACAAAATGTTTCTAGATGCAGGAAAGCAAAAAAATCTATCATCTATGTGCACGTGCGTGTGCGTGTGCATGTGTGTGTTAGAAATGCAAAACAAACAAAAAAGGGTTTATTTATCTTGGGAGTTTAAAACGCCTTGCACAAATTACTGAATATTAGTTACCAGATCGGCATCAGCCAATATGGTTGGTTAGTCATTGGCTATCGGGATCAGCCAAGAAAATCTTTATCAGTGCACCCCTAACAGCAAGCCTTGCAGAGAGGAGGATGTGGGCCAATGGCATGAAGTTGCAGCCAAGTAAATTTAGACTGGATATAAAGAAAAACTTCTTCACTGTGAGAATAGTAAGGCCGTGGAATAGACACCCAGGGAAATTGTGGACTCTCCACTGCTGGAGGTGTCAAGAAGAGGTTGGACATAGATTCATAGACGTTTGGGTCAGAAGGGACCTCAACAGATCATCGAGTCCGACCCTCCGCCCTGGGCAGGAAAGAGCGCTGAGGTCAGACGACCCCAGCCAGATGCCTGTCCAGCCTTCTCTTAAAGGCCCCCAAGGTAGGGGAGAGCACCACATCCCTTGGAAAATGGGGATGATTTAGGCATAGCAATGCCTACATGTGTCAGGGTGCTTTTAAGCTTTCTTCAGAGGCAAGGCTGAGACTTGAACTGGGGAGGTGCCAATTTTCCTGCTAGGAGCAAAGCCAGAGGTTCCTGGCTGGAGGGTCTTGCCCTTCACTCAGGGTCAATCCGATCGCCACATTTGGGGTCAGGAAGGAATTTTACCCCACGGTCTGATTGGCATCTGGACTGTGGAGGCTTCTGCCTTCCTCTGTAGCGTGGGCATGGCCTGTACCCAGGAGCACGGGCTGATAACATTTCACAAAAACAGGACTGTGGCTGCCGTAGTTCCCCTGCCTTCCTTGTGCCAGGTTCAGGCGTTAGGTCTGTGTTGTATGGTTAGATGGGACGGTTTGGATCCTGCCAGGGGTTGCACCTAAGGTGAGCTCTGGGGGCCCTTTCCAACCCTTCTCTAGGATTCGATAAGTCTATGAGCCCCTGGCAGCAGGGAGCAGCAGAGCCTCTGGGGTGGTTCTCCCTGCCCAGAACTTATTACTAAGCCAGTGCAGGTGGTAGAGTCCCTGGACGGCAGCCCTGGGTGAGACTCCCTTCTCCAGTGACTGGGCTCAGATGTAGCTCCCCGGGTTGGTTTGCCACTGACTATGACTGTGATCAGTTTTGAGCTACCATTGAAGGTTGATGGTTAAGGTTTGGCTTAGGGAGCACCATTGTTTCCCGTGTCATAAACTTGGTTTAACATTTTCTCATGAGTGAGCAGGTTTCATTAAATTGCATCACGCAGCTCTACGTTACTTTACCAAGTTTCTGCATGGCAGCTGGAGGTAAATTTGAAAAGCTGGTGAAAAATCCCTGTGTTGGCATGCAGCCATTCATCCTGCCGTCCAGTGCCTGGCAGAACGGCAACATGCAGGTCTTACAGGTTGGGTGCCAACCAAGCTTTGGGTCAGTTGGTGTATTAAACATAAAAGGTGCCATTTTGTACTAAAAATATTGGGTCCTATTGTATACATATGATTGAAGTGCATTTCAGCTCCTAAAAACTTTATTGCAACTGTCATGAATATATTTATATCAACAGAAGAAGATCCAATCAACCCCAAATCACTTCCTAATTATGTTTAATACGGGAAGCGGCAGCTTTGCCATTGAATCCAAGTGCCGTTAAAATGAGAAAATACATCTCAGTGCTGCAATTCTGTGTGTCAGAGGCAACTATCAATTAAACTACATGCCCCAAAACTTCATTAATTCTGCATTAACAGTTACTAAATCCTCATGTCCTTCCAGAAGGTAATAACTATCTTAAATATCTGGAAAAAGGAAGTAAAAGTTATCATTGTGTGGGTATTTCTCTTTATTTGAGAGTCAAGTCAGTCCTGAGGCCTCTACAACCATTGGGGTACCTTAGATGCTGTAACAACCCTAGGTTAGTTGAGTTGCTTTGCATTGTTGGCAATTCTTCAGGCAAAAGGACCTGGTGGCACCCATCTGTCCAGGTATGGTTGGCCGTTGGCTCAGAGGGAGCTCATCCACCCTTTGACAAGTCTTGCTTTTTTTAGTCCTGCTGGGTGTCCATACACCACCCTCATGCAGGCAAGCCCAGGTGGGGATACCGGTTTAGTTACCGACAACTTGACCATGGAACAGGCTGTACTGTACTGGTTTACATGGTACCAGATAGCAGACCAAGAGAGGCCTGGCCTGACACAGTTAAATGATAATACCCCATAGTTAAAAATAAGTACACTGATGCTCTTTGGATTCAATGCTATTATAATTCCATTCAGATATTAGCTACACCAGCCAGCAAAGTGTCAGGTCAAATGTTCAGCTTTAAATACATCTGCACTCCCTGTACACCCTGGATTCACAGTTGTACTGGGCTGGGTGAAACCTGGGTGATTCAGGGCTCTCGGGAAGAAGGTCTCGGCTGTGAATGCATCCATGAAGACATCCCTCCAGACCAGCAGGAGAGGGTTTGCAATGTGAGACAGGCAGTAAAGATCTATGACTGGCCTGGAGCTGGGGTCCCCAGGAAATCATGTTTGGAGTGGGAATGCTGCTATGGCTCCGTCTGGCTGCTCTCCATGATCATGGATATTTGGGCCTGGTTCCCCAGGTGGCGGTAGATGGGCAGTAGCATCTCCCACAGACAGTCCTGGTCCAGTGCCTGGCTGAAGGGGCACTGGAGCACCTGGCATGTGCTACATATACATACTACAATTTTAACACAGTAGTTTTCCTTCAAGGTAGGGAGTGCCAGAGGTAGCACATGTAAATAGATAAAGTATTGAGATAAAATATATCAGCATAGCAAAGGTAGCTATTGTGGATTGCAGAGACTTAGACGTCTGGATGATGTTGGATCAAAAACGGCTGGATTCCACTGTGTTCAAACTAAGAAGCAAGCTTTATTGAGAGGCACTGGCAAAAACACTCATAAATACTGGCCATATACTCATGGGTGAGCTTTTTGGGGGGGAGCCTAGAGAGGCTTGCTGCATCAAAAATGTAAGTGTGGCTCATCTCCTCCTCTCTCTGCCTAATGTACAGTCTCACAACCTGTGCAGTGACTCTTCTGGTCCCAGGCTGCCAAAGCCCATCCAGAACGAGTCCAATTTGGTTTGTGTGTGTGTGTGTGTGTGTGTGTGTGTGTGTGTGTGTGTGTGTAAAAATAAGTATAAGATATATATTAGAGCTGTAGTTCTTAAAACTCAACCCAATGCGCCGCTCAGCACCTCTACATAAGGCCAGACCTCAACTAGCTCAACTTGTGCTAACTTATGCCAACAGATGAAGTTATCTTTGGACTTCCAGGGGTGTAAAAGCAAGTGTAAAAGCAAATAACTCTGTAACAGTCTTTGGATTTTTTTATTAACATAAAATCCCGTCTCCTTCCCAGACTGTTGACATGTCGTTCCCAGAGTTTTTGTCACCTGGCCAAGTCTGTGGGAACTGGTGCACAGAGGTACATCTGTGCCTGCTCTTTTAAAAAGACATTCTTTCCATTTTGCACAGCCTTGCATCCCAAAACTTCATAGAAGTTGGAACAGGTCTCACTAGCAAACGCGTTTGGAAACCAGAGCTCTGGGAGCTGAAAATGTAGACCAGCAGCACTCAGTCCTGCCTGTCCCACAAGCAGTGGGTGTTAATTGAAGAGCGACAATCACATACACCCCTCTGTGTAAATTGTGGCCAAAACACTGCCGTTGAAAAGAATAAATGCAGTGCTTGTCCAGGTCGGGGATGGGGGGGAGGGTGCAATTGCACCTCCTTTTTTATTCCTGCTCTACCCAAGCTTTAAACCAAACTGACTAGGAGAGGCAGTGGCATTTCTATTCAGGCAACACTGAGGCAGTCAATTGACTTCATGCCTCATTAAAATCTACCTGCTACTTTAGCTCCACAGGTGTTTAATGACTCTCTCCCCACTGCCGGGGGGAGGGGGGGAGAGATGGGGCGGGGGGTGAGTACTAGTGTCTGGAACCCCTAAAGCCCCTGAACCTGCAGCACAGCAGCCCTGCTGCCTCCAGAGCATGGCACCCCCTGCTGGACCCCCCCCCCCATCCTGACCCGTCCTAGCGTGGTGGCCCCTGTTGGATCCCCTGCCCTGCCCCGCCCTCAGCACTGTCCCTTGCCGCACCCCCCGCTTCACCGACACCACAGAGTCCCCTGCTGGACCCCCTCTGCTACCCCCCCCACCCCCTACATCCAGCACAGCGCCCCCTGCTGGACCCCTGTTGTCCCCAGCCCAGTGCCCCCTGCTGCGCCCCTCTGCCCTCCAGCTCACCCAGGACCAGGCTGGTGCAGGGCAGCAGCTGCAGGAGGAGGCTGAGCAGGGCACCCTACAGCCCCAGCGCCTCCCAGCACAGCTGCTTGGCATTGTCGCTGGTGCTCACCACGTGAGAGGCCAGGACCTCTGGGCACTCCCAGCACAGCAGGGCCGGTGTGCCTGGGCTGTGGGCCAACAGCTGCTGCTCAAGGCACAGCACCCTGAAGGGGGGGCTGGGATCAGTAAGGAGCACACATTTCTTCCCCACCCCCCACATAGCACAGACCCTCTGTTTCCCCCAAAAGAACAGTTCAGGCCCCCAAATTCCCCCAGCAGAGCCCCCCCCCCATTCCCACCCCTGTTGACCCCCACCCCCCTCCCACATCTGCTTCTGGCAGTCTACCAACCCCCCCCCCCGAACCCTCCATCTCTCCAATGCAGCCCTCACCCCCCAGCACAGCTAGACCCCCATGCCACCTGCACCCCCACTGCCCCATCCCTGCTGACACCCCAGCACAGCACAGACTTCCCATTACCCCCTCCCAATCCCCCAGCACAGCCCAGAGACCCTGTCTTGCTCACACCCACTGCCACCAGCAGTCCTGACCCCCCCCCCCCATTCCCTCAGCACGGCTCCAATCACCCACCCCAGCTGAACCCCCAGCCCTGACCCCACATTTCCCCAGCACAGCTCCTGACCTCGCCCATCCCTGCCACTGGCTGTCCCCCATACCTCCTAGCTGCCTCCCCAGCACAGCCACTGACCTCCCCCAGTACCAGGGGACTGGTGGGGGCCCCACTGGGTTTCTGGACCAGGACCAGGTGCAGGAAGACCCCAGGCTGGAAGCCCATGCATTCCCCATCACCCTTCAGCTTCAGGATGCAGTGGGCTTGGAAGGGGGGTCCGACCATGCCCTCCATAGCAGCAGCTGCTTGTACAAGTACCTGGGTGGGGGGCAGAGAGGAGGGGTCACTGTGGGGGATCAGGCGGTCCCATTCCAACCCCAGGACTAAACTAGGGGGTGAGTGTGAGACTGGACTCCTGGGTCCTTGGAGGGAACAAGGGGAACCTGTTGGTGAGAGCCAGGAGCCTGGACACTGGATACCATCCCCAGCTCCAGGAGGGTGAAGAGGTCTTGGGGGGGGTGCAGCTAGAGCAGGGAAGGCTGGGAGCCTGGACACCTGGTTCCAGCTCCAGGAGGGTACTTTAATAAGAGACTTATTTTGAAAAGTTCATGTCACAAACAGTTCCTCTTTGATGTTAACATCTTAGCTTATTAAAAAGGGGAAATGTTTTTAAAATCCAGCTTCATTATTCATGTGTTTTTATTTACTTTTTGCATTTTCCGCAGGTTGCAAGATAAAAATCAGTGAAATCAGTTGCACTTTTCTTTATATTTGGTTTCACTTCTGTGTTCATAAGACTAAGTAATATCTCATGAAAATCAAAAGGTGTTTTTCCATTGATATCAGTAGGATTTAAACCAGGCTCCAAATTACCCAATACAGACTTTAATTAAATGATTGTAAAAATGTTCCCTGGCTGCAGGGGAAATGATGTAAAAGGTGATCTGATCACAGTCATTTTTTTAAATGCTGAAGACAATTGCATAGTTGCTTCTAAAGTGAAAAGAAAAATAACAACAATGCCCATATGTGCAGCACCTATATTTCTATTCCTCTTAACTTTTATAAATGCTTATTGCTGCAGAAAAAATAAGTTATGGGACAGAATTGACATTGCCCATTTAACAAAGAAAAACCATATATTCAGATTAAATTGTAAATCCTAGCTGAAATTTCTCTCATCAAATACTATCACTAAAATATAGCATTACCAAACTTAGGTTTCCACAAAAACACAAGTCAGACCCCCAAAAATCATGCCACTCTTGAAAGTCAAGAGGATTTTTTCCCCTTTGTTTATGTAACAAATGCAGGATTTTTTTAATCTGATTTCCAAAGGCATTTGAGCCTTCAGGATAAACTCTGTTCATGCTTTTTTCCCTAAAAAGGCAGGCTACTTATTTTTAAAACTAGAATGTGAAATCTCATGATATCACTTGACTTAACTAGATGAAGTTATAAAACAAACACCAAACATCATGAGACTGAGTAAAATAGCCATGAGAGCTGGCAACACTGACAACATAGCCATTAATTGCAATTATACACAGCTGTGGGTATCTCATATAGTGCCTAAAAATTAGGGTTGCACATAATTTTTTACAGGATGAGGGCCTTTCCAGCACATCTTCCCAAAGGAACAGGCTTCTATAAAGTCATAGAAAGTAAAGCTGAAAGGGACCTAGTCCAGTTTCTGGTTCAAGGCAGGATCCTCCCTGCCTGAACCATCCAGAGACATAATTGTCTAGCTTGCTCTCTAAAAACTTCCAAGGAAAGAGACTCCACATTAGCCTGGTTCTTGTATTGTGAGAAACAGTCAATAATAAATCCCCATTGACCTTCTCTACCATTTATTTTGTAAACCCTTATCACGTCTCTTTTCTCCCCCCACCCCAGCTGTCTTTTCTAAACTGAACAGGCCTGGCCTTAACTCACATTTATTAGATCAAATGAACACAAGGCAAAATTCTGGTGAAGACAAGGCAGCTTGTAGTTGTTCAATGGTTAGCTGAAGGCAGGCAGGGAAGTTTCCTTCACTTGTTAACTTTCATTCTTTAATCACTAATTTGGAAAGGCACGTTTTTCTACTCTACAGCTTCACCCCCTGGTGAAAGGTCCCAAAGACAAAGCTGAAGGAGATTGCAGGCACCTTCATTAGAAAGTGCCTTCATAGGAAAGCGCTAATGAATTTACTGGGAAAAGAAAAGAAGAACACCTAAGCAGTTAACCAAATAAAAAAATGTCTGGAAAATGGAGAAAATCCTTCCTCCCCTCATCACCCACTTCGTAAAACATGATGCTCCTGGGGACAGGTATAATTTTAGGAGTGATGCCTTGGAAAAACGTTCAAAGAAACCCACTGCAAATTTGGCCATGACTTCCTAGACACGTGGAGCATTGTCCATTCCAGGGCAACCCAGAGAACAACCCCTAAAGCCCATGGAAAACACCACATGCAACCCCCATCTCTTGAAGGGAATGGGGGTGCCAAACAACGTACCCCTACACCCTAAATGCTGGAGGCTGCAAGGGAGAAGTGAACAGTGGGAAAAACCCTGGTTAGATTCACCCTCCCACTCAGCCCCACAGGGGTTTTTTTATTGCTAAAAGTTGGTTTCAATTCTATTGCATCCTTGAAATCTTCAGTGGAGAAACACTGCCATCGTTGTAGAAATCATGTTTATGATTACCCTGGAAGTGCTCCACCAGACAGAATATTAACATTTAACCATCCACTTTACAAGGAAAAATTAAGGACTACAACAATGTCGCTACTGGATTGTCAACACTACAATGCTTACAACCGAACAAGGGAAAACCACCAAAACACCTCCCAGCAGAATGGTCCATTGAACCAACCACCTTAGATCATAGAAAATGAGGGTTGAAGAGACCCAGGAGGTCACATCTAGTCCAACCCCTGCTCCAAGGAGGACCAGCCCCAACTACATCATCCCAGCCAAGGCTTTGTCTACCTAGGTCTTAAACATCTCTGAGGATAGAGACTCCACCACCTCTCTGAGGAGCCTGTTCCAGTGCTTTACTACCTTCCTAGCAAGAGGTTTTCCTAATATCCAACCTCAACATCCCTTGCTGCAATTAGAGACCGTTGCTCCTTGTTCTGTCATCTGCCACCACTGGGAACAGTCCAGCTCCATCCTCTCTGCAACCACCCTGCAGGTAGGTAAAAGCTGCTGTCAAATCCCCTCTCTGTCTTCTCTTCTGCAGACTAAATAAGCCCAGTTCCCTCCGTCTCTTCTCCCAAGTCATGTCTGTTGGAAGTCAAAACAAGCAGGGATTTTATCAGGGGATATGGCACAATGCTGCATGTACTGGAACATAAAACGTGCAACATGACAAGAATAAAGAACAGTAAGGTTATCTGCTTCACTCATTCCCATGCATGCTCATTCATTCATTCATACAAAAGAAACAAGCACACACACACACATAGTTAGACAGTCCTGCAAAGGTTAAGGTGTTACCAACTTCTAAAGTCACTCGGGTCAATCTGGTGGCCAGCCAGACTAGCCACGAGGGCTGGAGTCAGGTCTTGTTGAATGTGCCGAAAACTTCTTGCAGGTGGAAAAAGACTCAAAGCCTTGTCTTTGTGTTCATTCTTTATAGTGATCGCTGTCCGTACAAGCCTATGGATTCTGCTGAGTCAGACACGAAGGTCATCCTCATTGTCCTGTTGGCAGGCTGGGATTGGTAGGACATGATCTTCTGGCTTTGTGGTTTGCAGTCTTCAGGGGGGTTGTTGCTTGCAGTCTTCAGCCATCAGGGTGAAGCATAATCTAGTATTTGGAAATCCTTAACTGCTGACTCAACGTCACTGCAACCTTTAACTGTTAAACCACAGAAAGCTATTTTCACCTGCTGCAAGAGGACTGTCTTCCTTCACATTGGCACATACATACATCATTCACTCTTTCATTACCTCTTTTTTTAAATGTTAGACACACGGCAGACCTTACATAAACATTTTCCTTATACTAAATTTAAGTTCTAAAATCATGAGACCAATAGGTCAAATATATCTAAAATCATGAGACCAATAGGTCAAATATATTTATGCTAAGCAACAGGAAACTTAAAATAGATTATTAATTCCAGAACACTAATAATGACTGATCCAAATATTATAAAAAGTAAATCATAACAAAATTAACTTTATCTTAATGGTTAAATATTTCATTATATAAAAAGAAAAATAACCATATAAGCAATCATAGTTATTGCAATACTACATGTCCTCCAGCCCTCAAACCATTTTCATTAACCTCCGCCGAACTCTCTCTAATTTGCCGACATCCTTTCTATAGTGGAGAGTGCAAAACTGAACACAGGACTCCAGATGTGGCCTCACCAGAGGGGAATAACTAAATTCCCTTGATGGGCTGGCAATACACCTGCCAATGCAGCCCAGGATGCCGTTAGTCTTCTTGGCAACACATGCCCACTGCTGGTTCATATTCAACTTATTGTCCACTGTCACCCCACGTCCTTTTCTGCAGAGCTGCTGCCCAGCTAATCAGCCTCAGCCTGTACCAGTGCCTGGGATTGCTCTGTCCTAATCATGATTGCTCATTAATGATTACAGTGTCGGTGTCTCTAAATTAGATCTAAGACTAAGCAGCATCAAGAGCTCACTGCTGGGTGAGGGATCCAACCTGCCATTTGCTTTCAGCAGGGTTTGCTTTCAGGGCAGAGTCCTTTCCACAGCAGGGTTGTAATGAGTCACAAAAATTGGGACTCAAGTCGAGTTGAGTCATTTGTGAGTAAAGACTTGAGTGGAGTCAAGTCATTGACATGCCAAGCTCGATCTAGTCTAGTCACTTATATGGCTCGAGTCAATTCGAGTAATTCGTTCTGACCGATCAACATGGTTTTGATTTATTCAGATGAACTTTACACAAGATTAGCAATCAACAATTAAAACAGCAAGAAACTTTCAAATCAAATATAAAATTGAGATGCACAATATGAACATACATCCCCCACTGACTTTGAGCATAATGAAAGGCACATTAACATAATGAAATGAAATTATGCAGCCTTTCTTGGGATAGATTTATTGCTATAGGCATTAACACACAGGAGTTACAAAGAATAGCAATCCCAGTAGTTGAGGTAAAATCATAGTTTAACTGTACCAACAGATTACAGTCTATATGCAAGTGCAAGTATCAGACTGCTGTCCTGGTTGATGGTTGCATTTAAGAAATACCAAGTCCGACAGTAATCTGTCACCAAGATGAGAGCAATGTGGCCACATCAACAGTCCCCCCCGACTGAAAATACTCCCTACTGGTGCACTGATGCTGGGACTGCTATAACCTTCTTTACAAGGGCATAAAGCATGTTCAGCTTTGTTTTATTAGGTGCCCAGAGCTTCAAGCAAGGAGCTTCAGTATCTTCTGCTAATTCCAAAAATCTCACTAGCTGGGAGGCAACTGTTTTGGGAGCACCGTTGGAACGTTGTTTCTTGCAGAGGGAGAAGAGCTCTACATATTTGTAAGGTGGCTCATCATCTTCATTTGTGCTTGAAGCAAACGTATTCCCACCCACAGACTCGGCTTCCATCATCACTCGTTCTACATAATTGCAAATAAACATAAAAAACTGCGCGGGGGGGGCGTTACAAGATAAAATATACATTTTCACTTAAAACAGAGACTTAATGGTACATGCCTACTTTGGATAATATTGGAATTGTATTGTGTCTTAATAAATCTTTTAAGTTACCTTTCATAAAGTTGTTGCTAAGTTAATGGTAGTAACATTATAATATTACACTGACATACATGCAGTGAGTCAGTGAGGGACAAGAGAAGTAGAAGTCTGGATTGGTGAGTCAAGAAGCTGACATCTTCAATCGGATTATGGTTATAGGCTAAATTATTCCAAACATGTTGTCATTCAAATTAAATTTCTTCTAGATTTCTACATAAACCAAGAATGTTAAAAAGGTAGGTGGCATTGATGCACTAGAATTCCAATTTAAAGTTATCCTGCCTAGTTAATATTGTTCCCTTGTATATGATTTAAGGGGGAAAAGTACACAAAATTCTTACGTTTCACCTTAACACAGATAACCTCTCTTTTCTTCCTCAACATTCACATTAGCAAGCCACTGGAAAGGGAAGGCAGGATTCAGGACTGTTGCCACAGCGTGCACCAACTCCCCAAATGGATGGATGTTGTTGAATTCAGGCACTCCTTCCTCAGTCACACCGACTGTGGCAGGGCACTGTGGGTGCTGCCACTTTAAGACCTAAGCCAAGCAGCCAGCAGGTGCCTGACTGCAGCAACCATTTTAGATTCAGGGCTGCCTATATAAGCAGGGCATTTTGCTGCTGGCAGGCCAGGCAGCAACATCGCCTGGCTGCAAGGCTGCTAGTATCATCTGGAGGTAAGAGAGGAGCTGTAGGGGATGGCTAGGAGGCTCCTGGTCCTGGGCATGACCGAAAATTGCACCCTGCCGGGCGTGGGTGGCCTGGTAGGGTTCTCACCGCACCCCAGGAGCGGAAGCCCCCAGGAAATGCCAGGCCAGTGACCACCCCGGTGAAAGGCGGATCAGGGCTCCTTAACCCCAGCTCCCACAACCAGGTGGGTCACCTGCTGGTAGGGTCCTGAGGGTAGACCCCAGGAGTGAGAGTGGGGCTAGAGGCTCAGAGGCCTGACTGAGAGTACCCTCGACCGGTCAGGGCTGAGGCCAGGACCAGAATGGTCAAAAGGGCCAGGGGCCCACGGCGAGGGATGCCCAGAGCTTGGGGAGCCTGGGGTTCCCGACTGGCCTTGGAGGCGGGGCCAGGGCCTGTGTGGCCAAAGGTCCCAGGGGTGGACCACGTCCAAGAGGGGAAGTAGTTTCAGGGAGCGCAGCAGCCCTGAATGAGGGCAGGGTAGGCCAGCTGATTGGAGGGATCTTGGAGGGGTCCTGATAGGAGGATTCGGGGGCCCAATGTGGGGCCAGTGAGAGTAACAGCTGGATGCCATCTGCGAGGCATGGGCTGCGGTGTAGGGGAGGTACAAAGCCGCAGATAGCACCCCTGGCATCGGGGCAAGAACTGTGCAGCCTCCTGCCTAATAAACAACTTAACTAAATGTCATCAAGGCGTGGCGGACGAGAAGGCAGGCGGTTAGCCCAGAAACAGGTGGGCGGGCTGAAGACAGATCGGCCCTGAGAAGGCCCCCTGTTACACCGACACTGTTATATTGAATGTAATATTTGAATGTTTGTAATAGTTGCCCATTAGCCAGTTTAGGAAAAAGACAAGATTCATCTTCTTATCTAGGCCATTGTTTTGGCCTACGTGCGGAAGGTCCGAGCTTTGCTCAAAGTCTTAACTCTTGAATTTTATCTTTAGAGGCCTTTAACAAAGTTAACCTAAAAACGACCCTTAAGCAAACATCCCACATTCTGAGAAATCAAACCCTAGGAGTCTTTGAAAAGTTTGGAAAGAAAGGAAATTCCCCAAAGTAATTAAAACAGTCAACAAAAGAAACTGAACCCAGCAGAAATCTGTTGTGTAAGATCCGAGCCCAAATTTGGGAGTAGTGACAGGTTTGGGTAGGAGGGGCCCAAGACGGCAACTCACTCAATAAAAACTGTAACTTACTGTCCCAATTTGGAGGTAACCTCACTTGCAGAACAATGAAGGAAGAATCACAAGTGTAGGCCAGATCAGACTGATCACCTGAACCACCCTCTCCGTGAACACGAATCTCTTAGTTCACGCTGAAGCCGCGGAGCGCCTGAAAGGGACTGAAGGAAGGGGACTTAGTCCTATCAGTATTGAAGCCAGCCCATTGAACCGTACTACTGAGGCCAACCCATTAAATTGTACTACTGAGGAATGAAAGCATATCTAGGTGTTTGGCTTCTCGGAATTCTAGGATTGTAAGTATATTATGAAAATAATAGTATTGATTCAAATTTAACTTTTAGTTGTAATTGTAGTCGTTTTTGTAATACTAATTCTTATAACATTGTTTGGGAAGGAAGTGCATTTGGAGCATTGTTTCTGATATATGTAGTTATTGTGTTCTTAATGTTTGTGGTATTTCTTAAAGCTAAGCAGTGTTATATGCATAGCAAAGAATTTTTAAATAAAATTGTGTTGTATGAATTAAGACTGTAATCATTGTGAAATCGTGCAAGTAGCTAAAAATTTCCCCAGCCAGTGCATCAAACGAATCAATAATTTGTGTGGGATTTTCTCTATTCCATAACCCACTAGAGACAGACACTTGTGAAAATCCCCAAATAACGCTCATGGAGAGATGATTTAAGCTCACTAATGACTGGCTCCAGGTACTGAGGCTTTTTGCCACAGTTCTCTAAATGTGAACTGATGGCAAGAATCACTAAACTTATCGTTGGTACTTATGTGAGGTTTGTTGCTTCAGCAAATGGTTGCAGCATCTCAACACATTCTTTCATGTGTGCCCATTCACGTACCGACAGGACAATTTCTATATGGCCTGCTTCTTTGCATGTATCAGAGAGCTGTTGATGATCCAATAATATGATGGACAGTATCCAGAGTAAAACAGAGTTCCACTGGGCAATGGTGACACGTGGGGGTGCACGTGGGTGCACACGCACCCCCTGAGCATAGCAGTGCACCCCCTATGAAAAGGTGCTGCCAACACTGCCAACAGTACCTGCGGGTGGTCGCTGCTCTCCACCCCGCCCCCACCACCAACACCACCAGCGGCATTTGTGAGTGGTCTGCAATTGCCACTGGCCGCTGCTGGTGGTGTCGGCAGATGATAGCCGACCACTGGTCAGTGCTCACCGCCCTTCCCCACCCCCCGCCGACAGCATCACAGCTGCCTAGAGAAGCTCCACGCTTACCGCCACCACAGTCCTGCCACCACCAGCACCGCCTGCCGGAGCTTGCCTTGCCCCCCGCCTCCAGGGGCACACAGCATTCATGCCACTGGGTGGCATTGGGGGATGGAGTACACTTGTCTGCTCCAAAGGTTTCTCAAATGCCTCTTTGAAGATTGTGCTGGAGGGGAAACGTGCTGTCAGTCTTGGACATAGCAAGTCTAACATCTAATTAGAAACAAATGACATTCATTGCAATTAAGTTATTACCATTTCAAACAGAAATTGATGTCCATTTACAATTTGGAAAATCCCCTGTGCTTGGGAACACATTTGACAGTCATAAACACAAATCAAATTCTTCAATTGCACTGAATGATCTGTATGAAGTGGTTTAAATGAAAAATGTCCTTTCTAAAACCAACATTCTTAGCATATTGCTATGCAACAAATAAACTACTGTTCAAAGCTGAACAGATTACCATGATAAAAAATTAAGATTTTATTTCGCTTTTTGTTAAGCTGTTGTCACAGAACTGCTGCCAAGATGTTTCCTGTGGTTGATCAGTGACATCTTTAACAGCTTTCATGGTTCATTATTTTGCAAAACTGCACTTGCTGCTGCCAGCATTTACTCTGAAATTATCAGTTCAAAGTTTCAACTTTGAACCAGACATTTTTTTCTTACCTTTACTCTTTGAGCCCATCACTGACACAGACCTGAAGAGTATGGGTGAAACATGACAAACAACACACCCGTGTTGTGTTGAAGAACATGGAGTCTAACTCATGCTGGTCCACATCATCTAGCAGCTCCCAAAGAGTGTCATCAGCAAGGTCAGCTGCTGAATCAATGGATGACTGTACCCCATCTTCTGCCAGCTCTGCAGTGTCCTCATCAGCCCTGAGAAAGCTGTTGTGAATGCTTTCTTGATATTTGAAGCATTGTCAGTGATGATAAAAATCAAGTTTGTTCCTGATTCTATAGTCCTCAAGTATTTTGTCAAATGCTGATGCAATCCTGTCACCCGTGTGCCTACCCATAAAATGTTCACAAGCCAGAGTGTATGTTGCCAATTTAATTCCCTCACCGTCATCTTCCATGATGTGCTGTTACACCAAGGAAAGATTGCATCGTTCTATCTGTCCATAAATTCACTGTAGTGTTGACAGCTTCACATTTTGCAAGCTTCTCAGTTATTTCGTACTTCAGGTCGTTTGCCTTGTGGGTGATCATCTTTTTTCATGGTCTGCCTGCACAAAGGCTTGTACCGAGGATCAACCGCCTGCATAAAGTTGAGACATCCTTGTGACTCCACTATTCGCAGTGGCAAGCTCTCACCGAGAATCAGGTGCATCATGATTGACTCATGACTGGCCTGAGCCTGTGCACTTTTTGATGAATGGTAGCAATCAGATTCACCTCCAGCTGGCTTGGGTGAACGCAGGAAGGTGGTTATTGTGGCCTGTCCAGCTCCAAATGAGACTTCTCTTGTTTTGTAATGCTAAAATCTAAGAAAACAAGCAGAATAGAAGAAATTTGGTGATTTGTTCATTGAACTAACACCCTAGACTTCCAATAAATGAAGGATATTATTCAAATGATAAAGTTTCAGTTATGCCAGATCATGGGCGACTGGTGCCTCTCAAGTCGGGGGGGGGGCACCAGATCGCAGACGGGGGCGGGAGGGAGGGGGGTCCCCCAGTGGCTGATCACCGACCGGGGGGGCCCCCACTTCTGTTGGCACTTCTGGTTTTGCGGCTGGCACTTCCAGGGGTTACATGGCCAATCTCCAGGGGTGCACGTGCACCCACATGTACCCACTATGTGTCGCCAATGCCTGGAAGCCCCAAAGGGAGGGACCAGCTCACAGGAGTTTGCATTGATCAGACTTGGTGCCTGAGGACCATGGGGTAGGCAGGGCCTGAAACAAAGAGTGGAAGGGCAGGGGCATGGCCCCATCTTGCCCCTACTCTGCTTTTCCTTGATACATTTCATTGTGAATGTTTGTTTGAAAATAATCACACAAAAAATCTTAAAAAAGGAGAAACATTTGCTTTCTTCTAGCTGTTCTCAGCCCACATCACACACAGCGGGTATCTCAGCCAGTGCCAGAGAAACCTCAGCCTGGAGGAGGGCGCAGCTGGGAGGAAGGCAGCGGGGCCTCGCAGGTCCCTGCAGCACTGCCAGGAGGTGTGAGCCCCACTGCCCAGAGGGGCGTTGTGGCAGAGCATCTTAGGGGTGCTCGCCACATGGTAGGGGCTGCAGTAGGCTAAGGCCGAGCCCAGCAGGGAAGGCAGCCAAGTGAAGCCCCCCAGATCCCATTTGAAGGGGGGAGGTGTGTGGCAGAGCACCTTTGGGGGTGCTCGCCACTTGAGGGCTCTCACAGGCTCCAAGGGGAGCCTGCTTTGGAGGTACCATTTTAAGGGGGAAGGCATGTGGCAGGGCACTGTTGGTGCCTGCCAATTTAAGACCAGAGCCAAGTAGCCAGCAGGTGCTTGACTGCGGTGACCATTTCAGATCTCTGGCCGCCCATATAAATAGATCGGTTTCCTGCTGGCGGGGCAGGCAGTAACATGGCCTGGCTGCAAGGCTCCATAACATCCTGGAGGTAAGGGCAGGAGCAGTAGGGGATGGATAGGAGGCTCCTGGTCCTGGGCATGACCCAAAATTGCACCCTGCCGGGCATGGGTGGCCTGGTGGGGCTCTCAGTGGCACGGGAGCCCCTAGGAAATGCCAGGCCAGTTAGCACCTTGGTGAAAGGCGGGTAGAGGTGTCTTAACCCTAGTCCTCACCTTCAGGTGAGTTAGGTAACACCAGAGGTAGTTGGGGGCCAGGCACGGCTGAGGCCACGTGATCCCTGTGGGGTGCGAGACCCCAAGAGACCCCGAGGAGGAAGAGTGGGGCCAGGCATGGCTGTAGCCACCTGAGCCCACCTGGGAGCGAAGCCCCATGGCCCCAAGTGAGGGGGTGGTGGAGCCCCGAGTGAGGGGATAAGATTGCCCTGGTGAGGGGTGGCTCCAGAAAGGGGCGGAGATGAAGAGCCCCGGGGGGGGAAAGGAAAACCAGAGGGCTGAGTGCCCAGTATGTTTATGTATATAGAGTTGCCCCAGGAAGGGGCTAGAGCAAGCTTAGACCCGGTCAGGTAATTGGCTGGCCACTACCCCAGTGAGGGTCGCAGGGGAGAACCAAAAGACGATACGTCTGCCACCCAAGGGATGGACTAGCTAAGCCTATGGCCTAAGGGGCTCGCTCCAAGAGGGAGCAAGGCAGGATGAGTCGTTGATATATGAAAGAGACCCTGTGAGAGAGGCCCTAGTGAGAGGAGGGCGGTATGAATGTGCATGTGACTGAGGCCTGATGGCGCAGCCTAAGCTTGGTCCAGCTGTAGGCCGAGAGCACTGTAACATCTGGATGCCATCTGCGAAGCATGGGCTGCAGTGTAGGGAAGGTTTGGAGCCTCAGATAGCGCCCCCTGGCATCGGGGCATAAAATGGGCAGCCTCCTGCCTTAATTAACAACTATTAATTAAGAACAAGGCATGGCAGGCGAGTCAGGTGGGTGGCATGCCCAATGGCAAGTGGGGAACCTAGCACTGTGGCTATGTGAGGAGCCACACTTTGCCACAGGCGTCTTGGCCCGTTCTGTAAGGAGTGCACTCCCGTCTGCTGGGGAGACAGAGGACAGTGGGAATGAGCGGCCAGAGCTGGGGCTTAAGAGCTGGGGCTACGTGTGGGGAAGTTTCAGGCCCAGCAGGGCCCTCGAGGCATCATCCAGTCCATCCCCTGCTTGGAGGAGGATCAGTGACACCTGGCCCAGCACAGACAGAGGGGCATCTCCCCTGGCCTGAAAACCCCGCAGTGAAGGTGATTCAACAATCCTCCCTCTCCCAGCCCACAGTTATCCTTACGGCTAGACAGTTCTTCCCAATTTCCAACGTCCTGTAAGATGGCTTGTTCTCATGCTCCTCCAAGGGAACAAACAATCCCGGTCATCTTTAGAAATCCCTTTTTCACACCTTTAAAGGCTAGCAACCTATCTCTCCCTCCACACTAACCTGCTTGGAGGACGTGGGGCTCTAGCCGAGGCCTCTCCATCCCTGCGGAGAGTGCAGTTGCTTTTCACATTTTACAATGCACCTGTTAGGACACCCTGGAAGAACAGCACCCCGCCGCACCCCCCCCCCCCCACCGCCCCAACCGAGCGCTTCTTTTTGTGGCTTTACTTAGTTGCTGATAAAACAGGGGGCCCAGGCCTATTTTGTCTTGGGCCTGAACTAGAACAAGCGTCCAAGCACAGCACTTGATTGGGGCATAAACTGCAAAAGGGACAAAAAGTAGGCCCAGGCCTATTTCACTGGGCCCGGACCGGGCAGCAAAAAATCAACCAGGCCTATACACCACTGAGGCCTGAATAAGCAACAAGAAGTGCCAGGGCTTCACCCTAGCCCAAATCTGCCAGCCAAACATATGGCTGGGGTTCAGCCCCACACCGCTGAGCTGAAATGCAGCAGTTGTAAAACAGCAAAAAGGGCCCATATATTATATATTATAGCTGCAGCCAGGACATGTAGGCTCACCTATACCAGCATGCTGAGACATTACAGTCCCCAGTGCAATGACTGCCAGGACCACGCTCCAGGGCAGCCTGAACTAGGAAGATACACTCCTGGCATCATCCCACTCAAGGCCTGCATGGCCAAAACAGCCAGCAAGACACAGAGCTGAACCCAAAAGACGTTGCAACAGCAACTAAAAGTTGCCGGGCTCTCAGCCCTGGCCCAGAGCGTGCCAGCAAAACTGCCAGGCTTCAACCTTCGCCACTTTGCTGCAGTGGATGATGCCCCCTGCACAGGATCATCCCACTCAAAAACCCAGAAAAAAAAATGGGAAAGGAGAGGGAGAGAACAGAGGTCTCAGGCCCTGAGACAGGCTTTCTCTCCCTCTCCCTGAGCCTTTCCCTTCACATAGCTTCAGTTTGCTTCTTCAGTGAAGAGTGGGGAGTGACCCCCTCTCTCCATGGGAAGCAGGCTTTTCTGGCTTCCAAATCAGCATTCAGACATCAGCAGCCCCCGGAGGAAGAAGAGAGACCAGACCAGGTGGCCTTGACCTGAAATCACTTTTCTGACCTCATCCAGGGCCCCAGCCCAAAGCAGCCTCACCCGACACTGTACATGCAGAGCAGACCAGTCACTCAACTGGTTTTACAGGCTCTGTTGAGGAGTCTTAAGACAACAGGTCTGGACACAATACAGTTAGATGGGAGGTGGGTCTCTCCAGTCCAGAGGAAACAAAATATACAGCACAAACAAGATACACCGCACAATAAAACCAGACACACTTGACCACACACAGCCCCAAGTGTGTGTGGGTGTTACATCCCTCCACTACTGCAGCACATGATTTGCCACAGGCAAGGCTGGATGATGTTGTGCTGCTTCTTCTTTGCTAAGTAATTGGGCTTCTTGGGCAGCTTTCTGGGTTTCAGAGTCTCATCGGTAACACCAATGTTTCACTTTCCAGGCAAGCAAGGAGGCCAAGCCTGGCTCTAGCCAACCACTATCACTGAAAAACCCAAGTTGCAAAGCCAAGCATGCTCGAGCCATGTGGAAAAAAGTATAAACTCCTCTTAACGGCAATGTCACCTTTTCATTCGACATTTCCCCGGTGACGATTCTTCTTAAAAACACCTGACAGTTGTCGCCTTCGGACTCCTGAAGATTTTGAGACAGACTCTTGGTCTGGGACGACTCTGACCCTGCTGTTGGATGTAGCCAGTGTTAAAGGGATCCCATGTCTTGTATCATCCCCTTTTGTCTTGTGTAAGCACAGGGTGAAACCCTGGAGAAACCAGTGAATAGATTGCCTTGAGGAGTCAGGCTTTGCTTTAGTGTTTTATCTGTTAATTAATGTTTTTATTTGGCTTGGGGCACAGGACCCTTGGAAGACTGTCTGACTACTTGCTTTTTGTTTCAAACTCTGGCAAAACCCAAGCCTGCTTCCTAAGATGGCCAGGCAGCTCAACCAGCCACTTCTCCGGTACACTGGCTTCCCTTTCAGGTGACAGCTAAACTGCTGTGGCTCAGGAGATAGAGTCTCTTCCCGCCTGCAGGGACTCCTCGTGTCCAGCCATCAGGAGAATCCATCACCTCCGCACAGAAATTTCTTTATCAGCGATTTGGACGATGGGGTGAAAAGCAACCTGTCCAAATTTGCTGATGATACCAAAATTTGGGGTGAGGTGGGCACATTAGTAGGAAGGGAAAGACTGCAGCAAGACCTGGATAGGTTGCAGGGGTGGGCTAACAAAAACAGGATGCGTTTCAACACTGACAAGTGCAGGGTGCTGTACTTGGGCAGTAGTAACTGGCAGCACACTTATAAGATGGGAAACTCCCTTCTTGAGAACACGGAGGCAGAAAGGGATCTTGGAGTCATCATTGACTCCAAGATGAACATGGGCCGACAATGCGAGGTCACAGTCGACAGGGCTAACTGGACCTTATCGTGCATCCACAGGTGCATCTCAAGTAGGTCCAAGGAGGTGATCTTCCCCCTCTACGCGACACTGGTCAGACCACAGCTGGAGTACTGTGTCCAGTTCTGGGCACCCCACTTCAAGAGAGATGTGGACAACATTGAGAGGGTCCAGAGGAGGGCCACCCACATGATCCAGGGACAGCAGGGCAGACCCTACAATGAGAAGCTACGGGACCTGAACCTGTTCAGCCTTCACAAGAGAAGGCTGAAGGGGGACCTGGTGACCGTCTATAAAGTCACTAGAGGGGAGCAGAAGGGTTTGGGGGAGACCTTGTTTCCCCTAGCGCCCCCCGGGATAACAAGGAATAACGGCCACAAGTTGTTGGAGAGTAGGTTTAGATTAGACATCCATAGGAACTACTTCACAGTTAGGGAGGCTAGGATCTGGAACCAACTTCCAAGGGAAGTGGTGCTGGCTCCTACCCTGGGGGTCTTTAAGAAGCGGCTCGATGCCTACCTGACTGGAGTCAATTGAGCCCAGTTTTCCTCCTGCCCAGGCAGGGGGTCGGACTTGAAGATCTACAAGGTCCCTTCCGACCCGACTTCTATGGTTCTATGATTCTATGAAATCTCTCTTGAACGTCCATTCCCACCTCCGGAGAGACGTTTGCTGACCCACGGTCATGGTGCCCCTCACACTGACTTGACTCCTTCATATTCATAGATGTTCCTTCTATGTGAAGGAACAATACACCTCTCTAGAGGTGGAGATTGGCAATAAAGAAGGGTGACTTGAAACCCTCTTGGTCAAGATACGGGAAGAGCATGTAGAAGGGGACTGAAGAGCTCTATCTGACTCAAGAAGTCTATGGGCTGACCAGGAGTAAGGCGCTCCTGGACCTGGTTTTGGCCAAAGGGGATGATCTAGTAGTGAGCAACCTAAGGATCCAAGGGCAGCTAGGTGACAGTGACCATGAGATGATCACCTTCTTCACCCACTGTAAGACAGGAAAATCATTCAGTAAGGTAGAAATCCATGATTTTAGGAAAGCTGACTTCCACAAGTCTAGGAGATTGGTTAGTGAGGCCTTGTGGGACTGTAGTCCGATGGGGAAGGGAGTACAAGAAGAGCATTCATTCCTCAAAGATGCGATCCTTGGAGCACAAAGGAAGTCCATTTCTTGTCGTAAGGCTGGAAAAGGGCTGGGAGACCCCCTTGGCTCAATAGGAATGTCATGGACCTCTTGATATTAAAAAGAGAAGCTTATAAGGGATGGAAGTCAGAAATTACCACCAAGGAGGAGTACACAGCCATAGCCCACACCTGTAGGGAGGGGATTAGAAAAGCAAAGGCAGAAACCAAATTCAGATTGGCAACTGGAATGAAGAAAAATAAAAAGTCCTTCTTTAGATATGTAGGAAGTCAGAGAAAAAATAAGGGAAGCATAGAGCCACTGACGAATGAAATGGAAAATGCAGCCTTGACTACTTTACAGTCCGGTGGCGAGGTAACTGGCTCCGAGGACCCAGAGAGCATTAATAGATGGAACTGAGTCGACATGGCAGAAGGTGACGAGTGGCATCCCTCAGGGTTCAGTACTGGGACCAGTGCTTTTCAACATATTCATCAATGATTTAGATTTGGGTGTTAAGTGTACTGGCAAAGTTTGCGGACGACACCAAATTATGGGGGAGTGTGGTAGTGCTTGAGGGCAGGCTGGGGATACAGGCTGACCTGGACAGGCTTGCATGGTTTAATATCTATGAATGTCCTATCCATCTCTGATTTTCACCCTAAGGCCTTCAGTGAACTCCACACCAAGTCAGCTCAACTTCCACATAGGTGCCACTGTCTAATTCCCCATGGTCATGCACCTACAGATGCAAAGGTTGTCATTGGGAAGCTAAGTGTGACCAGCACAAACTATTAGTTTAGTTGACTCGCTCTTGACTCCACTCACTCATGCTCTGTTGATGTGTTTCCTTGCAGATGTCCCATCAAGGAGGAGCCACCACAAAAATACTTCTTGGGCATCGCGTCCATGAGGAAGAGGACTCCGGGCTTCCTTTTCAGGCGAGAGCTGAGTGCTGCTCTGGCTCCGTAGCTTTTAATTTTTTCCTGCCTGTGGGGACTCCATGTCTCCAGGGCTAAGGAGAATTGATATTGTTGGAGCCCTGCTTTGGAAATAACTCCCCCTACAAGCACTTGTGATTAAGGGTGCAAGGCACAGTCCCTTGTTTCTGGGTATCAACTGGGTTTCTGCTCCTACCAGGGGCTGTTCTACTGCTCAGGGCTTAGCCCTTGTCTGTGGGAAATGGGTCCTGGAAAGGAAGCTGAGCAGCAATTGTTCCGCATTAAGGAGACCTTTAGCTGGGGAAGATGCTATGTTTGGCTTGGCCTGAGGGAAAGATCCCCGTGTCAGTTCAGTTCTGAAGCTTTGTGGCAGAGCTCTGCTGGGAGCGGTCCCAGGGGTGGGGGGTCTGCCTCCTCTCTGTCCCTTGCCAAATCTTCCCAGTTCCCTTGGACTCACTTGCCCCTTTCTCCACTTAGAAACACATGCAAGTCCAACAAGTAACCCGCTGCTTGACCTGTGTCTGATAGCATCCAGCACTGCCTACGAGCTCCAGAGAAACACGGCAGGCACAAATCAGCTCCTCCACACTCATCCTACATGTCTCGGAGCAGCAGCAGAAGAGACCAGCACCAGTCAGTTCTTGTCCTTCCCTCTCCTCTATCTGGAAGGGCTTGTGTGTGATCCTTGCATCTGCCCTCCGACTAGGCCTGTTCCCCCCCCAGCCACAACGCTTGCCTCTTAGCAGTCCCACTGCTTGTAGCAAATGATCCCTTTGAGTGAGATGTCCTTGTCCTGCAGTTGGGGCAGCTGCTGCCTGAGCACCCAGCTTCCCCCAGGCCCCGCCGGGGTGCGAGCCCTCTCCTGTACTGGAGGTGCAGGGCTGGGGCGCCCCTGTGGTGCTGGCACCCTGTGCCACACTTGGCTGCAACCAATGGAAACCCAGGTCACCTGGGCATGGGCAGGATCTGCAAGATCGAGGGGTTTTCCTGAGAGAAAAGCTCGGGCTCTGGCACGGGAAGGGACTTCTTGCTTGGTCACCAAGAGCTGTGATGCTCAGAAGCTGCATTTTGCTAAAGACCTGATCTTTCCAGAGTGGAGGCAGCACTGATGCTGCCATTTGTGGGAAGCAGCCAGGGCAGGCAGAGCTGAGTTTCCCTCCTGGCTGTGAAGGGGAAAAACAAAATGGTTCCAGTCTGCCATTTTGTTTGTGAGCGAGTCATGTAGCCAGGTCATGACCTTGCTGTTACAGACTGGTTTAAACTAGTATTTTTCTCCAGTAACAAGTTGAAGACATGTGCAGACTTGTCTGCGTCATGGCTAATGTTGATTGGTTTATACTGTTGCTATGCTTATGACCTCACATTTTCTATATTACCCCCTCACTGCCTATGTTCAGAGTCAGACCTCGTGGCAAAATTCTGAATTCGTGTATGACGCTGACCAGGAATGCATTCTTTATTAAACTAAGTCTTTAAACTTCGATTGGCCTGTTTGTTTGAGCCTCTGCCCAACGAACCCGGGGACGAAGTTTTCCCCCACAGTTTCTGGTGTCAGCAGTGGGATGCGGCGGAACCCCGAGCTGGCAGCTTGAACAGCCTGGGGACACAACCGACACCCGTGGCGCCAAAACTCAGAGGTAAGAGATCCTAATTAAAAAATCTCACTTAATGGGTCTCAGTGTTCCCTAGCCTGGACAAGTAACGTCTTCTCGGCAGTAAGCGCTCCCTACGTTACTTTTATAAGTATAAGACTTAGTTTATTTTATCTGACTGACTGAAAGATACTTTATTTGAAACTGACTGACTTGGGATCCCTGACAGGTGGACTGTTCGGATTTTGTCTGGGGACGCCTAGACTTTTCTCTGTTTATCCCTTTTGCCTACTGGCCTCTAACAGGCTGTCCTGATAACTCTGATTTATATTTGAGAGATTGTCTTGTGTCCTTCCCTTGTGCCTGGTTCACGGGCAGCCGCCCCAAGTTGGCCGCTTGCGAGCCAATCTTGAAAGCAAGGGCTCGTGTTCCAGTTTGTGCATCCTTTTGTGTCTCTGGCACCGGGCATCGCTCTGACGAACCCGTTTCCCCTTCCTCTTGTGTCTCTGGTAAATCTCTCCTAGTTTTGTTATATTATCCTGGCAATGGGTCAAGGATCCTCTTGACCCAGACCAGAAACACCAAAAACCAGACCCAAAAACACCTTTGGGGTATATGTGTAAGGAATATGGAACTAAATTGGGTCCAAAGAAGCAAAAGCTCTTAGTTAAATTGGCACATGCTTGGAATGGTTATACCTATGAAAACCCTGGGTTACAGTTTCCTGATAAAGGAACCTTTGATCCCGATAAATACAGTCTAGGTTCCCGTCAGGTCATGGGCATTAAAGACCCCTGCGCATGGGGACACTTCACAGTGCTTGAGGCTGAATTTCCAAATGTGCCCCAGGCAGGCAGCAGCTGTCAGTGGCGTGGGGACAGTGGCCCAGGAGCCCAACCCTGTCTACGTGATGGGAACTTCTGAGTCTTGGGATACTTATACTATTAGTCAGAACCAACTTCTAGCCAAATGGATGGGACCAACAGATAGAAAAGGTGATGGAACGGGAACGTGCCTTGCAATTCCCATGTGGCACCATGCCAGGGCTAGCACTCGCCCTGATCCCACTGACTGAAAAGCCAGCATGGTGATATGGGATCAGGGCTTTGGTACTCCTGGAAGGAGAGGTTAATGCCCAACCTCTGCCACACTCAGGATGCAGGAACTTTTGTGCCCAAATCCCGTTTGCAGCCTCTTTGTCTTTCTCACACATTCCCATTGAAGGATCAGAGGATTCATGTTCTCGGCACGTGTGTATTAACCCGTGTCCTACCAAGGGTACGCTGGCCAATGTCTGCCAGTCTGGACCCTGGAAGCTCAGCTGGTAGAGCCTGGCAGCCTTGAATTTCCCCAGGGAAACAACTTTGTGAAAGGGCTGTGCCCATAGAGGAGTTCCCTAGGAAGGACGGGCATCCACCTGAGCCCCAACGTCGACTGCTGGTTGCCTTTTCTCCTTCTAGAGTAGTCACAACCAACTCTGGCTTTGCTTTATTTCCTATATGTAATTTAATGTTGTGTGGTGTTTCTTTCATGCTTGTGGGTGGATGGGGGCGCAGGGCCATGGGAAGACTGTCTGACTACTTGTGTTTTCTTTATTCAGACTGCGGCAAAAAAAGATCGGGCTTCTAAAGATGGCCTAGAAGTAGCACCAGCTCCTTCCCAAGTATCCTGCTCACACCCTGTCCACTCTCCCTTCCAGTGTCCACTCTCTGCCCCTGTGGGACATGGGAGTCTGGGCAAGGGGGACCTCTGGTCTGACCCGGTGAACGGCAGTTCTTCTGTTCTGCGCCATGTCAAATCCTAATCTGAGGTGCTTTGGCCCTAAACCCGTCTACCCAGCTCATGAATCCCAAGTGACATGCTGC
Organism: Alligator mississippiensis; assembly: GCF_030867095.1. Classification (NCBI taxonomy): domain Eukaryota; kingdom Metazoa; phylum Chordata; order Crocodylia; family Alligatoridae; genus Alligator; species Alligator mississippiensis. Next base: position 20,262,212 of record NC_081838.1, on the reverse strand, counting down.
CTGTCTGTGAAAACATCCCAAGGTGTTCTCTGCCTCAGGAAAGGCCAGCTGAAGAGGAGCATGAGGGGAAAGTCTGATGTTGCCCAGAGCATAGTGCTCACTGGGTACAGTTGCCCTTGGGTTGCTGAATGCTGGGGACCGTGGCCTGAGGCAATTAAAGGCTTCTTAAACCTTACAGAGAAATAAGATTTATATTAAGTCCAAATCTGCCTTCTAAAGACTGAGTGGACACCTGTCCCCAGGATCTCAGTTGAAATATCCTTATGACATGATTCAATTAACGCCCTGTTCACTGAATTGTTTTTTCTCCACTGGTCTCTGTAAGACCAGATCCTAACTTCACAGAGATCAGTGAAGAGATTCACACTGACTTCCTGGGGCTTCGGTTCCACTTCTTTCCCTGATCCCAAATGCTCTCCTCGCAAGAAATGGCCCCTCTCCCTATTGCAGCACCTGATTTGCTATCTTAAGCACTGGATGATGTTCTTCTGCTTCTCCTTTGCTAAGCAATTGGCTTCTCAGGCAGCTTTCTGGCTTCCAAAGTCTCACAGGTAACAATGTGCTTCACTTTCCAGGCAACCAGGGAGTCCAAGCCCAGCACTAGCCAGGCACCATCAGTGAAAACCCGCACTGGGAAAGCCAAGGAGGCTGCAGCCCTACCAAGGAAGGAAGAAAATGATCTCAGTGGCAGTATCACTGTTACATTTGACATTTTGCCAGTGAAGATGTTCAAGTACCGGACAGTTGCCCTCTTCAGACTCCTGAAGGTTCTAATACACAATTTTAATTTAAAGGATGACTCTGACCCTCCTATTGAATCTGGCCGATGCTAAAGTGTTTCCAAGCATGGTTTCTTCTCCATTGTCTTGTGTAAAGACAGGTAAAAGCGTGAAGAAGCCAATGAATGGATAGCCTTGAGTTTGGCAGCTTTGCTTTAGTTTTTTATCTGTTAATGCTTTGCTTTGCTCTGCTTTGGCTGTGGGTACATAACCCTTGGAAAAGTGTCTGGCCACCTTCATTTTCTTTTTTCAGGCTCTGGGAAAATGTGAGCCTGCTTCCAGGGATGGCCAACCATCTCAAGCAACTCCTTCCCAGATACCCTGGTTTCCCTTTTCAGGTGACAGCTGAACACAGCTCTGGCTTAATAGATAATATCTCTTCCTCCCTGTTGGGACTCTAGGTCCCAAGGCCTAAGGAGAGTCCATAGCATTGTGAGCTCTGCTTTAAAATTACTCCCTGTCCAAGCACATGTGATTAAGAGTGCAAGGCGCAGTCCCTTGTTTCTGGGTGTCAGCTGGTTTCCTGCTTCTATCAGGGCTGTTCTCCTGTTCAGGGCTTAGCCTTGACTTTTGGGAATGGGTCCTGGAAAGGAAGCTGAGCAGGAGTTGTTCCAAGTTAGGGAGACCTTGAGCTGGAGAAGACACTACGTTTGGTTTGGCCTGAAAGGTCCCCGTGTCAGTTCATTTCTGAAACTTTGTGGCATAGCTCTGCTGGGAGCGGTCCCAGGAGTGGAGGGTCTGCCTCCTCTCTGCCCTTTCACAAATCTTCCCCGTTCCCTTGAACTAGCTTGCCACTTAGTGAGTGAAATGCATACAAGTCCAAGAAGTATCACATTGTTTGGCTTGTATCTGATAGCATCCGGCACTGCCTAGCAGCCACAGAGCAGCCCAGAAGGCACAAATCAGCTCTGCGACACCCGTCCACCACAAGCAGATGCAGCAGCAGGAGACACCAGTGCTGGTAAGTTCTTGTCCTTCCTCCACCTGCATCTGAAAGGGCTGGTGTGTGATCCTTGTGTGTGCCCTCAGACTGTGCCTGTGTTCCCCACCAGAGACACCCTTTGGTGCTTAGCAGCCCCACTGCCTGCAGCAAATGAGCCCTTGGCAGGGAGATGCCCTTGTCTTGCTGGTGCAGGGGCTGCAACCTGAGCACCCACTTCCCCCTGGACACGTTGTGGGTTGGAGACCTCCTTTGTGGCGGAGGGTGCAGGGCTGAGGCTCCCCTGTGGTGCTGGGGACCTGTGCCATGCTTGGCTGCAGCCCAGAGCAAGCCCAGAAAGTCACTTGGGTGCAGGCAGAATCTGTGAGCTCAAGGGGCTTGCCTGTGGGAAAACCTCAGGTCCTGAAGATGGAGTCAGTTCTTGGTTGGTCAGCACGTTTCACGCTGCTTGGTATGTGGGTTTTGCTAATGACCTGAACTTTTCAGAGTGAAGATAGCACTGGTGCTGCTGTGCCTGGAAAGCAGCCAGGACAGGCAAAGGTGAGTTTCCCTCCCAGCTGTCACGTTACTTCTTTGGACCCAGTCTAGGATCCCTTCAAGCCATGGATACTACTTACACCTACCAAGAGGGACACTTCACACTGCTTGAGGCTGGATTTCCCACACGTGTGCCTGGCAGGGCAGCAGCTATCTGTGCTGTGGGAACTGCAACCCACGGGACCCATCCTGTCTCCCTGATGGGAGTTTCTGACTCAGGATGCTTGTAGGACTCAGGACTCAGGATGCTTGCTGACTTGTAGGACTCAGGACTCAGGATGCTTGCTCATCCCCCGCGTCGCGTTCGTCCTGAGAGGCTTGGCAGTCCCCAAGACCCCACTCAAGAAGGCGGACGCCGAGATCCGACAGCTGCTGAAGAAGTGGCTGCACCTGCCGCTGAGGGCCAGCAACGAGGTCCTGCACATCCCCTACCGGCAGGGGGGTGCCAACGTGCCCCGCATGGGAGACCTCGGCGACATCGCCGTGGTCACCCACGCCTTCCGCCTCCTGACCTGCCCGGACGCGACGGTAAGTATCATCGCTGCCAGCGCCCTGGAGGAGACCACCTGCAAGAGGATCGGCAGGCAACCCACCGGACGTGACTTGGCCACCTTCCTGAGCGGCTCGCTGGAGGGCGAGTTCAGCCAAGACGGCGGGGACTTTGCCTGGCTGTGGAGCCGAGCCCGCAACGCCATGCGCCGCCTCGGGAAGCGCGTCGGCTGCACCTGGACTTGGACCGAGGAGCGCCGGGAGCTGGCAGTCTCCCTGCAGCCAGCCCCACACGCCGACTCCGTGACTGTGATGCCCCGCACGAAGACCTTCCTGGAGAGGTTCCTGAAGGACGCCGTCCGCAACAAATACACTGGCGACCTGAGGGCCAAACCCAACCAGGGCAAGGTCTTCGACGTCACCTCGAAGTGGGACGCCAGCAACCACTTCATGCCTAGCGGGAGCTTCACGCGCTTCGCGGACTGGCGCTTCCTCCACCGCGCCCGCCTCAACTGCCTGCCTCTCAACGGAGCCGTCCGCTTCAGCCACCGGGACAAGAGGTGCCGACGGTGTGGCTACGCAGCCGAGACCCTCCCCCACGTGCTGTGCAGCTGCAAGCCGCACGCCAGGGCCTGGCAGCTCCGCCACAACGCTGTCCGGGACCGCCTGGCGAGGGCCATCCCGGCCGCCACGGGGCAGGTCTCCGTCAACCGCACCATCCCGGGCTGCGAGAGCCAGATGTGCCCCGACATCATGATTACCAACGAGGAGGCCAAGAAGATCACCATCGTGGACGTCACCATCCCGTTCGAGAACCGGCACCAAGGCTTCACCGACGCCCGGGCTCGCAAGCGGGAGAAGTACGCCCTGCTGGCCAACACCTTGAGGGGCCACGGCTACAACGTGACGGTCGACGCGCTCATCGTGGGAACGCTCGGAGCCTAGGACCCCAGTAATGAGAGCGTCCTGCGTGCCTGCCGCGTCTCCCGCCGCTACGCCAAGCTGATGCGCTGCCTCATGGTGTCGGACACCATCCAGTGGTCCCGCAACATTTACATGGAGCACATCACGGGCCACCGCCAGTACACGGACCCCACCAGGAGAACAGCCGCCAGACCGGACCCAGAGGGGACCGCCTGAACCCCCCCCCCTCTCTGCAACAGACGGACCTTCGCTTCAAGAGGACTCATCAACAACAGACGACGACCCAGCGCCACCCGAAGAGGACCCCCGCAATAGACTATATCTAGACTGAGACACTTTTTCCTCGGACCACTTCTTCCACCATTGCGGACCATTGTCACGGGTATGTGTGTTTCTATCCTCTTTCTCTCTCAGCGTCGTGAAACCCCCCCCCTCCCTCCCCTTCCCCACTCCCTCCCCTTCCCCACTCCCCTCTCCCCTTACCCCCGGGCTTAGTTGGCTAACTTTGTATCGCATGTAACCTAGTTGCGTTCCCAACCTCGCCCCCATCCTTCTATTGTTAGTCCCTCGCCTGGGCGTTCTGTATTTCCCTATCGGCTTTGTCATCTTTTTTGGATTTACCATCCTTACCATCTACTAATATTAGTCAGGACCAACTTCTAGCCAAATGGATGGAACCGACAGATAGAAAAGGCGATGGAACGGCAACGTGCCCTCAAATTCCCATGTGGCGCCATGCCATGGCTAGCACTCACCCTGATCCCACTGACTAAGAAGCCAACATGGTGGTGTGGGATCAGGTCTTTGGTACTGCTGGAAGCAGATGTTAATGCCCAACCTTGGCCAGGCTGAGGATGCAGGAACTTTTGTGTATTTTGCAGCCTCTTTGCCTTTCTCAGATGTTCCCATTGAAGGGCCAGAGGATTTGTGTTCTGTGCAGACGTGTACAAAACCCTGTCCTGTGTAGGGTCTGCTGGCCAATGTCTGCCAGCCTGGGACCTGGAAGCTCAGCTGGTAGAACCTGGCAGCCTTGAATTCCCCCAGGGAAACAACCTTGTGAAAGTGCTGTGCCCATAAAGGAGTTTCCTAAGAAGGACGGGCATCCACCTGAGTCCCAACGTCTACTGCTGGTTGCCCTTTTCTGCTTCTAGAGTAGTCAGCACCAACTGTCTCTGGCTTTGCTTCATTTACTATATGTAATTTAATGTTCTTTGTTTCCCTCATGCTTAGTTGTCGGTGGGATGCAGGGCCATGAGAAGACTGTCTGACTACTTGTGTTTTCTTTTTTCAAGCTCTATCCAAAAAAGATTGGGCTTCTAAGAGTGGCCTAGAAGTAGCACCAGCTCCTTCCTAGGTATCCAGCTCACACCCTGTCCACTCTCCCTTCCAGCATCCACTCTCTGCCCCTGTGGGACATGGGAGTCTGGGCAAGGGGGACCTCTGGTCTGACCCTGTGAACGGCAATTCTTCTGTTCTGCGCCATGTCAAATCCTAATCTGAGGTGCTTTGGCTCTAAACCCATGCTACCCAGCTCATGAATCCCAAGTGACATGCTGCCTGTCTATGAAACCATCCCAAGTTGATCTCAGCCTCAGGAAAGGCCAGCTGAAGAGGAGCACGAAGGCAAAGTATGATGTTGCCCAGAGCATAGTGCTCACTGAGTACAGTTGCCCTTGGGTTGCTTAATGCTGGGGACTGTGGCCTGAGGCAATTAAAGGCATCTTAAATCTTACAGAGAAATAAGATTTATATTAAGTCCAAATCTGCCTTCTAATGGCTAAGTGGACATCTGTCTCCAGCGTCTCAGTTCATACTTCCTGACAGCCTGGTTCAATTTGTCCTATTCACTGAGTTCTCTCTCTTCTTTTTTCTCCACTGGTCTCTGCAAGACCAGATCCAAACTCCACAGAGATCAGTGAAAAAATTCACATTGACTTCCTGGAGCTTTGGTTCCACTTCTTTCCCTGGTCCCAAATGCTCTCCTTACAAGAAATGGCCCCTGGATCCTCCTCCCTCTCCCTATTGCAGCACCTGATTTGCCATCTTAAGCACTGGATGATGTTCTTCTGCTTCTCCTTTGCTAAACAATCAGCTTCTCGGGCAGTTTTTGGCTTCCAAAGTCTCACAGGTAACAATGTGCTTCACTTTCCAGGCAAGCAAGGAGTCCAAACTCAGCACTAGCCAGGCACCACCAACTAAAACCTGCACTGAGAAAGCAAAGGAGGCTGCAGCCCTACCAACGAAGGCAGGAAATGATCTTAGCGGCAAAATCACTGTTACATTTGACATCTTGCCAATGAACATTTCCAAGTACCTGAGAGTTGCCCTCTTCAGACTCCTGAAGGTTTTGATACAGAATCTTAGTTTAAAGGGTGACCCTGACCCTCCTCTTGAATCTGATTGATGCTAAAGGATTTCCAAGCATTTTTTCTTCGTTGTTGTCTTCTGTAAAGACAGATAAAAGCATTGAGAAGTCAATGAATGGCTAGCCTTTAGCTTGCCACCTTTGTTTCGGTGTTTTGTTCTTTATTTATCGCTTTGCTTTGTTCTGCTTTGGCTGTGGGCACAGAACCCTTGGAAGAGTGTCTGACCACTTGCATTTTCTTTTTTCAGGCTCTGGGAAAACGTGTGCCTGCTTGTAAAAAAGGCCAGGAACTTCAAGCAACCCCTTCCCAGGTACCCTGTTTTCCTTTTGAGGTGACAGCTGAACACAGCTCTGGCTCAGTAGGGAGAATTTCTTCCTGCCCATGGGGATGCCATGTCTCCAGGCCTAAGGAGAATCCATAGCATTGTGAGCTCTGCTTGAAAATTACTCCCCATCTAAACATGTGTGATGAAGGGTGCAAGGCGTAGTCCCTTGTTTCAGGGTGTCAGCTGGTTTTCTGCCCACAGCAGGGGCTGTTCTTCTGCTCAGGGCTTAGCCTTGTCTTTTGGGAATGGGTCCTGGAAAGGAAGCTGAGCAGGAGTTGTTCCGAGTTAGGGAGACCTTGAGCTGGAGAAGACACTATGTTTGGTTTGGCCTGAGAGAAAGGTCCCTGTGTCAGTTCATTTCTGAAACTTTGTGAAATAGCTCTGCTGGGAACAGTCCCAGGGGTGGGGGGGTCTGCCTCCTCTCTGCCTCTTCGCAAATCTTTCATATTCCCTTGGACTCGCTTGCCCCTCTCTCAGCTTTGAGAGTGAAATGCATGCAAGTCCACCAAGTAGCAAACTGTTCAGCTTGTGTCTGATGCATCCAGCACTGGCTAGCGGATGCAGAGCAGCCTGGAAGGCAGAAGTCAGCTCTTCGACGCCCATCCAGTAGGAGCAAATGCAGCAGCAGCAGGAGAAACCAATGCTTGTCCTTCCTTCACCTGCATCTGAAAGGGCTGGTATGTGATCCTTGTGTGTGCCCTCAGACTAGGCCTGTGTTCCCCACTAGCGACACTCCTTGGTGCTTAGCATCCCCACTGTCTGCAGCAAATGAGCCCTTGGCAGGGAGATGCCCTTGCCCTGCTGGTGTGGGAGCTGCAACCTGAGCACTCAGCTTCCCCCTGTACACATTGTGGGTTAGAGCCCTCCTTTGTGGTGGAGGGTGCAGAGCTGAGGCTTCCCTGTGGTGCTGGGGACCTGTGCCATGCCTGGCTGTAGCCCAGAGCAAACCCAGAAAATCACTTGGGTGCAGGCCGAGTCTGCAAGCTCGAGGGGTTTCCCTGTGAGAAAACCTCAGGTCCCAGAGTCGGAGAGTCCTTGGTTAGTCAGCAAGTGCCATGGTGCTTGGTAGGTGGGTTTTACTAATGACCTAAACATTTCAGAGTAGAGATAGCACTGGTGCTGCTGTGTCTGGAAAGCCACCATGACAGGCAGATGAGAGTTTCCCTCCCAGCTGTCACGTTACTCCTTTGGACCCAGTCTAGGATCCCTTCAGGCCGTGGGTACTATTTACCCCTACCAATGGGGACAATTCACACTGCTTGAGGCTGGATTTCCCACACGTGTGCCCGGCAGGCAGCAGCTCTTAGTGCTTTGGGAACTGCAACCCATAGGGCCCATCCTATCTCCCTGATGGGAGTTTCTGACTCGGGATGCTCGTAGTATTAGTCAGGACCAACTTCTAGCCAAATGGATGGGACTGCAATGTGCCCTCCAAATCCCAGCTGGCACCACAGTAGTGCTATCACTCACCCTGGCCCCACTGCCAGGGAAGCCAACCTTGTGATGCAGGATCAGACCTTTGGTACGGCTGGAAGCAGAGGTTTATGCTCAGCCTCCCTGCAGGCTCAGGATTCAGGAAGCTTTTTCCATGCATCTCCCTTTGCAGCCTCTTTGCCTTTCTCAGACATTCCCATTGAAGGGTCAGAGGATTCGTGTTCTGTGCAGATGTGTATAAAACCCCATCCTGCATAAGGACTATTGGCCATTGTCTGCTAGCCTGGGACCTGCAAACTCCATTGGCACGGCCTGGCAGCCTTAAATTCCCCCCAGGGAAATAATCCTGGGAATGTGCTGTGCCCACAGAGGAGTTCCCTAGGAAGGACGGGCATCCACAGGAGCCCCACTGTCACTGCTGAATCTTGCTCTTTTCTCCTTATCCAGGACACATAACGAACTGTCTCTGGCTTTGCTTCAATTTCTATATGTAATTTAATGTTGTGCTGTGTTTCTTCCGTGCTTAGGTTTGGCTGGTGGCACAGAGCCATGGGAAGATTGTCTGACTACTGGTGCTTTCTTTTTTTAGACTTGGGCAAAAAAAGATCCTGCTACCAAGGATGACCAGGATTTTCCACCAACTCCTTCCCAGGTATCCTGCTCACACCCTGTCCACTCTTCCTTCCAGCATCCACTCTCTGCCCCTGTGGGAGATGGGAGACTGGGCAAGGTGGGCCCTTGGTCTGTCCTGGTGAACAGCAGTTCTTCTGTTTTAAGCCATGTGGAATCCTATTCTGAGCTGCTTGGCCCTAAGCCCGTGCTACCCAGGTCATGAATCCCAAATGACATGCTGGCTGTGAAAGCATCTCAAGGGGTTTTCAGCCTCAGGACATGAAAGGCAGCTGAAGTGGAGCACAATGGCAAAGTATGATGCTGCCCAGAGCACACCGCTGACTGGGTACTGCTGTCTTCTGGCTGCTGAATGCTGGGAACCGTGGCCTGAGGCAATAAGGCTTTTTAAAACCTGACCCAGAAATAAGATATATATTAAAATAAGTCCAAATGTGCCTTCTAATGGTTGAGTGGATACGTGTTTCCAGGATCTCAATTGAAATATCCTTAAAGCATGTTCTGATTAACACCCTGTTCACTAAATTCAGTCTCGTTTTTTCTCCACTGGTCTCTGCAAGACCGGATCCAGACTCCACAGAAGTTGATGAGGAGATGCTCATTGCCTTCCTGGGGCTTTGGTTCCACTTCTTTCCCTGGTTGTGAATACTCTCCTGTCAAGAATTGCCCCCTGGATCTTCCACCCTCTCTATGGCAACTGATATGGCATCTTAAGCACCAGAGGATGTTCTTTTTCTTCTCTTTTGCTAAGCAAATGGGCTTCTCAGGCAGCTTTCTAGCTTCCAAAATCTCACAGGTAACATTCCTTCACTTTCCTGGCAGTCAAGGAGTTGAAGGCCGGCTCTTACCAAGCAGCGTTGCTGAAGATGCCAACTGGGAGAGCAAAGCAGACTGCAGCCCTACCGAGGAAGGTAGGAAATCTTCTAAGCGGCAATATCACTTTTTCATTTGACATTTTACCAGTGAAGATTTCCAGGTAGCCGACAGCTGCCCTCTTCAGACTTCTGAAAGTTTTGATACAGAATCTTTGTTTAAAGGGCAACTCTCACCCTCCTATTGGATCTAGCCGATGTTAAACATTTTCCATTCACTGCTTCTTCTCCATTGTCTTCTATAAAGAGAGATAGGATGGAGAAGCCAATGAATAGATAGCTTCAGGTTTGCCAGCTTTGCTTCAGGTTTTGTCCGTGATTTAATGCTCTGCGTTGCATTGCTTTGCTTTGGCTGGAGGCACAGAACCCTTGGAAGCATGTCTGAGTACTTGCCTTTTCTTTTTTCAGGCACAGGGAAAATGTGAGCCTGCCTCCAAGGACAGCCAGGCAATTATAACAACCCCTTCCCAGGTACGTTGCCTCCCATTCAGGTGACAGCTGAGTGCTGCTCTGGCTCAGTAGATAGACTCTGTTCCTGCCTGTGGGGACTCCTTGTGTCCAGGCCTAAAGAGAGTCCATCACATTGTGAGCTCTGCTTTGAAAATTACTCCTTGTCCAAGCACGTGTGATTAAGGGTGAAAAGCACAGTCCTTGTTTCTGGGTGTCACCCCATTATCTGCTCAGGGCTTAGCCTTTTCTGTTGGGAATGAGTCCTGGAAAGGAAGCTGAGCACCGGTTGTTCTGGGTTAGGCAGAACTTGAGCTGGAGAAGGCGCTATGTTTGGTTTGGCCTGAGGGAAAGGTCCCCGTGTCAGTTCAGTTCTGAAGCTTTGTGGCAGAGCTCTGCTGGGAGAGGTCCTGGGGTGCCAGGTCTGCCTCCTCTTTGCCCCTTGGCAAATTTTCCCCACTCCCTTGGACACCCTTGCCCTCTTCTCCACTTTCAGAGTGAAATGCCTGCAAGTCCAACAAGTACTACACTGTTCGGCCTGTATATGATGACACCCAGCACTGCCTAGAAGCCCCAGAGCAGCCCGGCAGGCAGAAATGAGCTCTTCCGCACCCATCCAAGGGGAGCAAATGTGGGGCGCAGTAAGTTCCTGTCCTTTCTCTGCCTGCATCTGAGAGGGCTGGTGTGTGATCCTTGTGTGTGCCCTCAGACTTGGCCTTTGTTCCCCATCAGCTTCACCCTCAGTACTTTGAAGCCCCACCACTTCCAGCAAATGAGCCCTTTGGAGGAAGAGCTGCTGTGCTGCTGCTGGGGGAGCTGGTGCCTGAGCACCCAGCTTCCCCCTGGACACCATGTGTGTGAAAGCACTCTCTTGTGCCAGCGAGTGCAAGGCTGGGGTTCCCCTGTAGTGCTGGGGACCTGTGCCTTGCTTGGCTGCAACCCAGAGCAAACCCAGAAGTTACTTGGGTGCAGGCAGAATCTGCAAACTCAAGGGGTTTCGTTGCAGGAAAAGCTGAGGTCTTGGAGATGGAGGGAGCCCTTGGCTGGTCAGCAAGCGCACTGATGCTTGGAAGGTGTGTGTGGCTAATGGCCTGATCTTTTCAGCGTGGAGACAGCACTGGTGCTGCTGTGTCTGGAAAGCTGCCAGGACAGACAGAGCTGAGTTTCCATCCCAGCTGTCACGTTGCTCTTTTGAACTCAGTCTAGGGACCCTACAGGCCATGTGTTCTTCTTCCTCCTACCAGTGGGGATAATTCACACTGCCTGAGGCTGGATTTCCAACATGGGTCCCTGGCAGGCAGCAGATGTCTGTGAGGTGGGGACAGCAACCCATGAGGTGCACCCTGTCTTCCTCTTGGAAGTTTCTGACTCTTGGGATGCTTATAGTATTAGTCAAGGCCAACCTCTAGCCAAATGGACTAGACAGACAGATAGAAAAGGCAATGGAACTGCAATGTGCCCCCAAATTTCCATCTTGCACCATGCCAGTGCTATCGCTCACCCTGGTCCCACTGCCAGGGAAGCCAACCTTGTGATGCAGGATCAGACCTTTGGTACAGCTGGAAGCAGAGGTTTATGCCCAGCCTCCCTGCAGGCTCAGAATACAGGATGCTTTTTACATGTATCTCCCTTTGCAGCCTCTTGGCCTTTCTCAGACGTTCCCACTGAAGGGTCAGAGGATTTGTGTTCTGTGCAGATGTGTATAAAACCCTGTCCTGCGTAGGGACTGCTGGCCAATGTCTGCCAGCCTGGGACCTGAAAACTCAGCTGGTAGAGCCTGGCAGCCTTGAATTCCCCCAGGGAACCAACCTTGGGGTGTGGAGTTCCCAAAGAGGAGTTCCCTTGGAAGGACGGGCATTCACCTGAGCCCCACCGACACTGCTGGATCTTGCCATTTTCTCCTTACACAGGAAAAAGAACCAAGTCTCTGGCTTTGCTTCAGTTTCTATATGTAATTTGATGTTGTGCTGTGTTTCTTTTGTGCTTAGTTGTGGCTGGGGGCACCAAGCCATGGGAAGATTGTCTGACTACGGGTGCTTTTGTTCAGGCTCAGTCAAAACAAAAGTCTGCTTCCAAGACTGGCCAGGATGTTCCACCAGCTCCTTCCCAGGCATCTTGGTCACACCCCATCCACTCTCCCTCTTTGCCCCTTGGCAAGTCTTCCCTGTATACTAAGATAAGTTCAAATGTGCCTTCTAATGGCTGAGCTGACACCTGTCTCCAGCACCTCAGTTGAAATTACATGATTTGATTAACACCATGTTTGCTGAATTCTCTCTCGTGTTTTTGGATTCTGTCTCTGGGGGAGCTGGTGCCTGAGCAGCCAGCTACCACCTGGGAGAGAGCCCTGTCCTATGCGGGATCAGACCTTTGGTACTGCTGGAAGTAGAGGTTTATGCCCCAGCCTCCCCCAGGCTCAGGATGCAGGAACCTTTGTGCACGTATCTCCCTTTACAGCCTCTTTGCCTTTCTCAGATGTTCCCACTGAAGAGTCAGGGGATTCGTGTTCTGTGCAGATGTGTATAAAACCCCATCCTGCCTAAGGAGTATTGGCCAATATCTGCCAGCCTGGAACCTAGAAACTCAGGTGGTAGAGCCTGGCAGCCTTAATGGGTATCTATACAGGTTTCTTAATGGGTGTCTATACACATTCTTAAAACACTGCAGTGTCACATGTATTGAGCACCCTGTGTTCCAGAATGGCTACTGGACCACTTTAACTAAACCTCGTTCAATGAGTTTTTATTAAAGTACCCTGCAGCCAATTTGAAACATGAGATGCTTAATACACGTGATGGTGGGGCACACTGGTGCTTTCTAATTAGAATAGATCACAGCTGATTTATCGAGTATGCTCCCATGGGTTGTAAATAGAACGTGTCAGAGCACATGTATAGGCACCCAATGGGTGAAACTCCCGGACAACTAAGCAGCTTTTGTCAGCTGGTTAGAGACATAGCTGTGGCTGGAATTGTTCTGAATAGTACCCTCAGTTTAATGGCACAATCTCACCTGAGCTGGTGGAGCAGAGATGAAGCCGTTCCTGTGGGAGCACGTTTTGGAAACTGCTTGACCAGTTAAAATCCGCCCCAGGGAAACAACCTTGAGAATGTGCTGTGCCCACGGAGGATTTCCCTAGGAAGGACTGGCATCGGGCTGAGCCCACTCCCTATCACCAGGTCGTGCCCTCTCTCCTTACAGAGCAAACAGAACCAACTGTCTCTGGCTTTGCTTCAGTTTCATTACATGTGATTTACTTCTGTTCTATGTTTGACTGATGCTTAGTTTTATTGGAGGCACACAACCCTTGGAAGACTGTCTGACAACCTGAGTTTCCTTTTTTCAGACTCTGGCCAACCAAGAGCCTTCTTCCAAAGATGGCCAGGCTGATTCATCAACTCCTTCCCAAGTATCCTGGCCTCCCTTTCAGGTGACAACTGCCTGCTGCTCTCACTTAGCAGGTGGAATCTCTTTCTGCCCCTGGCCATGGGAAGTGTCTGAGGATTTGATTTTTCAGGTGGTAGCCAAGGAAAAGGTATTTTGGGGGGGAATTACTAGCGAGTAATTACGAGTGTGAACCATCTCACTTCAAAAATAGTGAAGGGAGGTTTTACTTCTGTTTTTTCCTTTTCCCCATTTTCTTAAGCCATGAAATTGGAGGATTTTGAAATACCATCACAGACTGCTTTGCTTAGCCCTAATATGCACTGTTTGACAACAGAGCCTAGTGCAAAAAACTCTGTCATGCCATCGTGCCTGTAACAGCCTTGATTTCACATGCATGTGACAATTAACTCCATCACCATGTAGAAGCACTGACTTGCAACTCTAAGAGTCTGAAATACAGACCCCTGCCCTGCCTTCTGCCCGAGTCCAGCCTAACACAGCAACCCCCTCTCTCTACTCAGGGTCTACCAAGGGTGCAGGAGAGACATGCCTGCAGAGCAATCTGCCTGCTGCCCTGTGGGCATTTTAGACCCGCTCATACAGGGAGCCTGGCTGAGTCCCCAAAGACATCTGCTGAGGTAAGGGAAATGTTTAGGTAAAATACCAAGTGACATTTGTCCAGAGAGCAGAGGGGAATGTGGGGCTTTTCCTACCTTCACTTCCTCTCCTTAGAGGCGGAAAGGGGGACGGTTCTCCATGGGGACCCAGGCCAGGTCCCCAGGCAGCAGTGTCCAGGACCGCTGGGCTTGTGGCCAGCACGATTCACAGAAGAGAGACCACCACTGGCTAAAACAGTTGCTTTGCAGAGTGGAGCTGAATTTCCATGGTAGTAGTTGAGACCTCCTCAGCTTAGGTATGGGAACAGGAAGGGCCCATCACACAGTGCTGGAGCCCAACGCTGCGTGACTTCTGCTGAGCGGCCGCCAGCCCTCCTCTCCTCGGTGTTCCCAACGTCTCGCTCCTCCATCGTCGGACTGGATCTTTCTGCAGGTCACATTCATGGCCAGAGAATGTCATCAGGTCAGGGGGAAGGCTCTTGGCGCTCCCACCATCTGCTGTGTGGACCTGTTGTGTGTAGCAGGGAGCCAGAGGCTCCTAGCACTCGAATGAGAGGGTGCAGCAGGTCAAGGAGGCTGTGTTCAGCTGCAGCTGAAGAGCTGGTGCTGGCCATGGTGTGTGGGTGGTGAGCCATGTGACCAGAAGGGGCAGGGCTTGGAGGTATATAAGCCCAAGGCCTGAGGCAAAAGGGGCAGTCTTGCCCTGCATGCTAGGGGGGAAGGGGCTCCTAGGAGAGGGCAAGGTTTCAGGGAACAGTGCCATGGACACCCAAGTGACCCAGAGGTGCTAGATAAAGCAGCTAAAGATAGGGTGAGCATCTTTCCAATGTGATGGGCTAGCTGGCAGTGACTTAGCCCAGGGCAAAAGATGATTGGAGGACTTGGGATTCCCTTTCCTCACCAATCAGGCCCCAGAGAGACACCCTCCATGTCCCGATTGGCCCTGTGGGTCACTTGGAGGGGGATAAAAGGGGCAGTGCAGCTGACTCAGGCAGAGACCACAAGGAAGGATCTTCAAGGAGCTGGCAAGAGCTGGGCCAGCAGGGCGGGAGCAGTTGCCCCAGAAGAGCCTGAAGGAGTGCAACGTGCAGGCAGCACTGGGGTCCTCAGCAGCATGGCGTGCGGCTGGCAGGAGAGGCTCCCTGCTGGGCTCCAGGATCCCCTACCAGAGGCTGTGGCCAGCAGGAGAGGCTCCCCTGCTTCAGCAAGATCTGAGCAGCAACCTGAGAGGTTCCCAGCTCTGCTTCCAGCTCCTCCAGAGACCAGGCAGCTCGACGTGAGGCGGGGGCTCCAGGAAGGTCAAGACCCCTAGCAGCTTGGAGCAGTAGCAGCAGCAGCAGTGGTGGCTGCATAGCAGAGTTTCTGCCTACTGTGTAGAACACCTGAGTTCAAGTCCTAGCTTTGGTGACTTGGGGTGAGTGAGCTAACAAGGAAAAATTCCTGTTGCAGTGGAAAGGGGCCATTGTGTTGTCTTCCCCCATTTTGTATTTTGTGCCTTTTGTATTTCCACTAATACCAACCAGTATAGTTTGTTCTGCTGTTTGTTTTACATTTCGGTTAACCCTGTCTTTTGTCAACTGGATGAATGTCTATGATTTTAAGAGTCTAACGTTTGTTGAATCCTGCCCCTTTGGGGCACTGTAGTGTCCCCTCTACCCCCCTGGTTTATACTGATTATGTTCCCAGTATTGTTCCCTCATTAAAAGGTATATAGTTAAGTCCCCAGTGGTGGCCTGGCTCTGCTCTATAGGGGGAGGAGAGCCCCTACACCTCCCACAGCACTTGTGCACCTGCTTTGATCCCTCCCATTGGAGAGGGGGAACCTCTTGGAGTACCGCCTGGGTTACACCTGGTTTAGCTGGGACAGTCCCAGATTTAAGAGACCGGCCTAGCCAGCTGAAGAGAATTATAATGGGTGCCCAGAAATGCAAGGGTGCAGGACAGAGTCGGATCAGCACGGAGCGGTGACCCAGACCCCTGCCAGCTTGTGAGAATGCGGGGAGGAGAGGTTGGGGGCAGTGTCCCGGATCTCATTATGGACAGCCTACCTAAGGGGAGGTATGGCTTGTGGTGAGGCATCGACCCAGAGCGAGGGTAAAGTTTAGCTTGGGAAGCTGTTTGCTTATATTTGCGTTACACTTAAGTCCAAGACTCGAGGACTAGGTTGTGGCTGTGGGGGTGGTATGGAAGCCACGGGGCACCCAAAATAAAGCCCTGCAAAGGTGAGAGACCTTAAAGGGCCTGAGCAGCATGAGAGCAGCCTAGCCTGGGTCAGGGTCCCTGGGGGCTGGGACGCAAGGCACCAGCCTTGCCAGGGCTAGTGCCAGGGGCCCAAACAGCGAGATGGGTAAGGGGCCCAAGCAGCCTGAGAAGGGCAGGAGAGGACTTAAGTCCAGAACATGAAGTCCAAGGCTGTGGACCTAGGCTGAGGGAGCACAGGCAAAGAAAAGGGGCCGAAGCCAGGAAGGCCGAAGCATCCACAAAAGTTTGAGGCCTCTGGGGTCCAAGTTTTGCGATGGAGCCAGGGCCCCCCTGAGTGATGCATAGTACCACCCACAAGGCATGGGCATGGCTACACTGGCAGATGGAGCCAAGATTATGCCCCAAGGTGATATAGTGGTTGAGGACAAGCCTAGTACCAGTTGGGTGCATGGAGCACAAGACAGCTGAAGGATTGAGGCTCACTCCTGGACCCAGGGGCAGCCTCCCACAATACTATTAATCCAATCCAGGTATAGCCGGTTTGAAATAGCTCCTGTCCTACTCCTTAAGCACCATGCACCAGGTTAGTGACAAGGCCCCATCCAAGGTTTTTCCTCTGGTGTGTGGGACACAGCCCCGTGGCCAGAGCTGTAGGGTCAGACCAGAAATGCTTTATTTGTGAACTTACAAAATGTAGGAAATGAGCATCCTGCAGTCTATGAATCCCCACTTCAGGCTGGAAAAGGGCCATGAATACATCCCATGGCATCTAGCCAGCAGGTGGGAGAACACTATGGAGCTAGGAGTTGTCCTTCTCCAAGTGCTCTGCTGAATCGACCTGGAAGATCCCCTCAGAGATATTCCCAGTGAAAGGGCACAGGACTCTTCTGCCTGGGGTGGCTGTGGCCTGGATCAGGAGCATCAGTAACCCTGCGGTGGTGGGGGTCATACTGCCACTGCCCCAATCCAAACCCCAGCAATCCACCAGATGTGTTGTGCTGTCACAGTCCAAGATCTAACTCTGTATTTTCCTTTCCAGGCCTGCGTCACTCCAGATCCCAGCCCAGGGATCTCGGAGACGGGCACCAGCTGGGGAATGAAGGAATTGCCTCGCCCATTGGTGAAGTTGGTGAGTCAGAAACTCAGGTTTCCTGGTCCAGGGAAACGTTTTTATTCAGCCTCTTGGCTGCAGGAGTGCTTTGCTGGGAGACACTGTTGTCCTGCTGCAGGGCAAGGGGCTATGTGATCACCCAGCTTCCCCTGGCACCACATGGGCGAGACCCTCTTCTGTGTACAGACTGAGTGTTGGGTCTGCCCTGTACTGCCAGGGACCTGTGCCAGGCTCAGGTGAAGCCTAGGGTAAATCTGGGAGGTCACTTGGACCTGGGGAGAATCTGAATGTTTCAGCAGTGGCTCTGTGACCTCTACCCTCAAACTAGGCTGGTACTACTCGCCAGCTTAGGAGCCCCACGGCTGGGACTCATGAGAAGTGTTGGGCTCATCTTCCAGGAAGGGGCCCTGGGTAGGAACCGATAGCAGGTCTGTGAGAGGACCAGGAATTGAAAGGCTGGATGAAAAGGCTCATTAGCAACAGTCAGCAGCTTTGACTGCATCCTACCTGAGAGCTGCCTCCGTGCTCACCAAGGCACACCCAGGGGCATTGCCAGGAGTGCCTGTCAGTGGGAGCAGGGCTGTGGCTTGAGCATTGCTTTGGTTTTAATCAAATGCTGCATCTTCTTGCTCACTGAAGTCATGACACCATGTCTTTTACTGCAGACACTTAAGATGCTACTCAGGGCTGTACGCTGGCAGTACCCATGCCCCCCAAGGAGGGTTTTGAACCCGTGACCTCCCATTGCCCTCCCAGTAAAACACGATAACAGCAGAACCTCAACAGCTGCTCGGTGGCAGAGGACCTAGGGGCTTGGTGTCTGCCTCCTTTTTGCATCTTGGGAAATCTTTGTTGTCACACTGGGCTCCTTTACCTCTTGCTACTTCGGGATTGAAACATCTCAAGGTCCAACCAGTAATAGTGTCCAACTTGTGTCTGGCAGCATCCAGCAGGGCCAACCCACTGTAGTGGAGCATGGCAGGGAGGAACAGGTGGTTGGACAACATTTTAAACTGAACAGCTGAGGCAGCAGGAGGCACAAGGTCTGATCTTGCATGTAAGTTCTTGTCTTCCTCACCCCAGCTGAAAGGGCTGGTATGTGTCCTTGTGTCTGCCTGTGGACTAGGCCTGTGTCCCTCCCCAGCCACATCTCTTGGCACCTAGAAACCGCACTGCTTCCAGCAAACGAGCCCTTTTCAGGGAGATGTCCTTGTTCTGCTGCCGGGAGAGCTGCTGCTTGAGCAGCCAGATTCCCCGCCGGATACCATGTGTGTGTGAACCCTCTCCTGTGCTGGGAGAGGCCGGGCTGGGGCTCCCCTGCCCTGCCGGGGACCTGGGCTAAGCTCAGGTGGAGACCAAGCCAGGACCAGAAGGTCACTACGCCCTGGGCAGCATCTGCAAGGTCAAGGGGTTTCCCTTGGGGGGGTCTCAAGGCCTGGAGGTAGAGGAACCCTGTGCTTGGTCATCAACCACCTTAGTTTTAGTAAAGTGCCTTTTGCCATGTCTGGGAAGCAGCAGAGGTAAGTTAACTTTCTGGATGTCCACTTGTGTCTTTGAACCGTCTAGGAACCCTTCAGGCCACTACCCATGGGGACACTTCACACTGCTTAAGGCTGGATTTCTAACGTGTCCCCAGCAGGCAGCAGCTGTCAGTGCTGTGGGAACTGCAACCCATGGGGCCCACCGTCTCCCTGATGGGAGTTTCTGACTCTTGGGATGCTTATAGTATCCCAAGTATCAACTTCCAGCCAAATGGATGGGATGGACAGATAGGCAAGGTGATGGAAATGCAACGTGCCCTCCAATGCCCATGTGGAACCAATCCAGTGCTATCGCTCACCCTGGTCCCACTGCCACAGAAGCCAACCTTGTGATGCAGGATCAGACCTGTGGTTCTGCTGCAAACAGAGGTTTATGCCCCAGCCTCCCCCAGACTCAGGATGCAGGAACTTTTATGCATGAATCTCCCTTTGCAGCCTCTTTCTCAGAGGCTCCCACTGAGATGATTCATGTCCTGTACACACATGTATAAAAACCCATCCTGCCTAGGGACTATTGGCCAATGTCTGCAAGCCTGGATCCTGCAAGCTAAGGTGGTAGAGCAAGGCAGCCTTGACGGGTGGGCAAAACTCCCAAACAAGTCGGAGACTTTTGTCAGATGTTTATCATATAGTTGGAACAGAAATCCTAAAGCTCCTGTGGAAATGCTCTCCACGCATCAGCTCCTGTATCTTTCCACCTTTCTCAGTTGCATCCCTTGAGATGGGAAATGCTGGGTTGGTGCAGTCTTCTCTTACCCCAGTCCTAACACAGTGGGGCTCCGAGGCACCTCTTGGACTTCACGGTCCTGTGAGCAACACCATGTTAAACTTTCCAGGCAGGAAGAACTTGGGGTCCTTGTCAACTTGGACCCAATGCGAAGGAGGCGTTCCAGTATCTCCTGGAGTCACTGGAAAAGGTATCACGTCTCTTACCGCTAACAGCTTTTCTAATTCTGCACTCCAGCAATGGCCCATGTGGTAAGAACGTATTCGAAATTGCCCTTTCATGTGCTGGCCTGGAACATCTTTACATGGCACCTCGGCTTCATGTATTGCAAGGGAACTGAATTAAACTTGATGCCAGATTTTTCTTCCTCTTCATGAAGTCAGGGGAGACAGGCAGGTGAGGGTGTTATGTGTTGGGACGAGTGTCTTGAGGGTGTTATGGCTGGGGACCTTGACTGTGCTGTGCCAGGGCTCCTGCTGGGACCATACCAGCGGTTCCTGTCTAGAGGGTCGTACCCATCCGCTCGGGGTCAGACCGACGCCGCATTTGGGGTCAGGGAGGAGTCTGACCCCGCGCTCAGATCGGTGTGGACTGTCGGGGTGGGGGGTTCCTTCCTTCCTCCATAGCGGGAAGTGTGTCTCGTACCCAGCATCTCTTGAGCATATATCGAACATTTCATAGAAGATACTCTGGACTCATTCAAGAAACGTTTGGACGCCTATCTTGCCGGGCTCCTGCGACCCCAGCCGACTTCCTGCCCCTGGGGCAGGGGGCTGGACTCGATCTTCAAGGTCCCGTCCAGCCCCAACGTCGATGAAGTAGGGGTGCACCTTCGGGGCCGGTACCGATAGCCAATTTTTTTTTTTTTTGGAAGGAGGCGTGCTGGCCGGTAGGGCTGCCTCCAGCTCTGCGCGCTGTGGGGGGCTGGGAGGGGGAAGCGAAGATCAACCCCCCCCTCCCCACCGGGTCAGGCTGATTTCCCACAGGGACGATTTTCCTTATATCGGTGCAAATCCGATATGGGACCAATGTATGGTGCAGCTGCAGCCCCGAGCAGGAAAAGGCGGGACGGGCCGGGGCCAGCACCGCCCCACGACCAAAACAGACGACACCCGTGTGTGTGTTTGGGGGGGAGGTGATTGCGGGGTGCCCTACCTGGGGTGCCGCAGCCGAGGGGGTGCCCGGGGGGACCCCGAGGTGCAGGCGGCGGCAGAAACCCGGGCACGGCTGATGGCGCGCGCAGCCGAGGAGCCCGGTTTCGTCCTTGGCGCCGCGTGACGTAGTGCCGGTTGCGCGGAAGCTCACACTGTTGCCTCCGCGTCGAAAAAGAATCCCCCGGCCCCTGCCAGCCCTGCCGGGGACCCCGGCACCCCGCATGAGGGCAGGGGCTAGTGCCTCCTAGGACGGGCCCCTAGCTAGGCTAGCCGGGGCTGGGTAGAGGACGCTGCCGCGGCCGCTCCCTCCACCTCAGAGCCGGCGGCGCGCATCCCTCCGCGCCCGGGGGCGGGGCCTCCGGGCACTTCCGGGTCCGCCATCTTGTCTCCCGCCCTGCGGCGCTGCGGGGGTGGCGCCCCGGGCCCTGCCTGGCGCCCAGGTGAGAGTAGCCCGCGGCCGGCGGGGGCTGGGGGACCCCAACCGGGGGCTGGTGGGTGCGGGATCAGGCTTGGAGCCGGGGGGCGCAGGCAGACGAGACGAGACGCCGTCGCTGATCCCTGCCCGGGTCGCGCTGCGGCGGAGGGGCTGCCACGCGCCCCACGTGGCGGCAGCCGAGTCTGATCCCCGGGAGACGCTGACAGCAGCGTTACAAATCCCCGGGCTGCGAGCAGCTCAAGTGCGGGGGTCCGTGCGGCGCTGGGGCCCGCCCCGGGGTTGTGGGCGAAGCGCGCGGGCCGGTCACGAGCGTGTCCTCAGGGAGCCCGGCACCGACACGCGCGTGGGCACACCCCGGCCCCGGCCCCGGCCCGTGCAGGCGCGCGCCTGGGTTGTGTCGCGGTGCCCGGAGGGGGAGGATTGAAGCGGGGGTGGGGGGGGTCGCTTTACGGGTTGTGCCGGGTGGTTTCAAGCAGTCCGGTTCCGCTGTCACCGTCGCGCAGGCCGGGGACAAAGCGGGGTCCTTTTTTTTTCTTCCCCTCCTTTTTATTACATGTTGGATATCACAGCCGTCAGGTCTTCGTGGCAGCGGGATAGTGATTCAGCTCCTGCCTTCTTATAATTCACCTTGCGGACAGCGGCGCTTGTAGGAAAGTTAGAGGCTTTAAAATAACAGCGTGCCAGTTTACAAGCGTCAGGTATCCGGGTCTAGAGGGGGAGAGAAAAAGCAATCGGGCCCGTGGTGGAAGTGATATCTTTTATTAGACCAACTAGATTTTTGCAACAACAAAAAAACCTTTAATTGGAAGCTTTCAGGCACAAACGCCCACCCCACTGCAGACATCAGAGAAAAGATTCGTAGGTGCGGCGGTTGGAAGGGACCTCAACAGATCGAGTCCAACCCGACTGTAAAAGTTTTCCAGGGTAGAAATGAAAGTTTGTATTTCATAGGAGAGTTGAAGGGATGGTAAAATCCCCTGTTTGGAAAAGTTCATTTTATATGCAGATTAGGCTCACAGAAAAGTTGGAATAGTCTTTACCGCGAAAGCTTGCAAGTAAAGGTATTTTTTTTGTTTTTGCAAAAATCTAGTTGGTCTAATAAAAGAGATCCACCTCTACCAAGAGTCCTGATTTGATTTTACAAGTGGAAATTTGACATTGTTAGTATTGCCAGATGAAAGCGTGCGCACGCGCGCGTGTGTGTGTGTGTGTGTGTGTCTCTGCACACCAAATTGTTAATTGAAGTATAACGTTTTGTCCTGCAGCTTTCCTTTCGTTCAAATTATTTTTAACACTTGAAACTAAGAAAACAGTATCGCACTTAGGTGTCCTGTCTAGGTCCATGTGGAGTCGCAGATAAGCAGTTGACATATAGCCATTTGAACGCTGCGCATAAATTAATTTCTAGGCTTGAAGTCCATATTTCATAGGAATTAAATTCCATTGTATATATGTCATGGACTTGAGTGTTGTATTTCAGTCTACCTTATTACCATATTTATAATTTTATAATACAGTTTTTAAAAATAGAAGCATTGTTTCTTGGTAGATTTAGTAAAAGTCTGGGAACTTCAGAATTATATTTCCAGCTCTAATACAGACTGTCTTTATGATCATGAACAAGTCATTTGAGTTATAAAGTTCCCTTTGTTCTCTGTGAACTGAGGGCAGGATCACTGGCACCTGCATGTGGGGCAGAGGGTAGTTGTGAAGCTCAAATAATGGCTGCAAAATGATTTGAAAATAAAAATTGTTGCATGCTATCATTACTAGTTAATGATGTAATTGCCCTTACAGGTCTGATCCTGGAATCAGATCCTTATCGGCAAACTCCATGTCTACATAACTGCCCTCAGTTAAATGGGGTTGCGTGTCAACGTTCTCAGCTAATTCAGTTTCAGGATCAGGCCTGTATTTTTGCATTCCCATCATGCTTCAAAAATGAAATCTATTTAAGCACTTAAAGCATTAAGTAATATTTACTGTGTTGGTCACAGCCACCCACTGAAAATCCGTGTCCCAGGTCTGGTGGATGTTGTTTTAATCATACCATGCATTTTAACATATTTCTTGTCTTTTTTTTAAACAGCATTCTGAAAATATCTGTTCCCATGTATAAAAATGTCGTTAGTGGATCTAGGGAAGAGGTTGCTAGAAGCAGCTCGCAAAGGACAGGATGATGAAGTGAGAACATTGATGGCCAACGGTGCTCCTTTCACCACTGATTGGGTATGTTTTGAGCAAAAAAGGCCCTCTTCTCTGGTATAGAACGGGGGTCCTGGGTGGCGGTATGATAGCAGGTGACAGAATCTGTAGTTGCCTTTTGGATACACTTTCAAAATACCGTTTGAAGACCAGGCTGATGAATAACTGCATTTTACTGCTGACAGATTCAAAGTACTTCCTAGTGATATGATAATAGATGACTGTTTATACAATTCTGGGCCCTGATCCTGCAAGCTGATCATCATGGAATGACCTGTTTCCTTAGTAAGGCCCATGTGTTGAGCTTTGCTATTGGAAATAGTTCTGCTGAACTCTGTGGGGCTTCTTGTGGGTAGTAGAGTATATGAATAAATGTTTGCGAGACTGGGGCTAATCATGACATTGCACTCTTGGTAAATGACCGGTTTGGGTCCTTTATTCTTGTCAGCATATTTTAGAATATAGTTACGTGACAATACAGAGAAAGCACAGTGACCTGCTGAGCTCGGAGAGTGCAAGTGGGATTTAGAGCTGGTATAAATGGACAGGTAGTGAGCTTTTTAATTCTTATGGTAATACAGAATTATCATAAATGAAGCATCTTTAAATATTGGACAGATTTTTAGACTAATAATGAATCGATAACTAACCTAATGTTAACATCTGCTGTCTAATGTATGTGCACATACATTTAGTCCCATACAGTGCAGAATATTCACACACAGGCACTTGGTGTCTTTAAGAAGTCAGATTTCCAAAACTGAACACAACAGTCATTGAAATACTTGAAAGAAGTAGTTAAATGTGAAGGATAGCTGGAAATTGTTTAGGAATGCTTTGTGAGGTCCAGAAAACCCCTGCGATTTTGCAGTTTTGGGGAAAAGTTTTCTGTTTAAAAAATAATCCGTCTGTTTAGGAAAGGTGAACAAACAGAATTCTAACAATATTTTAAATCTTCCCCTATCTAATATCAGTAAAATTCTCAATCATGATGTGGAAAAAGATAAAAGCATTCAAGACATCTTTCAAAATACAGAACAGAAATGAGGGTAATGTTTTTCACTGTGATATGAATAAAACAGGTGTCACAGCAGATAAAGAGTACATTTGTTCCCAAAACAGCAAATGGCAAATACATAAATATATTCACAGGTAAAGAGCTTAATAGTTTACCAAGGAAATATCTTTTGGGGTTTTTTTAAGTAAAAAGGTCAGGTGCATTTTTTTCTTTTATGAAATTAGTTAGTTGCAATTTTTTAAAACTGCTTAACATGTTCATTATAATTAACATGCTTCGTGGACTGCTTTGAGCAGAGAGTAACTTTGTCATCTTAAATCACTTTTAGCTTGGAACATCACCTCTTCATCTTGCTGCTCAGTATGGCCACTACTCAACAGCAGAAGTGCTGCTCCGCGCTGGTGTTAGTAGAGATGCTCGAACCAAGGTAGACAGGACACCTCTGCATATGGCTGCAGCTGATGGACACACGCACATCGTAGAACTACTAATTAGGGTAAATGACATGTCATGTGTAAAACAATATGGAACATAAATCTAATAGCAAACATTATTGTACTACTTGATAAACCTTTTTTAAAAAGTTATGAGGTCATTAATGCTTGCTTAGATATCTTGGTGGTAGAAGACTGCCCCTTTTTTTGTATGATTTTAAAATTCTTCTTTAAATTATTCAGTGCAATTACAGTTTATGTACTGATACATAACAACCATGCAGTTGGCGCACTGGCTGAAATGGGGAGTCATGTCAGTCATTACATCATTTCCGCCTCGGGTCAGACAGGTTACCTGAGGTTCAGCCTAGAATAAGCTGAAACGAGTCCCCCTCTGGAGTCATCCTAAATAGACACTTATTGAGGAAAAAGGGAAGTGCATCACTTAGATTAAGTTAATAGTGTCCTTTTAATGTACATTTGCACTTGAAATGCTTTGCTTACTATCGCGACTAATGCCAAGGATGAATATGAGGGAGGTTGGTACCAAAACAAAGCCTCTGATTCCTTTGGTGTTGTGTGTCTGAATTTGTTAACACTTTTCTTTAGCCTGTTTTTCTAGAGTTGCGGAATGTTTCTACTCTAACAGTATTTACACTAAATAAATGCTTTGATTTCCCTCAGAACGGTGCAGATGTAAATGCCAGGGACATGCTAAAGATGACTGCCTTGCACTGGGCAACAGAACACAACCATCAAGATGTTGTAGAGTTGCTGATAAAATATGGAGCGGATGTTCATGCTTTCAGCAAGTTTGATAAATCAGCCTTTGATATAGCTCTGGACAAAAACAATCCAGAGACTCTGGTAATGCTGCAGGTGGGTGAAGGAAGAATACTGTTACCTGCCTGTAGCACAGGGCAATCGAATAAGAACAAGTACTTCCTACAGAAGTTTCTCTTTGACATACTTTAATCAAAAATGAGTGCTAGCTTGTATAAAAGATTGCCTTATCAACCAGGTGTTAAAGTCTTAGAGTAATAAGTTTGAAGCATTAGTTCTATAGTAACTGATTGGCACTGCATCATGTGTAAACAGTGGAATACTCCTGAATTCATGGCATGGCCCTTTTTTATAGATTTTAATAAGCCCGCTTCAAGAAATGAAAATTAATATCATTCACTTTCTTAAGTTGACTGTTTGATTAGTAAAGGTCTCTAGAAAGCAGGCCTGACTGTCTATTGCTTGCATGTAGCACAGTGACCTACACTGCTGCGTTGTTCTTGCCTCACACTGCTGCAAACTGGTGTGACAAAATTGAGTCCTCAAAAGTGCTCCAAGGGACACAAAATATTTATGTTGTTGGAGATGAGATAAGAGCCTGTACCTGATTACATCCTGTTCTTTAGGAGGCAATGCAGAATCGGGTAAACTCAAATCTGGACAGATCAAATCCCATCACGAGCACAGTGACTGTTACCTCACCATTCATCCTTACTTCAGGGGAAGTTCTCAACCTTGCCAGCCTCGTTTCTTCAGCAAACACCAAAACAACCTCAGGTAGGCTGTTGTGAATACATAGGGGAAAAGTTTCCTTGGACAGGTGTTTAGAGAGATGCATCCCTTAGTTCAGCTGTCTCAAGAGTAGAGAACACAATCAGAGTTGCTAGGCAAAGAGTTGTAAATAAAGTGGAGTGCACCAAAATTAAAATTAAGAATTATATCCTGCCCTATCCATAAAACTTTAGGATGACTGACAAAAACAACTCACAAGATGAGAGAGAAATACCTGTACTAGCCAAAAATACACTATATTTATAGGAGGGGATGAGCCTGCTCTTCAGCTGATGCAGATGCATGTAGTTCATTTTCAGCAGAGCTGACCTGTTTTACACCAGTCGAAGAGCTGGTCCAGCATATTATAAGTAAGAAACTAAAATGCTTATAGCCCAAGAACTAGAAAAACTTCAAATTTAATTAGTTTATCATTCCAAAAAAAATGCAGTTTGGCCACGTGTACGTAATCCTTACATTTATGCAAGAGTCAATATCTTGCTTAATTGGTTATCTACAAAGGTAGAATGAGTAACGTATATTTGAATGTCAAACGAGAAAACAGATGGGAAATCCTTCTAGAATGAAAAAATATATTGGGTCCACAAACCAGTAGCATGTATTATTTTTTTTTTGTCCAATTAAAGAGAGAGAAAAATGAGAGATCTAGTTATTTCCATCACCCTTAATTAGAAAAAAAATCATTTAATGCTAAATATGAATTCTTCTCATAAGCTTCTGAAATGATTTTTGTAATTGGAAGTCCAGACCACTGCTTCTTTTCAGTCAGATGGAGGCCACTAAATACAAAGATTATGAAGTCATTTAAGAGTTTTACTCTGCAAACCCTTCTGCATATAAGTGGGTTTTTTTTAAGTTAGCAGGGCTGTACATACGCATGAATGTTTGCTTTAGTTGATTGGGGTGACGCTGCAAATGTTCGTGTTGATATTTCTGTTTTCAGTTCTGCATCCAGAGCTACACAAGTGACCTCTGTGCCTGTTGCATGGCCCTACTAATTTCAGCAGGGCTCTGAACATGTGCTTGTAGGAACTCGTCCTCTGACTTATTCATTTAATACATTTGACAAATTCCTTCCCTTAAATTAAACCCCCCCCTGAAATTCTGAGCAGAAACATTTGTGTTATATACCATGTGGATAATGCCATGCTTTCTCAGCAGCATCTCAAAGCAAGAACATTCCTGTATTGTGTACAGACATAGGACTGGAAAGGGACTCCTGGACTCTGATATCAGACATATAAATAATTCCTTTCATTATCTTATCACACTGAGTCTTGAAACTACTTAGGTTGTTTGCCTCCTGCTCTTGGAAGACTGTTTCTGAGCCTCATTCCTCAAATAGTCAAAACTTTCTAATTTCCACTCTAAATCTATTCATGGTTGGTTGTTTTACACCGGCATTTTCCTTTAGTTTTTACCAGTGGTGCTCAACTTCTTGCCCATGGGCCAGATCTAGCCTGCAGAATCAGATAATGTGGCCCCTGCAGGTTATGTGCTAACCGCACATGGAATTTGACTCGCAGACCAACCCTATGCCACTCATCTGGTCTGCAAGGTCATACAGTTGGGTGCCATTGATTTAAACGCTTCTCTCTCCCACAGTATTCATCCTCTGAAGAATTAGTAAAGAGTGATGTCAGCTTCTCTTGGCCTTCATTTTGCTAGGCTAAGAAATCCAGGCACCTTCTCTCCACTCCCCAGAAAGGCTCTCTTGTTCCAGTTTGAATTCACCCTTTTTAACTGAAATAATACACAATATTCAAAATGAGGGCCATGTACAATGTCCTTATTACTTCTCCATGTCTCCTAGAAGTACTTCACCTGGTATGTCCTAGGTGTATTGACATTTTACATAACCATACAGTGTTGATGGATCATAGATCTCTTGTGATCTGCTAACTCAGCCAGGTCTTCTCCTCACTTGTTTCCAGCAGCAGGTTAGTGCTAACATTAAAAAAGATGGGGGAACAATCCAGTAAAGAGATGGTCTTTCCTGATTTTTGCTTTCTGCTAGATGACATAAGCATTTTCCCTTATCCCCACAGGAGGGCACTAGTGACTGTTTTCAGCACAGAAAATATTTTTGCTTTTTTTTTTCCTCACTGGTTAAGACATTCTTATTTAACTTATTACTCTTAGATCATCACATTTTTTTTCCTTTAAATTTCACAAGGAAAAATAGCTTGCCAGGAGATACTTGATAAGCATCTAAAAATAGTTCACTGAGCGTACAAATTTGGGCTCATCTATTTTTATTTCTCGTCGTTCCCATTATCTCAGTCCTTTTTTAAACAGGGTATTACTGTGGTCATTTAAAGGAAGAGGCTCATTTGTGTTGCTTCAACAAATTGGCAGCTGCATTCCAGTAACTTGAAAGGCTAGTGCTAATAGTCCTTGCAACATTTCTGTTTTTATTACATTTCAACCAGGAAAACTCCTTTTCCCCACGAGCTGAATTGCTTGAGCTGGCATCCAGACAGTATGTTGAAATTGTGAAACAAGAATTTGGGGAGATTGATTTGCTTGTATTGTTCAAGTTTCTTTTGATACTTGCTGTTCAGTAACCCAAACAAGTAGGAATTGTGGAAACTGGCATAGTGCAAAGCCAGGACATGACATACAGCAGTCACTTTGGCATAATGCAGAAGTATTTATCCTGTGCATGAGTATCATGTCCAGACTGGAATAAACTCCCTCCAGGGTTGGTGCAGTCACCTACGCTGGAGGTTTTCAAGAGGAGACTAGACAGTCACCTCGCTGGGGTCACTTAACCCCAGTTGTCTTCCTGCCTTGAGTGGGGGGGCTGGACCCAACGATCTGCAAGGTCCCTTCCAGCCTCTAACATCTTATGAATCACAGAATCGGAGAAAATTAGGGTTGGAAGGGACCTCGGGAAGTCTAGTCCGACCCTGTTGCTCAAAGCAGAACCAGCCCCAACTACATCCTTCCAGCCAAGGCTTTGTCTGGCTGGGCCTTAAAAGCCTCCAAGGATGAAGGCTCCCTCCCCCCTCTCTGGGTAGCCTGTTCCAGTGCTTTACTACCTTCCTAATGAGAGGTTTTTTTCCTAATATCCAACCTCAACTTCCCTTGCTTCATCTGGAGCCCATTGCTCCTTGTTCTGTCATCTGCCGCCACTGAGAACAGTCCAGCTGCATTTTCTCTGGGACCACCCTGCAGGGAGCTGAAGGCTGCTATCAGATCCCGCCTCCATCTTTCCTTCTCCAAACTAAATAAGAGTACTGAAGCTCAACTGTGTTTGTGTGAGGCTCTTCAATTTGATCATGCAACATGGAATGGGTTTTGAAGACATTGTTCACAACTGTTCAGAATGAGAACTCAGTGAGGTGCCAACTTAGAGTTTGGTAGCCCAATAAACTATTATCTGGCCTGTTGTAAGTCTCTACAACAGTAAAATAGTCCACCTTGCATCAGATCATTACAGTGAATTCCTTGGAACTTGTTCCTAGTAACATGCATTTTAAATCCAGTAAAATGAACAGTAGGTGTAAGAGATGTATTTCAAGTGTTTTAAGGATAGTATGCTTGGGCTGTTCTAGCTCTTGAAGTGATGATGCTGAGTATGTATTACAAGCTGGAAAAACTTTTTTTTTCATTTGAGCAGTGTGGTTTGTTTTCACAGTTCCTATTGCATTGCATTGATTTAAGGGTAAAACATGCTTCTACTGAAAATATCCTTCAGCTTACCTTCATCTCTTCCAAACAGGCGATTCCCATGTATCTACAGTGCAATTTTCAAACTCAACAACCTCAGTACTTGCTACCCTTGCTGCACTAGCTGAAGCATCTGCACCCCTTTCCAATTCGAACAGAGCTACAAGTAGGTGAAATAAATCTGACATTCATATAAACTTATTTAATGCCTAGCAGGTAGCTTGCAAGGAATCTCAAGGAAATCAGGTTAACTAGAGAGAGATGCTAAATGGTGACATTTGACAGTGTCTGTGAGACTATTGGATTCACTTGTTATCGCAGCTCATGCTTATTTTATTTTTATTTTATTTTACTATCATAGCTGACTGTGTTTTATCTCCCCCTGCCCAGCTTCAGTTCTGTGAAACAGCTTGCTTGGAGTGTTGTGTCCCAGATTTCATAGTTTATGCATTTTCTTGACTTCAAATAAAATGTTGGCTTTATAACCATCATTTTGGATGTCATGAGACCTTGGTAGAATGTGCGTTCTGTTAATGTTTTATTTTGGGAAGTCCTTTTGCAACATTTTTACAATGTGTAGCTTGTGAAAGCTAGCAGCTGACTTTATTTTGATCAATTTAAGGTTTTTTTTAATAAGCCTTATGTAATATCTTTTTGAGCCTTTTTTTTCAAAAACAGAATATTTCTTAATCTTTAGTCTGAAGATAAACTCTAGCAGCACCTTCCCCACTCCCACGTAATAATTTTCTATTTCAGATAATGCGTTATACTAACTGCTCTCCACCTTTGGCTACTTTATAAAGGTATGTGAATGAGGTCAGATACCCCTCTCTTTCCTACATTAGCATCCTACCCAAGGAATGGGACATGTCTGAGGAGTCCTGATTTCCTTAATATTTGCATGAGCTGTCTAGAGTTTTATGTAAAAGTATCCAAATAGCCAAACAGGCTTTCAGATGTCATCCAGCTGAACTAAAAAGTATTCTTGTTGTTGGTTTGGTCGTGCTTAAATACATGAGCAGTAGGGCTGTGCGAAATTTCACCACCAGTTTTGTTTTGATGCTGTTTTGACCTGTTTCAAGGTCAAAACAGCAAAATCAAAATGAAACGGATATGGTCGAAACAGCCTCAAAACAAACCGAGCCAAGTCGAAACGGTTCAATGCTCTTTTGCCCATAGGCTATAATGGGGAAGGTCAAAACAGCCTATAACTTTGTTATTTCTGGCCACATTTGGATAAAACTTGCAGAAATGGTAGCCCCTTCTGAGGGCATAAACTGTGCCAAATTTCAAGAAGATAGGTTTGGGGAGTTTGGAAAAACTGCACCCCAAAATCTTGTCATGTGTATGTGTTAAGTCACAGCAGGGTCAAAACTGCAGGCATGCTAGCCCCTGCTGAGGCCATAAAGCCTGCCAGGTTTCAAGGAGATAAGTACAGGGTTTTAGGGGAAACTGCACCTCAAGTTGCGGACAAGCAAAACATGTGACATGGGTGACACTGCGTGTGTTAAGGCGCAGCAGGGTGAAAGCTGCAGGTCTGCTAGCCCCTGCTGTGGCCACAAAGCCTGCCAGCTGTCGAGATCAGTGCAGGGGTTTTGGGGCCCTGCATCTCTGGTTGCTGACAGACAAAACTCGTGACGTGGGTGCTTGTGCAGCTGACTGTGTCTGTCTTGGGGCAGTTGATTGTCTGTATTGATTATTTCCTCTCCTTAGTCCTGGTTTTGCAGATGTTAATCCATGCTTGTTAAATCATTATGTAGTAGCTAGGTCCTGTATATTGAGCTGGTCCCTGAGTGAATCGTGATTGATTGGTAACACAGTAACTTAGCAGCCAAGCCTGCAGTAGTGTCCACCCCTCCAGTGCCCCAAGACAGACACAATTGCACAAACACCCATGTCATGAGTTTTGCTTGTCTGCAGCTTGAGGTCCAGTATCCCCCAAACCCCTGCACTTCTCTCCTTGAAACTTGGCAGGCTTTGTGGCCTGAGCAGGGGCCCCCACCCCTGCAGTTTTCAGCCCGCTGCACCTTAACACACACAGTGTCATCTATATCACGAGTTTTTCCTGTCAGCAGCTTGAGGTGCAGTTCCCGCCCAAAACCCTGCACCTATCACCTTGAAATTTGGCAGGCTTTGTGGCCTCACCAGGGATTACTACCCCCACGGTTTTGACCCTGCTGTGGCTTAACACATACACATGACATTAATTTTACTTTCAAGAGTTTGGGGTGCAGTTTCTCTGACCCCCTTGCACCTACCTTCCTGAAACGTGGCATGCATCATGCCCTCAGAACGGGCTACCATTCCTGCAAGTTTCATCCAGATCTGGCCGGAAATGACAGTTATAGCCTGTTTCAACCTTCCCCATTATATCCTATGGGCGAAACATCGAAAGAGGGTCCAAACAGTAAAACGTTTCGACAGAACGAAATGGAACAGCCGTTTCAATTCAAAACAAAAGTTGAAACGAAACACTGTTCTGTTGAAACGCTGGTCAAAACAAAAGGCTTCTGTTTCACACAACCCTAATGAGCAGGTTTCAGGCTGTGTATGTGCAAAATGTTTGCATTTGTTCCTCTTCCGAGCTGCTTATTCACATTTGTGCCTGTGCTCTAAGGTGTGAAAAGAGAATGATTTTTTTTTTTTTTACCATCTCAAAGCTGTTTTGATTCTTTTATTAGTAATGCTTTGTCTACATTTGCAGATACTTCAGTATATGGATTATGCTTAGGCTTGGCAGAATTCAGTTTCTCTTTTTTTAATCATTTTGACCAAAAATATGTTTATTTTTAAACATTTATTTCAATTTTGATCGATTTTTAATTTTCAGGATTGTGCAAAACTAGAAGTGTGGGCGGCAGACAATTTATTAATGACACTATGCTGTTAAAAGCTGTATAAAATCACATGTCCAAATGTAAAAAAGTAAATATCCATAAATCAGTAAATCATACCTGCTTTCAATCATTCTGTTCATTTGGTAGTACGTTTAAAAAAAAAAAATGTGAAAGTCCAAATTACAGTACTCCTGTGTTGGACCAGCATCCTCACATGTCTACAGGCACCCGCCCTGTACTTTTAAAATAACTGTTTGGTTAGAAAAATTCACATGACATATCTTGACATTTCATTAGAAGAAACTGCAATTTGTTTCTCAGATGAAATCTCCAGCTCCTGTACTTAAAATACAGTCATTCTCTAGAATATTCACAAAAACAGTGAGTATTCCAGAAAATATCCTACGATTGTGTAGGACTGCTCCTCCTGTCATCACGCACCCCATCAGCCTTCATTTTTCTAATGTCTTTCTGTAAATGTCAGTTATTAATGATGGAAATATTTTTTTCATCTGTCTGTGAGTGTGAAATGAATTCAACATTTATCGGCATTTCCCAATTAAAAATCTAATCCTGCCAAGCCTAATTATGATGCAGTGAGGTTTGACTCCTTTAAGCGTAGCGGGGGGTTGTTTGTTTGTTCTTAAGATGGCTGATTTAGGAGGGTTTTTTGCTCTGATTTTCCAGCTACCACAGAGGAGGTTGTAGAAGCAAATTCTGTAGACTCTGCAATACAGCAGGTGGTTGGCAGTGGAGGTCAGCGAGTCATCACAATAGTGACAGATGGAGTTCCACTGAGCAATCTCCAGGCAGCTATTCCTACGAGTGGCATCAACCAGCCTTTCATAGTGACCATGCAAGATGGGCAGCAAGGTAAAACACTACTCGGTTTAGAAAACTTTAAGCCAATTTTAGGTTTCTTTCTCAGAAAGGAAAAAGAAACAACATGTTCACACAAGCACACTCGCACTGTGGTTTGTGTGTAAACACAAGCACACTGTAGCAAAGTAGCTTTTAGAATGTTACTTCTGTTTGTGGTATGATGTTACAAGTGTGTACTTGGACACTGCTTTATGAAAGGGAAAGGTAGAAAAATGGTTACTTAATACAAAGGTTAGACCTTAGAAATTCTTTTGTAATTTCACAAAGACACAATGCTGCCCTTATTAGCTTTAATTCTAAAGATTAAAATATAAAGCATGCATAAGTTCATCTTTTAACCCAGTGGATCTTTTGCACTGGTATCTGATGCATCCAGACTGGCCAGGATTGTTTCCTACCACATGACTATATGCGTCACTCTGAATCTAGACTTTAATGACTTAGGCAATGGAGCTTATACCAGTTCCCTTGGGTGATGATTCCACAGTTTAATAGAACTTGCTTTTAGGACATTTTTCCTAGCTATCAAGTTAATTATGCTCTTTCTGTTCTACAGTGCTATTTATATTGCCTTAGGTGATCCTACTCTGTCAGTTTTACAAGTCATGTATGCATAATGCTTAACGAAACAAGGCAGAGATCTATGATACTTCATTTTTCATTTCCTTAAGAACTACAGAACGTCAGCCGTATCTGCTAGCTGTGATTCTGTTAACATGCTGTATCAGTGCTTGCTTATTTGGTTTGATATCAGTAAATAAGAGGATAGTATCAGATAAGCATGGATTTCTTACAACAGAGGTAGATGAATTGTAATGAAATAGCTATTTCAATTTTGCTTCTTCCTTTTCATTAATGGAAAGCAATGAAATAGTTTTTCAGATCAAAAGCTAACAAAAGGAAGTCCTTTCTCACGTAACATGTAATTAAACCGTGGAACTTGTTGCCACCAGATGTGGAAGCTGACAGTTTAGCCCAATACAAAAAGGAATGAACAAATCCTTGGGAACAGGACATTAGCAGCTGTCGAGCATGGGTCGGGTGGCTATTGAGCATGGATCAGAGCTTCCTAGACCTTAAGTGCTGGAGGCTGTAAGTGAAAAAGGAGCGGTGGAAAAAACCATGGTCACACCCAGTTCACTCTTCCTTTCAGCCCCTGCTCTCTGTCCCTGTGTAACACAGGAGACTGGGCAAGATGGACCTATGATCAGAACCTGTCAATGGCACTTCTAGAACTATTTTCCAAATTTCAACCAATAATTCTTGGTCCATAGTTTGTTCTTAGTCACTGTGGGCATCTTTACACATGCTCGGGGGCGTTTTAAATAGAGCAGCTCCAAGAGCCACTCTAATTAAAGCACCTGCAGCGTCTCATGTATTCAGTTGTGACTGCTAATTGGCACACTCCAACAGACTCGGTTAATCGAGCCTGCTCCTACATGCTGTAATTACAGCGTGTCAGAGCAGCGCCCCGCATGTCTACAGGCATCCTATGTTTTAAAATTAGGGCTGTTTGGTTAGAGCAAGGGTGTCCAACCTTTTTGAATGTGGGGCCGGATCATGAACTTTTTATCACCCAGTGGGCTGGCAAGCCATATTCAGTGACCTCACCGGAAGTGACATCACATCAGGAAGTGATGTCACGTGACCTTTGACACCAGTGAAGTCGCAGGAAGTGACAATGAAATGGGTCTGCTCTGCACGGGAACTTACTCCGTGCCTCCGTCTGCTCCGGCCCAACCCCAGGGTGCCCCCAGCTCCGCACGGGAACTTACCTCGTGCCTCCGTCCACCACGCATACAGGCAGGGCGCAGGCCATGCTGCAGCTCCCCCGGCCACATGCCGGGGGCAAGGGGCGGAGCCCGTCCCCAGCTCCTCCAATCAGGCACAGCTGGGGCAGTCCCGCTCCGCGCAGCCCTCAGGGCAGCTGCGGCAGGACCTGGCTCACTAATGAGCCGGGCCCCGCATGGGTAAGCAGCTCCCCTCCCCTCGCTGCCAGTTGGGGCCTGCGGGCTGGCCCTGCCCGCCTTGCCGCTGCCCTGCCACCGCGGCTCTGCTGGCGCTGCCGTGGCTCCGCACTCCACCGCCACAGCTCTGCCACCGCTGCCGTGGCTCTGCGACCCGCAGCAGCAGTGCCAACCACGGGCCAGATAAAATGGCTGGCGGGCTGCATGGCGGCCTGCAGGCCGCATGTTGGACAAGCCTGGGTTAGAGCAAGTCACATGACACATCTTGATATTTCATTAAAGGAAATTTCAATACGTTTCTC
This sequence comes from Alligator mississippiensis, assembly GCF_030867095.1. NCBI lineage: Eukaryota > Metazoa > Chordata > Crocodylia > Alligatoridae > Alligator > Alligator mississippiensis. Next base: position 20,226,399 of record NC_081838.1, on the reverse strand, counting down.
AGATTAAAAAAAAAATCTCCAGCTCCTGTACTTAAAATACAGTCATTTTCTGAAATAGTCCCCAAAATAGTATATACCTTTTTACTTAATTCAATTACTGACTATCAAGAAGATCAGTATTAATTTAACTACAGTTTTACCTCGCTTTATGCTCTACATGCGTTCCTGGAAAATGGCACATAACTTGAATTCACATAAAGTGAACCCACTTTACAATGTAACAAATGGGGATACATTCCAAGACCTCGACTGTACTGACCCCCAGGCCTATTTCTACCACTTTTACAAGACAATTTTGGTACTCACCAACAGCAGGCAGTACACACAAGCACAGGGTACTATCATAATGGGGATGGCAACTACAGAAACACATCTCGCTCATTGTCTGCAACAAGCACAGATCCACACGGGAGACTTTTGCTGCACGTCACTCTCACAAAGCACGGCACAAAGCAGCTAACTGGGTTTCCACCACAACAATTGCACACAAGTGAATTTACCTCACATATAACGATTTTTTGGTATAAAAAAGGGTCATCATGTAAGTGAATTCGCACGTACAGAACCTGCATAAAGCAAGGGAAACGTGTACAGGCATTTTCTAAAACAGTGAGGTATGGTTGTTTTTTTTTTTAACAAAATTGTTCTTCATAAGTTAAGATGTTCCTAGCTAAGTTGTGACTGATTTGAAAAATCATTCTTTTAGTTGCATTAGGTAGGACATCTTATTTCAGAATCAAGAAGCAGTCCTTGACTGGATCACAAGCTCAGCTTCTACCTAGTGGAATTTGGACTTTACTGATTTAAATTCCTCCTATTTTAACTTCCGAGTTGTCTCTCTTGGTGGATTCTGATAAAGTATCTGTGCCACTTTGTATAACAACTTCTTGCATTTTAATATTCCAGTTTTAAATGTACCTGCTGGTCAGATTACAGAGGAGACTGTTATTGAAGAAGACGGTGATGTAGAAGAGGAAGAACAACCACTAGCCAAGAAGCAAAAAGTTGAACAAGATGCCAGTGATTTGGAAGAAAACGAGGTATATGTTTTTGTTCACGACTTTCACTGACAATAGGAACAGTCTAAGCAGGTGTTCCTAATATACTAAGAACCTAGGGTTCCTGGTATATTAGCAAAAGCTCAAAATATAGATGACATGACTTGTGTTGCTTTCCCTTGATTATTGGTATCTTTATAATGCATTTACATAAATGGTTCCCCCCCCCATTGTTTTAATATTCAGTAAGTTAACATGGGGGGTTGGTTAAGTTGTTAGTGTAGAAGATCCTCAAATTAATCACTTCTTGCAACCTTTAGTTCATTTTTCAGCCTAAGCTTTTGACCTGAACTATTCCACTCCATTCCCAAATCCATCTAAATGACCCTGTAAACTAACTTGCTCTGCACTTTCTCTTGGGAAGAAGCTTTTTATTGGCAGAACTTGCATTTTGAAAGTTTTAGCACCTGTAATTGTCTCTCAGTCTTATTTCCTGACTCGTTACCACTGTTGCTTTTGTGTCTTAGTAGCCATTTGTTTGCACACTACTTCCTATTATGGAAATGTCACTAATTAGGCTTTCAGAGGTCACTCATAACTATAAAATTAATCTGATTTCACTAGGTGATGGCCCAGCGGCTGATGTCTGTCTTAAGGTGTATCCCGGGCAACTGTGGTTCACTTACTTTAAGTCACCAGTTAGCATTAGACAGTAACTCTCCAACTGGCTGGATTTGTACCAGTAGCTTAGAAGCAGAAAGCTTTTTAATCCCCATTGTCTTGAGACATCGCACGTTCGGAATGCATTTGTTCTGTCATGGATACCGGGATGTTTTGTTTTGGCCATCACATCGCCTTTGGGGTATTAGTCACAGGTTGTCTTGTCTTGTAGGACAGCAGTGAAAGGGAAATGTTACAGTTACAATTGCAAGAAGCAAACCGGAAGGCTCAGGAATACCGAAACCAGCTGTTCAAGAAGGAACAAGAAGCAGAGCAGTACCGGCTAAAGCTTGAAGCCATGGCAAGGCAGCAGCCCAATGGAGAGGAGATCACAGTGGTCGAGGAGGTTGCCGAGGTAGATGCTGTTGTTGTATCATCGGAAGAGATGGGGGCAGCAGGCACAGTGATGTTAGCAGAGCAACCTACTGATGTTGCTGTGGAAACTGTAACTTCCTAACTTTCAAATGACCTTCATTTAAAAAAAAAAAAAAACCCACAAGAAAAAAAACATCTAAAGAAGTTGCTGTTTGCAAGGAACATTGTGAGCCAGGTAGCATAAGATCTCCACACAGTTAGAAAACTGAAGAACAGAACTGCTTGTGTGCTCCCAATTGGAGGGATGAGAATCCCTCCAGCAGCTCCATAACATGGTTTTGCTTTCAGCACAGAACCAAAAGGTGCTTTTTCAGTCGAACCTGGAAAAATGGCATACTTCGTTCATTTTAACCAGCAAGTGATCTAAAAGCCTATTTTGTTATGTAGGCCTGTAATGTTGGGGGGAGGGTGGTACCTCATTGCCAAAGTAGCTGGTAATAACTCTCAGCTGCCCTGAGTTTACTGCACTGAAAACAGATTTTATGCAATGACCTGACATATTTGCACCCTTTTTTGTGTAGTTGTGTGGCTTGGGAGACAGTTTCTGGAAACGTCTGTTTTGGGGTTTTAACAAGTTGGGATTTCAGAGGAAAGTGAACTTCATTGCCCGAATGGAAACACTAGTGACAGCATCTGCAAAAAGCACCTTGAGAAAAGGAGAAAAATAGATCAATCTTTGGAGTACAAAATCCAGACTACATTGAAACACAACCAGCACTCTTGCTAGAGGGGAAAAAAAGCACAGGCTGAGGTTGCATGAATTTCAGTACTTAAGTAATTTGATATATCAGGGAATATCAAGCCTGTCCTTTCTGGTCTGTGTTTTAGAAAGTGCTGTCTGCATCTGAACCCTTTGCTGCCAGAGGGCATCGCAGTTTTCTTTTCTGTTTTTTAAACACAGTTTTCTGGGACTTAGGTATTCTGTTTAGTACTTTTGTGCTATATAATGGCACCGACTTTGCTTATATATGCAAAATAAGCCTGAAAAGTGGTATGGGTGGTATGTACATTATTACTAAATAGTACATTTTAAAACTGAAAGCTAAAACCAAAATCCAACAACTGACTTCTCTTTTAGCTAAGTCTTCACGGTCTCCACTTTTCTTTCCTGTACTGTTTTGCTTGGAGGCCCAGCTAGTAAAGTTGGCAAAACTTTCCATGCGCAGATACGTTTCTCTTGTTCCAGGATAGAAGTAAAACTCATTGGAAGTGTCCCAACTGTGGGATCAGTAATGCAGTTTTAATTGGTGATCGTGAGTGAAACAGGTTTAAATTATAAGAATGTCACCTGATCAATTTGGTTGCAGGGTTTAGGAAGGGCTAACTGACCTCTTTCTCAAAAGACTGACATGACATAGACAGTGCTACTGGTGCCTTAATTTTTTTTTTGTTTTAATATGTCTCCTTCCTTTGCAAGATAAGGTTCATGAACTTGATGGTTTTTGTTGACAGAATTTGCCATTTGCTCCCACATATAAGTTAGTTGTACATCTGTGAGGTTTGGCAATAAGCACATTAATCATTGTTAATGTGGTTATGTACTGATACAGATAGCTCCTTCATTGCATTTCTTTGCTAGCAGATATGCCCAGGGGGTGAAAGCTGAGATGGATAATAGAGACTTCATCTGTTAAGATGATAACTCCTCAGATTTGAAACATAGCTAACTCCTTAGAGGAGACTGGCTTTAATCATAGGAGCTTGGTATAAATTTGTATGGTAGCTGTCGTTCAAGAGTGGCTAGTTCATAATTGGTAGCAACGATGTTGGAGGTAAGGTCATAAGTAGAGATGTGGGTACCCCTGCTTGAATTAATTTTGTTCTCTTGCATTCGTGAGGATCTAATCCATAACAGATGTAAAAAGCTAGTGTTTTCTAGCACAGAGGTTCCCAACCAACCGGGCTGCGGCCTGGTACTGGGCCAGGAAGGGTTGGCTGCCTGGTAGTGGCACAAGCCCGCCGCTCAGACCCCCGTCTGTCTGCCCAGGTGGGTGGCTTCTGCTGCCGGCAGTCACATGCAGGGTTAAAACTGGGTGGCAGGGCGGCCCCGGAAGAGGCAGCCACCTCCATGCATCCCATCCTGCTCCTGTGCCAGTTCACAGAATAAAAAAGGCTGAGAACCACTGGTCTAGCAGCTAGAATTCTGTAGCAACCTTTTCTAAAGCATGAACTGCCACTTCTGTCTGCATGTTCAAAGAGACTCCCATTCCCATGGTGCTTATCTCGTACCTGTTCAGTATATTTGACTATGCACTTTGGCCTAGAAGTTCTCCGACTACATATACTTTACCAAAAGCTTCCATTTTTGCTCATGAACCCTTTCTGGCTTCAGCTAGATTGTGTAGCTGGAACGGAGCAGACTTTGGCATAGCTGCAAACCCACAGAGTACTTGTATAGTTTGTATTTATTTTGTACATAGATTTATAGTACAAAGCTTTTTTAAGATATATATATATATATATATATGTCTCATAACAAAGTGCAGATAAAATATTGTGCCTTTAGAAATGAAGGAAGGAAAAATTTAGCAGTGGATTAATATAAATCTCAGTTATAAAATGTAGTTGCCTTACTGGAAAAGGAGCAACATGTTTCTTGAACAGATATTAGATGTAAAGGTATTGTTTCTCTTTCATTGAAAGAGGCAGTGGTGTTATCCAGGTCTTTGACTTATCCAAACCATGCCCTTGTCAGTGCAGATGTTTGTGCCTTCCCTTGTGTTTTAGAATCGTAGGGCTGGAAGGGATTATGCACAGTCCCTTACTCAGGGCAGGATCATCCCTGCTTAAACCAGCCAAGCGTCTGTCCAACCTGCTCTTGAAAATTTCCAGGGATGGAGATGCCATAACTTCTCTACGTTACCCATTCCAGTGCCTGACCACCCTCATAGTCAGAAAGTTCCTCCTTATCTCCTACCCAAATTTCCTTGGCTGCAGCTTGAGTCCGTTGTTCCTAGTCCTGTCCACTCCAGCCGCAGAGAAACCCATCTCCATCCTCTCTGTAACTGCCCTCCAGATATTTAAAGACTGTTACCAAATCCCTCTCGGTTGTCTTTTCCCCAGACTAAACCCCAGCTCTTTCAGCCTTTCCTCCTAAGTCGTGTTTCCCAGGCCTATGATCATTTTTGTTGCTTTTTGCTGGACTCCTGAGGTTTTGCTCGGTCCAGTGTTTTTAAACAGGGTATCCATTATGTAAGCCAGCAGTGGCCAAACTCCCTAACCCTTGTAGCTAGAAACCAAAATGTTGATATGGCTGAGAGCCACAGGGCGCACACCTTTCATGATGCTTGGCGATCATTGCAGCACCCCAGCTCAGATCAGTTTGCTGATAATTTGTCTTTCTCCAGGAGCTCCATTTTACTGTCAGGGAGCAGCACGCAGCTCATGAGCCATGGTCTGGCCACTCCTGACACCAGCTGAGAGAACCCCTTGGTTGACCTTTGCTGGTAAGGGGGTTGTGTCTGAACAAGCTCTTCAGCGTTTTTTGAGTGCATTGATTAGCTGCTGGAGTTATGAGCAGGTAACAAATGTTGCAAGTTGTGATCAAATGTTCTGCACTCCTTTTGATGGAGACCATGAGGGTAACTTTGGCCTCTTGAGGGCAAAGAGGTGCAAGTTGGTCTTTGATGTCTTTTCTTTTTAATTCTTGTGGATAGCAGCAGAACAGTGAAAATGTCCAGACTGGGAGAATCAAGCATCTGTCTGCAGACCACAGCTTTGGAGAGGGGGTTGGGAAAAAGACCATACCCATTTTGATCTTTTAGCAGCAGTTGGCTTGATCTGTACCAGAAACCCCAAGCAGGATTGAGGGTGAGATGTGATTGGCTCTGCAGTCTGTTCCAAACCAGTGAGCTAGAAGACGGCACAAACCGAAGGTTGGCAGGGGAAAAAACCTGCCTGGGGTAGGTGAGAATAAATGAGGTCCATTTGGAAGGTTATGTTTCACTACATCTTGATTATCTCCTTGGATGTGGTGGATGCAGCAATTAGTATCAAGCAAATAGCTGATCATGCTGTTGCTTCTCCAGCAGCTAGATGGAGGTTAAAGAAAATAAGTGCTTTATAACAGGGGTATCAAATATCTGACCTGCAGAGGTGGGTGTCCTGGCAAGGGAGGCTTTTGCCGTGGTTGCCAGCAGCCAAGGAGTTAACATTGCGACCACCACTCAACCCCCCCAAAGTGTGACCGTGGGCAGCGATAACAAAGGCCCAGTTCAGATTAGGGGACACGCACACATTTTCTACCCTGACTTGAGCAAAAACCTGGGAAAATAAACAGTACCCAGGTGTTCCCATAGGAACAGACTTCCCCACCTGCAAGCAATAGTCAACTCTACAGAGTTTATCAAGTTGCAGGGAAGTGGGACAAACGGTCTTGCGGAAAACCTTAACAGTTAGTAAAGTTTATCACCATCAGTATGACCAGTTCTGTCCTTGTCCCACTCCTAGCTGCTCTCCCCACCCTTTCCCTTGCGTTGCCACCGCTGCAGCATTCACCCCTTGTGCTAGATGTGCTGACACCACAGCCGCAGCAACAGGGGTTGAGTGGTGACAGCATTAACTCCTTGATTGTTGGCATCAGCAGGTTCCACCTTTTAATCTGCCCCCAAAAACCCCTCAAAGCCCCAGATCAGACACTGTTTCAGTGCAGTTCTGGTTTCAATGTTAGTGCATTTAACCTTTTGATTCTCCTAGGGGAAATGGGGGGTTGTAAAAGTAATAGTAATCTAGCTGGGGTCATCTAGACCCAGCAGTCTTTCCTGCCTATGCAGGGGGTCAGACTCGATGATCTATTCAGGTCCCTTCTGACCCTAACATCTATGAATCTAGTCATCCAAGCACTCTGTAGTTATCAGTATATTTGAGGCGTTCTTAAACTGAACCTGAAAATGTGAGGCCAATATCATCATTGTAACAATGAGACAATATAATGAGGCGGGAGACAGGAGCATAAAAATATGAGCTAAATCCCAGGGGCACCTTGCAAAGAATTTACCCACCTTGCGTTAGCAAGACACAAGGCTTGGAGTGCAGCTTCCCAAAATACAGAAGCTGTCGTATGGAAAGGGCAGTTCAACAGCATCATCAGCACTAACATGCCACATCCAGCGGTCTCGGTGCTGTTTGATTCAGACCTATTTATTAGGTGTCATAAGGTTACAGCCTGTGTTGGTGATCACACAAAGTCCATGCAGGAGGACAAATGCTCTTTTTATTTCACGTGATGGACTATCGTCCTTCTTGTGATACGCCCATTAAACTGGCTGAGGCTGCAGAGAGGAGTTTGGCTGAGTACGTTTTAGTGAGGTTGAAACCAATCAGTCCTTTAAATTTCAGAACCTCTTTAGGTATTCTTTAAAGTATTCTCCACTTTAAAGATGCCCTAAATTGATAGCGCAGTCCAAGTAAAAATTGTGTTCATCCGGTGTGACTTTTTTTAAATGTGGCTAACATTTATAACAGTATTTTACTGGTTTTTCACACAAACATTTTTGGAAACTTAAAGACTCACAAAACTGCTTTCTTTGCATTGTGAAGGCTCACGGAAGCTTTTACTATTTGGGGTTTTTTATGTATCTAAGTGCATTTATTTATAACCAATGTAGCTATATTTATAGAAGAAAAACAAAGACTTTTATCTTTTCCAAAAGATGTTTTGAGGAAGGCTTTAATAATGGATATTTTGATGAATGAATGTTTTGCAGAAATGTGTCTCCTGATTTATAATGATTTCAGTATTCTGAAATGATGGTTGTCAGTGTTTCCTCTGAATTAAAAGGAATGCATTAATTTCCTTCCTTCTGTCTCGAGGAGAAAATCTGGATTGCAGCGGGAGGCTAAATGAGTAAATTTAGCCCAAACAGAATGATTTAGCAGGTCTGTACAAAATGTTTACAGAGCTAAAGGGACACTGCCAACTTCAAAACTGCATCAGCCCCAAAACGGTGCCTGTTGTATTTACTTGTAACACCTGAGATTACTACAGCAGAGAGAAATTGGTAAGAGTAGTGTGTACATTGTGCGTGCAACAGCATTATGCATACAGTCACTTCTGCCGTTTCCCCTGTACAGTGTCAGTTTTGCTCAAAGGCTTCAACTAGGGAACAGAAACTCCCCTTTAAAAAAAGATATCTAAGACTTAATGCTTATGGTGCCAGCAGTAAATGGAATTTTTTTAATTATTGGTGCACTTAAGTAAAGGTGACAGTTATATGCTGGAGTGGGGGGGAAAACACTGATTTTTTTTTTTTTTAAACGTTCTCCACGCAGGGTCCAAATTAAAATGGCAACATGTTTGCTAAATGCCTAGCATTTGAAACCAAAAATTAACTTTTTTGTACTGTCGGCTGCTGCAATTACAGGAGGAAAGCCAGTTGTTAACTTAGGAGCAGTGTTGTTAGCGGGATGTTCTGTGGGCTGTTTTTTAAAACAAGTATCAGGAAAAATGCATGCTAAGCACAGCTTCTGCAAGCACTTAATAAGCAAACGAGTAGCTTTATGTGACTAGTTTTGTTGAAATCAAAGATGTTTGCAAGAACAAGGCGTCTAGAGTGTGTGTGCGTCTGCACAGTCTAGATCCCACAGTTGTTTTTTAAAATTAAGCTATGAAGTACAAATACAGGATTATACAAAGTTTAAAAAGAAAACTTTGACCTTAAGCAATGTATAGTGATCTGTGCAAAACACTTAAATCCTCCCATGCCGCCTGCCTGAATTTTTAACAATTGGAGCTAATTGGTAAGCTTTTTTTATCTCTCTCCCTCCTGCATTTTTGAGAGGGCAGGAAAAGTGCGACTGACTTCATGAGAGCAATTAGTCAGAAAACCTATTTTTAAATTATTGGTTTTCCCCCTTTTAACATTAAGTTCTGTTAGATGGTTGAACACTACTTTAAAAGAATCCAGAAGGGCAAATTAAAAAAGCAGCAGCAAATTTAGCAGTTTTATTTTGATCAGGCCTGGACCCATAGTCTTGGACTCAGGTGAATCCCATCAAGCAGACTTCATTGCTTGAAGGAGTCTTTATTTGTATTTGGGCTTACATTTCCCTGCATGCGCTTCACATGAGATTCTCCGAGTCAGTGAATGTGATAGGAGGCAGCAGCAACTCGGGTTTTTTGTGCTTTTTCTTTTCTGATAATGCTGACTTGTAAATAGCCCGTGTTTAAAACTAAGCTTTGCCATTCTTATACTTAAAGGAGGAAAGTATGTTAAGCATGTCATGTAAGCCATAAATCTCCTTTAGTCTGAATCATTAAAGATTCATTACGGATTTTTTTTTTTATGATAAGCCTTGCATAGAAAGCTGTAAATACCCTGACGGAAATTTGCCGCTGATTCCAGCTCTCCTGGAAAACTGCAGACTGTTAGCAGCATGGACTTTTTCAGGGGAGTTATAGCGGAGTAGCTATCTATCCACTGCAGCTATTCTAGGAAACGACTTCCCCCCTGCTTGACCAGCCCGTAGTCACTTAAAATAATGCCTTGCTGAGTGACTCCCTTTTATTTTCTCCCCCACCTCTTAATGCCAGCACATTCCTGAGTCTCTCCGCATTTGCGAGAGGAGCACTTGGATTCTGCAGTCTTACCCCTAATCAGATCCAGATACTTTCACACCATTGAGGTCTGGCTGTGTATTTATCATCTGTGATGACAGGATCCTATTTCCACTTCATTACAAAAACTCCATTACAAATGCAATTAGCACTCTGATTTAAAAATTGAAGTGCCCGGAATTGTAAAGGATTCCAAATTAGCTTTATGTACAGGATGCTTTTTGAAAGCCAAAGTTTTTCTTTTTATATTCAGGATAATTGGGGGGGGGGGGGGGGGGGGGGGTTAAATGTTAAAATGTACACATGTATATACATTTTTATATATGTTTCTTAATAAAATGCCAAAGTCATGTATGTACTGGCCTTTTTCTTCCTTCGCTTCAGCAGAGTTCACTCAGGTCTGACTGCTGGAGGACCCCTAATCACAGTAACTTCCTTGCTTTCACTCCCAATATCATATTTATTTCCAGTCGCAACCTGCTTAGTGTTGCCTGGTGCTGTCATCTGTTACGTTCTACCCCAGAAGTGGCTGCATGTAAGTGATGAGTGAAGCTCTCCCACTTCCCTTTCAGAGGGATTTCTAATGGCTCTTTCCCCTGGGCATTAAAGTGTGTGGTCATGGGGCTGTATTCTCTCCCTAGCAGGGATTCTTTAGGATTGAAAGGATCATCTCTCATGCATAAAGGGACTGGGCTGTCACTGGCCTGCCAGCATGGGCTGAGGAGAGTTGTTCCACAAAGTACACAACTGCTCCCGTGTTTCTAGCCTAGTATCCAGACAGCTTGGGACACGTTACACACTTGCCAGCATCACAAGGTGTGATGCCATGGAATCAGACACAACCTGCTGATGTAGATGCAGTCAAAAGCGCAGCCCTTAGGAGAGAGTGCTTGTGTACGTCATACAGGGGGGCTTTGCTATACCCGGTACAAAGTGCAGCTGTACAGCTCGAGGTCTGTAGCACAAACTCTTTCCCAGCGCTTTGTCGAATAAGCCTTTGTGTGTCTGCACGTCTCCCCTGACATGCTTTGTGAGGACAGATGGGGTTTTGAGGTGAGTGAACAACTATAGTGGACCCAGCTATCCTACCACACCTTGGCTCACACCGTCTTCAAGATCCCTAGCCAGGGAGCAGGGGGTGGCGAGTGTCTCGCCTTGCTCCGCAGGTGAAAAAGCCCAAGTTCTAGTGATCAGAAGTGGGGAGGAACGAGCTACAGTATTGAGGACCCGTGCAAAGAGCATCCCCCTCGTGACTGTCGAGGGTCTCTGCTGACGCAGTCTGGGATGTGACATCCTAGGTCAAGTGCTACCTAAGTACCAACGCGTATAAAATCAATACACGCTGCTTTGTGCTAATGGGGCGACATAATTTGAACGGGACGCAGCCTGAGGGCCAAATTCCATTTTAGGTGTTCATCTTACTCCGGATATACCCCAGATGTAATCCTGATCTCTTCTGCACGTGCTCTGCTTGCTTTGTGTAGCTTTTCAGTAGCAAACCTGCCTTTGCCCAGCCTCCTCGCCACAAAAACTGCACAGGGCTTCTCAGCGGTGGGGTTTGGGGTTTTTTTTGTTAAACAGGTGCTCCGAAATCTCACTTTTCATCTGCTTAACACATAACAGCTGCACGTTCCCAGTGAATGGACCCATGTCGAAGGAAATAAGTGGTCTCCCTGATGTCTTGAATAGTGGGTTTGATTCGGGGAAAATTACCCTCTCGTTTTGCCGTTTGTTTGCAAGAGTTCAAACCCCAGGGAGCCTCCGAAGCCCTGCCTCACCCGGCCTTTCCTCATTTGAAGGCACGGCTCTTTGATTACAAGGAATAATCTCTTAACATGCCAGGTGCGTTCCCTCTCTTGCAGTGACTAACAGCCAACATTTTACGGGTGGTTATGAGCTCTGGGCCTTCTGCAGCCTTGATTTATAATAGCTTTGCGGGGTTTTGACTGCGAAATAATTATTTTTCTTGGGAAACTAGTGGAGAGTGAAAGATTGCTAGCGTACTGAGGCACTTCTCACCCTTTCTCCCCCCACGCAGTACAAATAGGATACAAGTTAAATTACAAGGAAACGAATGCCCGCTCAGGACACTAAAATAGCCCAAGCTAGACTCTGTTACAGGCTACCATCAATCAAACGGGGCTTTTGGCTTTCTGCTCCCTTGTTTGTATGCTTCGACTCCCCCAGGCAATTCACGCTGCGAAGGGAGGATGGATGGGCTGAGCACAGCTTTGCTGCCTATTGAAAATGTAACAGTCCCTACCTAAAAAAAAGAGGTGCTAGCAGAGGAAAGTGTCTTTTGTCCCAGCATGGAGACTTCCCCCCCCCCCCCTTAGAACTGCATTAACGTAAGTGAGACCCTTTCCCTTCTGTGTCTACTGTGCCCAGCGCCTAGGAATAAAAAGGTCCCGTGGTCTTAGCAGTCTTTCGGCTCCAATCGTCAGCATAAATCATGAGGCAGGCCTTGTACAAGGCAGGAGAGGGGTAGAATTGATGGTGCAGACCTGAAACGCTGGAGGCTACAGGTTAGAGAGAAACGATGGAAAAACCCCCTATCAGAGTCGGGTCACTCTCCCTTTCAGCATCCACCATGTGGCACAGGAGACTGGGCAAGACAGTCTTATGAGCTGACTCACTCAATGGCAGTTCTTATGTTTTTAGAAGGGGAGTGGGGCTTGAAGCCTCCTTCACAGGTAGCTGGAGTTGGGGTTGCTTGCACCCTTTGAATGCAAGGGATGGGGCATATTACTGCAGCCACTTGTGCCAAGCTTCCCCTACCTTGCACTATGACTTGGGCAGCTGTGGTGTGAGCAGTGCTCCTGGTACACTGCCGAACAGCCCTGCGCAGCCAGAATCTCAAGTCTGCTGACTACAGTGGGGGGAAGGGAGAGAGGGAAGCAATTATACCTTGTTCAAAAGCTTTCCTGGGTTCCTCCAGACAGAAACAAATGCATGCGCTGCTCACATCCGCCAGCGCTCGCTTTGCCAAGAAGAATAATTACACCTGGAGCAGAGGACTGGTAATTTGATGTGGGCACTTCCACCTCCACTGCAGAGGTACGTATCAAGGCTGCCAACTCCCTGCTTTCACATGGCCTGCATCGGCCCTTTCCAAAAAGCCACAGGGTTTGCTGAAGAAGGCCGGGAGCTTTTGCCCAGAAGGCACTGGGGGTTGCGGTGGTCTCGGAGTGCTTCAGGCTTGTGTTTCCTAGGTGCTTTGGGCCCGTGTTTTCTAGTAATTCTCCCTAACGCGAGGGTGAGAAATGTGAAGGACCACGAAGTGTCTCAGCAGCTGGGGGTGTAGATAACCCCTCTGAAATCAGGAGAAGCCTGGCACCCTTTGCTGGATGGTGAGCCACGTATGTTTTTTCCAGGGCAACCGGACACCAGCCGACCCAGGATCCCACCCACATCTCACCCTATGCCTGTCCCTGGGGCGCTTGTACACATCACCAGGCCCCCACCCCTGCTTTCAGCTGGAGTGGCAAACGGTTTGTATGTCCAGCCCTGGAAGCCAGGAGCACCAGGTTCATGGCCCAGCTGCACCCTGGTGGGTGACCTTGGCTATGTCCCTTTCAATTGGTATCTCTGCTGAGCCATGTAGGTAATTGGCCATGCATGTAATTGCCCAGCACTCTCAGAGAGCAGCCTAAAGAGGGCTGAGCCACGTGGTTTCAGAGCTGGGAAGCACCGGGCAGTCTCACAAAGTGGAGCTTTCCTGATAACTCGGGACTTTCTTTTCCCCTCACTGGTGTGTCATTTGGACTTTGGCCATGTATGGATGTTCAGCTTCTCCTGTGAGAGTCGCTGCTCTCCCAGGAGAGACCAGCTGCATACAGAAAAATAATGGGGGAACACCTAGGGTTAAATCACTCCCAGGAGCGGGACTGTCTGTACATGCTGAGTGTCTTGTGCAAGCACCAAGGAAGAATCGGTGGCTGTCAAGGGGCCTGATTTTAAATCCTAGCATCAAAAATTCATTTATCAAAAGCAAGAAAACACTTCACTGTCAATGTTAAAAAGAGCAAAGGGGGATCCCCCCAGCCCAGGCCAACCCTGCCCCCTGGTGCAATGTGTCCCTGTCCTGAGGCCAGTCACCAGCTTTGGTAGCAATTTGAGGACCCCCTGGCAATGGCACCATTCTCAGATGCAGCACCACAGTTCAAGAGTCACTCCAAAAAAAGGCCATTCCCAAGGGAAGGATGTCAGCACCAAGAGCTAGGCCTCCAAAGCATCAGTAGGGACACAGGTGAACGCACCAAACGTGGTGGCTTCAAGCCTGTTGTCATCCCTGCCCCTGCACGTCACACACCAGCACTGTGGTCCCAAGTAGATGGTGTCCTTGTAAGGTGAGATTGGGCACCACCACCCATGGTCCCCAAGAATGCAGGGAGCCAAAGGGGCATCTCGTGAGGCAGCTGGATGCTATCTGTCCAAGGGTCCCAGCCTCGCCAGTGACAGCGAGGGGGCGCAGGCACCTTCCCGCATGCAGCCAGGGTGCTGTGATAGTGCCTGGGCCTGCAGGGCCTGCTCGCCTCGGCGTAGCTGAGGCTGGCATGGAGATGCCCCCAAGATGGAAGCAGTGGCTGGAACTCATGGAGCTTCTGTCCTCCCGATTGCAGGACAAATCTGCCCTTGGGCATTCACGTGCCTGGCCAAAGGGCTGGGGTTCAGGGCAGGGCCCCAAGGACTCCAGCCTGGTGGCTACCGGAGTGGGCCAGCACCAGGGGCCAGTTGCATTGTCTTCATGGGGGAGCCTCCCCAAGCCCGACTCAGGCCAGGCGGTAATCAAAGGTGTCCTTCTCCATGTAGTCGGTCCAGGTGGATGAGGGCATGCTCCGGTAGGGATCCAGCAGGATCCGGAAGCAGCGGACAATCAAAAGCCCCAGGAAGACAAAGAGGAGGAAGACAAAGATGAAAGCAGCCTTCTGCTCCAGCGAGAGGGCAGGCCCCACCAGGGCAGTGCCAGGCAGGGCCATGGTGGAGCTCAGCACACCCTCTGCCATGACGAGGGGCCGCAGCCCGGGGTCCAGCCGGCCCTGCAAGCAGGAGGCACCACGTTACTGTGGGGAGTCTGGAGTGGATGGTGTCTGCCCCTCCATGCCCCGGACTCTGCCTGGCAAAGCAGGACCAGCCACCCCAGCCCTGAGCATCCACCCGTCCAGCCCCCGAGCCAGTCCTGCCCTGCCCAGATCCAGTAGGGGCCGGGTACCAGCCCCGGGTCTTGGACCCCAGTGGCTGCAGGGGGGGGTCTGGGTGCTGTGATGGTGCCCCAGCCTGAGAGCCAGAGCTCACACCTAAACACACCTCTGTACATGGGGCTGCTCGCATGGCATGGCACTGCAGCTGCACACATGCATGTATACACGTGTTGGCTGAGGTTGCCTAGGCACCTAAGCAGGTCGGACCCCGTCTCCATTGGCAGTGAGTGGATTTGAGGCATCCAGCTCTGAAACACCCAAGCCTCCCCCCTTGCTCACACACGTGTGTATCACGAACACACTCTGCTGGGAACACACAGTGCCATGTCGCGCACACACCTCTCCCAGGGACACACCGTGTCTACCCCTCTTTCCAACACAGGCACCGCCACGGGTGCCTGCACACGCGCACACAATTTGTGCTCACACCACCTTGAGATCGAACGCCTGCATTCACGCACGCGCGCGCACACAGTCTCCCCCACCTGAGCAGGTGCCTGCAGACATGCATCTGCTGCAGCAGCGGCCCATGCTGCCTAGGGCCATGCTGCAGTGGTGCACAGAGCTGCATATCAATGCACCAGCTGGGGCTGCAGGGTAACCGGGGGCATTTACTGCTTGGATTCGGGGGGTGCAGTGGGGGGCAGAGCCTGGACTCCCGGGTTCTCTTCCAGGCTCCATGCAGCTCCCAACGCGGGGGGGGGCCGATCCTGCGAGTGGAGGCAGGACTCCTGGGTTCCTTCCCCAGCCCCAGGAGAAGACAGCAGGCTAGGCTGGAGGGACCAGGACGCCTGGGGTCTTCCCCAGCTCTGGCCCCTGGGGTGAGGGTGGGAGGCCCCTACTGTCTGTCAGGGCAGGCAGGGCCTGGTACCAGGGCCCAACATCGGGTATGGGGGCTCCTCAGTGCAGGAAGGTGCCATAAGCAGAAGAACGAACAATCCCCCCTTTTCTCCCCCCGCCCCAGGCTCTCTCCAAACAGGTCTGGCTCCAGCCCTGCCCTGACCCAGCTGCCACGTGCCCAGCAGGTGCTGGGGCTCAAGGGAAGGCATCGCTGCCTGTGGCCAGCCTTTCCCCCACCCTCTTTCTCTCTAGGCCCCTTCAGCTGAGGATATCAGGGCCCTGAGCCCAGCTGGGGAGGGCTTGTCCCCATTGCACAGGTAGGAAAACTGAGGCACAAGGCATAGCACCCAGGCATTCTGTCTCCCGCTGCCCCACTCCCTGTGCGGAGGTAGCACTGAGATTCCAGGCCTCCTGACCCCCAGTCCTCAAGACCCCAGCCACTGCTTGCTCCCTAGCTGCTGCCACCATAGTTCACCTAATAATGGGCACCCACATCCAGGCAGCCTGTCAAACAGCATACTCCTGCCCTTCCTTCAAGCTTGTGGGCCCCAGAGCTTGGGCACTCCAGGGCAGCTGTCAGCTCATGGCAAGGGCTCCCATGAGCTGTCTCAGTAGAGCCCCTGGCCTCAGGGACTGCTCCCCAGGGCTGGGCACTGGAGATGCAGTGCCTCCCTGGGGAAGCTTGCAGTGCCCACACCTCATCCATGGGGTCCTGGGCTTGGGTTGGGGTGCACCAAGCCTCTGCCACGACCCAGCCACGCAAGGTGATGGGGGTGGTGGGTTTCGGAGTCATCCCCATGGCCCTGAGGTTACCATCTGGAAGCAGGGCTGCAAGGCCAAGGTCGTGGTCGTGCCTGTGTCCCCTGTGCCAGCCTGGTAGAGGGAGTTGAGCTTGGGTGTTGTGCAGGTACATGTGTGTGCATATGTGTGTCTGCCATGTCCTCATGGCTGGCATCACTTGTGTGAAGGAATCGGGGGCACGGTTGGGGGGGGGGGGAAGTCTAGAGCGAGCAGCTGTGGGAGCAGGCCATGGGCAGGGACTGGGCACGGGGTGGGGGAGTGTGATGAGGGGGGGTATTTTCAGGGAGAAGGCATGTGGGTGGCTCTAGGGCAGGGTGATTTAACTGGGGTAGAAACACAGTGTGTCCCAAATGCCTAGGTTCTGTGTGTGTGTGTGTGTGTGTGTGATTGCACAATTGCAAATCTCTATAACTGCATGTTTGTGCATGTCTCTGTGACCATGCGTGTGCATGGAATTGGTCTTTTGACTCTGTGTGTGCATGCACACGCACGTGTGTGCACCATTCCATGATTGCACATCTCTATATCTGTGTGATTGTGTCTATGTGACTAAGTGTGTCTATAATTGTTCAAATGACTGTGTGTGCGCGCGCGCGCGTGTGTGTGTGTGTGTGCAAGCACATATGAGTATGTGGCTCTGTGGGCAGTGTGATTTATCTGGAGTAGCAGCACAGTGCATGTGTGTGTGTGTGTGTGTGCATGAGTGTGTGTATTCTGAACACCTGGGGGTGTGTGGAGGGGTGTCATTGCACTATTGCAAATCTCTGTAACTGCATGTTTGTGCGCGTCTCTGACCATGCGTGTGTGTGGAATTGTTCTTTTGACACTGTGTGTGCATGTGCGTGTGCACGCACATGCGTGTGCATGTGTGTCTGTCATTGCGTGATGGCACATCTCTGTAACTGCCTGATTGTGCGTGTCTGTGTGTTTGTATCATAGTGTGTATGACAGTGTCTACATCTCTGAGTGTGTAATTGCTTGGCCTCTGTGGGTAGGGCTCTAACTGCACAATTGTGTGCGTCTGTGTCGCTGCATGAATCTACAGACTTGTTTGCATGGTTGTGTGTGTGTGTGTGTCTGTATCATTGTCTCTAATTGTTTGCATGTGTGTGTGCGCCATTGCATGATTGCACATCTCTGTATCTGTGTGATTGTGTGTGTCTATGTAACTGTGTCTATAATTGTTCATATGATGGTGTGCATCTGTGTGTGTGTGCCTGTGCATATGTATATGTATATGTGGCTCTGCAGACAGGGTGATTTAGCTGGGGTTGCAGCACAATGCATGTGTGTGCACGTGCATGAGTGTGTGTCCCTGCATATGCGCACAGAGCCCACAGGCACACATGCACCAGGACAGCATGCACACACAAAGCCTACACGTGTTTATATGTAGTCAGGCCTCTACCCATCAGCGGACGATCTGTACACACTCATAGCCTACACACACACACACACACACACCCACACACACACCAGCTCCCCATCATCTCACACACTCAGAGCCAGCCCATAGACACCCGCACATCCTTCTCTGCATCATGGGACATACACACCCCCTCTCCTCATCACACATCTCACAGACCTGCAACCTCTGTGCATGTACACACGTATGCACACATAGACACATGCACATGCACGCACACATGCATGCACACATACTCCTCTCCAGTTTCTACAGTGCAGTGACAAGGTGCCTTTACCTAGCCAGCTACATCCACACACACACACACACACACACACACCCCTCTCCAGTTACTACAGTGCAGAGAGAAGGCCCCTTTAGCTTGGCTGCTATGCACACACACTTGCACACGCACACACACGCATGCAGAGAGAGACCTGTCCGTGCCCCTTGTGCCCGCCCCCCACACAGCATTGACTGCCCAGGGCAGACAGGGCGACCAGTGGGCAGGGGTCTCACTGCCTCCCCCACCAGCCAGGCCTCCCCATGTCTTGTGCCACCTGCTCCAGCTGTGCCAGCCCAGAGTCGGCCCCCAACAGCCCACGGTACCTACCAGGATGTCACCTGTCTCCCCACGTTGGTGCCAGGCGCTGGTCCCGTTACCCTGTCCAGGGGCAGTCTGCAGCCCCCGCACCTCCTTGGCCCATGCCTGGCTGCCAGGTCCCCCTCTCACACACCAGCCTGGGATGCTTTGGACCCGTTGCTGGTGGCAACCAGTAGCTATAGCGACATGAAGGGACCGCATTGGCTGTAACGTGGGTGATGCCTGCGCTGGAGAGATGCCTACAGTCCCAGAGGTGCCTGGGGTGGGTGAGGGGGCCCAGGGCTAGCAGCATCATCTGGACTGGGCCGGGGACGGCATGGGAGGTGGCACGCATGATGCATACAGAAAGCAATGCACACGCGTGCACAGGTACACACAATGCATGCCCCCCCCATCTCATATGTAGATGGGAAGAGCACACACACAACAGGCAGGAACACACACAGCCCCCACATCTCACATGTAGGTGGGCAGTGCACACACAAACATGCAGATGAGCAAAGCACACATTCGCATGCACACACATCACACAACAGAGAAACAAACACGCTAGCTTCATTCTCACACCAAGGCCAACCAGTGCACACATTCATGCACATACACAAGCCCTCCACATCACACACACACACACACAGACACACACACACAGCTCCTGCCTCACCATGCTCAGGTACAAACACGCTAACCAGGCAGCCAGCAGGCTTCCTACACGCACCGCACACCCAGTCACACACACACACACATACACAAACACCCACCTCACACAACAGGCAAACACACAAACCCCGCTCTCACACCCTGCCAGGCCAGCACAGCCAGCCACACACACAGGCACTCACACATGTACATACCTACACCTCCCCCACACACATACGCACACACCACCCCTCACCCTTGCAGACACCTCCCTCCCCATGCTGAGCACCCCATCAGCTGTGCACATACACACTTGCACACACGCACTAACCCAGACACCCCAGGCTGACCTCCCCCCAGACAGGCCAAAACCTGCAGCCCACACAGCCCCTCCCAGCCCCCACAAGGACACACACAGCTCACAATAGACATGCCACACACACAGGGCCATGCACTCGCATGCAATGAAACTAAGCAACACACACATGCACACATGTGCATATACTCCCAGATTCACTCATGCACACATATGTACCCACATGCCGCCCCCACGCATACACAATTATCCACATACACACTGTCATCCACATGCACCATCCACACACGCTCATTCATACTCTCATCCATACACACACATATACACACCCATACACACGCAATCCACTTTCTTACACACACACACACCTACCTACACACAGTCATCCACTCATACACATGCATCATCCACACTCATCCATCCAGTTTCTCTCATCCACACACACTCACATATACACACACACATGCAACCATACACTTTTTTACACTCACACCACCTACACATATGCATACACATTCTCATCCACACAAACATACTCAGACACAAAACTCACACACCACCTACCCACATACACTCTCTCCCTCCTGCACACACACACACCCCCCGCTCCAGCCCTGGACTGACCTGTGCCAGGCAGGGGCTAGGCTGGATGGAGCAGGGCAGTTTCAGGCTCCCACATTTGGGTGGGGAGCTAATTGGGTGACTCGGGGCTCTGCTTCTTCCCTGTGCCTCAGTTTCCCCTCCTGCCCTTCTCCTACCTGGGCTGCTCAGGGGTGCTGTGGGGCCTGGGCCTGTCCCCAGCTCAGATTGGGTGCTGGGTGCTGACTTCTAACAGGGACGGGGTGGGGTGCGCTCCAGGCCTCCGCTTCCTATCCTAAAATGGCCCTGGGCTCTGCTCTGCCGTGGCCGTGCCCATCCCTTGCTGTGTCTGCCCCTCTGCTGGGCACACTGCCACGTCCCAGGAGCCAGGCAAGCTCAGAGCTTTGGCCCCCACGAGGATGTATCCATGGCCCACGTCATGCCTCTGTTTCCCCTCCAGCCACTTTGTGTGTGAGGTCCTGGGGAAGCGGCTGTGCTGCTGTGTCTGGGTGATGGGAGCATGTGGTGGAGTAATGGGGGTCCCAGGGCTGGGGGGGGTGTCTGGGGGGCACTGGTGCAGTATAGGGGGAGGGGCTGCACTGAGCTCCAGTGGCCAAAGTGTGGGGGCGCCACTGGCCCACCCACAGCTCTGCCAGGCCGGACTGTCGGGGGGGGGGTGCATGTGTTGCGCGCACACATGGGTGTACATGACTCTGTGTTTGTGTGTATATGCATGTGTGGGGAGGAGGGACCTGCATGTGTGCACAGTGAGCACGTGCATGTGCATGCATATGCATGTGTGTGGGCCTGCAGATATGCACGTGTGCATGTGTGTGCATCTTCCAAGCTGCATGTGTGAATGTGATTTGGTCCAGACCCCACCCCACCCCCAGCTACAGGGGCCATTCCCACCCCACCCCCCAATGCCTCAGTTTCCCTGGTCTCTGTGCCCAGGGCTGTACAGGGCTCCCACTGCTGGGGGTGGGGGGGCACAGCTGCTCCAAGGGCCCTGCGTGGGCCCTGGGGGTGGGGATGAAGGTGGGGCAGGAGTGCACAGGGTGTCACCTAAGGCTGCTCAAGGTCCTGCGGGCAACTGCACACATGCATGCAGGCCTGTACACACACACACACACACACACACACACACGCACACATGCATGCATGCAGGCACACCCCCCTGTACATGCACACACACACACATACACACACATGCACACACCTGTATACACATTCAGATCTGTACACATGCCTGTGCAGACATGTACATGTACACACACACACACATATGCTGGCATACACCTGTACATGCACACAGGCACACACACACACATACCTGCATGTATGCGCGCGTGTGCACGCACACACACACACTCCTCTTTCTCCCCATATAACGTGCCACCCAATGCCCCCCCCCCCCCCCCGGCTGGGCCCCCCACTCATAGGGAGGGTGGGGGTGGGGGTGCAGGAGTGCCCCCCACACACATACATGCACCATTACCCCAAGGTCAGTGCATTGTTCCCAAGTACCTTCCACCAGGCTGGAGGCATTCGCTGCAGGAGGTGGGGGGACAGGATGGGAGGGCCACGATGGGGCTCACAGGAGTGGGTGGGGGGAGGGATGAGTCTGTGCCGAGCTAGAAGGTGCAATTGGCTTCCCCCCACCCCACAACTCCCCCAGTCCCACCCCTGTCTGTCACCAGAGCAGGGAGAGGGGCATAGGTTGAGTTGGGACCAGGCAGGGGGCTCAGCAGCTGGGTGCCTAGAGGACCCTCCTGGGAGGAGGGCGAGCAGCGGTGACCATGCTGGTCAATGGGGAGACCTGGCTGGAGCACGACCTGTGCAGCTGCTGCTCTGCCTCCATGCAGTCCAGCCCGGCCCAGCCCCGGGCCTCACCCTAACTGGGGTCCCTGCCCCTTCTTCCTTCACTGTCCAGGCCTCTTGCACCCTGCTATCCTGTCCTTCCTGCAGCAGGGAGGTGGACAGGGCATCTCTATGCGGCCATGGTGAGCAGCCGTCTCTCTCAGCATCAGCTACCCATCTGTGGTGCCCACAGCAGGAGACGGCTGTGGCAGATGTGCCAGAGAGCTCACTGCTAGGAGGAGAAACTGAGGCACAGAGACAGGACGGGACCTGTGTGAACTGAGCCAGGTCAGAACCCAGGTGTCCCGGCTCCCAGCCTTGCGCTGCAGCCACCACTAGGCCGTGCTGCCGATGCAGTGACCTGGGGCGATGCATGGTCAGGAGGGGAAACTGAGGCACAGAACCAGCCCTGGACCCTCTCCTTATGCTGCTGCCGATCCCAGGGCCTGGACCTGCCGTGGCCTGATGCATGCTGGGAAGGCCTGGCCCCTGGGTCTTTTAGGGCTGTATCCCCTGCCCCCTCCCAACCCCCATCCAGATGGGGTCTACCCCCTGTGCCCCGAGCTGGGATGCTGCAGGGACAAGACCGTGTCCCCTCCATGCCCGGTGGCAACAGGGAGGGGACCCAGCAGGCCCCGCAGCCCGGCCCAGTGCCAACACCCTGCCTCAGGCCTGATGAGCCCTGCAAAGGGTTGCCCCCAGTCCAGGCTCCCCGATACCCAGGGGGGCTGTGACCTAGCATCCAGTCCAACCAGCCCAGCTCAAACCTGTTCCCCATTTACTCCAGTTCAGCCAGAGCATCCATGGGGCTGATGCATTGGATTTAAATCCCTGCCCCTGGTCTCAGCCCACAGCTCATTGTAGTGGAGGGGATGGGGTCCCTCTAGGTCCTGGGGTGGGTGAGGGAGCTGCTTTACCGCCCCCCACCCCCCCGACTGATGGAGCCGAGCGAAGGCACCAGCTGCAGCGAGGATGACACCAGTCTCATGCTGCCTTCACCGGGCACTGACACACACTCCCCGCCCAGTCCCCACCTGCTGCCCCCCTCTGTAGAAAGCCAGTTTCCAGAGAATTGCCCCCAAACACAGACCCGAGGCCAGGGACAGGAAGACCGTATAATTCAGACGGTGGCAGGGGTGCATCCATGTCCAGATGCGCCCCCAGCGCAGTCCGGGCTCCTACACAGTAGGAAACACTGCCCTCCACGTCCCTGCCCTCTGTCCCGCTTCTGTATGAGGCCTCTTCCATCCGAACCCTCAGCTCCGACTGCGCTGTCCTTCCAAATCAGCCCCCTCCTCCTGCCCCAAAATCGGCTTCCCCAGCCCTGCCGGGCCTGGAATACATTGATGTGCAGCCAACTTTGATGTGCAGCCGACAAGCGTCGCTGTGGGGGGAGCCGGCTGCGCCAGCATCAGGCTCCCGCGTGGGCCAATGCTACAGTGGTGCTGCCTGGTTTAAATTAAAGAGCAGTTCAAGTCTAATAAATAAAGCCCCAGGCTGGGGTTTGCAATGGGGGCAGGGAGAACGTGGCCCTGTCCCTTGCCCCCAGCACCCAGGGAGATTTGACAGCCAAAGACAGGCAAGGGCTGGCATAGTGCCCAGGCTGCTACTGGGATATTGCCCTGCAGCTCCATGGTAGCAGGGAGGTTGTCAGGGATGTGGCCTTCCCAGGAGTGTGTCCCTGCTCCCGTGAGCACCGCTAGCCCAATGGCCTTGCTCCCAGCCACGTGCTCCTGATGCCACGGCTGTCTCTGCTGCCTCTTGTTCTCCCCAGGCCCAGGCCGGGGGGCTCCAGCCAGGGTGTAAGCAGAGCCCTGCACCCCAGCCACGGGGCAGGTCAGTAGTTGAACTGTCCGGCAGGTTTTACAGGGGACGAGGGCATGAAGACCGGTTTGGGTGGCACACTGGGCTTGGCGGCACCTGCCCCCTTGATGCCGCCGCCAGCAGCCTGGGGCAGAGAGCCCTGGCGCTGGCGCGGGAGGAAGGCGGCATGGCCGGCCAGGGGCCCCGGCGTGCCCGCAGAGTGCACACGTGTCAGCAGCGATGGGTGTGGCCGCGTGGCCTGGCTCAAGCTGTGCTGCCGTGAGAGGAGCCCGCCGCCACCGCCACCAACGTTCACCAGCGAGTGTCTGTGGCCTGGAGGCCGGGGCAGTGG
The DNA here is from genome assembly GCF_030867095.1 of Alligator mississippiensis. Taxonomy (NCBI): domain Eukaryota; kingdom Metazoa; phylum Chordata; order Crocodylia; family Alligatoridae; genus Alligator; species Alligator mississippiensis. The sequence goes on along the minus strand of NC_081838.1, from coordinate 20,202,354 downwards.
CTGCTTCTCTGGGCAGGGCTGGGGGGCAGGGTCGGGGGGTACGTCCAGGCGCCGGGGCAGGCTGTCCCTGGGCAGGGTGGAGGAGCTGTAGTAGGGAGCGCTCTCCGTGTCGGGGATCTTGGGCTGCACCCGGTTGGCAAAGGACAGTGCGCCAGGGGGGCTGGCGGCCGGCTGGGCCAGAGGCATCCCACCCAGCGTGGTGTGCGGGGGCCCAGTGGCTTCATGGAGATGTCTGAGGAGCTCCTCCAGGGTGGTCACCTCCATGCCAGCTGACGGGCGCACTAGCACCCTCTCTGCATGCGGCGCCTTCTTCTCCTCCCCGCAGCCTCCCGGCATCATGTCATAGCCGCGGAGGCCGCTGGCAAAGGGGTAGCCCTGGGTGGCAGTGCCAGGGAACAGCTGGGCCTTGCCCTGGGCCTCCTTGGCATTGTTGGCGTTGTGGTTCCTCTCCCACGGGCTCCGAACGGCCACCACGTTCTTCACAGGCAGCTCAGGGGTGGACTCGGGCGTGGGCAGCCCCGAGAGCTCCGGATGCTCCTTGGCGCGGGGCGGCTCCTTCTCGTGGGGCAGCAGCGTGGTGTAGAGCTTGGGTGAGGGGCCCTCAGGCCGCCCGTCCTTGCCTGGTGGGGCATCCAGCAGCCCGTTCATCTTGGCCAGGCTGCGCAGGGAGAGCGGGCGTGGGAGGGCACCCTCGGGCTCCTTGCCGGCTCGCTTGGCCTTCTGGAAGAGATGGCTGCAGTAGCAGGAGACGAGGAGGCCGGCGGAGGCAGCGCCCAGGACGAAAGCCACCAGGACGCAGCCGATGAGGAAGGTGAAGTGCACAGTCTTGGCGCTGTCTCTGCCCTCCACATCCTGCCGCACCCCTGGGGACACAACACAACACACACACAGGGGTGAGCGCCAGGGCCCCGTGCCTGCCCACAGGGCAGCACAGTGCCAATGGGATGGGGTGGGATGGGGCTGTGGCAGTGAGGGATGGACGCTGTGGTGGGGATGGAGTTGCACCCAGGGTGGAAGTTGGCCCCATACAAAGGAGGGCGGACAAGGATGGGGCTGCCCGGCCTGTGCCAGGTGACACTCGGAGGGTCTCCCGGAGCCCAGGTTGGCCTCACTCCAGCTGAAGTTGGCCAGAGTGACCTCAATGGTGGTGACATCAGCACCATGGGTTCAACCAAGCCTCTAATTGGCTCAGGGGGCCATGACATCATCTCATCCACTCCCCCCCCCCCCAAATACACATACATTGCATTACACCCCATGATGCCTGCCCCGTGTGGAGACGTGGGCTGGGAACAGCCTGAGCCCCTGAGGCTCCTAGCAAATAGCTGTGGGCCCTGGCAGCACCTAGGAGACCTGGGACAGAGACGCCGGGTCTGGAGACAGAGGACAAGGAGGACCATGATGGCTCCCACTGGAGGCTGGGCCCCTGGTGGTCCCCATTGGCCAATGCAGCCCCTCACTTTTTGGGGAAGCCCGGCCGGCGGAGGGGGCTGCGTCTGGCCTGCCCCCTTCCTATCACAGTCACGGGGCTTGGTCAGGCAGCTCCAGGGAGCAATGCCCCCCCGACCTGAGAGAAGGGTAATGCTGGGTAATGATGGGGGTCCCACCCTGGGGAAAGGATGGAGGAGAGGACCAGGAAGAGGAAGGGAAACTGGAGAGGGGAGGCAGGGCAATGCCGCTCACTCTCCCCCCTCCCTGGTTCTGCTCCCAAAGGCACCAGGGCCCAGGGGTTGGGGGCAGGGACAATGGATTGGTGGGTGGCGGGTGGGCCCAGGCTTGGGGCTGCCCTCCCGTGGGGGCACACATGCAGGAGGGACTCAGGCTTGGATGCGTACCAGTGACTAACTCTGGTGCCAGGTGGAGGGGGGTAGGACAGGGCAATTGGGACCCCTCCATGGTGGCTGTGCTCAGCCAGAGGGGCAGGCTGGGCACCATGATGGAGAGTCGGGGCAGGGAGTGGTGGGCTGAGACCTGGGTGGGGTGTGAGGCCGCAGGGCCTGGGATGCTGCCGCCAGAGGGCAGGAGGGGTAAAACCGCCCCCCTCCCAGAGCCCAGGTCATGCCGGCTGCCCGATGCCCCAGGCTCCCCACGCGCCCCAGTGATGTGCTCCATGCAGTTAGTACGGATGTGCCAGGGTGAGTTAAGGGCCGAGCTGTGGGGCCATGGCAGAAAGCATGTGGCAGAGGAAGGGCAAGCAACAGTGCCATGCAGCAGCAATAGCCCTGCCATGGGGAAGGGTGGGCAGTGCCTGGCAGGCCCCCAGCCTCACTGACTGAGTCCTGGTCCCTGCACCCAGACCCGGGACCTCAGCAAGCTGCTGTCCCCCTGCATACTCCCCGACTCAGACCACTGCACCACACTCCCCTCCAGAGCCACCAAGGAGCCCAGGAGTCCTGAACACCAGTGCTCCCCAGTAACCACCAAGCCACGCTCCCCTAGAGCCAGGTGTGGAACCCAGGAGTCCAGGGCTTTCCCTGCCCGCTTCACAAATAGGAAACACCCCCAAAACTGGGTGCAGAACCAGGTGTCATGGCCTCAGCCCCCTGCTCTAACCACGCAGCCCTCCGTGGCCAGAAGCAGAACCCAGGCATCCTGACTCCAGCGCTACTGCTCTACCCCTAACACGACTCCTCCAAGACACCGGGAGAACCCGGGAGTCCGGCACTGCATCTCCTCCTCTGCAGCAGACAACCCTGAGTGTGCCCTGCCACGGGGGGTTGTGGGCAGCTCCCCTGGCTTGGCCAGGCATGGAGGAGAAGGAGGTTCAGGGGTGCCCACAGGCCTGGGTGGGGGGCTGGCTCCGGGCCTGGGAGGCTACAGGGGACAAGGGGCCAAACCCCCATGGGCATAAATGGCGCCACTCCCAGCAATCCAGACTATTGCACAAGCGGGCGGAGAGAGGGGGGGAACGACACGACTGGCTGTGGCCTCCCCATGACGAGGCTAATCTCGCCAGAGGCAGGGAGGACGCCTGTTGTCCCCTCCCCCTGTCCCTTGGAGGCCCTCGGGCAGCGCTGGGCACTAGGGCCTCTGCCCTGCCCGCTCTCACGGGGGGAGCGGGGGTTCCCACGGCTGTGGGGAGGAGAGTCTTGGAGCTGATTCGGCTATTTCTAACCGGCACAGGGAGCCAGAGCTGGAGCCAGCCGCGTGGGGCCTGGCAGGGATCCAGTCCCCTCCACAACCCACACAGGGCGGGGGGGCAGGCAGGGAGTGGGGGCCCCCAAGGCAGCAGGACGGGTGGCAGAGGGCCAGCCTCACGAGAGGCTCTGGCCGCGGCTGCGGGGGCGGTTGCACAGAGGAGCGCAGGGCAGAGAGGCTGGGAATACAAGGAGAGGGAGGGGGCTGGTGCCGGCCCGCAGACAAGCATGACCACATGTCCAGCCCCCCCACTGCCCTTCCTGCCTGAGCCGCAGGCAAACCCAGGTCCAGGCCTATTCCAGGGCCAACAATCACACTCCACCCCAGTGGGACGCTCCACCCCAGAGGCAGCCGCACATGCTACAAGGGCAGGAGCACCCCCAACCAGAGGGAGCTGTGGGACAGGGGACGCTGGGAGGCGCTCTGCAGACACAGCTGCTATGTCCCACCTCAGAGGTGGTCGCATGTCGGTACAGAACGGGAGGGAAGGGGAGCCGAGGTCATTGTCTGACATGCCATGACCAGGTCACCTCCTCACCCTGGGCCTCACCCTCCCCAGCCAGCCTGGCAGGCAAAGCCCATTCCAGGCGTAAGCAGCCGGAGTATTTACACCACAGTGCTGATGTGAGAGAGCTGATGCGGATGCAGATCTGGACAGCTCTGGGGTAAACCCCCTATGGACATACTGGAAAAGCTACCCCAGGATAGCAGAGCCCCCTGAATTCCCACCCTGGCTTGCTCATGTGGACGAGCCCTGGGGAGCAGGGGCAAGACCCAGGAGTCCTGAGAACCATCCCCCAATCTCTCCACTGGGCTCCACTGCCACCCCAGCGCTGGCCTAGCACGGCAGATCCTGGCCAGACACCACTCTCCTTCCAGCATGGGGAATGGAGCCCAGGAGTCTGACCTGCCAGCACCCTGTCCAGAGCCAACAGGATGCCCATGCCCTCCTGCCCGTGTGCACATGCTTGTACACAGGCATGATACATAACCCTCTCCCTCCTGTGCATGGCCCTCCCATACCCATGAGTGCCACCTGCACGCCCACCCACAGACCCACATCATACACCCTGCCCACAGTCCCCTTGTACCAACACCTACCCCGCACACACATTCACAAATGCCCACTCCACACCCCTGGCACACAGGCACTCATGTACACAAACACATCACCCTGGACAGCCACCCACCAACACACCACATGCCTCATCTGTGCACATGGCCGCACAATCCTCTCATGGGGGCTAAGCCATGACACCTTCCTCACTCCCCAATGTACACAAAGCAGCATCCTTACTACACACACAAAACACACGTGTGCAAACAAACACACAGCCCTTGGACACCCACCCACCCACGCACACCACATACACACAAACACACCCCTTTACCTTCACCCCACTGCACACGCACACACACACCACACTCTTGGGCACACACATATACCCTCCCTTCACCCCACTGTGCACACACAAACATACACAGACCCTGCCCTAGCCCAATGCATATACACACAAACACACACCCCTCCCTTCACTCCACTGCACGCAAGCACGCACGCGCACACACACATACACACACACACTCCTAGGCACGCATTATCTCTCTACGCACTGCCAAGCTCATGCCCTGTGTTCCTGCCATGGCCCGAGCATGCTTGAATGGGAATGCACCAGTTGCTGGCTGTTAGCACACCAGTTGGTGTCATGCTTCTCAGGCCGGGGGAGGGGGGCAGGGGTGTTAGACCGCACCCTGGGGTCCCTTCAGCCATTCCAAGCCCCCGTACCCGGGTTACCAGTGCCCATGCCAGGCCAGGGTGCTTGGTGCTGTACGTGCCAAGCCCTCTTACCCTGAGTGCTGACAGCCACGCGCAAGGTGGAGCGCGGGTCCCCAGCGCCAGGGGCAGGGTGGGCATCTGGGGCTGTGCCCACTGGGGGCTGATCTGTGGGAACCTGGTAGGGCACGACGCTGGTGGTGGGGCCGGTGTTCCCTGTGTGACCAGCAACAAGAAGGTCAGGGCAAGACCAGCCCCAGGGTGTCCCGCTCATTGCCAGGCCCTACACACTGGCATAGATGTGTATACACATGTGTGCACTTATATGTGCACACAGCCACCCAGAAGTTTTAAACAGGCTCATATCTACACACAACAAGTGTTTACACACACATAGGCAGGTGCACGTACATGCTCGAACGCACAGGTGTACTTAGGTGGACGTGGTTATATAGGTTCACAAGTGCATGCAAAGACATGCCCACGTGTGTACCCATGTGTGCGTGTGCACACACACCCTTGCCCCACTACTTCCACTGTTCAAGCCCAGCACAGCAGTGCCCAGCTCCCCACAGGGTGCCAAGAGGGCTTTGAGCTGGGGCTGGAGAGGCTTGCCTCCAGCCCCTGCCTGCCGAGCAGCCCTCTGCCCCCCACGACCATCTCCGCAGCCCCCACCTGCCAGTGCCCGGTCTGCTGACAGCCCCCAGCCATGGGGCACCCAGAAACCCACCAGAGACCAGAGCTAACCCAGAGCAGCTGCAAGCTCATGGGATCCAAACCGGAGGCCCCTGCCTGGCTCATGCCAAGCCAGATTTGCTTTGTCCTGCCACAGAAAGGCCACGGGTGCTCCAGGTGCCGTGGAGAGGGGGTGGCACGTGGTGTGATGGGGGGTGACAGGGTTAGCGACAGATGCTGCAGGATGCAGTTAGTGGTGACGTGTGGCCCCATGAGGCAGGTCCCCCCCAGCAGCCTCTTTCTCCCCACATGTTTAAGCCTTGTGGGCTGCTAGGATCCCTCTCTGGACACCGCATGCCTGCTGGGAGCCATCTGGAGATGACGCACCTCACTGGACCTGGCCGTGATGCACTGCCCTAAGGGGCCCCATTGCTGGCCCAGCATGTCAGGACAGGCCTTCAGTGAGGAGTCTCCCCAAGGCCACCCGGACTCCAGGATGGCAGCACACGTCCTGGTGCTCCAGAGGAGGGGGTGTCTACCAGCAAATCAAGGGGGCTCCCAATACGGCACCTCAAAGCACCCACCCCACCACCACTGCATTGCTGAGGCCTAATATGGTGCCCGACAGACGGCCTCATATTCTGTCCCCTGCCCTCGGGGTGTCCCAAGAGAACAGGGACAAGTGCACCCCTGCCCTCCCCCAGGGCCGTGGGGCAAGAGGCAAGGCTGGCCACGTCTCCAAGGCCCGGTGGGTGTCTCGGGGCGGCAGGGAGAAGGGGATCACTGACCGTACGCCGAGTCGCTGGCGCTGTTGCGGTTCCCTGTGGCGGTTGCGACATCTGCAAGAAAAGGGACTTGGTGTCATCAAGGTGCAGCCACATGGCACTCCACTGTGCCCTGCATGGTTTGAACACTTACCCCAGGATCAAACAGCCCAGGGGAGCAGACATGCTGCTAGAACTTGCCCCGGGGCACAGCTCCTGGCTCTGGAGGGGCACCCCTGCCCCAGAGAGAGGTGCCCCACAGCAACAGAGGGCTGAGCCCATTCACGATGGAGCTAAGTCCGCTTGCCCCGCGGTAACTGTGCTGTGTGCCCACGCGCCCACCGCTCTGGGCCCACAGTGCAGCCATGAATCCCTCCAGATGGGCCAACCCCCTGTGTCCAAGCTACCCTAGCCCCCCTCCTCTTCCCCTTATGGCTGAAGTCAGCACCCCCACGGGCAGCAAAGAGGCCTCCAAGGGAAACACAGGCAGCCTGGCCCACTGGCTCCTGCCCTCGACCCGCTCCAGTCCCCACTCACCTTGGCAGCCCCCGAGGTTCCCAGCCACGTTCTCCACATCCTGCTCGAAGCCAGCCCTGGAGGGTAGGAGAGAGAGGGTGGGCAAGGGACCGAGAGCTGTCATTATGTGTTCGGCTCGTTCACCGGGGTGGGGTGCAGAGGACCATGGCCTCATCTGCGCCGGGAGCCAGCCGTGGCTGCAACACTGCTCATGGGAGCGTGGCCTGCCCTGGAGCGTGTGGCAGCTCCTGCACAGAGACTGGGTTGATGTCGGAGGCAATTTACTGCTTGGGTGTTTGCATCTTAAGTCTGGAAGCAGAGGCATGGGGACAGGAGGGACAAACCCAGGAGATCAGGGCCTGTGTGGGGGCAGAGAGGGGGTGACACGCAGGACCCCAAAGCAGAGACCCCCACCACATGGGGTTTCCACCCTCCAAGCAATGATGAACCCCAACAGCCTCGCAGAACGTCCTGCCCAGGCAGCTAGAGCCCCCTGAAATGGGTGGAAGTGGGTGCAGTGGTTAAAGTGAGGGGGGCGGTGTGAGCCTGGGCTCAGGACTCCTGGGTCCCTGAGAAGGGCAACAATCGCACCGTTAGAGCAGAGCCGGGTGGGCGTCAGGACTCCTGAGTCCTCTCCCCAGCTCTGTCCCTGAGCGACCCTGGCTGAGTCGCACCCTCACTCCATGCCTCAGTTCCCCAAGCAGGGACACAGGGGCAGTCACGCCAGCTCGGGCAGGGGGCTGCTCACACACGCACGTGGGGGTGCAAGGTGGGAGGGCAAGTAGACCTGCAAAGCCACGAGGCCCTAACCCCAGCCCCAGGCCTTCTCCAAGCCTCTCCCCACTCCAAGCCTGGGGACTGTGGGTGACCCAGCGCAGAGGGGCTGGAAAGCCCCCTGGTCTCGACCTAAACTTCCCGGGGCGGAGAACCCCCTTGATGCCCCTCGGCCAGACTTGCCCCTAGCTCAGGACCCCCAGCACCTCCTTCTGGCTCAGCCCAACCCTGACTCCCCAGTGCACGAGCCCCGCAACCCCGGCTTCTTCCTTCCCCCTGCCCCACCAAACCCTTCACCAACCCCCCACCCAAGTCCCAGCCCCGTCACTGCCCAGAGGCCCCTGCTCCTGCATGGGCCGGATGCAGAGGTTCCTGTTTCACTGCACAGCAGGGGTGGACCCAGGAGTCCGGGGGCCATGGGGATGGGGACAGGGGGACCGGTAGCTTCCCAGGGAGCCTGCTGGGACACCTCTGCCCACACGCCACGTTCCCAGGCCCCGGCCCAGCATTTCCCAGCAGCTGTTCCCCAGCACCAGAGCCTAATTAACTGCAGCTGGGAGGCCTAGTGTCTGGGCACGCTCGTTTGTGCTGCTGCCTTAATGAGGCTAATTACGGATTTCGTGCCCTCTGGCTTCCTTGTGGCACCGGGCCGGATGCTGGCACCAGCCCAAGGCCCAGCTCTGATTATGCCTGGCAGCCGAAGGCCGCAGGGAAAGGGAGGGTCTCCAGGGCTCAGTGCCAGGGTGGGCACACGCAAAGCCCTGCCTGGCTGGCACTTGGCAAATGCTGCCCATGCCCATGGCATTCCCCAGTAGTTGGCCGCACCGATGGCCTGGCGAAGCAAGTGTGTGAGAGGCAGGGGAATGGGGAACTGGTCCTGTTCATTACCAAACTTTCTGCCATCAGGGAGGCATCACGGGGCCGCCTAGATCTGCCCTGAGAAGGGATTTACACCAGCATCAAGGGGCTTTCACAGAAGCCCCAGTGCCCAGGCAGGGACGTGCACTTGGGCAGGTGCGGGGTGGGCTAGCAGTAAAAGACTCAGAGGCAGAGAACTGGAGGGGAAGAAGGGAAGGGCCAGACAGCAGGAGCTGCAGGGGAGACCTGGGCCCTCTGACAGCACAGGCGTGTTTACACAGGGCCTTGGATTGACACACAAGGAGGGTGACTTTTTCACACGAATGCCCATACGCCCCAGTTTCCTACCTGATGTCATTCCCAAACGCCACGCATGCTCCTGTCCTCAGCCAGACACAGTACGGGTCTCGGGAGGCCAGGCAGCTCCTGCCGCAGGTGGAAATGCAGGTAAGACATGTGCAGCACCAAGCATGCAACCACCCACTCGCACGCCCCAGGGCACATGGCTGAGGGTCAGGAAGGAAATGCCCCTCCTCACCCGCCTTGGGCAGCAAATGGACCCAGGGAGCGTTATGCCATCTGCTGACCCAGTTGGGCCTGGCTAGGACACCAGTCCAGCCAACGAAGGAGATGGGTTCACAGAGAGGAAACTGAGACAAAGGGAGGAAAAGGCACATGAATGCCTGGTGTAGCTGGAGACATAATCCAGGTGTCCTGACCCCCAGCCTGCCCTGGCGAGCCCGATGCCTGCAGCTCTAGGCCAGGGACAGAAAGGGGGGCTCCAGGGGCAGGCTGTTTGTGCAGGGCTTTGCACGGCTTTTTATAGGAGCCTGCGAGTGTGCCAGCAAAAGGAGCAGAAAGGTCAGGGGGGAGCGCGGCACGTTGGGTTTCCTGGAACCGCCAGGGCTGATGCCCACACCTGTCGAGGTGGGGAGGCAGCCAAGGAGCCGTGCCAGCAGCTGAGACACCCCCTGCACACACATGTGCGCGCACACCCCACCCTCACCTCGGGGATGTGGCCAAGGGATGTGCCTGTTGCTGAGACACCCCCTGTGTGTGCACGCACACACGGCACTTCCCCTGCCCTGCTACATATGCAGGCACACACATATTCATACCAGACATTGCCACTGCCCAGCTAAGCACGCACGCACACATGCGTATGCACACACATTCCCCTCTCACACTCAGGCCTGCCAGGGCAGGGACACAGCCAAAGGGTGCTGGCCTGCAGCTGAAACCCACCTCTGCTCCCACAAACACCGACACCCTGCTCTGACACATACTTGCACATTCTTCTGACGCACACATCTCTTGGGCCCGGGGATGCAGCTATGGGGCAGTCTGCGGCTGAAACATCCTTGTACATGTGTTCCACATGTGCGCATGCGCATGCACACACACACACAGCTGCCAGAGGGGGTGGAGGTCACATCCAAGGGGCAATGCCTGCAGCTGAGACTTCCCCCTCCACTCCCACAAACACACAGACACTTCCCTCTGACACACATTCACACGCTCTCCTGTGACACACACACACCTCTCAGGGCCAGGGATGCAGCATGGGGCAGAGTCCATGGCTGAGACACCCCTGTGCACGTGTGCTCCCTACACACATACACACACACATACACTTTCTCTCATATACGAACACGCCCACTTTCTCTCTCTCACACACTCACGCGCACACAGATATTGCCCTGACACACCCTCTTCTCTCCCTCTCAAGCTCCCTCTCTTAGTCACACTCCCGACTCCCCATTGCACACACAAGCCCTCACACTTGCACACGCACTCATGGCTGCTCCCCCAAACCCTGCTGCCTGCCCCACTCCCTCAGACCCACTGAGCATGGCAGAGCCGGAGGTAGCAGCTTGGGCAGCCCCTGTTCCCCCTCTCCCCAGCCCCTCACCTCCTGCAGGCACCATGGGCCTCACAGCGGCTCAGCGGCACGCGCACCATGCAGCCTGAGAAGGCCACATACAGCACGTGATGCGCTGTGTCCAGCTCCAGGCCCAGGATCCGCCTGTTCTCCTGCCTCACGGTGCACCTGGGATGGAGCAGAGCACCCGGATCAGAACCAAGCCAGCCCTCCCCACCACACCACTAGCCCTGGATGGGGAGAGGGGGATGGGAGAAAGGAGAACAGAGATGTCACACAGGTGGGGAAACCGAGGCACAGAGTATGCAAGGCAGCTCTCCCAGGGTCAAGCAACCTAGCAGTGGCACAGCCTGGAATAGAAGCCAGGTGTCTGGTTCCTAGTCCCCTTCTCTAACCACTACACCACGTGTCCCTGATTCCAGGAATGGCACCCGGGCGTCCCGGCTCCCAGCCCTCTTCTCTCATTGTTGGCAATCCCGCAGGTCGTAGACGATCACTCCCACAGGCTGTAGATGAGTCCATTGATGGCTAAGAAGGCCAATCCTAGAGCTGCAAACTCTGGCAGACGACCCAGGTGGTGGTTCACAGGACCATGGATTTCTCAGTCTTGTTTCCTTTCCTTTCTTCCTGTCATTTTTCTGCCTCCAGGGCAAGACAGTTTTCCTCCAAGTAAGATGTACCTCCTCCTCTCACAAGGCATTGCTACGTAGCCCTACCCTGGGCTACTTTTCCCAATTTGTGGTGTCTATACCACACTTCGTAATGTTTGCCTTGAGGGTGTCCTTCAAGTGTTTCCTCTGGCCCCCACATATCCTTTGTCCTTGGTGGAGTCAGGATACAGCAGTTGTTTTGGTAAATGTGTATCAGGCATGCGCACACAGTGCCCTGTCCACCGGAGAGGATGGTGAATAATCAACTCTTCCATGCTGGTGGTGTTAGCATCAGTGAGGACACTGGCACCTGTGTGACGATCCTCCCACTTTATGCCAAGGCAGCACTGGTGATGGTGTCCAGGCGGTCCCTGTAGGTCGCCCAAGCTTCAGACGTAGAGAAGAATTGGGGTCACCACAGCCTTGTTCGAGCAGGAGCTTTGTTTGAGTCCCGATGCTGTGATCATTGAACACACAGTGATTCAGTCTTCTGAAGGCAGAGCTGGCACATCGGATCTTATACTGGATCTCCTTGTCGACGTTGGCCATCTTGGAGAGACGGCTGCGGAGGTATGCAAAGGGTTCAACCTTCTCCAGTTCCTGTCTGTCACCGAGGATCTTTGCCAGGGAAGGCGGGGTGGATTGCCCTGGAGCAGGCTGCTGAAGCACCTTTGTTTTTCCCATGTTAAGGGTCAGTCCCAGGCACTGATATGCTGGAGAGCGGCAGTTAAGGGCCCTTCACAGGTCCTCTGTATGTGCAACGACAGCACAATCATCGGCGGACTGAAGTTCTACAATCGAGACCGAAGTTATCTCTGGTTTTGGCGTGGAGGTGGGAGACACTGAAAAGGTTCCCATCTATCCTGTAATCATTTTTAAATAGGTAGGAAAGCAACCACCAATTCTTCCCTGCATCCTCATGACCATGTATTTAACAGAATTTGCAGGTTTGTTGGAATGACAGGCTGCACCGCAAGCTCTTCTGCTGTGGCCTCAAACTTGTGACCTCTTGGCTGTCAACTGAGCACCTTAGCACCGCACTTGCACCACCCCCAGCTCCCAGTAGCACCAGTTATTGTAGTAGATGTTGCACCAGTGGGAGAAGATTGTGTGACTCGCTTTACATGAGGAGTTTGTTGCGCATCAACAACCACATAGATCATTGTGGAGAAACTTGTGTCCAGTGGCATAGGGATCCAAGACAACTGGGGTTACTCCTCCACTGCAGTTTTCATCCGCCTCCGCAGCCAGTGAGAAATGTGCCTTCTGCACCCACCTGCTCCTTGTCTGATTCCTCACCTTTGACCTTACCACCATGGGTGACCCTACCAGGAGTACAAGACTCCAGACAGCGTTGCTTTTAGGGTCATTGGCACACAAGAGCCTCTCCACCCTGTTAAGGTGCAAGTCTGGGGAGAAACCCCTTCTCTAATTACTACACCACATGCCCCCTGATTCCAGGAGAGGAACCCAGGAGTCCTGGCTCCCAGCCCCCTGGGCTCTAAACTGCTGAGATGCCCCCACCCTGCCAACTGAGATACCCTGGCACAGGAGCCCAGCACCGCCCTGGCCCCAGGCTCACCTGGCTGGGCTGTAGAGGTTGATATCTTCCAGCAGCACGGGCTCCAGGCTGGTGTTCGCTGTGCTGCCCAGCAGCACCTTGAGCACCGTGCCATCCTCGGCACCCAGGAACATCACCGTGTGGTTGCGGTGGGGGCCAGCGCCAGGGTCCACAGCCAGCTGGGTCAGCCGGTACCTGGGGAACAGGGGCACCTCACTGCCAGGCCAGCTAGATCTAGAATGCACTGGACACGCATGCACACGTACACTGCACACATGAATACACACACACGTAGGTACACAATGATCTATGCATGCAGACACAGCTCTGTTCACACACACACAGCTCTATACACCCACATACATGCAGATCTGTGCACACACGTGCATGCACACACCAGTCTGTGCACACTCACATATGTAGTTCTATGTACTTATGTGTAGACACATATATCTACGCACACATGGGCTTACATACATGTACACATATGCAGATTGATGTGCACACCCATGCACACACAAGTACAAGCTCATATCTACACACCCACACCCAGATCTATGCACAAACACATACTCACAAACTATGCACACACATATACATGTACATATGCATATACATGTATGCACATATCTATGCACCCACACACTGATCTATGCACCCACAAGTAAGCACATGCACACAGATCTATGCACACATGCATCCACACATGCATGTACGCACACACAGAACTAGGCACATATGCATCCACATACACACCCACGTGCATACACGTGTACATGCACTCAGAGCTGCCCTCAGGGGCAGTACCTGCTGGCCGTCTTGGTGAAGAGGGGCCGGCCAGTGGCGGAGGGTACGGCCTCATCCAGCAGTGGGTAGGACTTGATGAAGGCCAGGGTCTCATCGGGGAACTCACTGGAGCTGCGGTAGGCGCCTGCAGTCCCGGAGCCAGCACAAGAGCCTGGCCTGGTAGGAGAGAGCACCCAGCCATGGGCATAGCAGCTTGGCACTCTCTGCCCAGCCCCATGCACCCTACTGCCCCACATCCCCGGGGCCCAGTGAGACAGGGGGACAATGCAAGGAGCCCCCACCCCAAAACCACACCTCCATCACTTCCTAGTGCCCCTGAAGCAGGCAAAGAACAGCCAGACCCATCTAGACCCACAGGGGAGGGGGAGCCAGGTATCCCAGCCCCCTGCCCCTACCAACTGGCTGCACCAAAGCCGGTACCTGGGCTTGGGCACCTTGTCTTCAGGGACAGGCGTCCAGGCAGCATCTGGGCTCCGCTGCTCCTTGAACCTCCCTCTGAACACACGCTCGATGTCATCCAGGTAGAAGGCACAGACAGCCGAGCCGGTGATGCTGGGGAAATGGGCAGGTGTGAGCATGGGGCACAGCTTGGACCCCCTGCTTGGGTCCAAGAGTTAGCAGGGCATGGGGCCTCAGGGCTTTCTCAGGTTCCTGAAGGTCCCAGACCCCTTGTGGGGTGCATAGCCTCCTGCCTCAGAGGCTGCTGGGATATTAGTGGGAGAACTGGTAGGAGAGACACCTGCCATGGTACCTGTTGGCCTGAGTGGTGAAGACGCCAAAGACGGCAGGCCGCCCGTTTAGCTGGGCCACACCGGTGACAGCCTGCAGCACATCGAAGTAGAAGAAGCTGTCGCCGGGCACAGAGCAGTTGAGCCGGGCCTTGAGGAAAGAGGTCCAATACTTCTCCAGCACACGGGGCGAGCCGCCCAGGTCATTCTTGCACACGCGTGCCACCCGCGAGAACACCACCTGGCACAGCGAAGTCCCAGTTATGGTGGGGCGAGAGCAGCCAAACTGCCCCTTAGCACAGTGGCAGCAGAGATGCCCCAGGGCCCATGGGTGTGCTAGATCCCCATTCCCTAAGCTAGTGATCCTACCCCTGCTAGACTGCGCTCCCCTCCCCCAACTGGGAAAGAACCCAGGAGTCCTGACCCCCACACCCACTAGACGTCACTGCCTCCCCAGCTGGGGACAGAGGCTGTTGACTGAGGGCTCACGAAGCCTGGATTGAAGACCCTGGGGTTCAGTGCCCCCAGTGCCTGGCTCCCACGGAGAAGCAGCCTGGCCTGAGGCCAGGGTGACAGGCAAGCCCAGGGACCCAGCTGTCCCAAGGCCCCCAGCATCAGCACCCCCGGTCCGAGATGCCCAGGGTCCCACAGGCAGCTTGGGCCCATGCTGCCACACAGACCCAGCCCTGCCCCATGCTCACCCGGCCCAGCGTGGTGTACTCCATGGAGATCTCCCGGAAGAAGAAGTAGACATAGCTGCCATGCTCCAGGGCATGGAGGAAGTGCGGTTCTGGGGGCAGGAGAAAAGCTGGGTTCACCAGGCCAGGCCTGTCCAAGCAGCACCTGGCCTGGGTGCCTGCTGCCCTGCCCCTCAGGAGCACGCTGAGACCATGGCTCCACAGGGCATCAGGGAAGCTGAGGCAGGCAGAGGGGCAGGAACAGGCCTGGGTTAATCAGGAAATGAGCCCAGAAGTCCTGGCACCCAATCTCCTCTCCGAGCTGGGAAGAGAACCCAGCCGTCCCGACTCCTGACTCTAGCGACTGCCAGCCCCAAGCTTGGGGGTTACAGCAGAGAGGACAGAGGTTCAGGCCTGCCACCGACTAGATGCCACGGCTCTCCCAAAGCTGGGCACACAACCCAGGAGTCCTGGCTACCAGGCGGTGGCTCGAGCTACTACAAAGAGAATCCAGAAGTCCTGACCTCTACTGCCATTCGTTCACCTAAGACAGCTCCACACATGTGCTTCTCTGAGAAAAAAGGAGTCCCTGCCCCACCAGCTGTGCCCCCTGCCCCTGCCGCCTCACCTCGCAGCCACTTGGAGTCGTACTTGACTGTGCGGAGCATGGGGCTGCGTTCGCCCAGGCTGCGGTAGATCACCGCGTCGCTGGCTTGGAAGTCAGCCACCGTGGCTGAGTAGAGGTTCCCATCTGCAAGGGGAGAGCAGAGAGGTTGGGGTTGGAGGGAGGGAGGCAGGGGGCTGGCATAGAGGGGTGCCCCACATGGCCTCCCTCTTGCAGCAATGCCAGTCTGATCTATCCCAGGGGGTGC
The DNA here is from genome assembly GCF_030867095.1 of Alligator mississippiensis. Lineage (NCBI taxonomy): Eukaryota > Metazoa > Chordata > Crocodylia > Alligatoridae > Alligator > Alligator mississippiensis. The sequence goes on along the minus strand of NC_081838.1, from coordinate 20,186,678 downwards.
AGCAGCTGGCGATCTCCGAGGGACACAGCTGGCTGTGCCCTGGTCGCAGCTACCCTGTGGTCTAGTGCCCGCTGGATCTGACTGCCCCCACATGGGCACTGCCCAGGCATCAGGGATGGGCCTCTCCCCCCCAGACCCAGCGGTCTGGAGTCATGTCCCAATCCACCCCTGCATTGCCCCACGTGTCAAGTTCAGCCACAGCCACATACCTGCAAAGAGGGCCACGTTGGTCTGCTTGGCATCAAAGGGGCAGCGGGCCTGGCCATTCAGCTCCTCCCCCTCCTGCTCCAGGCTGCTGATCTGAAACCAGGTGCCCAGGTTAGACCGGGGAGGACACCCACTGCGTGGCTCTACTCTGGAGACTGGATGGGCTGAGGTCCAGCAAACTCATTTCACCCACTGCCACCCACAGCCTGCTGACAAGCCCCATGCCTTCGAGCCCAAGGCCTGGACTGGAACCCAGGTGTCCTGGTTCGTGGCAGGCAGCTCCAGCAGAGTGAGGTCACTGCTTTGCTCCCCTCCTGGAGTGGGCAAGGGGGCTAGCTGGCCTTGCAGAGGGCTACCAGCCAGCTGGGCTAATGGGGAGGGCACGTAGCCAGCTGCAGCAGGAGAAACCCTGTCCCCTTACCTTGTAGGTACGGCACATGGGGTTGAAGGCATTCGTCCCACAGGCAAAGAGGGTCCGGTCATCCTTGGGCACCAGCACCTTGATGTAGTTGTAGCACTCGTCCTGCCAGGGGAGGGGACAGGGGGTAAGTACCAGAAGCCCCAGTTCCCACATCAGGGTGCGGGGAAGTAGGTCTTACCCTGAGCTTCCCGCGCATGGCACAGTTGTCCACGTCCTGCGTCTTCCATGTGAGATACTGATGTGGGGGAGGAAGAGGGTTAAAAGGTGGCGCCAGGAAGCAGCCTTCTCCTGCATGGGCCTAGGCAGTGCCCAACACCATGCAGATGCCCTGGGACTGGAACCCAGGTGTCCTGACTTCCAGTCTCTCTCCCAAGCTCTAACCATTGGGCTGCCCTCCTTTTCCCAAAGCTGAGATTAGACTGCAGGAGTCCTGCATCTCACCCCACACCCCACCTGGCCCTGCTCTGACAGCCATGGTTCCTTCTGCCCCTTACCCTGTCTGGACACAGCAGCTCCTTGGCCCACTGGAGATCAAAGGCATACACATGGTCCCTGCGGGGAGAGAGAGGGGACGTGGAACTTGAATGGCTCGAAGTGGCAGCAAAGCAGGTTTCGACTGGACCTCAGGAAACACTTCTGCACTGTCAGAGCAGGGAGGCCACGGCATAGACGCCAGGGAAGGGTGAACTCTGCATCACTGGAGGGGTTCAAGGAGAGGCTGCACAGCAACTAGTTGAGGGTGATCTAGGTGTAGTGATGCCTGTGTTTTACTATGAGGATTGTCCAGGCTTCTGGGCTTTGCTGGGTAACCCCCAGCCCTTTCTGCTCCATGTGTCAAGGGGTTTTAAAGGCTCCCTCAGAGGTACTGGGCGTTAGCTGCAGCCCAGGCTGGGGATGAGGTCTGGGCTGTGTCAATGCTCTTGCTAGCACCAAAGCTGGCAGGTCCTGGCTACAGAGTCTTGCCCCTTCACTCAGGATCAGACTGATGCTGCACTGGGGTCAGGAAGGAATTCTCCCTTTTTCTCAGACTGGTACAGACTGGGGGGTTTGCCTTCCTCTGCAGTGGGGGCATGGCCTCTGCCTGGGATCTCTCGAGGGTGTATCAACAACATTTCACAGAAGCAGGACGCTGCTGCTGTGGGCCCCCAGCTTTCCCTGGGGCAAGTGGGTGGGGGCGATGTCTGTGCTGTGTCAGGGCTGACAGTTGTCTTATGTAAGAGATTGGATGATGGATTTGTCTGGGCTGGTTTGCACAGGGCAGATCCTGCCTCAGGCAGGGGGTTGCACTAGACGTGACTGCCGCAGCTCCCTTCCAGCTCTCAGATTCTATGAACCATCCCAGCACCCACGGGTGCTGAAATACCGGGCCTGGGAGGGCAGTGGGGCTGGCAGCGGGGGTCAGCATGCTGGGATGGTGCACTAGGGGCATGCAGAAGCTGTGCGAGGGCCGTGCACGATGCATGCTGCGGTGGGAGTGGGCACAAGGGGCACGTCGGCACTGGCTGTACATGATGCTTGTGCAAAACATGTACGATGGGTGTGCTGGGGCTGGGTGCATGTTGTGTGCTGTGGTTGGGGGGGGCAGCTTGCCCCCCCTGCACTCACCGTGCGGCAATGAAGAGTGTCTGGTTGAGCCGTAGCATCCTCTGGAAGTCCAGGCCGAGCTGGGCCGTGTCATTGTCCCCCGCCAGGCCCCGGAACCAGGGGTACTGGGACGTGCCTGGCAGCAGGGTGAGGACAGGTGGACGTTACACACTGCCCCACGCTCACCCGGCGGAACCACATCTGGGACCCCCACGCCTGCCACGGCCCCACCTCAGACTCCCACCAAGGCATTCATCATCATCGCCACTGACCGCCACGGCTGCCACCCAGCTCACGTACTTGTCAGGCCCACGGTGCTGAGGGGGACGAGGTCTCCGGGGAAGGACAGCGTGGCCGCCGGGAGGCTCCGGGTAAGGGCAAGGAGGAGCAGAGCCACAGCTGGGAGGGAGCAGGGCATCCTCGCGGCCGTCCCGGGAGCAGCGCGGTGCAGGCAGGAATCTTCCCAGCAGGGCCTAGGGCTGCGCCATCCTTTGCTCACCTGCCGCCAGCCCTGGGGAGACACGGCTGGGCTCACATCTCTGTAGCCTCGCCAGCACTCCTCCCATGCACAGCCCCCGGCCGTGGATCCCCACATGCCCCACAAACCCAGAGCAGAACCCAGGGGTCCGGACTCCAGGCCCCTCCGCGCACCCCCCACCACAGCTTGAAGGGAACCCAGGAGTCCTGACTCCCAGCCCCCCATGCCCTAACCACCAGGAGACACTCTCCCCTGCACCGGGCATTGGGGGCTCATTTGCTAATGTGGGGGGGCCTTGTGGCAGGGACGCAGCAGGACCAGGCACCGGGGCTGGCCCAAGGCAGAGGCAGGTGTGGGAGACTTAGGCGCTCTGGACCCCATGCTCCTTCCAGCAATGAAGAACGAACCCAGGAGTCTCGTGCTTGAGCCCACGAGACCTCTCCAGAGCCGGCAACAGAGCCCCACTTTGCTCCCACCTACTCCCATCCCAGACAGGAACCCAGAAGTCTGGGCTCCAGCCCCGAGAAGCCTGCTCCAGATTTACACCCCTTTCTGCCCCACTCCCAGGGCTGTGACACTGCAGGGGGTGAACCGGCGCTGTCTGGTCTGAAGGGGAAACTCCCAGTCCCATGGCCCCCCCCCCCGGCTCCAGCCCTATCCCCCCATGACACAGAGCTGCCCCCCCCACTCATAGCAAACAGGGCGTGTACCCCCAGCCCCCCCGTCCTGGCACAGGGCTGGGGAGCACGCGGGCGCAGCAGCTGGCGCAGGGATAGAGTTACCACCAGAGCTGGTTGGGGAAGCCGGGAAGGGAGAGTGGAAGAGGTGACTTGACTTGTTCTTTCTCAGTTTGCTGCTGGTGAGACAGACCCAGTGTCCCCAAGCCCAGCCCAGTTCTCACCACCAAGCCCCCTTCTCCTCCCCAAGCTGGGAAGAGAACCCAGGTGTCCTGACACCCATCACCCTAGTCTCACCGCCAGAGTCCATGCCCCCCAGAAATGGGCAGGGAACCCAGGCGTCCCAGTGCCCAGCCCCACTCCATACTAACCCATTAGACCCCAGAGCCGGAGCAGGCAGGGGTGTGTATCAGGTTGCACGTGCACCTCTGTACACATACGTGTGTGTGTGTACAATATATACAAGATGTGCTGGTATCTATTCATACCTGGGCAAGAGGTGTGTGTGTGACACACACCAGTGTAAACTGAGAGTGGAAGAGGTGTTTGTGGACTAGACACATGTTGCTGTATACTGTGGAAGAGGTGTGTGTAGATGCACATGGGGGTATACTGTGTGTGTATGTGTGTACGCACAAAGGGTATGGTGTCTGTATACACAGAAAGGGGTGTCCCAGAAGTGGCGGTCTCTCTGGACACAGGGGGCATGTAGAAGGTGGAGAGGGCATGCATCTGGGTATACAGTATTCGTGCTCTGTGCACACATCTGTGTAAGGTGTGTGCATGCTTGTGTGTAGCCACTGGGAGGGCGTGGGCACCCGTGCCTACTGCTGGGGCATGTCTGTGTGGAGATGAGTGTGTATGCACACATCTGTGCATACACACCCACATGGATGGGCATCCTGGAGGGTGCCAGGAGAGACAGCTCCTAACCACCAGCTCACAGGGCACTGTGGGCAGCTGGGTCCCCAGGGCCGTGGCAAGCACTGGCGTCAGCATGGGGCGGCACTGGCAGGGGCTGACGTGGGTTCGCCTCCCACGAGAGCTTCGAAGCTCCCCCTGGTCGGGACTTGACGTCGCTCAGCCTCCCCGGGCACCTCCCTGCCCTGCCATGGGCAGTGCTGCCTCTGGCACAATGCAGGAGTGCTCCCGGGGGCACCCAGACTCGCTCAGACCCGGATCTAGGGACAATCAGTCTGGGTCAGTGAGGGCATATGGGCAGAGCAAGGCACAGTGCTGTCTGGCTCCCAAAGAAGAGAGCCCCGTTCCCCCCTACCCAGCCCAGAACTGAGAGGAGAACCCAGGAGTCCTGGCAGCCTGCACCCTGCTCCAAAGACTAGCAAACAATACTATCCCGGAGCCATGATGGGAACCCAGGAACGGGCCGTTAGGAGCCCAGGAGTCCCGGCAGCCAGTCCCCTGCCCTCCCCGCTGCATAGCAGGGGTTACAGCCCAGAACAGAGAGGGGACATGGGGGGGGGGGGGGGGGCATGATTTTCCAACCAGGGCTGCGGTTGCAGCCCAGAGCCAGTGCCAGGAGGTATAAATAGCTGGGTGCAATCAGGCTGGAGTGGCCGCGATTAGCCATGGATGGTAATGCCGCCGCATGTGTGCAGAGGGGTCGGCCAGGGGCACGGGTATGAGGTGGGGCCAGGGAGGCCCATCTCGGGCCTGGAGGGGGGGAAGCAAGGGAAGGAGGAAGGAAACGAGACAGAGGGGGGAGGCAGGAGGAGAGTGATGCTCAGGGATGTGTGTGTGTGTAGCAGGACAGCAAAAGTGCAGTGTGTATGTGTATATGTGTGTTTAGCTGGGCAGTGGCAAGGCCTGGAACAAACATGCATGTGCATGCATGTAGCAGGACAGGAGAAGTGCTGTGTGTGCACGTGCGAGAGTGTCCATGTGTTTAGCCAGGCACTGGCCATGCCTGGTATCAACATGTGTGTGCAAGCAGCAGGACAGAGGAAGAGCCACATGTGTGCATGTCACTGGGGTAATACTTAGTGCCTGTGCGTGCGCATTCAGCCGGACAGTGGCAAAGCCTGCTCTGTGCATGTGTCTTTATCTGTGCACATGTGTCCGTGTGGGCTTGCACACACAAGTAGTGGGCAGGGCCTGGCATGCTATCCCAAGGCCCCAGCCCCATACCACAGTGCCCCAGCAGCACTAGACACCGGGGCGTGGTGATCCGTCACACAGCTGGACAGGGCCTGCAAGCCCTATGAAGCTGCGGGAAGGGCAGAGTGCGCTCCAGTGCCCCCTGCCCCCACCGCCCTGGGGCACTTCCAGTGCTGGCCAGCAGGGGTACTGTGCCCAAGTGCCCCCCCTGCCCCTTGCCCTCCAGGGGTGCAGCTATCAGCCCCTCCCTCCCCGTCCTTACTCAGTTGCTTCTGGCTTGTGCTGGGAACTGGGTGTGTGCACATGTGTGCGTGCGGATGTGTATCAGATACTTGGGTATCAGATACTTGGGTATCAACGGCTCTGTTGCTGGCTCTTTTGTGTGTATGCACACGCGAGAGAGAGACACTCATGGTTTCTGTGCGTGTCAGAAACATGGTTTCGGTATGTGTGTGCATCTCAGATGGCCGGAGTGGGGGGTGTCCTGGATGCCTGGGGGGCGGTGGCTGTGTGTATACACCCCTTGGATGCCTGAAGTGTGGGATGTGTGTGTCCCCTGGATGCCGGGGTGTGTGTGTGTGTGTGTGTGTGTGTACACACGCGTGCGGTAGTCTGAGGCTGGGAAGCTGTGAGCTGTTTTGCAGCCCAGCCCCCGCCCTCCAGCTCCTGGCTGGATTGCTAATTACCCAGAGCTGCACCAGCCCAATCAGGGCTAATTGGAAGCTGGGAATGATTAGCTGGAGCTGTAATTTGCGGGTGATGAAGCACTGGCTGGCAGGAGAGGGTCTGCCCTGGCAGGGACTGGAGGAGTAGTTCTCTGTCCCCGCCCAACCCTAGCAGGGCACCTCAGGCTCTGTGTTGGGGGCAGTGCCTGCTGCCCATCTGCCCCAGTGCAGATGCCATGGGGGCAGGCACATCTGGCAGCATCCTGAGGAGCCCTGGGGACTGGCAGCACCCAGGTGGTGACCCCCAGCCAGACCTGGGGCCCAAAAGCCTTTGCCACTAATGCAGCCTGGGGAAAACCCCATTAGCTGTGGGCATGGGCACAGGGTCAGGGTCGTCCCGGGTGGGGAGTGAATCAGGGAAACCGCCCCGCACGCCCCTAGGGACAGCTCTGCACAGGGTACCCCTATGGCCAGCAGGAGGCAGTGGGGCCACACCGGAGGGATGGAATCTGGGGCCCAGAGGCTACTCCCAGCTCTGCCACGGGGCCTTGTGGAGTCCTGCCCCCACCCGTGCCTTAGTTTCTCCTCCTGCCTGGGCTTGTCTCATAACGCCAGGATGTACAGAGCCTTGAACCCCAGGGCCGTGGCTACTGATGTGGCACATAGTGGGTGGCTCACCTCGAGCGCCCCCAGCCAGGCTCCAGGCACTGTCAATCATCATCCCATCATTAACACGATCACTGCCACAGCAGCGATCAGGCCTAGGAACGGCAGCCCCCATGCAGCCGAGCTCACCCTGCCTCGCACAACGGGTCTCTCGCCTCGCACAATGGACCCTAGGGGCACGCTACTGCCCTGCAGCTCCCTAGAGAGGCCCCTCCTGGCTAGCACAGCACCAAGAGGCCCGAGCACCAAATGGGATCTCTGTGGTACCCAGCCCCCCACCCCTGCCCCCAAAACCCGGCAGGCGCCGGGCTATTACAGTGGCCAGGTGTAGGTTGCAGGTGGGCATGTGCCTGTTAAGCCTGCCTGAGATCATTAGAAGGGGAAGGGGCCTTTTTAAATAGTGGGAATTATACAGGCAGGCATGGGTATATGCAGCACCATGCACATCGCGAGGGGCACCCATTAGCGGGGCCCAGCCAGGCATGGACCCCAGGAGCCGGGCTAGCAACCCCAAGCTAAGCAGGGAACCCAGGAGTCCTATCTCTCATCTGCACCTGGCAGACAGGCCTTCTGGCGCTGGGAATGGAGCCCAGAAATCCTGGCTCCAGCACAGGGGAGAAAATCCAGGAGTCCTGGCTCCTAGCACCAGCCGTGCATGTGTCTCCTGGTGTAGAAGGGGGCAGGACCCCCAGGACAGAGCCACACCACTGCTTGGGGCAGGATGGGGGTCAGGCAGGGGGAAGCCTGGGCCTGATTCAGTGCCTTTCAGACTCAGTCCAGCCTGGGCACAGCTGGGGCTCAGCCCCTGTCTGTCCCCGGTGCACACCCCAGCGGGCAGGGCTGTCTCATGCACGTGCAACATCGGGCACAAGGGGCCAAGACAAGCACGATGGTGACACAGAGGCTCTCAGACTCACCCCCAGCTGGGGCCAGGGTGGGGGCAGCCCAGCCCACAGCAGGCGGAGGGATGTGCGGCAACCCCGTGGGACTGGAGGCCCCGCAGACCTGGTTAACAGGAAGCTAAACCCAGGATGTCATTGTGTGCACAACTGTGCATGGGCCCCGTGTATGTGCACCCATGTGTGCTTGTGTCTACACATACATGTCTGTATGTACACTTGTATACAGGTGTGCGTATGGGGGTGTACGTGTGTGCAAGCATGTGTGGATGTGTGTGCATATCCATGTCTGTATGCACAATCATATGCATTTGTGTATACATGCATGTGCATGCCTGTATGCACACGTAGGTATGCAAGTGCATGTACATGTCTGTATGTACACTTGTGTACAGGTGTGTGTATGGTTCATGTACATGTGCTCCTGTGTGTGCTTGTTCATATGTACACATGTGCCTGCCTGTGTGTATATATGCACATGTATGCATATGTACACGTGCACGAGCTCTGATCAATGGACCTCCCTTCCTCTCCTGGCATTGGAGAAGCAACCCAGGCGTCCTGGCTCCCAGTCGTCTCTCCCCCCGGCCGAAATCCATCACTCCTCTCTGCTCCATTATTTTTAATGAAGGCCCCGGCTGCCGGAGCCGCCGCACGCGTCATTAGCGCCGTTAATTACACTGCTGCAAAGCTGGCTCCCAGGGGAGCACCAGAGCCACACGGGGGGAGGGGAGAAGGCGCTGCGTGGCAGGGGCTGGGCAGAGCCCCACCGAGAGCAGAGCGGGGGCATGCAGTGCCCCAGAGAGGGACGGACTGCACACAGTGGGTGTGCACGCATGTGCCCACGTGGGGGCGTGTACAGGCTGTACGTGCCTAGGCGTATATGCTTGTGTGTTCATGTGCGGTATGTGCCAGCATCGGTGCATGTTCACATGGGGCATGTGCTCACATGAGTGTGCACCCAGGTGTCTACACAAGTGTGTTTTTACATGGGCCTCTACTCAAGCAGGTGGGTGTGTGCATGGACGCTGCCTGCGTGGGTGTGTGCTTACATGGGAGGGAGGAGGTGTTCACAGAAGTGTGCCTGCAATGAGTGTGTTTTCATGTGAACATGCATGGGTGTGAGTTGGTTCAACTGGGTGTATACTTACATGGGTGTGCATGTGTATTCAGTGCTCAGGTAAAGGGTGTGTTTACATGGGTGTGTGCCTACACACGTTTTCACATGGGCAAGCATGTTCACGAGTGTGTGCTCACATGGGTATGCATATGAATGCAGTGTTCATCTAAGAGTTGTGTTCAGGTGGGGGTGTGCCTATAGGAATGTGGTTTCACGTGGGCATGTGTTCACATGGGTGTGTACTCACAGAGGTATTCACATGCATGAGGTCTTCATGCCGGAGGTGTGTTCACATGGGGTGTGTTTTCACATGAGCATGCGTGGATATGTGTTCACATGGGTATGTACTCACGTGGGGGTACACATGTATGCAGAGTTCACGGGCCGGCACACTCATGTGGGTATGCATGTCTAAGTAGTGGTCCTGGAGGAGTGTGTTCACATGAGTATGTGCCTGCTTGGGTCACACATGTATGAGCATGTACTCACATCTGTTCAGGCAGGTATGCATGTAATAGGTGGCATGTGCGTGCTCACATGGGTATGTGTGAGCGTGTATTCACACAGCTGTGTGCTCATCCAGAGGTGCCTGGGCCTGCAGGTGCAGAGGTGGGGGCACCCCCACTTGGGCATGTACTCATATCAGCAGGTCTGTGCATGCAAGCGTGTGCTCGTAGGCCTATACTTATGCAAGCCCAGGAAAGGACCAGGGCCAGCCGGGTGCCGGTGCCAGTCAGTTACAGTCACCCTGGGGCTGCCCTAATGTATGCTTTCCCTGAAGCCCTGGGAGCTAGCACTGCACATACCCCGTGCCCCAGGGCAGAGACTGGGGGTTAACCCTGTGGGTTCTCACTGCTGGGCACTGGCCAGGCAGCCATGGCTGACGTGTGGAGCCCAGCAACAGTTGGGGAAACTGAGGCACAGAGCGAGTGGCGAGTTGTCTGCAATGATGCTGTCTGGGGATTTGAACCCCTATACCTAAAGTCCTGGCCTGCAGTGTCCCCCACTTTGTCTCAAATGCCCCCTAGTTCCCGTTTGCAGTGCCACCCCACTTTCTGTCTCAAATGCCTGCCACTTCCTGTCCACACTCAAAAGCCAGTCTCCCACGCCACGGGGGAGGTGGGTGGGGGTGAGGTGACATGGCCAAGGCCAGGCAGGAGTGCCGTGGCAAAGCTGGGAGCTGAACCCTAGTGTCCTGCCCCCTGCCCCCCACAACTCACAGCCTGGTCCCTCTCTCCCTGCTCCCATGATGCCCTGGGAGCCCAGCCTGCCCCCCCACCACCTCCCCCAGCTCAGTGACCTGCCTCCTGGATGAGAACCCAGGAGCCCTGGCACAGACACTACTGACCTAACCCCTACCGCTACCCTCCCCGCGAGCTGGGCACAGGACCCAAGAGTCTCTAGTCACTGCTCCAGAGGCTGCCAGGGTGGGGACAGGGGTGTTGGCTCGGTGCTGTGGGGGAGACTGGACACCTGGGTCCAACAGCCCAGCGCTCTGATCAGCCAGGACTGGACCCTCACTCAGGCCCTCAGAGCCTGCCCCCCACTCCTCACCTGATCCACACCCCCATGCTGCGCTCTGCTGGAGACTCACCCCCACCACCAGCCACACGGGAGCTATGACACACACGAGCCCTAACGAGCAGGGGGCTGCCAGCCCGCCCCCCTGAGCCCCGCACGTCCGCGCCCAGCCCCCCCCACCCCACGTCTGGCTGCGTCAGAAATTAAAATATGAATAATTCAGCTTCAGCGGCCAGTTGGAGCCAGCCTGGAGACGTGATGGGGACGGTGGCCGGGGGAGCACCGGGGACATGCCCCAATGCAGCCAGCGTTGGGGCGCGGCACAGCCAGTGCTTCGGGTAGGTCAGAGACCCGGATGCAGGGCTGGGGGGATGTCTCAGGGAGCCAGGCACTCCCGCACCCTCCACCCTGGTCTCCCATCCAAATGATGAATGAGCCAGACTCTGCTTAGCTTTGCAGAGTGTGGTGCCAGTCAGTGCCAGGAGGCCTGCCGGCTGCATGCCAGCCCTTGCCCAGTGCCAGCGCCTGTGCCCAGCAGTGCCAGCCCCTCTGTGGGCTGGGCAGTGCCAGGGGGGTCCAACAGCTACTGGAGCCCTGCAGCCTGGTGGGATGCACCCAGTGCAAGGCTGCAGACACAGAGTAAAGCTAGACCTGAGCCAGCCTCAGCACAGGGACCCTGCCAGGCTGGAGCAGCCCCAGTGCCAAGCCCAAGTCCCTGAACTTGAACCTGTCCGCCAGGCCTAGCAGCTACCACACGCCCAGACACCTGGGTCCCACCGCTCCTCCCTGGCACCTACAGCTCAGTCTGAAACACCCCATACCTAGGATTCACCCACCAGCCCACAGCTGGGCCCTACCTGGGGCTCGCGGGTCCACGGCAGCTTGACAGCACCTGAGGGAAGCCAGGGGGGCTCGGGTGACGTCCAGGGGGTCCAGCAGGGCTGCAAGGGGAAAAGAGAGGTGAGATCCAGAGCTGGCCACATGTGGAGACATGAGACCCCCCCGCCATGGGACCCAGGTGTCCGGGTGTGGGGGTCTCCCCCCATCAGCCATTGCACCCTGCACCAGATACCCTGAGCATGGCAGAGACTGTGCCCAGCCCTGCCAGTGCCCCTCACTCCTGACCCACAGCCCCCCCTCCCAGCACAAGCACCAAATGGGATCTCTGTGGTACCCAGCCCCCCCACCCCTTTGAGGCCCAGCATAGGACAGGGGGAGCTGCCCATGTCTCCTCTCTCCGATACAGCCCCAAGCCCAGCCCCAGCAGGGCACCGAGGACTGAGGCAGGACTCCTGGGTTGTACCCCAACTCGGGGGAGCGGGGAGTCTGGACACCTGGGTCCCCAGAGGGTATGTGGCCAAGGGAGATGAGGCATTTAGAGATGAGGGAGGCATCCAGCACAGTGCCCGTGGAAGCCCCCCCACAGTAGGTCAGGACAATGTGGGAAAACTGAGGAAAGGGCAGGTGCCGCAGGCATGGGTTGGCCTTCCTGTGGGGGGGCACGGAAGCCTCGTGTGCCAGCACCAGTGTGCACTTGTGCATTCACATGCATGCACACTGCACCCCAGTGTGAGAAGCCATGATCCAAGTCATACACAGGGGGCGCATGTGCACACGTATGTGGCCATACACACACGTGATCCCCGTGCAAACCCCCACCCCCATCACTCTGCCTTGTACAGATCACCCTTCCCCCAACACCGGCTGCAGCCGCCTTTGCCCTGGTCTCCAGTCAGTGCCTGACATTGGGGCTGACCCTGAGTCTGGAGCCACCGACCACTGATCTCACAGCCCCGGACCAGACAGACCCAGGGGCAGGGAGCAGCACCGGCAGGGGGAGAGTGCACAGGGGCCCTGGCTGCAGCTCCCAGGCCCTGGTGCATCCCCAAGGGCTGAGTGTGCACACACCAACATGCAAACCCCCCATGCAACACAGGCCTGACTCAGCCCCTCCTCTCCTGCCAGCATGGGGCAACGGCTGGCAGGGCTACCAGGGGCCATGGGGACCAGTGAAACCGGTGCCAAGCTGCTCTGGGAACAGGATGGGGTTGCACACACCTCCACACGCATGTACATGCCTCCACATGCTTGCACACACAGCCCGCCCTGACCTGGCTCTCACAACCTGCCTGCAGTCATGCAACCAGGACACCTGGGTCCCAGCAACCAGGCCTGCTCTGTTCGTTGTTTGCCACCCATCCCTGCCCGCAGCCCAGCCAAGATCAGGTCCATACCAGCCCGGTGCCCCCAGGATCCACACAATCCAGCAGCCAAGAGCCCTGGAATCTGGGTCCTGTGACCAGACGTGCCTCATGCCTCCAGGCCCTTGAAGGCACCCGAGTATCTAACTCCCATTGAGGCTGGGCTCCTAAATCCCTTGGGGGGGGGTTCTGGGCCTCGATTTCCCTTCCTGTCTCGCATCTGGTCAGACCAGGAGAGTGCTGGGAGAGGCTTTGTCCAGGTCTGTGCTGTGCTTGGCCCTACTGGTGCCCATCTCTGCCATGCCAGCCTTTCCCAGCTGCCCTGCAAAGGGGTAATGGGATAACACTTGAGTGTGTTAATTAGCCCCAGTCCATCTATGCCCCACCACCACCACCACCTCCAGGCAGCACCAGCGTCCTGATCCATCCTGCACGGGAACTAGAGCTGAGGGCACCAGGACATGCGGGTTCCCTTCCCAGCTCCAAGACAGGAGCGTGGGGGCTCTGCCGGGTTACACCAAGGACAGGGGGCCCTGAGCCAGGACTCCTGGGTTTGTGTATCCTGGCTCTGGGAGAGAGCCAGGGCTAGTGGGTAGGCTGGGTTCCAGGACTCCTGGGTTCTCTCCCCGGCTCTGGGAGGGGAGAGATTTAGGAGTCAGAGCTGGTGGGGGCAGGGGGTTGGGCGCCCAGACTCCTGGGTTCTTCCCCAGCTATGGAGGAGGGGTGGGAGCTGGGGTCCAGAGCAGAGGGGGTGCAGGGCACCCAGACTCCTGGGTTCCCCTCGCCCCAGACAGGCCTGGCTTCTGTGCGGGCCTGGCTCGCAACCCCTAGCAGATGTGGGCTGCGATCTGTGCCAGAGGGGAGGCGAAGGGGGGGCCTCGGCCCTGGCCGGGTCTGGGACAATGGCAGGAAGCAGCCTCACAGCCGGGACATCCGGCTGGAGCTGGAGCTGTTGCTGCTGTCGCTGCCCGCAGGTCAGTCTGGCCCATGGCCCAACATGGAGCCCTGAGCGCGGGGAGACGCGTGGCCCAGGCACAGGGACTTTGTTCCCCAGCTGCTGCCACCTTGGTGCGGTGCTGGGAGGTCCTGGCGGCTCCTCTCCATCTAGGATCCAAGAGAGCCGTTAGCATCACTGCAGCGCGGGGATCCCGGCACTGGCGCCTAGAGCCCAGCCTAGGATCGAGGCCACGCAGGCCGGGTACATAGTGGGGAGAGGCACCAGCAGGGAATGCACCCACTGCCCAGGGCCTGCCCTGGCCTCCAGCCAGAGGACCCAGGGTCCCGATCCCTGCCCCAGCACACTCACCCCAGCCCCTGCTTCCCACAGCTGGGAAGAGAACCCAGGAGTCCGGGCCAGCAGCGAGGTCCGTACCCACGCAGGGGCCCCAGGGCTGGGATCACTGGGCACCTGGCCCAGGTCCCAGCCATCACCATTCCCCGTCCTGCTTCCCCATCTCTGCATGTGTCTGTGTGCATATCTATGTTCCAATCGGTATGTTCATGTGTGTGTGCATGCCCATCTCAGTGTGTGTGTGTGTGTGTGTGTGTGTGTGTGCGCGCACGCACGCATGCGCCTGTCTCAGTGTGTGCATGTGTCTGTCTGTGTGTGCCTATGTTCCCGCCTCTGTGTGCATGTGTGTGAGCATATGTGGGCATGCATGTATGTCTGTCTCAGTGTGCATGTGTGTGTGTCTGTACGTGCTTATATGTGTGTTTCTGTCTGTGTTTGCCTGTCACTGTGTCCGTGCATCTGTGCGTGCCAGCACATGCCTGTCTCTGCATGTGTCTGTGTGCGTGCATGCGCCTGTCTGCATGCCTGGCGTGATCGATCCCCTTATTTATTCCATTGTTAAAGGCTCGTAAACACAATAACTCAGAGAAGGGGCCGCGGCGGCGCTGGCTGGGCTGGCGGGCAGCAAGCGGGGCCGGGGCAGGGCTGAGGCGGCAGCAGGCATGCAGGGAAGGGGTGGGGGGTGACTTCACACCCCTTCACCGTGCAAAGCACCCACTCTCCTCCCTCTGCAGGAGCCCAGCCTGGAAGCAGCAGCTGGAGGCAGCCGGCCACGAAGCCTCTTGGCTCCCCTCCACGCGCCCGGCACTCACGCATTGGCCGTCGTGCGATGCCTGTAGAAAACACTGTGTATGGCCCCTCGCACAATGGCCTCTGCACCCCCAGCACCTTGTATGGGAGCCAGGTGTCCCCAGGCACAGTTGTGCCCATCTACATGTACACGCTTTGCATGACAGGGTGCACAAGGTGCAGGGGGGAACCGGGGCCTGACCTCCAATGATCCTGCTCCACTGCCCATCGCTACCCAGCAGTAACGAGGGGCCCAGACAAACTACCCCTTTACACCAGTGTAACCCCTCCTCCTGGGGTAGCATCACCCCCTCCTGCCTAGACCCCCCCTGAAAGGATCAGGGCAAAACTCATGGGGAAGTGATACCAGTATAAGTGTCCTGTATCCTTATCCCAGGATAGCCCCTCGCAGGGTGCCAAATGTGAGAGCCCAACAGCCCCCCCAGGACAGCAGCAGGTCTGTCTGCTCGAGGGTCTGTGGGATTTAGCATGCAAGCCCCATGTCCATAGCCCCGTGACCCCAGCCCACGGTGGGTCTGGCCAGGGTGCTCCCAGGATGGGCTGCCTGGGCACCGTGCGCCAGCCACACCTAGGCCCCAAGCCACATGATCCTGCCCGCTGTCAGCTCCCAGGCGACAATCAACCGTGAGGCAGAAAAAAAAAGGCTGTTTTCTTCTCTTGAAAGCCAGAAAAATAGGGCGGAGCTTGCACCCAAGCAGAGCAGATGCCCCCAACGTGTTGGGATCCTGTGCTCCTGACACCAGTGCCTTGTTCTCCCCCACACCTGGCCCCAGGGACAACTGTAGCCTGCATGCAGGTGAGGCCCAGGACAGACCTGGCTATGGAGCGGGGCAGCAAGGGGGCACCAGGGCACCCGTGTGCCACACGGGGCCTAGAATGGCAGGCATGAGAACGAGGAGCCGGTGTTAATTTGTGCCCTTGCCTAGTGCCCACATGATGCTGGGCCCATGGCCCCCAAGGGCAACCCCCTGCCCCCAGGAAGCCCAGTAACCCCGACCCCACCCAGACACAGCCACATCAGGGAAGGGGGGAAAAGGCTGCACCCTCTGCTGGGACATGAAACCCCATCCAGACCTCAGGGCAAAGCCAGCAACACCAGCCCAGCAGGCAACCCCTATCTTTACGTAGGACCTACAACAACAAGGCAGCATGTCCATCCCCCTGCAAAAGGGAGTACAAGATCCATCTCCGACGCACCACAGCCACTTCCTCACCAGCTGAGATGCGGCTGGTTCTGGGGTGGAACACAGCTGCTCTTCACACCCCACGTAGGAACAGCCCCAGCTAGTTCAGTCCCAGGCTGCGTCAGGACTCTGCGCTCAGTACCACAGGTGGGGAAACTGAGGCACAGAACGGGGACATGGCATGCTCCAGCCCACACCACAGGGCAGGGCGGGGCCAGGCGCAGACCCTAGGCATTACAGCTTCAAGCCCTGCACCTTTCTGGATCCCAAAGCCCTGAGCTCACAGGCTCAGCTGAGCACAGTACGGGGCTCGTGACACACAGCTGAGCCTGATGCACCCACCCAGCAGAGGGCAGTGCCTGCACCAGAGAGGGGAAACTGAGGCATGGAGCAGAGAAGCAGCTTACCTGGTCACAGCAAGAGATCCAGGCGCAGGGGGCTCCCTCTGCCTGCCCAGCCCCACGGCACTGGGGCTCCCGTCCCCTACAGGCATCTGGCCTTCGTGTGCTCACCCACAGCACCAGCGCCTCAGCCTCGTTTTCAAGAGGCTCCTCCCACGCAGCCAGCAGGGGATTGGCTACCTCATAGCCACGCACCTCCCCAGTTGAAGGACCCAAACCTCCCCCAGCAGAGAATGGGAACCTGGCCCTGGACAGGTTCACACCTCCCCTGCAGCCACAGTTCCTACAGCACCAGGCGCGCTGGCTCCAATGGGATCCAATCCCACTGCAGCCTCTGGATCCTCAGAGCCCGGCAAGCCTCAGGGGCCAAATTCAAGCCTGATCTGGAGCCAAGGACTGGGGAAGCAGGAGCTAGAAGCCAGGTTGGGCCCTGCCAGCCCCGCAGCGCACGGCACTGTACGCTCACCCACAGACCCCAAGCGGCAGCTGCACCCCACTAGCACCCGGACCCCCAGCTCCCCCTGGGGCGTCACACTGACCCCCTGCATCCCACCCTCCTCAGGCCCTCCTCAAGCTGCGACGCCAAGCAGGCCCTGCGCCTTCCCACACCCTGCCGTGGCCCGTTCCTGCAGCTGGGGGAGGGTGGGCCTGGGCTGGCGAGGGTTAACAACCCCCCTGTTTTCCAGGATGTTTCCAAGCTGGGATCAGCTGACCTGGAATCAACTGGGAGCTGCTGGACCTCTTCCTCCCAGGGCAGGAGGGGCTTGGCAGGGCCAGTGGGGGCCGGGACTTCAGGGGGGGCTGGTGCCTTCGGCCCCCACCCCGCCAGGGCAAGGGGCACAGGCTGCTGCTGGCATCGGGGGTCTGGCCGTGGTGGATGGGGCCCTGGCACCGGGTGCATCCCGTGGCACTGCCCTCCCTGCCCTGGGTGCCCAGCCCGGGGGTGACCACCTCTGGCCGAGCCAGGGCAAGGTGGGAAAGTTCCCCTGGCACAAGCCTGGAGGGGTTTGGCCGCAGCCAGTGCCAGTGCCAGGCAGGCAGGCAGCCTTCCCCACCCGCTGGCCACCCCCTGCCCCCCACGGGGACCCCTCGTGCTGCGCAAGGAAAGCAAAGCCCCTGCCCGGCTCCGTCCGCGGGGCCCCGCTGCACCCCCGAGCTGCTGCACCCCAGGGTGCTGCCCCGGAGCCCGCCGCCCCGTCCCCCCGCGGCCGCTGCAGAGCTGGGGCCGGGCTCGCTGCCCCCGGCGCCGGGCTCGGCTCGCAGCGCCCCTGCCCCGGGCTCCGGGCAAGACTCCGCGGCCGCGGCCCCGGGCGGTGCTCGCCCCCGGGGCAAGTTTCACCCCCCGGCCCCGATCCTGATCCCGGCCCCCCCGCGCCCGCGCCCGCGCCTCACCCGTGTCCGCGGCGCCGCCCGGCCCGGCCCGGCCCGGGGCGGAGGCACAACAAAGCCGAGCGCGGGGCTCCAAGCCCGAGCCGCCGCCCCCTCCGCTCCGCTCCGCTCTGCTCCGCTCCCGCCGGGCTCCCGGGCCGGCCCGGCCGGGCTCCCCCGTGTGGACGCGGCGGGCTCCGCCCCGCCCCGCTCCGGCCGCCCCGGGTGAGCCCGCTCCGGCAGCGCCTCCCCCGGCCGCGCCGCTCCTCTGCCCGGGCGGCCCCGGCCCCCCGGGCACCTCGGCACACGGGTGTCCCCTCTGAACGGGGGTGACACCCGGGAACCCATGTGACACCCATACCCACGTGTTACACCTATACATGCGTGTGCCCCCTATGAACGCAAGTGACCCCCGTGAACATGTGGGGCACCCATAAACACGGGACCCCTATGAACACGTGTGACACCTATGAGCGTGTGTGACCTCTATGAACATGTTACGTCTATGAACTTGTGCGACACCCATGAACACAAGTGACACCTATGAACACGTGTGATACCTATGAATGCGGGTGACACTATGAACATGTCTACACCTATTCATACATGTGTCACCTATGAACACAAGGGATACCTATGAACCCAGATGACACCCATGAACACGTGTGACACCGATAAACACGTGACACCCATGAACCCATCTGACACCCATGAACATGTGCGGCACCCATGAACATGGGTGACCCCTATGAACCTGCATGGCACCTACAAACAAATGTGAGACCCACAAACACGTGTGAGACTTCTGAACCCGTGTGGCCCATTTAGACACATGGGAGTGGTTGGCACGGGACAGTCACCTCTCTGCTGAGGCTGGAGTGAGGATGTACCTCTCCTCCTTCGCCCCCCTGCCAAGGGAGGCCTCCAGGCAGCAGGAGCTGTTATCTCTGCGTGGGGAAGTAGGGGAAGGAAGCCCAGCCCTGCCTGGCTCCTGGCTCCAAGACGGCTGCGGGTGGGTCACTGAGACCTCACCTTCCCGGAGCGGGCCCTAGGGCACACGCAGCCGGAGCTGGGCCCAGTCCTGGATAGTCTGACTCTAGCCCTGGTGCCGGGAGACTCTCTCAGAAAGAGGCAAATAAAGGCCCCGACAAACCTCGGGCTGCGGGAAACATCTGTCACTCGCTCTGCGCTAATTAGCCATCTCCTTCTCCCTGTTTTCTCTCTCTTTTTTTTTTCTCAATGCAGCATCAGAAGGGGGGGTGGAGGTAACTACATGCAAACGTGACCCCTGCCCCCACCTTCAAAAGAGCAGGGGGACTCATGGAGAGGTCGCTGCCCAGTGACCAGGCCGGCGCAACCGTGGAGGAGGGGCAATATAACTGCCTGGGGTCAAGGTGACCGGTGGGACCAGATCAGCAGTGGGACCAGATCAGACACATTTTCTGGTCCCCTGGTTGTGCTGGTGAGATCTGGAGGTCTGGCGTGGCTGGGGGGGGGGAGTGGGGGAGATATATGTCAAGGTCTGGTAAGGGTAGGTATATTAGGTAGATATATGCATGCACACAAGGGTGTGTCTGGCCTGGAAAGATCCAAGGATGTCTATGGGGATAGATAGATAGATAGATAGATAGATAGATAGATAGATAGATAGATAGATAGATAATTCAAGGTAGGTGCTTAGGAATGGGAACAGGCAGGTACTCCCGCCCCACCATGGCGCTCGCCGCGTGCTCCCTTCCAGCCCCTGCTTGTAAGCCCACAGCTCCAATTCCCACGCCAATCCCAGGGTTACAGCTGGCTCTGCTTCCCCGGGCCTGGTCCAGTCCCTCTGGGCTTCTTTGGGTCCTAGGAGATCAGACCCCAGACCTCTGTCGGGACCACCTCCTCATTCCTCGGTTTCCCCCCAGGGAGGCGGACTCTGGACACACAGGTCAGGGTCCAGTACTTGGAATTTCCCGCTGTGGGGAAAAAGCAACAGCAGAGGCCACCTCCAATGCAGCAATTAGTATCTGCTCATTAGGACACAAATTAGAGGGGTCTGTGAGCAGGGCAATGCTCTCACCTCCCAGCCCCCTCTGCTCCTGGGGCCCAGCACACAGATCAAGGCAGCTGCGCTGGCAGGGGGCACTGCCAGGCCCCAATCCTGGCTTCTTTGCTGTGACAAGTGCCTGGCCCAGTTGATCGCACTCCCTTCCTCAATGGGGAAACTGAGGCACAGAAGATGGGAAAGGGGGGCAACTGCACTGGGAGTCGTACAAAGAAGGAACCTAGAAGTCCTGACCCCAAGCTGCCCCCAGGTCATACCCAACCCCCGTTTCAGGATCAGGAACTGACCTGCCCCCCATCTCAGTGGTTTCCCCCCAACACACACCCCTCCAGCAGCCCCCATCGGCCTTTCCTGCCTCAGCCTGTCCTACTGGATCTATCACTGACTGCAAATCGAGTCCTTGGAGGGTTCACCGTCCCATTTCCACGTTGGGGGGGAGAAGGCAGGGGGTTCCCACGTGAATGCCCCCTGTCCTGGATGGCTGCCCTAATGCAGGCACCAGCCAGTGCTAACAAGCTATGGGGAGTGGGGAGCAGGGGAGCAGGGGCTGTTTCCTTGCTGAGTTTGCTTGAGTCTCCCCAAAATATTCAGGATCAAATGTCCCCCCAAGCCCCAGCACTCAGGCCTCGCAGATGCAGGTCTGGTGCCAGCGCAGTGGCCGATGGTCATGGCCCAGCCCTGCAGGCACCGGGTACTGCCCAGAAACCATGGCAAGAGGAGCACCCAGTCCTGGGGTATAGGGAATGCCTGTCTGCCCCCATCTCACACCCTCAGGGACTGGATTCACCCCAGCTCGTCCCCACCAGGGCTGGAGGGACCTGCTGAGAAGCCCAGAGCCTGAGGAGGACATGCTCGTCCTTGTGCCTCGCCCCTCTGGATCCTGACAAACCAGTATCAGCACATTGAGCAACGCTGCCAGGCCTGGGCTTGCCACAGCCCAGCAGGCCAGGGAGCTTGGGGGTGGGGGGTGACCCTGCACCACCCTGCCCTACAAGGGTCTCTGTCCAACAGCCCGGGCAGGAGGCTTGCCCTGCAGCTGGTGCTTGCAGCCTGCTTCTTAGTGGGGGAAACTGAGGCAAGGTATGTGGCCACACCACAGCCGGGTCCTTAAGGACCTGGTACCAGTGCTGAGCCAGCCCGCAGCAGGGGAGAGGGGGACCAAGGGCTCCTTGTCTCTGTCTCTCCCCACCTGAGCAGCCTGCTCCAGGCAGCGCGCCCACTGCTAATTAAATCCCCTTAAGCCGATTAAGCCTCCACTCACTTTAACGCACTGGCAGGCTTTTGGCTTTGGGGCTCATTTTTCCCCGGTAGATTCGAGGCGCCCGATTGCCCCAGACCCGCAGCTCTGTGCTCAGGGGCTGTGAGTGCAGCAGCGCTGATTCACGCCTGCTGCAATGGGGGGCAGGGGCTGGGAGTGGCCCCTATCTACACCAACGGAGAATGGGGCTAGCAGGGCCCCCGGGGCTGGAGGAGAGTGAGAAATCCCCCCCACACACACACACCAAGCAGGGTCTGGCTGTATCCCACCCCCCTGCAGGGCTCTGACCCCAGTGGGCTCCCTGGCCCTGCTGCTTCCACTCCCCCTCAGTATTAACCCTGCGGTGTTGGGGAGCCAGTACTGAAGCCATCAGCCCTTCCACATCAGACACATATTAATTAAAGCATCCAGCGGGTCTAAGTCACACACCTTGGAGAAACCAGGGCATTATATGAGCGTTAGCCACAGCTGCCAAGGCAGGTCAGTTTGCCGTGGTTTACCTCCCAGTAAACCACGTAACTGGTCTTCATCCTATTCATAGCCCCTGATTCTTTGCATAGAGAACTCCATGTGTTTTCGAGTAGAGACGCTGGCGTTCTCTCTCACCCAGTTTAAATGTCAGCAAAATATTTCCCTTCCTCCAAGCCTCTGGGATTTCCCTGTTTCCCCCCCACAGATTTATTAAAACTTCAGTGTGTTTTATTGGTCTCCTCAGCCAGTTCCCTTAAAACTCTTGGCTGTAAGTTACCCAGGTTTGTCAATGTGGGGAAAAAAAGACCACTGTGTTTCCTCCCATACCCCATGCCCTGAAATGAATCCTGTGCCTTGTCTGTGAGAAGGAAGAACAGTTTGTATCAGCTTCCTGGCTACATTTTGGGGGAAAGAGGGTTGTGTGGCTTACAAGTAATTACTGTATTAGATGTCAGCGTATTCTAGCCTTCTTGTGACCCGGATGTATGCTGAGGATGACAGGGTACAAGACAGCGACCTCCTCCGGCTTTGCTCCAAGCACAGACCAGAAACATCCAGTGAACGTTTCTCTCTTTTCCACGTCACTGCTTACCCCCCTCCAGCTGCACCTGCCAGCTTGCTTTACCCTGATGGCAAGTTTAGGAAGGGGGGTTGTTGCTTTGAGCATGCCTTATTGTCTTGCATAAAACATGCACCTTTTCCCAAAAATTTAGCTGTTGAAAATTGGAGCTGAGGTGTTTGTGCCTGAAAGCTTGCAATTAAAGATTTTTTTTTTCCAAAAATCTAGTTGGTCTAATAAAAGGTATCACCTCTACCACAAGTCCTGATTCCTTATCAGCACCCTGCATTCTGTAACCCAGACTTCCACACATAGCCACTTCCTTCCCTATCCTTTGTATATTCATTTCCATATCTGATTCCTGCCTCCACGGCTCCACTTGACTAGCCTGACCCTGTGCCTTGATTTTGCATCCGTGGCCTTGTGGGGCAGGGTCTGTGGGATGTCCCTGGACCACTCTGGGTCCCTGCCAGTGCTTGCTTTCTGCTTTGGAAATTTGGCCCTTGTAGAGGTCCCACATATAACATCCCTGCTTCATTCCAGAACAGGGGCAACTAAATTGGCATCACAGGCACCTCCATCAGGTTAACCCATCATTGCCAGTATTGGGGCAGGACTTCCTGCATGTAACAGACCACTAACAAGCAGGGCTTCTCATTGAGACAACCTGCGTCCTTGGGAGCCTGTATCGTGCGTGACTGTAATGAGGTCTTCAGTGCCTTGCCTTCCCCCTCCCACCGACACCAACCTGTGCCCATCAATATAATACTTGGGGTGTATCCCTGGCACACCAGGCACCAGTCATATGTCACCCCCAGCCCCCTGGATTATAAACCATGCTCCTGGTCCGATCACATACAATCGCACGTGATCACAGCTACATCGGTGCAAGTGGCCTCACTCCAGATCCTGCTGGATTCTGTCTCACAGTGGTGACTCAGTTTCCCCAGCCATACATCAGTATAACAGGAGGGTACAAACTGGTCCAATTTATTCATACCCTTAAGCATCAGAGCAGCAGTCCGTCATACCACCCACCAAACCCAGCATAGAAACCGGCTCATACTGTGTAACTTCAAACGCCCTCAACTCCAAAGAGTCTCACAAGAGACTCTTGACCCCGTGCACAGCCCAAGCTGTCCCAGATTTAAGAGCTAAAGACAGACGCTGCTTTGAGACAGGGAAACTGAGGCACAGAATGGGGCAGCGACTTGGCCTGTGGCAGCACTGAAAGTAGAACCCAGGAGTCCCGGGTAACAACCTCCTTAGCAGCCGTGTCTCATTTCCGTCTCCCTGCCAAGCCCTAAACGTGGCTGAATCTCCCATCGCTAGGTGTTGCTGGCCGGACTCCTGGGTTCTGCCCTCCCAGGGCACCCCTCTTCCTCAGTTTCCCCCACGGATGAGAGCAGGGCAACAACAACAATAACACTTCCACCGCTTCTCTGCCTCGCAGAAGTGCTCGGGGATTAGCCGAGGCCCAGAAAGTGCTTTGAAGATAAAAAGATGCTCTTACCTGCATCCCAGGGGGACCGCGAGGATTAATTAGCCACTGTTTGTACAGCACTTCGAACGTGGAAAGCAGGGTAACCGCCTGGCAGAGTTTTGCTAGAGAAAAGCCCCCTGGAGAACGAGCCTGAGGGAGTTGGGGAGATTCAGCTGAAACAGGAAAGGGGGAAAGGATCATCTGTTTCAGCTCCAGCCGGACCAGGAATCAGGGAGCTCTCCTGGAGCTCTGGATCAAGCAGAAGTTTTCTCTGGACCCGCAGGGAAGTGCGGAATTTCCTTCATGGGTCATTCCACCTCCCAGCAGGTTTCACCACGTTTTTTTTCCTTACAGGGAATATTTCCAGAGCTGGCCAGCCCTGTGCCCTGATTTTTGGTGGGAAAAGGAGGTGACGTCTCACCCAGAAGCAGTGAACCTCCAACTGGAACTGTTACAGGGAAGGGGCAAGGGGCAGGGGAGAGGAGCAGATGTGGGATGGGAGAGCGAGACCCCCCCAGCTCCATTCCAGCCCCCCAAGCAGTGTCCACTGTGTGTGCCTGGCTGGCTCCATCCTTAACATGCCTGCGCACTGGAAAAAAACATCAGGCAGTTCCCCAAACACTGCCATGTCCTTCCAAGCCGGGAGGCTGGAGGTGCCAGTGCCTTCTCAATGCTCCTTCCCTCTCTTTTGGAGCTGAAATCCTTGGCTTTGCTGGTTCTTGCTTGGGGCTGGGAGAGAAAACCCTCCCCTCCATTTCTGCTACTGGTGTCAGGGGGTTTTGGCACTGGGTATTGGCTGCAGCCCAGGCTGGGGATGGGGACTGGGCTGTGCCAGTGCTCCTGCAGGGACCAAAGTCGGAGGGTCCTGGCTAGAGGGTCTTGCCTCTTTGCTCAGGGTCACACAGATGCTACACTGGGGCAGAAAGGGACTTCCCTCGTGCTCAGACTGGTATGGACTGCGGGGTTTCACCTTCCTCTGTAACAGGGACACAGCCTCTGCCTGGGATCTCTTGAGTGTATATTAACACTTTGCAGCAGGAAGAGGTTGGCTGCTGCAGTCCCCCTATTTTTCCTGGGGCAGGGTCGGGTGTGTTGTGCTGTGTGGTGTCAGGACTGAGGGTGGTTTTGCTAAGAGTTAAGATGATGCATTTGATTGGGATGGTTTGGGCAGGGCTGATCCTGCCTCAGGCAGGGGTTGATTAGGTGTGACCTCCGGAGCTCCCTTCCAGCCCCACTGCTCTAGGATTCAATGATCTAGGTCTGAGCTCACCAGTGAGTCTGATGTGTCTGAGCCGGGGTGTATTTACCACTCATCCAAAAAACTTCCTCATCCGGCTGTACTCCTGAGGCCATTTCTCAGCCGAAATTCCCGCCCCAACTCCACTAGGAGCTGCTTTGCAGGGACAGGGCTGAGATGAAACCCATCCTGACCGCAGGTCTGGGAGACACAGGAAGTGACCCTGACCCAACGGGCAGTGGAGTTTCCCGCAGCATGATGACACGTCCCTTCCAGGGCTGTGACCTGGCAAAGGCATTTGCATGTGTGTAACAATGGGCATGAAACATGAGCAGATCAAGACAGGGGCAGCACTTTGCATAGTCCTTGCATTGATGAAAGCAGCTGCCTGCAGATTGCACTGGTGAGAAGGGCTGTACAGGGGGCAAAGAGCTGGCAAATCCCACGGCAGGTGTGCAAGGGATGTATCTGCATATCATTTACATATGCCCCCCCATTCTCTGCTCTGGTTCTGGGACCAACCCCAGGGGCTTCAGCTAGGAGGACAGTCCGAAGCCTGGTGCTGCAGGAGCGGCTTCCAGCAGCTGGCAGCAACAGTAGAGCCTTTATTCCCATGGATCAGGCTCTGGAGGGGGTAAATCTGATACCCGCTAGGCGGCACTGTCCTCTCCCAACCCCCAGGGCAGAGCAAGTGGAGGATTCCCCACAGAGGCATCTCCGTAAGGACATAGAGAGATGCTGAACCCAGGCCAAGGTCTCAGCTGGCAGAAGCAGCTCCTCCAACTTCAGTGGAGCTCTGCAGATCTGCCCCAGCTCAGGATCTACCCCAGTCGGTTGCACACCAGCCCCAAAAGGGGTGCAAACTGGTGTAAACTGGTGTCCCGGTTAGCAGGCCTCCAGCACCCAGGCTCCAGCACTGGGCACAGGGCAACAAGAGGAACCTGGGCAGAGCCCAGCAGTGCGATGGCATGGCTAGGAGCACAGTGCCCCAGGAGAGGAAGGAAGATTAGGGCTGGGGGTGGGGGGCATTAGCTGGAGAAGAGAAGACAGGGGGGAGACTGGACACTGGAGTTTTGCTGAAGAAAAGCCCCTGGGTGAGGAGTCAGGGAGATTCAGCTGCAACAGGATATGGGGGAAGATCCACCAAGTTCAGCTGGGAACAGACTTTGGGGAGCTTTCCCATCACTCTGGATCCGGACAGAAGGTTTCTCTGGACCCAAAGGGAAGTGTGGAGTTTCCCTGGTGGGTCCTTGTTCTTTTCCTCAGGGCTGATTTTCCAGCAGAAAATCCCAGGGAGAAAGTGGCATCACTGGCTAGCCCCGTGGTCTGGGTGGTAGTGGCGCCTTCACACTCAGGGGTTATGGGGAGACCAGGATCCGCTGTCCCCTGGGCACAATGGGCTAGAGAGGGATTTCAGTGCCCCCGCACAGGGGGCTGGCACGACACTCCCTCCCCATGTCAGCACCACGGCACGTCCCAGCCACCGTGTGCAGGCTGCTTCCCGGCACCCTGACAGTGACGGATGCGTCTCCGGGGCCCTGACGTGCTAGAGAGGCCGTAGCTGCTCTGCAAAGACCGCAGCGGCTGTGAGCTGGGGCCAGATCCCCAGTCTGTCAGTGCCCCAGGCGTGCACACCCACCAGGGGGGTTTCACGACTGCTTTGCACTGGTGCAAAAGATGCCTGGGGTGGGGGCAGGGAACCTGGCCCACTGGGAACAGATCCATGTTGCTGGGAGTATTCCCCCCACAGGTAGTGGCCTCGGAGACCCCAGGGATGCCTCTTCCCCCCCAGGCCAGGGCTGAGCTTGGGGTAACCCCACCTGCCCCCACTGGCTAATGATTGTTTTCCAAGCTCTTCCCAGGAGAGAGGAGGTAAAACCAGCCCCGAGGAGGCCAGGCTGGATGGGCCAGGCACTCAGCCGTGCCTGCTTCGGGGCGGGGAGCCCGTGGGCGTGCAATTCAAGTGCCAGTGAGGTAATACCTGCAGCTGATTGGGGCAGTGATGTCAGAGGCGATGTCAGCAGGAGGGGTGATGCCCTGGGGCCGGCAAGGTCTCACTGGTCATTTCCTTCCTGGACCAAATCTCTGCTGCTCCCAAGCTGGGCTCCGTCAGGGAGTGGGGGGCAGAGGGAATCCCCAGCCCGCAGCTGAGATAACAACCTACTCTCGCGGCTAGGCTAGGGGTACAGACCAGGCTGGTGACACATTTGTGGTGGGAGCAGCAGGGACAGCCTTGGCTACCGGGTAGGGAGGGCATGTGAGCAGCACCCGACACACCCTATCCATGGACAGCCAGGCCCCGGGGTGGGGGCCACATCCCCCTGCCACCCTCTGCTTTCTGCCCCTGACCTTGAAATGAAAGCTATGGACTTGGGGAAGCTTATCCTAGGCCCTCGCTCTGCCCCTCCCCAGCCCTGCTCTCTGTGTGACCGGGGAAAGTCCATGCCTCAGTTTCCCTGTCTCAAAGTGAGGCACGACACCTTTGTTCAGGGTTTTTTTTTTTGGAAAACTATATTTCTATATATACACTTCTATAGATACAGCATCCCGGATAAGCATTTCTGCACAAACCTTAAAACGCATTTAAAACCTGTGCACCCGTTACAATGGTCACCCCTGCACCTCTGTGCCCCTGCATACCCATCTGCAGTGCTTTCCATAACACAGTCTCTTAGTTTTCACCCCGCTGTTAGGGTTGACATTGTCCACTTATTCCCTGTCTTTGTTGTTGTCACTGTTGCCTTCACTGTTGCTTCTGCTGCTGCTGACCCTGCTGTTGTTGTCTTCACTGTTTTGGGGTCTGGTTGTGTCGCTGTCGTCTTCATTATCACTGACCACTCCAGCTCTCAGTGTCTTTGAATAGCCTTTGCCAAGAGTCGCTTTGCCAAGTCGAGTTAGCCGCATCTTATCCATCCTCTCCCACTGCTTTTTAGTAGTAGGACGAGTTTGTTCAGGGCGCTGGGGTGGTGCCACAGGCCACGGGAGCAGCCAGGGGCCCTGGGGCTGGGCCCTACCGCACTGGGACCAGGACGAGCCCTGGCCTGCCGCAGCGAGGGCCAGGCATGCCCGTGGCAGGGGTGGAGGCTCTCCCATGAATTTCCCAGCACAGGTGCCCTCGCTCCTGTGCCAGGGGGGTGGGCACAGTGCCTGCAGACAGGGGACAGTCAGGCATAGGCACCTGAGGAGAAGCCAGAGCTGAGCTGGGAGCAGGAGCCAGTACCGCTGCCTCGTGCTGGCTGGGGACTGAACTGTGTGTCATAGCCTTTGTATGGCTCAGGGGGAGTCTCCAGGAGACCATAATGCTGAAGCTGTAAGAGCCGTGGCTGCAGGAGGAAGGAGAAGCAGATGCCAGGGGCTGCTCAGTGCCAGCAGCTGCCAGCTGTAGGCGGGGGAAGGAGGCAGAGGTGGGGCTCAAATATATGGGAGTTGGGGCTGGTGTGTCAGTACACACAGACATGTGTGTGTGCGTGTGCACACGCACATGCATGAGCACTGTGCACGCACACCTTCTGTGTGCTAGGGAGCCCAAACACACACATTGGTGTGCTAGAGAAACACACGCACACACACCACCCATGCAGTACCAAGGACCCCCTGCATGCATGCACATACACACACACACACAAGCACACACACACACTTTGTGCAGTAGAGATCAAACACACACAACCCTGCTTTCAATGTCAAAGATGCCTATACATACACACTGACGCACATTGAGTGGTGGGTATCACACACACACGTGCACACACATGTACGCACACACACACACCCTCCCCGCAGCCGCCTGTGCTGACTCCCAGTCTCTTCTCCCCTGCTCACCCTCTCTGCATCCTACCTTCAAAGTCATGGTGCCAGTGGGCACCAGCCCTTGGCCGTGATGAGCAGGGCTGTGCTTGGCAGAGCGGGGAGCCCAGACCTGGGGGTTGAGCTGGCGCTCCCAAGAAGCTGCAGATGCCCTTGGCCTTGGCCTCAGGGCCTGATCCTGCATCCCAGGAACAGACGCCCGGATCACGGGGGGAGCAGGGATTCGCCTTTCCCAGCATGCTTTGTGGTGGTGTCCCCCAGACCCCACATGGGAGGCCAGGGCTGCCTGGGGTTGATGAGCAAAGTGGGGTACACTTCTGCTCCAGGCTCCTCCCTAGGCTCAGCTGCCCCACAAGCACACCTAGCCTACCCCCTAATCCTCCTCCCACCACCCCGGGGGCACAGGGGGGGGCAGGACCCTCGGGGCATGCATAACACACATTATGGTAACCCTGAAGGGAGGACTGGGACCCAGGACCCCTCACCATCTGGGAGAATCCAGGGTCATCCCTGGTTTGTGCAGCCCCCCTGTACTGCCTCTGAGGGGGAAACTGAGGCACGGAGCAGGGGCAAGGCCAGGCAGCAGAGAGCATGCAACCCAGGAGCCCTGGATGTACCCCCCAGGAGAACCCAGGAGTCCGGGCTCGCCGTCCATTCATTCTCTCTAAGCTGAAACTAGGAACCCAGGAGTCCTGCCCCCCCCCCCCACACACACACACACACACACTGGCCCACTGGTGCCCCCCTGCCCCTTATACCCGCTCCCAGGGCTTCCGGCCCTGGTCCATGCCCTGTCTCTGCCTGACCGGGGGAGAGGCACTGCCCGCCCCCGTCCTGTCCTGCTGTAGCCGGGTTGGAAAGAAGGGGAGAGGGAGAGCCAGAGCCAGAGCCAGGGCAGTGTAGGGGCCTCAAGGTCTCTTGCCACCTCTTATCACTGAGGCTGGGGGGGTTGCGGGCACCAGCCTTGGAGCCAGGCACGCCTGGCCCTGCCAGCCCTCATGCAGCAGCGGGGAGCTGGGGGCTACGGCCTTCAGCCCTCTGAGCAGGAGAGGCGTGTGCATGCATGTGCACGAGTGCATGCACGTACGTGCTCTAGCCCTGCTCTGAAGAGCCCTGCTCTAGCCCTGCTGCATTTTGGGCAGGGCCTGATCCCACTGTGGGGGGAGATCTGGGATTGGACACCCCCAGGATCATGGAGACAGCGACAGAGGGTGTTAGGAGCTGGGGGGCAGACAGGGAGGGGTCTGGGGGGTTTGGGCCCCAGCGCTGCCCAGGGGTGGGAGGAGTGGGGTCCCACTTTTGGGTCTGCCGGTGTGCCTCAGTTTCCCCTGCCCAGCTCACTCCCCCACACCCCGTTGGCACCAAGGGGTTAAAGGGGGAGCCACTCAGGCCCCGCAGGGGTATGCAGGCCCAGCCAGGCCCCCTGGGCTCAGCCCTACTGCCCCTGCAGCCTCACACCCTCCAGCTCTGGCTGCAGTAGTTTGGAAGTGGGGGGCGGGCTGCAGGCCCAGGTGCATTATGGGAGTGAATTAGCACAAGGGGGGGAGATAAATGGCTGTGGAGCCGCCCAGGCCAGGCTGATTTATGAGCCGCCCGCGATGAAGCGATAATTCCCCTCTGGCCGCGCTGACACCGTGATTAACCTCTGCGGGGAACCGCAGGGAAGCCTGGGGCGGGACAGATGGGCCAGGCTGGGGGTACATGCATATTCATAGGCGTATGCTTATGGCTATGCATATGCATGAGGAACACACACGCGTGTGGCCATGCATGTGTATACCTGTAGCCTACAGGTATGCCCATGCACACCCCTACACACGCGTCTGGGGGCTAGGGCCCCCCCATATGTACATTCATGCATAAATATGCTCAAACACATCTATACGTGTGTGCATACACATGCATGCAGCTTTTAAGGCATAGGAATGCATGCTTATATATACATCCGCATACTTGTATATGCACACACACACATAGGCACAGATATATGTGCAGGTGCATGCAGGCATGTGTCTATACATATATATTACATACACACATGCCCCATGCTACATGGCACATGGGACCCTGCCTCAATCTCTTAGCCATTGCCTCCCAGACATGGGACCTTCCTGCCCCCAGCTCCCGGCTCTGGCTGTTCAGCTGAGTCCAGTGCCCACCCCACTGCCCTGGTCCAGCCACCTGTGCTGCCCCCATCCCAGGCTGGTGCCCCCTCCTGCTCCAGGCTGCCTGGCATTGGCAAGGAGACCCCAGGCCAGCTGGATGCTCTCCCTGCAGCTCTGGAGCCCCATGTGAACCTGTGTAGCCATAGCAGTGCCGGGGGAGAACTGGCACTGGGTCCGGGATGCTGGTGGTGGGCAAGGGATACTTCCCTGGCAGCCTGGGCAACCTCCAGGCCCTGCCCTGCATCAAGGGGAGCTCAGGCTTCCAGAAGCCACTGCAGAGGTGCATGTCAGCCGGGGACAGACCCAAAAAGCGTGGAATTTAGCCCAAACCTAGGGCAGGGCTGGGACTAGGGCACATGCCAGGTTGTACGCAGCTGGGAACCGGCTGGCCCAGAGCTGGGCACCACACTGGGCAGGGCCCTGGCAGGTCGCGGTAGGGAGAGCAATGAGATGAAGGCAAAGCGGGCGGGGGGGTGGAATTGCATTACCAGCCTAGGCTAATCCTGTTGCCAGAGCTATAATCAGATTGCTCCAAGGCTGCACGGAGCCCAGGGAAGACCAGACGTATCCATCTCTCTGCTAAGTGGGCGCCAGCGCTCTCCCTCCGCCCCCAGCATGGGAGCAAGGCAACATGCATGGGGGGGTTGGGTTGGAGATCTAACATGGGAGATGGGAATCACCCCTTTCCCCAAGCAATACAGGGCGTGGGACACATGGCAGAGTGGCACCGACTACAGCAGGGGGCAGTAGCAAAGGGGATTGGCCCCTCCATGGCATCATCTATTCTGGGCCCTGGGCCTGGGACCCCCATCCTTCCCACTTAGCCATGAGGGAGGGGCAGGGGCAGGGGTTGTGGGGGGGCTTCTTCTAGAGATCCTCAATCTGGATGTGTGTACACTCATAGCCACATGCATGCACCCTGTGACCACAGCTGCATGCACTCACATCACACCCATAGGCACATGCACACACCTCCCCATGTGCATGCCCCACATGCATGTGCACATACACAGCCCCATAGGTACACACATATGCTCACACATTTTCACCTGTGGTTGCCCCTCTACTCACACCTACCTCTGTGCACACCTGCCTCCCCATGTGTACATGCTTATAATACCCATACATGGGCACATCGCTTCTATGTGAGTACACCCACATGCATGCATGCGCCCCACTATGTGTGTGCACTCATGTGGGGAGCATGTGCATCTGCCCACATGCCTCTCCATGTGCATACCCCTGCACCCTTACACAGCCACATGTATGCATACACACACATATACATGTGTGCACACACCTACCATGCACTCACATCCGTGTGCCCCATGCCTGCACACCCCCCATCCCTGACCCATGCATACAAAGCCACATGCTCTCCCCTCCCTGTTGTACAACCCCCACGTACACATGCCTGCCCATGCTCCCATGGGTACACACCAGCACGTACATGTGCTACCACCTCCATGCCCACACCCTGCCTCACCTGCCTGGCCCCTTCTCCAAGACCCCCAGGCCAGCCTCTCACTGCCCCTGCCACGAGCGGTGGACTCAGAGTAGGGGGGACAGTGGCAATGCCCTTGGGGCATCCCCTTGGGGCTTTAGCAGAGCCCCATGCACACATGCACACGTGCACATGCACACACGTACACACACACATACACACACATACACACACATACACACAAGGTGGGTGTTGGCGGGGCAGGAAGCCTGGAGCTCCGGGCTGGAAACCCAGCTTCCTTCTCGCCAGCACAGCAGGGAACAAAGCAGGCGGGTGCTCTCCCCCCGCCCAGTGTCGCTCCTCTCATCTATCACGCTAAAACAATTAACTGCAGAGGCAATTAGTGCCACAGCCATAAACATCTGCAGCCGGCGCGGCCCTGGAGCTGCCGCACTCATCCATTAATATAGTGCCTGCCTGACCGTGCCAGTCAGCGCGAGGCAGGGGCGACCAAGGGGCCAGGAACACCCATCAAGGGAAAGCGCAGGGCTGTGAATGGGTAGAGGGGTAGGGCTGGGGGAAGTTGGGGCTGGGGAATGGATGGATGGATGGATGGATGGATGGATGGGAGATGCGTGGATGGGTGGATGGATGGATGGACAACAGATGGATGGATGGATGGATGGATGGATGGATGGATGGATTGGATGGAATGGGGTGGGGGCATGGACAGAGCCCCAGCAAGGGGTGGGGGTGGGACACATACCTCCCCTAGGGCAGATCATCACCCCCTGCTGGGAGCCATGTCAGACACTCAGGCTCCACCCCTAGGACACCACCCCCCCTCACTTGCACCCACTGATCCTCACCCAATCCCCACCCAGAGCTCAGCCCCCACCCCTTGAGGAGGTGAGGCTCTTTGCTTTGGGCATGGCCATCCCCATTGGCTCCACCTACCTCCCTGGGACCATGCTAAGCACACCCCCCCAGGTCCTGGCTGCTCCAAAGGGTCCGGTGGGCAGCCCCTGGCAGTGCACACATACCATGCATGGGACAGGGCAGGGCGTGTGTGCATGTGTGTGTGTTTGTGCACACCTGTGTGCAAAGGCACTGGTGATCCAAGGATCTCCCCCCCCACACACCTCTCTGCTAATGGGATCATCTCATTAACAGGGTTTAAGGTCTATCTATAGGCAGAAAGGGCCACAGCCTGGGAGACACAGGGCCCAGTCCTCGCAGCTGTCTCCCAGGCCTGCCTCTGCTGGAGAGAGCCCAGGAGGGGAGGGAATGGTCTAATGAGCTAAAGCAGGGGGGAACCAGGAGCCAGGACACCTGGGGTCTTTCCTAGTTCAGGGGGGTCTACCAGGGTGGTCTACTATTCTCATCTCAGCCTGCGAATGCAGCATCACAGTGAGACCAGAGGATCCAGAGCCAGGACTTCTGGGTTCTCTCTCACCCTCCCTGCGGCTCCCGCCCTGACCAAATTAATTAAATGACTTAACCCTTCTCAGCCCCAGTCAAGCCACGTATCAAGCTGAAGCGGCTTGACATTCTCCAGAAGCTAATTGCAGGCCACTGCCCCTAACAAATAGCCTCTGCGTGCCCCTGGGGTGAGGGGGCCAAAAATAGCAGAGCCTTCTCTGCAGCCTCCTGAGTATGGAAGGTGTCAGAAGGTTTTAAAGTTGAAATAATAATAATAATAACCAAAGTAATAGCAGTGATGCCGTCAGGCAGTGGAACAGACATCCAGGGAAGCTGTGGCCTCTCCATCACTGGAGGGGTTCAAGTCAAGGAGACATTGGGCAACCACTGGGCAGGGATGATCTAGAGGGGCAAGAGCTTCTGTGGGTGATCTTTAGTATCAGACCAGCTCAGGGGGGATCAGGGGGGTGTAGACAGGCTTTTGGGTCCCAAGTGCCCATCCTCAGGGAGGAAAAAGCAGACACAGCTTGAGACATGAGCTATTTTGGAGGCAAAGGCTCCACTGTTAGACTCCAGCCCCTCTTGGCAGATGCCAGCTCTCAGCTGTTGCTCCAGGTTTTGACTCCAGAAAAACCCTAGAGTGATTCTTCTGCTGCAAAGATCTCCACCAGCGGCAGGCAGGGCAGGAGGGATGGATTTCTATTGGAAAGCTCTGGGGTTACTGTATCTTCTCAGGTATAACACGCCTCCTGACTAAGACCTGCACCTTGCTTTTGAAAGGCAGCATGAAGGGGAAAGGAAAGCTCTCTCCTTGAAAATGCTGGTCCGTAATGGGGAGTAGCGGAGAAGCAACACGGAGGGAGCACAACTCATTGTGCAGCTCCCTAAGGAGCACATGCAGCCTTACATGTGCCCCTCCCCAGGAGCTTAAGCTACAGAAATGGTTATTACCGTATTCCCTAGCTTATAATGCTCAGCCCAACTGGCGGCAGCTGGGGGGTGGGGGGGCAGATGTGTGTTGTGTACCAGAAAATACAGTCTCTTTTGGGCAATGCCTATGTGTTTGCACCTCTAACAGTGCTAATATTGTGCCACATCCTTAAGAGGATCTCACCTGCTTCGGCAACCCCAGCTGAGAATCACTGAGCCGGAACAAAGGCCTGTGCTAAACCCCTTGGGTAACTACAGACAGCATCTGAGCGCCAGTGACTAGCCTGTCCCTGCCCTTTGACCCCATTCCCTCATCCTACAGGTGGGGAAACTGAGGCTCAAGCTCCATCCACACACAACAGAGGGAGCTGAAACAGGGGGTCATGAATCCAGCATGTGCCCCAGTGCCCAAGGGGCCGACAGTGCTGTGGGGCAGGGGGTCCAGGCCCAGCAGTGAGAGCAGAGCTGAGGCCAGGGGAGCTGGAGGGAGGAGCAGGGCAGTCTGGCTGGGCCCTGGTACAGCCCCAGGGCCCTGCCCTGCCCCGGCCCTGCCAGCGCGGCTGGAATGCACTGGGGGCACGGAGGAATGAAGGGCAGGAATGCGGCCGCCGGGCCACGCACACGCAGGCAAGAATGTGCCCGAGAATGCGCCGGGCGGGCGGAAACAGGGCACCTTGGGCATCGCTGCCGCCAGGAGTCCTGGTTCCCTCGCCCCAAACACCCCCCTGCCCTCCCAAGCTGGGAAGAGAACCCAGGAGTCCTGGCTCACAGGCCGCCAGCCCGCCAGATCCCACTGCTGGCATGGACCCCAGGAGTTGGATGAAGGTAAAAACAGTAACAGCTTGGCCAGGCCTACATATAAAATCTTTTATGACCAAATTAAAAAAACAGTGCGTCTTGCACAAAAATGCATGGTGGCAGCTGAGGCCATACAAAATAGAGCAACCCCAACTGGTTTTATTCTCTGTGCTAGATGATGTCAAATCAAGAACATAGTTAACAGAGACCTGACACACTCATCACATGTGTACATCTAAGAAAGCCACACAAAAATAAGGCTGAGCCAGTGAAGGCAAGGAAACTACATAAGCAGGCAAGGTTCTTTGAGTAGATGTGATATCTTTTATTAAACCAACTGAGTAGTCGGAAAAAAGTTCTTAGCAAGCTTTCAGGTGCAATCACCCTTCTTGCGCCCAAAAAGCTCGCTAAGAACTTTTTTCCAACTATTCAGTTAGTCTAATAAAAGATATCACATCTGTTCAAAGAACCTTGCCTGCCTATGTCCTTAGGCCAACACAGCTATAACCAAAAACCCAGGAAACCACATAAAAATAATAAAAGATATCGGATTGACCCAAAGAACCTTATCTACCTATGGCCTTAGACCAACAAGGCCACAACCTACAGCCAGGAAACCACATATGCATTTCAATTGAACTAGCAAGTAAAGAAGACAAAAGACTAAATATGCATTTCAAGAGAAATCTGTAAAAGGTGCAGAAAAGATGTCCTGTATGTGACATCCTCACATTTCTCAAAACAGGCATCCAATGCCTAAATGTCTTAACCATTCAATGTATGTATGGAGTTTTGTAAATAGACCATCACCGATACAAGCTACTGCAAATTTGCTCTGCTGATAAACAAATACCCAAAGACAAGTCCAGTAACCAATGCCTCTAGGTATTCTGCTTGACCACTCAAAGCCCATCACAGTTAATTGCTAAAGCTAATCGGTAGCAATGAAAAACACAAGTCTTTACACCTGAACAAATCCATAAACAGGCAATTTAACAATCGTAATATGATGGTCACCTTTTTCCTCCTTGTTTGTTCAGACTCTAATCTGCCAGCTATCAAAGGAAAATGCTTTGAAGCTATACAATTAAACACTATAAGAACTAAGCAAATTTGCTAGCAAGAGGTGAACTCCAGGAGAAAGAGAGATCACTGCAACATTGCACCCAGCTTAACCAACAGTGGATCCTGCTTGGTGAAGGCTGCAAGACTTGGAGGCGGAGTTATATATATTTATTTTTATATATAGAAATAAATATTTTTACAAAAAAACCCCAAAAAACTGGACCAGCTTCTTCTGCCTGCATTGGTGAGACAACATTATTGCAGCTAAATATGTACTAGGACTTCGTAGAGTAGCTCATTTTATATTGGAAAGGAGTCTTTCTGTGTCATTTAGTTTTATAGCTTGCTTGTGGTATTGTTATTAAGGCCTTTCTCCCATTGATCAACCAGGTGTTTGTGTCAGTTCTTGGGGCACTCGGTTTAAAAATCTGCTTTCTAAAAGCTACAGAGTCCTCCCTCCCCTCCACTCTCTTGCCACTTCTGGGATAGACCCTGGGAGTCCTGACTCCCAGCCACCCTAGACCTCCCTGGGACTGGGATGGATGGGATAGAAAAGCTCCTCCCCACCCCGATTGGGGTTCCCACCCCTGGGTGAGAACAGGACCCCCGATGCCCCTGATCAGAGAGGCGGGGGGTGGGGGGGGGGAATTCTTGTCCCCAGGAGCCAGCTAGCAGGAGTCCGGCACTAGGGCAGGGGAGGGGCAGACATGAGCCCGTGGCAGACACGAGCCTGGCATGGTGTCTTGCGGGGGTTCAACACAGAGGCCCCATTCTTCCTGCAGGAGCCTGGGATTCCTGCTGGAGTGGGATCGGCATGGCCTCCTGCTCCCCCCCTGCCAGATTCCTGCACCCCCCCTTTCCCAGGCAGCTGCTGGAGAAGGTGCCTGGTCCAGGCTGGGCCTGGGCTGAGACCTAGCAAACTCCTTGCTTGGAGGGAGGGGGCTGGGAGGTGGCTCGGGGCATTGCAGATGGGGGCTCCTGGATGGTGAGGACAGCTGGCACAGAGCCCTAAGGTTCCAGAAGGGTGACCCACAATGCACCTGGGGTCAGGGCACCACAGTGTCAGGGGTCCTCCAGGGGCATTTCTATTACCCTGGCCCAGATGGGACTTGGAGGAAGGCTGGGCTGGGCTGAGGGCTCAGAGCCCTGGAGAGAGTGGACTGGGGCCGTGCTGATGCTTGCATGTGCACTCGGGCACACATGTGCCACACTTGCACCCAGGTTAGGGTGGCCATTCATCCGGTTTTATAGAGGGCAGTCTGGTTTTCTGGTCCTCTGTCCTCTATCAGACGCCTTTATGTCCTCTATTTTTCAGCGCTCGGTGGCACCCCCCTCTCCCCTGCCACCAACACCGCTGCAGCTGCTTGCAGGAGCTCCCCACTCGCCATCGCCATGCCCCCACTGCTGACACCGCCTGTGGGAGCTCACCATGCCACCCCCCAGGCTGGGGCAGCACTGCCCTCTACTCTTGAGGTACCTCGATGGCCACCCTAACCCAGGTGCACACAGGCAGACACACGCTCACAGAGATGCATACCCGTGCCAGCAACTGAACGCAGAGATACATACAGGCTTGTACACACACACACACACACACACACACACACACATGCACACCTGCATGCTCACAGCCACAAACACATGCACACACTACCACACTAACCCCTCCTCACCAACCAGCCCCCTCGTTCCCCCAGCTCTCCACCCACATCCTCTTCCCCAGGCCCAGGCCTGTTTCCCCTTGGCATAGTGCCTCCCCAGAGCCAGCCACAATTAACAGGCATGGCTAATTATCCAGCTGTAATAACCTCCGTGGCCTTTCTCTCCTGATGGAGCTGTGCCAGGGGGCGGCCAGTGTGGGGTGAAAACGCCTGGGGAGAGGAGAGTGGGGGCACTGCCCAGCTGTCCCTGTCATTCATGAGGTCCCCAAGCCCCCCCAAGCTGGGGTAAAGGTGCCTGTCTGTCAGGACCCCTCTTCTCAGCTAGCGCTCAGGGGCCTTGGGTGGCCCAGGGCACCTTGTATGGCTCCCCAGGATGTGGTGAGTGGCTGGATTGCGGGTGTCGTGTGCATCAGGGTGCAGGGCATCAGGGTGCAGTGTCGTGTGCCCCAGAGCTGGCAGAACCTAGCCAAGCAGCCTCTGTGTCAGCAGCTCCAGGTCATGGGTTTGCAGGGTTGCCCCTGCCCCCCCCCCGACAAAGAACCCATTGATCCACCACGGGGCAGGGGAACGGCAAGCTGCAGATTATGCCAGGGGATCTGCACTCACTCCTTCCCTGCCCTGATCCACACCCCCCGCCAGGCCCAGGACCCCCTCTGCTAGCCTGAAAACCCCCGCTGCCCCCACCGCTGTTGGACAGGGGGGGCCCTGCCCAGGCCTAAGGTAAGGCCTGATCCTGGAGGGCTGCACAGTGGGACAAGTCGAGAACGCTGCAGGGTTCTAGAGCAAGGGTGCGCACAGAGGCTGGAACCCCTGGGGGGGCAAGGTCATGGCTGGCATGTGCCACAGGCTGCCAGGCGCCCACTCCCCTGGTTCTGATGCCCATGCCCTGCCCACCCTGCTTCTTGCTGCCCTTAGTTCCCTTGTCCAGTAACCACACAGCAGGGCTTATTCAGGGAAGGAAGAGGGGCAAGAAGGTATGCCCAGTGACCCAGCCCTGGTCTAGCCCCGTGGGGGGAGAAGAGGGCATGGCCAGCCCTGATTTGGCCCTATGGGGCTTAGGAATTTGGGAGGGATGATGCTATTAACAGCCTCAGGGCTTCTGCCGCTGGGCTGCTCCACCTCCAGCTGAAGGCGCTGTGCTCCCCAGCCCCCAGGGCTCCCTATGGCTCCAGAAATTTGGTGGCAGGGGAGTGGTGCTCTGCTCCCTTCCTGCCACATTTGGGTCTGGAGCCCTGGCACAGAGACTCAGGGCCCCAGACACTGGGAACTGGGCTGGGGGGGGGTGGCACCAATCTCGGTGTGCGGGATGGCTGATACCAGGCCCCCAAGACCCAATCTAGAGAGGCAGGGGGCAGCCCCAGGGCCTATCCAGCCCACACCACCTCCAGAAGGGGACTGGCTGAGGACCTCAGAGCCTCTCTCTTGCCAATACAGGTGGATAGCAGAGGTCAGCTTCCTTAGTCAGAGCTCAGTGGCCCCCGGGAAAACACAGTGGCGGGTCCATCCCAGCCCAGTGAAATGCAGCCCCTCCTAGGCCACAGCCCCCCCAAGGGCCATACACACCACGGCGCAGGGATGGCTCCCTGCCACCAAAATGCAGCCACTTCTGCGGTGGAACGCAGCTGCCTTTTAATGGCCACTCTCCTAATTAGGTGTCCCAGAGCCCAGGGGCACAAGGAGGGGTCCCAAGTCTCTGTGCCAGGGACCCACAGCTGGCCTGGTGCTGGGGTTGGGGACCACGACAGCCCCAGGGAAGGTGAATGGTGGCGTGAATGAGTCGCATCCATCATCCAGAGAAAGTGGCTCTCATTAGGCGCTGGCTGCTTCCCTGGGCCAGGATGAATAATGGATGGGCCACGCAGCCCTGCACAGGGAGGGGGCGGGGGTGGGGGTGCTCTCCCGGGAACCCCTCTGAGCTGATGGAGACAGGCAGCTCCCTCCTGCCCTGTAAGGATGGGGCCCTGCAGCATCAGGCCAGCGACTCCTGGCTCTGCTCAGCCCCCTCTGCCACTGTGGGGCAAGCACCTGCCAACTAGAGATCCCGGGAGTCCTGGCTCCCAGGCCCTGCTGCTCTAGTCCCTAGACTACACTCCTGGTGCCATGATGCCCAGCTGTGCTGCCTGCCCGCAGCTCTGGCCTCAACCTCCCCCATTGCAAGTGGCCGTGTTTATTCTGGGCACCTCACAAGGCTGCGCCAGGGTATTTTGAGCTGAGATTTGCAGAGCTATTTTGGGCAGGAACCATCTGTTGCCAATGCAGGTGTTTCTCTGCCTTCCTCTGGTTCCTCTACCCCTCTCTCACAGGGCTCCAAGCACTGACAATGCCTGGGCTGGGAGGGGAGTATGTACCATGGGGACCCTGGCAGTGCTAAGTGGAGCAGGGAATCCCGTGGCAGAGCCTGGACTGTGCCAGTCCCCAAGAGAGCCTGGCAGGAGCTGGCCACCAGGCTGCCCATGAGCATGAGATGGGACCCCAGGAACTGGAAGACAATGACTCTCTTCCCAGCCTGGCCATGGGCAGGCAGCTTTGCCACCCCCTGCCTCAGTTTCCCCACCACCCTCTGATTGCTCATTGCCCAGCTGGGTGCTACAGGGCCTGAATCGGGGCAGGGGTGAGCTTCAAATTTGAGTCACCATGGCCAAGAGGGGCTGGCTATCAGCTCCAGACAGGGCCCTGTGTGCCCCAGGCCATCTGCTGAGAGACAGCAGACAGGAGCCATAGACACCTTTCCAGAGATGGCTGGTGCGTGTGTGCACACACACGCGTGTAGATTCAGACCCTGCTAGGTGTGACCTATCCTTGCTGTCTGGAGAGATCACCAAAGGCAGAAATCACTGGAAACCCTTCCAGAGACGGCTGGCATGTGCATGGGCAAATACGCACACATGTGAATGCATGGACCATACTACCCCCTGCACACAGAGCCCAAGCCACTGCACTTTGATGCCTAGCCCCTGCTCCGTATGGGCCTGCAGGGGAAATGGGTACTGAGCCTCTGGTATCTCTAGGTAAGGGAATTTGAGGGGTGACTGGAGTCCGGGCACATCTGGGCGGTGTAGCTTTGGGGCCGTCGGGCTCTAGGGCACCAGAGTCCAGAGGACAGGGCAGCTGGACCCACCCCCCTCTGTCTCCACCCCTCGCACCCCAGGAGCTGAAGCTTTGAGGCCAGATCCAGTCACCAGGGCATATCAGCAGCCCTCCCAGCAAGCCAAGGCCAGGGGTGGAGGGATGTCGGAGGCTGCTGTGGCTTCACACCAACACCCTCCCTCTGAGCCCCCCATGCCAGAGGTCAGCCCTGGCATTTCCCCCCCCCCCCCCCACCCCACAGGGCAGCGGGATCCGGCCTCCCTGCCCTCATCAGTGCAGCACTTGATCTCCCGGGTCCCTCTTCTTGGCTGGGGGGGACCTGTGTTGCGGAAGAAGGACTGAAGCCTGCCAACTCGTGTCATGAGTGGCACCCACGCCCAGCCCTGAATGCCCATTCCCAGCCCCACTGCCCCGGTCTTTGGCTACTCTGGGGCTGGGGCTTTGGGCCTCACAGCTAAGGCTGGACTCCCCCAGAAACAGATGCAGGGAGCCAGGAGACCCTCCCGGCACCTACGAAGGGGCTCTCAGAGACCAGCCATAGATGGTGCCCCCCCACTGGGGGACAGGGGATGGGACTGGGGCCTCCATAGGGTCAGGAAGGAAGTCTGGAGCTGGGAGACGGGGCCCAATGGTCGAGTCCCTTTGCCAGTCTGGGGCTGAGCCCCTCAGCCATTCTGTGCCTCAGTTTCCCCTTGATTTGGAGCCCAATCCAATTCCCCTCCAGCAGGAGGGAGAGGACGTCTCAGCCCTGGCAGCACCTGTTCCTACTGAGGGAGACTCCCTCGTAGCTCCCTCTGCCCTGCTCTTAGGCACTGGAATAGCCTGCATCGCAGATACAGGTCTGCCCCGTGAGGCCGTCTTAGCTATAATGGGGTGCCCGCGCCTAAGGAGATGAAGGGCATCCATCTTGTGCACCATTTGGAGAGGCAGCCACCTTGGCTCGTGGGGCTCCCTTGCCCAGGCAGCCCTCGGAGGGAGTCCCAGCTTTGCCACCTCATCCAGAGGGAGACCGTTGTCCAGCTTGGCCCCCCGCAACTGGCCGCCCCTTGCAGCCAGAGGAGAATCACCTGTGCAGTAAGGGGCCCATGACACAGTCCAGAGGGTCTGATGCCATCCAGGCAGGGCATCACGGGGTGTGGGCTCATGTGAGCTCACTACATCAGCGTAAAGGAAACGAGCTGGGACTTCCTAGGTGACAGGGGAGCCAGCCCAGCAGCTGCGCTTCTGCACTGGGGTCTCCAGTCAAACTGGTAGCGACCATCTCACGCCTTCCAGTGTCCCCAGCCAGCCCAGGAGAGCCGGCAGACGGGCCTGAGCTCTGCCTTCTGGCCGGGAACATTTCTCTGTCTCCAGTCGAACCTCAGCGCTCTGAGGACGTGCCACAGCCGCAGCAAAGACTGTCTGACACATGCAGGTGCCATGACTGCCAGCTCGACACGCCAGAGCCCAGCAGACAACCCGGCGCATAAATCCAGCGTGTCCCCGCAGGGAAGGGGTGGAGAAGGACAGGCCGCGTTTCAGAGGCTGTAAATCTGCCTGGAAAATCCACTTTCTGCCAGCACACAGGGCTGAACCCTGCCTTCCAAGCGGCTACTCTAACCACTACACCCTTGTGTCCAACCACCCTCATACCCCACCTCCCCCATGCCCTGCCTGTCTCCCCAAAACACCAGAACTCAGCTCTCCACCCCCTGCAGCCCTTCCTTCCAGAACTCAGGAGTCCGGGTTCACCAGGACCACGCTCCCCCTTGTGCCCTGCTCCGTTATACCATCTACCCCATCCCCAATTTCCCCCCAGCTGCTGCAAGGATTTTCTGCAAGAAACATTTGATCGCAAAGTCATCTGGACCCAAAATGCGGAGGGAAGAACAATCAGATGATTTGAGGATGGGTATGTGGTAAATTGGGAACTCTGGCCTCTTGCCAGCTCTGCGTGCGTGCGTGCGTGCGTGCGTGTGTGTGTGCGTGCGTGCATTTTTGAGCTGAATATGAGAGAAAGAAAGAACAAGTTGGGAC
Source organism: Alligator mississippiensis (assembly GCF_030867095.1). NCBI lineage: Eukaryota > Metazoa > Chordata > Crocodylia > Alligatoridae > Alligator > Alligator mississippiensis. The sequence continues at coordinate 20,143,620 of NC_081838.1, read as the reverse complement.
CTGGAGGCTGGTTTCAGGGAAACAAATGTGTCTTGTTGAAAAGGGATGCTAAATATTTCTCACCCACCCACCTTTGATGGGGCGCGAGGGAGAATGGCAAGATAGGAAATGGAGGCTACCTGCGGTGTTGGGGTAGATCCATTCTGGGGATATCAGTGGCACTGATTCCCACCCCCTGGGGACCTGGCTTGGCTGACCTACAAGGAGATGGCTGCTTGAGACCATTTGCAACATGATAGTGGGGAAACTGAGACACGAGCAGGCTCCGTGACTTTCCCAAGCAGTAGGAAGCAGATGCCCGAACAGCCCCGCTGGTACGCACTCTCACCTGGCATAAGGACCTGAACCCAGGGGTCCTGCTTCCCAAGGGGCTGCTCCAACCACTACACCCTCTTGTCATGCCACCGCAGGGGATAGAGCTGCTTATCCCAACTCTGCTCCCTGCCCCTCTCCCTTAAACAAACCAGCATTCAGGGACGCTGCTTCCCAGGCCCCTGCACTACCAACTGGACCCCTCCTAGAGGACCCAGGAGTCCAGGCTTGCTGTGGCCATGCTCCCCCATGAATAACTTATAGGATGGTTTGTATCTGTGCAACCATCTGGAGCGGGGTGGGGGGCGGGCAGGAGGCAGGAGGCTGCTCTTGTCCTGTCCCAGCCCAGCCAGGATCTGCCCCTGGTGGGGTATCTATCCCATCTGCCTGTAGAGCTGGGAAGAGGGGAGGCAGGAGAGGAGGGGGAAGTACAAGGGGGACTGGGCTCCCCCCCCCCCCGGGGCTCCTTCTGCAATGCAATTACAGCGGGGGGGAAAGGGCAGCTTTATTTACTATCACCGATCAATAGCAGCTGCGGCGCTGGGCCTGTGCCCAGGCACGGAGCGCTTGCCAGCCAGGAATCCAAATGTCACTCACAGGCAGACGGCTCCTGCTGCTGCGTGGCAGCTCCTGCCCCCCCCCCACCGCTCCCTCCGGCCCACCCGCTGCCCCCCCCCCTCCTGCTCAGCTGACAGTTTCAGAAGCTGTGCTGTCTAATGAGCAGAGCAGCGGCCTGCACGGTTTGCTTTCAGCTCTCCAATGTGTCCCCTCCGCTCCCCGTGCCTCAGTTTCCCCTCCCTGTATGTTCATGATCAGCTGCATCTGCTCAGTTGATCCCTTCAGGGCCCCTGGCAAACATCTTAAGCCATCACCTGGCCACATATTCAGGCAATTAATGGCGCCACAAAACATGAAACCGGCCACAACGCTGCTCCACAAAATGTGTGTGGTAACTGTGTGGCTGGTTTCCATCGGGCCTTAAACTGAATGCCTGATACCAGCTGCATGGCGGGGTTTGGTTGACAGCTCCCCCAGCCTCAGGACAGCACCAGAGTCTCCAGCCAGCTCCGGGACCCACAATCAGCTGATTGCTGGACTCGGCCCTGGGACCTCCCTGGAGGCGGTTTGAGACTCACGATCACGATTCCAGGCGCCTCCTGCACTAGCAAGTAGTAACGGCGCAATTGGGATCTGATCCCCAATCCCAAAATTGCATGTCCTGCCCCGCATGTGTGACATGGATGAGACATGGTTGTTGGGATCAGGAAGCAGATCCCTTCATGCCATAAAATGAACGTATGCCCAGGCCCTGGGTGTCTAACTGTGGCTTGCAGGGGTTGCTCTGGGCTACAAACTGCAGTGTGTCAGAGGTATGGCTACTCCCCCCTACAGGTTCCTTCCCCCCCTGCAAAGATTTAAAGGGTGGGGGGAAAGGAGGCTGAATGCAATGGGGAAACTGAGGCAGAAAGCAAGGGGATGCCTAGCTTCAGGTCTCCCAAAAAAGCCAGCAAGAGACCCCAGGCTTCCCATATCCCTCTCACCCAGCCTGGTGTTTACTTCAACCATTACGTATGTCCCCCCAGCCTGGCCCTGGCTCCCCGCATGGAAAATTTGAACTGCAGCCACTATACGTGGCAAGAGTTGGAAACAGGGCCCCGTGATGTGTAGCACAGACCCTGCTGCTTATAAAACCTCACCCCTAGCTTGGGTTCATTCTTAAGGCATAGTTGTTCTTAGGCTGGGACTAGACTTCAGGGTAGAATAGCCACAGCAACAACCAGGGCGCTTGTACCTGTTATGCATTGCTTAGATACATGTCACAAAATGGCCAAATGTCACAAGTGGCCAAACTGCAGGGGCATAAGTTATGCCAGAATAAGTCTCACTTGTCTGCTTCTCTCCCAGGGCAGCCACTTGTGCAACGAAAACAGGCTATTACCATATTTTCTTGAATACAGTGCAGCCCGGAATAAAACCTGCACCTTGTTTTTAAGATAGAAGAAAAAAAACCCTTTCCTTGTAGCCAGTAGCTGCATCTAGGGAGCCACTGAAACTGCCTTTACCCTATTTCTCACGTATAATGCAAACTACCATTTTCAGCAGCTGGTTTTTTTGGGAGGGAAAGTGCATGTTGTGCAAGAGATGCTGTTGCAGCACCTAGCTCTTCCACCAGCTAGGCACCGCAACATCATCCCTTGCAGCAGCTATCCCAGGATAACTGGTCATCTGCCCACTCCAGATGCCAGTATGATTTCCATGAGTGTATAGAAAGGCTGGGAATGACATAGGAGTTAAGGTGCAGTCTCTCCAAGTCCCGTTGCGGAGAACACTACACAAACACAGAACCAATCCATTTACCAAGAGCAAACATTTATCCAGGGAAATTTAAACAGGTTGTCTCACCTTGGGGGCCAGGAACCTGTTGCTGATGGCAGTGGGAGAGGCTGCATCAGGTGGAAAGGATCTACACTAGACGCTAACATAGCGGTCTGGGGTTAGGACACACGGCACCGGCTGGCTCCAGCCGGAAGGCAGCAGGGCAGGTGCCCCAGGCAAGGAAGATCTCTGCCAGGGGGGAGATGGCTAGGAGCATCCATCCCACCAGGCCAACCCCTGGTCCTTTTTGTGGGCTGTACCTCACATTAATACATGCTATGGGGGAATAGTAGCAGTATTTCAGCATCTTGCCTGGCTTCCAGCAAGCCCTGTTAGGAAGGGAATAGTCACTGCAGGCCACACCAGCTTGTCCAGCGCTTCTTAGGGCTTGCCCACGCCCAAGCTGGCACAAGCTGCTCAGTTGTAAATAGCACAGTTTGACATCAGAGCCATCACTAGCAAGGTGACGGGGCATGCAGGCTAGCAGTTAGAGCAGCAGCAGGAGCTGGGAGTCCAGGCTCCTGGGTTTCCCCAGTGCTGCCTGCCAGGCTCTGTCTGTGTGTGATGTGTGACCCACGCCCTGGCGTGTTGGACACATGCAATGGCACCACATTGAAACAGCACTTTTTTTTTTAAATCATTTCTATCATTTCTATATATAGAGAGAAAGTTATATATATGCATCCTCTATGATAAACTTTCCAACACACATCTTAAAATCACAATAAATACACCCACTCCTCTACGCCCTTGTGCACCCACCCTCCACCCTCCCCTGCCCGCAGTCATAGTTTCATAGTTGGTAGGGCTGGAAGTCCTTTAGTCCAAACCCTGATTTGGGGTTTATATCCTGAGTTCACTCACTGTCCTTGTCGTTGTCATTTCCACTGCTGCTGGACAGCACATACCTCAGGACCTAGGACGCCTGGGTTCACCCACCGCTCTGTCTCCTGTCTTGCAAGTGAAGCCACTGACAGAATAATTTTGGGGGCTTCTGACCAGCAGCCCCTTGCAGCAAGACATGGCATTGACTCCCTGCTGGGTGCTGCATAGCCAAGACTGAACTTTCCCTCTCTGGACAAGCTCCTGTCCGCACCCACCCATGCCAAGCCCACAGCATAGTCCGTGAGTAGACCTAGCCTGGTGCCCAGGTTCTGCAGAGCGCCCAAATCCTGAGGGATATTTAGGGATACTCCTATGTCCTGAGGAGCTCAGGACCTTCTAACCATGTCCCCTGGTCCATACACTGCTTTGGGTGAGCTAATTAGCCCACCCAGGCGTTAACAGGGACTGCATCGACAAAAAGTTCTGGGCATGTAGACATGACCCCAAGTCTTTCCATGGGCCTCAGCCTGGCCTTGCCTGGGTAATGGGAATAACAGACAGAAGCCATATAGCCACACCTACCCAGCCATCATTAGCGCATGGGCAGGCTAATTGGCAATCTGCCAGGCTAACTGCCCCACCCCATGTGCTGTGTAAACCCATTGACACAGGCAAGACACTCCTGGGGGGCAAGGGGAGTCTCCTTTCAACCCCCCAAAACATGGGTCCTTAAGAGAACTTTCTCCCCCTGACACTGGGGTAAATCAGGAGCATCCCAGTGCCACAAGCCTGGCAGGAAGGGGGTACACTGGTATCATCCCACAGCCCTGCAGCCTCCCCCCCCACCCCGGGCTAGCAGAGCACCAATGTACAAAAGCCCCCGGAGCTGTGCTGGCTCATAAGGAGATGCTTCATCAATCCCTCTCCTGGGCCTGGATTTCATTTTCCACGCCAGGCCCCTCAGGAGAGTGGGCGGAGGAGTGTGGTGGGGGGGCAGTTTCACTTATTAAAATGCAAATCAACCTGAAATTAAACGGGAAGCGTTGTGCTGCCCCTCCCCCCATCAGGAAGAGCTCCGGAGCCAGGCTCCGTGCCCACCCAGATGGCACAGAGGGGGCGAGGGGGGGCCCAGGCCAGGGCACGCCAACCATCTGCCCCATTCCCTTGTGCCAACACAGCTGGTGAGAAGGCAGGTGGTGTCTGCTACCCAAGCCACGGTGGAGAGAGCTGGAAGACAGCTCCCCAGTGCAAACAGGGCTGGAGCAGAGATCTGGTGCTAGGTGCTGTACAGACCCAGAGCAAGAGGCCAGGACAGGGGCAGGAAAACTGAGGCCTGGAGAGGTGAAGAGCCTTGCACAAGGCCCCCCTTTCCAGGGCAGGAGCACCATGGAGAAGTGAACCCAGGAGTCGGGGCAAAACCCCTCCTGGGGACCAGCCAATCAGAAGCCTTCCTCGGGAGGGACCCCTGCATAACCCAGCCCCCGGGCCAGGATGCCAGGATTGCCAGGAAGGGCTAAAGCAACAGGGGCCCAGGCTGGAGGGGGAACAAAGAGGGCAGGATGCAGCCAGGAAGCAGGACCAGGGCCTGGGAAGCCAGGAATGAAAGGCAGGAACTGGGTACGAAGGAATCAACAGCAAAGCAGCGGCAGCTGCTCCATGGAGCGGCCTCTGGGCACTGCCACAGCTGCTGCTCATGAGCCAGCAGCCAGGCCTGGCAGGCACCTTGGACAGCCGGCAGCAATTAGCTGCCTGCTGACCCAGCTCCCCGCAGCTGGGGCTGTGGCAATATCAGGGGCAAAGGCTGTGCAAGGACCTGTTGGGCATGAGAAAGGCCTAGGCTGTTTTCCACTTCAGAGGTGGCTGCATTTCAGGGCTGGGTAAATGATGCTTGAACTATGTTGCTGTGAGCCGTGTCACACCCCAGAAGTGGCTGCATTTCAGCAATGCCTGGATTGCTTTACTGTGGGCCTTGTCCCCCTCCCCCACCCCCAAGCAGGTGACCATGCCTTCCCAGCAGCTCCGGGGGCTGTTTGATGCGAAGAAACTCTGAGGGAGGCTGCCAGCTCCGCCACCGGCTCTCCCCCGCCGCCATCTGGGCAACCAGACGGTGCGTGGCGAGCACGGAGGCAGGTAGCAAGCAGGCTGCCACACGCCATGTCTGCGCTGCTCATTTCCTTCCCTTCCTGGCGCTGGAGCAGGACCCAGAGCCAGGCAACAGCTCCTGCGCCAGCCCCGGCCGGGGCCCAGGGGCCGGGTTCTGTTTTGCTGGACGGAAACCTCTGGATTTCTTCACCTTCCAGAAGCTTTTTTCCTTCTGCGATTCCAGGCAGGGGGAGGGGAAAGGAAAGGAGGGGAAAAGCTCCTAGACAAAGCTAACTGTGCCCTCCTCCAGCTCTGAGCTAGCAACAGATAGTATTACCCCCCATTTTACAGGCAGGGAAACTGAGGCATGGGGGTGTGGGGAGGGAGTTGCCCGAGGTGACTTGGCTTGGCAGGGGCAGAGCCCAAGTGTCGGCACACTGTGTTGTGACAACTCACTGCCATTGCAGCTCCCATCCGGGCTCAAGGGATTTAGGAGCCCGGCTGTTTTGCATCTCCGCCTTGAGCGGCTCTATCCAGGCAGGATGCTGGGGAGTGAGGTCTAACAGGTGGGTGGAGAGCAGGAGGACTCCTGGTTTCCCCAGCTCCAGGAGAGGACTGGGGTGCAGCAGGCCTGGCACAAGGGGTGGAGGGAGACAGGGAGCCAGGACACCTGGATTCCAGCTGGGGCTCCCAGGCTGATGCAAACCCTCTGAGGTCTCAGTTTCCCCACCTAGAAAATGGGGTCATAGCAGACGGTGGGGAAGGGGCTGAAGTTACTGTCACTTGCAGAGCCTGGGTGGGGGTTCCTGCATCTGGAGTCAGACCCCAGAGGTGACCCTATCCAGCAAGGACAAGGGAGAGCCTGGCCCTACTGACTGTCAACCCCCAGGGCAGGCTTGGCCCTCTCACAGCCAGGGTTCCCCCCACCCTCCTGACCCCCTCCCTCCCCGGCTCCTTCCATGCCTGATTGGCTCTGGCCTCCTCCCAGCCATGCGGAGGGAGTGGGGCTGGCAGGTGGGATCCCTTCCCCATCCATTAGCCCAGAAATACCAGAAAAACAGGCTAAAAATAGAGACCTGCATTCTTCCCCCTCTTCCCCTTAATTGTTTTCCCATCTGGGCCCTTTTTAGACCGTCCTCGAACGCTCCACTGTGGGAGGCGGCCGGGGGCTGGCGCTGTGCAGCAGAGCTGGGGGGTGGGTGCAGCTGCACAGGTGGCCACGGGCCGTTGCAGAGCCAGCTGTTGGCCGTGGGCTCTGGCTGGGCAGACCCGCCACATGCAAGGAGTGGCACCCAGGAGCTCGGCCGGGCTGCTGCTGGGACTGTGCAGCGAGTGGGAAAACTGAGGCACAAGGAGTGGAAGGTGCCACTGCTGTGATCCCAGCCGGCTGGGGTGCTCATGGCTCCTGTGATGCCACGTGGTGCCCTGGAGCACGCTGGGAGCGCCATCTGCCTGGCTCGTGGCCCCTTTCTGGGAGTAGGCTGAGAACCAGCAAACTTGTATCCCCCCAGCAGCTTCCAGCCCAGATACCCTCAGCGCCCCCCCACAGCCCCTGGCCTTGAAGCCAGGATGCGCGGGAAGGGGCAGCATGATCCAGCGGCTAGGGCACCAGGCTGGGCCTGAGCCTCAGGGTCTCTCCATGCCTCAGTTTCCCCTCCCATGTGTCGCAGCAGCTCTACGCAGGCTCCCTCACTCCCTGCCAGCAGCTTAGAAGTAGCAGGTAGCCCCTGTGCCTGGCTCAGACCAGGCGGGGATGGCACGGACCTGATTCTGCCCACGTGTGATCTCCCTGGGCTCCGGAGGGGGGCAGGGAGCTGCAAGGGGGAGGCAGGGTCTGCGTTAACAGCCGCTGGATGATTCCTGGGGCAGAGCATAGGCCCCAGCCCAGCTCTACCCCAGGCATGGGCACAGCTGCCTATGCCTCCGAGCAGCCCCAGAGAGTGGTGCCAGGCCGGTCCTGCCCCCAGGACCACCGTGGGCCAAGGTCAGGCCTTGGCACAGGAGGTGTCAACAGGAAGCAGGAGCCCCAGGCCGGAGCCTTGGCCCCCTGCCCTCCCCGGCCCGGCTGTATCCTCCCTGCAGCACCTGGCGCAGAGACAGGCTCCAACTCCCCCAGCTGCACCTGGGCTGGCATGGGAGGGGGGCTCCGCTCCTTCCGGACCCCACAGGACACCTGGGTTCCCTTCCCAGTTCTGGGGAAGGGAACGGCTGCAGCCACGATTGGCAGGCCGCTCACAGCCCCACGATGTCAAGCATGCAGGGAGCACGTTTGTGCAAGGGGACACAGGGTCTGTCACCACCTCAGATTCAATCAGACACAAAGAGCACCCCTGGAGTGTTTGCACATGTGTGTACACACATGCACACCCCTGTATATGCCTGTGTACACACATGCACATGCAACTGGCTACACAGGTTGGCATGCCCAGGCCCATGCCAGTGCATGCACATGCCCATTCATGCCTGCAGCCGTGCATGCAAATATATGCAAATGTGCAACATATGTAAATGCAAGCAAATCCCCCCCCCCATTCACAAGCAGGTTAGCACACGCAGGCACATATATGTGCACACAGACAAACCTGCATAGCATTACATGCCCGCAGATCAATATATGGGCATGGAGAGGCCCCGCCCTGGAGAGCTGTGCCCCTTTGTACTGCTGCCAGTCTGGCCTTGCCTCAGTTTCCCTGTGCATACACATGCATGCACACACATGAACTCAGACACATCTGCCTGTACACACATGCACACGCATGCAAGAACCAGCAAAACCCCTGGGCACTGTGTTCCTTCTGCCCCTTCTGCCACCCCAGGCCATAAGCTGCCTTTGTCCCCATTCCCTTGTGCAAGGCTGCATGGGAGCTGGCTGGCACAGTGCTCACACGCCTGGCTGGCATCTGGCTGGCACAGCCCGCCCCCCACCCAACCATCACCCCTGCTCCCAGGGGGCACCCAGAAGCACTGACAGTGCTGTAGTCTGGAGTAGGGCCTGGGTGCCGGACACCGGGGTTCTCTCCCTGGCTTTGTAGGATGACTCCTCTCTCTGTGCCTCAGTTTCCCCAGCCCATGTTCTACCTAGGGACCGTCACTCTCTGCATACAGCCCCTGACCCACAGGTGCATGCTGAGTCTACCTCAAGACATCACAGGATGCAGGACCTGCCCCCAAAGGTAGCAGCTACACCAATAGCTTGTTAATTAACGAAGCAAAATGGGTGGTGGCATAGCCTGGCAGGACCTGGTCTCTGCTCCCCACTGACCACTGGCCCCTGTTCCCTGCCTCAGTTTCCTTCCTACCCTCCAGACAGCTCTTCCCAGCTCTTGCGGGGCGGGGAGTGGGGAGGTTGTACCACAAACACATCCCACACACACACACACACCGACACACACTGATGCAGACCCACACATGTCCATGCACACATCTGCACAGCCTGCCTGTGCAGATACACACACACAGACACCCCACACAAACCCCTGCCCACACACACACACACACACACACACACATGCATGTGCACACACAGGCACCCCCCCACATGCACATGCATGCACGCAGATACCCCCCTGCACACTGAAACACACAGACCCATGCAGACACCCCACCAGATGCCCCCTCCAAAGGAAAACAGACGCACATGTACCTGCACGCACACAGACACGTGCAGACATTCCCCACACACATGTGCAAACACCCTCTCCCCATATACATGTGCATGCCCTGACACACACATACAAGTGTGCACACATGTGCACACACTCATCTTCACAGGCACTTGTGCACTCTTGCATACACATACACCTGTATGCACAGCCTGCAACTCTCACACATGCACATATACACACACAGTCCCCCTACACATGTGCACACATTCATCCTTAAACACACCTGTGCACTTGAATACACGCACATGCTCCCACTCCCCCCCACATGCACATGTGTACACACACTCCCGTCACACATATGTGCACACACACTCTCCCCCACATGTGTGCATACACACTCCCCTGCATGCACGTGTGCGCACACACACACATGCACACTTCCCACATGCATGTTGGCATACACGCACTTCCCCCACATGCACATCTGTACATACACACTCCCCCACATGTATGTGCACACACACCCCACACACATGTACACTCCCCCACTCTCAGATGTGAACACACACGCTGCCCCACATACACACACTTCTCAACATGCCTGTGTGCACATACACACACACACATTCTCAAATGCACACATGTGTACACACACGCACACTACTGTGCCTTTGCTCTCTAGCCTCCAGCATGAATGCTGCCAACACAGCCCACGGTATGCCTGGCAGGGCAAGGGTTAACTCACCGTTTTGGGGGGAGTGGGTGCCTAAAGTCACCCAGCTCTGGGGAGGCACTGCCCTGCCCACCCGCCAGCCCAGCACCCTGCGTAGAGGCCGGGCGCCCCCTAGCGGCTCCTTCACCCTGAAGCCCCAGATGAGCACAGGGTCTAATGGTTAGAGCAGGGCCGGTAAAAGGCAGGGGGCAGGACTCCGGGTTGCCCCCCCAGCTCTGGAAGGGGGGCAGACTCGAGCAAGCGCTCCAGGGCCTGTCTCTGGCAGCTTGACAGCCCCCCCGCCCCATCGTGCCTCAGTTTCCCACTAGCCCACCAGGGACCCCAATCCCCAAACTGGATGCCCCCTCTGCCATCCCCAGGACCCCCATCCCCCGTCACAGCAGCTGAGGGGGTGCAACGGTTAGAGCTAGGGGGCCAGGACATCTGGGGTGCATCCCCACCCCCCAGTGTGGCTTAGTGCCCAGAGCAGTCCCGTGCGGGGAAAGGGGACAGCGGAGAAGCGGTCTGCCCCCCCCCCCCCCCCCGCAATGGGAAAGGAGAAGTCGGGGCTTGCGACACTTCCACAGCTGTTGGGCAACATGGGGAGGGGGGCAGGGCCATGGGGCCCCCTCCTCACTTGCCCCCACTCGGCCCCCTCCTGCAGGCACCCAGCCCCTGCCACCGCGTCCCCTGAGACCTCAGTCACCTCCCCTGTACCTCAGTTTCCCCCATCAGAGCCCCTCGGGGCCCCCCAGCCCCTTCCCCTCTCCTGACCTCCCCCAGGGCAGAGCTATGGAGGGGGGGCCGGATGCCTGGGTTCTGCATCCCCCCAGGGGCCAGGTCTGGGGTGACAGGAAACCCTAGAGGAAGCAGGGAGTTTCTGTTCCCCCTTGGTGGGTGCCTCAGGGTGGGGGCGGAGCAGGATGGGGGTGGGGCAGATCAGCCAGGAAAGGGTTAAACCTCCCACCCCACCCTGCCCTACCCAGGGCTTCAGCCCTGGGCGCCCACGAGTCCTGTGAGAGTCCCACGGTCTATCCCCCCACATGGGGCCCTGGTGCCCTGGGGTCTCTGCCAGCGCCTGGGGCCAGTGGGCAGGTGTCACCCGTGCTCAGCACTGGCTTGGCCTGGCAGTGTGGGGAAACTGAGGCATGGAGCACAGGGGCCAGCCCTGGGGGTGCTCAGGGGGTAGATGGGGGGCCCAGGCTCCTGGGGTCTTTCCCCAGCCCCAAGGAGGCCTCACTGTTGAGGACAAGGGACTGGCCTCCAGGACTTCTGGGTTCTTTCCACGGCTCTGTCCCAGCCCCTTCCCTGTGCCTCAGTTTCCCCCAGGCAGAGCAGGGATTTCAGAGCCTCACCCAGGCCCTGACAGACAGATGCACAGACAGAGCCACCCCCTCCGCTGTGGGGGGGGTGGGGAAGTCCCTGGCGGTTGTCACAGCCGTGCACCAGCTTCTCTACCCAGTGTCTCCATCGTGGCCCGAGCAAGGCCCTCGTGCAAGAGCCGTGCGCGCTGGGACGCCGCGGGGCAGTGGTGAGTAGCAGGGCCAGGGATGGCGGGGGTCTGGATCCGATTCCCCCTGTCACAGGTAGGCGTGAGGCAGGTCACAAGCGTGCCAGGGCCTCGCACACACTTGTGCAAGGGGGGCCAGGGCCTGCTCTTCCTCCCTCCGCATTTGCCCCAGTTCTGAGGACAGCCAAGCCACAGCAGGGTAGGTGTGGGGTGCCCGAACACCTGGGTTCCTCTGGCACCTCTGGGAGGGGATGCGTGGTTATGGGGGTGAGGGGGTGGACCTGGGAGCCAGGACTCCTGGGTCCCTCCCAGCGAGGAGAGGGTCAGGCCTTTGCAAGCCAGGGAACGTGTGGGGCAGGAGGGGCTGGGGGCTGTGCTGGGATGGGGTGGTGCTGCGCGCCATGGGGGGGGCAGGTGCAGGTGGGGGGAGGGGACCCCCGCATTAGACACCCAGATCCCTGCATGTGACAGGGCCTGTGGCCAGAGCCACTTCCTTCCCCTCGTCACAGGGGGAGGAGGGGGAGCAGAGGCAGGAGCTGATGGGAACATGCATGTTTTCATCTGCATCGGGCGTGTGCATGTGTTCTGTGTGCATGTGCTTGTGCTCTACATGCACGTCTGCGTGTGTCTGCATGTGTTCGGATGCATCTACATGTGTACACGTGCATGTGTCTGCGTGCATGTCTATGTGTGTGTGTGTTTGTATGTATCTACATGCATATGTGTGGGCATGTGTGTATGTGGGCACTTGTAGCTGTCTGAACATGCATGTGCATGTGCTCATATGTTTCTACTGAGGTGTGTGCATGCATGTGCAAATGCGTGCACATGCATCTGTCTGCATTTCTGTGTATGTGCACATGTTCACATGCGTGCGCATCTGTGTACCTGTGCGTGAGTGCATGTGTTCATATGCATCTACATGTGCATGTTGCATGCATGTATTAAGGTGTGTGCACATCTGCATGCATATGTGTATACGTGCATGTTGCATCTACCTGTATGTGCACGTGCGTGTGTGAATGGGTGTGCATGCATTTGCGCGTGTCTGTGTACATGCATGTGCATATGTGCTTGTATACACACAGATGCAGGCACACATGTGAGCACATCTGTGCATGCACTCCCCCTTGTGCCTGGGGAAACTGAGGCACAGAGCAGGCGTCAAAGTGCTCCAGGCCAGGCAAGAGGAGAGAACCCAGGAGTCCTAGTTCCCAGTCGCCTGCTCTCACCAGTAGATGCCCCCCGACCCGCACCAGAGAGGGAACCCAGGCATCCGGCTCCTCCTCCAGCTGCTGGACACGCTCTGTCCGGGTGTGGGCAGCAGGGCTCAGGAGGAAAGTCCCCCCAGAGACCCTGTGGGCTCCTCACTTCCCCCTGGGCCCAGCTGGGCCACGCTGTGCAGCTTTGGACACATGCACACACACGCACATGGCTGTCCCTTGCCGGGAAAGAACCCAGAAGTCCTGCTGCCCAGGCCCAGCTTCAAGCACTAGGCACGATATCTACCCCCAGGTACCTGGAACCCCTAGATCAACGGTTCCCAAACTGTGGTATGGGTACCACCAGTGGTAGGTAGACATCCTATTAGTGGTACACATTAACAGATTTATTATAATTACTTTAAATGACAAAAATTTGCAGGTGGTACTTAAGGCTGAACTGAAACATTTGTTGGTGGTACTTAAGGATGTATCATTTTAAATTGGCGATACGCAATCTGTCAGGGTTTGGGAACCGCTGCCCTATGTCATTGCTCAAACACCCGTCATCGAGGGGCAAGGCGCTTCACTGGCAGCAGCAGTAGGCTGTTACCTGCGGTGGGTGGGGTTGGAGATAGAGGGCTGGCTCAGAGAAACCCCCCCACTCCACTGGGTTGTTCACTCTGAACCCTGATGGCGCACATAGCTGCGGCCAACCATTGCCCTGCCAGCTGCTTTTCCCTGCTGATGGGAGGATTGTGGAGGGATCTTAAGGTTATCGGGGGGGGGCGTCCAGTTATCCCCATGATGGCATAAGGCGGTTCACCCTGGGCCCTAACGTTGGCAGTTGCCTTGACAGTCGTTGGATGGTTGGGAGACTGCGGTGTAATGTCAGAGCCAGGTCCTGGCCCCAACCCAGCCGTGTCTCAACACTTTACTCTCACTGGCTTGGCCCTAGAGACACCCAGGAGCACGTGGGGCTGAGGTAGTGGGTCCCTGAACACCCCCCACACCCCGCCACTGGGGCCACCAGAGGCCAGGCCCTCTCCTGGCCCCATCTGCCCAGGGCTTTAGCCAGGGGATGTGGGTAAGAGGCCTCAGAGACACCAAGACCCAGCAGCAGGAAGGGACAGACAGCCACCACGCAGAGGGGAAAAACAGGAAGTCGAGCACTCTGTGTGTGCGTGTGCGCACACGCTCTATGTGTGCATGCATGCGCACACAAGCATGCTGCGTATGCATGTGTGCCTGCTGGGTGCATGCTGAGTGTGCATATGAGTTCATGTGTATGTGTGCTTGTCCGTGCACACTGTGTGCATGTGCCTATGTGTTCATGTTTGCTGTGTGTCTGCATGCATGTGTTCATGTGCATTCAAGTGTGTGTTCATGTGTGCCAGCTGTGTGCAATGTGTGCATGTGCACATGTAACTTCATATGTACACGTGTGCATATGCACATCTGCATGTGTGTGTGCAGTATTGTATACATATTTTCGTGTGTGCATGTGCACAAGCATGCATGCTGCGTGTGCGCGCACGGGTTTGTGTGTGTCCATGTGTGTAGGTGCATGCCTGGGTGGCACATGCTGTGTGCATGTGTGAATATGCACAGGTGTGTGTGTGCACGTGTATTATGTGTGTGTGTAGTCTGTGTGTGTGCAGGAGGGAACTGTCTGAGGAAAGGGCATGTGCAGCTGGGCTGGGCCCTTGGGTGGGCGAGGGGGCTGGGATCTCCACTTGCTGTGCCAAGACAAGGGCAGCACACCTGGGCCCAGCACCTCCATGCCCATGCAGGGCCCTGTGGGGGGGATGGATCTGGGGGCAAACTGGGGGGGAGGGGGCTCGACCCTTGAACCCTGGGGCTAGGGCAGGGCCTTTCTCAGGGTTTGTCCAGCACCTGGCACTGGGGCAGGGGAGACAGGCAGCATGGTGGAAAACCGAGGGGGGAAACACCCAGTCCCAGCACCCCCCTCCAACAAACAGGGGCACAGAACCCAGATGTCCAGAGCCTGCTGGGGGGTGGGCTGGGGCCGGGGCCGGGGCCTCGCTGGGCCTGGGTTTGTGCAACACGGGGCTGCGGTGAAAGCCACTTCCTGGCAGCTCTGTGCTGTGGTGGGCAGAGGCAGGAGGGGGCTGGGCAAGGCTGTGGGGGGCTCCCAGTCTGAACCAAGCTCCGGCTGGTAGGTGGCATCAGACTCCCCGTCTGGGCCCCCAGTCCCAGCACAGCTCGTGCCCCTTCCCCATTCAGAAGTGCAGCTCCGAGCACGGGCGGGATCCCGGCATCCGCAGTTAGAGCTGCATGTCTGGGCCGTGGCAGGAGAGGGCACAAAGCAGCTGTATAAACAGGCTGAGGGAGAACGAGTGTGCAGAGCCCCCCCCCCCGGGCAGTACAGTGACCTCTGACACAGAAGCGTGCAAAACAGGTGTGCAAAGAGGCAGGGCAGTCAGTGCTTGGAGCTCCAATGGCCGAGGTGGAGAGGCACGTCCTGCCTCCCTACAGGGGCTTTTGATGGGCGACACATAAAAGCCCGGCATTGTGGGGCAGGGAGCTTCATTGGCAGCAGCAGCAGGCTGTTCCCTGCAGTGGGTCAAAGGATTCCCCCACCTTATTCCATTAGGCTGTTGACTCTGAACCCTAGTGATGGTGCACGTGGCCATGGCCAACCATTGCCCTGCCACCCACTTTTCCCCAATGCCTTGAGGATGTGGGAAGATATTGAGCCCCAGCAAGTCCCACAATGGCATCGGGCTGTTCGCTCTGGGCTCTAGCAATGGCAGCCCAGTCACCACTTCCACCCTGCCTCTGCAGCTCCTGCCCAGGCCACCAGGCGCGGCAGCGATGGAGTTTAGCGCCCGCAGCCTGGTGCTGCAGGCAGAGAAGAAGGTGCTGAGCCGCATGGCTGGCAAGGCAACAGCGACGCTGCTTCTGGACGAGGTGAGCGGGGAGGTGCTGGACGAGCTGTACCGCGTCTCCAAGCAGCACACGCAGGACCGAGCCACAGCCCAGCGCGTCATCAAGGACCTGGTGAAAGTGGCGGTGAAGGTGGCCGTGCTCTTCCGCAACGGCTGCTTTGGCCCCACCGAGCTGGACCTTGCTGAGGATTTCCGGCGCAAGCTGCGGCAGGGCGCCCTGACGGCCGTCAGCTTCCAGGAGGTGGAGTTCACCTTCGAGGCGGGCGTGCTGGCCGGGCTGCTGGCCGAGAGCCGCGACCTGCTGCTGCGCCTGGTAGACAAGCACCTCACGCCCAAGTCCCACGGCCGCATCCGCCATGTCTTTGACCACTTTGGCGATGCCGCACTGCTCAGCCAGCTCTACAGCCCCGGGCCCTACCGCCCCCACCTCGACCGCCTCTGCCGCGGCCTCAACCAGATGCTGGAGGAGGGGCGGCTCTGAGCCCCCCAGGCCACTCGGAGCCCAGGGGAGTTGTGCGCTTGGGGGTGGGGGCATCAGAGAGGAGCCTGCAGAGCAGCTGGGTCCAATCCTGGGGGCCTCCTGCAGTGCATTCTGGGACAGCTTCTTCCACAGGACACCCAGGACCTTGTCTAACACCCTGCAGTGCATTCTGGGGTGGCTTCCTCCATAAAGACCCCCAGGGACTCGTCCAGCCCCTGCAGTGCATTATGGGACAGCCTCTGCCATAATAAGGACCCCCAGGGCCTGGTCCAGCCCCCTGCAGTGCATTCAGGGACATCTTTCCCTGTAAAGCCCCGCAGAGCCTGGTTTATGTAGCCTCTGCAGTGCATTATGGGACAGGGTCTTCCATAAAGACCCCGCGGAGCCCCGACTGTTTCAGGGGCAGATGCCAAGGGGGCACAGACATGACCTCCTGCTGGTATCCAGTGCTTAGAAGCTGCCTGAGGTAATACCACCACCCAGCTCGGAGCCAGCCCACCCGCTACCCGTGTCCAGCCCCAAGGGACCTGAGGCCACCTCCTTCCCCAGGCAGCTGGAGCCTGCCCGCAGCCTCGGGGCGGGGGCAGGGGCAGGGATGGGCACCCTACTGGAAATAAAGTGGCCTGGAAGGCTTGACAGATTGGCAGGGCTGTTCTTTCCAGGGGCAGGGTGCCAGCGCCAGCAGTGCAGGGGGGGTGCAATCGGCATCAACTGCACCAAGAGAGTTACCACATGGTCAGGGCAGCAAGGGGAGGAGCAGGAGGCCAATTGTGACCCTGCCCCTACAGCCTGATTGGCCAGCCCCATTCCCCAGGGCTCACCCACCCCTCTGGGCTCTTTGCCTACTGCACAGGACACAAAGCAGGCCTCTCGCTGGCCCAAAAGTCCCCAGCCAGGGGCTGAGGGCTGATACAACCAGGCTTCAGCAGGGGGAGCCCATGGGTTTGAATCCCATCAATGACCCGTTTGCTGGGCTGTGAGATACAGAGAAAGGGCAGGCAGCAGCGGCAGTAACAGATCAGCAGAGTGGGGCCAAGAGATGTCCGGAGCCCTGCAGGCCAGTGCCTTGGGACCAAAGGCTTCCCCAGACAGGAGTCAGGGGTCATACAGCCTGAGCGACAAGGGGCAGGGACTGAGATGGCTCCAGGTCCACCCCAGCGCTGGGGTGAATGAGAACCCAGCACCACTGAGTAGGACACAGACCCACCCCCACGTGCTCACATGGCAAAGACAAGAGAGGATCACTCCCCAGCCATGGAGCCAGGGCCCGGGGAAGCAAAGGGATTCCTCTCAGGGGCCGATGATGGCTCTGTGGAGTCCCAGCTTTGCACTTCATTCACCGCCAAAGCCTCTCACTAACTTACGCGCCTCCCCCTGCCCCACAAGCTGGGAGCCTCTGGAAAGGAGACTGCCCTACCCAGTGCCCGCCAGCAGCAGGAATTTCCTGGCACCCAGGAGAGGTCCTGTTGAGGCCCTTACAGCTCCAAGGGGGACAAAGAGACACAGCAGGGCCACCGTCTCCCCTGCCCCAGTGCCGGGCACTGGACAGCCCCCGAGACAGGCCTTTGCCCCAGCCGCAGGGCTCAAGGGTCATGGACCACTCCCAGCTCTTTCCCAGCTCTGTCCCTCCCCACAGGGCCCTGCACTGGCACAGAGGCGCCAGGCCCAGTGGTGCCACCCCTGCCCGGGCACAGGAAGCGGAGATCCCAGCCCCTCACCCGCCTGAGGCCCAGCCCAGTTGCACATGCCCCTTCCCCAGGCAGTTCCCTCCTGCACACACACACCATACACAGGGCAGGGCAGAGGCAGTGGCTGTGCCCATAGACCCAGATGCAATCGGGATGGGGGGCAGGCACGCAGGCAACTCCAGGCCCCAGGGCACCACCAGACCAACTCCACGCCCCCCTCGCTGGGGCATGAACATGCACACACTGCCCCCTGCTGGCCAGACAGGGCGCATACCCCACCCTCCCACCCATGGCTGCCAGAGGGCTGAGAGACAGTGATCAGCAGGGAGCCTGATTTTCTCTGATAAAAAAAAAAAAAAAATCCTTATTTTTCAGATATAAAAAAGTAATCCAAAATCCACACTTTTTCCATGATTAAAATGAAACACCACTATATATATCTATATCTATATATTAATGGAGTTTCATTTTAATCACAGAAAAATGTGGACTTGGGGTTACTATTTTTAACTGAAAATTGGGGAGTTTTTTTAATCACAGAAAACCAGGATCCCTAGTGATCAGGAGTCCCTCAGCCAAAAAAACTCCCCAGCGTTGCAGATGCCCATCCAAGCTGAGCGGCAGCCCCTGCTGGCTCAGCCTCTGAGCACATAGGGATGTATCTGCACCCTCAGGCCTTGCTGAGCTGTGCCCTTCACTGCCGCTCTCTAAGCCCATCTGTACTAACCCAGGAGCTGCATGGAAGCAGCGGGCTGGATCCTGCCGGAGACACAGTGCCTGGGATCGGGCATGGTTCAGGACCCTACCAGTGCAGGCAGGGCCCAAAGGGTCCCCAGGGCACTACTAGGAGGTCGCTATGAAAATAAAAGGGAAGGAAACCCTAGTTATTTCCTCCAGGTTTTATTAGAGATCCAGGGATGAGTACATGGCAAGAGGGGCTGGTTACAAGCACGGGCACCAGAGCTCGGCTGGGCCCCTGTTCACTGAGGAGGGTCCCCAACCCCAGCGTGAAGGTGAAGGAGACGGGGGAGGGGGGGGTGTGTCTCACCCCTGAAGGAGCCCAAGAGATATGTTCTATGCACCCTACTCCCCTCCTGACACTGCTGCCTGCTGTGGTGATCACGTACCCCCCTGACCAAGAAACCTTCATCCGTGACCCTTAGCAGGTCAGATTGGGGTCTCCCTGCCCTTGGTCCTGGTGCCAGTCAGCAGAATCCAGTAAGGGACCCTCTGACAGCAAACTGGTGGAAAGTGATGAAGAAGTTCAAGTTCAGGCCCTGGCCCTTTCTCCTAATGCCAGGCAGCTCATGAGTGGGGAGGGAGATGGGTGTCAACAGACCTGCTGTGGAGGGCCAGAGTGGGCCGGCAACGGGCACTGGTCCAGCTCCCACTGGCCTAGTGCCTGGTAGAGACCAGGGGCCGGGAGGCTGGGGACCAGGGCTGGGGGACATCAGCAGGGGGTGCTGACAGGGGACCGGGCATCAGGTCTCCTCAGCTGAGACCCAGCAGGTGAGGGGGCTGGAGGGCAGTGTGGAACTTGGCACTGCCCCCTCTTGCCTGGTGAGGGGAGAGTGGGGCAGGTGGGGCGAGAACATAGGGAGCCCCAGCAGGGATAGGGCAGGGGGTCTGGCGGGTAGAATCTGCCCACAGGGCTGAGACAGGGCAGGAAAGGCCACGTGGGAACAAAGCAGCATTGTGAAAGCCCTTCACATGTGTGTCACGCTCACCAAGACCCGTGCATCAGGATGAAGGTGGGGGGGAGGGTTTGGCCCTCCAACCAGCTCCTCCGAAGGCTGCAGGCGCCACCAGTGCCATGGCCCAGTAGTCCAAAGCCACAAGGATCCGGGGAAGTCAGAGCTTGAAGATCTCATCCTCCTCATCCCGCAGCACAGTAGCCCGCAGCGTCTTGGTGAGCGGCACTGGGCCCAGCAGAGAGCGCTGCTGGGTGCGGGGCGAGGGCTCGTTCCGCCCAGGGACCGTCCTACCAGCTCCCGCCTCGGCCCCGGACATGCTGGAGGGGGGGAGGAGAGGCAGTCAGAGCTCCCCATGCCTTCTGTTGGCTCTTCTCTGCCCCCCACGCCCACATCTCTCTTCTTGCACCCCCGCCAGCTCCAACCACTGCCCCATGCTGCCAGTTGGGAGAGAACCTCCCTGCCCCAGAAAGCATGGCTGAGGTTCAACCAGCTGCCTTGATCAGGAAGGGCAAGGCTCTCTGATGCACTACAAACCTCTGCCTGGGTCCCAATGTCCCTGCCTGCTACGATCCCCTATTAGTGCCCCCAGACCCCATAGATAGCTACATCCCCCCACTGCAAGTCTCCCTGGAAAACCATGCGGCCATAGCAACACAACAGGATCTCCTAGGCAATGGGGGGGCAGAATGGGGACCGCTGCAGTCTCAGCTGGGGCGTCTCACCGCATGTCACACAAGAAAAAGGGAGGGGATGTCGTGTTTCTGCTCTGCCCCACACAGATACCCCTCGAGGGCAAGAGCAAGGTGCAACCCCAGCCCCCTGGGGTGCAGGCCCCGCCCCCTCATTTTTAGTTTCTGATGTTATCAATAAATATCATCACCCCACACTTCCCATCTCTGCCCCACACCCTCTGTGTGGCTTGGGCTGGGCTAGCCCTAGAACTAGAGCCCCCTGGAGGGGAGTGGGAGTCCCGTATACTCAGGCACCAGGGGAAATGCCCTCCTGGGTACTTCTCTGAGGTGGCTTTAATTCCTCCTGCCCCATGGAGCGGTCCAGGAACCCCCACCCCGTGCAGGAGGCAAAGAAAGAGTCTCTTAAAGCCTAGCCAGCAGGTGGTAGGTTCGATCCCCAGCTGAGACAGCAACGCGAGAGCGGCACTCACGCGATCTTCCCTTCCCGCAGCTTCTTGGCTGCGGCCTCCTTGGACAGGCTGATCTGCGAGTCCAGCTGGCGCAGGAAATCCATGGCTGATAAATCGTGGCGGAGGCCAGAACCAGCCCTGGCTCCATCCCCATCCCGGGGCTGTGACTCCGGCTGCTCCTCACCCTCAGGGGGCTGCCTGGCTCCTTCCCCCTCCTGCAGGATCAAGCCTTTTGCCCGCACCTGGACCGGGATGTACAGTGTCCGCTTGAGGAAGATGGAGTCGTTGGTGTAGAGCCGGTTGGCGCGCTTGATTTGCTCTATCTGCGAAGAAGCACATGCAGGGTTAAGCTCCCATCAGGCGCCTGCCCCATCCCACTACACCCTGCTGCCAAAATGCAACCACTTCTGGGGCTGAGCACACCCATGAACCCAGCCAGCCCTGTGGGATCCAGCAGAAGGAGAGGGCAGGGGGAAGGATGTGGGAGTTCACTGAGAGCGCGAAACTTGGACCATGACCAGCTGCATGCAGATGGCAGCACTGTTGTCAGTGGTCCCAGTCGGGCTGGGGGCGAGGTTTCCACTCCCCTGCTGGAGCCCCAAACCAGGCTGGCACAGAGACTGGGATACAAAGCACCCCAGAAACCCAGGGGCAGTGGCAGGAGCAGTCCAGCAGGGGGCAGCACATGTGGGGCAGGACCCTGCCAGAGCTGCCCAAGCTGGAGGGCCTGGGGCTGGCCCAGGGCTATTTCAGATCCCATGAGTAAACAGAGTCACATGCCCACGGCCTGCCCAGACCTCCACCCCAAGCCAGCTGAGTCAGATGGGAAGGGAAAGTGATCCCTTGTGAGAGCCGTGTGAGGACCGGCACGCACAGAAAGTGCCAAAGGGGAAAGGAGAGGAGATACAGAGGGAGAGTGTGTGAACACAAGTGTGTAGGCGTGCGGGAACATGCGCACGTGTGGGTTGACAACACATGTGTGTCCACACAATCAGGACCAGGGGATGCATCAGGAAGAGCATCTCCTGCATTCGTGTGTAGGAACGAGCCACCCCATATACATGCGCTCCCCCCACACGCAGAGCGAGGTCGACGAGGCACCTTTGCTATAGGGAAACTGAGGCACAGAGCAGGGACGAGCCCTGCTCCAGGTCACAGGGACGCAGTTCACGGAGCAGCAAAGACGCAAGGAGACCTGATCCCCAGCAGGGCCCAAGACATCCCGGCGACAACACCCAGGAGTCCCGGCTCCGGGCCCTGGCACTAACCCCTCGGCCCCGCTGCCCTCCCAGCACCAGGAACCCAACCCAGGAGGCTCCCCGGGGCCTCACCGTGACCCCGTAGCGCAGCGCCAGCCCCGGCAGCGTGTCCCCCGGCGCCAGGCGATGCTCCAGCCGCCGCTCCCGCACCGGGGACGCCGCCGACGTGACCAGGCTGCCGTAGGAGCGCGCCCGGCCACCGTGAAGCAGCCCCGCCGCCCCGGGGGACCCCGGCCTGGCCGGTGGGGAGGCCATGCTGGGGCAGGACCCGGGGGGCAGGTGCCAAAGGGGGTCACAGCCCCGGCCTGCACCTGCCTCGCGCAGGGCAGCTCATGCCAGGGCCCCTGCCAGGGGGAGCAATGCTCCCAGCCCCTCTAGTGCCCCCACCCCTGCCCCATGCCCCCCTGCCCCCTTTCTAGTGCCCCCACCCCTACCCCATGCCCCTCTGCCCCCTTTCTAGTGCCCCCACCCCTGCCTCAATACCCCCTTTCTAGTGTCCCCTACCTAATGCCCCCACCCCTGTCCCCTTTCTAGTGCCCACACCCCTGCCTCAACGCCCGCTACCTAATGCCCCCCACCCCTGCCCCAGAGAGCGCAACGCTCGCAGCCTCGCAGAGCAGAAGAGCGGAGAGCAGAGCCACACACGCAAAGCCCTCTGGGACACGTAGTCCTCCTCCCCCTCACAAAATGGCCGCCCCCAGAGGGGCGGGGTGAGGGCGCTAGGACTCCATTTCCCGGCGTGACTCGGGCGCCGCCTGCGGGTCCCAGGTTGGCGCGGGCGAGCGCGAGGCAGGCCGGGAGCTGCAGTCCCCGCCGCGAGGCAGGCCGGGAGGCGCCGGCCCGGAAGTGGGGGCCGAAGCGGAAGAGGGCCGGTCTGCCCGGTCTACGGTGGCTGCGCGGGTTCAGCAGCGCGGAGCGGAGTCGCGGCCGGGGCGACATGGCTTTCAAGCGCGAGGGCGACGATGTCAGCCAGCTCCGTGTGCTGCAGGTGGGCGGGGCCTGGGGTGACCCCGGCCCCTCCCCACCCCTGCCCAAAGACCCCCGCACTCCCCTCTCCCATCCCCGCCGCCCAACGGACCCCCCCAGCCCCTCCCCTAGCCCTGCCATGGGACACCACCAGTTCCTTTCCACCCCTCCATGCTGCTGAGGGACCCCCCCCCGAGCCCCACCCCAAAGACCCTGCTCATTCACCCCCCCAGGCCCCCCCACCTAGGCCTGCCCCTCCCCCCCCAGCACACCCTGCCCCCCCAGGGTCTGTGGGGCTGGGGGCAGTTCGTTGCTCCTCCCTCCCGG
Source organism: Alligator mississippiensis (assembly GCF_030867095.1). Classification (NCBI taxonomy): domain Eukaryota; kingdom Metazoa; phylum Chordata; order Crocodylia; family Alligatoridae; genus Alligator; species Alligator mississippiensis. The sequence goes on along the minus strand of NC_081838.1, from coordinate 20,120,528 downwards.
GGGTCTTTGCTCCCTTGGGATGGGGGGCTCGTGAGGCCGATGGCAGAGGTGAGGGGGACCCACCGCCGCGTCACAGAGCCCCCTGGGCCTTGGGCTGTCATTGCCCCTCCAGAGACTGCCTGGACTGCGCCCAGGTCTGGGAGCCGGGGCCGGGAACACGGTGGTCACAGGGGTCTTGTCCACGGTTGTTGCCTCCTCCCCGTGTCCAGCTGCCTCCCTGCCCTGTGCTGCAGCATCCCCTGGGCCCAGACCGTCGCTCCCGTGACACCAGTCACTTCTGTGCTCGAGAGAGGAGCGGTCCAGCGCATTGGGCCTTAGCTTCATTCAGGCCTGTCAGGCCCCCTCCTCATTAGGGGTTTCTTGCAGAAAAGGAGAGTGTCCGACCTGCTGGCCAACTACATCCCGGAGGACGAGGCGCTGCTGCTGAGGACTGGCAGGTGGGTCAGGGCCGGAGCAGCCCCAGGGCCGGCAGAGGAACCCAGCCACAGCCCCACTGGGGCCAGGCCGCCAGCCTGTGCTGCTGTTCGGCTGCTTGTCTGGGTCGGGCTGCACAATTAGGGTAGGTCTCAGCCTCGTTAGACCCCAGGCCCCTCTCGGAAAGTCCCAGGAAGTCTTGGTTTATCCCAGGAGGCCACGAAGTCAGTGCTTCTGGGCTTGCTCCGGGAGAGGCACTTCTCTCTGCAGTCTCAGTTTCCCCCAGCTTTTAATTGAGGGTAACGAGACTGTGCGGGAGGGAGCCTGATCCGTCAGTCCTGTAGTGAGGGGTTAGGACACCAAGTTCTCTTCCCTCTGCGGTCGCTGAGCCCCTGCCTTTTCCTCCCAGGTAAAGACAAGGGTGGGACGGAGCGAGTCCCATGGGCTGTGCTGCATTGGGGAGCTGGCCGTGGTTATGGGTATGAATGCCCCAGAAAGGAGCCTGGCATGTCTCCCCACATGGACCCATGTCTCCTGCCCACTCTGACCCTGTCTCCCCCACAGGTACGCATGCACCGTGTGCTTCCACCGCCCTGTCTTCGACACACTGGACATGCTGACTGTGCATCGCGCCGGCAAGAAGCACGTTGCCAGTAAGGCAATGCTTGGGGGCACTGAGCCTGGGGGCACCGGGCCAGGAGGGCCCTGCCAGGGCAGCAGCCCCAGCCTATTTCATTACCAAATCCCTTATAAACCCGCTAGGCTCCACTGGTTCCGCTGACCCGGTCGAGATAGCAGAACGCCAGGCCAGATTTCCTGGGCGTTGGCAGGTCGGGCAGTAGCCATCGGGGTTGGGGTAAGGTCAGGTCCTGCTGGGGGCAGGGGCTGGATTAGACCAAGGGTTTCAAACTCTCTTGGCCCATGGGCCAAATCAGGGGCTCCTCTGAGAACCACACTGATGCAGCTTATCCACTGCTCCAGCCTCATATCACAGCCGTGGTCTGCACCCCTGAATCCCCAGCCCTTCTGGGAGCCCCACAGGCCAGATGACCCAGCTCCACAGCCTGGGTCTGACCCACAGGCCATATGTTTGGCACCTCTGGATTAAACCGCTCCTGGCTGCCTGCCCTGCTGTTCTCTGCCTCTGACAGCAGAGCCCTCCTAGCACCTCCACAGCCCCAGGGCTCCCACAGGCATTTCATCAGGGCCAGCCCTCATGCAGACTGCCATGTGCCATCCAGAGAGCCCAGCATGTCAGAACTGCCTTGTCCAATTGCTTCAGCTCGAGACCCCCCCATGCTGGCCCTGGTCTGTGCCCCCACCGTGAGCCTCCAGCTGGGTTGAGCTGGGCTCTGCTCACCCAGGCCCCTGCCTCCCCCTGTCTCTAGGCCTGCAGACCTTCTACGGGAGGAAGCACTCACGGGAGAATGAGTTACAGAAGTGGCAGCAGCAGGAATTCCTGCGGGCAGAGGAGACGGGCACACAGGTAAGCCCCACACGTGGCCCTGCCTCCCCCCCCCCACCAGTGACCCCAGCCCCACCCTCACCCTGTCTGTGTTCTCTGCAGGTCCTCCCATGCCCTGCACCCCTGCTGACTCAGACTCGCGCCATCACCCAGAGCGCCCTGCTGAAAGCCACTCCCTACAGCAGCTGCTGCCGGAGGAACAGGTAGGGCTGGGGGATATGTGCCATGGGCGGGAGGCTGCGGGGAGACCTGCTCCCAGCCTGGACAAGGCAGCTGCTTCTGGGAAGCACCACCAGCTATCCCATTACCTCCTAGTAAGGGTGCTGTTACACCGCCTGCTCTAGGGGCCCAGTCTTCAGGTGTGCTCTGCTGACTTATACCAGCTAAAGGTCACACATGAGAGAAACAGCGCAGGGAGGCTGCTGTCTCCCCCTGGCCTGCTTTGCATTAAGATGTCACCTGGGAGAAGGGAGTGAGATCCAAGGGTCACAGAGTAGGGCAGAAGGCCAGGTGTTGGGACTCCTGGGTTCTTTTGGCAGTGGGGTCCCCATAGGAGGAGTCGTGGCCATGAGATACTGCTGAACAAGGCCTTGTCTCCTCCTGTTCCAGGTGCGATGGAGGCCGTGTGGGAGCACAGCCGGGGCCTGGCCTCAGGCATGGTGACAGGAAGGCACTTCCAGGGCTCAGCAGCTCCCAGTCGCAGGGTGAGGAGGGTGGCATGACTGTAGATACCACCCCTGTGGTGCTGCTCCCAGGGCACAACCACCAAGCAACAGGTAAGAGTCCCTGCTTTGAACATGCTCCACTATCACCATCCACGGCTGGGCTGGGCTGGGAGGCAGGACTCCTGGGTGCCATGGGGGCTTGCAATAGGATGGTCTAGTGGTTGGAACCCCACAGACTGCGCCAGGACTCCTGGTTCCTCTTCCAGGTTTGGGTAAGACTGGAGTACAGGGAATCAGGACTGAGGCTCCTGCAACCCATTTGCCTTGCTGTCAAGTCCCTGCCTCAGTTTCCCTGGGGGAGAGGGCTGCGAGGTGCTTGCAGGGGGCTTCTAGGTGGCTGTGGAGAGGCAAAGGGCTGTTGTGGGAACCATGCACATGCCTGCTGCCAGCCCCTGCATGCTGCCCACCCTACCCCTGCAGAGGAGCAGCAGCCGGGCACTGGGGCTCCATTCTGGCCCAGCAGATCCCATGACCCGCTCCTCTCTCTGCTGCAGATGCCCAGCAGGATGCTGCTTCAAGGCCCAAGGGTAGTGGTAAAGGGAAGGCACCACCCACACCCACTCAGCTGGACCCTGTCAGCCCTGAGAGGCGCCGGGAGCTGGAGCACTACCTGCTGCTGCGGAGGTGAGGGAAACAGGCACAGGGGCACATGAGATACTAGCATAACTAGGGGCAGGAAGAGATGCAGTGGCATCGACTGACCTGGCAGGGTCCGTAAGGGAAGGAGCTAGGGGATGAGCCCAAGGGGTGCCCCCCCCCAATCTTGAATTAGGGGATTTATCTTGTTCAGCCTGGCATTCAGCAGTGCCTACTGGCAGGAGGCTACACTTAGCTGGAAGGCACCTCCCCCCATAGCTGCTAGGCCACTTGAACCCCCCACTGGACCTTGGATGCCAGCTGGAGACCAGAGCTGCCCAGGGCATGGGCATTACCACGGGGCTGCCAGCACTGGGTACAGAACCCAAGAGTCCTGGCTCCCTGCCCCATTCGCTGAGAAATCTCACACTGCCTGATGGGGGGCACTGACTCTGCCCGTCCATCCATTTATTCCCAGCTCGGGCTGGATCCAGGACCCCTCAGGGAAGTGGGTGAAAGACGAGAACGTGGAGTTCGACTCAGACGAGGACGAGCCACCAGCACCAACACCCCCCTGATGCCAGGGTCACCAGGGACAATAAGACTGGACTCTGCCTGGCTGTTTCCAGGCAGCTCATCGGATCACCATGGGAAGCCCAGAGCCAGGACTGGCTCCTGGGAGGGACAGACTGAGACAAGGCTTCCCAGTCCCCAGTGTTTCCAAGGCCACTTGTGAAGCTCCCAATCCTTTCAGCTTGGAAACCAGCTCCAAGCTGCAGCCACTCAGCCTAAGTGAGGCAGTGAGAAAGAGATCAGAGCAGAACCCAGGAGTCCGGCCTCCCTGTTCAGGAGCCCCAGGTGCAAGGTGCTGTACAGACACAAAAGCAAAGCCAGTCCGGCTCAGGGAGCTGTTTGGGGATGGATTTGTCCTGATGGCAAAAAGATCCCTCAATTTGCACTCTTGTCCTGTGGTTTCTCCCTGCACCCCCTCATCCAGGTTCTCTGCCCTGCTCCCCTGTGGCCTGAGCACATACAGGGCCTGGGGGAGATAGCAGGACCCCGATCCCCTGCCTTGCTGGCAGGGTAGGGGGAACCGAGCATGGGGTCCATCAACCCAGCTTCAGTGCCTTCCTCTTGGCAGCAGGATGGAGATGCCCATGCCTGAGGACAACTGGCAGGTAGGCAGTCTGGACACCAATGACACTGAAGCCACATGCTGTGGTCTCCATGCCCATGCAGCCTCCCTGCTTGGGACAGGGACCAAGATACCCCGTGCCCTGGCAGAGAGGGGGCTCCATGCCATGGACCCAGAGCCCCTGCTCTTTGGGTGTGGCTGGGCACCTCTCCCTGCAGCTCAGACTTCTGACTACAAATAGCAACAGCCCCTGGCACCACGAGTTCCCAGTGGTGGCCGTGGGCTGTGCCAGGGCCTTAAGCACTGGTGCCAGGACTCCCAGCCAGATCTTGAGGGGGCAGGTGCCCCATGGATGGCACCATCCTCAGACGTGTAGCTGGGTGTTGGGGGAGGTCAGGCTACAGGGACCCCTTGGGCCCAATCCTCTCTGGGTCTCCCTGTGCTTGGCTGAGGGGGCACCTCTCCCGAAAGCCACCGGGCCATTTGAGCCCCCCCTGCCCTCCAGCCTGTCTGGGCCAGGTCCTGGGTGCCACCTGAACCCGGAGCTGCCCAGGAGACTGGCAGTACCAAGGGATTGCAGCTCTGGGCACAGAACGCTGGAGTCCTGGCACCCTGCCCCTGTGGTGGGAGAGCTCTGTTGCCCCCCGATGCCAGTTTCATAGTTGGTAGGGTCAGAAGTGATCTAAGCAGATCATCAAGTCTGACCCCCTGCCATGGGCAGGAAAGAATGCTGGGGTCAAATGACCCCAGCTAGGTGGCTGTCTAACCTCCTTTTGAAGACCCCCAGGGTAGGGGCGAGCACCACCTCCCTTGGAAGTTGGTTCCAGCTCCTAGCTGCCCTGACTGTGAAATAGTGCCTCCTGATATCTAGCCTGAATCTACTCTCAGTCAATTTATGGCCATTGTTCCTTGCTACCCCCGGCAGTGCTCGGGAACAGGGGCTCTCCCATTGCCTGTTGGTCCCCCCTTGGCAAGCTGCAAGTGCATGATTGCAGCCTGCCCCAAGGCCACTGTCTGCTCCCCCCTGCCTTCAGCCTCTTTGGCATAGCTGACCTGGCTTCCCCTGCCCTGTCTCCTCAGCCCCTGCCCCTGTCTGGCTGTTTGGGGGAGATGGCACCACAGCGCCCCTGGCTGAGAGATTCCCCCCCCCCCCCCAGGAAGCTGGGCCTGGGGCTGGCTCCCAAGAACAGCCCCTGCTGCTTTGCCCTGGCCACTGTCTTGGTGCCAGCTGCTGCAGGGCCCCTTGGCTGGGTGCTGGAGGGGGAGAGCTGAGGCCACTGCAGCCTGGAGGGAGACTGTAACCCAATCCCCCCGGGTATAAATACTCCAGGCAGCTAGAGCTGCCTGCCTGCACCTCCCGCCTCCCCTCCCCAGTGCCAGCTGCTCTGGGCAAGGAGGGGGGCAGTGCCTGTGGGGGCATGGGCAGAGCCCACCCCTCCATAAAACCCAGGTGTCCTGCCTGGGTATGCACTAACCACTGAGCCATGCTGTTTGGCCTTGAGAGCAGTTTGAGCTGCAGTGCTCCAGGTGGGGACCCAGGAGTCCTGTCTAACCCCCACAATGGCAGCAGACAGGCCCCATCTCTTCCCCAGACCCCATGGAAGGGGGCAGCCCCCCTTCCTGTTGCCCCTACCCCCAGGACCTCTGCAGGGCTGTCCTGGGGGGTCTCCTTGAGGTGCCTGGCTAGAAGAGGGTGCACCCCAGCATCCATGCTCCCTGTCTCCCCCAGCACCGGCATGAGGGCCTAGTCCCTATGGGTCCATATTGACCTCCCCATGATAGCTGTAATAGGCAGGGCCCTACCACCCACTCATCACCCTTGGGCCCCGAGAACCAGGAAGCCCCCCAGGGAGGAGAGGGCTCAGCTGGGCATGGTACCTGTAGCAGGGGCCTGAGGCTAGGCCAGATTAGGACCAAGAGCTCTGTGGCAATCCTGGGGGGCTGAATGGGGGCTCAGGGGACCCCCCCCCATCCCTGCCCTGGCAGGAGTCAGCAGGGTCCTGGCTGGGGGCACAAGGCTAGGGGGCTCCATCGTGCTGACAAGCCAGTGCCTCAGTTTCCTCTTCTGTGTGCAGTTGATTGGGGCAGGGACTTGGAGGCCCTAGCTGGTGGCGGAGGTCCCTTGTGGGAGGTTTGGAAGGAATCCAGTGGGTCTGGCTCCTCTGGGTAGAAGTTCCCAGACCCCTTCCCCTGCACACAGCCTCATCCAAGGGCTCAAGAACAGAGCCCAGCCGCTGCTCCAGCCATCTCTTTATTTACAGCTCTGAGGACAGAAGTCCTGAAGATCCAAGGGGAGTCTGGGTCGGAGGGGGCTGGGGCTGGGGGCAGCTAAGCGCCGTCTCTCCCAGCAGCGAGTGGGGGGTGGGCAGCACTGGGCATCAGGGCAGCAGAGACACCCACAGACTCAGGCATTAGGTCTTCTTCTGCTTGCGGCCTGTGGGGCACAGAGCGGGGAGTTTAAGCCAGTGGGACCCACCTCCCCCCTTGCTCCAGCTCCCCACAAGAAGTGACACACAGGGTACAGAGAAAGGAAGTGGGAAGGACCAGGAGGGCCCAGACTGGTCCACCCCAGAGCTGGGCGCAGCTATCAGCTAGCTGCACTCCAGAGCTGGGTACAGTGGTGTTTGGCCTGGGGGGAGCAAGAGGGGTGCACAGTGACGTGGGGCAGGGGCAGCACTCACGCAGCTCGTTGTTCTTGGTGATGGCAATGGAGGCCCGGGCACGTGGTCCCTGCTGCGTGAAGTGGTAGCCGAAGCGGACAATAGATGGGCACTTCTCCAGCATGGCGGCCATCTCCATCTCCACCGAGTCGCCCAGGCGCTGGCACTGTGGGCACCGAACAGGCACTGTTAGCTGCCCCTGTGGGAGTGCAGAGCCCTGCCCCCTGCCTGGCACTGTCTGTGCAGACACCTGGCACCCATACCTGCCCCATCATGGCCATGGCTGGGGGATGTACCTGTCCACCACTTGCTGCTGGTCCAGGCTCCCTCAGACCTCCCCATCCCTCCCCGGTGCCACTGGAGACAGGCTCATTCCTTCTGCCATATGCTGTGGTACCCATGGTGTGCTGGCAGAGGCAGGGGGTGCAGATGAGCCCCTCCCAGACAAGCTCCCCTGTCCCTCCGGGTCTGGCTGTAGCCCCACCTGGTTGTCCACCTTGAGCTCAGCCAGCGTGCTGTTCTCCCGCATGGCCTTGATAACTGCCATCATCCCCGCACTCGTGATGAAGTTGGACTCGATGTTGAGACTCTCCAGGGTCTTGTTCACCTTCAGCATCTCAGCCACAGCCTGCGGGAGCCCACAGTGACTGGGTGTGGGGGCAGGCAGGGCAGGGGGCTGCTTCCAACCAGCAAATGCCTGCCCACATCTGGCTAGCATGGCTGGGGGCAGCCAGGAGAAGACACCCCACAGCTGGGCGCCCCGGACTCGGTACCCTGCGGCCTGGTGTCCCATAGCTGGCACACCACAGCCTGGCTCAGGAGAGGTTCCTGTCCCGGCCGTGCCAATCCAACCCCCAGCCTCTACTGAGAGCAGCCCACGGCTGAGCCAGGCTGGGCCTGGGGGCTGCAGGGAAGGATGTGGCCAGTGTGATGTCCAGTAGCCCCTGGCACAGCACTCACCTGAGCCACCGGGTCATTGCTCCGCGTGGCCACCAGGCTGAGCCTCTTCACCTGCGTGTTGGCTTTCATGGCCTCACACACCTCCTTTAGCGTCGCCACGGGAATGTCCTGCGGGAACATGGGAGAGTGGGGGTGAGAGTGTGTTCATGTGCACAAACACGTGTGCATGTGTGTGTTGTGTGGGTAGCCACCTAGCACCAAGATGGAAGGGTGGAGAGGGCCATGTGTGTAGGATGGATGAATTAATAGATGGTCTGGAGAACAGGCAAGTGCACAGATGGGTGGGCAGACAGATAGATGAGCGGACAGACGGATGGATGGACAGATGGATGGACAGGTGGGTGGGTGGAAGGACGGATGGATGGAGAGACAGCAGGACCCAGCTGGTGCCAGGCTGCACAGTGCCTGCCCTGCCCCAGCCAGAAAGTCAGAGCCAGAGGCCCCCGGGGTGGCTGCCCATGGCTCACTGCCCAGGGTAGAGATCCTGGCTGGTCAGTAGCAAATCTCCCTGGAGTGCAGGGAGGGCAGGATTGTGCCCCGGAGCCCTGCCCACTCCAAGGCCAACCCCAGGGACACTGCTGCCCCTGCTCCAGGCACCCACCCCTCCCGCCACCAGTGGGGACACAGCACCTTGATATTGTTCAGGTTGACCTCCTCCAGGTCATGGTCATTGCTCCGGATCTTCTGCAATGTCTCTTCCACATTGGTGGGGTTTGGGGGCTCATCTGGCACCGGCTTGTACTTGTCTGGCTGCACCACACCTGGGGAGGTGACACGCATGCGCACAAATGCTCACACACACCACCTGCTCAGGGAGGGAGAACCAACCCTCTCCCTTGCTCCCTGCTGGACCCAATCCCCAGCTGGCCTCTATCAGCCTCTGCCCATCTGGTCAGCAGGGCCCCGGCTGCAGAGACCTCAGGGCAGATGTCCCCTGGGCCCCCTGGGAATCTGCCCCCCTCCCTCCTCAGAGAGCTGGATGCCAGGCTCTTCCCCACCTCCTGTGAGGAACAGATTCATTTCCCCTGTGTCCTGGAGCAGGGTCTCAGGCCTGACGCCACCCTAGCAGCAAAGGGTCTGAGCCAGGCTGGGCCCCAGCAGGAGCTGGGGGACAGGTGGATCCTCCCGTCCCCCCTGCCAACCCAAGATCACTCACTGTTGATGCCCTCGGTGTTGGTGATGTCCCCACTGCACAAGGCATCGTAGTACTGCTTGTTGCTCATCAGCGTGTACATGCCCAGGATGGCTGGTGGGGGAACAGCAGTGGGCTGGGGTTAAGGGCCTGCTTAATCCATCCCCTCTCCGTACTCCACCCCAGAGCTGGCTGCATGACCATGGGGGGCTGCACCTGGTATGTACCACTGCAGCCACTGCACTCCACCCCAGAGCTGGCTGCATAACTCCCTGGGGGCTGCACCTGGTATAAACGGCTGCCATGCTCCACCCTAGAGCTGGCTGCATGACTATGGGGGTGGGGTGCACCTGATATATACAGCCAGCACGCTCCACCCCAGAGCTGGCTGCATGACTCCCGGGGGGTCTGCACCTGGTATATACTACTACAGCCACCACGCTCCACCCCAGAACTGGCTGCATGACCATGGGGGGATACACCTGATAAATATAGCCACCGCGCTCCACCCCAGAACTGGCTGCATGCTGTAGGTGGGTGAGAACTCCCTTACATGCTCAGTGCTGTGCCCAGCCATGCCCAGCAGGGGGAGGGGAGAAGGGGGTGGGGCAGTTTCACAGTGTACGCAAGCCGGTGGGTAAGTGGATAGCCCTGCGCCCGGCGCTGCTGCTTTTAGCCTGGCACATGGCCCGGTGCCCTCTGCTCTGGGAATCAGAGCCCAGCACATGAGCCAGCATGGGGGTGGGGAAGCAGAGGAGCAGTGCTGTATTGGCTCCCCTGCAGGCCCCTCACCTGGCATAGTGCACGCAAACACGGAGATACATGTGTGCTCTTGAGCCTGCTCCTCTAGGGCCCTGGGAGGCCCGTGCACATAGCGACATGTGTTCACACAGCTGCAAAGATAGCACACGCCAGGACTTGGGCACAATGTGTACGTGCGATCGGGTGGGTGTACACAAGGAGTATGGGCACCAGCATGCCGATCTAGGCACATGCAGGTGGGACACATACATACATGCATGCACACACACACATACCCCACCCCAGCCCACACGTGGCAGACTGAATCAGGGCCCTGGAGCTGAGGTGCTGCCACCACCGGAGCAAAGGGCTGTAACGGGGCCAGGTGCTGCACAGCTCCCTCATGGCTCAGTGCTGGGGAAGCACACATGTGTGTGCCTGTACACAGGGATGGGGACACCACATGCATGCCCCCCAGCACACGTGCACATGCACGCACACACATACACAGCTACCTGTATGCACTTACCCACACATATTCACATACATACACATGCACATGCAACTGCCTGCACACACCTGCCCATATATATGCACACACACAGCTAGCCATACACATCTACTACATGTATGTACACACACAAATAAGCAGAGAACTACCTGTGCACACTCACCCACACACACATAGACACACAGCTGCCTGCACACACCTGACCATGCATATGTACACACACATGGACACAGTTGCCTGTCCACACCTATGCACACACACATTCATAGCTACCTGCCCATGCCTATCCACACATATGCAGACATGCACATGACAGTGCCTCATGCACACAATATCCCTCACCAGCAATGTCGCACATCTCGGCATCGGTGGCATTGGCCAGGGCCTCCTCCAGCTCCGGCTCCAATGTGATCTGCTCCTCCTTGGGGATCTCCCGCTTGGGGTTCTTGGGCACAAAGGGCTTCCCTGCGGGCAGGTGGTGCCACGTGTCACAGCCCCCATGCCACAGAGGGATTCCCCGACAATGCCCGCCCAACCCTGGCTGAGCCTGATTCTTTGGGGACAGAAGCACCCATTGGCCCCAGGCCACACCTCCAAATGCAGCCGCCTCTGGGGCAGAGCCCACTGTGCATGACTGCCTTGAGTTTGGGTCAGGAAGTGAAGATATCCCAGAGGGCAGCACTCCCACACCAGCAAAGAGGCCTTCCCCGGGCATCTCTGCCTCTGCCAGGGTCCCTGTCATGCCCCAACCCTGCTCCCTGCTCCACACCAAGCGCTGCATGCCCATGCCAAGAGCCAGGCAAGCCGGGGATCCCTGGCACCTGGGCTGTTCATTGCAGGGGCAGAGACCAGGAAGGGGAGGCAGGACACGTCCCTGAGCCCTGGGAGGTGGAGACCCTGCCACCGCAGTGCTGGTCACGGGTCTCAGTGCTGGGCTGCAGCAGAGGGGCTGCAGCGGCTCCCCGGGGGGGCAGCGGCCTGGGCACACGTGGCAGGGGAAGGCGCGAACATGGGCGGCTGGCACAGGCCCGGTCTCACCGGGAGGCTCGGCTGGCAGGGCCTGGCAGCTGCAGCCACTGCGCCCACGGCCCTGGCGCTAATTGCTTAAGGAGGGTTAATGCCACTGCATCCGCTGTGTAATTGGGAGCAGCCGTAGCGCCCAGCGGGGGGGGGGGCGGCCCAGGCCAGAGGCTTGGCGTGGAGATGGGGCCTTGGGTAGCTGAAGATACCCTGCCCTGGTGCAGCTGGGAGCTCCCTGCTCCTCCAGTTCTGAACTGGGTAGAGCCACACTGCCATGCCCTGTGCTGCCCACGGCCTCCTTCAGCCATCCTGGGGGAGCCTGGGGAGGCTCAGGGGCCCAGGCAAACTCCTTGGTGTGGGGGGTCTCTCTGCCTCCATCTGGAGCGCACAGCCCCCCTTGTGCAGACCCCGCTGGGGAGACCCAGCCCCTCCATCCCCTATGGCTCCCAGCCTGCCCAGACACCAGGGAAACTGAGGCACGGGAAAGAGAGCCCAGCAGCTCAGCAGGAAAGGAATCCAGGTGTCCTGTGCTTTGGTATAGCCCCCCCAGGCCTCTTGTAGTGGGGGGACAAGCCCGGCACTGACACCAGAGCTGCTCGGCAGGGCTATTTTGGAGCCGCCGCAACGCCAGACTGAGCTAAATATAAGTCCTACCCTGCTCCCCTCTCCCCTCCCCCTACCCTGGGGTCTCCCCTGCCCCCTCTCTCATCCCCCCCTCCACCAGCACCTTTCTTCTCCCCGGTGAAAGGCACCAGGTCCTCGCGCTCCTCGGCCTCGAGCGCCTGCTTCTCCAGGTGCTGCAGGAGGGCGTCCCGGTCTAGCGGCCCCGTCGGGCTCTTCTTGGTCTGGTCGCGCTGGCGCATGCCGGCCGGGAGCATGACATTCTGGGGGTGCAAGGGTCAAGGGTCAGGTGCCCCCGTGCAGGGCCCAGGAATGGGCGCAGGGAACTGGGTGGAAGCCAGGGTAACTGAGGCGGGGGTGGGGTCTCCCCAGAGCTGAAGAACCCCCCGCCCCCAGCCTGCTTCCAAGCCCCCACCCCCCGCTCTGCTGGGAAGGGAACACAGGTCCTGGATCCTGCCCCTCCCCTGCTCTACCCATTGGGATCTGCTGTCTCCCCTGACCCCACCTCAGGGTCCATCTCCAGCAACTCCAGGTCAAGCTGATCCAGCTCCTCCTGTGACAACTCCCGCAGGATCTTGTCCTCATCGATGTCCCGGTACTTCTCCAGCTCCTGGCGGTACGAGGTTGAGGACATGGCGGCGGCCCCTCGCCCTGGCATGCCACACGGGCACAGACATGGACCCACGGGCACAGACACAGACCCACGGACAGGGACACAGACACACACACAGACACGGACACACAGGCCCAGGTAAGTCTGGTATTCCCACACCGGACACAGTGAAGTTGGTCCAGGGGGTTCCCTGCACTGGAGGCAGTGAGGTCAGCCCAGGGCCCTGCTGGTCTCATGCCCTGCACTGAAGGTGCCGCTGGCCCGAGTTGCACGGACACAAGCCCCCCGGCTGCCCCCACCCCCAGCCCTCAAGAGGGGCACAAACAGAGCCCTGCCCCTCCTGCCCGGCATCTCCCCACCCTTATCAGGGACCTGCAGCCCGGGCCCAGCCCCAGCTGCAAACTGCACCACCCCTCCAGCCCAGGGCTGGGCCCCAAGCATCTCCTGGCCATAGAGCAAGGGGCACCCCTAGCCTGACAAAGGTAGCAGGGAGCAACTCAGCCTCACCACAAGGAGGGGCCTCAGACTCCTGCTGAGGAAATAGAGGCACCGCAGTGCTCGAACTAGAACCCAGGAGTCCTGGCTCCCAGCACCGTGCGCCTGAGACCCCAGTGACATTGCAGCTGGGAGAATCCAGGAGTCCTGACCCTCAGACTCCCACCTGGGTTCTGGGCCTGTCCCTGGAAGATGGGCTGGTCTCAGAGGCCAGGGGTCCAACCTACTCAGTCTTAGCTGCACTCTGCCAGCCCCTTCCCCTGTCTGGGACTCAGTTTTCCCATCTGCACAATGGGTGCAATACATGTTTCCCCAGAGAAGGGGTTTCCTGGTCCTTGACCTGAGTGTCCTATGGAAAAGCCACCAAGAACAGACTCTCCACTGCCCTGCTCTGTCCTGGGAGCCTGGGACCCAGCACCCAACCACAACCAAAGCCCTGGTGCTGGTTAGCACCTGGACCCCACTGTGAGGGACACTGAGATCCCGCCAACCACCTGGCTTCAGGGAGGGGCTGAGAAAGAGCCTTGACCACTCCCCTCCAGGAGGCCTGTGTACGGGAGACCAGGCCCAGCTCTGGGCGCATGCAGTGGTGTCAACAGCTGCTTGCAAAGCAAGGCCTCGCTCACCAGGACCTGCGTGCTCCCTGCTTGTAAGCTGCATCCTCCAGACTGCCACCATCCCCTGCCTGCGTCCTAGGGGCCCAAGCCAGACAGGGCCCCCAGCATGACTGGCCAGCCCAGCGCCTCTGCTCGGGGCCCCTGCCACACAGGGATTTAGCTGAGCCAGTGCCTGCCTCTGTGCAGCCCCAGCACCAGTGCAGGGGCCATCTCCCTGCTGGGCCCAGGAGCTCCCATATGGGACCCAGGTTCCACATTCAGACAAGGTGACCCTGTGGCTCTGGGGACCTGACAGCAGCCACCTTCCCCACCCTGGTCCAGGAAGTTGCAGGGAGCCTCCCTACCCCACCCCACCCCAGGTGCTGTACAGGGCCAGGGCTCTCCAGCCTCAGCTGGGAGACACGGTGACACCTGCATGCATACTATTGCTGTCATCACTGCTCCAATCCCTTTGTACTGGGTTGTCAGTGGGACCTAGATGCTAGGCCGGGCTGGGAGACCGGGGACATAAGAGCACCCTGCAGAGCTGCAGAAGTAATAGGAGCGTTCTCCTGAGTCAGCAGGGATCGGCCCCGGGGATGCCTGGACAGGCTGGGCCACAATTCCAGCCTACCATCGGGGGCTAACCCAGAGCCCAGCAGTGCGCCGTAACAATTTCTCCTATCAGGAATCCCAGCCAAGGCAGCCAGGCATTCAGCACAGCCTTTACGCTCCACCCCAGAAGCAGCCACATTTCAGAATCCCTGCAGCCCCCAGAAGCTCCCGTGACAGCTCAGCGACTGCTTTCCATGCTCGCGTGTTGGGGACCCAGCAGGCAGAGGCACAGCAGCACACCTGGCCACTCGCACACACACTCAGAGGCTTGAAGACAAGCTGCAAAGCCCCCTGGATACCCAACCCAATGGCCACAGCCAAAAGCTCCCAGCAAAGCAGCCACCCTGAGAGAGATGCACAGCCCACGGCAAATGACAACGCAGCAAGGAGAGAATGGGAGAGCCCAGGAGGCACCAAGCAGAGGCTGGACCCCAGCCCCACCCACACCACCCCCATAGATGTATACAGCCCAGGAGCCGGGCTCCCAGCCTTACCTCTCCCAGGCCGTCTGGGCCGCTGCCTTCCAGCAAGCGAAGCACCGTGCGGAGGCCAGGGATCCGGGCAGCAAACTGCGTGAGCTCAGCATTTTATTATTTTAGCTCCCGCTGGGCCGTGGGGGGTGGGAGAGCGGAGATCACATATACAGGCTCCTTATCAATCACGCCCAGCACCCTGCGGCGCCCGACAGACACCCAGTGGCCGAGGCCTCACACTGCTGGCCAGGAGGCAGCACCATGCAGTGCCAGGTGCCCCAACCCCTCTGTCCTCCCAGGGCCAGGTGCAAGGCCTGGAGGCAGGGAGAGCTCAGGGGGCTAGGGCTGAGCAGGGTGCACATCAGGGAGACCCCCAGGCTGGGAGAGGCAGAGGTCAAGGGGAACAGGTTGGACTGCCAGCTTTGTACAGCCCCTAGTGCAAGGGGTGGCCGGACCAGGCCAGGCGGCTCCGACGTGCCTTGTAGTAACGGTGCCTTGAAGCCGGCAGAGCTGGAATTCAGAGCAGCTTGGTTGCGGGAGGGAGAGGGGCGTGATGGAGGGGGACAGCTGAGAGGGGGCAGGGGAGGGCGGGAGGATTATGGCTGGTGTTACGTAGCGGCCAGGAGCCCCCGGGCAGGCCTGGACCCCGCCCACACAGACTGAGCCCCTGCCCAGAGCTCACAGGGGATGGAAGCAGGTGGGAGCATGAGGAGGCATCAGGCTGGGTGTGCCAGGGGCTGAGCTTGGCTCCTGCGGTGGAGGACCTCAGTCTTCCCAGCTGGGACAAGGGGAGAAAGGACCAGGCACCTGCTGGGCCAGAACTGGGCTGTGATGGGAGGCTCCAGGCTGGACACAGCTCAAGGGAGGCAGAAGAGGGGATAAGCCTGTTCTGGACACACCCAGACTCAGATAGGGAGAGACCACAGCCCAGCCCTGCTGGGAGAATCCGCTGAGCTAGGGAGGGACTTGGGGTTTGTACAGCGCCTAGCACCAGGGGCAGCCCAGGGAATCTGAGGCACCATGTTATTGATTAGTAACAAAGCTGGGGGCTGGAAATTGGAGCAGCCTGGCCGCAAGGAGCTGGGGTGGGGGAAGCTTTGGAGGCCACAGGCTGGGGTGTCACTGGTGCTCTAGCCATGTTGGACCCCACCAGGAAGCACCTGGGTGCATACAGCCAGCTGGAGCTGGGGCCAGGAGGCAGCTCAGGGACACGCATCCACCCACAGGACATCACCTGCAACCGCCAGCTTGAGAAACCCCAGCCCGGCTGTGCTACCCAGGCAAAGCTGCAGGTGAATGGTCTGGGGGCAGGATGGGAGGAGCTGGCCTGAGCTCCCAACTGGGCAGACACTCCCCCCACTGGCTACAATCTGACCTCTTGGTGGGGCATCTCAGCGATGGATCCCATGCAGCGGCTCCAGCCACAGAGCCCCCGCAAGAGCCAGGCAGCAGCAGCCTGTCACAGCTCCAGACCCCTCCCCACTCTGCTAGAGGCAGCCTTCATTTCACTGCCCCGCAGGACTCCGGGGCTCACGGACACAGCCCAGCCCTGCTCCACCATTTGTGGGGCCTCTGCACCCATTTCCCAGGGCTGTCCCAGGGCTCAGGAACTGTACACAGCAGTCTGTGTTTCGGTAGACTCTCTGTACCCCCCCTTTGTTTACGAGGGCTGTCCCAGGCCTCAGGAGCTGTACATGCTGGTCTGGGCTTCTGTAGGGTCCCTTTCCACCCCATGTCACCTTGGGGGCTATACGCACCTCTATGTTTCTGTAGGGTTGCCACCTGGCTTTGCATTTATTATACAAAAATAAATAAAAAAACAAAGAGCAACCAGCAGCCCCCACCTGAGCCTGACAAAGGCAAAGGGAGGAAGAGGACACGGGGCCATATGGAGGCTTCCAACATAAGTCCGTGTCCCCTGGAGAGGTCAGTCTGCTTCACCCCCAAAAATAACAGCAATAGCAGCTGATTCAGTCCCACAGGCCTGAGAAACAAAGACAAAGCTTCCTCCCCTTCCCCCTGAACACAGGAGCCCCCCACCCGCCCACAAGGGCTCTATGTAGCCGGGACTGTCTGCTTGATAATGATCTTCTGGCGGGTGGCGCGGATGCCAGGGTCAGCCCCAGGAGGCCCAGCTCCCAGGGCAGCGGTGGCAGCAGCATTGGGCAGCCCATGAGCAGTGATGTACTTCTTGTACGCCTCACGGATGATTTTGAAGGCCCGGATGTTGGAGTAGGGGATGTCAGTGACAGGGTCGCGATACACGGCCGGCTTGTGGGTCACAGGGCAGATCTCGCGCACAGGCAGCCGGGGCTGGCGCCCCTTGGGGAAGAGCTGCTCGAAGGTCTCATCGTCGCTGAAGGTGATGAAGGTGCGTGAGCACTTCCCAGTGATGGGGGCCACAGCTGGTGCCAGCGCTGCCTCTGAGGGCTGGTGGAGATCTTGATCCAACCTGGGCATGGGGGAATTACCACTGGGGTGAGTCTGGGCTTCAGCTCCAGGAGACACAGGCATCCAGGGAGAGAGGGAGCAGGGCTACCTGCGCTCATGGCAGCCACCTACATGATCCCCAGGGCCTCTGCTTGGGTCAGTCCATCCCCATCCCCAACCCCGCCCTTCAGAGCCTGGGGTCTAATCCAGGTTGGTACAAGCTAAGGATCTGACCAGGCCCCAAACACCACCCTGGCAGACCTATGTGAATCCATACACACACAGCTCTGGTCCACAGACCATCCCAGCTCAGAGCAGCTGCAAGCCAGAATGTCAGGGCATTGCAGCTGAGTTGCTGGCAGCTGCGAGATGCCATGGCCAGGACTGGGGGCAGTGCCCAAGGACAGAGGTTGGTATGCGGGAGCCGAGCTCCAGGATCTACAAAGGGAAGGGGCACAAGGATTTTATGGAGAAGGGCTGGACTGGGCCCAAGGGTCCCCCTGCGCCCTAAACACCTACCCCTCCACATCCACGTTCTCCTCCTTGACGCCCAGGTCGGTGATAAGGGGCATGGTCACCGAGTGGTACCGGATCAATGGCCCCACGCACTTGCGCTTCTTCTGCACCTGCTTCTTCTTGTCGGCTTCCAGGCGCTCGTAGTTCTCTGCAGGGATGAAGAAACCGGATGTCAGCACAGCGGGCCTGGGGGGGACCTCACTTCAGCGCCTAGGGTGCCAGGCCCCATCTCCTGCAGGTACTTGCCCACCACTGGGACACAACTCAAGGTGACATGTCACAGCAGGCGGGTCAGTGCCCCCCACCCAGGGGGGAGACAGGGGTCTCCCCTAGCAGGCAGCCTTTGCAGAGCCAGCCACAATCATCATCTAGTTCCCAACCATGCACCGGTGAGAAGAGACAGTGCCCATTCACATCACCCGCAGACTTCCAATTAACACTGGGGGGAAACTGAGGGTCAGCGGTGAAACGAATCACCCAGCCAGGTAGCACCTGAGCTGGACAAAGAACCCAGGAGTCCTAGCCACCGCTAACCACCACATCCTGCTCTCCTCTGGGTAGGGAACCCAGGCTGGCAGCTTCTAATGCCTCTGTCTTCTGGGGTCCTTTGCTGCCCGTGAGCCCCACCAGCCCTATCCCTCCATGACCATAGCCCCAGGCCCATCCCAGCACCCTCACTGTACCCCATGGGGTGATGGCCATGGTCCCACCAGCCCTATCCCTCCATGACCATAGCCCCAGGTCCATCCCAGCACCCTCCTTGTACCCTATGGGGTGATGGCCATGGTCCTACTCACCTAGGGAGCGCAGGTTGATCTCCTCTGTGATCTTGGCCTCCTCCAGCAGCTCCTCCTGTGTCAGGGGACGGTCATAGTTGGGGCCGCCCTTCTTGCGCTTGGACTGCACCTGACGCTCCTGAAGGCGCAAGAATGTCTGGCGGGTGTGCTCTGTGGTCGACTGGCGCATGTGCTTGCGGCCTGGTGGGGACAACAAGGTGGGGGGGGGGGTCAGGGGGCACGGGGGACACAGAGCAGGGAGGCAGCCCCAGGCTCCCAGAGACAGAGGAGCCAGGGGAGCTCTGCTAGCGAGTGCCATGCATGCACTTACTGTCCCCAGCGTCATCCTGCAGCTCCAGGGGTGCCACCTTCTCCTCTCGGGCCTTCTGTGAGCTGCCGCTGGGGGCATCGGCCTTCTTGGGTCTCAGGCTCTTGAGGGGCTCCTGGGGGAGTCACAGCAGAGCAGGGTGAGGAAGGGGAGAGCTGCCGGGGGGATGCTACCTTCCTCACCTGTTACCCCTCATGGGTCAGTTCTTACCACCAGGCACCTCCTCCTCCCAGGGAGGCAACCCAGGAGGCCAGACCCCAACTCTGCTGCTGAGTCCAGACCCCAAGCCTCCCCAACGATCCCCTTCCCGCTGTAGCGGGCCTTACCCCCTTCCCAGCCGCCCCTCCCTCAAACATCCAGGTGACCCTAGTGCATCTGTAGCCCCCTTTGACGGGAAGCCCCGTGGCGCACAGGATGCCTGGGTCTTTGTCCCAGACATCCAGCCCCTTGCGCCGTGGAGCGGGCGCCTCCCCTCCCCCAAACCCCCACGGGAAGCAGAGCCCCGGCCACACCTTGTAGGCCTTGGTAACCACGCGGCGCTTGCGCTTGGGCTCGCCGTCCTCCTGGTCGCTGGCCGGCTCCTCGCCCTCGTCGATGTCGAAGTCCGAGTCCACCTCATCGTCGCTGTCCGACTGGTCGCCTTTGTACTCGTCGTCCCCCGACTCCTGCGGCACCGCCCGGACACTGCCGTCAGCCCCGGCCCCCCCACCGGATCGGCCCCTTCCCCAACCCTCCCAAAGGGCCTCGTGCCCCAGCCACAAAGGACCCCCCACAGACCCGCCCCTCTTCCAGCCCTTCCCAAGTGCCCCCCAAAACCTCTCCCCCACTCTCCTATGCCCCAACCCCCCATAGTGCCCACCCCAGATGCCTCCCACCCTAGTGGGCCCTGCCCCCCAATTACCCCCACCAGTAGGCCCCGCCCCCAGTAGCACTCCACCCTAGCAAATGACCCCATAGGCCCCGCCCTGGCAAACTCCGCCCTCCCCGGGGTCCCTCCCGCGTGCGGGCGCACCTCGGTGAAGCCGCCGTACGTGGTCTGGTAGAACTCGTCCTCCTCGGCCTCCAGCAACCCCGAGAGCCGGTTGCCCGCGGTGCGGCGCGGCGCCCTCCCCTCCGCCAGGCTCATGGCGCCGAGCGACGCGCCGACCCGCCACTGCGCGGCCTGGGATCGACCCGCCGGCCAGCCACTGCGCGGCCTGGGAGCGCCGAGAGTGGTGCGGGAGGCGAGCGCCGGGAACCAATCGAACGCTGAGTGATCGCTGGCGGCTGCGCAGGAGGGTGGAGCCTCGCTTGCCCCGAGCTGCCTCCTCGCAGTGGCCCCGCCCCTACTCTAACCCACCACTGTGGTCTCCCATCCAGGTGTTGACCCTTCTGGGCCCTGCTTGGCTTCTAAGATGCTGCGGGCGCCCCAAGCCTAAGCTGGGCGCCCGGGGGGTCGCGCATGCTGCTCCCCCGGCAGCTGCCCCAGGAGATCTGCATGTCTGCACCCAGGGGCGGGCCCTGCCACCCTGCAGGGAAAGATGCCCACGTGTTGGGGCCCCTTTAGCCTTTCAGCCACGGTCTGAGACCGAGGTAAAAGGGGTGCGGATGCTGTGGTTCATTTTCCCAAAGGACACATCACACGTTTTTCTCCCGGTGAAAAGAAACTGGAAGTTTTCATAGATGTTAGGGTCGGAAGGGACCTCAATAGATCATCGAGTCCGACCCCCTGCATAGGCAGGAAAGAGTGCTGGGTCTAGATGACCCCAGCTAGATGCCTATCTAACCTCCTCTTGAAGACCCCCAGGGTAGGGGAGAGCACCACCTCCCTTGGGAGCCCGTTCCAGACCTTGGCCACTCGAACTGTGAAGAAGTTCTTCCTAATGTCCAGTCTAAATCTGCTCTCTGCTAGCTTGTGGCCATTATTTCTTGTAACCCCCGGGGGTGCCTTGGTGAATAAAAAGTCACCAATTCCCTTCTGTGCCCCCGTGATGAACTTATAGGCAGCCACAAGGTCACCTCTCAACCTTTTCTTGCGGAGGCTGAAGAGGTCCAGGTGCCACAGTCTCTCCTCATAGGGCTTGGTCTGCAGGCCCTTAACCATACGAGTGGCCCTTCTCTGGACCCTCTCCAGGTTATCCACATCCCTCTTGAATTGCGGCGCCCAGAATTGCATGCAGTACTCCAACTGCGGTCTGACCAGCGCCCGATAGAGGGGAAGTATCACCTCCTTGGATCTGTTCATCATGCATCTGCTGATGCACGATAAAGTGCCATTGGCTTTTCTGATGGCTTCGTCACACTGCCGACTCATGTTCATCTTGGAGTCCACTAGGACTCCAAGATCCCTTTCCACCTCTGTGCCACCCAGCAGGTCATTCCCTAGGCTGTAGGTGTGCTGGACATTTTTCCTCCCTAGGTGCAGCACTTTGCATTTCTCCTTGTTGAACTGCATCCTGTTGTTTTCTGCCCACTTGTGCAACCTATCCAGGTCTGCCTGCAGCTGTTCCCTGCCCTCCGGCGTGTCTACTTCTCCCCACAGTTTTGTGTCATCCGCAAACTTGGACAGAGTACACTTCACTCCCTCATCCAAGTCACTGATGAAGACATTGAAGAGTATCGGTCCAAGGACCGAGCCCTGCGGGACCCCACTGCCCATGTCCTTCTAGGTCGATACCGACCCATCCACCACAACTCTCTGGGTGCGACCCTCTAGCCAATTCGCCACCCACCGGACTGTGTAGTCATCCAAGTCACAGCCTCTTAACTTGTTCACCAGTATGGGGTGGGATACCATATCGAAGGCCTTCCTGAAGTCTGTATATGACGTCAACCCCTACTCTTGCGTCCTTTTCCTACTAGGCCATGGGCCTGGGGCTGTAGTCTTCACTTGAAGATTTGTTTTTGCATCCATCTAACTTTATTGGAATGAGTTCAAGGCAGTCAGCAGGGCTGTAAAATAGGAGCTCCGTGCCCAGGAGCGTTGCAGAGCGGGTCCTGGCTGGACTGGGGGAACACTGAGGCCATTACATAGGAGAGAGGGTCGTTAACAGCTGCGGAGTGAAGAGTTCAGAAGGAAGCAGGTAGACGAAAGTGAGCCATTAAGTCCACTGATCTGTCAGCGCTGCCTGACTAGAAACACTGCTGCCACTGCAGGCTTTAAACTTTGGGTGGAGCAGGAATCAGAGAGGTGCGCATGCATCAGTGCATCCCCCTGGATCCACCCCTACTGGGGCCTCTGCCCCCACAAGGTTCATGGCCTGGGGGGGTCCATCCACAGGTGAGGGCAAGAGCTGGGACTCTGCCAAGGCCAAGGGATAGCGTGCGTGCATCTCAGCTTACCAGCAGCAGCTGGCAGCCAGCTTGATTAGTCTGATCACAGCAGGGACCTGATAACCTCTGGTCTCAACTCCTGATCCAGGGCTCATTAGATTCCCTTTTATGCTGTTGACTTTAGCTTTCCTGCCATACCTCCTGGCTAATGGCTGGCACAGAAACAGCAGCTCTTTAAACTCTGCTCCATGGATCTATCGCACCTTTTCCCTTTTGTTTTATCGCTGCTAACAATGGTTGCAGTGAAACGGGATCTCCCTGAAGAATTCTGCTGTGAAGCCTTAACTCCCAACATCTCAATGCCCCACACAAACCTGCTGGAAATGTCTTGGGGAACTCAGCCTGGGGTCCCAGAACAAATCAAATGTTTGCTTTAACAAATCGGAGGATTGGACCAAATTAAATCTCATGAGGTTCAACAAGGACAAGTTCAAAGTCCTGCTCTTAGGGTGGAACAAGCCCATGCACCAGTATAGGCTGGGAGTGGCTGGCTGGGCACCAGCTCTGCAGAAAAGGACCTGGGGGTGACAGTGGGCAATAAGTTGAATATGAACCAGCAGTGTGCCCTTGTCACCAAGAAGGCTAACAGGATCCTGGGCTGCATGATCAAGAGCGTTCGTTGTAGCAGATAGAGGGAAATGAAGAGTGTTTGTACTCGAAAGCTTGCAAATAAGATTTTTTCCAACAATTTTGGCTGGTCTAATAAAAGATATCAGATTTACCCAAAGAACCTTGTCTTCCTAGTCCCCTCTGTTTGGCACTGGTGAGGCCACATCTGGAGTCCAGTGGCCAGTTTTGGCCCCCTGCTACAGAAGGGATCTGGACAAGTTAGAGAGAGTCCAGCAGAGATCAACAAAAATGGTTGTGGCACATGATTTATGAGGAGAAACTGAAGGAACTGGACTTATTTAGTCTGCAGAAGAGAAGACAGAGTGGGGATTTACTAGCAGCCTTCATCTACCAGAGGATGCATCTGGGCTGTTCCCAATGGTGGCAGATGACAACAAGGAGCAATGGGCTCCAGTTGCAGAAAGGGAGGTGTAGGTTGGATATTAGTAAAAACTTTCTCATGAGGAGGGTAGTAAAGCACTGGAACAGGTTACCCAGAGACGTGGTAGGATCTCTATCCTTGGAGGTGTTTTAAGACCCAGCTCAACAAAGCCTTGGCTGGGATGATGTAGTTGGGGCTGGTCCTGCTTTGAGCAGGGGGTGGGACTAGATGTGACCTCCTGAGGTCCTTTCCAACCCTCATTTTCTGATTCTATGAATTCTCACCCCAAACTCTGAGTTTCACTTGGAATCAGAACCAAAGATCAGCCTCTGGTTTGTTCAGATCTGTTTTTAGCAAATTTGCAAAAGCTGATTGACAGGTTCCCTGCGATTTCAGGTTTCATAGTGCATGCTTCGAGGGGTGTTGAAACCCATGTTCCTTTTATCACGAAAAATCCACCGCAGCCTGTTGTGATCGGACTTGAGTGGGGCAACCTCATGTGAAGAACAGCACCCAGGGACAGTTGTATCTGGCTTCAGAAACAAGGATCTGCAGGCCAAGTTCAGCCATGGTGTAAGCAGGCACAATCTCATGGAAGTTCAGGGCCATGACACCCACTGAATTTCGTCCGAAAAGAGACATAAGGTAAATCTCAACTTTCAACAGCATAGTCTCTCCTGAGAGAACTTTGCAGCAGTTCCCACGGGGCTTGGATTTGTCTCCGTGTGTTCATGGCACACGTCTGTGCCTAATTAGGTGATCTCAGATGAGGTTTGCAATACACCCAGAAGCACCTCACAAGACTACTGAGGAGATGCATGATTAACCACTTACCAGGTTGCTAAGCTATTTGCTGTGAACACAGCTCCTTTTGCTTAGGTGCTTTTGAACTCAACAGGTGCTTTCACACCCCAGGAATCTCCAGAGCATTTTGCCATCAGGTCATTTGAAAGGTTTGATAGATACAACAAATGTCTGCATTAACTTAGGGTCATAAAAAAGCAGGGTTGGTAGGGCCCTCCAGAGGTTGCATCTAGTCCAGCCCCTTGCTCAAAGGAGGATCATCCCTGGAAAACCCTTGCTAGACAAGTGTCTGTTTAACCTGCCCTGGAAAACTCCCAAGGAGGGCGATTGCACCCCCTCTCTGGGCATCTCTTCCAGTGCTGAACCACCATTGTAGCTAGGAAGCTCTTCCTAACATTCAAGCTAAATTACCCTTGCTGCAATTTAAGACTGTTACTCTTTGTCCTGTTTCCTGCAGCCACAGAAAATAGTATATCTCTACCCTCCCTGCATTTGGAGACTGTTATCAAGTCCCCCCTCAGTCTTCTCTTCTCCAGACTCAACCTTCCCCATTCTTTAGGCCTTTCCTCACCAGTCCTGTTCCCCAGACCTCTGATCATTTTTTATTTGAGTCACTGTAGCACAGCCTGGGAACTGTGTCATTTCTTGCCTGCTCTGCACTGGTGTGAACGACTATACAGGACACAAGGCTACTGCACATCAAACCCAGAGTCCAGCATATGTGTGTGTGCACTTGCATTATTCTATGTGTCTGAGAGTCCCCTCCTCTGTCCTTCTGATCTTGACAGCGGTGTTGCCTTCAGGTAAGAGCAAAGGAACTGGAGATTAGTTTCCTATCTGTTTTTTTTTTAAGCTGAGCACACTGAATGGCAGAAAGACCTGTCCCTTCATTGTTTCCATCAAATAAAAAGTCAGCTTCTTCCCTGGCAAAACCCCACTGACTTCAGTAGTATTATAGCAGGTTCAGTTTGGGCCCAGAAAACAAAAGGGCCAGATTCTCTTACCCTTACCTGAGATGAATACAGTAAACTTGAGATGAATAACCCCCTGCTCTAGTTTCATACCCCGTTGTCCCAATTCCCCACCAGTAATTAGCTTGGGGTAATTGGTGCCTCTGGGATAGTTCATCCTGATTTGCATTCCTTTTGGAATGGCAAATGAACCAGAGTTTACTGTAGTTCCCTGCTCTGATAATGGTCCCCATGAAATTGGTAGGGCAGACCCACAGGCCTGCAAACTCAATGGAAAGACTCATTAATGTCAAGAGCTTTGGCTCAAGATCAAGGTAGAGGTGTCAGAGTTCGGCCCCACAGGCTGAGCAGAGGGTGCTTTCTCTGACCCCTCTCTATCAAGCGTCCTCAGTGCTCAGGTCATATCTTCCAGTCACTGGAATACCTCTTGGGGGTCCAGACAGATGTTGTCTGTTTTAAATCAGGAAGTGGGGACTGGTTTTGTGTCCTCTTGTTCCCCGATGTGATTAATACCTGGGGGACTCAACCATGAATCATCCCCACTGATGCCGTGATGTCCCACAAGGCATCGACCTCACCATGGAGATGGATAGACAAGAGGCACAAAGAAAGAGCTGTGATCCAAAATCACCAGGATCCATTTCTTCCCTCTGGAACTGGATGCCACATCTTCAGTCAAACACACAACTCTTGGATTGGCCTCTTCAGACATGTCTGGACTCACCGGTGAATCCTCTGACTACTGGAACATGATCATGCTCGTATTGAGGAATTGCTAACGTTGGCTCCTACATGCCATGAGGCATTAGAAGGAAAGTCCCACAGCTAATGCCTTCAGCCAGGGATCTGGACCGCGGGGGCTTCTCACGGACCTCTTGGGTGCTGGCAGCTGTGGAGGTTAACACCATTGCATCTTGCCTTGCCCCTGGAGAATTGAGCCCTATGGGGATCCCACCCATGAATTCATCAGCAAGGCAAACAACAGTGCCTTTAACCCCCTGGGTTAACTCTCTAGCAGCCACGGGGGTTATTGCCACCATCGCTTAACACCCCACCCCCCTGAAACGTAGCACAGGCCAGATGTTGGACATCCCTGCCTCAAACCAGTTAGAGCTCAGCTAATGAGCATAATGAGAATAACGTTGCCAAACGACTGGGGGAATCATCCCACAGCACCAGAAGGAAGGGTGGGGAAACATCTCTTTTTAATATGAACCCCCATAAAGTCTAGATAAGCCAATGGCAGACAAGGTTCTTTGGGTAAATCTGATATCTTTTATTGAACCAACTCAAAATTGTTGGAAACATTCTTCAACTATTTGAGTTGGTCTAATAAAAGGTATCAGATTTGCCCAAATAACCTTGTTTGCCTATGTCCTTAGACCAACACAGCTACAACCTATACCCCTAGATAAGCCAAATACACTTGAGGCAATGGGGTCGTGGGTAGTACATGTGGATGTAAGAGGGTCTTTGTTTGCATGAGTCCCACCCCCCACATACATTGATGCTGTTCAGCTGCAAGGATGGTGATGCATGCAGAGGCTTCTATGTGGTCCCAGCAGCTTTGGGAAGAGTGTCCCATGTGCAGCCCTCCTCCTTGCTGGGACTGAATTGAATCTCACTGAAGGAATCCAGAGCTTTCAGACCCGACCCTCCTGAGTGCTGGCCTCACCAGACTCCTCTGCGCCGCCCCTGGCCCCAGTACAAGCTCAGCTGTTCCAGGCCTCGTCCTCTTCAGCACCATCTGCATCCTGCCCAGGGGAAGGTCCCCAGAGGTTGGCAGCTGCAGGGACTTCCCTCCGCAGTTCCCTCAAAGTCTTGTCACTGAGCTGTTTCTCATGAAACCACTTCCACCTCTCAGTGATTTCCTCATTTTCCAACCGTCCACTTCTGTCTGCATCTCTGACACTTCCCAGCTCCTGAGCCCCCACTTCCTTTTTTTGCCTGACTCAGGCTAATCTAGATATTTCCTTTTTCCTTCCTTTGTAACAAGTCCTACAGATGATGGGGACCTCTGGCTGGGCAGCTCTGTAAAAAAGGACCTGAGGGTGACAGTGGACAATAAGCTGAAGATGAACCAACACTGTAGTCTTGTTGCTAAGAAGGCTAATGGCATCCTGGGCTACATTAGTAGGAGCACTGCCAGCAGATCAAGGGCAGCGATTCTTCCCCTCTATTCAGCCCTGGTGAGGCCACATCTGGAGTCCTGTGGCCAGCTTTGAGCCCCCCACTACAGAAAGGATGTGGACAAGTTAGAGAGAGTCCAGCAGAGGCAACAAAAATGGTTCAGGGCCTGGGACACATGACTTATGAGGAGAGGCTGAGGACACTGGTCTTATTTAGTCTGGAGAAGAGAAGGCTGAAGGGGGATTTAATAGCAGCTTTCAGCTCCCTGCAGTATGGGTCCAAAGAGAATGGAGCTGGACTGTTCTCAGTGGTGGCAGATGACAGAACAAGGAGCAATGATCTCCAGTTGCAGACAGGGGAGTTGAGATTAGATCTTAGGAAAAACACTCACCAGGAGGATGGTGAAGCACTGGAACAGGTTACCCAGAGAAGTGGTGGAGTCTCCATCCTTGAAGGTGTTTAAGACCCGGCTACACAAAGCCTTGGCTGAGATGAGATAATTGGGGCTGGTCCTGCTTGGAGCAGGGGTTGGACTAGATGTGGCCTCTTGAGGTCCCTTCCAACCCTCATTTCTATGATTCTATGACAGCGTTTCAAGCGTATGCATCTTGATTTCCGCAATGGCTCTACTTCCTTTTTTCCGTTCCCGCGCAGCTTTTTGCTGCTTCTATTTTCCACTATCACTTTCCATCTTCTTCACTGCCTCCTATGCGTACTTGGACCATGGTCACAAAAATGTCCATTCTTGCAAATGGCTCCAGACAGCCAGGTGAGAAGTTTGTAATGTTGTTTTAAGCTCTCTTTCCCCAGGCCTCACAGGAGTCATACTATCTCCTTGGGTCCTTGTCCATCCTCCAGGAAACCTTGTCTCAGAGCAAGTTCCTCATTCCCCACTCGGTCCTTTGCTCCATAGCTTGTCTGTTGACGCCACTGATCTTTCTACCCAGAAGTCCATTACACACGCTCCACGCATACATGTTGCCCAGCAGGTTAATTTCCTGGATTCTCATCATAGTCACTTCCTGCTGTCAGGAAATAATCAATCTGAGACTGGTTGGTTCTGTTGTGGCATGTAATTAAGCGCTCCTCCCTTTTCACAAAGTATGTGTTGGCACCAGTCAGGGCCAAGGGTGGTGGCTAATGGTAGGACAGCCTCACCAGCTCTGTGTTTGAAAGTCCCTCTTTCATGCCATTTATCCTGGCCCTAAGTGTCCCATCTAGATCTGTTCCTATACCCAGGCACCCCCTAATATGTTTTTCTTCTCTTACTGCTTGGGCTGCCTCTTCCTGGGATTACATAACATTGCTTAAGAAATGTCTTGACCAATGCAGCTACAACCTACACCCTTGATGTATTAAGGCAGGGGTGTCAACCTTTTTTGGCTGGTGTACCCCCAGCGGCTGGTCAAGAAGCAGGGAGTCCCTTGGTCAGTCGACAAGCAGTGGCAGGGGAGTCCCCTGGCAGCTGATCAACGAGTGCCAGCAGTGAAACCGGAAGTGCCAGCGGCAAAGCTGGAAGTGCCCTCATTTCTCTGCGCTGCTGCCGCATACCCCTGGTTGATAACCCCTGTTTTAAGGGATTAAGAAGGTCATCTTTTGGTATGCACTGGACATCGAGAAATAGTTTAACTGCAAATTTGGACTGTCATCAACAACATTTGCAACAAAAAAAATTAAGTCATATTAGGAGATGTCTTTTTGCTCTTGCATTTCTCTGCTGATTTGAGTTTGGCTCATCAAAGTTCCTCATTATCCTGGAGTATTCAGTACTGTAGTATTGAGGGCCAGGAGAAGAGTAGTCTTAAAACTTGTAAGGAGAGGCTCTGAACCTGGGCTGCATTAGTAGGAGCGTTACCAGCAGTTCGAGGGAAGTGATTCTTCCCCTCTATTCTGTACTGGTGAGGCCACATCTGGAGTCCTGTGTCCAGTTTTGGGGCCCCCACTATAGAACAGATGCGGACAAGTTGGAGAGAGTCCAGCAGAGGACAATGAAAATGGTTGGGGGCTGGGGGACAGGACTTGGGAGGAGAGGCTGAGGGAACTGGGTTTATTTAGTCTGGAGAAGAGAAGACTGAGAGAGGATTTAATAGCAGCCTTCAGCTCTCTGCAGTGGGGTTGCAAAGGGGATGGAGCTGGGCTGTTCTCAGTGGGGGCAGATGACAGACAAGGAGCAACGGGCTCCAGTTGCAGCAAGGGAGGTTGAGGTTAGATATTGGGAAAAAAAATTCTCACTAGGAGGGTAGTAAAGCACTGGAACAGGTTACCCAGAGAGGTGGTGCAATCTCCATCCTTGGAGGTGTTTAAGACCGGGTTAGACAAAGCCTTGGCTGGGACAATCTAGTTGGGGCTTGTCCTGCTTTAAGCAGGGGGTTGGATTAGATGTGACCTCCTGAGGTCGTTTCCAACCCTAATTTTTTAATTCTATGAAGAGTCTCCATGCTCAATAGACAAGGCAAAGATGGAGAATAAAGGTGGGAGAATAATAAACATGATGAAAAGTTGCGTGATTTGGAATGGACATTTGAGTCAATCAGACTTGCAAATTAGAAATGGAAAACGGGAAATACTTTTTCACACAATATATAAATGGACTGGGGAACTCACTGCCACTGGAGGCTATCAAAGCCAAGAGTATGGGAAGATTAAAATGGGAAATGGGTGTTTATATATGGCTAATGGCAATATCCAGTGTTAGCATAGTTGTTGCTAGTAGAAAGGAAATTAAACCCTGTGTGTTGAGGTTCAAACGCATCTCTAATTGTTGGAGGCAAGGATCAGAGTTGATGGTGGGGGTAGATCGTCCTGTAGCTGCTGCTGGCAGGTTCTGACACCTTCTATTCAAACATCTGATTGTGATGAACTAAAATCTGATTCAGAGCCCAGATCTGATCTAATTTGTGGATGGGAGACATTCAATCCTAATTGCATTTGCTGCATGGTGGGGGAGGAGTCGTGCTTGGATTTCTTTTAATCTCTGCTAATTGTAGCTGGCTGTAGTTGTAGCCCATTAGCCCTTCTTGGGCTGGAAGTCCTTCGGGAGAAGGGCACTTTAGAAAAGGGACCGAGCACAGCTGTGCAGTGTTGTCAGAAGCATTTTAATGAGGAAATAACTTGTGCAAGGTGTCATTTTCTAAAGAAGTCTGGATCCATTCCTCCAGGAATGAGTGTTCCTAGAAACAGTGAAATCCTGGTACCTCTTGAGTTACACCAGTGACTATTTCGCCATCCAAAGAATGTAATAAAGATCAACAAGGAACATCCGTGTCCTTTTAATACAAGCATGACTAAGAGCAAGAGGCCGTGGGGTTAGACTGATCTGATGAAGATGAGAAAATGAGCGTTCCCATGTGCAGCTGTAACAGGGACATTTTGCCTCAGCCCAAGCAGATCATTAAAGAGATGAGTTTAGAGGTCCCTGAAGAGCAAAGCTCTCCTGAACAGCCAAGTCAGGTGAACAGGGATAATGATTACCATGTCTATAGCACTTTCCACCCAAGTCGCTCAGAGGAAGCACAAATGAATCAACTGCCCCCTGCCTGGGAGGAATTACTGCCCCCGTTTTACAGACTGGCCAACTGAGGCACGGGGTGGGGTGGGGTGGGGGAGCGGGTTATGCAACCTTCCAGACTGAGTTAGTGGAAGAGCTGGAAGCAAAACTCACATTGGTGAAGTGGGGATACTGATGCCAGTCCGTCTCCCAGCATGAAATGAGTGATGTGTCCAGAGCACTTGCTCCATGCAGCATCTGCATCCAGTTACTGCAAATCAGGGGTGTCATACATACAGCCCGTGGGCTGGATCAGGCCCTCAGCCGTGACAGGGGACCTTCCTGCAGCTGCAACCGAGTGCCTAGGCATGACTTGCAGCGCTGGAGCCCCAGCAACACCGCAGAAAGAAGTCTGGCTTGTTCCCACAGCTGCAGCCAAGCACCTATGGGTGCTTGTACACGTTACGTGTTGTTTAGATACACATCACAAAATGTGCCAAAAATCACCGTTTCTCTAGGTTAGTCACGTGTGAAAATACACGCTGATGTCTTTTTATCATGGTAGGTTTCGATTTATTGTGGTAAATTAGATCATCTCCGACATGTTTCATTTTTAGCGTGGCCGATTGTTCCACCAGGACTCGTTTTATCATGAAAGTTTCGTGATGCTGCCTTCTTCCCACTGGCTCCCACATGGAGATTGGCAGTTCTCTGGTCCATGGGGACAGCCCTGTGCCATCCCCCTGGCCCATGAACCAGTCCCACACCGCTATTCTGACCTGGGCCATGCGAGCTTGATGCCCCTGCTATACGTGG
This sequence comes from Alligator mississippiensis, assembly GCF_030867095.1. Classification (NCBI taxonomy): domain Eukaryota; kingdom Metazoa; phylum Chordata; order Crocodylia; family Alligatoridae; genus Alligator; species Alligator mississippiensis. The sequence continues at coordinate 20,089,215 of NC_081838.1, read as the reverse complement.
AGGATTGCCCACCAAAGTAGACCTGATAGCACTAGCAAAGCCACAAAGGCCTGTGGCAAGCCTTGCGTGCCAAGCAGCAAAAATGAGCAGCCCACAAGTAGGAATGACTAGGCTTAAAAAAAACAGCCTTAGATCATGACAAAGTGGGGTCCTGCAGGACTCTGCTTCGCACCATCCTCCATCTCCTCTGCTCAGAGGAGCCCCACTGATGCCAGGGCTTTCCACACGGGCACAAGGTTCAGCTGCAGCCTGAATCCAGCTCTTATGGGCAACAGATGGAATTTGATTTTCTCTTGCTTCCCAGAAGCTGAGAATTACCAGGTTTAAATTAGCACTGAGGGGGTGGGAAAGCATGACTGGAACACGCCAGGAGCCTGGATCTTGAGATATACCAATATCTCATGACATGCAAATGGAGCACAGCTGGCCTACGGGTTATTGGCGATGATGTGTTCCAGAGAGGCCCATGGACAGCGTGATTATATTCTGGTGACATCATGCTTAAAAAGACTTCTTTTATTAAGTCAAGATTAGCGCGAATGCTCTGTAACTCCCTGTACCCAGCCCTCCTTTCTTTGGTGATTGTTGTTAAGTACAAGAAGATTGGATCTGTTTGAAATCCCCACAGCAGCTGTCTTTCCTTCTGTGCGGCACTGCTTTGGGAGCCTGCTTTGTTAGCTTACCTGTAGGCGGCAGCAGCTTTTTAACACGCTGGTATCCAGTGTTTCACTTCTAAACAGACCCATAATTACCCTGGGATGGGAAATGCTAGGCTTCGTTAATTGAGCTAGCAGATTGGAAAGGGCAAGCATGGAACATGATGCTTTGTTTCAAAGGCTGGTAGCTGATGTGAGTCACCCGCTCCAAGGAAGAGGTGCTTAATTTGACAGGGAGCTTTCAGAACAAGGGTGGCAAGCATCTCATTCTGTATTGACAAAAGAGGGGTCTTAGGACATGAGCAGGAGGGCTCTCTCCTTACACCAGCTCAAATACACATAATATTAGCACTGTCAGGTGTGCAAAGCCTACACACTTCACAGGAGAAACCCAGAGATTTCACATAGGAATCCAGTGTCACAAACATTTCCCCCTGCTTTGAGCTTGCTGAGTTCTTTGCAACAGAAGAATTGCTCTTGTTATTTGTCCATAGTCAAAAAATGAGTGCAAGCTAAGAGCTGGCAATTCCTGAGGGGGGCTTGAGTCTAACCACGGGGGCCTGGAGTCTACAATTGTTGAGATCCACTGGCCTAGAGCAAGTTGGTCTGTCTAAGGTAATATGGTGCAATTCATTGCTAGTATAAGTCCTCCATGTAAGACTTTCTAGAGCCAGCTGAGAACTGCAATAGTTCCTCCACCGATGAAATACAGCCAGCTCTAGGGAGGAAGGCAGCAAGAGCTTAGCAGCTCACAGCAATGCTATGTGACAGAAAGTGAAGCAGAATTCCCTGTCCAAGTTAGATTGTAGCAGGGATATAAGGAATTATTCAGATTTATTTCTAGGTCAAGAGCCAAAGACCTTGAATGTTGTCTACTCATGGACATTGTCCCAACCTGCTTTTACCTGGCCCTGTGGGAGGACAATATCTTCTGATATTATACCAAGCTGTTATGATGTCCTTGTAGCCGGTTGATGCACAAAGAAGAGCACTGCATCCCAAGGGGGCATAGAGAAATCATAGAGATGTTGGGCTGGAAGGGACCTCCATAGATCATCTAATCCAGCCCCCTGCCTGAGGCACCACAAAGCAAGCCACAGTGCAGTGGTACTGCGTGGAGCCTACATAGTGGCTGTGTGATATGATGTCAAAGTGCAGGGAAGAGCTTGAGGAGGCCCAAGCTCACATACAGGAGACTGTGGTGAAGTTGAGAGGCAAGTTACAAGATGCTGACTGGATAAAAGTATCTACCCCTGTTCAGGAAGAACAACTGGAAGCCGTTCGCCAAGACTTCACACAGAAAGTGGGAGTACTCATGAACTTTGTGTTAAAATGTCTAAACCAGAGGTCAGGAGAATGGGAAGCTAGGTGCAGTCCAGAGGTGGACAGAGAATTAGAGAAGCAGAGGGTTGAGATGGAGAAGCAGAACTTAGTCAAGATGCAAGAGGCAGCAGAGATTCAGAATGTGTTGCAAATCCAGTGTGACCAGTACAGAGTCCTGCCAGGACTGGAGGAGAAGATAGAGAGCATAGAGAACATGGAGGAGAAGCTCCAAACCATGCAGAGGCATGCGGAGAGGGAAGAGCAATGGTGGAAAGTGAAATTAGCAACTTTTGAAGAGCTTCAGAGGTCTTGCATATGGGTACAGTCCCTAGAGGAGGCTTTAGAGAAGCTAAAAACAGAGCTACAGCATTTAGATCAGGTAAAGAGATGGGCATCTCTACTAGAAGGAGAGCTACAAGCACTCTCAGAGACTGCCAGGGCAGAATGCCAGAACCTCACCAAAGCAGTAGAACGGTTGAGACAACTCTTATCAGAAGCCCAAGGAAGGCGGGAGACAGCTAACGCCCAGAAGACCCAGGAGGTGAAAGACCCTGATAGACAAGCAGGTCATAGCCTCCAGAAGGGTGGGGCAGAGCCCAACAACCCAGAAGAAAATAATGGGCAAAGTATAGAGGGCTTCAACCAAAGAGCAGAGGAAGTCAGTCAGGAAGTCAGTCAGGAAACGAGAGACGAGAAAGCCGAAATCTTTAACAAGTTCTTTGCCTCTGTTTTCTTGGCCAGGGACCAGAACAGCTCTTCCACCACAGGTAGGGGCAGTCTTGAGGACAGCACTGCCAGGCCTTGGGTCTGCACAGAAGTAGTTAGGGATCTTCTGGAAGGGCTGGATGTTTTTAAATCTGCGGGCCCTGATGCCCTCCACCCATGGGTGTTGAGGGAGCTGGCGGGGGTCATTGCTGTGCCCTTGGCCCGGCTGTACGAGCGATCGTGGTCCACGGGCCAGGTGCCCGGAGATTGGAAACTAGCTAATGTGGTCCCCATCTATAAGAAAGGAAGAAAGGAGGACCCAGGAAACTATAGGCCCATAAGCCTCACATCAGTCTTGGGGAAAATCCTTGAAAAAATTATCAAGGAGCACATCTGTGAGAGGCAGCAGGGGAGATCATGCCCAGGGGAAATCAATGTGGGTTCATCAAAGGCAGGTCCTGCCAGACCAACCTGATGGCCTTTTATGAGATCCCTTTAAATCCCTAGATGATGATGTCGCTGTGGATGTAGTCTTTCTGGACTTTAAGAAGGCCTTTGACACTGTCTCTCACCCCATTCTCATTAATAAACTGAGCGACTGTGGCATTGATGCCTGCACAGTTGGATGGGTCAAAAATTGGCTGATGGGGCACACTCAGAGAGTAGTGGTGGACAAGTCATACTCGACCTGGCGGGATGCGAACAGTGGGGTCCCCCAGGGCTCAGTCCTTGGGCCTACACCGTTCAACATCTTCATCAGTTACTTGGACGAGGGGGTGGAAAACACGTTGTCCAAGTTTGCCGATGATACCAAGATGTGGGGAGAGGTAGGCACGCTCAAAGGGAGAGAGAGGCTGCAATTAGACTTAGACAGACTACAGAAGTGGGCGGATAGTAATAGGATGGGCTTCAATGTAGATAAATGCAGGGTGCTGCACCTGGGGAGAAGGAATCCACAGCACACATACAAGCTGGGGAGCTCCCCCCTTGTGAGCACAGAGGCAGAAAGGGATCTTGGAGTCATTATTGACTCCAAGATGAACATGAGCCGCCAATGCCAGACTGCAGCCAGCAAAGCCTACTGCACCTTGTTGTGCATCCAAAGGTGCATCTCAAGCTGGTCCAGAGAGGTGATACTCCCCCTCTACGCGACATTGGTCACCTCAGTTGGAGTACTGCGTCCAGTTCTGGGCACCGCACTTTGAGAAGGATGTGGCCTGCCTTGAGAGGGTTCAGAGGAGGGCCACCCATTTGGTTGAAGGCAACAGGGCAGGCGCTACAAAGAGAGGCTGAGGGACCTGAACCTGTTCAGTCTCAGCAAGCAGAGGCTAAGTGGGGATTTGGTGGCTGCCTACAAACCCATTAGGGGAGATCAGCAGCAAATAGGAAGGGTCCTATTCCCCCCAGCAGCACCTGGGGTGACGAGGAACAGTGGCCAGAAGCTGCTGGAGAAGAGGATCAGGTTAGAGATTAGGAGGCACTATTTCACTGTCAGGGTAGCTAGGTTCTGGAACCAACTTCCTAGGGAAGTGGTCCTCGCTCCTACCTTGGGTAAATTCAAAAAGAGGTTGGATGAACACCTGTCTGGGGTCGTGTGATCCCATCAAGTGCTCCAACCAGTGGTGGGGGGTCAGACTAGATGATCTATTCAGGTCCCTTCTGACCCCTAACTACTATGAAACTATGAAACTATGAAGAGAGAGAAAAAGTGGGATGAGCCCTGTGGGACTTACAGGAGAGTGACAAGTTTACAGGGGACCCAAGAGGTCCTGTTGGGCACCATGAGCAGACAATGGATAAAGCAGGAACCTTGGAAGGAGACAGTATCTAAACCACTCACCAAGGCCAGGGGCACACCAGAAAATGACCAGACCCAATGCAGGGAAGAAAAGCCCAGCCCCAGTTCAGGAGGTAAGAAATGGGGGATTGAGATTAGAGCAACTCAGAGGGAAAGTGGGGTATTTATGAGTCACCTCCCCAAGTGCATGAACTGATTGTCTATTAAGGACCAATTGAGGGAGAGAACTGAAAGTACTACATTTGTGGAACGGTAGAAGGATGCTGCAGGGAGGTCTAGTGGCTGGGGCATCATTAAGCGTGCAGGTGTAGAGACAGCCTGGACCATGGTGGAGGCTCTAACCCAGCTGGACTTTAGAGGGAAAGTGGCCTACAGGGGTTGAACCGACAAGCTGAATCAGGGATCACCCGTGGTAGCTCAAGGAGTCACATCACCAAAATGGTGCATGGCTTCCACCCATATATACCCAGGGCCTGAGCCAAAGCAATCAGTCTGGCTCCAGGAGCTGCTAAGGAAAGAGCTGCAGGGCAGGAGACATGCAGAGGACCTCCTGGATGATGCCTGGACTACCCTGGGGGTAATGCAAGCAGGGGAATAGGACTCAGGGCTGAGTGGGGAGATGAGTGATACAGCTCAGGAGCAGGACTTTACACTTAGACCCATTTGGGAAGCGGTGGTTAGGCAGAGGGCAGAGGCTTGTTTTGGGTTAGAAATGTACAAGTTTGGGTGGGACTAAAAAGGGGTGGTTTGGAAATCCTATTAGCGCCTGGGCGGCAGGGGTGGGCATGACAGCCTTGAGCAGTGCCAGGGGTCAGGCTGAAGGTACAGACAGTGGCCAGGGAGCCCAGCATTGCCCTAGAAGGGCAGAGAGAGCCCAAAGAGGGACAGAGCTTGGCGCCAGGGGGCCTGAAACCCAAGAAGGGCAGAGAGGTCCCAGAGCCTGAGACCAGAGGGCCCAGAGCCCAAGAGAGCCAGAGAGAGTCCGAGAAGGACAGAGAGTTAAGAGCCTGTGAGAGGCAATGGGGTTGAGGAGCCCAGGTGATGCAGAGACAAAGGCCCCAGAGGGCAAGGCCAGGGGCTGGAGCCCAGCAGCCGTGTCCAGGGCAGTGGGCCTTAGCTAAGGGACCAGTTAGAGCACTGGTTCTCAACTGTTTTTGTACCAGGACCCATTTGTAAGCATCGACGGCCAGTCCCGACCCAGTGCCCCTCACTCCTGACCTGCTGCCCCCATCCCCAGGCCCCAACCCCCAGTGTGTGGGGCATGGGGTGGGTGGGTGGGTGTTGGGCAAGGGGGAGCCCCAAGCAACCCCTCGCAGGCTGGAGCTCTGCCAGCCTGCAAGGGAAAAGCTGCGGTTTCTCATGTTTTTCTCCTTTAAAGGACAATCCATTTTTAAAGTTTGTTTGCGGCCCTTGCATATACTCTTGTGACTAGGGTTGCCAACTCTGAATCTATTCCGGGAGGTTTCATTACATGACATAATGATGTGAATGAAGGAAGGCAAATGCACATTACATCTTAAAAACCCACTGGACTGCTGTATACAGGTACTCCTCACTTAACGTCGCCCCGGTTGACGTTGTTTCGTTATTATGTCGCTGCTCTATTAGAGAACATACTCGTTTAAAGCCGTGCAACGTTCAGTTTTAAGGTGGTTCGCCCGCTGCCTGCTAGTAGATAACTACCGTGACGTAACTGGATTTGCTTGCCATCGTTTCACTTAAAGTCACATTTTTCAAGAATGTAACTACGCTGTTAAGCGAGGCGCAGCTGTAAATGCAATCCAACGTTTAATGAATGCCCTATCATTTAGCTCCTTGGTGACTTTCAGCCGTCTCCTGGAGATAGATAGCCAATTCCTGGGACTCCAAGGCAATCCCGGAGGGCTGCCCACCCTACTCCTGACCCACTTTTGGGTTGCGACCCACGGGTTGAGAAACGCTGCGCTAGAGGAAAGGGGAGGAAGCCGAGGAGGCGGGAACCCCAGCAGTGGAGTAAAGGCCTGGCGTGGCCTGGCGGCTTTGGGGATGAACAATGCAAAACTTGGGTGAGGCGTGGGCGCGGGCGCAGCCGGAGAGGAGGTGCGGAGCCCGCGAGTAGCCCAAAAGGGGGCAGGTGCCTTGGGGCACATGCAGGCCGAGGGGCCTACTTCACGCCCAGGGGAGTCAGCCGGGCCCCCCTGGTGGGAATCAACTAGGACCAGGGGCAGCCTCCCTTTTCCCGTGTGAATAAGAGCAAGGCTGGAATAGCCGGAAGGCATCTGCAACACCAGCTGGGCAGCAACCATCCGGCCACCAGGAGCCCCTGGGGTCAGGCCCTGACACGTCAGCACACAGTGAGGTCATGGCATGACGTCACGGCGAGGCGTGAAGCCAGAGGGACTGAGGGGCTTCGGGCAAGGCGCAGCATGTCAGCGATTACCATAGCAACCCCCTCCCATGCCCGCCCCGCCCCTTCCAGGCGTCCCCACCACCACCACGTGACTCATGGCGGCCGCCATGGTAGCTTCGGCCGCCCTCCCGCCCTCACGCATGCGCCCGGGGCCCCCTGGGGTTTCGTTATAATAAACAGGCGGTGGCCACCCCCCACCCCTCCCGGTTGCGCTCAGTGGTTGCGTCCCGAGCGACCTGGGCGACTCCAAGTTGGTAGGGGGGAGGCGAGCGGTCTCCCCCCATCCTGCCCCGAATGGGGCAGTCCTGAGCCGCGGGCGGAGCTGCCCGGGCGGCACCAACTGAGGGGCCCGGGGGGGGGCGGGGGTGAGAGCGCTGCCGGCCGCCAGAGGAGGAGGGAGCAGCTCCAAGATGGCGGCGGCCGGCCCCGAGTCCGGGGGCAGCAGCGGTAGCAGCGTCGGCCTGGCGGGTACGGGGGGTGCGCCTCACGGCAGGGCCTGGGGGGCACTTGAGGGGGGGGCGTGAGGGGCCTGTATGGGGGTGCGGCAGGGCCTGGGGGGGTGTGAGGAGCCTGTATGGGGGGTGCTGTGGGGGCAGGCACCCCCTTGGGGGGGGCAGAGAGCTCAGGTGCCTCCTGCGTGGGGTGTTCACCCTGGGGGGGGGCTAATTGGGGGGTGGGGGGCTGCTGCGTCTGGGGGTACATGGGACTGAGCCCCTCGGGGAGGGGGGTCTGGAGGTGGGGGCAGCTCCCCCCGCATGGGGGCTAGGGAGGCCTGGCTGCAAGGGAAGTGGTGGGGATCCCATGGCCTGCAGCATGGAGGGAGTCTTTCCCTGTGAGCTGGAGCTGCAGCTGGATGGAGCAAGGGGCTGCAGTTGCAGCACAGGAAGCTGAGGTTAGATGTTGGGAAGGATTTCCTCACCAGGAGAGCAGTGAAGCACTGCAACAGGCTCCCGGAGAGGTGCTGGAGTCTCCATCCTTGGAGGTGCTTAGAGTAGACAAAGCCTTGGCTGGAATGATGTAGTTGGGGCTGGTCCTGCTTGGAGCAGAGGGTTGGACTAGATGTGACCTCCTGAGGTCCCTTCCCACTCCCTTGTTCTCTGATCCTCTGAGCTGGGGGCTGTGGCAGGTGATTGCTGCTGTCCTCTCCACAGTGGGAGGCTGGTAGGTGCAAACATTTGCGGGGGAGGGGAGCGAATCTTGCCTCCCAGAGGGGAAATTACAGGCGTGGTGCTAGCCAGGGTGCTCCCAGGCTGCAAGCACGTTCCCCCTCTGCTTCTTGGTCTTTCCAAAGACCGGAGGATGTTAAACTGTGCAGGAGCAGCTGTGCAAAGGTCTCTGGGGAGCTGCAGGAATCATGGGCCTGGGAACACAAATTGTTATTAAGTGTGGGGCTTGTTTTTAATTGAATGGATCTGTATCCGAGAACCAGAACTTCCCTTCTACACAAGGTAGTGAAGGGTTTGGTCACTGTAACTTTTTTGCCTCTGCGGCTGTATCCCCTGTATTAACTCCAGCTGAAACAGAAGCAGTGCTTGGAGAAGGTCTGAATGCCAGTCTGCCCAGTGGGACCAGCACTAATCCAAGATGGGTAGTAGCAGCCACTTTTAGGGTGGAGCGGGGCAGGCATTTGGCACGTAGCAAGCAATTTTTAATGCTTAACCCACCAGCTGGGATCATCCTGGCACTTCACAAACCTTAAGTCTTGCGCACTGACTCCATATAGATATGTTATTTTCTCTCTTCTTAATAGAAACAGGGCCAACTCTCTTAATACTATGTCAAAACTACCTTCCCATTATTGGGGAGGGGTGTCTTTCTGCCAAAACCACCCTCCCATTGTTGTGTGCGTTTCCCCCAGTTGTTCAATTTGTAGTAAGGAAATGAAACGCTAGGAAACCGTCCAACTGAACCTTGACTTCGGCTGTTCCAGAGATGCGGATGTTCTGTACCTTAACCTTTGCTGTCCGACAGTCTTTTTTTTTTTAAGCATTTCAAGCCCCGGTTCTGATAGTCCTGTTCACAGGATTCCTATTTGTCTGCCTTACCTGCAGTTGAGGGCTTGGGTCATGAAAACAAAGATGTTGCTGTAATCAGGGCAGAGGAATTTGTGAGGAGGGATCACACAGTGGTTAGTTGGAAGAAACACTGAAGTATTGGATTTTCTGTTTTTTTTAGGGAGCAACATCAGGCAGTGTTGAGTGTTTAAACTTAATGAATTAATGTAAAGGCACTGTGTTCCAGTAGGGAGAACACAAGACTGGAAGTGGGGACACTCAGGATGCCTGGGTTCTCTTTCTGGCTCTGCCATGGGCTTCCTTTGTGAACTTGGTCAGATCACTGTGCTTTGTTTGCTCATCTGCTTTGAAAGGGTCTTAATGTTTAAAGGGTTTCAGGATCCTTGTCTGAAAGAAAACACATAAGCAGAAAAAGCTCCCCCCTCCACCCCAAATGTTGCCATTATTGACTTCCCAGGGAAGATTGATGCTAAAGGTAAGTTTCTACAGAGTTTTGAGTAATGATTCATACTAGAGACACTGTTCCATTGTGACAAGCAGGAAATACAACAATTAATTTGTGTATCTAACTGCCAGGGTGTAAACCTCCCATCTTTCTACTCTTGCTCCTACCCCAATTGCTACTTGCTCTTGACTCCTTTGGGAAATCTCTCATCCCAGAGCAGTGCTAGAAGCTGTAGTATAGACAGGATCCTGACACCTTTGTGCTGTATCATCCAGAGCTGTTTTAAGAAGTGCCAAGTAATTCAGCCCTCAGACAGTTGCACTCAAGCTGCAGCCTTACCACAGCGTCTAGCACAGACAGACAGACACAGGATCTGTGGTCACTAATACCTCAGTCCTGCTTACAAGAAGCTTTCAATTCTCTTGCCAATATAAGCTTTTCTTTTCCTTCAGTCAGACTGTGGGGCCATGACCAAATTAGTAAATACCAGTTTAGACTGTGAGCTGTTCCTCTGTTTCACATAGCAAGTCCCTCATCTCCTGAGCTCATCATCCTGCCGTTTGAAGATCCAGACTCTGATTCGGACTTATCGGCTACCTATATCATCTGAAGGTAGTTGAGGTGTCCGCGATGAACTCCCCAAGCACTTCGGGGCAGCATCGGCCTACTCCCAAGGGGGCCAGGAACAGCATGCTGAAAGGCCTTGTTAGCTGTGCCATGGAGATCCTGGAGTGCAGGGTACACATGCCTTTCTCAGTGAACTTTGAAGCCATCTCCAGCCTGGGCAGGGCTTGCTAGGGCACTGCTCACACCTGAGTGGCACGATGCTATTCACCCCCAGGGATATTGCTCAATTCCTGGCTTGTTTTAGTGTAGAGAAAGGGGCATGTATGGTTTGGAACTCCCACCCTTCCCTCCCTTCAGCCAAGCCAGGCATCCTTGCCTCCACCCTCTTTGCATGAGTTGGAACAGTGCTTCCTTGTTTGTGTAAGTGTGTGAGGAAACACCCAGGAGGATTTAATGTTTGCTCGCTTTCACTTTGAAGTGGGACAGCAAGTGCCAGAAATACCAATCTGAGACTTGGGCTGTTTGGTTCCTTGTGTGTTTGGTGTAGTGACCACCCTTCCATCCTCACACTTCTAGCTGTCTTCTTGTAGCCCTGATTTTTTGGACCTGAGTGAAGGCTGCAAGCAAACAAATATCCCTTTCAAAATCAGTAGGTCAGGTCTGGAGCTGAGATTGTTCTTCCAACTCATAAGGAAAATGCTATGGGTTCCTGAATGATGATACCAACAAAGAGGGATAACTGAAGGCTTTTGGGGGAGTTAACCCTCGCTGATACCAAAGGTGATAGAGAGTGCATGTTCATTTCTTGAGATCACATAGACAAAGATGACCAGATTAGGTGATTTTTAAATAGAAATCTCTGAATGGGTTGTCACCTACTGGCTTAAAATAGGACTCCAGGAGTCATTTGATGCCCTCAGCTTTAATTATAAAATGTCTCCAGCACTCCTTTTCTTCTCATGATCAACTTGGAAATGTAAAATGATTTTAGGGATGCTGTCTTTGGAGGCAATGATATGGCAAAATAGCCCCTATTTTCTGATCTAAACTAGTAGCCTGTTGCTACCACTAACAGCAGCAGTGGTGGGGAAATATGATAACATTTAGAGTCACAACTTGGAATTGAGCCCACTGCCCTCCTTTAAGATTGAGAGGAGAGATTGGAGTTGGAACCAGGTAGTGTGTTTTGCTTTTCTAAGCAAAATATCTGTCAAGGTGAAAAGTTTGCCTCTTCTCTAGAAGGCAAACTAGAAAAAAAGAGTGAAAATGTATTATGGGTTAAGAGGTTCAGTAATAAGTGGTGGCATAATTTCTTGAATTTTAACTGAGTTTCCTTCTGGAAAGTAAAGTATCTTGGCTTCTTCCAAGTCTCCCTTGTGTTTGAGCCACCCAGGTTATTCATCTTCTGGGCTTCCCCAGCTAGTCCTTCAGTGGGTGCCCATGGGAGATGCTGGGCTATAAATATAAAGCTTTTTTTGGTGGCTAGCTTAATTATGACCCAGGTTAAAGGAGACTAAAAATTGCTGTTGCTTTTTTGTCTGGTGGGTGGTCTCTGCCCAGGTTCCATTAGGCAAATATCTTGCCAGAGAGACCATGGCCTCCCTTGGTTTCAGTAAAAGAGGCCAAGGAATGCACTTCCCTTGCCCCTTAGAAGTGGACTAAAGAAGGGTCAGCAACTTATGGCCCATGGAGCAAAAGGTGCCTGACTCCTGACTAAGGCATACAGCCCTTGTGGTCTGTGTGGTTTCTTTCTAGCAAATATACAAGGTCAGCCTTGGGGTTATCTGTTTCTGCCTTCACAAATCCTGATGAACTGGTAACTAGTAAACACAATGAGATGCAAGTTGCCCTAGATCTTTGCTGGTCACTTCTGTGCATGAGGGTTGTTTGCAAAGTTTTTAACAATAAGTTAGACAAGCACTTGCCTAAACCACCCTAGACCAGGATGATCCTGCCCTGACCAGGCAGTTGGACTAGATGTGGCCTCCTGACATCCCTCCTAGCACAGCTTTTAGGATTCTAGGAAAGTAGGGGTGGAAGAGAACTCGCATGGTCATCTAGTCCAGACCCTGCTCAAGGTACGATTTTTCTATGATTTTACTTTGTCAATGGCTCTTCTGATTATGATTAAATAGATTCATGGTGCTTTAGCCTCCCTGCTGTCTCCCTTGTTCAAAAGCCAGAGCACTCAGGTGGTGTAATGGCACCTACACACAGCTTAAAATCTGCTCTGCTGGAAACTGATAAATGAGGAGTAAAATGTGACTGAACATATAATAGCCAGAGTTTTGATCCCAGCCTCTCTGGGCTCTCGACTAGTCCGTTAGCAGCTCAGCTTTGATTCTCCTTTGGAGTAGAGAATATTTGCGTGCTATTTCCCTGGGCTGCTGTGAGGGCTGGTTAATGTTTGTCAGGAATTCTGGAGATGGAAAACTGTAAGCACTAAGCATTTTTGTAATGGAGATTCCTGTCCCACTAATGATCTCGTAATTGCTGAAAAGTTACGTTTAAAACATTAATGAGCATAACTTTGCAACTCAACAAAACCATCAGAAAGCTACCATTGGTGCTGTCTGAATGAAGATTGCTGACTGTGGCTTTGAGCCCCATTTCATGTTTGTAAAGCCTTTTGAGAGCCTTCTGTGAAAGAGCTATAGTAATGTAAAGCACTGTGAAATCTGGAAGCTTACACTAAATCTTAAAAAGATTGCTTTTCAGATGGTAGAATCTTGCCCAAAATAGCTGCACCAAAATGGGTGCTACTCTCAAATATCACTGTTCCTAAGCCATTTCCTGTCATGTTACCAGGGTGTGGAAAGGCCCATGAAAACAACTCAGAAAGGGTGGCCCTGTCCGACAGCTCTCTCGTTCAGAAGAGCCATACTCTAACTAATATTGAAGCCTGCTACCGTCTTGGAGCAGAGATCTGTAAGAGATCCTTATATCATTTCCCACAGAAATGTTTTTGCTCTGAAGCATTGGGGAAATCAGTAGGAATGAGCACTTTCCTGGTTCACTAGCTTTCTTGTTAAAACAGTGCTCTGACATTTTTACCTCTAGCCTTTATTGTAAAATAGCTATTCATGTTTGTTGTTTTGGCTCCATTTGCTTGCTGATGCTTCCTGGGATCTAACTGTACCTTTCCCACCTCCAGAGCCTTCTTCAAAGCATTTTAATCCTCCTTCACAAACAATGTGATCACCCACTCTGTTGCCTGTTTGGTGCTGTTCTTACTTTACACCTGGAGAAACTGAGGCTGGGGTAATGGCAGATCACTTGATCACAAGGGGCAGGAGGGATTCCTAGTGTCCTGTTATTTTGCTCATGCCTCTTGCTGTCAGCATTCCCACTGTCCTCTTCAGTCAGAAAGGCTGTCTTATTTATCCTTCCCTTGCTGCTCACAACATCATATGCATAAACCTTGCATTTGCCTGGCAAGTCATGAAGCATCGGGTCCCTGGATTTGCGTAGTTCTGACTTAAGATTCTATTTCCCTGTTTCAGTGCAATATGACTTTAACAGCTGCAGTCCTGAGAATGGCCAGAGCCAGAAACAAATGCTTTGTCTAATTTAGAATTCGGCACGCCAGCTTACCCAGGACATTAGTTGGTCAAGCTAGTTATTCATGAAACCTTGCCAGCTAAAGCCATAGTGTAGCTGGGAAGGGTTTGTAGCACTGGGGTGGGGGAATACCAAGTTGTCAATCAGCATGTCATGTTGAGGTTTCTTGTCTGTACTGTGACCAGGGTCTTCAGGCACACAGCCCCTGAACTAGTGACCAGGAACAAAGCTAAAACGCTGCTGGGTATCCAAAGGACACCTGTCTTTGGTGGGGTTTGATCTGATGACCCCCCCCCAGTTGGCATCCGTGGAAAGGCTCCCACTGACTTCTGTTGGCTTTGAATAAGGCCTAAACATCTAGTTGCCATAAAGTCTTTCTCTTTGGGATTGCAGAGGTAATAAATGTCAACGCTAACTGCATAATTCTTGTGTCAGACCCAGAGGGACAGATTTCCATCTCCAGCTTTCCTCTGTGCAAAAATGAAGTTTATTTCCTACCTATGGGGACTTTTTACCATCTTTAATTTTCCCTGAGCCTGATGATGGGTGTTTAAGCCCGAAAGCTTGCAGAAAAAGATTTTTTGTGGTGGGGGCAGCGGTTTCCTAGTTGGTCTAATAAAAGGTATCATCTCTGAACCAAGAGTTCTAGATTTTTGCATTTCTTTTTGTCTCCGACCAAAACGGCTACCAAATGCATCCCAGTAAGTTCACAGCACTCAGCAGCTAACGCTGCCACCAAACTCCCTCATAACCATTGCAATGATAGGGAGAGACTCTTGAAAACCTTCTTTTTCTATTTACTTTTTTAAATTTTACTCCACCATTCCTTCCCAGCCATCTTTGGGTGGGAGTGGAATCCAAGTGTTTCCTGTCTTTCCTTCTATTTTTAGATGTTGTCCTGTCTGAGCTCAGCTCTGCTTGTCCATGCAAAGTACTTATAAAACACAGCTTGCTGTAGCCTCTAAGCATGCAGAGAGGCAATGAGGCCTAGAAGACGGGACCCACAGACCAAGGTGTTAGACTTGGATTTGTTTGCAGTTCTCCCATAGGCCTGCAGTGTGACCTTTCACCTCTCTGAGCCTTGTTTCCACTAGCTGCACAATGTGGAGTAGAGGGACTGGACCCGATGCAAGGTCCCTTCCAGCCCTAAACTTCTGTGAATCTATGATAAGAGCAGTGACCTTTGCAGTCTGAGTTGGTTAGACTGGGGCCTTGCAACTCCTATAACGTGCCAAAAGGCACATGCACAAAATGACTATGGGGAGATAGATGTTTTGGGTGCTTCATTCTGGGCCATTCTCCAGTAAGCAGCAGTAAGCTCGCTAAACTTGATGTGGCAACAAGCTTTTGGTGTCTTTTCAGAAACACCCTGCCCCATACCCTCATGAACAAGTGAAAGAGAGGGTAGGAGATGCACTGATCCAGGGCAGCAGAGTCATTCCTGCATGACTTAATTGTGCTGACTGCTAGCAGATGGTAGCAGTGAGACTGGGTAGCTTCTGCTTAATGAGATATCAAATCTCAATTCATGTATCAAACCCACAAGTCCTACAGCAGCCGTGTTGGTGGGTTTGAGTTAATCTGAACATGAATGACTGGAATAGGTGTATTGATGCTGAAAACCTCATAGTGTTACCTCTTAGCCTTCCAGTCAAGATCAAGTGTTTTGAAATGTGTATCGTCTGTTGGAGGACTGTATCCTGCCCTGACAGGGCATAGACTGAATGATCTAACAGGCCTTTTCCATCTCTAACCGCTATGATTAAGAGTGTTGGTTTTGACTTTCGGTTCAGGCCGGACCCCTGGAGTGTTTCTCTAATAGGTTCTCACCAAAAGAAAAGAAAATATTTTCTCTCTCACTTTCTAGGGCTGCAGAAGAATTTCATTGCAAATGAACGCAGGAAGGGGCACAGGTGCCTCGTTAACTCGGAATTGCTTTTTGTTTGCGCTGTTTGATAGATGTTCTTTTTCTTTATGTTGCAGAAATTGGATTTGCTTTTGATGAGGCTCTTTTTTGTCACTTTTCCAGCAACCCCTCCCCCCCTCCGCCGCCGGCCCCCCCCCCCCCCCCCCCAAAAAAAAAAGTCTCCTGATTTTTCTATAAAGGGTTGGAGCTTCAAATCCCAATTTTTTATTTTATAACCTTTTTGACTTTTTTCCTTTGTATAGATTTCGGCTTCTTGTGCTGCTCAGTGGTACCGTCTCGAAGAGGTAGTTTTATTGATTGCATCTATGCGCTTAAAAAGCATGGGTTTTCTCCCCCTCCAATAACTAGCAGCAAACAGCCATTTTACATAGTGCTCTTGGCTTTTAAAAAGAGTGATACAGAAGCAAACTTCTTAAATGCTTCTGCTTTCAATGAAAGTCGCTGTTTTATTTAAATAGCTTTATTAAAGTGCACCTTGTGTGAGCATCTCTTGTCATCTAAACAGCTGTGTGTGCTCCTGGATTATTCTAGGTGGGCTTCATGACTGCTTTCATTCCTGCCTGCTTTGCATAATTTAAGAAAGAAAACATCTTGGCAATCTTCCATGTGCAGACATGTCTTTAGACATTGAGATCCATGCTAATGGATTGATCTTGGATCCTCCATGAAGTTTGGGGAAAGGTTCAGGTATTAGGCTGTCACTAGGAAAGGAAATGGGGATGCAGCTCCTTTCCTGAACAGCTTCAGTGTGTGCTAACTTGACATGGCCCTGGTGTGTGGCTTGTAAGATGCTCAGACACTGAACGAGCACAGTTCTTGATGCGTTTTTGGGTTTACAAATGTTTTCACTTCTTTATTTTTATACATAATAAGAGGTACAACTAAAAACCTTGTCTGAACAGTTCTGGTGAAAAATAGTCCGGTGCAACTGTAGTTGGGATATACTGAAGTAGCACGTTGATCTGCCAGACAGAAGTTTGGTGAGAACTTGCACCTTGGAAATTGAGGTCACGTAAGAAAATTTTGTAATTGACCCAAACCATTGACCCTCTTTCCTTCCCCTCTTCCCTTCCTTTGCACCCCCCCCCCTTCAATTTAGCATTCACTTTGGTAGTTATATGCAGGACTCTGTGTGTGTAATAAGTAGTTATATATATCGAACTACATACACACATACAAGGCAGCTACAAATAGTATTCTTTTCAGTCAGCATGGGCTGCAGGAAGGTGGCCAACTTCTATTTGCTTCGCCTGATTCAGTTTCCAGTAAACAGCTTTCTGGAATAATCTGAGATTCTCTTTCAGGTTTTGGCCTGAAGGAAAAAGAAAGAAGAAGTAAAGTTCCAGCAAATCTGTCCTTGTCTCTGAATTCCTATCATTTATCTTTTTCCTCTGTGTTCCCAAAAGAGACCAGTCAGGAAGTTAACTGCTTAAATGTTCTTAAAATTGGAATAAAGCTCTATAGCTAGTTTTAATTTGGGAAATGAAGTTGCATATTTCCAGTCAATCCCCATCCCTCCCGCTCCAAAAACAGCCATGAATTTAAATGGAGTCAGCTCCTTTCCAGAATGTGAACTAACTGACCGTTTTGCTGAAATTTTTAATTTTGTAGCAGTATGCCCTCTGAGTGTGATAATATCATAGCCTTTCAAGTACTGTCAAAGAGCTGTGCTCTTCAAAAAAGGAGAGCTTGCATTTGGCTCTGACGTTCTCCATTCCCAGGCTTGGTACAAGGCCTCTCTAGCCTGGGCTATTAAGGCTGTGCACAACTAAGAATGCTTCTGAGTTTGCTCTTCCCACCAGCATTGGAGTAGCCTGCAAATGTCTGTCTACACATCCCTTCTGTTCCTTTCCAGAGGGGATTAGCCCTCTGTTGTGCTGCAAATTCACTTTTAGGTTTGAGTGCAAGTATTTTTCTTGTGGACAAACAGAAACATCCCATTTCCCAATCTGCAGATATTGCAAACTTTTCTGGAGACTAGGAAACAGGAGGGGGTGCTGCTTCCTGTCTGGTCCATAGGGCGTATAGCAAATGCTGCTCTTTGTTACAGCATACAGTAACTTTCCTGTGTTGACTAATTTTTTCTTGTAAGTGGTGACACTTGATTCGGAGACTGTCTGTATCTGATTTCCAAACAGGCCCTGGAGAAGTTACAGCCCTCCCTAGGATGGAGTGATGGGAGACAGTATTTCACAGCAGCAGGATGGGAATTGGGACTCTTTGGCTTCCAATCTCAGCCCTGTCACTGATTTGCTGTTTGACTTCAGGCAAATCATTATACATTACTTGAGACCTCTGTAAAATGAGCAGACCTAGCTTTGTGCCACAAGAGGCCAAATGAATATGAAGCACTTCTGAAGTCTCAGTAGAAAGGAGCCACACAAGTGAAAAATTGGATTATTTTGTGCTTAATGTTTTTGGAAGGTGATTAAGGCAGTAAGAAAGTGCTTCATTCAATGGTCCTTTGAATAAATAGCTTCATTTAAGTCTCCCCAGAATGAAATTTTGAACGGACGGTTAAATATTAATGCAGCTAATTGCAAAGTAAAGTGCCGGCTGTGCAGCTCCTTCGATATTGCTTAAATTGTGTGGCTTTTAAAGATGGTCTGATTTGCATAAGTGTGGATTCCTCACTTGAGAAGGAAAAAGGCTTAATTGTTGTTGTACAGGTGCAGTGCTGGGAGGACTGAGAAGCTTCCTCCACCACCACTCCCCAAACGGAGCTCGACAGCTTGGAAAGGCTTCGTGGCAAAGCCGTCACCTTTGTTGGAAGGTGACATTGGAGTGTTGTGACTCTCTCTTCAGAACAGCCTCCCAGAACTGAGTATAGCTGTGCGGGTCCCAACTAGATCCCACAGAAGCCTACTTTCCGTTTGTTATCTTAGAGGATACCTGAGCCATTTCTGGGTAAATTGGGGAGGGGAGTAGCAGATAGGGCAGGGAGCAGATTGGTCTGGGGAAGAGAATCAGAATGGCATTTGGGGAGGGTGCAGGATTAATTTGTGGCACACCTGCCAAAAAAGTGGGCCTCCACTGGTCATCTGATTGCTTTTAAAATCCTTTCTGATGTCTCCTGCCAGTACTTCCAGTTTGTAGGGAAGAACAGGAGCTGTTAAATGGGACTGCTAGTTGGGTTCCCCAGCTGTGAAAGTCAGGAGCCTGGACTGAGCAGTGGTCGAAGCTTGAAGGCGTCGCTTGTTTGAATCCATAGCCCACATCACATGCAGAATGGCCCACCCTGTTGGCCCAGCTCCCTTTTCCTCTGCTTTTCTTGCGAAGTCATCCCCTGCAAAGAGAGCGATGTGGTCATTACTCATCTCTTGTAGCAAGCACAGAATGTGCTGGGGGGGGTGAGGATCTTGAATGCGAGACCCTTTAAACATGAAAATCGGAGCTTGTCATGACACGTTTCTTTGCTTGGAAGAGGAGAGAGGGAGGGGGTGGAAAGCTAGTCATTCTACACTCCCGCTTTCTTTAGCAAAAAGCATTTGGCAGAGATTTTTTTGCTCAGTTACATATGTCTTGAAATGGGAGCTTTGATCATTTGATAAATGCATCCCAAAGCTGGTTGGGTTTCACTGTTAAGTGCCTCTATATACCCAATGTTGACTGGCATGTCCTTATCAAACACTCAAATTGTGGCATGGCAGCAAGGGTCCTGGCACAGCCCGGGACCGGAGCTCAGCAGAGGGGGCTGGGTTTTCCCTCCTGTTTGGATTCAGAAGCATTGTAAGAATTTGAACGTGGCCACACTTAAGTCTGGTAAAATAGTTCTTTGAACCATGGCACCTTCTCAGGGTTTGTTTCCCTTTACCCTCCTGTGCAATGACAGGAGCTCTGAGCTTGGGAAATGAGCTTAATGAGATTGCATTCACCTTAGGAGTGTGTTGGTGCCGTGGAAGTGCAAGGTTTCCGTGCCAGACAGGGAGAACATGGCACTGTTTTATGTAACCAGCTGGTGGGGCAGCAGTTCTGTCCTCCGATGTCTGGACCCCTTGAGAGCCTTGCTGCTGATTTTTTTTTTTTTTTAGGCGATTTTGTGGCCTAGAAAAACCTCTGCTACAACCAAGGATCACATCATTGGCTTCTGTCCCCACAGCCAAGAAAAAAGGTTGGAATACAGGTTTCAGAAGATGGCAAAAGCAGTCCATCACTTCACCCTCCTCTAGGCCCAAAACGGTCTACAGATATTGTGCTAAGACTCAGGTTGGAAAATTTTAAAAAATAAAGTAACCACATCAATCTGTAGCATCACAAAACTTGAGTGATAAGTACTGGGTCTCACCTCCTCCTCATGCTGTGATTTAAATTAAAAATACTAGATCCCAGTTAAGCCTTGATGTAACTCCACTGAAGTCAATAAAATTGCAGCAGCTTACACCTATGTGTGAATTTGGTCCCAGGCGCTTGTACAGAGCCAAAGAATTCTGGGAATCCAGTTGAGCTGGGGAGATCGGGCTGTAGCAAATAGCTGAGCTGTAGCAGATACACAGGGCTCAGTGTGGAGGGTTGAGTGGTAAGTGAAATAACATTTCCTTGTGGCTTGAAAATAATTTCCCTCTTCTGTAAGAGGAGAAGTTGGGAAGGAATCAAGCATGAGTCAGTGCTTTTTTAGATGCATTAAAACATTCAAGCCATGGCACAATGTCAGGCTTTTTTCTGCATTATCTAATAATTGCCAGCTGTTCCTTTGTTAAATGTTGTCATCTTTCTTTGTATTTTGACAGGTTCAGGTACCTTCAAGAAATCGCTCACCTCCGAGGTAAGTTATTGCTCAAGAAATTGATGTGCTTTGTTCCCTGGTATAAAGGGGAACACTTTGAAACCAGATGTTTTTAGCCCTGGCCATGGCTTAAGCAGGAATGACAAAGCAGGGGGCAAACAGCTGAACAAGCAAATGCAAGGCTTCAATGAGCTGGGCACGGTCCTTTGTGAAATTAGGTCATTCTTCCTTGTGAAGAGAGTTGTCCATTGCTATAGCTTAATTGCCCTGGCATTTAAAGCGATGAAGTCTCTTTTTCTGCCAATCGCTAGATAAATGTCATGCTGTAATGTAGAAGCCTGGTTCATTTTGACTAGCAAGGCAGGGAGGCCAAGCAGACAAGATGATGAACTGGGCAAGCTCTTGAGGGATCATAGAGCAGTGGGAATGAAATGCAACTGAAACTGGGCTGAGAAACCAGGGTGGACTTGTGCTGCTTTCCTACGTCCTTTCCTTGGGACATTTGAAGCAGGGGGAGAGCTGTTAAAGGAAGGTGCAAAGCGACTTCAGTTGGTGTGAGGCCCTTTGAGACCTGTGGGCTGGTAATTAATTTTCTAAGCAAAGGCTTAAAGCTTGTTTCTCGTATGGGAACCCAAAATCTTCCTTCAGCTTTCATTAAGTGCATTTAGATGCCAAATCTGCACCACACGGGAGGTTTGTGAAAGTCTAGCATCCCTGTAAACTACTTTAAATGTTGCTGTGCTATTTTGAAGACTACGCTGAACCCCAAAATGCAGATAGCAGTCCTCTTGATCTTCAAATGGAAAGACACCACTGAGCCATAGGCCCCAGCCTGTGATGCTCTTCCTTGAGGTCAGGCAGCTACTGGTGTTGCCAGTGGAAGTGTAGTTAATCTAGGCGCATTTTATATCCTTAAAAATAGGAGTGGCAAAGAGTTATGCCTTGTAATCCTCAATAGTTCTGCCCTGTGCTTCTGAGTGGACACACATCAGAGGGCGTGTGTAGATGAAAAGGGGGCCCTAAATTGAAGTGGTGGGTTTTTAAAAACACCGCTTCAATTTTTGGGCGAAGTAAACCCCCATGTCGTGCACACACCCGTGCGCTTACCCGCCTCTCCGGTGACGGGCAAGTGAGGGCAAGCTGCCAGCGGATGGAGTGGTCCCTGGGCTGCAGGGGGAGGGGCTGGTGCTTTCCTCTGCGGCAACAGCAGCACCCCCTCTCCTCCCAGGTGCCTGGCTCGGGCAGTCCCAGGGGGCACCACAGCCATGAAAGGAAGCACTGAGCCTCCGCGCAGCTCAGGCAAACAGGCAGGCTCCACTGCCAGGCAGGCAGGCTCCGGGCTGCTGCCAGGCTTCCTGCAAAGCTCCTGAGCTCTACAGAGCCCGATGTCTCGCTCCGCAGCTGTAGGGCAGCAAACTGAAACTTCTCAGAGGAGTTTGTTTGCTGTGCCCCGAGTCATTTAAGGCACATTACACTGCCAAATTTGCTACAGCAGCTGGAATTACTGCACAATACGCTGCTGACGTGTGCAAACACCAACACCATTAAAGCGGTGCAAAAGCATTAAACTCGCTTTAGTGTCATGCACACATGCCCCTTCTTTCATCTACACACGGCCTGGGATATCAATTTTTTTAAGACGTCTTGGTTCTTGTCTACCCTGATTCTAGATGCCTGGTTCTTCTGGACAGCCTGGCTTGCATACAATAAAGAAAGGTCATCGTGGAGTAGACTCAACGGGTGAGACGACATATAAAAAGGTAAGTGCCTCATGCATAATTCATCTCCTTGTTTTGACTCAGGGGGCCTGAGTCACTTTGTTCAGCATAAAAGATTGGGGAACTAGCGTGGGACAACCAATACAAAATATCTCAGACAGAGCAAAAACTGGCAGATTGAAAAGGTGAAGGGACTGAATGTTGCAAGTAGATTCTCTGTCCTTGCCTTGTAAAGATGGAATTATTTTTTTTAAAGCATAACCTGTTCATAACCCTTTCAAGGATCCTTCTGGTTTACTGTGTGTTCTCTGGACACAATGGCAGCTACAGAATGGGTTTTTTTTTCTTCTGGAATTTGCCTTACAAAGGGCAAATTGTGTGGCTTTTTTTTAACAATGTGGGGATTCTTGGGCACTCCTTCTAATTTAGTTGGACTTTATCAGCTAGTGCCAGTCTGCTTTGTAACAAGATTGGTTTCCCTGTGTTAAGATTACATGGATAATGGCCTGATGCAGGTTTTTCATTGGCCCTTGTTAAGGGAAAGTTTCTGGCATGAAATCTCTGATCAAGCTGCACCTTTAGTTTTGGGTTTGTGGAAAGTGTTTTGTTGCTTCTAGAGATCACCCGGGGAGCAGGGGGGGAAATTATGGTCAGTCTAGTCCCTCTAATTTACAGCTGTCTAAGAAGGCTGTGTTCAGGCTTTGGGTTCTCAGTTCTGATACCCAATATCCCAGCATGCTTGTGAAGGAGGCGGAGGCAGCAGTGCTGCCTGAGAGGACATAGGAGCTTGAGTAAAGATGAGATCCTTAAACATGCTTGTTAGACACCAGGAATAGTACAGGTGGGACACATCATAGAATTCCTGAAATTGGGGCTATTTTGATAAATTTCTCTGATTTGCTTGGTTAATTTAACTTCTCTTTGCCCTTGTTGAAACAAGTTGCAAAATGGACAGCTGATACCTAACCTAGATGCTCTTCAAAAACATGCTGCCCCTATGGCTATTTGCATTCAAAGATAACACCAGCATGCCATCGCTGCATTTGGCGATTCCGTCTCATTAAGCTAAAACTCCCTTTTTAGGAGTAAGCAGGAGTGTGTGTGAAGAGCTTGGATGGTTTTAAGCAGTATTTTGTCCTCTAAAGCAAGGGATTTCAAAGAACTTGACTCCCAGTATCTGAAAGATTTAGCCCACACAAAGAAAGCAGCCAGGTGCATGGTCTAGTTTAGAGCAGTGATTTTTTTTTTTTTTTTTTTTTTTTCCAACCAAGGCACTGCGGCACTGGGGTGCCGTGAGATCCTTTTTAATGCTGCTGCACAACATAAGCCTAGCGAGGTGTGTGGACACCTACACAATTCACAAGATAAACCCGGAGATTTCCAGTAGGAATCCAATGTCACCACCACTGCCCTGCTGTGGGCTTGTTGAATTCTTTGCAACAGAAGAGCCGCTCCAGTATTTTTCCATAGTAAAAAAGGAGCGAGCTTCAAAAGCTGGTGTTGTCCAAAGGAGTGCCTTGGGTCTAATGAGGCTGAGAACCACTGGGTATATAAGTGTGATGTGTGTGTATTCTGTTTTGTTTCTTTTGAAGAGGGTATTCAGATAGACACACATCTTTGGTTTGAATTGAAAGCTGAGCCCAGCAGGGGAATTTGTCTTGCACAAAGTACCTTGCTATTCAGTGCCCAGGTGACCCCGTCCCCTTGTAAGATGTACAGTACTGAGGCACATTACTGAGGATTGACCCAGTATAGGCTGAGCAAAAACATCACCTCCCGAGTCATTGCTGAGGACTCTGTTTTGGGTTCAACAGCTCTGTGTGTAAGCTGAAAAAAATGTCCGCGTGCTAGACTTCACCATACCCAAATCCAACATGCGCTTGTTCAGCCACCTCGGGAGTCTGTTAAAAAGCTGCTGTTACTGTAGGGAATCCAGATGGACCAGGTCACTCCAGTAGCTGTAAAACAGACTTTATCTGCATCATCCTGAAATCTCATGACTGCCTGGCACAAACTGGATCTCTGGTTTAAGATGAAGGGTGTGCCTTGTAGGCAGGAGTCCTATTTGTGAACAGCAGTCAAAGGTTTTCAGTCGTGCATTGTTCTTGGACAACTTCTGCAAAGGACACAACAGCAGAACTCATGCCCATGCTGCTCTTAATAGAACCAACATCTAGTAGAGATACCAGGATGAAAGCCCAGAATTGAAACCCACGTGCTACCCTGTGGAGATAGTTTGTATTGCAAGCTAGTCTCATGGTGGTGCTGTCTTGTGGAAAGCCGTTCTGTGCCTAGGCCTGTGTGGGTTGGACTTAGACTTAGGGATGCGAAGGCAGCATGCTTGCCTGCTGAAGGCCAGAAAGGACTTGCTGCTTTGAGAACCAGCCCTTCCATTGTTGGAAAAACTAGAAATGAACCCCCTGGGGTGAGGAAGGTAAACTCCAGTCCTCACAAATCCAAGCAAATAGTGGCAACAATGTAGGTCTTCCATGGTAGCTATATTGCAGGGAATTGCTATAACTTTGAGAGGGATATCATGGCATCTCCATTCTTAATGTATGTCACAAACCAGTCTGCAAAAAGCGGGGCAGGGTGGCACCTTAGAGACTAGCTGGTTCAGAGAGGCATAAGCTTTTGTAGGCAGGTGCACCTGACTGAGTAGGTTGTTTCCTATGAAAGGTCATGACCCAGTTAGTCTCTAAGATGTCACCCTGCCATACCTTCTACCTGACTTCAGACTGATGCAACTAGCTGCCTCTGCAAACAAATCTCCTTGTGTCTACATATCTAAGTGCCAGGTCTTCCATCCTTCACATTAGTTTGGCAGCAGGATTTATACCCTGGAGGTTGGACCCTGTAATGTGGTGGTGCTGTCACAGTTATCAGAGCAGATAGCCAGTCAGCCTAGCTAGAGGGAAGGGAAACAAGGACTGAAGTATAAGATGTCATATGCTCAGTGCTTGCTGTAAAGACCCTTATTTTAGAGCTGGGGCTTGGTTTTTATGCTTGATGACTGCCATTCATTTAACCCTTTTCCTTTCACTTGGACTCCAGCAGATGTTTGACTTGCTCTTCTCTCCTGTCCTCCAGACTACATCTTCTGCCTTGAAAGGTGCCATCCAGCTGGGCATCACACACACGGTTGGAAGCTTGAGCACCAAACCAGAGAGAGATGTTCTCATGCAAGATTTTTATGTAGTAGAAAGTATTTTCTTCCCAGGGTAAGGGCTTTTCTTCTTTGTGACACTTCCCCATAGGAGGAGGCAATCTGTGAGTTATGGGTTTGTGCTGTTACCTACAGGTTAGGGCTTCTGAGAAAAGAAAGCAACACTGGTCCCAGACAGGCCACCCTAGGCATGTACTGAGGCCTGCTGAGCCCATGACAGCCGTAGCAGCTTGTCCTGCATTTGTTGACATGGCACCTACACAACAGTGTTCTCAGCCCCTAATTTTAGGAGTTATTCGACCTTTCCATTACAGCAGGCATTCCACAATGGTTGCCCTAACACTATGTATGGCAGAAAAATAACTGAAGCTGAGGCAGGCAGGGGGTTAAGGCAAGGGAATTTGAGGCATTCAGCTTGTTTTGTCCGTCAGCCATGTATCATGGGGCTTTGGGTACTGGCAGAAAATTTTCTTTCTGTTGGCTTGCCTCTATATTAAAGGCATCTCAAAAATATGTATTTTCTTTCCCTCCCCCACTCCACTCCCAATCAGTGAAGGAAGTAACCTAACCCCAGCTCATCACTACAATGACTTCCGTTTTAAAACCTACGCTCCGGTGGCATTCCGCTATTTCCGCGAGCTTTTTGGAATACGGCCGGATGACTATCTGGTAAGTCACTGGGAGCCAGTTTTTATTTTTAACTTATTCTCTGGCTAATTTTTTTCCCCTGTTCCCCAGCATTGGGGATGCTGTTCTTCCTCATTCCAAACATAGCTAGCACAGTGGATGATGTCCCTTCCCCTGCCTTTCCAGGGTTTGCCTTCATTTAGTAAAGCTTTCTAACAGTGAGTCTTTGGGTAGGCTTGCCACGGCAGCCCTGACCCATAGCTCAGCCTTGCTAAATGGACAGATTAATATTTGCCTCTTTCTGTCAGATTGTCATCAGCCCAGCACAGCCCCAGACAGGGTCCCATAACCTTTTCTTTCCTGTCTGATAATGCATGTCTTCATGCCTGATAGTCTTTGCTTGGACCGACTGGAGACTTCCTGGTAACTAGTGCTGAATATGAATGGCCAGTGGTCCCTGCAGGTTGAAATGCAGCCCCTGGAATTCCATTGCACCCACAACTCTGGTCTGTTAATGTAGAGATCAAAATGGGGTCTCCTACACCAGCCCACGTGGTACCTGCAACCACAATGCCATCTATTAGGCAAGAGCAACTGCAGTCTGCTCTGTTCTACACACACTCAGTGTGGGCTTTGGATAGCAACAAATTCCCAAGAGACCTTGTGGTCAGCCAGGCTTCGTTGCTTCAGGCTTTGCTGAAGTTCATCCATGGTTACTAAACCAGCAGCTTCAGAAAGGAACCGCCAACCTCAACCTCCTACAGTAGGTAGCTGCACTAGCCATAAGAAGCAACAAGAGGCAGGTGTGGTGTCGGCAGCTTTATCTCCCCCAGTAAGATGTGTTTTAGTACAACACTGGTGACAGGTGTAAGAAGGCCCTAACATGGCAAGATGTGGACTACAGGGAGACCATCATGGTTGGGTTCCCAGCCTACCCTATGACTTGCTATACAGGATTTCACACCCTTCTTGTTAAACCATCTTTAGTTATCAGCTAGCATATATATTGGTAACCAGTCAGTGTGTTGACTTGAATATTTATCTGTGTATAATCTGTTCTGCACTTACACCTTTTGCAGAAGGCATTACTGTATGTGCTAATGGATAATTACTCTATATCTGTATGCACAGACAACAGTGGGGAAGTCAGAGCTTGGATAAAGGGACCCCTGCTTTTATTTATTCAGTCATGACTTTATGCTTTGCTCTTTCATCCATCTTCCTCAGTACTCACTCTGCAATGAGCCACTCATTGAGCTCTTCAACTCTGGGGCCAGTGGTTCCATCTTCTACGTGTCCAGCGATGACGAATTCATCATTAAAACAGTTCAGCACAAAGAGGCAGAGTTCTTGCAAAAGCTGTTGCCGGGATACTATATGGTAAGTCGCTCGGGTGAGGTGTCTATACTGGATGAAGCAATGATTATCCAAAGGTGTAATTTGAGTGTGTCATGTTTTGTTCCGACAGTCTCAGCAGTACAGTCAGAGGTGCTGAGCACTCATAGCTCCCAATCACCACAAACTATGCTTTATCAGCATACTGGCCTTATGGGTGGCTGTCTCCATTTTGCCTTTGCTGCCTCATACTGGTACAAGTTCCTGTAGGAATATTAAAAATATCAGAGCTCTTGGATTTGATTTGCCTTCAGAACTGCTCATTGGTTTTTGAAGAGTGCTACCGTCCCTCAAAGGGACTGAGTGGTAGATTCCTCATGACTGAATAGAGGGAAGTGCACCTGTTCAGCCCCCCTTTAAATCAGTAGTCATTCAAGGAATTCACATCTATACATACAAAGACTCCTTCTGTATTTTCTTTTTCTCCTCTCCCCCTTCTGACCTGTCTTCACTCCATCAGTGTTGTTTGTCAGATGCTCCGTTTAAACTGAATATGCCAATGTTTCGAGGCTTCTAGGTTTCTAAATAAAGAAACTTGAAAATACCAGCCTAAATAGAAAGGCAGGCCCTGCCCATTCTGGAACAGAATAAAACACTGTCCAGCCACCAACCCTAGCACACAATACATGTGTAATCCCACTATAGATGGACAGGCATTTGGAACCAGACAGTCTCTTGGAGCTTTAACAACTGTCTTTCTGAATGGAAATTTGGCCATGATAACGCGGTTCATGTCCCTGGCTCATAAGTGCCATCAGATTCTTAACGTCTGCACTGATCCATACTTCTGCTGGTACCAGCACTTTGCCTAGAATACTGGTTCTCTACAGCCCATCCTTCGGAGTCTTGTCTGTCACACCAATGCCAGTATCTGCAGCCATCATGGCTTAAAACTATCCCATCCCTAACCTGCTCAGCAGATAAGGTCCTAGCTTGAGGAGGGAATGTAGCTTAAACCTCCTTTTGCCCTGAAGGTTCCCGCAGCTGGGTTCTAGTAGGTAATTGTGTGGGTGGGGGAGCACATTCCTTCTGCATGTGAAACATCCCAGTTTGCAAAGCAAACCTGAACTACTCAACATTGTCCATCTGTTTCCTGAGTTGTCCAGCCCTTGTTTTTTTGCTTGGATCCCTGAAAGCCCTGTTCTGATAGGGGTATGCCAATAAGGAGAGGATAAGAAGGCAGACTGATTTGTAATGAATGATGTGGAGAATGTCTCTTATCTTTGTGGTTTAGAACTTGAATCAGAACCCTCGGACACTGCTGCCAAAGTTCTATGGTTTGTACTGCGTGCAAGCTGGGGGCAAGAACATCCGCATCGTCGTGATGAACAACCTGCTGCCCCGCTCTGTGAAAATGCATCTGAAATACGACTTGAAAGGTTCCACTTACAAACGCCGGGCCTCCCAGAAGGAGCGGGAGAAGGTTTTTCCTACCTACAAAGACCTAGATTTCATGCAGGACATCCCAGATGGCCTGTTTTTAGACTCTGACATGTACAATGCCTTGTGCAAAACACTACAGAGAGATTGTTTGGTGAGTGACGGGTGAGGCAAGCTATTTTTGAAACTGGTTTACCACCTCCCCTGCTGATGTCATAATTTGAAATGGTGTGTACACACTTCTTTTGAAATGGTACATACATACAGATTCTGTTCTGGCTCTTAGGCCCATCATAATGTCATCTTTTTTTTTCCCCTTGGTGTTTCTCCTGTCCAGATAATTTGCATGATGCATTTAAGTTGAAAATAGGTCTCCCCCAGAAAGACATAGCCCAGATATCAGCTTCTTCCCCTTCTAAACTCTGGCTTCCCAGTGTGACCAAGTACAGACCTGGAAAGCTTCACTGTCACAGTCCATTCAGTCTTTGGTGCACCCATCACAATTTCGAACGAGGGACCTAATTCTCAGACAGTTCCACCCTGAGTTAAGCTCAAAATTGTAACCTAGAGGGATAAGTTACCAGTCTCAGCTCTCACTGGCTAGTTTGACTTCTCTACCACAATGCATTATGGTAGAAGTCTTAATCTTATTCTCTCAAGAGTTGTTCTGTGGCCACTGGGTAGGATGTCAGGCCCAATTTGTTGTGTAACCTTGCCTAAATTCCTTCCTCTCCATACCTCAGTCCTCTGTGGAAATATTTACTCTCCCTTATATAATTGCAAGCCAAATATTAGATGCCATCCCCTTGGTGCAATCAGACCTCTGATAACTCTACCACTGTGTTACGTTTTGCAAAGCAAGCTGGTATTTAAATCGCTCTGACTGTTTCTATCCAGGTTCTCCAGAGTTTTAAAATCATGGATTACAGTTTGCTTGTGGCGATCCACAACATGGATCAGGCACAAAAAGAGCACGCCATAGCAGATGGGACTTCCCAGGCAGATACACGGAGGCCAGCAGCCCAGAAGGCCCTCTACTCCACAGCCATGGAGTCTATCCAAGGAGAGGCCCGGCGAGGCGGTACCATAGAGACTGACGATCAGTATGTCTGCATTGGTTTACATTCGCATTAAACAATGGGGCAGAACCCAAGGGAGATGGATTTATGGCCAGGCTTTGGTTGAGTTTGAGGGATTCTCAGACTCCTCTATAGTGGGTAGCTATGCATTAAACCTCCAACACTTCCACGCACCAAAAATGGATGAGCTCCCGCAATTTTGGGTTAAATAGCTGAAAAGTGAGAGCAAAATAGTTGTTCAGTAATTTCTTAGCCCCGCTGTAGCTGCTATCTACATGTCGATGCTCATTACATAGCTAATTCCCTTAATGTTCAGCCCACGTGAGGCAGAGTCATATTGAGGCAGCGGTGAGTGAAAAGACCTTGATCGAAGTCATGCTCCCACACTTTGTGCTTCTTGTGTTTCTTTCTAGAATGGGAGGCATTCCAGCCCGCAATGCAAAGGGGGAGAGGCTGCTTCTATATATTGGAATCATTGACGTGTTGCAGTCCTACAGGTAATCGATATTAAACGACTACCAACATTTTATGTGAGGATAAAGGAAGTTTCCAGTAGCAAAATTGGCTTTTTTTTTTAATTTATTTTTGTCTCCGTCTCCATTTGCAATGGTTTAAATTGCTTCCTGAAGGCAAAAAAGTGGTATTGCTCTCATTCTTTTTTTTTTTTTTTTTTCCATTGGTTGAGATCCTAGCCTGCTTTCCTGGATCTTGCATCCTTCATTTACCCAGTATCAGAGTATAGGCTTACTCTCAGAAAAAAACAGGTTCTTAAGACTTGGTTATTATATAGAGGGAGTGTGCAGGAAGTGGCTGAGAAAGTAAGTGTTGGCCTAAAATGGATGTAATTCTCTTCTGCCTGACATAAATAACTGTGGGGCTCTGCTCCAGATGTGTGTGGCATTTGTGTCAGGACAGCATTTCACAGGGCATTTTAGCACTTGAATAAAAAAGAGAATTGTCTAAGAACAAATGTCAAAAGCCCTCATTAAAAATCAACAAGTTGCACAGTTGATCACTGTTTCGTGCTTGTGAATACCTCCTCTTGGAGGGGGGGAAAAAAAAAAGCTGCTGTCGAACATGTTTGTTTGAAGCCAAAACAATTGACTGATAGTGTTGGTTGCAGTTCAGTGTTAGAAGAAGCCAGACTTTAGCACTTTGACCTAACATAAGAACACTGATAGCAAAGCATGAATGTGGAAAAACTCACCTCTTCACTCCTCAAACTTTCCTTTTCAGATTCATTAAGAAATTGGAACACTCCTGGAAAGCTCTGGTACATGATGGGGTAGGTTGCATAAATGTTATTATTAAATTAGCTGGTAGCAGTCTGAACTGCATTCTCCTGTGTCCAGTCGCATATGTGGTATTGTGTTGAGGTCTGGATTTTAAAGTGCTATGTTTCCTCTCATATAAGACCCGCTCCCCAAAATAAGATCGGCATCTTGTTTTTGGTTCATAAGTTTTTTGTTTAAGTTAATAAGTATAACCATCTCTGTACTACTGTTGGAGTGTTGTAGCCAGCAGGGGCAACACGTAGGGGGTGCACATGGGTACACATGCACTCCCTGAGTGTGGCGGTGCACCCCCTACAAAAACGCTGCCAGCAGCCCCTTGGTCAGTGCTCCCCCCCGCCCCCCCAAACAGTGCCGGTGGCATCTTCAGGAGCTCCTCCTTTACTGCTGTTGCTCTCCCACCGCCATCATGCCCCTCTCCCCAGCCGCCGGGGGCATGCGCCTTTCATGGTAGCCAGGATGGTCTAGGACACTGGTTTTCAACCTTTTTTCATTTGCGGACCCCTTTGGAAATTTTGAATGGAGGTGTTGGATCCCTTTCAGTTGTAAGCATGGGTATTCACATACTTTTGATTTGATCATAGTCATCTTTTGCAGACCCCCATGGGTCCAAAGACCACAGGCTGAAAACCACTGGTCTAGGAAATGTATGAGGGCCAAGGGCTTTGTGTGATAGCTTTTACTGGGCCAACTGTTTAGTTGGGAGAGATGCTGGATGTCTCTCTTGTGTATCAAATACCTTTCCTCGGGTCATACAAACCCCCTTCCCTCTTACAACAGTCTATAATGCTTGACTAGTTAAAGTTAAGAACACTTACCACTCACGTCCACTAGAAGCTACAAATCGCTTTATTAACACTCATATAAAAGTATGTCTTTAATCTAAACTGTGGCTGCATTTGCTCCAAAATATCTGTAACTGTAGAAAGAGAGAATTTTTGCGATTTCCTAGTTGATCTAATAAAAGGTATCATCTCTGAACCAAGAATTTTAGAGTTTTGTATTCCATAACTCTACAAGAAACCCATGTTGTCCTAAACCTTAGTTAAAATCTAAACCTATTCAAACCAATTGTCCCTTGACTTCCAGGACACTGTATCTGTGCATAGACCCAGCTTCTACGCAGACAGGTTCCTACGGTTCATGTGCAACACAGCATTCAAGAAAATACCATGTAAGTGTTTCTTTGCAGTGGATAGCACCTTCACGCTTTAGTCTTGTTTGGAGAGCAGATAAAGGAGAAGGGTGTTTGACTAGTAGGAAGCTTGTTGTGCTGTGTCAGGGTTTTTCTTGGTGGCAGGAAGATATTTCGCCCCACTGAACACACGTAACAAGACTTAGAGGAAAAATCTTCTCTATCAGCTTGTTCCTTCACAGCGCAGCACTTTTTTTTTCTGTATCCATTGAATGAAGGGATTGAGGCTGTTGCTGTCAGACCGCATGGTGGCTTTTGGAGAAGGGAATGCTGAGATCTCCTTTTCTTCTGTTTTCCAGTGAGACCTTCTCCTTCCAAAAAGAGCCGGTCAGGCACGACTGTCCAGCGGAGGACAGGGCAAAGTGGAGCCCCCATCCAGGCCCAGTTGTCCTGTGAAACAAAGGCACAAGTAATGACAGAAGCAGATGTGGAGCAAGGTTGGTGCCAGCACCAGAGAAGTTGGGAGAAGGGAATTGCCTCTCAGAGTACTTAAAGATCAGATTTGTTGGATCAGAACTTTCCATTGATTAGCTTTGGGTGAATTATTATCCTTTCTCAGTGACTCTGCCAGTCTGCTGATGGGGCCTGTTCTGGGATAACGTGCAACAGCAAGCCGACATGAATGCTGTATCTGTTAAGGACCCTTGGATTTATTCCAGGTGTCAGCAGGCCCAGAGGAGTTCAGACTTTCCAAACTATCCCTCACAGTCCACATAGGCACCTCCCAGCTCTGTCCCTTTTTCCTTAAAGGTAGAATATCTATTGATGTGTAGGAATAATTAGGTCTGGAGGCCAGTGAAGCTAAGAAATGATGAGATGCTAGAAGGCATTAGGCACCGATGAATAGCAAGTATATCCAGTTATGACAGGCTGTGGAAGGGGGACAGTAAAAGCTTGTAATTCAGGGTATACGCCAGTCCTTAGCTGTCAGAGACCAGCATGAGCCTTAGGCAGATCTGCCTCCCACAGGATTCCTGCAGTATCTGTCACAGACAGGAAACTATCCTGCTTGGATTGCTGGTCTGATCCAGGACCCTGATTTCCTTTGGCCAGATTCTCTCCTGGTGGATAGTTCCCTGCCTGATGGTGCTCTCCTGTGTATACAGGTCTCAAGCTTAACATTCCCACTGATGCACTAAGTATACAGGACCCTTCTGTTCTCGGGCCCCTGCAGGATTGCTTGTAATGTGATGGAGCTCAGGAGGGCTGCTGAAGATCTTGATGCCCGATGAGTTATTGCCATTTATGTAGCGCAGTGCTCTAGATCTAGCCCTGGATGGAACAGCCTGCTCTGTGCTCTTCCCCCAGGTTCGCATCTTGGCCGCCCAGATCTCCTTCCCCGAACACCTCCAGTAGATGAAGCTAACAGTGATTCCATAGCAACAACCTTGTCCACCTCTTCCTTGGGCAGTGGTGGCCTCAACTCTCCAGCAAACAGGTAAGCCCTTTCCAGGTGCTCCCGTGCATGGAAGGACAGCATTGCTGGTAAACTGGGCACCTTCCACTGCAGGACTGATCCATGCTGCTTTGGAATGTGATTGGCATGCTCGCTGAAGCGTACACCTCTTTGAGCAGTTCTCACATACCAGGCTGGTTGTTCCATCCACTCCAAGAACGTGCACGGTGTCCTTATTATGTCTTGTCCTTATAACATGTGTAGTGATTTGTTTGCAGATAAGTCATGGTTGCATCTTCAGCTTTTCTCAGGTGGGAACTTTCCTGGCTTCTCAAATTCTGCTCTTCTTTTGATCATTTGGAAAAAGAGCTTGACGTGAATCATTAGTGATAAGGAGAAGAGCATGAACGTAACAATGACCAGGGTTTAAAGAAATAACCCGATTTGGTTGAGTATGCTCAACTTCCATTGGCTCAGTAAGAAATCGAGAATGAAATGCCTCAGTAAAGGAGGCTGAAGGTGAATAACAGATGCCTTGTTATTTCTTCAAAGTAAGTTGCATGGCCAGCAGCAAGGAAGCACTGAGGGGACTGCCTTGAATGTCTGCTTTGTTGCAAAAGGGGAAAGAACAATCATGGGAGACCTGTGATGGGGAAAATCCCTTTTATGGAAGCCCACAGATCCTTTGTAACTTCCCTTATCACCAGTGATCAGAAACCCTTTGTCCCCAATCAGAGCCCACAGACTGCAGAACATCACACACCCAACCTAACACCTGGTTCACATTCCTTTCTGGCCAGAACTGGATTATAAAATTTCTAATGCAATCTCAGTGCCCCAAACATCTTTGTAGGGATCCTGACAGCTTCTCCTTTTCAATGAAGCGGCATGTCGGAGGCTTTATTTTTGTTTGTTCACCACTGAGGGTCTCTCCTCTTTTAATTCCTGCTCAGGTCAGTGGGAGTGCAAGTTCACAAATCCGAAAGCTCAGCAAAGGATTTGACTAGAACCTCTCCTGGCATCTGCTCTACTGGGTGAGGGTGAAACCAGACTTTGCCTGAAACCTCTTATGTTTTAAACACTGGTTCTTTTGTCTGTAGAGAAATGGATTACTGTAACAGCCCACTTGTCTGGAGAGACGGCCTCTTTACTGTTCAGGGGCTCTAGGGGGTCTGTTTGCAGTGAGTTCACCTTTATGTAATACAGTACCCTTGAATGCAGTTGGTACCTCCCCAAGATACAATACCTTTAAGGGCATTTGTAAGCTTACAAATGAAGCAAGAAATCCCTTGAGGGGTATGGTGTCATCATTGTATGATATGTCATTACCCACGTTTAATAGATGGGTTTGGTCATGGTGCTCCTTCAGAGCTGGAATCCCGTGAATAAATTGCTGCAGTGAGACCTGATTTTTGTAGTTAGAGCAGTGGTCTCTTGGAGCTTGCATTCAAATTCCAGGGCACTGTACAGAAGGGATAGCACAATGGCATTGTTTCATCCTTTTACAGCAGTTCTTTACAGGGAAGCAGAATGTCTCCTCCTCTACAGAGTCAGCCTGTCTCTACCTGTAGTTACCACTCACCAGGGAATCTCGTCTCTTTGTCCCGTGTAGGTCACTAGGATTGAGGACTCACAGCTCCGAAAGCTATTCGTTTAGAACGCTTCTCAGCTTCCGCTCGCATAGGTGAGGGCAAAGAGGTAGACCATGCTTCTAGACATGAGAGAGTCAGCCTCCTAGCTCTCAGTGACAGGTTGATGTAACAGCCTGCCTCTCTGCTTATCCTGCTTTGTTCATTCTGTATGCAGAAGCCCATATGCCTCTTGCAGTTATGTAAGCTATACTGGGTAGCAGCATATGCTTACAGCAAGCTCTGGGTACCCTACAGCTTCCATGGACAGATATATACAGCTATCCCTGTGCAACGCAGTGCTGTTGGCAGGTCTCCGTTGCCATACTGGATTGAATCATTCATCCACTAAGGCCAATATCGACAACGCTTGAAGGCGAGGCACGGTGCTGTTTGGATGGGAAGGAGCATTTCTCTTTGATGGCCCTAGCAGTTAGCATGTGTGCTGTCCACTGACCACTCTTTTTACTGAGTGTCAGAAGAGCATGGCACTGAGTTAAAACTCTCCAGGTTCTCCCTGGATCCATAATTATCTGACGGGGTAGAAGCATTAATCAGCATTTGCAAATCACCATGAGATCTCTGGTTAAAAACCGTACTACAGAGAAGTGCTGTTGCTTGCAGTCAGCATCTCTAATAATGAATGCCAGAACCTGAGCTTCCTTGTGGGTTTAGCTGGCCCTCTGGCTAGGTCCCCTGGCACTGAATTTTAATGTCCTTAAATTCCCTCAGTTTTTATGAAGAGAGTTTCATAGGTGCTTTCACCAGGCATTTCTCTGTAGCCAACACTTGACTGTAATGGTTTAATTGGGGGTAATCCTGCCCTGAGCTAGGGATGTAAATGATTAAATGATTGATTGTTTAAGCCCAATAATAACCAGTTATAGTTTAGTGTGGGATAAGGTCAGCCTGGCAGGGAAGGGGAGGAAGGGAAGCTGGGCAGTGCCCCAGCAGGAACTGGAAGGCAAGGGGGGGGGAGTGGGGGGGCATGAAGTCTAGTACCTGTAGCTAGGCTCTGGACCCCAGTGCAGCTGCTTGCAGCCTCCGTGCTGCCTGCAATAAGCAGCCTGGGCTCCATGGCAGGTGGCAGGGGCCTACCTGAGCCTGGGCTGCTCACAGCAGGCAGTGGGGAGGCTGCAAGCAGCTGCACCAGGGTTTGTGAAGCCGAGCTATTAGGTACTAGTCTCATCATCATCCCTCCCCCCCCCCCCCCCCCCCCCCCCCCCCCGGAAAGTAGCTCAGCCATACCAATTAATCATTTAACCATTGTAATTACAACAGGTTAAACAGATTTGTTTTTAATTGGTATATACTTCCCTATCCTGAGCTTGGAGCTAAACTAGGTGACCGTATGAGGTCTGTGCTCTCCTATGATTCTAAGATTTCCCTTCTTGTGCCTTCAGCGCAGCTGAAACGTGTAGGCAGCACTGATCATTTCTTCTTTTATTTCTGCTTAGGTCAGTGGGAACAGAAGCTTGCAGTTCAGAAAGATCAGCAGAGGAGGTAGCTAGCATGCCCCTGAGTACCAGCTCGAGTAGGTGAGGCTTAACTTAGGCAAGGAAGATGCAGCATTGTATTAATTGCCAGCCAGGGTATACAGTGGTGTCTTTAACAAGGAATTCCAGAGCCTGAACTTCCTTTTACAGTTTGTAAATTTTCATGATTTTTGTTTTTAAAAAAAGGTTCTATGTGGGTTCTAACCAGGCACTTACACCCACGTAAATTCAGTCCATATGAAACTTGTATGCACATTTGAGCATCTCCCATTTCATCTTTGCATAGGTCAGTAGGAACGACAGCTCACAACTCAGAAAGTTCCATGGAGGAGGTAGCTAGCGCAGCCCTGAGTTCCTGCTCGTATAGGTGAGGCTTATCTGGGTAGGGGAGATGTAGTTTTTTTGCAGCTGGGCCCAGCTGTGTTCTAGGCATGAGGACCTGGACAGCTCTGATGGAGGTCCCTTCCAGCCCTATTTCTCTGATTTCTATGATACGGACATCAGCAAACAGATGTTGAGCAGAGGGCATGTGTTTGTAAGGCAGCCATTTGTCATGCAGTGAAACATGACAGCTGGACACCATCACATGTTCTGCTCTGTTGGTTGCTTTTACATATCTGAGATGCTTTACACCACATGGCGAGACCTGTGCTTCCAGCAGGCCCTGGAAGTTGGCTGTGGGAGGCTGCACACCTCCAGCCGTAGAGGTGCCCAGCTGTCTTCCTGCAGTCATTACCCCTCATTTAGGTTCTAGTGGGTGTCCTAAAAATAAAGGGACCTGCAGTATGTTCCACATGCAGTCTGTGCTCAAGGATGTTCAACCCCTTGGCCCACAGGCCACATCTAGTCTGGAGTGTCATGTCATCTGGCCTGCAGGTTTCTCCACAGGTCCAAAAATATGGCGGTGGAGGAGCAGTGGCAATTCTTAATTGCTACTCTTGCTGCCAAATTTCCCAACCTATGGGGAGCCCTGCAGGCAGATAGCATGGCCCTGTGTACTAGACTGGGCGCAGGGTGCTGCCGTGTAACAAGGTTGGATCTGACCTGCAGGCTGGCCCCACACTCCTCATTCTGCCCATGGAACTGAAAGGCTCTATGACATCGATCTAGGTCATAGATTCTCAACCAGATGGGGGAGGGGTCAGGTCACACAAATGTTGGGGGTTTCCTCTTGCCCATTCCTTCCCTCTATCATGCATATCGCTAACCTAAACTAGTTTCTAAATGCTGAGGAGGAGGGGCCAGAGTCCTGAAAGGCAGGGATACAGGGGAAAAGGGGGCTGTTTCCAACTGATTTACAGTATAAAGCAATGAAAAATTGGCTCCCTGCTCACCCCTAGTCTAAAATGTCACGTCTCCTGTCGGCTTTCAGAGCACACGCAAGTTATGGAGGCAGATTGTTGTCATTCTATGAATTAAAAATGCATCATGGGACAGAAGGTGGTTAGAAAGAAACTGAATGTCAAGTAAGGGCTTGTGAATCTGGAAAGCCTAGTAAATGCCAATGTGAGCAGTTGGATTGCTGGTGCCTTTATCTGATCTCCAAAACTGATTTCCTGTGGGATTCTAGATATCCATTCTGATGAGATATCCATTCTGATGGTGTGCTGAGGAGCTCTGCAGAGAGGAACAGTGTGTAATTGGACAAAGTGTTTCACGTCATGTTTAAGATGCTTGTTTACACAATAGCAATTAAGCATAGGGGCGAGAAGGCATGTGCACAGAGAGCAAACAGGAGGGATGAACATGTTAGGAATGGAAATGCAGTGATGTGCATTGGCCTTGGCTTTGTGTTTCCTTATGAGTCACCGCCCAACAGCGGCCCTTGAAACACGCCTCCAATAGAAGGCTCCTCTAAAATACCTGCCAGTTCCATTCACAGCGTGCTCTGTCCCAGGAAGAGGTGATAACAAATGACAGCCTTCCTGTTGGGTGGGGAGGAGACAGCCAGCTGTTTCCCAAGAGCTGGTAGTGCCTTTCCAGGCCTGTCTGCCAGCTTGGCAAATGAGCCAGTGGCTGTGGCCTCATATTGGTGCCTTCTCTGTATTTGAGTATTAGCTTGTCAGGAAACCCCAAGACATGAAGTATTGATGACTTATTTTAAAAACTGCTTTATAGGTCTCTCTCTTGTGTTTCCCCAGTGGCTCACCAGGGCCCTCCCTGCCAGAGCGCACCGCAGAGCTGAAAGAACAATTTGAAGACCTGCCTGAGACGGAGATAAGCTTTGTAAGTGCCTGCGTTCCAACACCAGCAGCTAGGAAGATGCTGGCAGGTAGCTTGGTGCACCCGATCAAAATAGGCTTTAACTCCACATCCCCCTGCAAGTGGGTGGAAACGCAGGTTGTGCTGTGTGTGCAAAAAGCAAGGCATGCAAAGGACTAACTTTCTCTGTTCTGAGAGACTCCAGCTGTGACCCAGTCTTGTAGGTGTCCCTCAAAGGGCATACGATTGCTGTAGGTCCAGAGATGAGAATGGAGTGGAGATAGCTATGCTTCCTGGCCTCAGGGGTACCCAAGAACACAGCAGAAAATGAAACTGGCCAGGCTTGGTTTTGTTCTCAAAGCTCAAAGGAAACTAAGAGCATCCTTCACTGCCGGGCTGGTCAGGGACATACTCGCGCCTCTGTCCCAGTCCCTGTTGCTGCCGCTGCTGCCTGGTGCATGGTGTAGAATGAACCATGTGAACATCTTGGTTCCTTCACACCTCCAGAAGCAGAGCTGTGCTTTGGGATACTTCTTACTCTCTGCTAGGTCCTGGAGCTTGGAGGACCATGTGTAGGGGAACAGCTGCAGTGGCAGGGACTAGAACCAAGAGCTCCAGCATGTCCCTGGCCAGATGGACTGGCAGAGCTGTTGGGTAATGTGGGGCTGTGCTTGCTAGGTTGCAGCAGGTGAGGACACTGAGTAGGAATGTTTTGCTGCAGTCTGGGGTGCTGTTGGGGAGGAGATCTGCCTTCAACCAGTGTGTGAGCAAGGGCTGCCCACCCCCAAGTCCCCTTGGGTGTTCAGGGCTGGGGACTCTCTAGGGTTTCCAGAATAGGGGTTGCTCTGGTGGGTGCTCCCTGAGGCTTCCCCGCTGCTGAGAAACTGCAGGGAGTTGAGGCAAGTTCAGTAATCGTTGTACGTGTGCTTTGTGAAGGAGCTCTTCTTCCCCCAATCGCATTACCTTTGAAGATCAACCCTATAGAAAACAATACTCTGGCCCTTGTGACTGAGCTGTTAACTTGGCCTTCTCTGACTGAAGGGTTCCCACCCTCTGATCGAGACTACATCCTGTAGGAGTGTGTGTCTCAGCTAGTCCAAAGAAACCAGAAGGCGCTGAAACTAGTTTAGAAGGGGAAAGAATGGCTTCAAGACATGTGAGCAAAGTGCTTGGTCCTGGGCAGGGACAAGCTGCTGGCCTGTTATTTGCCCCCAGGACTTTAACTCAGCAGCTTTCACCAGCAAAAGAAATTCTTTCAAATGGTTTGGTAGAAGGCAGGACTGAGTGACACCTAGTTAAGCCTTTAAGATGCCATCCTGCCCTGCCTGACTTTACTTGTTTCTTTTCTGTTTTCTCTTTGCAGTGAAATGACATGGGGAGAATTTTGACGTAAGCAGAAGACTTCTCCGTACTCTGTCCGGTCTGTGGAGTACGATGCACATTCAGCCCTTGATGCTGATTATTTTTTTTAGAAACCTTTATCTGGATAAGAAGGCCTAGAAGCTGGGAGACTGGGACGTACTTAGTGGCATAGTATTAACAAAGACTGAGTCTGGAGCAGCCACCTCTTTGGAATGCCTCCTTGGAGTTTCTTTTTTGAGCAAAGCCCTTAAGGAGGGGGGCTGGTTGCAGCTAGCATGTTTTCTGCTGTCCTCCTTTCTTTGTAGCCTGGCAGGAACAAGGCCAGTCACCTCAGAGGAGCAGGAACTGCTTGCTACGGGCTGAAGCCCATTCAGGAAAGGGAGCCGACTTTCAGAGAGAGCCTGAGTTGCTCTGGGACAAGGACAAACCTTGCTAGAAGAATGGCCAACTCTCAAGAATGCTGGGGGATATGGACATTGGAGCCTCGTTGGAACAGTCCGCAACAGATCAATGTTTTTTGGGTTTTTTATTATTATTTTTAAACGTTAATTTAAGTTTTTCTTTCCTTGATGTTAGTCATCATTTTATTTTTAGTCAGTAATAATTATATCCATTCTGGGGGGGGTTGTTTTTTTTATTTAAAAATCTCTTTTTATCAGTGTTCCACCAAAAATAGGATCCCATGTGCGAAGGGAGCAGAAGGGGGAAGTGCCTGTTCTCCTCCCATGGGACTGGTGTCGATCATGGAGGTCTTTTTTATTTTCTGTCAGCTGCTCTTTCGACATGGCATTGTCCCCAGAAGGTGACGTAGAACAGCCCCCATCCCCACAACACTTGGTGCTTTATCACGGTTTGGTGCTCGGAGGACTTGGGATGTGCAAAGCTTTTAAGATGTCAGGGAGGTTTGGAATTGCTTTGTCCCTTTTGAAACTAACCCTTTTTAGTCTCCCCCTTGACTGATACGAGTGCAAAGGAGACAAGGGGAGATCTTTGTAACTGGCTCAGTTTTTGTTTTTTTAAGCTTTTCAGTGTTTCTTAAGCAAATGGACCAAACCTATCCTGCTCACAGGGTTTTTTCCCCTCCCCCCAGTATTATGTCCTTTTTTGGGGTTACCACTTGGAAAACCTCACACATTTTTTATAGGCAAATTCCCTTTTGATAGCTCTGCTCGTCTCTTGCCCCACCGGCTGCAGGCTTAGCATACAGCGCTCTGACAAGCCCCAGACGGAGATTCCCACATACATGATTGCCAGCTCTCTGTGCATAGTGACGAAGCGTGTTGCACTCGGATTCCAAAGCTCCGCTTTTTGGTTTGTTTGTTTTTTTTAAAAGGAATAAGCTTGGAAGGTTGCATTACTGTCCCATGCATATAAACCTTAACTGAGCTATCTCCTGCAGACACTTGTCTAGACAAGTCAGAGTATACATTGAACTGACTTATTTTCACTAAAACAAAGTTTTTAATTAAAAAGAAACGAATCTGCCTTTTTCATTCCCCCCCCGCAAAAAAATTGTAATCCTCCCACCCACCCTTTTTATATAAAAATAATAATATAAAAAAAAAACCCCAACATAACCTTGCAACAGCACAAGGCTTTGTGTGCTTTATTAGCAAGGTTTGCTAATAATGCTGAAGAATGTAGTGGTTGAGAAAGTTTCTTAAGTTGATGCATTGGAAGCTGAGAGATTTTTTTTCCCCATCACACTTTAAACTTTTAGAGTGGATGAAGTGGAAGCTATTGGTTTGTTTTTTTTTGTGTTAAGGTTACCTGTGAAAAGACCAAGTGGAATGGCCTTACTCGGAGCCTGGTGTCCAAAACCAGAAGGGTTTGGTGCCGGGTGAGAACAGTTCCTTTCTTGTCCCGTAACTGGCATCTGACTCTTAAGGGTTCTAAAATACTTATCACAGATACAGCAGCAAGACGTGTACCCAGAAAATCAGCTTAGTAACAGCTGGAAATGTCTCTGGTAGAATTTCCCTTCTCCAGCAGGTTACACTTTATATCAGAAGTAACTGTCTATATTAGACACAGTTTCTTATCTTCCCTCCTAACTCATATTTTTTTGTTTTTGTTTTTACCTGGAGGAAAGATACCAATTCTCAATCTTTTTTTTTTTCATGATTTAATATTTATGAAGTTGTATTTAAGTGTTTTATTCTGGGAATAGTTATTCAGTGAGTAGGGAGGGCGTTTAACATTTATATCTCTTGTGAATATCAAACCTCTGCTTTGTAATGGTTTTTAAAACAGAAGTGCTTTTATTTGGCGTTTTACAAAGAAAAGTGGCAGGTGATGGATTTTTAACCTAGTAAAACTCGATCGGCTTAACTTCATCGCACGGGTTTTGTTATC
The DNA here is from genome assembly GCF_030867095.1 of Alligator mississippiensis. Classification (NCBI taxonomy): domain Eukaryota; kingdom Metazoa; phylum Chordata; order Crocodylia; family Alligatoridae; genus Alligator; species Alligator mississippiensis. The sequence goes on along the minus strand of NC_081838.1, from coordinate 20,046,815 downwards.
TTGCCAAAGGCTTGGGGAGTTGGGTTACAACCAGTAGCATGCTGTCTGGCTTGCTGATCATGTGTGCATGTGCACACGTGTGTCGAGAGGGATCAAGCTGCTGGTTGCCAGACCCCTCTTTGTCTTGACACCACGTAGATGCCATGCAGCGGGAACCCTTGCTTCCTGTGGTGTCTAGCAGGGAGGGTCTGGCCTGCAGAGCCTACACCCATGTGAAGCAACTCGTGCCGCGTCGTGAATATCGTCTTTTTAACCTTGTAACATTTTTTGCCATCCATCGGCTGTTTAAACAGAGTATTCGAAGCAAAAGCTGTCTCTCCTCAGCCTGTCTTGCACAGGGGAATTGCTCTGTGATGAGACCTAATATACAGTATGCTACTAAAACCACACGTCTCTTTTTCTCTCTCTCATTTCCAGCTGATGGGGGAGGGGTGGAGTAAGGGGCAGTTCTTCATCTGGTTCCAAAGGGGCAGGACGTGTATGTACACGAATAACCCTGCCTGCCTTGACCGAGTGTCTGTAAATGCCACAGCCTGCCTTCCCCAGCGCAGACAGCTCAGGCTTTCACCAGGCAACTCCTGCCGTGCTGTTCTTCACCAGGCTGCGGGCTGACTGCTGCGTTGTGATGCACAGCAGGTCCCAGTTTAGGTGTCCAGTTCCCCTGGGCTAACCTGCCTGCTTCCCAGTCAGAGCAGAAGCCTGACTTTTAAAAGCACTGTGCAGCCTGTGGCTTTCAGAGGACTGCAGAGAACTTTTACCAAAGGTGGGGAGTGGGGAAGAAATAATAAGCTTGAACTCTGAGGTCATCTCTCTTTCAAGTCCAACTCTGCCTCTTCCTAACCTGCTCTCTTCTCTGAGGCCTGTACACTCGTACAGTTTGCTGTAGTGCTGACTGAGGAATGCCGGCTCTATTTCGGCCTTGTTTTTGTGCTCCAGCACATTAGCAAAAGCATTAGAAGAGTGAACTGGCCCTGTGAGCTTGCCTCTTCCATGGCAGAGCCTTGGGTGGTCCTAGTACTGCTTGCTGGAAGGCCCGTTTTGCTGTTCCTGCCTTTGTGCTCCTGGCCTTTGCATCCTCCTGTGTTAGGGCTTAGTTTGTTCCTTCATGCTCCATTAAGGCCCTTCTATAATAGGCCCCTCGCTCGCATGTGTCTGAGCATCCCATCATTGTGTTCTGCTCTCAGTAGGAGGCAGGTGTTTAAAATGGAGCTGTCGGGCCCATTCAGATAAGCCCCGCAGCTGAGGCTGGGGGCAATGGACTGTCCTAGCTCAAGTCCATGGAAATCTGTTTCCCCCTATCTTAAGCCCAGAATAAGATGCTGAACTGAAAGCGCTCCAGCCCCTCCTTGCCTTCCTCTACCACCTACCTTCTACAGGGAATTGCTTTGTAACGAGGGCATTGGAGGCCTGGATATTCACACTGAGACCCCCATGCATTGCTGCAGAAGCCTGTACAAAGCCTAGGTCCCTTCATGGAAGATAATCTGAGGCCCCCATCCTGAAACTAGCTTTGTGTGAGCTTCTTCCTGCTGCCGTCTTAGAGCCAGAGCAATGCTTCATGTCACTGTCTCCATGCAGCTGCTTTTTGACTAGTTCTTAGTGAAAACTGCTGCAAGGAGCTCTGACCCAGGCTCATAGCACAGAGTATTTATTAAAGAAATGACATGGGCATCTAACTAGAAAGCCTTTAATCACCGTTGGCCAGCTGATCAGGCTGACTGACTGACTGGCAGAGGCTGTGTGCACAGAGTACTGTGTCCAAGGTGAAATGCACCAGTTGCATCTTTTATACAATTGTTATCCACTGAATAACTAGAAGCCACTCAGATTTCTATGGTCACATAAGAAAAGCAAGCCCCAGTCACCCCAGATACCCCCAGGCAGTTATGCCCTGTTTCATTACGGTATGTGTACCAATTTGTTGCTCCCTTATTGCTGGACCTCTCTCTTTCTAGAAGATGAGTCACCAGGGGAACCTAGCTTGAAATGAAGAAAGGAGAGGGAGGCCTACTAGGAGCTGAGATCTTAGCAAGACCAGGTCGGGGCCCCTAATTTAGCGCACAACCAGGTGACCAGAAAGGACCAGGTGATCAAAGAGGACCAGTAGACACTTGTAACCAGCAAAGCGGAGGCAAACATGAGTTTTGGATTAGCTAGGGTTTATAAACAGCACCAAGTAAAAGGTCTCTCGGTACAAGGAACAGAGAACAAAGCATAGGCATTGCAGAGAATCCTCTTTAATACCTTCTTTGCTTCGTTCTTCACTGAAAAGATGTGACCAGATATTTAAGGACGTGAACTTTAACAGAGAAGAGTGGAGCCCAGAGTTGGGACAACAGATTTATTCCTACCAAGAGTGGCTGGATGTGCTGAAATTCACCCCAGAGAGTTTGCAGCGCTACTGAATTAATCTCTGAACCGTTAGGAATGATTCTTGAGAACATGGTGAGAAGAGGCAAGGTCCCAGAGGCCTGGGGATGAGCATCTGCTTTTGCTCAGCTGGAACACAGTGTCCAATGCCTATTGCTGTGCTTTAAGGAAACATACAGAGCAGCCAGAAAACAGTGGTGAGAACGTGGGGAGAAGATTGGAGGAATGCATTTATCTTGTCTAGGGAAGAGGGGTGACGCAGGAGATTGGTGTTAGGAGGTGGTGACTGATTGTTCTCCGCAGCTATTGAGGAAGTAGAAATCAGCTTCATTTCCAACAGCGAAGATTTAGGTTGGCTATTAGGAAAAAATGCTGATGGAAGGAGTGAAACACTGGGATCATCAAACTGCAGACGATAGAGCAGTCTTGCCGGGTCTGCTGTCTCATGCAGAGGCAGAGACTAGATGCTAGAAGGGAGACTGAACTGGGTATGACCAGGAATTTCTCCTGTTACTCTGTCATTTGCAGCCTCCAGCCCTTGGGGTCTAGGAAGTTTTGCTCCTCACTCTAATGCTAAGTAGCTACTGATGCCCCTTTCCTCCAAGCACGTGTCCAATCCCTTTGTGAATCTGGCTAGACTCTCAACTTCCCCCACATCTGGTGGCAACAAGCCCCGTGCTTTAATTCCCCGTTGTGTGACAAACAACTTCCATGTGTCTGCTTTAAACTTGCGACCTACTAGCTTCATGTTGTGACCCCTTGTTCTTGTATGAAGAGGGATGGTCAATAACTAATCCCTATTGACTCTTTCTTCACTGTTTAGTATTTTGTAAAACCTTCTCCTGTCTCCTCTCAAGCATCTCTTTTCTGAACTGACTTAGCCTGGCCTCTGCACTCTCTCCTCATATGGAAGCCCCTCCATAGCACTCATCATCCTTGCTGTCCTTCTTTGGACTTTCTCTAGTTCTCCTATATCCTTTTTGGGGGTGTGGGGGACCAGAACTGGACACAAGACTCAAGGTGTGGATGCCCCATGGGTTTATAAAGGGGTATCATGATACTTTCAGTTTGGTTTACAATTCCCTTAATCATCCCTCAAGTGTCATTTGCCTTTTTGATGCTTGCTGAGCACTGAGCTGATGTGTTTAGTGAGCTGTCCACAATGACTCCCAGATCTGATCAGAAAGCTGATGGATTTTCTTGAAGTCCCTTCCAGCCCTGTAGTTTCCGTGAGTTTATGAACATCTCCATTTACATCTGAGATGCATACATTGGTTTATAAGGTGCAAATCTACCCTGGCTTCAGACTAACATGGCTACCTACCTGTGACAGCAGATGGAGGCCTTACCTGAGCTCAGGGCTTCTTTGTGCCAGGTGCTGTACGCATGCACACACATCATCCCTGCCTCAAGAACCTAAATAGGTTCATGAAAAGGGAATTGGTGCGCACACACACGCTCACCCAGCTGCCAATGGCAGAGTTGGGGTGAGAGCCCAGGGCTCCTCATCCTGTTTCCTGTGTCCTGTCCAGTGGACTGCACTGTCTCCCATCTCCAAATCCTTGAAGGCAGCCGAGTAATGAAGCTCCTTAATCTCCCAGCAGATTTCCACCACCTGGTTGTGCAGGCTGGTAGAGATGTCATCAGGAGGGACCCCCAGGTACTATGTGGGATAGCCATGAATCTTGGAGTTTACTGTCCCCCTGCCCTTCCAAGTGCTTCTCCGGCAAAACCCACCCAGAGCTGATGGCACAGTGACCCCTGGCGGCTGGCTACAGTCAGGACACATTTTCTTCCCAGCCTCCTACTGAAACAAAGACTGCCGCTGGCTAAGGACAGAAGTTATACATAAACCAGTTTCAAAATAACTGAAACGAGTTTGATATAAACCTGGTTGAATGTAGTATCAGACTTACCTGATTTAGGTCAAACTGGTTTATAGATTCATAGACATTAGGGCTGGAAGGGATCTTGGAAGATCATTGAGTCCAGCCCCTGCCCCAGGGGCAGGAAGTCAGCAGGGATCACAGGATCCCAGCAAAATTAACATCCAAATGTCTCTTGAAGGCATTCAAAGTAGGTACTTGAACCACCTTCGACGGCAGGCTATTCCAAACCTTGGGGGCTCAGATAGTAAAGTTCTTCATTATGTCCAGCCTGAAACGGTCATGTAGGAGTTCGAGACCGTTCGATCTTGTCATCCCTTGGGGCGCTCTGGTGAACAGACGGTCCCCCAGATCCTGGTGAGCACCCCTGATAAATGTGTAGGTGGCCACCAGATCATCCCTGAGCCTGCACTTTTCCAGGCCGAAAAGTCCCATGGCTTTCAGCCTTTCATCATAAGCTGTTTTCCCAACCTTTGATCATGTGCATCTCTCCTCTGCACCCTCTCAACCTTCTCCACATCCTTTTTGAATTGTGGAGCCCAAAACTGGATGCAGTACTCCAGCTGCGGCCTCACCAAAGCCAAGTACAAGGGGAGAATGATGTCCTGGGATTTGCTTAAGAAACATTTATGGATGCAAGCCAGTGTCCTGCTCCCTTTACTAGCTGCAGCATCACGTTGATGGCTTATGTTCATCTTGTAGTCAATCAGGATGTGGTGCTGCCACCAGTTTTGGCTGGCACAGTGGGCCTAGAGAAGGCAGGGCTGGAAGCCGAGGCAGGTGATAGCAGCCCCGGTGGTGGCTGCATGGAGCTACTCACTGGCATCCATGAATCTATGACTCTTCTGTCCCAGACCCCTGTGATGCAGTGGTTTTCAGCCTTAGACTCAAGACTCCCCTCTGACTCAGAGCCCCCATCAGAAAATCCCAGCTCTTTGTTTTCACTCTCTTGCTTGACTATGAAAAAATACTAGGGCAATTCTTCTGTTGCAAAAAACTCTGCAAACCCCAGCTGAGCTGGATGCTTCTTTCACTCGGGAGTCCTATTTGCAGTCTCTGGGTTTATCCTATGCATCAGGTGTAGGTGTTTGCATGATGCTACTAATATTTCATGACACCCTTAAGGATCTCACAGCACCCCTGGGTGCTGTGTTGGTCCAACATCTAGGGTTGGGGAGCCAGTGGGTTGTTGAAAGAACACTTGAGAGAGGTTTCCACTCCACTCATGTAGATTTATTCAGCAGACAGCACACACTTCCTTGCACTAGTTGCCTTGCAAGCGAGTCTTGTTCCCTATCCTGCCAAGCAGAGGTTTCACCGGGGCATTCAGGGGCATAGTCTAGTAGTCCAAAAACCCTTGTCATTGGACCTCACCCTTGATGCAAAGAAGGTTAACAGCATACTGGGCTGCATGAGTAGGAGCATTACCAGCAGATGGAGGGAAGTGATTGTTCCACTTCATTCAGTGCCGGTGCAGCCACATCTGGAGTCCTGTGTCTGGTTTTAGCCCCAGGCCCCTGGAATATTAAAATAAAAGCTTTTAATTTAACTGAAGAAAGAGATGTGTCACGTTCTATGGGCTAAGTCATCTCACTGTCTGCAGCCCCCTTTCCAACATCCTAGATCTGCCCGTGACCTCATCCAACCTGACTCTTCCTTGGTAGCAGAGCGATGCCCCCAAACGCCCACGGCGTCGTTTCTCCACAACCTCAAAGGGAGGGGACCTGTGCTGGCCTGTCTAGTGTGGGAGACATCGGCTGCCGGGAACCCCTGGAGCCCTGCCCCATAGATAATGGAGCTGAGGCCACAGGCTATCATCATCACCATAGGATCCTAGAGCAGTGTGGGGCTGGAAGGGAGCTTCAGAGGTCACGTCTAGTCCAACCCCTGCCCGAGGCTGGATCAGCCCTGTCCAAGCCATCTGAGACAAACCCATCTAAACCAGGGGTGGGCAAAATGGTGGATCTGGCCAGCAGCCGGCCTGCATTTCCCAGCAGCCCCAGCCTATGTGGCTGTGGCCAGTTCCCATAGAGACCCCAAGAACAGTGGCATCATGACAGCAGGGGGCCAGGGTTTCCACGGAGACCAGCCCCAGCAGCGCTGGCAGGGCAGGTGGCTGGGCGGGGAGCTTTTCTGCAGCCAGCACCTGAGCCTCTGAGGGAGGCCTGAAACCCCCTGCCACGTGGAGCAGAAAGGGGAAGGGGGACAGCACACCCCAGAGGCCAGGGATGTCCCCACAGCAACCGTTCCCAAACTGCAGGTCGTGACCCCAAATGGGGATGGTGACATCAGTGGGGCCCGTCTGGAGGAAATGGGGCCATAACCGTGGTTACCCTGAGGAGGAGTTTGGGAAGCACCAACCGGCCCCTGGGTCCCTGCCTGCAAACCCCCAGCCATGGAGGCCCCTGGGTTCCCGCCTGGCCCCGCCCCTCTGGCCCCGCCCCCTGTCTGGAGGCGGTGCGCGAACTACACCTCTCAGCGGCCCCCGCGGCCCCACCCCGCAAGAAGGGCGGAGCGGATTGGCTGGCGGCCCCGAGCCACTGCGCGCGCGCAGTGCAGCCTGGGCCCCGGCCCGGCTCGGCTGAGGAAGGAGGCAAGATGGTGCTAGAGAGCACGATGGTCTGGTGAGCGCCGGGCAGGGCCGGGGGCCGGGCCGGGTAGGGCTGGGCAGAGCAAGCCTGGGGCCGGGGCTAGGGGCCGCACTGCGCTCCTGGGGAGGGCTGGGCCGGGTTGGGGACGCGGGGCTGGTTTCCCTGAGTCATGGCGGGCCGGGCCGGGCCGGGCCGGGCTGGGGGAGGGGCAGGGGCAGTGATGGGGGTAACGTGGGGGTCAGTGACGGAAGAAGCGGTGACGTGAGAGGGGTCGGTGATGTGTGGGGTCAGTTATGGGGGAGGGGTGACGTGGCAGGGGCCCGGGGGGGGGTAGGTGAAGGGGGGCAGCAGGGCCCGGGCTGGGACCCCCGGGGGGCTGCAGCCTGCGGGCAGGGCCGTACTGCTCTCTCGCGCAGGCCTGGGAGCAGCAGGGAGGTGGCCGGGGGTAGGAGCGGGGTCGCTGGGCACTGAGCCGGGCTCTTCTCTGCTTACTTGCCCCCGGCTGCTCCGAGCCCGGTCCCTGCCTGCCTCCCTCCCCTGCCCTGCGCGGCCGGGCTGCCCCCCGGCCCCCCGTGACCTGCCGCACAAGCAGCGGGTGGGGCTGGGTCACGGGATAGGAGGCGCCATGCCGCGCCCCTTCTTCCCACGCCTCCTGCGACTGGTGCGCGGAAGTGGGTTAACATCCAAGGCACCTGGGATCTGTTGGGACTGGCCTGGTGCCTGGTGTCGGCTGCGAGTACGGCAGCGGTGTCTTGTGCCCCTGTGTCGCCAAACACCCTCACCAAGACTGAACCTGGGGTTTGTAATCTCCCTTTCAGGCAGAGTCAGACCTGATGATGGGGTTTGGGAAGCCAAGGGGGTGAGGGTGCGTTGGTGCTGGCATCGCGCCTTGGGCCGCACCAGAGGAGGCAGCGGGGGCTCAGGGCTGGCTGTCCCCTGAGTGCTGCCCTGTGGTGTTTGTAGGGAAGGATGATGATGGCCCCTACAGCCCTCGTCTCCCTCCTGCTTCCCCGACAGTAATGCTGGGCCCTGGGCACGCACCGGGGCTGCTGTCAGACATGCCCCTTCTCCTTGCTTTTCCCTACCTAGGCCCACACACTTTCACTAACATCTTGAGGCTCATCTTCGCCTTACAATCGTCTACTTTCACTCACATGGTATTTTTTCTTCCACAGCTTTGGTATACAAGATACCCCTTTAAATACTCCTTTTCAGGGGAGTTGGGGACATGCCTTACATACCAGAAAATACGATAGCGAGGACCATAGTAGCTACTAGCCCTCCAACCTCTTCATGGCTGCAGTTCTAGTGACTGCGTCAACAGTGGAGCAGGCTCACAAAACATGAAGTTGCTGTTGTTTGTACTACTCGGGGGCTCTCCATTCAGTCGGAGAGAGGGGGCACAGTTGCTTAATTCAGTGAATAACCAGTTCAGACCCAGGAAAGGGCTAGCATCAGGTTTAAGTGGCATATTAAAAAAAGTTCCTTCCTACTTGCTGCAGGTAACACTTGGGTTATCGATACCCACCGACTCTAGACACATTCCCTGTTGTTTGTGTCTGTCTGGAAAGGTCCTGACAGCGCCATGTGCTGCCCAGAGCAGTGGCGTGAGTCCTTGGGACACCTGGGTTCTGTTCCCAGCTCTGACCTTTTCCATGTCGTGTCTCTGCTTCTGTTTCTCGATCTGTGGCACGGGCCACCTGAGCCGCCACCCCCCACCCCGGCCACACACTACTATGGACTCCCTCTCATTGCAGGTACCTCCTGTGTTGCACTGCACCACACTACGTGCTCCTATTCACCCCCACCAAGCTGCAGTGCTGTCCCTGGGACTCCCAGCCACAGGTTCCCTCATCCCAGTGGGCTGCTGTGCCCGTCCTGAGGGATAGGGGTAGGCAAGGGAAGCAGGAGGAGAGTGGGGGAGCCCAGAGACTCCAGCAGTAGCAGGAAAGCAGTGGGCAAGAAATGTGCTCAGCCTGGGACCTCCTGGGGCTGCAGCTTAACCCCTAGGAGCAGGATGCGGCCCATGGGCCGTGAGTTGCACAGCCCTGACGTGCAATGAAACTGATCTCTGCTATAAAGCTCGCTGAGCTCTGCAGATGAGAAGCTCTAGGTGGTGGTGTTAGCTGGGATGCCCCTGGCTAGTGTTTCCTTCTGGTCCTTGCCCAGCCCGAAGCCTAGGCACATGGGGACAATCACAGCAGAGGGGCGGTTGTTTAAAGGACACGTTCCCTGGCATTAACTCTAAAAATACATTGCAACTGCCACTTTCCAGAGCTGTCATTTGGGGCTGAAATAAACTCTGAGGTCCTTTCTCTAAACATTTCTTTCCCTCCACTCTCTTAGGTCACTCTTTAGAGCTGGTGTAACTGAAAGGGCTGCTTCCACCCACTCTGTGCTGTGGACACAAACAACCCAGCAGCACTGTGGGGTGCACAGGTCATTTGTTGCCTTGTGCGGTTGCTGTTGAGTCTGAAGTTAGCATCTAAGGTTTCTCACAGTGGATTGTAATTATCGCTGCCTGGTGCAGTGCATATCTGCTGCATCAGGGCAGCGCGGTCACAGTCTCCTGCTGTCTGAACCAGCGCTCTTGGTTATACCCATGCTTGCTTTTGGCTTGGAACCGGTGTCAGGAACTGGGCAGGGTGCAGAGTAGGTTAGACAAGAGCTGGGTGTCATGAGTCCTGGGTTTTGGTCCCTGTTGTGTCACTGGCTAGTCATCCCAGGGTTATAAACTTTCTTATGGGGGTGCTGGGAGAGTGCACATCTGCAAAGGTCTCTGGCCCTCCTCCCCTGGCTTGAACATCTTGCCACATGCTTTGTATTGCTCTGTTATGATTTTGTAGCGGAGACTTTTTGCCCTCAGCAGCATGAGGCACAGCCAGACATCTGACTTGAGAGGTAGCTGCGTTTGGGGTCGCAGAATCACAGAGCAGTGGGGCTAGAAGGGCCTTCCTGGGGTCACACCCAGTGCATCCCCCTTCCTGAGGAAGGATCAGCCCTGTTCAAATCATCCCACACAAATCCATCATCTAAACTCTTCATAAAACTACCGTCAGCCCTGATACAACACCAGATGTCACACCTGACCTTGCCACAGGTAGAACAGGGGGACTGTGGCGGCCAACATCCGGCTGCTGTAAAGGTTATTAAATATACACTTGAAAGATTCCAGTAGAGGCCGTGCCTCTGCTACAGAGGAAGGCATTTCCCCCTACCCAATACCAATCTGGCTGTGGGGCGTGGTCCTGCTCAGTGATCACCTGTAGGGCTTGACATCGCCTTAGGGACCCAGCTGATGTTGGGTCCCACATTCCTGCTTCTGCAGCTGAGCATGTTCCATGCCCTGGGCCTGCTCCTTGTTTCCCAAACTCTCCAGAAACCCCTCTCTTGCAGACACTCTTTGTGACCCATCTTGCTCCTGTACTAGGAACTGCAGCTTCCCCCTCCGCACTCAGGGGCTCCCTTTGCTTTATCCCCAATATAGTTGCGTTTCTGCAGCTTCAGTAAAGTCATTCAGCAGGGAGGGTGGGCAGAGCCAAGGGGGAGGTCCTGGCTGCCATCATGTGTAGTAGTCTGTAAACCCCTGCTACAGGGGTTCTCAACCTCCAGCCCGTGGGCCAAATATGGCTTGAAGCACCATGTCATCTGGCTTACGGGTCCAGAAATCTGGCAGTGGGGAAGTGGTGGTCCAGGAGCCCTGGGTCCAGCACCCAATCCCAGCTCACAGGAACAGACAGTAATGCTGCCAGGCCCCCAGGACCCAATCCTGGCAGGAGGGAAGCAAAAAGGGGTGGCACAGGACCCCCAGGACCTATCTTGTCCACAGACAGGCGCCGCACCACTCCTCTTGGCCACCAGCTGGAGGTTGAACACTTCTGCACTACGGCTATGGCTGAAGTTGTTGGATCTGCCAGCCAGGTGCTGGGAGCTCTCTATCCCAAGCTTCCCCTCTGGTGAAAAGGGAAACCAGAAGCAGTAGGGTTGTCTGGCAATGCCTTGAACCTTCCCTGAAATCTCAGAATGAATTAAATGGCAGTATAAGAGGGCTGTTGTAGCCAGGATGGTCCAGAAATGATGGGAGAGGCAAAGATTTCTGAGGGTGATTGCTTTTCTTGGACCAGCTATGTAGTTGGGAGAGTCAGACAGGCTTTTGAATGCAAGCCCTTCTTCCTCAGTGGATCCAGTGGGGTATGTGAAAGTTGTCCCACTGCAGGCAGAGAAATGGGTTGGTGAATGGGGTGTAGGGCTAGGATTTGGCCGCTGCCGATATGAATCGGGCCCTCATACCCCGTCTTTAGTACTAGCAGGCCTGGAGGTGCAACCAGAGAGTGCATCAGACTTGGGCTGTCAAGGGTATAGTACAGGTGCCAACCCTACCTCTGTGTGGTGAAGCCGTACATTAACTAAAGGGGAATGGGGGTGTGGGATATGAAGCCTACGCTGGAACGCAAGCTGAGTCATGGAGCTGGTGATTGACTCCTTAAGGCAGTGGTCACCAGTGCGTTGATCCTGATCGGCAGGCAGGTAGATCCCAGAGCCTCTTTTGGTTGATCCTGGGCTGGGGGAGAGCTGGGTGCATGCACATGCATGCCCCCCCGGCAGGTCAATCTGGGGGGGGAGGGAAGGGGCAGGGGACAGATCAAGGCCCCCGCAGTGAGTGACTGACTGTGTGGCCTAGCCAGGAGCAGGGAAAGGTAAGCAGGGCCTCAGCCCAGCTGGGTGGTGGAAGGATTGGAGCCAAGGGTGTTCCTCCGGGCGGGCGGGCTCCCCCTCATCTCTGTGGAGATGGAAGCAACAGAGGCTGCAGCTTCTGCGCTTTGAACCCCGTTGCAGTCTGGCCAGATGTGGGCACAGCTCGGCTCAGCAGCGGGGACTCACATGAGGGTGGGTCCAGCCCAGCCAGGTCTGGGAAGATCTGGTTGTGTGTGTGTGCGTGTGGGGGGGGGCAGCGTTCCCACCTCTGGAAGCAACCCAGTAGAGACCCTGGGGTCCCATACACAGCTCCACCAGGCACAGCTCGGCGCAGCTTAGTGCAGCTACAGCACAGAAGTGCAGCTACAGCACAGAAGTGAGATCGGGCCCCGGCCGGGTCTGGGACACTGCAGTCCAGGGGCGCAGGGGGCAGTGCAGGGCAGGGCAGGGGGTGGTGGGGCTCAGTAGATCCTGGGGTGCCCTTTACTTGCAAAAAGTGATCTTCATCATGAAAAGGTTGGAGACCACTGCCTTAAGGAAAACCTTGGCACTGGTGCCACACCCTTGTCTGGGGGCAGGAGTGAGTAAGAATGGCCCCCAGTTACCAGGGGATGGGAATTGGGACACAGCCGTGCCATGACAGGCCTGGTTCCCTGGTGAGTTAGGAGAACTTGGAGTCCTGCTGCCTTTCTCCCACTCCAGTCACTAGATGTTACCAGCTCCCAGAAGGGCACCAAGTGGTGCCTACCTCTGGGACCCTGAGCCACCCTCTAGTGTGTGGTGCAGGGCTGAACCGTAGGAGACGTGTGTCCTCTGCAGTCACGGAGCTGGAGACTGAAGTTGTTTCTCTGTGCCTCCGTCTGTCGGTCTGCAAAGCAAAGGCACAGTCCGGAGCACAGGGGAGAAGGGCATGGCATAGCTAGGAGAGCCAAAAGCTCTCAGCAGCTTCTGAACCTAAAGGTAGCAGCTGTAGATGTGGTGTCTGTGCAGAGGGACTTAGCCTAGGTCGGCAGTCTTGGCCAGAGCTAATGGATGAAGAGAAACTGTTCCATGTGTCAGGTGCCTTCTCCCCTCACTATTACAGGGCTGGGCACAGGTGCAGGGCTTGAGGACTGGAGTTTGGCCTCACAGGGTTTGTTATGTAGGCCCAAAGGAAAGGTCCTTTAGCCCCAGATGCATTGCTTAAAGCACCACTTGTAGCATGTTGGCTCCTAGCTGTGACTTCGAAGACTGGTGTGAATGTGAACTCTTGTGGTGTCCCCTACATCCATAAGCTCCTTTGGTGTTTGAGTTACAGACATGTTTCCCTCTCTGTGCCGCAACAGTGAGAAGCTGTGTGTCCCCAGCTGGCCTGCCTCTGGTCTGGCCCACCAAAGTTCATGAAGCAGACTCCCCGGCCCCTTCATGTCCATCCTGACCCCCCTCTGCTTCTGTATTTCAGTGTTGACAACAGCGAGTACATGAGAAATGGGGACTTCCTCCCCACACGCCTGCAGGCCCAGCAAGACGCCGTCAACATTGTGTGCCACTCGAAAACCCGCAGCAACCCTGAGAACAACGTGGGCCTCATCACTTTGGCCAAGTACGGCCCTCGTAGGCAAGCTTGTTCTCTTCCGTTAAGCGGGTGGCTTGGGGCAGCCCTTCTCAGCCAGAGGTTGTCACCCTGGGCCAGGTGTGGGGGGGAGGATTGCAAGAGGAAACGGAAGACCATATTGTCAGGGAAGCTGACCTCCACGGTGCGCTGCCCTTTCAGAGACTAATTCATAGCATAAATTAAGCCCTGCACCCTCTACAAGTTCCACTTTGATTCCCTTCCCCGCCCCGATCGGCTGCTCTGCTTTCTGCTCCCTGCCTTGTGCATGCCCCTGCATCTGCCACTCCTGCTCCCTGCCCCCCCATCTCTATTGTCACCAGTCTTGCACCAGTGCAGCCCACCTTTCCTGCCCCCTAGTGGCCAAGCCCTGTCATAGCCCCCACTTGAGGCAGCCAGCTCAGGAGATGTAGTCCAGCGTCTCTCCTTTCTACAGGGAACATTTACTACAGAGTCAAGGCCAGGGTCAGTGGCTGTGGAGCGAATGTGTGGTGCATGCTTGCCCCAGGTGCTTATGGGTGCACCTTGAATTTTATAGCAAATGTAAACATTTGCAAAACAAAAGGCTGAGGCTCGAGTAAGAAGTTGCTAAGCCAAAAAGGCTGAGAAACAGTGGTCTGCTGGACTGAGTGTAGACGTGACAGTGACTCTCTTCCAGCTTTTGTGCTGGTTTTCCACGTGATAACCCCCCCCCATCTGTGTTTCAGTTTCCCAGAGGATACAGTGTGCTCTTTAGTTGCTGGGAAAGAGTCTGAGACTGCAATGCGGGGAAGTTTAGGTTGCAGCTTAGGAAGAACTTTCCAACTGTGAGAGGCTGAGGAATCCCTACCCTTTGGGAGTTTACCAGAGCAGGTTAAGCAAACTCTTGTCTGGGATGATTTAGACAGGGCTGAGTTTGGCTTGATCAGGGGGTTGGATCAGATGTAACTTCTTGAGGGTCCTTTTTTTCCATGATTCCCCAGCAATAAGGTGGGCTTCTTCCACCCTTTATGAAGGCTCTTGGGAGGCTTGCTGAGCTGCCAGTTTGAATAGACGCCTTGTTACAATGCAGTATAAATATGGTGTTGTTCTAGTAACTGTGAAGTGTTGACTACGCTGACTCCAGACACTGGCCGGATCCTGTCCAAGCTACATGCGGTTCAGCCCAAGGGGAAAATCACTTTCTGTACAGGAATCAGAGTTGCTCACGTAAGTGACCCTCTTTGTTTCTCCAGAGTGAATCATGTTGTATTTTTCTAGCCCCTCTCCAGTGTCTTGCTAATTACATATGTGGCTTAATGGAATAAGCACTGAACTAGGACTTGGAGTGCATCTATACATGCAATTAATGCGGAGCAATAAACTCTGGAGTTTATGAATCCCAGGTGCACTGTTTGCATGTGTGCCCAGGATGCACGTGTGCCAGGGAAGAGCACGTTGAGCCAGGGTGGAGCAGCCCTGGCTGACAGGGGTCCCCGGTGGTCAGCCTGCCAGCCCAGGGCTGCTCCTGCCTGGCTCAGCGTGCTGTGGAGGGGCTGCCTGGGGCATGAAGATGCTTCAGCACAGGGTAGCCAGCAGGCAGCCCCTGCACCATAGCATTCTCATGCCCCAGCCAGCCCCTTCAGCATCGTGCAGTGCTGCAGAGTTTATTAGTTTATACCAGCCTAATTGCCCTGTGCCTGTAAACACCAAGACGTTTACTGCAGAGCTAATTAGTCTACTCTGCAGTAAATGTCTCCTGTAGACGCACCCAGGGAAACCCGCAGCAATCCTCTCTGCCCTTGTTGGGTGACCTCAAGCAAGTCATTTCACCTGTCTCTCAAAGTTTCCCGATTGATAAGATGGTGACATGTTGAGATCTGTGGGTACAAGTGCTAGCCAAGAGCTTGGTCTTGTAACAATAACCTCCTCACGGAGCTTGCTTCAGATGGGGAACACAGTCACTGCATAGCAGAGCCTAACACAGCTGTTTGGAGGCATCAAATCTCTTCGTTTAGAAACACGGTACATTTAGGCATGTGGCATGTAACCACAGGCCTTGGAGTGTGGCCAGGACCCTGGATTGGATGTAATCCTGCTACAAGGCCAGCTGTTACCATGGTGAATAATTATATTGAAGCTTAGCAGAGAACCGTTAATGAGACAAATTAATGAGACAGTTTGGTAGTGGGGGAAGGAAGGGAAAAATACAGATGTGAGAGAAGCTGAGCCTTCGGAGATGGAGGTTGATTTGCCATCTGATTGCTATGTGCTGCAGGATCCCTGGTAAATTCTATCTGCTGTATCCCAGCCCATAGCACTCTCAAAGGCAGGAAGCCCTCAAGCAGGGAGAGGCCTCAAAAGATGGTTGCTGCTTTCTCCACTTGTTTCTGTACCAGCGCCTATGTTGCTCCCCTTGCCCATTGCTGCACACGCCAGTGACTTGTCAGTAGCAGAGAGGGGACAGCTCTGAGTCTTGAACTCAGCACCTCTTTGGCTTCCATCTCCACCACAGAAGCTTTCTGGGATCTCGAGCAGTTTCCCCAAACCCCTGCCTTGGTTCTCTCCATGATAATTAGAATCTTTGTCAAACAGGAGCTTAATCTGAGTGAGGGTGGCTTTCACATACTCCAGCAGGTCTCCTGAATCTCAGTGCTCAAGTGTTCCCAGTGTTTAGCCGAACACATCCTGTATTTCATTTCAACCTTCTAAGATGTGTGCATAGAAAATCCCACTTTTACACACATGCACACACACACAATTTCTTTCCCTTTGAGACTCCAGCTCCTGGATGTGACACAACTGTTGTTTTCCAGCTGGCTCTGAAACATCGTCAAGGCAAGAATCACAAGATGCGCATCATTGCCTTTGTCGGGAGCCCAGTTGAAGATAACGAGAAGGATGTGAGTAAAGCATGACCGGTCAGATGGAGTCGTAGGGGGTCGCTTCATCTCTGAGGGGGGGAGCATACAGCACCTTCTTTATCTGTGTCTCTGTACTGCTCTTATCTCCTCCCACCAAATCGCTGCTTTCCTGAAAACGGAGCTCCTTAATAAGCTGCTGAACTGACTCCTTCCCCCCTTTGCGGGGGAGAGAGGTGTAGGATAGTTGTATCCAGAAAACTTGGCCCTGAAGAATTTGAATTGAGCAGGAAGGTGACAGCAATAGTGTGGAGCATGTCTAGAGCTCTAAGACTTGAATAATTTTTCATATCCTCATGAGGCATCTCTTTTACTGACCATCCCCATCTTAGTCTGTGAGCTCTGGTATAGGGAGGTGCATGATGGAGAGCTCGTAAGTACAGGGTACATGAGAGCAACTGGGACTTTCCTAGGGACTGTGAGAATCTATAAAATAGATCCTTGTTTATCATTTTATATTGTTTTGAAGTGCGTGCTTTTAAACTTCCAAGAGGGCAGGCTTTCATTGTGAATCTTGGAATCTTAGAGAAATGAGGCAGGAAGGGACCTCAAGAGGTCATCTAGTCTAATCCTTTACCATAGGCAGGATCAGCCCTGTCCAAACCATCCCATGCACACCCATTGTCTAACCTCTGAGTAGAACTACACAGTCAACCCTGACACAACACAAGACATTGCACCTGAGCCTGCCACAGGGAAAGCAGAGGGACCATGGCAGTCAACATCCTGCTGTTAATATACACTCAAGAAATCCCAGGAAGAGGCTGTGCCCCCCACTATAAAGGAAGGCAAAACCCTCGTAGTCTTTACCAATTTGACTGTGGAGTAAAATTCCTTCCTGACAACAAGTTAGGTGATTAATCTGACCCTCAGCAAAGGGGCAAGTCCCTCTAGTCAGGAACCTCTGGCTTTGGTCCCTGCAGGAGCATTGGCACAGCCCAGTCCCCATCCCCAGCCTGGGCTGCAACCAACACTCAGTGCCTCTGAGGAAGGCTTAGAAAAACCACCACGCCTGTCAGGGACATGAGAGAAGGAGTTGGAAGAAGAAGATACGTATGGCCAAAGCCGGTAGAGAGCCAGGATCCTGAACAGCAACCCCGTTTAGACGAGACAAGTGAGGGAAGAAGACAACATGTAGCAGCAGAAGGGGAACAGGGAGAAATTCCCTCCTGGCCCCATGCAGCAGCCAGCAGGACTGGGGTACAGGGTGTATCCAAACTGCTCTTCCTGTTTCATCTAGGATCACACTCTTGGATGAAATCTCCACCAGTGCAAAAGGGATTTTCCCCAGTCCTGTTACATGCCCTTCTGCATCCAGCAGCAGGTTCACATGGCTGCAAGCTGCTGCCAGCCCTGGCGTGGTTATCCCTCCTTTGTCAAGAATGAAAGATCCTGAGTACAGCGACAAGGAGTGCCAGCTCCAGACAGAAGAGTGTCTCTGTCCTTGTCACAGCCCTCTGGTCACAGAAGACGACTGTCAGTGCATTTGGAAGAACCAAATTGGGGAAGGGAGAAGTGTGTCCAGTTGTAGAGCTGATGAATCCAAATGTGACCGTGCTTCTGTTCTCTTCCATTGATCACTGGACCCTGGGCTGATGTGATTGGAGTAGCTGGTGCTTCTGTCTCCTTAAAGGGGTCATGATAAAAAATATGCCATGTTGCTCCTTAAACAGCCAGGATGGACGTAGGCAAATGCTAACATAGGATAGGTTTTGGTTTTTTGGTTTGTTTTTTTTCCTGGGGTAATTCTCTGCTGAGTGAGGGATTTATGTCACTCTTCCGCTTAAAATAAATTCCCTGCACTGAGATTCCAAAAGTCCTGGCTGCAGTCTTACAAACACAGCCCTGACTGCTGGGCTAACTGAAGGTTTCAGTGTTTCTTTTTATAACCAGTTGTCTGCAGTTGAGACTGGTGCCTTTTTAATTAATTCCAGTTCAAAGGTAAGTGGGTAGGAGGTGGGGAAATTTAGACTGTCCGTGATTTGTTTTGGAAAGAACCTGGGAAATTTGTTCAGGTTTAAGTTTTGCTGTGTGTTTTCCTTTCCATGCACAGAGACAAAGCATCACAACAAATTTTCCTAGTAAGAAATAACCTTGCCCTTATCCTTGTGTCATTTGCTTAAATGGCAGCCTCTTGTCTTTGGAAAGATGACTCATTTACCTGTGTGTAACCAGCCTTTTCTCCAGTGAACGGAGGGTGGAAATCCCTTCATCAGTGGAGAGTTACCCCAGAAAGAAACTACTCTGGTGTTAGTGTTTGTCCACTCCCATCCTGGCTTTTACCTGCATCCTCCATGTCCTGGCAAGGCCTTGTACTAACACCATCTGCAGGTAGCTATCCCGATTTACCTGCTTGTCTGTCCACTCTGTCTCAGGGTAGCTTGTAGTGGTATGCAAAACAGATTAAAATTACCCCCTTATAAATGCATGGTGTGTCCATGCCCTCTGCTTTCTGGCTTTGCATGTAGATGGATGGTATCAGAGCCCTTCTGTCTGCTCTCTCAAGGGGAGGAGATGCAGAGGACAGGACAAAAAGCTAATACAGATTTTTCTCTTTCTCACTGCAGTTGGTGAAGCTGGCAAAGCGCCTTAAAAAGGAGAAAGTCAACGTTGACATAATCAATTTTGGAGAAGAGGTGAGACTTTAACCTGGTCTTCTGGGCATCCTCAATACAAATCCAATATGGGTTTTACATCTCATTTTGACATGCTTGACAGTCCTGAAGCTTGCTTTCCTTGGTGGCATCCTGGAGACTGAGCTGTTCTGGCTGCAGAAATTCTTCCATTCATATTTGACCAGTCAGCTTGGCCTGTCCCTCTGCTACATCTGGGTCACGGCACTTTACTCTGCAGTACCTGTGAGCAGGGTACCTGCCCACCCTGACATGTGGCAGGTGCATTCATATTCCTGGGTGTACGTGTCACTATTGCATGTGTTCATATATCTGTACATAGCTCGTAGCCTGAGTGGCAGCAAGGGAGAGAATCACTAAGGTGGAGCCCATCTCCTTGGTCTCAGGCTTCTTGAACCAGTCAGCCCTGTTCTAACCTCTCCCATGCCATCTCTTTTCTAGGAAGCCAACACAGACAAGCTGACGGCTTTCATTAACACCCTGAATGGCAAGGACGGCACTGGCTCCCACTTAGTGACCGTGCCCCCAGGCCCAAGCCTGGCTGATGCACTGATCAGCTCTCCTATTTTGGCTGGGGAGGGAGGTGCCATGCTGGGCCTGGGTGCCAGTGATTTTGAGTTTGGAGTGGATCCCAGCGCCGACCCAGAGCTGGCTTTGGTGAGAGACAGCGAAAGCAGGGGGATGGGTGTGGAGAGAGCTGGGAGTCATGAAAGCTGTGCTGAGCTGAGCACTTGTCTGACTCTTCTCTCCCTAGGCTCTGCGTGTGTCCATGGAAGAGCAGAGGCAGCGGCAGGAAGAAGAGGCCCGGAGAGCTGCAGCTGCATCCGCTGCTGAGGCAGGAATCACTGCTGCTGGCGGGGATGGTAAGGTCCTAGGAGGGGGTCAAAGCCTGCTCCCTCCAGAGAAGGGGACAGGGTACAGCAGTTTGACCAGCAGGGGCTGAGACCCTGTCACCCTCCTGTTGCCCTCCAGGGCCTGGGCAGCCCACAGGTGGGTGGTGGCATTGAATTCCTGCCCATGCCCTGGCTCCTCAGAGCCCTTCTGGGCAGGGCTGCCTTTCACCTGCCTCTCTCCTGCCGCTTAAAAGACCGTCTTACTTCCCTCAAGAGCCAGGCTGGTCACTCCAGTCCATCTTCCCCAGACCCCCTCCTGCATGCCCAGGCGGGCACAGCTTTGTGGCTATCGGTTGCCAACGGTGCTGGTAGAAGGATTTGGGGGTAAAGCTGGCAAAGGGTGGGGACAAGATGTGTTGCTCTAAGCTGGTGCCTCCTTGTCTCCATGGCAGATTCAGACGACGCCCTGCTGAAGATGACCATCACCCAGCAGGAGTTTGGCCGTGCCGGGCTGCCAGACCTCAGCAGCATGACCGAGGAGGAGCAGATCGCCTATGCCATGCAGATGTCTCTGCAGGGGGCAGGTGAGGGGCTAGAACCTGGCCGTGGTCAACTTACACCCCATCCATGCCAGCAAGTCTTGTGGGAACACCAGGAAACAGGGGCACAAAATTAGCGGGTAGACGGGGAAGGAACGATGAGCCCCGTGCTGGGGCACTGAGGTGCAGCCAAGTGAGCTCCATGCTCCCTCAGCCTGGCAGATGCTTCGTGAAACTATGAAGCAGCTGTCTCTGCCCACACCCTGGATGTTCTCGGTTCACACTGTGAATGGTGGATGGTGCTGGCTCTGTAGCCAAGGTGGATTTTTTTTTTCCCCCTTCCTTTCAGAGTTTGCCCAAGCCGAATCGGCTGAGGTCGAGAGCAGTGCCGCCATGGACACGTCGGAGCCCACAAAGGTGACTGTCTCCCCATGCGCACCATTGCTATCAGGCTGGAATGGCTCTTTCCACCTGCCTGCAAATCCTCTGCTCGGAGTCTCAAACTGGTCCCTATTTTGGTCATAAATGAATTGAATATAAAGTTCAGCTCCAGCTTCGCATCCAGGGTTGGATTCCTCCCTCTAGTACTCTAGGTCACCCCCTCTTCTCTGCAGAGCCACAGCCAGTCCCCTGAGTCGCTAGAGCCCATATAAACACCCCCCAGCTGGCTACTGGTTTCAAGTGAGCGGCACTTTCCTGCCAGCCAGGGCTGTGGCTCTTCCTTAGGATCGAGTGGGGGGTGAGCAAGTCACACGAGGGGAGGTTGGGACAGCCAGTGGTTGGGGATGATCTAGGTGAGCGATGCCTGTGTTCCACCATGGGGACTTCCCAGGCTTCTGGGCTCTGCTGGTTGCCCCCTGCCCCCCACTTCTGCTCTGTGTCAGGTTGTTTTTAAGCCTCTCTCAGAGGCACTGGGTGCTGGCTGCAGCCCAGGCTGGGGATGGGGACTGGGCTGTGCCAATGCTTCTGCTGGCACTAAGCCCAGAGGTTCCTGGCCAGAGGGTCCTGCCCCTCCACTCAGGCTCAGACCAATGCCATATTTGGGGTCAGGAAGGAATTTTCCCCCTGGGCAGATTGATATGGACTGGGGGGAGTTTTGCCTTCCTCTGCAGCAGGAGCCGTGGCCTCTACTTGGGATCTGTTTAGCGTTTATTAATGCCCTTTTACAATAGCAAGATGTTGGGTACCCCTGCTTTACCTGTGGCAGGGTCAGGTGTGATGTCTTGTGTCGTGTCAGAGCTGACAGGAGTTTTATTAAGAGATTAGATGATGCGTTTGTCTGGGCTGGTTTGCACAGGGCCAATCCTGCCTCAGGCAGGGGGTTGGACTAGATGTGACCTCCAGAGGTCCCTGCCAGCCTCACTTCTCTCTGGCTCTGCGCAGGAGGAAGATGATTACGACGTGATGCAGGACCCTGAGTTCCTCCAGAGTGTGCTGGAGAACCTGCCCGGTGTTGACCCCAACAACGAGGCCATCCGCAACGCCATGGGCTCCCTGGCCTCTCAGGCATCAAAGGAGAGTAAGGACAAAAAAGAGGAGGAGAAGAAGTGACGGCGTTGCATCTGCGCCCTGACCTGTGATGGCTTCTATGCCCTGCATGTTCCAGCCCTGTCACCCAGCACCTCCAGCTTCTGCGTGCCCCTTGCTCACAGGGGCAGGCGCTGGGCACAGGGTAGGAGGGTTTTGGGGTTTTTTCTTGGTGTAACAATTAATAAAAAAGTTCAGCTTTCTCCCTGGCTCCCTCCACCTCAGCTGCAGATGCTGGACACGGAGCTTCTAGGAGTGAGAGACATCAGAGCTGGGCTGGTGCCCACTGTGTTGAAGAGCTGGGTGCTACTGTGGGGGGAGAAAAGGCTCTTTTTGCACCAGGGTCAAGTGATCCCATGGTCTGTACACTGCTTTTGTGTGCACACGTGGCTGACATGGTACATCTGTCTGGTGGAGGTGGTGATAGTGCCAGTGGGGAGCAGCAGTGAAGGGGCAGCAGCCTGGACAGACTGTAGCACATATCATCAACCAGGACCTCGCTGCACATGTAACGTGCTACCATCAGACCAGCCCCAAGTGTGGATGCAGCTCGGATTGTATCTTATTGCCCTTCTCGGGCAGACACAGGTGCATGGGATAAAACTACCTGCACAGGCGGTCGGAGTAGATACTTGCATACGTGTATCTGGATGCATGTCTCCTCTGCAACCCCTATGAGGTGTAGCAGTGGCTTCCTGTCTTGGAGCAGAGATTTGGCTCATGGGCACAGCAAGCAGAACCACTTGCCAGCCTGAGGGAGACGCATTCAAGCAGCCAACACACTTGATGTGACAGATATGGCTTATGGCTAGAGCCCATACCTGAGTGGAAGGGGCACAGTTCAGGTGGGCGCACAGCTGCAATGGTTCCCCAGAGAGGGGTTGTGGCAGCATGGACAAGCTCCAGGTTGGGGTGATGGGGGGGCAGGGGTGAGCGTGGCAGCTTAGCCCAAGCCTTTGGCCTCCATCCAGGCTGGCAGTGTCTATGCCCTCAGGCCGGTCTTGCACAGGAGCTCAGTTGGAAAGATGCTGCCCCTGCAAGGCTGAGGCCGAGAGGCAAGCATGTGCTGCTGGCCGTGTGTCTTCCCTTTGGGTAGGTGTAATCCCCTCATTAGCCCTGAGCACTGCCAGGGCTCCATGCAGGGCAAAGCCCCAGCCTTTTCCCCTGCTGTGGGCTGGAGTCCTTAAAGGGTTCCTCAGCCAACCCACAGCCCCCCTGGCCATGCTGCCCGCCCAATCATTTGTGCCCCACATGGGCCTGCTGGGAGCCCTCTGCTGGGTTCCTGCCCCTCCTGGTGCTGGTGAGGACATGGGTGTTACGGGGACTCGGCTCAGGTGCAGATCTACGTTTATTGCTAGGATTACACTGCAAAGAAACGATGCAAAACCTTGTGCGGCCTCGGCCCCCACAGTTAGGGCCAGGCCCTTGCAAAGATGCGCAGGGTCAGTACTTGTGGATGTGGCTGGAATGGATCCAGCAACTCCAGGCAGCCACGGCCTGGTCCCCTCCCTGCACACGCTAGGCCACCGAGTGCCCATGGTACCGGGGAGATGCTGTGTGGAAACCAAAGAGAAGCTTTAGCCAGCGCCAGGCAAGCCAAGCCCTGTCAAGACCTTGGCGCTGCCTGCCTCTGCTGCAGCAGCCCCACCCAGTCTCCCTTGCATCCACACCAGGGCCCTGGAGGCAACAGGCTCCCTCCCACTGAAGCTAGTGGAGAAACAAATCCGCGTATCTGTGTGGCTGTCCTGCCAGGGGCATCATCTCTGTGCTAGGATGGAAGGGAGACTGGGCTGGCAGGACTCCAGACCAACCACTGCTCTCAGCTGGGCAGGAACCAGCTCAGTCCATGTCTGGCCGACCTGCTCAGGAGAAGGCATAGGGCAGAGACTGCCCCCCCTTTCTGGGGGCCTGCTCCAGCATTGAGCACCCCGGCTTATCACCCTCCCTTTCCCTGGCTGCAGCTTAGGGCTGTAACTCCTGCTGCCATCCCCTATGGGTGGGAGAGGACAGGAGCAAAGGAGAACGACTGCACAGGAGCCCAAGAAAGTGTTCGGAGCCAAGCTGCTACTGCCCAACACACTGCTGGGGAAGCGTGTGCATGTGCGTGTGTGTGCATGACTGAGCATGTGTGTGGCTGTACACATCTGTGTCTGCATGGTTCATAGAATCATAGAAATTAAGGGCTGGAAGGGACCTTGAAAGATCGAGTCCAACCCCCCTGCTCTGGGTAGGAATACTCAGGATGTGCATGTATGTGTGGCTGCACAGGCTTATGTGTGCACAGCTGTGTGCATGTGCACACGTGCATGTGTATGTGTGTGTGTAGCTGCATGGATGCATGTACACGTTACATGCTTGCAAGCTCCTGTTGCAGCTAGGTTCCATTCTCCCCCTTGTCTGCTGCATCCAGGACTTTAAAGCAGCCTGTTCTGGGCCCAGCACCGTGGTGGCCAGGCTGGCGCTGCCCCCTTGCACTGCGGTGTCTGCTGTACAGCCTGGCAGAGGCTGAGCAGCATAACCCCCACATTCCCCCACCAGGATCATGACTCACGTGGGCTGGCTGCCACCAGGTACGTGGGCTTGTTGCTGCAGAGCAGCACAGCCAGGCTGCCCAGGGCCCCTGCGCCCACACTCTGCACGTCCATGCCCATCTCCAGTCCTAGTCCCAGTGTGGCATTGCTCTGTGGGGGGAGCAGAGGGTAAGTGGGGATGGGGGTGACCCCCCTACCCCAAGGCTTGTCCCACTCCTGTCTCCTGGCCCTAGAACCTGCCCCCACCCCAACCCCACGGCCTTTGCCAGGACCCGGCACTCAGCCTGCAAGTGCCCATCCTGCCTCCTTAAGCAGCCGCAGCCACAGCCCCCCTAGGATGGGAGAACCCTCCAGCTTCCAGGCTTGAGCCCATCTGCTGCACCCGGATCGGCTTAGTGGGGACAATAACCAGATCTAGCCTCAGCACTGGAGGCTGGATGGGGGGAGGCTGGCCTGGCTGTGCCCGACTCTCCCATCCCGGGCCCCTTTTGAGGCAGGCTGTGGTGGGGAAAGCCTCTCTCTGTTCAGGACTGCACTCCCCTCCCAGCACTGCCACCCTGCCCTGGGGGACCTGGGTCTCTGCAGGTGCAGAGGAGGCCCTGATGCACCCCCTGGGCCTGGTGACCTATCCCACCCCCATCCCCGACACACAGGGCCGGGTGGGCAGGGGGCTCGGTCTCCCTGCACCTGCCCCCACGGCGGTTACCAGCACAGTCTGGAAGTAGCTCTCCAGTTCCCGGCAGGGTGGCAGCTGCTCCAAGGGGTCCATCTTCTGGCCCACGCAGCCCTCAGGCTGCCCATGGTACAGCATCAGGTGCTGTGGGAGGGACAGGCAGAGGGTCTGTGCTGTGAGACCACCCCCCCAACCAGTCCCCTTCCAGCAGGGCCAGGAGCCATCCCTGCACCCCCCACCCCATCCCAGGTCTCTGGGCAGCTGTCCCACCCCAGAGGTGGCTGCATGTCAGGCCAGGGGGTGGAGCTGGATGCTGGTGCAAGGCTGCCCCAGCCCCCCCGGCACTCACGTTCCTCAGGTCACAGGTGATGCCAGGCGCGGCGCCCCGCTCCCCCAGCTCGCTCAGTGCCAGCAGCAGCGCCGCCTCGTTCTGCACGTGCACCTGGGCTGGCAGGGAGCCGTCAGCGACTCCCTGGGGCGCGGGGAGAGGAGGGGGCATCACACACAGACTCCAGCCTTCCCCTACCGAGCCAGGACTCCCACCCCCCACACACTCCAGCCCCTCGGCCTACCTGGCTGCAGGCAGCTCGGCCCAGGTAGGTGCCCACAAGGACGCCCACAAGGCTGATGGCCAGGGCCAAGACGGCTCCCGCTGTCAGGATCGCCAGCTTGCGGCTGGAGGGTGCGGGCGCCTCCAGGCCCAAGGGCAGAGTCTGGGGGAGAGAGGGAGCCAGTGAGGGGCAGGCAGGGGATGCTGGATGGGGAAACTGAGGCAGGGAGTGAAGCCAAGGTAGGCGCTGGCCCCGGGGGCTCCAGCTGCCCTGCTGGAGTTGCCCACTCCAGCCGTGACGGGCACTAGGTGGGTCCCTGGACCCGGGCAGGGCTCCCAGCTCCAGGGCTGCGACAAGAGCCTGGCCACCTGCCCACCACCCCCTACTCACATACGGGGGGCTCTTGAGCCCCAGCCCCAGGGGCCATGCGTCCAGGCTCTTGTCCTCGGCAGCCATCCCTGCGCAGCCGCCGATGCCCCAGCTCCCCAGGCTGCGGCGGGCATGGGCGTCTTATATCATCACGGGCGCGGAGGGGGCTTCACCTGGGTACAGCATGGCCAATGCAGTGCAGGGCCTCCCCCTGCACCTGCCACGGCCTCAATGGCCCCTTTGTCCTGCCCGTCTCTGGCCCCCCTTGCTGCTGGCACTGACCAACCTCCACTTGCTGGAGACTTGGAGCAGAGCAGGGCGGGGGTTGGAAGCACGTCCTGCCCCAAAGTGGGGTCTGGGGGCTTGGGCCTGTCCCTGGGAGCCCCACCACTGGGCATGTCCCTGGGAGGTCGGTGACTTGCCCAGGGCCACGCGGATGGGCACCAGGCACAGGGGCTGGGAGCAAACGGGTACCCACGTTGGGGGGGATGCTCCATGCATTGCAGGGGGGGTTATATAAAGGGACAGCGCAGCATGAGTCACCCCTCGGCTCCCGCAGCAGCAGGCGACAGAGGCAGCCGGAGCCCCCGCCCCTCCCCAGCCCCTGGCTCAGGCACCGCATTCCAGGCCACTGGGAAAGGAACCTGATCGCCCCCACGCTGGCGAGGCCCTGGGACACAACGGGGCCCTGTGTGCGCCGGCTGCTGTGTCACGCTGCCCCCCCGCAGCAGGCAGCATGGGCGGGGAGGAGGTGCCGGGCGCGGTGGCATAAAGGGGGCGTTGTCTCGGTCCTGTCGCAGGATCCCGGGAGACAGCACTGGCAGTGGCAGCCTCAACCCCTGGGCCCAGCCATTGCTCTGGCCCCGGCGGGTTCCCCGGCACCGAGCTCTCGCCCCAGCAGGGCCCTTGCACCCAGGGCTCTGCCCGCTCAGTCCCCACCGCTGCCCAGAGTGCGGTGCCGCCGCAGTCTCAGACCCGCAGCCACGCACCGAGGAGCCCCGCGGCCCTGCCACCAGCCTCCGGGGTGGCTTTGGCCACATCACTCTGCCTCCCTGAGCCTCAGTTTCCCCTATGGGTACCAGGGGACAGCGATGGCGCTGGTGTCCTCCGTCCCGAGCCTGCAGGTGAAGGATGCCCTAGAGCCGGGGCGGGCATTAAAACTGCTTGCGCCCCACAGCCCGGCCCCCAGGTCACAGAGCCGCTCCGGCCGCTGGGCCACGCTTGGCCCCCGGCCCAGTCCCTCCCCTGCAGCCCGGGGGTTTCTCTGCACATCCGCTCTCAGGCCCACAGATCGGCCACAGCCATGCGGGCCTGGGTCCGATCCCCGCCATCCCAGCCCGGCGCCTCGGGGCTGGGGGGAGCCGGGTTCTGGGCCTCGTGGCACCCCGGTGGGGCCCTTGGGCACGCTGCAGCTTGGCCACCAGCGGGTTTAGGACAGGAAGTGGAGGGGCGGGACCGGGCCAGCACACACTTCCTGCAGGGCTTTGCCCTTCACAGGCCTGGGTAGCAACACTGCCCCCAAAACCCTCTGCGCCAGCTCCCAGCATCCCTTGCGCCCCCCCTCCCAAGCTGCCTGCATATCTGGTGGGCGCTGACGGGCGGGGCCACCGCTGACGTATTGGTTGGCTGGGGGTGTCAGCCAATCACTGCGGCCGGCAGGTGGAAGGCGCCTGTTCATAGGTGGGTAGGAATACGAAGGCGAGGAGTGCAGCCAATGAAGTGGCGCGAGGGCGCTATGAGTGACGGCCACAGCCTCCAATGGGATGCAGCAGGTATTCCTGACTGACGCAGATATCAGCCAATAGGAAATGAAGTCGTGCATGTCCCCCTCCCTCCCTCTCTCTCTCTCTCTCTCTCTCTCTCTCTCGCGCGCGCTCTCTCTCTCGGTGGCCAATGAGGCTCGAAGGGGCGGGGCCATGTTCCTGGCCTGCATGCCGCCAGTCATTAGTTTGCTGTGGGCGGGACAATCCCTGAGTGACAACCACTCCAGCTAATGGAAAATGGGGACAGCCCTCCAATGGCATCCCTCAACCAATGAGACTTCCCGCGCCTATCTGCCACCTCATCCAATAGTAATATAGCAGGTCGCTTGCTTGCTGATTGACAGGCTCTTTGACCAACAGATACGAGGAACATTACGTGAGAGACAGTTGGTCTGGCCAATGAGACGGAGAGGATGAGTTGATTGACAGGCATTCTGACTAATGGAGTAAGAGGTCATAGAGGGCGTTTCCAAACGGCGGGCCAATGGCAGAGCAAACAGGCCGGCCGCACCCCCTTGAGTGGCAGCCAGCCCGCCCAATGAAAGGAGGGGCCAGGCCGGCGGGCGCTGCCTCCCAGTCCTTGCCCCTCTAACCAATGTGGAGTGGACGTTTCGGAGCGGCAGCTGCGCGCGCCAATGAAAAACAAGCGGGCGGGGACCGCCCCGCGAGTGGCATCTCCGGCAGCCAATGGGGCGCGGGGAGCCGCGGAGAGGGAAGCAGGAAGTAGCTAAGGAGGAGCAGCCGCAGCGGGGCCGGGATCGGGGCCTCCTCGGCCGGGTGCGGCGGCGGGACCAGGTAGGGGCCGCGCCCGCGACCCCCCGCCCCCGGCCCGGGCTCCCCCGCGTCTCTCCGCCTCCTGACCCGGGCCTGTCTGCGAACCCCTCGGGGGCTCCTGCCAGCGCCGCTCCGGGGAGGGGCCGGCTGCCCCCGGCGGAGACGGGGCCGGGGCCAGGCCTCGCCCCCCACCGCGGGCTGTGTCGGGGCCAGGCCGGCGGCTCCCGCGAGCAGCCCCCCAGCTCCGGCGAGGGCTGTCGGCCGGGCGGGGCTGCTCCCGGGGCGGCGGCAGAGCGGGGTCGTCGGGCAGCCGCGATGTTGGTTTTTGGGGACACCTGAACGGGGGGAGGGGGGGCTGCTTCTCGCAGCCTCTGGGCGCAGCGCCCTTCTCCGGGCAGCGGGCAGCGGCCCTGGAAGCCGCGGAGGACAGTTTTCCCACCCGCGTAGTTGGTCTGATCGGGGTATCGCGGGACCCAGCCCCGCCGCGCGTGGCCCCTGATCCCCCCCTGGGCCGCCCGAGGCGGCAGGACGCGGAGGTTTGCGTCGGACTCTGCGCTCGCCCGGTGCCCGGCCCGGCTGCTTCGTCAGGGCATCTCCAGGAGTCGGCAGATGGTCGGGGCTTAATTGAGCTGGACGTGCGTGTGGGACGTCATCGCTCCCTGGCCGGGGTGTGTCGTCTCCGGGGCCGAGCAGCGGGGGGTCGCATTGATTTCCGTCTTCCTTGGATCCTCCAACCTGTTGCTTCGGGGATCGCGGCTTTGGCGTCGGGGGACGGCCCAGGCTGCTCTTTGTCTGGTCGTGCTGTGACCGTCGTGTCCCTCGCTGGCGGCCGGGGGAGGAAGCGGAGGCTGTGCCGCGGGCGTCTGCAGGAGCCGGGACTCCCGGGTTGCAGCGCCAGCTCTGGGTTTTGGAGGCAGGGTAGGAAGCCCTGTTCCCCTGAAGTGGGGCGGAAAGCGGCACAGGGCGCCTTGGAGACTGGCTGGGTCGGAGAGCCTGAGGTTTGCAGGCACCAGCCTGCTGCGTCCGATGGGTAGAGGCTTTAAAGACCTGTGTTTTCACTCCTATTTTCTTGCCCTCAATGTTATTCTTGCCCCCGTTTTCTTCCCCAGCAAGACCTGCGGAAACAGGAGGGGGCACTGACCACCCTTGGCTCGTTAGTGAAGCATGTCTGTGATGGCAGTGCTTGTTCATTAGGGGTAATGAGGTCCTGCCCAGCACCCTAGATCCCCTCCCCAAGTGTTTTACCAGTGGAAGCAGCGTCCTTGCCCCCATTGTACAAGTGGGGAACCCAAGGTGCAGGGAGGTGGAGCAGATTGCTTATTGTCACCCACCAGAGTTAGGATTCGAACCCTGTGCCAGCTTTGTGCTCTGGCTGTTAGCCCAGGCTGACTCCCTCAGCTGGGCTGGGTCCACTGTGCTCCTCTCAAGCAGGGGCCTGAAGACCTTGATAGACTGGGTCACTATACCCATTTTACAGGCTGGGAAACTGAGGCTGTGTGACTGTAGATGGTCATAATTGCTGATCTCTGTGCACGCCCAGCCTGTTTGCAGGGTGTAGGGAGAGGCCACTGTTGCTGCCCCCCAGAGCCGTCTTTCTTGTACCACCACCAGGCTGGCCTGTCAGCAGCACCAGGGCTGGGCAGACCCAAGCATTTGGGCTGGTGGGAGGGGTTACGCCGTAGAGCTCCCAGTGGGAGCGCAGCTTAACCCAGATCCCTGTCGGCACGTGCTGGTGGGGGCTGACCTAGGCAAGCATGCGGTGAGGGCAGTTGGGGGGCACGAGGCAGCACCGCTTTAACCAGTCACCACCTTTGCCCTGCACCACTGCATCCCATTGCTGCCGGGACATGGGAGTACTGGGTTTGGCAGCCCCCGTGGGGCCCAGCCCTTGAGCCAGCACCACCTCTGGGCTCTTGCCTCAGCTCCTGTTCAGGTGCTCCCACGCTCCAGCTGCTCAGGCCATGGTGTGTGTCCCGCTCCCCAGTAACAAAAGGGCTGTGCTGTGGATATAGTGGTGTTTGTGGGGGTGGGAGGAGTCCTATCCCTGCCCTTCCCAGCTCTGCCAGGGACACTTGTTGCTTGTCAGGCCAGAGAACAGGACAGCTCCTATTTAAGAGCATCCTTAGGTCTGGCCTTGTGCTGGGGGTTATTTCTTGCCAGTCTGATCCCAGTTGCTTCTACTGGGGGAGTGACTCCTCCCTCCAGCACGGGGACAGCTCGGCTGGGCTGCCTTTGGGCCTGCTTCTTGAGATGTGCCTGAGGCCATGCCAGCACCTGGGGCTGTAGGCCTGTAATTGCCCTGGGAGAGGTAAATGGCACAGCTCCCAAGGGCCACGTGAGGCCTATGGTCTCTCCTGGGGCTGCTTCTCCATTAGGAGAGGGGGTTTGCAAATGCAGTTGACTGCAAACTGCCTGCCTTGGAGCTTGCCCGGGATGGCACGTGCATTGTGAGCTGGACCACGGTTGGCTGTACTGGGTAAGATCAAGAGTCCAATGGACCCAGACTGGATCTGGGTGGCCGGGGGTTCTTCATGGGCTGGCAGCAGCTGAAGCAGGTCTGCATTTGTGTGCTGGCATCGTGTCCATCGGGGTCTCGGTGCTCCCACAATATTCAGAGGACTGAATCCTGGCTGGTCAGATCCTGCTTGCAAGTCCCTGGGCTTAGTCCTTGTGTGGACACTCTCATTTTGGGATAAAAGGCCACGCCAGGGCTAGCACCCTGCTGCTTATTCCCCGTAAGGACAGTGGTTTGGTTGGCCTTGCCTTGGCCCCTGTGCTGGATGTGTGCCTGGAAAACCATGCTGCCTAGGAGGGGGGTGTCCTGGTGGTGTCTCCAGCTCAGCCAGACCTCCACTGAAGCCAGGAGCCTTCCCTCCTGCCCTGGGGGCCTGGAAGTGGGCACATTGAGATGGTAATGCGGGAGGGGCAGCAGGAAGGAACACAATGGCTGGCCCATCCCATGCATAATAGCTAAGCCCTGGTAGCCCTGGAGAGAGCAATCAGCCCCCAGTGGTTTCAGATGGCTGGTCAAGGCGGGGCAGGATCCAGGTGCCCCCAAGCCACAGAAAGGCCCTGCCCCAGCTCTGGGGCAGGCCAGGCAGCGGAGGCGCAGATTCCACCTGGCTGAATTAATGATTAAGCTCTGGAAGAGCCTCAGTCGTGGCTCTTTTGCTGTGGATGAGGCCTTCCAGTTCTCAGCAAGAAATTCCTCCAGCGCGGAGGCAACTAGGCCCGTGGGAGGACTCTAGGGGAGGGTGGGGGCTTTATCGCGGCTGCACCGTGTCCTTGCCCTCCTTCCTGGAGGAGGGTTTTGGTCTCTGGATCTCTGCCCACAGCTGGGGGGCAAGCGGGGAGCGTGGGCTGAGCCTGGCCCCAGGAGTCAGCGCTTCCTCTGGGATGGGACGGGGGAGCCGTGTGCTCAGTTATCGCAGAGCCGGGCTCAGAGCCAGGGCAGGCAGGGATGGGGACATGGGCAGGAGCTGTGCGGGGCAGGACTAGGGGAGGAAAGGGGTCCCTGAAGGGGGCTGAGGAAGGGCTGCAGCGTGGGGCGCACCCACTGCCCCACCAGCAAGGCAGGACACGGTGATGAGTCCTGTCTTGCGCTGAGCTGTGCCAGGCCACTTGGTGTGGCACGGGGGGTCTGTGCAGCCCATCTGTCAGGGGCTGCGTCCCTTCTGCGCAGTGTCTCCGTGTCGTGAGAGCTCTAACGGCTGAAATGTGCCTTGGGCTGAACCCCAAGGACTAGGGCAGCCACCTCCTCCCAGATCCAGCCCTGGCCACATGTCTTGGAAAGACACTGGGGACACCAGCATAGCTCTTGGGGCAGATCCATCACCATTCGAAATGCCATCTGTGTGCCCCGGCCCTGCAGCGAAGTAGTTGGCACTGCTGGCTGCATCCCATGCTTCAGGGGTACCCGTGGTTCTCCAGCTCCTTCTGGAGAGGCTGGTGCACGAGCCTTTACTGAGCCATCAGCCTGCGGGAGCCTGACGCAGGGGCCCTGGGCCGCGTGTTGAGTTTCTCAGAGATGCCAACCCCACCTGCTGACCAAATGCCACGCCGGGTGTCTTGGAGAAGCCAGCTTCTTGCCCTGCCCTAACCCCCTCCCTGGCTCACCCCCTCTCAATGCCTGTGCCTCTGCTCTGCCATCTGTAACCTTCTGTAAGACTCTGCTCTTGTCCTTCGTCGCTGGGAGTTGAGCTTTCGTGGAAGGCTCCCAGCGCCCATCCATCTCGGTTGGATGCACCGTGCAGGCTGACCGGAGCCCCAGGCTGAGTCTTGCTGGGCAGGGCCTGGGTTGTTGGGTGGTGGGGAAAATGCTCTGCTGCTGATTTGCTGGGGGCAAGGTGAGAGCCTGGGTATTCGGTCGCAGGGCAGGGACATATAGGGCAAGGGAGCTGGGAGAAATGCTGGGTAAGGCGTTGGGGCACCTGGGTTCTCTTCCTAGCTTGGCTACTTACTGCATGGCTGCAATCCAGTGCCTACCTCAGTTTCCCCCCCTGTGAAATGGGGCTAATTCTTCCCTCTGAGCTGGGGATCGCAAGGAGCTTTGAGGGGCTGGGCCTGGCTGGATCTGGGGACAAGTGGCAGCTTCAGCGTTGAGACATGGGAGACAACAGGTTAACTGGCAAAGCAGGCACTCATGAGGGCTGGGGGAGGGGGGCATTTGCTTGGCTCCAGCACCTGCTGAGTCCCTTTGTTCCCAGTTTACTTTGACAATGTCTGCCCCTAATGGCTCCAGCAGCCCCAGTCAGGTGAGTACATGGCTAGGGGGGCACCTATAGTCCCTGCTGCTGTTGGTGGGAGGGGGTTTCCCTTGAGACATTTTAGGAATCCTCAAGCACTTATTTCAAGCTAGCCCCAGCCCTGTCTTGCCCTGGGTTTTCTTAGCACCTTGGCTAATGTCTCAGGGATCCTGTCCCTGCCTTGCAACAGCCCAGGGAAACTGAGGCACAGGGGTGTGTTCATTTAGATCCTACCTCCGCCTTGTGACTCCCCAGTGTTGCAGCAGGGGAAATTGAGGCACAGGCTCATAGCTTGAAGGCCTGGCTGGGAAAACCAGGCCAGAGCTTCTCCCTGCTGTCGCCTGGCCCTTATCCACCTGCCCCAGTGAATTTGGAGCCAGGCTGTTTCAGAGCAGCCTCACCCAGGGGCAGAGCTTCCTCCCCCCCAGTCCTGCACAGACGGTCTGGCCCTGATCCTGCAAAGGGGCCTTGGGAAGGTCTGATGTGACTGGCACCCAGATACTGCCATGTGCTGGGGGACAGGATGAGGCCCTGGCTGGCTGGACCTCCCCCCCCGGAGTGCACTGGTGGCAAAGGAGCTGTCTCCTCCCAGTCCTGGAGACCTCGGCCTGGCAGATCCACCGGACCTCCACCCCCTCCCCGTTTAAGCAGCAGCCTCGGATCACTGGATGGCCGCCCTGGCTCGCCGCATGGCTGCCCAGCTCGCCGGCTGGCCCCGCCGCGGCCCTGGCTCCCAGCATTGGCAGATGGCAAGGGAAGGCGGGGCTCCGCCCGCTAATTAGCTGGTGTTGCTGGGGGCAAGGCAGAGAGGGGGTGGCAGGGCTCGGGTATTCCTGCCTCCGGAGCCAGCACAGTGGTGACCACTGCCCAGCGCCGGCCCCCCCTCCCCAGCACCGGCTGCGGCCTCCCCTCCCACTGCAGCTGTCCCTGCCCTCCTCATGTCACACGGGGTGCTGGTTCTTGTCTAACCGGCCTGCCTTTCTGTCATCTCCCCCCCCTTTCTCCATCCCTCCCCAGCAGCCCTGCATCCATGTGAAACCTGAGCCTGCTCCAGCCCTGCCCCTTGGCTCCACTCCTCCACCAGGCTCCTCTCCATAAGGTTAGTACTGCCCGGGCTCCATGGCTGGCTCCGCGATGGGGACCGTGCCGCTCCCCGGCCTGGCTCTGAGCGAAGTCTCCTGGGAGCTAGCGTGCGCTGGGGAGGCGGTGGGCAATGCTGTGGGGAAGGGGCCGTGGGGGGATTGTGGGGGCTGGAGGAAGGTGAAGGTGCTTTGTGGAGTTTGAGGGGCAACGGCAACAAAACTACACCCTGGGTTTGCAAAGCCAGGGTCTTCTCTCTGCCGCACGATGTGGGGTGATGTCCTGGCCTGTCCCCAGCTCTGCCCCTGCATGTCCTCAGTCAGCTCCCCCTTCCCTTAATTGGGGAAGGCCTGCTTCCAAGTGGGTTTTGGAGCTTGTCTTTGCATCTCCCAGTGAAAGCTGCTCCTCCTACCCCAGGCTGCATCTTCTTCCCTGGATCCCTTCATCCCTCTTGCATTCAGTGAAACAACTGCGGTTCCAGGAAGGAGGAAGGGTGATTTGTGGGGCAACTTGTGGAGCCTGCGAGCTGCCCGGCAGGGCTCCCACGCAGATGCTCTCCCGTGTTCCCGGAGATGCCGGCCTAGGTGTGGCCCAGTGCAGGGAGCGAAGCATGCTGGAAGCTGACAGAGGGAGGCAGAGCTGGAAAACAACCAGCTTGCAGCACACACGGGCGCTCGGACGCCCGGCTTCTCTTGCCAGCTTGGCCTGGCCTGGTAACTGGGTGCAGACGAGGCCCCATGCTAGCCCCACCAGAGTACAAGTACCTGGCAGAGGGCGAGCTGGGTAGTTCTGCATATCTAGCCTAGATGGGCGATAGCTAGTTCTGCACCTCAAAGGTACCTGTGTGTGGTGGGAGGGAGAAGACTGACTGCCAAATGGTCACGGCCTCCACAGTGCCATCTGCAAGTGGTGTTTTGCTGGGGAGGTGAATGCCGCCTCGGGATCCGCACACACGCGCGCTGCCGCGGAGGATGGGTTTCTAATAAGCTGACAGCCGCACAGCCTGTATTTACCGAGCCACCGATCCTTCCTTCGGATCTGTTAATGGGAGGCTGGCAGGCTAATGATGTCTTTTAAAGGATCTCTTCCCCTCTCCAAGATGGGTGGGTTTTGGGGGGTTTTGTCTCTGGGTTTGTTTGGGGGTTTTTGAGGGGGTGGTGGCTTCTGCTCCCTTCAGACAGTCAGGTGACACGGTTCCCTCTCCCTTGCTGTTTGTTCAGGTTGCTTCTGGCTTCCCTGCATTTTCCCTCCAAGCACAATGGGTCTTGGAGACCCCAAGCTGGGGGAGAAGGCCGTCAGAAGGGCTCTTTGCATCTTATTTCTGTTTCTAGGGGCTGGCCCAGGTGCTTGGGGGGTGGTGAATCCATGCCCTGCAGGGCACCCCCTCACCCCCCCACAAGGGAAACAGCTCCCTGCATTTAAAAAAAAAAAAAAAATGGGGGGGGGCAGTTCCAGTTAAATCGGCCCTTTTAAAGTGCTCAAAGCACTGGTTTTGGTTGCAAAGGAAACCCGCCACTTCCCCCCACCCCTTTTTTTTTATCTGAATGATCTCAAACCACGAAATCTAGGTCCCAGTGCTGCAAAGCAGCGAGTGCAACATTGTTTTTTGGGGGTTTGTTTTTCTTTCTGACCTCACAGTCATGTGTTGGGCAAGGCAGGATCTGAGTGTAGGGGGCCCAAGGTGGCCTGGGGACTTCCTATGCCCAGGCTGAGCTTGGCACGCCTGTTGCCAGTGACTTTTTCAACCCCCCAGCCCCTTGCTTGCAGGGGTGTTGTCAGCAGCTGGGAATCATGCTGACAATTAGCACCGATGTTCCCTGCAAGCACAGCTTCCAGGGGGCTTTGCCCCTGGGAGAGCGGGGATGGGAGCAGGCGATGGACAGTCGCCAGTTGCCAGCAGCAGCGTGGGGACTGGGGCAGGGGCAAGGGAAGGCACAAAGGCTGGAGAAGCAGAGCCAGGTGCTCCAGGCCCCGCGTGGCTGCAATTCCTCCCCCACCTGCTCAAGGTCTTGTGAAGATTGTCTGCTCCAGCCTTGGCCCCAGGTCCCTGCTGGCAGGGAGATTATATAACACCTGGCACTACTTTTGCTCATTAAAAACAGTTGCTCTCGCTGGGCCGACAAAGGCTGAGGCTTTTTAGCAAGGGATTGGCTATAAATATAGCACCAGGAGCTATGGCATGGAGCGAGCTCCCTGGCTCTGCTGTCTGGGGCCAGTAGGACTGTCTCTATCTAGCCCCAGGGGCCCCCCCTCCTCTGCCGGCGTGGCTCAGGGGAGGCCACGCGCCGCAGGCCTGCGAGCCGGAGGGGACAGCGCCAGGCTTTGTCAAAGGTTTCCTCTGTGCCTCGGAAGCTAATCCACTCGGGTCATGTGATTCTCCGGAGCTCGGCCGTTCCCGGCAGCCCTGGACGCTGCGACAGGCAGGGCTGAAGGCCTGTGCGTGTATGGGGAGGTCGGGGGTGTGGGTGGGGGGGGTGAGGGCAGCTTTGAAAATGGCATCCAGCAATTGGGTTGCAGGGTGGAGCCTCTGAGGGGGTGGGGGGCGAAGGGCTGCAGGGAGGCAGGTCCCTGCCTGGGTCAGGAAGGGGAACAGGAAAAGCAGCTTTTTTTTAAAAATAGCAAGGCCTTAAAACAGGCCCGGCACGAGGCCCTGCCGCCTTTGGCAGAGCCTGGCGCACAGCTCTGGCACCGGCTCCCAGCTCCAGCTGCCAGCCCCCGCACCGCGCCGAGCAGGGGCCTGCTGCTTCCAGAGCATCGGTGCGCCAAGATGGCTTCTGCGGACAGCCCAGACTCCTCCTCCTGGCACATCGGGGGGGCGGGCGGGCGGATGTCCTTTTTCCACCCTGTGCTCCTTGCTCTCGGGGAGCACAGGGCGCACCCAGTGTCTGAGCGGTGCCAAGGGCAGTGGTCAGGGATTAGAGCAGCGGCTGGGAGCCTCCGATCCTGGATGGCACTCCTAGCTTTTGAGGGGCAGCACCGCCCGGTACGTGGACACCAGGCTGCCCCCTGTCCCCAGCCCGTGCCTCGGTTTCCCTGCCTGTAAAAGGAGCAACTTGCTGGGGGCAAAGAATCAGGGCAGTTGTTAATAATGTGTCAGGTGCATGAGCCGGCCTGGATTGTATGGTAAAGGGGGACTTGCTTGGGGAGGGTTGCGTGATGGCCCCAGGGAAGGTTGTGCATCAAGGAGCAGTGTCCCTGGGTGCCTGGCTGTTGGGGTGCTGGTGGTATCATGGTGGCTAGAAATGCCTGCCAGGGTGATGTTGTAGTTAAGAGGGCAGCTGGGATTGTGTGAAGGAAGGAAGACGGCACTGAGGAGTGACCAGAGAGCCCTGACCTCTGCACATGGCTTCAAGGCGCTGTGTCCATGTCTGGTTCTGGTGCTTGGGCTTCAAAACCCAAATTGGAAAAGGCCTGCAGGGGGGTATGAGGTCTGGAAGAGTTACCATGCCCCGAGAGCCCATTGGGCCTCTCTCTGCCCAGCCTTCGCCAGGCCAGGAGGGGGGCACCGGGGTGGAAGGCAGTCTCTGCTAGCAGGCGCCTCTGAGCGCAGAAGGCCGAGTGAGATCCAACCCAGTGCCTCCGCTTCTGGTTGCTGCAAGTCCTGCTTGGCCTTGAGGGGGTTGGAGCTGGCTGCAATACAGCCGGCCGAGCCGCAGGGCTCCTGGCCCTCCCTCTCAAAGCACTGGGGACTCCAGCCACTTGTATGACCCTGAATCCCCTCATGGCTCACGCCGGTGGGCACGCAGCTCCCGCTGCCCAGCCTCTACCAGCATCTGCGCCATCCCCCTGCGGTATGCAGGGGTGGGTAACACAGGCCTGATTTGGAGCCAGACATGAGGAATTAATCGCTGCCCATTTCCCTTCACCCCGGTCTCCGCTGCCTTGCTGGGTTTGTCTTCTGAGCTTGTGCATATTGCCGGTTTCTCTGCATGTAGGATTGTTTTGCTCCGTGCCTTTTGCTGTGCGTATGCACTTCACCCTGGCAAGTCCTGCATCTCTGCTAAGAGGCTGCATGTGTGTGCCCGTCGGGGGATAAACTCATTAAAGCAGCTTTTGCAATTGCTCTTCTCCCTTCTGGGAGGCTCCTTTAAAGGCCTCCCTCCTCTCAGCCAGGGTGCACTCGGATCCCAGATAACCAGGCCACGCCATGGTGAATCTGTGCTGAAGCTAAAGAGCATCTTAAATAATCCCGGCTTCCCGTCGGTGCCCCCTGTTGGCCTGCGGACCAGCTGCACACTTGATTTAAAATGGAAACTCGGCTGTGTTATGCGCAGCCAAGCCGAAGAGGCTCTCAGTGAACGCTCACTGGGAGCTGGATCCTTTTTTGCTTAAAATCAAAGGTGCCGGCATGGATTTTAGTGACGTTTTCGTTCCCTGAGCGATATGCTGACAGCAACGGATGTAGCTGCTTCACTTGGGCTGGGTGCCAGGTCATTTAAGGCATGTCACTGTGGATGCAAAGAGGTGAGCCCCGGTCTGGATTTGTGCTGAAGGTTGGCCCCGGGAGTCCAAGGCAGCCAGCGTAATATTGGGCACTTTGCTCCTGTGCGGTCTGCTTGCTGGAGACAGCAGGTTCCATAATCATAGCGGCGCAGTAGGTCACTTCTTGACCGTGTCTCATTTGGTCCCGTCCAGCAGTGAACTGGGTGACACAGGCTACGTCTTCCTGGGAAACTGGTGTGCAGCTTGCATCGAGGCAGTTCTGTTGGGTAAATCCTAATGAAGGCGAGACGCGCTGGCTTCTGATCTCTGTGCGGTTCACAGTCGGCTCTGAGAGGGTGGGCATCGATCTTGAGTCTCCCAGTGGAAAACCAAGCCAGAAGTGCCTCATCTCCGGTGTTGCTGTACCCAGCGGACTAGTAACAGAGCCACATGCTTTAGGTATTGTGAAGTGAGGGGTATCAGGGCATTTTTGAAACCCCTGGGCAGGATTGGGGGACTGCATCTCTGTCTTTGATCCCTCCTGTGATACTCCCACTCCGTGCCTCAATTTCCCAAAGATGAGGCTAAAGCCACCTGCCTTAGAAAGCACTTTGGGAGCTGCAGGGAAGGCAGCAGAGCTAGACCTGCCTGCAGTCATGCTGTGGGCTGCTCGTAAAGCCTTTTCCTGTCTCCACTGTGGCTTGGTGGGTCTCCCAAAGTGATAGGTTGCCCTCATTGGGGAGGGTAGAGGTGTGTTGCTATCTATCCCACATTACCACCCTAACAAAGACAAGGTTCTCCCCTGGGCTTTGCTACCGTGAACTTCATCTGCATTGTCTGAGTGATAATTGCAACCATAGCTAGTTAACATGAGTTAGCTTGGTGATAAAAGGTCAGGGAAGAAAGATGCCTGGTTTAATCTGTGCTAGGAAAGTACCCTATTTATTCATATGTGCAGCCCAATTTTCAGTTCCTAATTTTTTGGGGGGTGGAAGTGAGTTGCAGTATCATAAATGAAGAAAGGTAGCAGTGTTGTCATGATGGTCCAGGGATTGAGGGGCGAGGCTTTTTGTGGGGGATGTCTCTTATTGGACCAGCTGCGTGGTTGAGAGAGACTTAGACAAGCTTTTAGAAGCAAAGTGTTCTTCATCTCAAACTGTTTGGTTAAAAGGAAAAAATCCTTGGTGGTTTGGTTTGTTTGGGTTTTTTTGGTCTTTATTTCACCATCTTATTTGAAGGTGCATGGCATGCAAATACATATGGTAGGTAACTCAGGCCAGAACTCCTTGATATATGGGGTTAAATCCCAGTGGAGAGGAGTTTGCAGATAAATGCTGGGTTTTTGCTTCAAGCTGTCAACCGGAGCAGGTGAGAATCCCCCAGGGCTTTGTCTCTGCTCAGGTGAGTTAATTAAGTTCAGGTGACTCCTGATGCAGACTTGGTCGGGTTTGGATCTCTGTAGACTTGTGACTTATAAGAA
Organism: Alligator mississippiensis; assembly: GCF_030867095.1. Lineage (NCBI taxonomy): Eukaryota > Metazoa > Chordata > Crocodylia > Alligatoridae > Alligator > Alligator mississippiensis. The sequence goes on along the minus strand of NC_081838.1, from coordinate 20,006,883 downwards.
CAAAAAAAATCCCCTGACTCCTTTTCAGGAGTGGAGAATTTCCCCTGGACTCGAAGCCCAGAGGAAACGTTCTCAATCAGCCCTGCACCATTGAGGCACCTCCCTGCTGTTGGGGAGCTTGGAGGCTTGGTAGGGCTTTTGCTTTCTGTTTGAAAGCAAGGCTCTTCAGATAGGGAAGGTGGAGTGGTAAATGGTGGTGGATGGTAACACCAGGAGGTTGGGTGGCTTGGGGAGAGTGAAGCCCGGGTGTTGCATGGGAGGGGAAGCTTCTTCCTCAGCCACCAGCTTGCAGGAAAGGAGTCGAGGCAGCAGAAAGGGGGTGCTTGGGTGCAGAGAAAAGGCCACGTCTTGTCCGCCCCAGCAGAGAGGTAAGAAGCTCTGTCTCTCTGGCGCGGATGCCCGGTGAGAAACCTCAGCCCTGCGGTCTGGTGCATCCTGTCCCCGTTCCCAGAACGCACAGGTCCTGGGGGGTGTTTGTCATGAGGCCTGGAGCCACTTCGGTCTTGTGAGGCTGTCGTGGGATAATGGCCTTCTACTACAGCAGCTCCTTATCCTTCCCTCGCACCCATATCTGCGTGTCTTGCAATTTGTGTGGGCAGTGATAGGCCTAACACTGCTCCCACGTGGCTCGTTCTCTCCTCTTCTTTCCCCAGGCGGGCATATGCTGTGCAGCGGAGTGGGTTTTGGTGGCTCTTTCTACCGTGCCTGCTGCCTTGTGTCCATCAGGAAGGCGGTTGGCAGAGTCGTCCTAGCCAGCAGCTGCAGGACGGTCCTCATTTCCTCGGGCCAAGCTCAGGGTGGTTCCCAACAGAGCCTCTGTGTCTTACCCCGGGCGGGGGGTAAGTTTGATTTCACTGAACACAAGCCTCGCTTGGGTACCCGGCTGGGCCACGGAAGTCTTTGATGATGGATGCAAAGGTATTTGAGGTATTTTTGCAGTGACCCGTGGCTTCCAGAGATGGATGAGGGTAGGGGGCTTTATTTCATAGACATTAGAGCTAGAAGGGACCTCGCAAGATCATCAGGTCCAGCCCCCTGCCCAAGGGGCAAGAAGTCAGCTGGGGTCAAATGACCCCAGCAAGATAAGCATCCAAGTGTTTCTTGAAAGTGTCCAGAGTAGGTGCTTGCACCACTTCTGGGGGGAGTCTTTTCCAGGCCCTGGGAACTCGGACAGTAAAGAAGTTTTTTCTTGTGTCCGGCCTAAAGCAGTCATCCAGCAGTTTGACCATTGGACCTCATCTTCCTTTGGGGTGCTTTGGTGAACAGACGTTCTCCCAGGTCCTGGTGCACACCCCTTATGTACTTATGGGCTGCCACTAAGTCACCCCTGAGCCTATTATAGGGGCTTTAATCCCTCTTTCCCCTCAAGCTGGCCCTGCTAAATATCTCCTAGTCCAGCTGTCGGCAACAGGGGGCTGATCAGCACAGCTCGGGTCCAAGACAGTTCACTGCTTTCAACTCGCCCATGCAGAGCTGCTGAAGCACGGGTGGCAGCTACTGGACCGGAAACTCTGTGGGGACACATCCTGTGGCTCCAGGGGACAGATCCAGCCTGTGGGCCATATATTCTTGAGACCTGTCCTAGGAGAAGCAAGCCATTCCTAGTGAAGGGAAAGGGATGTGCGGGGAGCAGAGACCTTCTGCTCAGCCAGCCCCTCCTGGTGGTATGCCAGGCAGTGCTGGACAGGTAAAGCAAGGCTCCAGCCTGCTTGATCTCCTCTGGAGGAGGCGAATTTCCCTAAGCAAATCCTCACTTTTTCCCAGGGAATCCTTTTGTACAACAACTGACTTGACTCTCCACTGTAAATATTAACGCTCCACCAAATGGCCATTTGTGAAGTCGGCATTTGAAAAACAAACTTCCCTGTCCTTGTCACGTGGGATGCTAAAGAGGTATCCGTGGCTAGGAGAACAGATGGCTAGTGCTGGATTGAATCGTCACAAGCAGCGCCTCCCCTTCCGGGATATGCAAAAGCCTATTTCTTTTAATCCTGGCCCTGTCAGTCAGAAGTCTGGTGAATCCTTATCTTCCCGGCTCCTCTGTCATTGCTACATGTGGCTGGAGGAGTGCGGAACTAGTTAACATCAGATCCAAAATGCAATAGAAAGTTGATTATCCAGAATAATTAGTGTCACGATCCTTCTGGGTAACGTTTTTTAATTTCCACTCCCCTCCCCCCCCTTCCCAATTAATCAAGTTTCTCAGTCTGAAGCACTGAAAAATAGACTTTGGTTGCAGTTCTGTACAGCAAATAGCCAAACTAGGCAAAAAGACAAGGAATAAGCATGATATTTTAGCATCTCCAAAGCACTAGTTAATAAACAACGTGGAGTTGTCTCGCTGACTAGGAAAATCCAACTGCAGGCTAATTGGTTTGGTTAATACAAAACCTCCTGGTTAATTAGCTTTCTGGATAATTGCCTCTCTGCTATGTCCTGCGATGCATCAGCTTCAGGAGAACTTGTATCTAGGGGGACTCTTGGAGCCTGGAACGGGATTTCTGGCCCAACCCAGGAGGGGACCATAACTGCCCAGGTGGTTGGGGTGCTCACTTTGGTTCAGCTCCGTCCTCTCCATTGGAGGACCATCGCAGCCCAGGGAGTGATGAGCCATCTTCTGTTTTTGCTTTGCTTTTTTTGGTTGCATCTTGAAGTGGAAGCTTCTTGAAATGGTGCTTTTTGGTCAGATGGAAAGCCATTTCCCAGCCAGGTCTGCCTGTGCCCAGCCAAAACTGCTTAAGGACTGGGTTGTAGAGAGGAGACATTCATGCTGCTAATGGCATCCCGTCTCTTCCACCCTCCTGGAGGAGCTGTCCCGCAGGGCATCCTCTAGTGACTCTGTCAAGTCGTCTTGTCCATGGGGCCTTTGGGACATGCCTAGGTCTTGTTGCCTGAAAGATGGCTCTACTCTTTGGCTTAAACGTTTCCTCCTTTGGCTGAATCCACTGTGTTCTGCTCAGGTTTCTTGTTCTGTAAAGCTGGCTCCTTGATCTCTATTCCCGTTCAGACTGCCTTCCCCAAAATGTCTTCTGAGGGAGTGTCTGCCATGCCCGAGCAGTCTGGAGAGCCCTGGGAATGGGAAGCCACTCCACTTTGCCTGATGGTCCGGTGGTGGACCAGCCCCAACTAGATCATCCTAGCCAAGGCTTTGTCCAGCCAGGGCTTAAACACCTCCCAGGATGGAGACTCCACCACCTCTCTGGGTAGCCTGTTCCAGAGCTTTACTACCCTCCTGGTGAGTGTTTTTCCTAATATCCAACCTCAACTCCCCTTGCTGCAACCAGAGCTCATCGCTCCTTGTTCTGGCATCTGCCACCACTGAGAACAGCCCAGCTGCATCCTCTTTGCAACCCCCTGCAGGGAGCTGAAGGCTGCTATTAAATCCTCTCCTTCTTCTCTTTTCCAGACTAAATACACCCAGTTCCCTCAGCCTCTCCTCCCAAGTCCTGTCCCCTAGCCCCCAAATCATTTTTTTTTGCCCTCCGCTGGACTCTCCAATTTGTCCACATCCTTTCTGTACTGGGGGGCCCATAACTGGACACAGGACTCCAGATGTGGCCTCCCCAGTGCTGAATAGAGGAGAAGAATCGCTTGTCAATCTGGTTTCCTGGTAAGGGCCTGCTGCCTAAAACTGCTTAGCTTTTGCAGTGCCAAAATCATTCTGAACTAGGTCCTTAACATGCTGGGAGTCTATCCAGCTGCATCCACAGCTGCCCTTTACCATGGTAAACCTCCTTGCATTGGTGCAGGAGAAGTGGTCCAAAGGACCACGACACAGTCCTCCTTGAGCATATCTTCAACAGTGGCAGGACCCTGATGGTTCCCACATCTCCCTGGGCACGCTGGTGTGGTTTGGTGTTTAGGGCATTATGCCTGATCGTTTGAGGAGGGTTGTTCATGATATTTTCATAGGTTGATAATGGTGGTTCAGAGGGGCTGTTGCTGCCTGGAGCTGAGGGCCCTGTCTCCTCGACAGCTCCATGATTTCTCCATAAAAGATCATCCTCTTGGTTAAGGGACTTAGCAAGGGTTACCCTCCTTTGTGGCTGGGAATCCCAACATCTGCTGCCACTGTTGCTAGTGCAGCCCCATCCCACAGCTGGCTTGCGGTGGGACCACAGCAACACCCCACGGGCAACGGTGTGTGTTTAGTTTTGTACATCGTATTGTATGACTGTCTCCTGCGCAAACACGCTGCCTTTGCTTATTTTGGAAGCTTTTCCTTAGTCAGTTTTGCAAGTCGGGGGCCCTGGGTGATTCACTCTGCCGCAAACGGGCTTTTGCTTCTCTGTGGTTAGAGAGCACGTGAGCATGTCCGGTCAGACCTGGAGTTTTAGCAGCACACACGATGGGGACATCTGAGAACATGTCCTGATGTCCTTCCTCCGCCTGTAAACCCAGTCTGGGTATTCAGAGCAGAGCTTGCTCACCTGTAAAGGAGCAGGGACTCTGGCTGCAGTATATTAGCACAGCGAAACCATTGGTACATTATAGGAGATGGGGAACTTTGTAGAGATGCCCACTGGTGTTTGGTGGCAGAGTCGGGGCAAGGGCTGGGGCAGCCACAAGAACATAAGAACTGGCATTTACTGAGTCAATCCATAGGTCCCTCCTGCCCAGCCTCCTGTGTCATGCAGGGAGGATACCAAGTCAGTCTGCTTCCCTCTACACACTTTTTAGTCCAGACCCTCTGCCAGCCCATCCCCACGTCTCACCCAGATACCCAAGTTGCAGGACACACGTGGCGAGGACAGAGGTCCCTGATGAACAAGTCTGTATTTCACCTTGATCCCGTGAGCCCCTTGGCTGGTGGCTGCTCCATGGAGCTGTTGCCACGGGTGTGTATTTGGCGTGGTTTATGGGCACCTCCCCACACCTGCCCCTTCTGCGAGGGGAGAGAGAGAGACCCCAGCACACGCCTACCGGGAGTGCACCAGGCTGCAGCCTCCCTTCACCGCCTCCTCCAGAACTGCCTACTGAGGTCCTGGCTGCACATCTTCCCACACCTTTGCATGTATGCATTTCTCATTCGCAGTCCCTGGGACTTCCAGGTCAACCTCCTCAGCTGGCCCATATACCTGACCAGGAAGGGGGCACTGCCTGCAAAGACTCTCAAGAGCTGCAGAGCTGCTTTCCTGTCCCTGGTCCAGTCCCATTTGGGCAGAGCTTCGCTGGGCAGTGTCCACTCTCTCCTTGGACTCATTCGAGGGCCACTGGGTGCTGTCCATGTTTTAAACCTTCAACTTCCACTCCTGTCCCTGTTGTGTTATCACTTGTGCCAAGAAATCAATGATGCATCAGTTGTGTGTGTGTGTGTGTACTCATAAAGTATGGGGTTTTTTTTAAAGCCGTTCTGGCATTCTCCAGGCTCTGCTCTTTTTGCAAAATCCATCATACATATTTCTATGGCTTTTAGGCAGTGGAGTGGGCTGGATGTGCCTTAATTGCCCCATGTGCCCATAGGTGAGCTGGCTCATGCCGATGCGGTTCAGGCACCGGACTCTCTGGAATGAAAATTGGGTTCTCTTTGATCACCGGTGACTTCTGCTGGTCTCTGAACGGTGACCCACATTTCAGATCCAGCACGAGGAGGTGCAATGCTGTTAATTCGGTCGGAACAAATCTGCTTCGGCCCCATGTCAGCACGGCTCCTTTGTTCCGAAGAGAAGCAAGCTCGTGTTCAGTATGGGCCGTGGCACCAGCAAAAGTTTTCCCATCAAAGCTGCCTTTCGGCTGAAGGAAAACATCTCCCTTTATTTTCATCCTCAGTGTTTCTCTGAGATCCCTATTTATCAGGGCCGGGCCCACAGAGCTCAGCCTCAGAGGAGCAAGCCCAGCTAATAGCTCAGATGTGAGAATAGTGGTACTGTAGGGGGGTCTGAGCTAAGTTCACGTCCATGCTTTATCTCGGACACACGCGCAGCTCTGTGTGCTTTGTAGATATATTAATTATCCTCTGCTGTCTGTGCAAGCGCTAACAAACCTTCACTGTTCAGGGCAGGGGGCACTTTATCTGCCTGTTGCAGGAGATATGGAAGAAGGGAACAGAGCGGTGAAAAAAGAGGGCGGGAGCTGAGTGAGAGAGGAGGGTGGCCTAGTGGTTAGGGTTAACCTGGGGCTTGGGAGAAGCAGGCCAAAATCTGGCTTTGCTGCAGGCTCCACATCTGACTTTGGGTTGGTGATTTGGTCTCTTTGTGGCTGGTTCTCCACCTCTATGCTGGGATTAATGGCTCCACCCTGCTGTGATAGCAGGGCTTCAGATGGGCCCCCAAGTAGGAGGAGGAAGCTGGGGTTACCATGTGGGAGCTCCTGTCTTCTGGTGCTTTGCAGAGACCAGTCCTCCTTGGTCCCCACCCTGAGGCCGTGGCCCTAAATGTCTCTCCACTTGTCTTCCAGACTTGCCGCATTCCCCACCATGGGTGACATGAAGACACCGGATTTCGACGACCTCTTGGCAGCCTTCGACATCCCTGACATTGACACCAATGAGGCCATTCATTCTGGCCATGAGGACTCGGATGGTCACATCAAGCAGGTGCCTGGGGAGCCCGGCCCCCCCGACCATGTCCTGCCCCATGCAGACATCACTGCGGTCAGCGTGATCGTGAAGAACACTGTCTGTCCCGAGCAGCTCGACACTCTGGATGGGCGCAGCAAGGATGGACACATCATCGGGCCCCGCCTGCTGCAGAATGGCTTTGGGGCCCCTGAGATGCCCAGGTCCCCCACACCCAGGGCGGTGGAGACCGTGGCCTCCTCCAATGGGGAGTGTTGGGTGAAGGAGAAAGGGGCCAAGCCCCTGGACATCTTCTCCCACTTCAGCCCCGATCCCAGCGATGACAACGCAGCGTCAGACCTAATCGACAGGCCCCGCGAGTGTAAGCCAAAGGAGAAGTCCCTCTCCGTGCCCTCCCTCTCTCCATCACCCACCCCATCTCCGACACCATCACTGGACTGCAAAGAACCCATGAGAGAGGGCACTGAGAGCCTCCCGCCAGCCTTCTCCCAGCCCTTTGATCCCAGCCAGCCCAGGGGTGTGAACGGTTCCCCCTCTGCCCTCCCCTGCATTAAGAAAGAGGAGTCGGACTCAGAGGAGGCTGCCCAGGACACCAGCCCCAAGGGCTTGGCTGCAGCATTGGGTGACAGCCCTTTGGATCACCTCAAGTCTGTCACAGTTCGCTACTCCACAGATGATTCCCCCATCGCGTCCTGGCCCAGCTCGGAGCAGAACCTCGACAGCAGTGCCAGCAACATCCCCGAAGTGAAGCACTCCCCCGCCAGCCCCCCAGAGCCTTTCTTCAAGCCTTCCCCCCCGGCTGCTGAGAGCCCGCAGCCTCCCGCCTCTCCCAAGCTGCTGGGCAGCTGCTCTATCAAGGAGGAGCCGGAGATGCTAGAGAAGCCCATGGGAAGTCCACGGAGCATTTCCAGTGCTGATGAGGACATGGAAGACAACAACACAGATTCCCCATCCTCCAACTCCTCACGGCCCCTCAAAGTACGCATCAAAACCATCAAGACGTCCTCGGGCAGCATCACGCGAACGGTCACCAGGATTCCCTCGGATTCAGAGCCCGGAGTAGTCAAGCTGTCTGAAGAGCAGGGTTCCCAGGAGGCTGGCAGCGAAGGCACTGTGTTCCCTGCCTTGGCTGACAAAGAGGAGGGGGCACTGGAGGTGCCAAAGGAGAAGCTGGAGCTCTCCAGCCCCTTGAAAACCATTGAAGGGCCCAAAATTGTCAGTGTCCAGCTGGGCGATGGCACCAAAATCAAGGGCACAGTCTTGCCCGTCTCCACCATTCAGAATGCCAGCAGTGCCATGCTGATCGCCGCCAGTGTGGCCCAGCAGAAATCCGTGGTGCTCCCGGCAAAGACCGGCAAGGCCGTGGCCAAGAACATCATCAACCTGGTGCCTCAGGCCCTCCCCAAGGCAGACACGAGGTCCAACATCAGCACAGTGACCCAGACCACCACCATCACTACCACGGCCAACCAGAAGGTCAATGGCACCACGGTGGTGATGGTACAGCCACAGAAGCCTTCTCCGACCCTCGCTGGCACAGTCATCTCCAGGAGTCAGTCCAGCCTGGTGGAAGCCTTCAACAAGATCCTGAACAGCAAGAACCTCTTACCCACCTACAAGCCCAACCTGAACCCTCCAGCAGACTCCAGCCTGACTCTGCCGCCCTTTGGTTACCGCTGCCTGGAGTGTGGGGACGCCTTTGCCCTGGAGAAGAGCCTGGCGCGGCACTACGACCGGCGCAGCATGCGCATCGAGGTGACCTGTAACCACTGCACCAAGCGCTTGGTCTTCTTCAACAAGTGCAGCTTGCTCCTCCATGCCCGGGAGCACAAGGACAAGGGACTCGTGATGCAGTGCTCGCACTTGGTCATGAGGCCCATCGCCTTGGATCAGATGATTGGCCAGCCCGACATCACCCCCCTGGTCTCGGTGACTTCCCTCCCAGCAGGCAAAGTGGCTGGGGTGGCTCAGGAGGCTGTGGCCGTGGCTAATGGGGCTCAGGACCTGCCCATCTTGCCCCTGAGCAGCAGCTCGGAGCAAACCAGCTACAGCTGCTTCCGGTGTCTGGAGTGCAAGGAGCAGTGCAAGGACAAGGCCGGGCTGGCAGCGCACTTCCAGCAGGCCGTGGCTGCCGGCACTGCCAGCAGTACGGTAAGCGGAGTCTGGCCAGCCATTTTGTGGAGGAAGGTGCAATGACCTGGTGCGGGTGTAGGGATGGGGCAACATAGCTTTTTCTCCAGGCTGTGGGGGTATTGTGTGATGCTGGGGCCAGTCCCTTCCCCTCTTATGCATCACCTCCAGGGGTTTCAAACATCTGGCCTGTAGCAGGGTTTCCCTAGGCCTCTGGGGCTTCAAGGTGAGCCAAGAATTGGGGGAGTGGGGCCTGCTACCAGATTCCCCATGACAGAGCTCTGATGGTCATGTATGTCTGCGTGTGAACAACAGCTATATGAACCTCCACCCCCCTGGATCTAAATCCCCCAGAGGCTCCTTGCAGTTTGGGGTGCGAGTGAAGCTAGGTGCATGCAGTGTATAGTGGTGCCCTGGGGCCTGCTGCCTGACTGTCACCCAGCTGTCAGTCCAAAATGCCTCTTTGCCAGGGGCAACCTATGCTTCAGGAAAGCTGGGTCCTGAGGAGGAGTAAGGGTCAGAGTGTGTTTAAGCGTCCCCCAGAGGCACTGGGTGTTGTCTGCAGCCCAGGCTGGGGATGGGGACTGGGCTGTGCCAGTGCTGCTGCTGGGACTCAGACCTGGAGGGTCTTGGCTACAGGGTCTTGCCCCTCTGCTTAGGGTCAGACTGATCAACCTGTTTGGGGTCAGGAAGGAAGTTTTTCCCTGGTCAGATTGGTATGGACTGGGGGGAGGGGGTTGCCTTCCTCCGTGGCAGGGGCACAGCCTCTGTCTGGGATCTCCTGTGCATCAGCAACCTTTTGCAACAGTAGGACGTTGGCTGCCACAGTCCCCCTGCTTCCCTGGGGCAGATTCAGGTATGACGTCTTATAAAACTACCATTAACCCTGACGCACAGAATTTAGATGCTGGATTTGTCTGGGCTGGCTTGGACAGGGCTGATGATGTCTCCAAGCTGGAGGTTAGACTAGGTGCGACCCCCAGAGGTCCCGTCCAGCCCCACTTCTCTGTGATTTCTGTGAAATGGGAGACTGAATACTATATTTTCTGACATACCACACACCCACAAAGAAGCCCTGCACCTTGCTTGAGGAGGGCAGGATGAAGACCAGAAGCTTTTTTTGCTGAGTTGTGGCTGAATCTGGCTGCATGGAGTAAGGGCAGCGTCTGCTCATCGGCATCGTTCACCCCTCCCTTGCTGCTCAGCCAAAACTGCCTCTCTTCCATGTGGATGGGAGGGATCCATCCCAGCATCCCCACGCATCCCTTCAGAAGTCAGCTTCCTCACTGAAAACACACCCCTCAATTTGGGATGGCTAATTCAGGGGGGTGGGGGGGGGGAAGAAGGTGCACCTGGTAGGCTAGTGAGTGCATCTAGGCCCTGGGGGTTGTGGGATGGCACTGGAGGACTGTCTGCACTGGAGGTCAGTAGCGGCTGCTCGGGCACCAGGTTGTAGCCCATGCTGATGTCTGAGGAAGGATTCAGGCCTGGGGGTTTCTGGAGCCCAGACCTGTGAGGATGCCAGGAGCCCGGGCAGGCCTCTTCTCCTGCCACATTGATGAAGACTGTGGGCTGCGTTGGCCCTGTTGGGAAGGTCTGTCCCCTTCCTGCTGGCTGTTTAATGAACCAGGATGTGCAGCCACCACCGCTGCTGGCAGAGCTGAATCAGGACTGCTTCCAGGGCGGTGGATCAAGGAGCCCCCAAAACGGCTTAATCTCGGGAGTTGGGCCCAGGCAGGCAAGCGTCTGGGTCCTTTCCATGTCGCTTCCTACCTGGAACCACTAGTTCCTCCAGGTGAAGGACTGCCCTGCTCCCCCCTGCTGCAATGGTGCTGAAGCCTTGGGGCTGCACAGAGAAGGCTGAGCTCCAGGTCAGCGATCTGCCAGACCTCTCTCACTTCTCTGGAGCTGCAGCAAGGCACCTCAGTCACTTGGCCCCAGTGGAAGCTGGTTGCTGCGATGCCCACGGGCTTGCTTGAGCTGTCTGGAAACCCTGTGTGCTTGAGGAGGGTCCATGGTGTGGGCCTGGGGTTCCTGGACCGTGGAATTGGGGGGGGTCCAGCCTCCCCTCCCCCAGGGAGCGTTTTACCCACCTGGCACCTGAGCTGTGTTGGCATCCACTTGAGGTTCGAGTAGCAGGTGTCTTTGCTCCTCATCATGCCTAAGCTGGGGCTGAGGGTGGCTTGTGGACCCAGAGGTAGGGCTGGCTCAGAGGCCTGGCCATCTTCCAAGGAATGTGTCCCTCCTACAGTGTGTTCCTCCAAGGAATGTGTCCTTCCCAGATGCATCAGGGGAGTACTTAGGATAAAGGAGGGGTGAGATGGATACAGAGACCTGAGCTGCCTCCCAGCTCGCTCCAGGCTCCAGTTCAGTGCACACAGGCTGGGTCCCACATCTCTTTTTTTTTTTTTCCCTACCCCTTTTTTCAGTCTGTAGTTTTGGTCCTTCTGCAGCTCCTGGCCTGGGTCCTTCAGCTCCACACATCCACCTCTTAGGCCTCAGCTTCTCTTCCCTGCGCAGTTTTTCCTCCCTGCTCCTGTTCAAGGGATTTGGGAGCTGGTTTTGAGGACAGGTGCTCTCCAGCCTTATGAGGCAGCAACTCCAGCTCACCTCGAAGTACTTCATCACCTGTTACCTGGGGCCACATCCATGACGGGGTTGGGCATCTCCTGGTGGGGACTTTCAAGCCAGGTTTGGCTCCTAGTGCAGCCAGTGGGTGTGATTTCTTTTGTCAGTTCCCTGCAGGTGCCCACACCTTTACCTCTGACCCCAAGATTGATACAACCCTGATGGGCAGTGATATCTCCCCTGTGAGCTCTGCCACAGGGACTGGCTTGGCCAGAGGCTCAGTTCCTTTCTCTCCTGGCCCGCCCACTGCAGATGGGCTTCTCAGCCCCATTCCTCTTCTGAGGCTTTCCTCTGTGTGCAGCTGCAGCTGTCAAAAAGGCAGCAACATGTTGGGGAGGATTAAGAAGGGAGTTGGGAATAAAACTGACAGTAGTATAACGTATCCTTTATAAACCCATGGGGCACCCACACCTTGAATCCTGTGCCCAGTTCTGGTCCTCGCGCCCCAAGAAGGATGTAGAAGAACCAGAGAAGGGCAGCAAGGATGATGAGTTTTGCAGAGGGGCTTTCCTAGGAGGAGAGAGGCTCTGGTCATTTTAGAAGAGAGATGCTTGAGAGAGGTTTACAAATGGAGAAGCGAAAGTCATAGGGATTTAGTGTCGACTCTCCCCATGCAAGAGCTGGAGGTCACAATATGAAGCTGGTAGGTCATAGATTTAAAACAAACACCAGGCAGTTCTCTCTTACCCTGGGTGGGATTCAAGCATGAGACTCGTTCCCACCAGAGATGGGGAAAGCTGAGAGTTTAACCGGATTCACAAAGGGACTGGACTTGGCATTGGAGGAAAGGGGCACCAGTAGCTATTGAGCTGAATTGGAGCGTTGTGGACTTCAAATGCTGGGGGCTGTAAGGGAGAGAGGCAGCATGGAACAAACCCAGGTCAGACCCAGTCACTCTCCCTTTCAGCACCTCCTTAGTGCCCCCGAGTGACACTGGAAACTGGGCAGGATGGCCCTAGGGTCTGACCCACTCAGTGGCCATTCTTATGTTAACAGCTGTCCAAGGTGGTGGGAAAGGGCCTGTGCCCAGCATTTGTCCCTCATGGAGTCTGGAGGGGCCTTGGGGGCTCTGGCTGATGGCCCTGTGCCTGTCCTTGACCCTGCAGGTGTGCCCGACGTGCCCCATGATCATGCCCAACCGCTGCAGCTTCAGCGCCCACCAGCGGATGCACAAGAACCGGCCACCGCACGTGTGCCCGGAGTGCGGTGGGAACTTCCTGCTGGCCAACTTCGAGGCGCACCTCAAAGAAGCCTGCCTGCACTTCTCCAGGAGGGTGGGCTACAGGTAGGTCACGCTATGCTTGGGTGGGATCTGGGGTATCCAGCTCCCCTCATCTTCCTGGCACAGGTGCAGCGAGGCCCCAGGTCCCTGCGAGATGTGTCCACAAGGAGGGCCAGGAAGAAGGCATTTTCCTTTTCCCCCGACCCTGCTGGGAACACCTTCCCTCACCCCAGCCCCTTACCTTGGAGCTGCCATGGCTTGCAGCTCTGCATGAAACCCCACCGCACCCCCCTCCTGTATGAGGAGCTAGGCCCATGGGGCCCTCCAGCATCTGCAGGCAGTGAGCTGGGTTTGCCACATGCTCTCCAGGTCCCTGCCCCAGGGTATAAAGGCCTCTGGATCAGGAGTAGCAGGGCTATTGAGGCTCTCCACGGCCCTGCAGGCTGGCACATGCTGTTGCTGTTCCTCATGCCCAGCCCATGGTCTGATGCCCTTAGCAAGGAGGCAGTGGATCAGTTGAACAGGCAGTTGGGGGATTTGGGGGGAAATGAGCAACCTGTGGGGAGCTGGTTTGTATTCCCTGCCCAGAGCTGCAGCAGAGGACCTCAGATTTCCATGTGGCACCTTGGGCATGCAGGGCCTGCTGTGGGCAGGGGAGCCCAGCGGCATGACTCTCACCCTCCTCTCGCCACAGGTGCCCCAGCTGTGCCGTGGTGTTCGGTGGCGTGAACTCCATCAAGTCCCACATCCAGACCTCGCACTGCGAAGTCTTCCACAAGTGCCCCATCTGCCCCATGGCGTTCAAGTCCGCCCCCAGCGCCCACGCCCATGTCTACACCCAGCACCCGGGCTTCAGCAATCAACAGTCGAAGTGAGTAGCTGTGGTTTCTGAGCCAGACCCTGCCAGTCTGGGGACAAGGGGCATTCGGGTGCTCCAGAGGGCACGGGGAATCGCCCCTTGGGTGTTGGGTCAGTCGCATGGGACCTGGCACATCAGGGGATGCCAGGTGCTGTTCTCTGGCCAGCAGGGAGTGGCCCTGAATCTAGAGGCTGCAGCATCCCCCTGGAGCCCAAGACTCTTGGGTCCTCGCTTCCTGCTAGCCCACCTCGCGCTGCTGGCTGCGTTTGGACCCTTCACAAGGGGGGCATTCAGTGGGACTAGGGGACAGGCAGGGCATGGTGGGCAGCACAGCCTGGCATCATCCCTTATGCTGTGTGGTGGGGGGGCAGTCTACACAGCCCTCGGCATGTGGGGAGGGCTACACACGCGTCCCCGTGGGGCGAGAACCTGGCCTGGGATGGGGAACTCCCGGCACTAGTTACGAACCATCTCTCACGCTCTCCACTTCCTCTCTAGGATGATTTACAAATGCGCCATGTGTGACACAGTCTTTACCCACAAGCCCCTGCTGTCCTCCCACTTTGATCAGCACCTGCTCAACCAGCGGGTCAGCGTGTTCAAGTGCCCCGACTGCCCACTGCTCTTTGCCCAGAAGCGCACCATGCTGGAGCATCTCAAGGTGAGATGGATGCCGATCACAGGCCCAGGAGGTCTCAGCTGCCCCCAAGAGGCCTCTCCCTCCCTCAGATTTTGGGCAGGTTGCTCCCCTGTCTGTGCCTCAGTTTCCCCACCTGTTAGGGACGTGCGGTGAATGACAGCAAGATGCTGGTGGCCAAGCAACACAGCAGAGAGGGGAAGAGAAATAGGCAGGGAGCAGAAAGCAAAGCAGCAGCTCAGGCAGTGGAAGGGGATCGCAGTGGCACTGGAGGAGGATACAGGGCTAATTTGTGGCACTCCTGCCAAAAAGGTTGCGCCCCCCCCCCCCCCCCCCCCTTACCCTCTGCCTTGGGGGAGGCGAGCATGTCTGCCCCTTGCTGGTCACAAGAGGTATTGCAAGGTGGGGAGATGGGCTGGGTGGTAGTCGTCCATAACAACAGTGGTTTTATTTGATAGATAGATCAAATAAAACTGTTGTTGTTTTATTAGTGTGTGTGATAGAGTGGGACACAAATCTAAAATTAAAATAAAAAACACACCACAGAAAGGCTCAGTGCAGCTTACAATAAACCATCAACAGCAGCAGTAAATTCCCCCAGAACTAGAGAACTCCAGAGCAAGCCCCCTGTTCCCACTTCCCTGCCTGTTGCCGTTAACAGCAAAGCCCCTGGCAAAAGTTCAGGTCTCAGCGCATCTGCACCTGCCCTGGGATCTGAGCACCAACAAGCCCTTGGTGTGTCTGTACCCTCTCTGGGATCTGAGTGCCCCACCTCTAAGAGATGATGGGCTCCTGACCCAGAAACATGTAGGGTCAGGACCAGCTGGGGTTACGCTTTCAGCAGTCACTTGCTGCTCCCTTGTTGTGCGTACAGCGCTTAGCGCATTAGAGCCTGATTTATAATCAGAGAAAATGAGGGGTGGAAGGGAACTTGGGAGGTCACATTTAGTCCAACCCCCTGCTCAAAGCAGGGCCATCCTCGGCAAGATCATCCCAGCCAAGGCTTCTTCAAGCCAGGTCTTCAAAACCACCAAGGATGGAGACTCTACTACCTCTTTGGTAGCCTGTCCCAGTGTAGTGTGGGCCCATCTGCCCTCTCATGGGAAAGGGCATCTGAGGCTTCAGGCTATAGCTGGGTCAGGCAGGCTCTTCCAAGGGTCTCTCTCCCCTCCCTTGCACCATCATCCCAGTATGTGTGGTCGGACCCGTTCCCCCTGCCTCTGGAGCTCCAGGCAGGCTGACGCCTATGTCCCTTTGCTCCCCAGAACACTCACCAGCTGCAGAAGGCCAAGGAAGATGTGGCCCGGAAGCCGGCTGCCCTGCTAACGCCAAAGCAAGAGCCCGTTGAGGCCCCAGTCTCCAAACTGTCAGAGTCATCGTCATCATCCTCAGAAGACGATGAGCCCCCCAGCTCCCCCGAGCTGCGCAAGACCAAGCGCAGCCGTTTTCAGCGCAAGACGGACACTGCCAGCAAGTCCAAGGGCAGCGGCTGGACCTGTGGCGTCTGCCACTCCTGGTTCCCCGAGAGGGATGAGTACGTGTCCCACATGAAGAAGGATCACGGGAAGGTGAGGAGGAGGCAGGGCTGGCACACGGAGGGGAGGGCAGTGTTCCTAGGAGCTGGCAGGATACTTGGATTCTGCTCCTGACCAAAGGATGGGATGGTCTGGGTCCTGAGAGTCCCGGTTTCCTGGGTTCTGTCTGACGGCTTCATCTTGGAGAGCAGCAGTTTCCGTGCCTCAGTTTCCCTGCCTGACTGGATGCTCTGGAGCCACCCCCCAGGCAGGGGCAGGGAGATGGTGGCTCGGTCCAGCTATCCCAGACCACTATTAGAGGGCAGGACAGGTTGGGGGGAAGGTGATTCCCCGTTGCTACAGAGCCGGAGAGGGTCCCACCAGCTGCCGTGGCAACTGCCCTGTGGACTGCAGCCCAGTAACCAGCATCTCTCGCCCCTTGCAGTCAGTGAAGAAGTTCCCGTGCCGCCTTTGCGAGCGCTCCTTCTGCTCCGCCCCCAGCCTCCGGAGACACGTGCGCGTGAACCACGAGGGCATCAAGCGCGTCTACCCCTGCCGGTACCGCACCCCTGGGCCAAAGGAGAGCCGGGCCAGCACCAGCTCTGTGGCGGGCAGGGGGCAGAGTGGGAGTACAGGGTGCAGGAACCATAGGCGTTGTGTGTGGTGGGGGAGGGACTGGCTTGCAGGACTCCTGGGTCCTCTTCTCAGCTCGTGGGCCATGCTGGGAAGCAGGACACAGAGCCTGGTCCTGACTCTGCCTGCCAGGAATGATTGGCCTGCAGCAGGCCCAGGGCAGGGGGCTGAGATGTGATGGACAGGGCACCTCACTTCCCTTCTTCCTGGCCCCCCAGATACTGTACAGAGGGCAAGCGCACCTTCAGCAGTCGCCTCATCCTGGAGAAGCACATCCAGGTGCGGCATGGTATCAAAGTGACCGATCAGACCCGGAGCCAGGAGGTTGTCATCGCCCGCGTGGGCACCGGTGGCACCCAGGTAGGGGCTGCGACTGTGCCTGGGGTGGGAGGGGAGCTACAACAGACCTGTACTGCTCCTGCAGCCACCGCGGGGGCAGAGCTCCCCAATCATGGTACGGCAAGACTGGCATATGTGGCCAGGCCCCACGGACCCCATCTGCTTTGGCAGGATACCCTTCAGCCAGGCCAGGAGGGGTTGAAGCAGGGCTGACAAACAGGGCCCAGTACTCTCCCACCAGTAGCCAGGGGAGCTGGGGGTGGGGCTAGAGGCAGGGCCTGTCACAGAATTGGGGGCCCCTGGATGCAAATGGACACGACCGGCACTGGCTGGGGGCTGAGCAAGGGCTGTACAGACAGGCCTCACTCAGCCCCCCACACCAACCCCCTGCTGCTGCTGGCCCCATGGATCCGACCTAGGAGGAGCCCCTGAAATCCGGGTCCAGCCCAAAGCAAATGTGATACCCCTGCTTTAAAATGACCCTGTGTACTGTGGCTTGTCACCATTCCTCATCAGCACAGCCCCAGCACAGTGCTGGCTTGGCCTAGCCCCTACGTCCCCGGTCCCCAGCCAGCTCTGCTGGGGCCTAGCACAGTCCAGCAGGGCTTTGGGGACCCTGTGTGTGCAGTGACCAGAGGGCCTAGGGCATCTGGCCAGGGCCACCGAGCCACCACAGAGTCCAGAGCACATTGGGGCTCTCGGCTTCTCATCGCGCCTAGTGTTGGTGGCCCAGCACCTTCCAGTCCCCACCACCCTGCTGGGGAAGAGCTCACGGTGCTCCCACCCCACTAGACATTAACACCCCCACCCCACTCCTTCCCCACAGGGGCCTGGCAGGAAACGGAAGCTGTCATCAGACGACGGGGACTCGTGTAGCGAGGAGCCTGACAGCACCACGCCACCATCCAAGACTCCCAAGGGTGAGCGCCGGGCCCCCTTCCGGTGCCGCAAGTGCGGCTACCTGGCCAGCAGCGCAGCCGACTTCCAGGAGCACATCCCCCAGCACCGGACAGACGAGAGCTCTCACCAGTGCCGGGAGTGCGGGCTGTGCTTCACCTCGCAGGTCTCCCTCAACCGCCACCGCTTCATCACCCACAAGAAGAAGAAGGGGGCGGCCGAAGCGGAGGTCCCCAGCCCTCGCAGCCCTGGGGAAGGGGGCACGGCCCACACACCTGACGGCAAGCTGGCCTGCAAGGTCTGTGGCAAGGGCTTCGACAGCCAGCTCAACCTGAAGACACACTTCCGCACACACGGCATGGCCTTCATCAGGGCCCGCCAGAACACCAGCCCCGAGAACTAGGGGGCCAGGCGCCCCGGGGGCTGCTTCCTGCCTGCCCCCGGCACAAGCTGTGAAGAGAAGAGGGATCCTTATTTATGAGTCTCGTCCGATGCTGGCCAGGGCATCCCAGAGCCCCCAGGCTTTGAGGGGCAGCGGCTGGGCAGGGTGGGGGGCCCTGGATTGTCCAGTAGGGCTGCACCCATGCATGACAGGGACCTACTGTGCAGAGGGGACGCCAGGCAGCAATGGAGCCAGCCATGCCCAGCACCAGCCCAAAGGCTGCTGGCGTGCTCCAGCTCTTTGGGAGCCGGTCGTGTTCGGACTGGGCCAGAGCAGCCAAGGCCTCAGCAGTGGCTGGAGGTAGCTGTACTGCGCTCCCGCTCCAGCATGGGAAGAACATTGCTGGGGTCCTGGAATGGCACCCAGCCGGGGTCTCGCAGCCCGTGCACAGCTCTGATCCCTTCGCCCCGATCCTCTCCGTCACACTGGCTCCCAGTGAGCTGACGTCGGCCTGCCTGGGGCTGCGCAGCGGGCTCTCCTGTGGGCTGCCCGAGCTGGCTCACCTGTGAGACTAGACCCTCTGGTGAGAGGCAGGGCAGGGAGAGGGGCAGCCGTGGGGCCAGGTCGGTGCGTGCGGAGCAAGCTGGGCTCTGGCTTCGGCCTCACCTGCCCAGAGAGCCTCCCACGTTGTCTGAGGGGTGACGCGACCCCCCTGTGATCCCTTTCTTTCCCCCTCTGTAACTTCATCCCCCTCCAAAGAGCAGGCTCCCAGCAGGCCCCACAGCACCAGACACGGAGGCACGCTTGGTCGCAGGGTTTGTCGACCTCCACATTCTTCCCCTGATGCACACATACATTCCCCCACGTTCTCGTACACGCCTCCCTGCCTCTCCTGGGAAGGTCCAGGCTTCCCTCCTGAACTGCAGGTGTGCAATGGGATCAGCTGTCCCTTTTCCTTCTCCCCTGTCCTCGCAGCCTGGCCCTGGGGCAAGTGGGCAGGACGCAGTGCTGCTTCTCCACCCCAGCAAAGGGGGAGACTGGGGGCCAAGAGCTCCGATCTTGAATCTGGGGGTGCTACGAGAGCCTGGACCCAGCATGCATCTGACCCCATCTGTGTGCCCCGGCCGCAGGAAGAAAACCCACTGTCGTGAATTATGTTGACCCTGGTGCTTAGAGTGAGCTAAGCATCCTCATTCCACCCCCCGCCCCTGGGGCCCCGATCAGGGCAGCTGTCCCGGGGGCACCAACACACTTGAATCATGGTTGCGGGCACCACGATGCCTGCAGAGCGCTCGCTGCAGTGAGCTGGCACCCGCCCCTCACCCACCTCCCAGTCCGAGCCCCCCCCCACGATCACGTACAGGGTTCAGGAGCATCTGTACTGCCCTGACGGGCACGTGAAGCCAGGCAGGACAGGGATGGCGCGGGTCCCTTGATCATGTTTGGGGAAACTTTTCTATCAGTTTAGTTTGGGGGGTTGTTTTTTCATTTGTTTTTGGTCTGTTTTGTTTTTTGTTTTTTAAATCTTTTGGCTTCTGTGTTCCGGTTCGGGTGTTCGTGCGAGTGATTATGACTTCGGTAACTGAACGTGGGGCTCTTCTCTTAAATTTTCTTGTGAACAACTCCTAACTCGCTGTAAAGATCTGTAACATACACTAAGAAAAGAAAAAATTACTGGTGTGATTTTTTTTTTTGTTTGTTCGTTTGCTTTTTAATATACTTTTTTCCCCTTTTAGAAGAACAATTTTTTTTCTTCTTCTTTTTTTTTCCTCCTCTCCCGTGTTTTCTCCCACCCCCCTGCCGGAGGCCACGTGGAACAAACAGCACTGGCTTTTACTTTTGCTCATCTCCCTTAATTCCCAGCAAACCGGGTTTTGAGTGAACGTTTGCACCGTAGCATCCGAGGCTTTAAATAAATCTCCCCCTGCCACCTCTCACTGTAACGGGAACCTGACGCTTTCGTCCCGCTCGCCTTCCCCATCAGTAAGGACTGTCCCATTTTAGTTACACTACCAGGACTCTAACCCAGCTGAAATGCAAGGTAACTACATGTCTGATTTCCACCTCCCTCCGTAATTGTTGTCTCCCATCCTTACCCCCATATATTTTTTTTTTTAATGTATTAGCTTGGGGCTGTGAATGTGTAAATGATGTGTAATAATATAGAAGAACCTAAAGTTTCTACCAGTTTTAGGAGAAAGGAGAAGAAAAAGGCAACTCAAAACCAACGGCTTTGTAATCGGATTTTGTCCCAGACCCTCTCCAAGCACTTCAGTGCCTTTAGAACGACTTGTGTTTTAAAAGAATTTAAAAAAGAACAAAAAAAAAAAGAGTGGGGAATCTGTATACTTGTTTTTAGAGGGTGGGATGCGGGCGGGAGGGTTGTGAACTGATTATGCTACATTAAAAGTATGGGCACTGCAACAGGCTCTCAGGTATTCCTTATTCTTGTAGTAATAATGCGATTAAAACTTCTAGTGGTTTCACTCCCGCTGTGCGTTGTGTTGCTTCCTCGGCCCCTTGCTTCCCGGTGCCAGCCAGGTTTGCACCCTTGCTGTGGGTGGCGCTGGAGCCGGCGGGCACGAGGCTGGTAGCGAGACCCGGGACGGGGGGTTGTGGTCCACTCCAGGTAACCTTTTATACTGCTTCTGCCATCCTGCACTGGTCATGGAGGCCTGGCAGGCCTGAGGGGGCTAGGGGCTAGGAGCCAGGGGCAGGCATGGCCCTTGCCCTGATGGTACCTGAGTGGGGGTTCAGCACTGGACCCCAGTGGTTCCTGGTTTAAGGGTCTTGCCCCTTGGGTCTGACCTGCATTGGGGTTGGGAAGGAAGTTTCCCCCATGCTCAGATTTTGAGGGTTGCCTCATTCTAGATCCAGGGCACGGCCTCTGCCTGGGATGTCTTCAGCACGTACGGTAGCTGCTGGGCTTCCCCTGCTGTCCTGGGGCAGGTTTGGGGGTGATGTCTGGTGTGTCGGGGCTGACGGTGGTTTCACATAGGGTTTAAGTGATGGGTGGGTCTGGGCTGGTTTGGGCAGGGGCTTGCACTAGATGTGACCCCTGCAGCTCCTTTGCAGCCCCACTGCACTGTGGATTGAAGGATGGCCCCAGTTTAGCAGGAAGCCAAGAACTGGTGGATGCATCACATTTTGGGGGCTGGGGTGAGCATGTGGCTGCATAACCAAGGCTCATTTTGGTCCTGGTCCCTTTGAGCCTCTCCTCGCCTCTCCCTAAGCCACAGTCATGTGCTGGGTGGGAGATGTGGGCTGCAGTGGAGGCACCCCGGGAGCCTGGCCCAGCTACTTCAGAGGGGCAGTCGGGGGTGGGGGGCACTGGGAGCTGGCCCATCAGGGAGGATTTACCCAGTGCCACAACTGCAGGGAGGCCCCTGCTTGGCAGGGAAACCCTCAGGACCTGAGCTCGTGGAAGGGGAAAGTGGTGAAGGCCCACGCTGCTGACGAGCAGGCTGGCAGGGCTGGATCCCAAGCAGCTCCATGTCCAGCTGCACCTGAGGCTGCAGCATCCGCCAGCCCCCGACCTGCTTCCCCTGCATGCATGGGGGCAGGTGCTGGCCCCTCGCTGCTGTTCCAACACCCCCCATGCTGGGGGGTGCCCCTGCCTTGCCCTGGCTCCTTGTGGGAGGCGAACCCTACCCAGCATCGCATCCACCCCTGAGGCTCATCCAGGACCCCTGACCAGAACAGGGTTGGTCCCACCCCTGCTGCCCCTATGGAGCCGGGGAGACAGCGGCAACCCGGGGTGCTGCAGTAAGGCCTGATCCTGCTTGGACATGGGGAGCACGTGGGGTCCCTTCCAGCCCAGAGCCCCTGTGATTGCTGCCGGCCCAGCCTTTGAACCACCCCCAGAGGCAAGACTGATGCCCCCACCTTGGACTGGAGCATGAACCCGCTCCCGGCAGCTGTACAACCCTGGACCTGGGCTGGGTGCACGTGCGCGTGGGTGGGAGCGCGGGGCCTGCAGGTCCAGACTAGACAAGCACGTGGCTGATTCAGACAGAGCTGATCCTGCCTGCAGCAGGGGCTGGGCTGGGCTGGATGGGATCCCCCCCCCGGGCCCTGCCAGCGCAGCATCTCTGTGCTCCCCACAGCCTTTCTAAACCGCGTGGGGCCAGGCTCGGGTCCATGCTCACAGCCCCTGGATGCAGGGCTGGACCCAAGGACAAACCTTGTGGCCGCCGGCAATGCGGCAGGGGGACAGGGGTGCTCAGCAGCTGTGTGGTCTCATGCCCACGCCGCCGGCGGCTTCCTGAGCAGGGAGGGGCCCGCGGTGCCTGGGCACGTCCAGCTCCCCGTTGCTGCCTGCCCAGGAACGTGCTCACCGCACCCGGCGCCGAGAGAGGAAGAGGCAGGGGGGGCTGGTCCTGCCCAAGTCCCTGGGGGTGGGAGGCTGCGTGGGGACCCAGGGCCGTGTCCACGCCCGCAGCCCCGTCCATCAGAGCTTCTCCACGTAGTTCCCTGGGAACAGGCCCTCCTTGCCACGGAGGCGGCCATGCCACCAGCCTGACGGGTCTGCGGGGCAAAGCTGTCAGGGCGGAGGTGCCCTACTCTGCCCCTGCTGCCCTCCCTGCCTTGCCTGGGGAGGCCCTTGCTGGGTACAGAGCCCAGGCATCCAGCGCCCGCACAACACCCCCCCACTTCTCCCAGCTTGGACTAGAAACCAGGTGTCCCCCCCTTCTTTAACCACTAGGCACCCTTTCCCCATCCCCATCTCCCTCTCCCATTGCTGGCAAGAGCCCAGGCATCCTGCGTGAACCGCTAGCCCCCTGCCCCACGCCCACCCCAGGGCTGGGACCCAGGGGTCTGGGCACTCACCCTCGCGGACAATCTCGATGAGGTCGTCGGTGTTGAAGCTGAGCTCATCAGTGTCCTGGGCATCGTAGGCGTACAGCGCCCGGCACCGCGGCAGGCGCGGCTGCAGATGGGGCTTAGCGCGCCCGCCGCCCGGGACAGGCTTGGTGTCCTGCGAAAGCCTCCGCTGCAGCCTGCGGGGCGAGGCGACCGAATCAGGCTGGGGGGCGAGCGCCATGGGCCAGATCCAGGGCCCCCGAGACGTGGGGGGCCTGGGCTTGGGAGGGCAATGCAGGTGGCATCGGGGCAGTACCCCCCCCTGCCCTTACCCGGCCACACCCTGGTCAGGCACATCCATGAAGTGCAGGTCCAGCTGGGCAGGGCAGGCCCGGGCGCGGGGGCCAGCTCCTTGGCGTGGTAGCGCTGGCTGCTCCATGCTGCTCTGGCGGGCCAGCGACAGGCGCTGCCGGGGGGTCCCCAGGGGTCCGGGTCCCCCCAGCGGCCACTCCCTGCCTGCAGAGAGGAGGGGAGTCAGGGGTGAGGGAACCAGGGGGAAAGAACCGAGGTGCCCGCCCTTAGCCCTTGCAGACCTGAGACCCTCCAGACAAGGCCCAGCCCCCCCACCCCCTCCACTGCAGTGGGTGCAGCTGGTACCTGCCGCCAGGCGGTAGCTGGTGCTGGGGTCACCGAGGCCTGGGAAGCAGCTTGACCGCGGGTCCTTGCGGGTGGGCCCTGCCGTGGGCACGGGGGGGGGTCAGAGCAGCCTCCACCCTCCATCCCCGCCAGCCGGCCTGGGGGAGACTCAGCAGCCTTGTGCACCCTCCGGGCTGGGCAGAAGGTGGCCAGTGCCCAGCCCTCCCTCTGCAGCCCTCGCCCCCCTGCACTCACGGGAGTTTCGGGGCAGCCCGGGCCCAATGCTGACCGTCAGCACCTTGCCCGCGGCTCGCAGCAGCGCCCGCTCGCCCTGGCCCAGCTGGAAGTGGATGTGGCGGGAGCCGGCCATGCCCCAGGGCCCCCAGCCGTCCTTCTTCACCTTGAACTCCAGCCTGCGGGGACAGCAGGAGCATGTGGGGGCAGCCGGACGCCCCCCACCCCAGCGTGTGGCTCCATGGGGGGCCCAGACCCCAGGGGTGGGGCGGGGGCCAGGGCAGAGCCATGAAGGCACATACAGCACCGAGCGCAGAGCACATGGGAGGAGTTGGGGGAGCCAGATGCTGCCACCCCCACATCCCAGCTCCCCTCCAAGATCTGGGACGAGAACCCAGGCATCCTGGCTCCCAGCCCACTTTACCTATGACCCCTCCCCGCCATCCCCTTGCCAGGCTGAAAAGGACCCAGGTGTCCTGGACCCTGCCCCCACTACCTACCACAGCATCCAGCCACTTCTGCAGCTGGAGGTGGGATTAAAAGAGCCCAGGAGTCTGGGATCCCACCCTCACCCTCTACCCAAGACCCCATCCAGCCTGAAGCTGAGGGTTAAACGAACCCAGGTGTCCTGGCTCCAACCCTCTCCTGCCACCCATTTCACTAGGACCTCCGCCGGCCCCTCCCTGGGCTGGGGCAGAGAACCCAGGAGCCCACCCCCAGGCTCGGGTCGCGCAGCACCCGGGGTCCAGCCACACAAAGACCCTCTCCAACCCTTCCCAAAGCTGGGAGGGGACCCTGGTGTCCTGCCCCCCCCGACTCACTGGTTGCTGAAGTTGAGGGGCAGAGGCCGGGCAGCCCGCTCCTCGCAGCGCCGGCTCAGCAGGCTCAGCAGCTCTGTCTTGAGCACGGTCTCCAGCAGGCTGTCGTACTGCGCCGTGTGCACCACCACGAAGTCGTCCTGCAGGGAGCTGCAGGGCAGGGACAGCCTCAGCCGGGGCTGGGG
The DNA here is from genome assembly GCF_030867095.1 of Alligator mississippiensis. Lineage (NCBI taxonomy): Eukaryota > Metazoa > Chordata > Crocodylia > Alligatoridae > Alligator > Alligator mississippiensis. Next base: position 19,982,449 of record NC_081838.1, on the reverse strand, counting down.
GTCCAGCCAGCGCTTGGAGCTGCACGGCCGCAGCCTGGACAGATGGGCACGGAGGGCGCTGGGCATGCCCAGCCTGCGGAAAAGGTGCTGAGGAGAGGCCCTGAGTGCCGGGGCCCATGGGTTTGGGGGTTTCTAAGTCTGTTGGCTGCAGCCCACGCTGGGGATGGGGACCGGGCTGTGCCAGTGCTCCTGCGGGCACCAAGCCCGGCAGTTCCTGGCTAGCGGGTCTTGCCCCCGTGCTCAGAGTCAGACCAACGCTGCATTGGGGTCAGGAAGGAATTTTTTCCCTTGCTCAGACTGGTCCAGACTGGGGGGTTTTGCCTTTCTCTGTAGCAGGGGCATGGCCCTGGCCTGGGATCTCTTGAGCATCTGTTAACAACCTTTGCAGCAGCAGGACGTTGGCTGCCGCGGTCCCCCGGCTTTCCCTGGGGCAAGTCCGGGTGTGATGTCTTATGTCAGGGCTGACAGTAGTTTTGCTACGAGAACATTTGATTAATTTGCCTGGGAAGGTTTGGACAGGCCTGATCCTGCCTCAGACAGGGGCTGGACTAGACGGGACCCCTGGAGCTCCCTTCCAGCCCCACAGCTCTGGGATGCTATGAACCAACCCTGCCAAACAGACAGACCTGGGGGCTGGGGGGTCCCTCTCGCACCGGCCTCCCCCAACCCAGCTCCAGCACCAGGTGGAGATACCCCCGGGGGTGTCGTGCCAGTGCCTCACCAGCAACGGTCAAGGCAAGGGGTGGATCAGGCTGCCCCACAACCCCTGCCCCACTGGTCCCCCCCTTGCACCTGAGCGACACAGCCTGGACATGCTCGAGCTCGATGCGGCGCTTGAGCACCTCACGGACAGCGCCCTTGTCGGGGCCCTGCCGCACCCGCTCCCGCCCGATCAGGTAGAGGCACCGCGGAGTCAGCACCAGGTCCCGCTTCACCGCCTGCGGGCATGGGGCACGCACGTGAGCGGAGCCAGGGGAGAGTCGGGGAGAACAGGGGCAAGAGCAGGGCAAGGGTGAGGGGCAGGGGCAGGACGAGAGGGGAGGGCAGGCCTGCGGGGGCCGAGGGGCCGTGGTCGGTACCTTGAAGCGCCGGTCGTACTTGGTGACGGTGGCAGCAAAGTCGACGCGCTCGCGCCGGCCCAAGAAGCGCCGCAGCTCGGGGCAGGCATCCAGGCCCAAGTAGTCGCCGGCGAAGGCACGGTTGAGGCTGTGGCGCCGGCGCTCCTTGCGGTGCAGCACCAGGTTGGAGGCTGCGGGCAGGGGGATTGTGAATCCCCCTGACCCCGCTATGGCAGGGGGGACGAGAGTAGCCTCTGCGGGGCTGGGGCCCGGGTGCAAGTCCCCCCAGGAGCAGGAGTAGGTGCAGGGGACTCTCCTGCTGTCTCTGTGCCTCAGTTTCCCAGTGGGAACATGGGCAGGAGGAGCTCCCCCAGGCCCGTACAGCACCTGGCGCCAGGGCAGGGGCAGATCCTGGCAGGGGCAGGGGCGGCTGCGTCATTCCAGGTCCGTACAGCCAAGCCCCAGGCACTGCTGGGGGAGGGGGGGAGGACCCACCTTCCTCGCGCAGGCGGACATGGGTGCGGGCGGCCGCGTGCCGGCGCCAGGCTCGCTGGATGATGCGGGCGAAGCCATCGTAGTGCCGCTCCCGCATCTCCTCCAGCAGGAACAGCTGGGGGGGTACCCGGTGAGGGGCTGCGGCTCTGCTCACGGCCCCTTCCCTTGGCTCCAGGGACTGGCACCCTCCCCCAGCCAGGTGCTGGATCCCTTCCCACCCCCAGGCACAGGTCCCAGCTTCCCACCCCGCACCCAGCGCCCTCCGACTCACTGACTCAGGGGCCTTGATGAAGACCTTGCTGCAGCCCAGCTCGAACTGCCCAGGGTCCACATTCACGGCCTGCAGCAGGTGCAGCACTCCCTGGCGCTCCTCGCCCCGCCATGCTGGCCATGTCTCAGGGGTCAGGATCGCGTACCTGGGGGGCGAAGGACCGAGGGGTGTCTCCCAGCAGGCACCTGCCCTGCCTCCCCGTCCCAAGCCCCACGGGGGCAGTGCCAGCCTGGTCAGGGTCTGTGCAGCACCACGGGACCCAGGAACCCCCCACCACCGAGAGGAGGCCAAACGCCAGGACAGAGTCCCTGACCCCGGACCCCAACAAGGTGCTGAGAAGGGCAACCGCAATGCTCAGAGGCCTGGAGCCGTTGCCAGACACCTCTGGGCCCATTGCTCCAAGTCCAGGCTCCTGCCAGGTGGGGCCAGCCCGGCACGCCCACACAGGGTGGGGATCCCTCGCCTGGCAGTGCCCAGATGGGGCACGGGTCCCTTGCCAGGCAGCCCTTGGGCCTCGGATCTGGCTCCACCGCTTGCTGGGAGATCCCAGGGATGGAGCCGTGGGGCACCACACCCCCGCCCCCCGCACTCCCACCTCTGCAGGAACTTGTGGAAGGGTCTCCGGTAGGCGTAGCCGGCGCGGCGCACGCGGATGTTCTCCCGCAGGCCCAGGTACTCGACCTGGTGCTTCACCCTGCAGATGGGTGGGGGGCAGTGAGCACAGCGCCAGGCACCCTCAGCCCACGACAGGGGTGCACAGGGCTCCGGGTGCCCGTGACGAGGCCTGGAGCCCAGGGCCAGATGGGGTGGGGGACACAGGCATGGGGCCAGCCCCACCTGCTCTCCTCCCAGTCGCGGGGCCGCTTGGTCTCGTTGGGCTTGATGCAGCGGATGTAGTGGGGCGTGCAGCACATCAGCCGGGTCACCAGGTCATTGGCCTGTCTCTGCAAGGCACCGGCGCTGCTCAGCTCCCCCTGGCACACCCCTGGGTGCATCCCTGCGGTGGGGTCCCCCTCCCCACAGCCCCCTCCCACCAAACACAAGCATCTCTAATAAGCAGGAACAGCAACATGCAGCTGGTGCTGGGGGGGGAAGCGCAGCGCAGCTGGACACAGCAAAGCAACGGGAGCAGAGAGGAGGCCGCCTGCAGTTGCAGGATGACTGGGGGGCACCAAGTAAGACCCAGCAGAGATTTGGGAGGGTTGAGGGGGGTCAGCTCCAGATCAGGCTTGGGCTCTGGGCAGGCTCCCAACAGGCCTGGGGAGGAAGGCGGAGAGGGGCAGGGTGTTTGCTGCTAGCCCATCACCCCCTCGCAGCCCCCCAGGCTGGAGGAGACCAGCTGGAGGCCAAGCAGAGACCCCTGCATGGTCTCTGCCCCCGGGTACCTTGATCTTGCTGCCAGCCGTGGTGGGTCGGCCCTTCTTCTCCGTGTGGACGTTCTCGGGGAACAGGTCTCGGATGAAGGGGCTGCAGGGAGGAGATGAGGGACAGGCCTTGGCACGGGCTGAGTTTGCTGGGCCTCAGCACGGCTCCCCAGGTGTCCAGGCTCCCTGCCCCTCCCGGCTCGACCCCTCCGCCCCAGAGCTGGGGGCACAACCCCGGCGTCCGGCCCCCCGGGCACTCACAGCTCGCTGCTCTGCATCAGCTCGATGAGGTCACTGAACAGCACATCCCGGTTGCGCTCGCAGAAGCCCTCCACGTCGTAGGAGACCTGGGGGGTACGGGGGGCGGGGGGGCTGCGGTGACACGGGGGTCTCAATTGACCCCTCCCCCCCACCCCACGGGCACAGGGGCAGGGCGGGTGCACGGCCCCCTGGCTCAGCACCCCCAACCCCTCTGACCCCCCAATTCTCCCCCCGCCCGGCCCACCTGGCCGGCGTAGTGATGCACGACGAAGCCGCGGCTCCAAGGGTTGAAGTGGGGGTGGGTGCCCAGCGCGGCCTGCAGCTTCTGCAGCAGGCTCTGGTCGGCGCCCGCGCCCTGGGCGTGCAGCGTGGCGCACACGTCGTCCAGGACGCTCAGCACCCCTGGCGGGTTCTGGGGGGGAAACAGTGCCCGGTGCCCTGCTGCAGCCATGTCGGGCCAGCCGGGGTGCTGTGCCCCTGCCCCGGGCTGGGGGGCACCAAAGGGGCAGGGGGGGCCGCATCTAGGCCCCTATCTCCCCCTCCAGTCCAGAACAGGTGCCACCCATACCCACAGGAGCCCCCTGCACCCTCGAGGTGGGGCTTGGAGAGGTCCCACCCCCAACATTTTAGGGGCAGGGCTTGGGGAGACCCACCTCCAGGCACAGCAGGACCCCCAGCCCAGTGGAGGCGGGGCTTGGAGAGGCTGCACCCCGTAACACGGCCCCCCAGCATTGTGGGGGTGGGGCTTGGAAGGGCCCAACCCCCTTGATACACCCAGGACCCCCACACCATGGGGGCGGGGCTTGGAGATGCTCCGCCCCCCATGACATGCCCAAGACCCCTGGCATTGTGGGGATGGGACTTGGAGACCCCCCCCCATACACCCAACCCCCACCCCCAGCCTGGTGTGGGTGGGGCTGCCCCATGTAGGAGGACCCCCAGGGTTGCAGGGGCGGGGCTTGCAGGGGCCCCGCCCCCATCACTCACCACTTTGCTCTCGATGAGGTCGCAGACGATCTTGTTGTTGAAGTAGTCAATGGGGCTCCAGCGGACGCCCTCCTGCACGTACTCCTCCTGTGGGGGGCGCTGTGAGCGAGCGGCGGGGGCTGGGGCAGGAGGACGGGGGGTTTCCCCCTCCCCTGCCCCCACCCCGCGCCACGCGAGAGCTCTGCGGCGGGACACCGGGCTCCTGTCCCTCCACCATTTATGCAGCCACTACCCCATGCCTCAGTTTGGCCACCTGTGAAGTGGCCCCGCTCGCCCCCTCCCAGCCCCACCTGCTCCGCCTTCAGCGTCAGCTCGATGAAAATCTGCTGCAGTTTCTCGTTGACGAAGTTGATGCAGAACTGCTCGAAGCCGTTCTTCTGCGGCGGGACGGACGCGCCGACACGCACGGACCCGCAGGCCGACAGACAGACCCGTCAGGCCCCCCGGGTTCGGATGAGGCGTGGGGGGAAGTACCATACATGGGTCTCAAAGGGGCCGAAGACCCCCCAGCCCGGCCTCACCTGGAAGATCTCAAAGCCGTAGATGTCGAGCACGCCCAGGCTGTGCTCCTCCCGCGCCTTCTGCATGGCCCTGTTCACGGCCTGGGGACGGAGGCACCAAGTCTGGGGGGGTACAGGCCGGGCTGCACGTGCCGGGGGCTGGAGCCCCTGATCTGGGGCTGGGGCTGGGTGGGGGGATCCCATGGATGATGCCCCAGGGGGAGCAGGGAGCTGGGCACAAGGCTGTAGCGGGGGTCTCGGGGTCCCTCCAGGGGCCAGGAGCAGGTTGGGGGGATCTAAGGGCTTCCCCCCCGGGCTGGGCATGTGGTGGAGGGGGGGTCTGGAGGCCGCATAGGATATAGCATGTGATGAGGGTGCGAGGTGCCCCCATGAGGCTGGGCATGCAGTGGGGGGGTCCAAGGTGCCCCCCAGGGGCGCAGGGCGGGCAGGGGGGAGCATGGGACTCACGTCAATGAGGTAGTCGAAGAGGCGGGCGTGCAGCGCCTTGGCCAGGGCGTCACGGCTGAAGCTGGCCTGCTGCGCGTTGAGGGTCACAGCGATGACCTCGCAGCGGCCCCCCCACCGGCCATCCAGCTTGCGGCTCGTCAGCTTCTCCTGCAGCCGGCTCTGCTCCACGCCCAGCAGGTAGGCAGGGAAGGCCAGGACTGGGGGGCAGAGGGGGACGGGGTGGGGGCAAGGCACAGCTCCCTGCCTCGGTTTCCCCCTGACCCCCCCATTCCAGCAGCCGGCTTCCCAATGGGGCCCAGCCAGCATGCTCAGGGGATGTGCCCCCACCCCGGCCCACGGGACCCTCCTCCCCTGAGGGAGAGGATGGAGGGAGGAGGATGGGGGAGCCCCTCACAGTCCTCGCTCTCCACGGCAGCGTAGTTGTTGGCATCCTGGAAGCCGACGTTGCCCAGGTGCAGGATCCCGGCCACGATCTGCAGCACCAGCGCCTGCTCCTCCCCGCTCAGGCCCACCACGTCCATGGCCGTCTGCGGGGGCAGAGTGTGGGGGGCTCATGATGTAGCCAAGGGAAGAAGTGGGGGTCCCCAGCTGTGCCGGGGGCAGCGTGGGCACGGGGCAGGGGCAAGCTGATCTCCCAGGAGGAGCTGTACCAGGGTCTCATTGAAGTCCTGCCGGTCGTCCACGTCGTCAGCAGTGTAGGCGGCCGCCTGGTTGAGGTAGTAGTAGTAGTCGGGCGTGGTGATGCCCAGGTTCTCCCGCTGCTCTGGGGAGGCGCCCGCCAGCAGCTGGGGACAGGGACACAGATGGGGGGAGTCACGTGCCAGCAGGGGACAGGTCCCCCCAGCCGTGCTCCTCCGCCATGCCCTAGACCCCCAGATGTGCCCCAGCTGTGCACAGATCCCCCAGCCCCACCTGGTAGTAGATGTGGAAGTTCCTCTCTCCCGGGTTCTGGCTCACGACCCGCGACTTCTCCAGCAGGAAGTTGGAGATGCGGCCGCCGTCGGGCTCCCCGCCCTGGCTGAACTGGATCTCAAAGTATTTGCCCTGGGGAGGGGGGCTGTGAGCCGGGACCCCACAGAGACCCAGCAGTGCTGCAGGAAGGTGCTCAGACAGCAACACCCTGCGCAGCAAAGGGCTAACTCGAGCCCTCCCCCCTCAGCCATCAGACAAGCCAAGACGCCTGGGGTCTGTCCCCAGGGCAGCAGGGAGCTGGGGGCAGTGAGGACTCCTGGGCTCCATCCAGGGGGGTCCAGTGGCTACAGGCTGCTCCCTGCTCCACCACTGATGGCAGTGCCTCAGTTTCCCCATAAGATGCAGGCAAGCCCGATGGGTGTGGGGCAGGGAGGCTGGACTCGCAAAGCCCCTGGAAGCAATGTGTGGGGGCTGGCGTGGCGGGGGGCAGGGGGTGCCGGGCAGGGGGCACTCACAAAGCGACTGGAGTTGTTGTTGCGCACGGTCTTGGCATTCCCGAAGGCCTCCAGCAGCGGGTTGGACTTGAGGATGATGTCCTTGACATGCTGGAGGATGGGGGCACCTGTCAGAGCCCCCCATAGCTCCCCACCAGGATGCCCGGCTCCCCACCCAGCACATGGGGGGCAGCCTGGGGATGGACGCCCTGGGAGAAGATGCCTACATGCCTGTCCCCACAATGCCTTTCAGATCCACACCCCCCCCCCGTGCCCAATCTGTGCCCCATGCCCGCCAGGGAACAAGGCCTGGACCTTACACCTGCCAAAGCACCCACTGCCTGAGCACGGTGAGCCCCCAGAACCTGCTGCCTGGGGACAGGATGGCACCAGGTTGCTACCGAGCCTGGGAAGAGCCGTCATTGCCCTAGGCAGAGTCAGGGCTGGGAGTGGGGCCGTGCCCTGCTCCAACTACATCTCCCATGATGCTCTTGGGTCTCCTGGTGAGGGCTGCAGCACATTGTGGGGGGAGGCTGGGAGCCAGCGCTGGGGGGCCTGGCGGTACCTGCACTTTGGGGCCCCCGCCAGACACCCTGGAGATGTAGCTCATGATGTACTTGGCTGCCACGGTCTTGCCCGCGCCGCTCTCCCCGCTGCAAGGCAGGAGGGCAAGGGTTAACATGACTCCCACTGTGGAGGGCACCAACCCCCCAGGCCCGGGAGGAGGCAACCACCCAGCTCCCTTCCCCCCTGTACTCCCTGCTCACCCTCCCGCAGCCCCAGGTGTGCCCACCAGTACCTGATGATGATGCACTGGTTTTCGCGGTCGATGAGCATGTTGCGGTACGAGCTGTCGGCCAGCGCGTAGACATGCGGCGGGTTCTCGTACGGCGCCTGCATCATGGGGGGCACCCGTCATGCCACGCCCGCGCTCCCACCCTGGACCTGAGCCAGGCCAGGCCCTCGACAGGATGCGTCAAGGGTCCCGGAGCCCTGCCCGTATTGTGGGGGGCGGGGGCTGGGCCCCATATTCCCTGCCTCGGTGGGTCAAGGCTTCACCCCCAGCCCCAGATGCAGGAAGGGGGTCAGTGCCGGTGACATCAGACACAATGCCCCATTCGGGCTGGGCACTACCCACGGTTCCTGCACCCATGAGGACATTCGCGCTCAGCTCGTCTCGCCCGACCTCAGTTGATGGAGTCTGAAGCCCCTGGGCTCGGGCCCCAGAAGAGGGTCCATCGTTTGGGAACAGCACCCCTAGGACAATGCCCCCCCCCGGGCTCCATGGGACTCACCGCGCCCTGGTACATGTCGATCTCACGGTCGGTGAAGTAGGGCAGCTGCCGGAAGGGGTTGATGGAGATCAGCACTGGCCCGATGTAGGTCTGGGGGTGCCAGCTAAGGGCCAGGCAGCAGCCAGAGCCAACAGGGAGGGGGCTGGATCCTCCCCCCCGTTTCCCCATAAACAGTCCCGCTGTATTTAAGCCACTCACTATGGGGCAATAACAGCTCTGGTGCCAGGATAACAACCTCCTGCTGCTGCCAGGGTTCCTCTGCCTCCAGCGGGGGTGGGAAGAGAGCTGGGACAAGCCCAGATGTCCCCCACAAGCTCCCTAGCAGGATCCCAGCAATCTGCGGGGGTCCGTGTCCCCTTGGCTGCTGCTCAGCCACCTCCTAGGCATGGCAGGGAGCGGCCTAGGATACCATGCAAGCCTAGAGGGGGCCAGAGCCAGCCAGGGGCAGCATGGCCTAGTGGGCAGAGCCCCAAGCTGGGATGCAGGCACCCTGGGTTGGGGTCCCAGCTCCATGCTTCAGTTTCCCCCGCTGGCCCAGGGAGAAGGGGAGGGGGGATCCAGAGGCCGGGCAGGCGCTGTGGCCGGGAGGATACAAAGATGTAGCCGTCGAGGAAGCGCCGGCGCAGGTTCTCCACGATGGCGTCCTCAGAGACGCGGCGAAGCAGCACCATGTCGTCCACGCCACTCTGCCGCACCCCCTGCGCCTGCCAGTGGTAGCGCTCCTTGCTGCCCTGCGAGGGGGAGAGCAGCAGGGCGGTCATGGCAGGAGGGTACGGCCGGGGCCTTGCTACGGCCAGGGTGGGGTGAGGTGGCATCAGTGGGATCAGGACCCTGGAAGGTCTCCCCCTCCTTCCCCGCACAGTGCCAGGTGCGGGGCTGACCACAAAGCCTGGCCCTGATGCCACCTGTCCCATGGTGGGAGATGAACACGACTTTGCGGCTGCCACGATGCAGCAGCAGAGGGGCAGCCCCGGCTGGGGGCCAGGGCCCTCCCTGGGCAAGGAGGGTGGACATGGGAGGGGGTGGCCAGGGGGCTCATGGCTGTCGAGGTGTGAGCGATCATGGCCGTGGCCCTTGGGTGATGCAGGAGCCCTTGGTGGGCAGCTGGTCACAGCCCTTGCCTGGGGGGGTTGATCCCAGGGCTCCCTGCCCCCTGCTGTAACCATGGCACGCGCTGCCACTAAGCACAAAGCCCAGGCATCCAGGCCTCCCCCCGCTGTAAGCACTCCCCAACCCACAGCGGGCTGTCCTGGGTTCAGATCCTGCCCAGGGTGCACGGGAACCACCAGCACCGGGGGAGGGGGAGGCATCTCTCCCAGAGCCCCGGCCCTGTCCCCACTGGGGCCGTGGCAGCTCCTGAGCCAAGTGCTACCCACTCCTGCCTGACCCCGGGCACGGCAGGCCTGTGGGGGTGAGGGGTGACCTCTGTGGGACTGTGGCAGGTGGGGATCAGCAGAGACGCTGCGACCACAGGGGAACCGGGATGAGGGCACCGCTGTGGCACAGCTAGAAGTCCAGATGCAGATGTGTGACAGCCAGCGGCATGCCTCAGTTTCCCCTCACTCTCCCTGCCACCCCTGGGGACCAATCCCACCGCGGCCCCACGGCTGCCTCCTGCAGGAGGCATGGAGAGCCGTGTGCCTGCTCGAGGGCAGCCTGGACTGAAACCAACCCAGGCGGCCAGAAACCAAAGCCGATATCGGGGAAGGCAGGGGACAGGGGGAGGCAGTGCTGCCCGATGCCACCCCCCAGCTTGGCTATGGCTGACCCCAGACACCCCCCAGGGTGCCAGGCTGGAGGGGTCGGAGCTGAAGCAAACAGTGCATGTCCCATGCTGGAGACCGGGGGGTCTCAGCTCCCCCAGCCCATGGTTACCCCCCAGCCGCCCGCCAGGAAACCTTAGCTGAGACCAGCTGCAGCAGTTGCCAAGGCACCCGCGCCGGCTGGCACAGACAGTGCCGGGGTCAGTTGCTAGGCGATGTGGCCGTGGGAGGAGGACGGGCGCCAGGAGGGCGCGGGGGTCTCCTGGCAGCATCGCTCCCAGCCACAGCCTCTGGGTGACACAGGACCAGGGCGGCTGGTCGTGGCCCTCACTCAGGAGCTCGCTGCCCTGCTGCTGTAACCACTGCTCGGTGCTGCCACTGCGTAGGGGACCCAGGCATCTGGGCTCCCACCTCCCTGCTGTCACCACTGCAGAGCCCCCTCCTACCACTGATGGCAGAACCCAGGCATCCTGTGTCCCCCCATAACCACTGCCCAGCGCTACCCTGGCGTCCGGCCTGCAGCCCTTTGCATCCGCTCACGGCTTGCGCGGCTCGGGCCTGGCAGCCCTGGAACCACCCCAGGAGTCGCGGCCCCAGCCCACTCCGCACCCAGCCCCGGGAAAGAGCCCTGGAGCCTGGATCCCCCCCGGACCCCCACCTAATCCAGCAGGGCTTCGCCTCCGAGCCCAGGCGTCCGGGGTGACACGTCTGCCCGCCGGGCACAGGCTGCGCCGGGCGCATTCGGGGACACGCCTGCACATGGGATGGGGACGGTGTGCCCAGCCCCTGTCCCCGTGCCCCGTGCGGGCGCCTTGGCTCAGGGCACCACGGAGGGCCTGGATGAGGCTTCGGGCTCCTGGGGTGTCCCCCCGTCCTGCCCCGGCCGGGGCACTTTTCCTCTCCGTGCCTCAGTTGCCCTGTAAGCCGGGGGTGGCTCCGAGCCCCGCCGCCCGCCCCCGGCACGGGGCAGCGCACAAGCTATGCGCGTGCACACGCGTGTACAAGTGCGGGTGTGCCAACGCACGTGGAGACGGGCGAGTTCGCGTGTGCGCACACGTATGTGCACATTCGCGCGTGTGTGCGGCCGGGATGCCGGCCGGGGGGCCCGAGGGACCCGGCAGGCCGAGGGTCCCAGCCCGGCTGCGGGCCCGGGGCAGCTCCCCGAGACGGGACTCACCATGGCGGGCTCCGGCGGCGGCGCGGCGCGGGGCGGGCAGGTGCGGGCAGGTGACCGGGCCGAGGCGGGGCCGAGCCCTTCCCCGCCCCGCGCGGGACGCCCCCCCCCCCCCTCGGGGCTGGCGGGGCCCGAGCAGCGGCCCGGGGCCAGGAGCGCCCCTGCCCGCCTCGGCGGGGCGCCGCGGGGCGGGTGTGCGGAGCTCGCGGCCCGGGCGACGGGGGCGCAGGAGCAGCCGCCAGCCCAGGGCTGGACTCGGCCCGCGCACGGCTGGGGCCGCCGAACGAGCCGTACGGGAGCTCGGGTGGCCCCGCTCCCCCCGGCGCCGGGCACCCCGGGGCGCTGCTCCCAGCACTGCGAGCTCCCGGCGGGAGGCCCCGGCCCCGGCCCCGCTGCGCCGCCCCTGGCCGGATCCCTGGGGCTCCCGGCCCCCACGTCCCGGACACGCCGAGGGGGCTGCGGGCAGCTGCGTTGCCGCCGGCAGGGGTGGACGGCAGTAGGGACCGCGGCCCTGGCCCTCCAGCCACGTGGGGCTGCAGGTGTGCATTGGCAGCACAGCTCTTCTGCGAGGGGAGGAGGCGGCTCAGGGCCTCCGCTCCCCCAGCCCTGCAACCCCCCCGGGCCGCTCCTTCCAGCCCCGGCCTCCCCCCCACCCTCAGCGCGGAGCAGGGGTGCAGGGCAGACGCTGCAGTCTTGCAGGCTCCTGGCAGCAGTGCCCAGGGCTGGGGCTTTATCCAGAGCTGGGGGGGGGGGCAGAGGGCCCTGCACTCCCCCCACCACAGCCAGGCAGCCTTCCCCACAGCAAAATCCAGCCCCTGGGACCTGGCCCCTGGGCTGTTTGCAGGTATTAGACACCTCCAGGCCCCTGCCCTGTCCCTGTCTTGTGCATCAGCAGCATGCCTGAGAGGAGAGGGTCATATAGCAGCCCAGGGGCAGCATCACAGGAAGAAACAGAATTGGGGTTGGGGAAAAAGGGGAAGGCTGGGCTGGGCTGGGCTCCTCCTTGAACTCTCCCCCCAGAAGTCCTGAAGAGGTCAAGCACCTCACTCAAATGAGGATGGAGGCTGCCTGACACTGCAAGAGAGTGCGGGGAGCCTGGATCAGACCCTGGCTCAGCATCATCCAGCTCAGCCTGGCTGGATGCCACAGCTTCCTCCCCGCCAGGATAGGCCCAGCCCTGGCTACAAACTACTCCGAGCCTCACAGCCATTTCCCAGGTTCAGTTTATTTTTATCCTTGTTTTAGTACAAAAGTTGCAGGCTGGTGGCCCCTGGAGCCAGCGCCCCCAGCTCTGCCACAGCCCTGTGGGGCCCCTTGCCCCAGAAACACAGCCTGCCTCGGGGACCCCACAGCCCCTTGCCTGGGACCCAGCCAGCTGCTCGGGGAACAGGTGCTGCACAGGCAGTGCTAGGGGGAGCCGGGAGAGGGGAAGGGAAGGAAAAGGACAGAGTCTTATGGAAGCAGTGATGAGGTCGGGGATTTGCTCCCTGCTACTGACACTGGCTTCTCCGCTTCCAGCGGCAGGGCTCTGCCGGAGCACATTTCCCCAGGCTCTCACCCACATGCTCCAGGAACTATGCAGAACCGGGAACAGCCAGCAGGGACAGTGGAACCGAACCAAGCAAAGGAAAGTGCCAACAGAGGAGGGGAGAGTGCCCAGGCTTTTACCGTTCCTCCACACCCTTCTCCCCAGGCTGTGGAGCTGTCCCCACACCAGTAGCAAGGAGCCAGGAACAGGGCTGCCCTGAGACCGTGCCCAATCAGTCACCACACTCGCTACAGGGAAAGGGGAATTGGGCTCCTTCATGGGGCGGCACAAGAGCCAGCCTTGGCTTGGACTGCGGTGCATGACAGTGGCAAGGCTGGGCCCATGCAGCCACACCCTGCCAGTCACCTCCAGGCCGTTAGGTTAAAATAGTTTTTAAAAAAGGCTGAATAAATCAACATTGCAAATCATTAGTGCTCACAGAGACCCAGGACTGGGACAGGTAATGTGGGGAGTGGGGGACCGGGAGCTTCGCAGCAAACACACCCAGGGTGTAGAGGGGGCCACCGTCTGACCAGCAGGGGCAGGGAGCCTGGGCACACTGGGGGGACAGGGAGGACACACAAACGTGGAGGTTTAGCTAAACACCAAACATGTGGAGAAGCCTCGTTAGCAGCTCCCCGTAGGGTACGGAGCCCTCCTGGGCTGGAGCCTGACACCCACCCCCTGGACTCCGACACCCAACAGCCCAGGCTCAGGGCTTGGTGCTTCACGGCACCTGCCGGGGTCTGGACAATCAGTAGCTGCGCTATGCGGACCAATGAAGGCACTAGCTAGGGCTGCGCACTGCAAAGCTACGGGCGAGCCAGCATTCCCAAAGCCGAGGGGCAGGCTGGCGAGGCAGGCACGGGCTGGGCCTCGCAGCCCCCAGGGCCGGAAGAACTAGCCCCACCAGCATCTCACCGCCCGTCCAGGAAGCCGACAACTCATTGCTCGAGGCAGGGCTTGGACACGCTCAACCCCACGAGGGAGGTGGCACCCTGCCCTCAGGGCAACAGAGCCAGTCAGCCATGGGACACGGCCACAGCAGCCACGAGTCGCACATGAAGCAGGGGACAGCTTCCCTTGTCCTCTGCCCTGCAGAGCCCACTGCAGAGTCCGGAAGGTGCGGCCAGGCAGCAGCCGGGGGCAGGACCCAACATCCAGTGGGACACAAATCTAAGCACTAAGCCAGAAATTATTGCAGGGGGTGGGGGAATCTTCACAGTCCCGGACTCGCAAAAGAGTCCATAAAGGTGCCTGGAGACGCAGGCCCAGGAGCCTGCGAGGAGGCAGGGAAACAAAAAAACAAACAAACAAAAAAAAAAAATATCACCAGAGTCCCAGTAATGCTCCGCTGTGGAAGGTTAAGACTGTGCAACGAGGGCGGGGAGCGGGGGGGGAAAATCGTGTCTGGTGACCCACACCAGAGATGGGCTTTGCTGTGTGCCAACGACCTGAATCTTGCATTAAAAATGTGCAAAGAGACGATGTGGGGGGAAGTCAGGGGCCGTGCTGGGGTCTCACGGAGCCAGGATTCAAGTGGCAACAGCAGACGGCTCAAAATACCAGCCCAGGGACAGGGTAAATCCCTCACCCCTGGCCCTGAAGGTTTATGAGATTGCGGAAGAGTTCACAGGACGTTGAGAGGCATAATACTGAAAGGGGGGACAGATGGATGTGTGGCTCAGGGGCTCAGTGGAGGCGCCGGTCTCCAGAGGCTAACGCTGGCTCAGTCCCGCCAGCGCTGGGCCTGGCTATGAAACGCTGAGGATTCCCACATGATCCTTCGCAGTCCAGTCTGTTTCACACAGGGATTTTTCTTCTTTGCTTGTGTAACAGTCTGGGAAGAGCGGTGCCAATGCCGGGCGGCCCTCTGCCACTGGGGGAAGAAGACCTTCTCCCTCGGCTGAGGCTCCGGGCCCCCGCTCTCGCCGTGACAGCCGTCCGAGGAAGGGGCGGGCGTGGGTGTCACATGATGCCATTGGTGAGGTACTGGAAGCCATCGTAGAGCTTGGTGGTGATGGAGCGCATGCTGCCGTCCACCATCTGCTCCACCAGCATCTGCAGCTGCTCTTCTGTCATGTTCATGTGGAAACGCTCCTTCAGGTTGCGGATGGTGCTGGAGCCATGGAAGCAGGGGAGCTGGGAACCTGGGGCAGCACAAGAGTCAGGTCAGAGCAGCCAAACATGCACGCATCGCGACCCCCCCAACCCTGGGCTCACCTATGCTGCGGACCCACATCTGACACTGGGCAACATCAGCTGGCCTGGCTTGAGCAACATCGACAAGTGGCCCCCTTTAACCCTGGCTAGAGACAGGCCCAGGGGTGTCCCCAAGGTCCCATGCAACAGACGACTTCCCTATGTGCAGCTTACCTGCTCCCCAACCCCCTAGACGGCCTGCGCTGCCATGAGGGCCTGGCTTTTCTTGCTGCCTCTAACAGAGCTGATGCCAGCCCAGTAACGACTAGCCCAGGCCTGACCCCTGCTCCGAGGCAACCAGTCCCTACCGATGGCGTTTCCCGCACTCCAACTCCCAGAGCCTGCAGCCGTGAAGCCCGAGTTTGGCAGGCTCTGCCTGCTGGGAAGGGATAGCAGCACTGCTGTAGCAGCAATGGAGGCTGGGGTCACAGTCACTCCTTTCCTGGTTCTTTTCAGAGGGGTTCAGGGCTGGGAGGTGCTAGTCCTCCCCTTACATAGACAGGCAAGCAGCCTGAATCAATGGGACACGTGGGTCTCTAATCCCCCCTGCAACCACTGGAAATTCACACCTGCAGCGACCCCCGCCTGCTCTGCGCGTGTTGGGAGGAGCTAGAAACAGAACCCCGGTGTCCTGACAGTCACCACTACCAAGAGCTTCCCCCTAGGCTTCCCACATAATCACGTGGTTGTAAAGAAGCATCTAATGCTTCATGCAACAGACGCCCTGTCCTGCTCTCGGGGCCTGCAGATGAGATGTATCCTGAGCTGCAAGTTTCCACACGCAGTGTTTTATATTCACTTTCCAGCCAGGAGTGCTGGCCTGATGGCAGGAAAGCCGATATGCAGGGCAGGATGCCAAGGGCCAGCAGCAGTGCCCTTTGCTCGGGTTGCTTTACCTCCACATAGCTTCACGTGTCCTGACCCCTTGCTGCCATGGGCAGGAGCTGGCTGTGGGGGCCAGGCTGAGCCATGGGGCCAGGCCATACCTTGCTGCATGATCTCCACGATCTGCACGACCTTGTCCATGTGCTTCCGGGCAGCGATGAGCCCCTGCAGCATCAGCATCTTGTAGTAGTTGAACATGTCCCCGTCCAGGCCTCCCATTACCTGGAAAGCAGCCGAGCGGCAGGGCTAAGCACAGCTGACGAGAAAAGCAGGAACTGGGGGGCAGCCACGGTGCCCCTCCACAGAGGGAATGTCACAAGCAGCTGCTAGGACCCAGCCTGGCCCTGACCCACAGCTGCCTCCAACTGTTGGGTGCACATAACCTGTACCCACACCCTTCCTACAGCCTGAGGGGCCCTGGGCACAGAGTGGGTGCTTCTGTACAGCT
Source organism: Alligator mississippiensis (assembly GCF_030867095.1). Lineage (NCBI taxonomy): Eukaryota > Metazoa > Chordata > Crocodylia > Alligatoridae > Alligator > Alligator mississippiensis. The sequence goes on along the minus strand of NC_081838.1, from coordinate 19,966,344 downwards.
GCTCATTCTGAAATATTTGACAGTGCTGTAGCTAGAGAAGGCAAGTTGGGGGGGCGGCCCACAAGCACCAAGCAATAACTATAGGGGGCCAGAATGGAGGCAAGGGTTCACCCAGGGGCTCTTTCATCTGGCCACAGAGGCAGCAGGTCAAAGTCCTTCCAGCCTCATGTCCCTCCCCCTCCCCTCCCCACAAGGGCAGCAGCAATGGCATTAACCCTCACAGGCAGCTGCTGAATAAAGGCTTTTACCAGCCAAGTTCTACATGCAAAAGTCAGTGCTGGCTGTGAGGGGGTTACTGCATACAGCTGTTGCAGCAACAGACTCTTCTCCCAAGTACAACCCCTTTTCCCCCTCCTGTGTCCTGGGCACAGAAAGTTGGTGACACCTCCATGTCTCAATTTCCTGAGACAGGCAGGCACCACCCTCACCTCTCACAGCCAGAGACAGTGAAGGAAGAAGGGGGAAGGAACCTATCCCCAATCTCACAGTGGGTGGGGACTAGGAGCCCTGGGTCACCATCCCCTGCTGTAACCACTAGCTCACCGCTGCCACCCTGAGCTGGGAAGCTTTCAGGCCTCCCCTGGGGCCTCAGGCCCATGCAACTAGCCTCCCCACGGCAGCTATGAGCAACCCACTCACATCAACAAACTCAGTGGTGAGCTTGAAGGCTGATGTCTCAAAGCCAAGGTTCCTCGGTGAGCTGGAGAGGATGAACCCAAAATCGATGTGGATGATGTGCCCATCTGCATCCAACAGTATGTTGCCGTTATGCCTTGGAGCAGGGAGACAGACAGAGAGAGGCTGTCAGAGAGTTTGGAGACATTCTCCCCACCTGGTGACAAGACCTGGGATCAAAGCTGAGAAAGGAGTTGCTTCCATGCACCCCCTGGCAAACCCATAAGGCTGGAAGGTTCTGCCAGCCTCTTAGACAATGCTAGGAAAGGACATACAGCCCAGGGCACTGGTGGTCACAAACTCCCCCACACAAGACAAGCATTCAATCAGGTGCAGAGCACCCTCAATGCCAGGACTAACAGGAGCCTGGGTCAGAGACATCAATGCCTGGCACTAATAGCAGGCTCGCCTCAAAGCCACGGCCTGCTTTGTGCTGGCACCCACTATGTGCGAGGTCACTGCCTGGGAAGACCCCCCAAGCAGCACCATGCTGCCCAGTCCGCAGGTCCAACGAGTTCAGAATCCTGCCTGTTGCAGCGGCAGAGCACATCTAGGCAAGGCCTGTGCAGGTTGAGCTGTGCCCTGTCCCCCTGCCTACACGGCTTCTCAGGTCAGGTAGGAAGCATGCCAGGTGGCATTCAAGACTTGCTGCTTCCTTGGGGTGGTTATAACAGCCCAAATGACTATGCAGGACATCACTGCCCTGATTCCTACTGCCAGCTGGTTCCAAGGGGGGCAAAAATTACAGTAACTTCTAGCATACAGCGTGTACCTTTCCCCACAAAAAACCCACACAAGTAGTGCAGCAAGAGTAGTTTCTGCCACCGCAACTCCACTGATGCTGCTACTACAAAACAAGGTCTTTTTTCCTTTGTTCTGCTTTTCAAAAACAAGGTGCTTATTATGTTCTGGGGTGTGTTGCACGTGAGAAAATACGGTATCAGCCACAGCACATGCTCTGTGCTTGGACAGCAGCATATGGCCCACACCTGTCTTTGACCTGGAGCAGGTAGCAGACCAGGCAGTAGCCGGCACAGCTCTGCACAAAGTTCCTCTGAGCAGTGAGGAATGCCTCTGTAGTGTAGTTGCCATGCTCCTGCAGGAAGTAGTCCAGCAGCGAGAGCTGGGACTGCTTCTTGACCTGGTGGATGGACACGGCGTTGACAACTGGCTCAATCATGCCACTGTCTGCAGAGATGACGAGGATTTTGTATGGCTTGATCCAGAGGGGCACACGCTCCTGCTCCCATATGGACTGCAAGGAGACAGAGAGAAGGGTGAAGCACCTGAGAGGCAGGCTGAGCCCCACAGCAGACAGCAGCTCCCCTCTGCCCTACCTGCAGCTGCTTGAGGACTTGGAATGCCAGCAACTCCTGCCGCAGGTCGTCCCCACATTTCACAATTACGGAGAGGAGGCGCCAGTTGGGCAGGTGGCCATATGGGGAGCCTTCCCGGATCCGTCTGAGGGGAGAAGCAACGGTTAGCAGGGCTCCGTGGTACAGTGAAGAGGCCTTGTGGTTTCTAGCCCTGGTGGAGGGTTTGACAGGATCTCTGCCTGGAAGCACAGAGGACTAGTTTGAGGGCCCTGGGGGCCTGTCTTGGCCCTCTATCCCTGGGGTGTCAGCTTTGGGGGCAGGGAACTTTATGCCTGGTACAGGGGCAGCTGCCTCTAACACAGCTTCTTAGGTCTGGATTCAGCTAAGTGCTTGCTTCAATGCTTTGCTACAGCTTGTGTCAAACTGGGACCCTGGCCTGCAAGAGCTGGGGGCAGGGAGGTTTCCTGCACGTGGGCACTGTACAGATGGAACCCCAGCAGCAGCTGCCACGCTCAAGGAGCACAGGAGAGGTCCCCGCACCAGAAAAATCAAGAGGGCTGGACAGGAAGACACCCCCCCCCCCCCCCATCTCTTCATTCCACCTCCAAAACTAAGCCAACAAGACATTCCCCAAGCTCCCAGAGCAGAAGCCCCCTCAAGTCAATGCATGGAGGATCCTCTACTTTGCAACATCAACCCAAGCACTGCCAGGGCTCAACCAAGACCATGCACTTGTGGACTGAGCAAAATTTCCCAGGCCTGGTGCTGGGATTTCAGTGCCAATTCATTACAGGGATGAACCCAGCATCTACCTGTCCCCAGCCCCCTCCCTTTGTACCGGACTTTCTCCTGCCAGGGCTCCTTCAGGGCCACAGCAGAGGGGTCCTCGGGGTCTCTCTTGAATGCTGTGGGGGTGTGAGCAAGCTGCTCAGAGAGGCGCCGCCTGCAAAGAGACAGTGAGAATGAGAAGCCGCATCCTACACAGGAGGCTTCACCCCAGAGCCCCCACACTCCGTCCCAGGGACCGCTGTCTGTTGCAAAGCGGAGACACTGAGTGGCTGCTTGAACATTTCAAGGCAGAAAATGAAACCTGTGGTTTGTACTGGGAACTACAGAGGCTGGTTTGGGGCTAGCCAGCTTAACCCAGGGTGAGCACACTATGACCACGCATAGGGATAGGGGCAGCCACAGATCTCATCTAAGTGAGCCCATGCTAGCAGCACAGCAGGGAAGGGAAAACCCTGTCCCACAGGGAAGCCCAAGAAGATGGGCTACAGGGCTCCGTCTCCTGAGATTGGGGGGGGGCGGAGTGGCAGCAGCTTTTCCTTCCCTTATTCTGCAGCCTCAGACAACCCTCCTGTAAAAGATCTCACCCATCCCAGCACCAGCCCCCTGCTACCTGATATCTCCAGCAGCAATGAACACGGGCTCCTTGCTCTCCTGGCTGGTGATGCTGTCCACAGAGAACTGGGAGATATTGTCACAGCTGTTAGTGTGCATCTCTGGCAGCTGTGGGGGAGACACAGACCGAGTTACAGAGTGGAAAGCCTCACACTCTCCCAAGGGCAATGACAAGGTACTTACACCACTCACTACACAACCCAGAACAAAATTCAGTCATTATTAGACCTGTGAGAATAGGGAAGTATTCAATTTGGATTCGGCCAATTCGGAGGACAGTGATTCGATTCGGATCACTGTCCTGAATCGATTCAGCCAAATCAGCTTCAGAAGATTGAGCGCCGATTCGTAGAGATTCGGATTGACCAGGGAGAGGCAGGTTCTCCTGCAGCTCCTCCAGCTGTGCCTGCCTCTCCCCAGGCGGGGTGGGGGGGAAGCTGCATGAGAAGCCCCCATGGCTGCCCTGCCCGGCCCCGCCCCATCCCCTGCCCGGCCCCAGCACTAAAAAAAAGCCCCACACTCACTGGCTGCAGAAGCGGTGACTTGGGCCTCTGAGCATTTATGGCAGAGCCCCCCCCGTGCAGCGTGGGGATTGCCTCCCCACAGCCTGGCACCCGCACAGCAGCTGCCCCATGGTGTGGGTGCAGCACGACTCGGAAGGGTGCTGCATGCTGTCTGGGAGCTGAGGCTGCGTGCTGGATGATGCAGGATGACAGCAGGCTGCCATTGCCGCTGCCCGCTGGTGATGGCAGTGGCTCTGGGTTATTTCCCCAGCTGGCAGCAGCAGCCTCCTGAAACCCTGCACGCAGATCTGGGGGCCGTGCGCCCCGGGAAGAGCTCGTGAATCGAACCAGGAGCTCCAGCTGATATGTAGAACCACCCCAGCTCCCAGACAGCACCCCTACTGCCAGAGCCAGAGAGTGTGGGGCTTTTTTTTTCTTAAGTGCCAAGAGGCTGGGGCCGGGCAGCACAGCCATTTGGGGCTTCTCCCATGGCAGCTCCAGCTGTGCCTGCCTCTGCCCCGGCACAGGGAGCCGCAGGGTCTCTGCCCTACTCGTTTGCCCAGCTTGCACCAGCAGGGGGCCGGCCACGATGCAGGCATGGCTCTCTCCAGGTGGCAGCAGGGCATAGCCCTCACTCCCAGTGCTGCTGCACCTGCATCCCGCACCCCCCTCCCCTCCCCTTCCCCCAAATAACACACCCTTCTTGCCCCAGCTGGGCAGCTGTCCCAGCCCCAATCCCTCCCTCCCCCAAACCCACTTACCAGATGGAGGCAGCTGTCAGCTGCCTGTTTAATCTATGGCTGAATATCCGAATCGGCCGAATCTTTTTCTGAAGAAATTCAGATATTTCAAAAAGATTCAGAGCTTTTATTTAGTCTCCCAATTCAATTCAGATTCGGAGTTTTGGTCCCCAAATCAGGCCGAATCAAATCAGCTTCCGAAGCTTCAAACAGCCCTCGTCATTATAACAAGAATTCTAGGACGGGGTGGCTCAGGGCATGGGGAAGAGGGGACTATGGACAAACAGGCTGCAAAGAATAAGGATTTGCCCATGTCCTGCAATCTCTTAACACTCATGCAGGGTAAACAGAGACCAGCTTTTAAGGTCTTGCCCAAGGCAGAGATGGCTATGGACAGAATGCACTTAGCAGTACTCGCCGTGCATTCATGGGCAGAAAGGACAAAGCTCCCTGGCATCTCGCAGAGGGCAGGGGGCAGCTGGGAGGCAGGGTGATTTTGCAGACAAAGCTGCAGAGGCATCACGCAGAGGAAAGCCTGGTGCATTCCCTTCCAGAGACTCCCCGTAGAAGGGACTGCCGAAACAGGAGGCCACCAAGTAGAAACTAGGGCTCCTCCAAACGCAGCCGGCTATAAGGGAAGAGTTCTATGGCTAGGCACGTCTCCCCGCAGGGTTTCCAGGCTCACCAATGGAGGGCTAGGGCCTGGCCCCAGCTGCCTTACCTCTACCTGCAGGTCCCCGATGTCATCCACTGACCAGGCCTCATCGTCGTTGTCATAGTTAGGGACAGTGGTGAAGCTGCTAGCTCTCTGCTCATGTGTGATGCCGCACTCGGGCAGGTTCTCCACAGACCGTGTGCTCCGGATCCGGTTCTCGGGGATCCGTGCTGGCACATTAGCGGTGTCAAAATTCTCACATTCAAGTACTTCCACGTAGATTAAATAGGGAGCCTGGGGGAGGTGACAAAGGACATCAGGGCAGCAGGGGCTGGGCAGCACTCGGGCAGGAGTTGGGCCATTCGCTTCTAGGCTTGCAGTGCCGCCTCTGACTGCAAACTCACCTCACTTGGACCTGCCTCAAAGACCCTCAGCACTAAATCAGTTCCCTGCTGCCTCCTGCTTTGTGCTTAAATCATGGAACACAGTGCAGGAACTAGCTTTTTATCCAGTATTTGTACAGAGCCTAGCACCAGGCTGCCTCAGTCTGTAGCCAGGGTGTCAGCCCTCCCGAGCACTTTATGGCACATTAGTGAGTCGGACTGAATTTGTGCTGTGTTTAAGAGTCCTGTTCAGCACAGCACCCCCATCTCACTTCTCTCTCTGCAGCTGAACAAAGTGCATAGCACACGTGTTTTGGGTTCTGTTCCAAGCAGAGACAGAAAAGAGTCTGCACTCATTGGTACTAGTATCTGAAAGCCAGAGGGCCCAATAGAGTCATCCCCACCCATGCAAAAATTCAGCAAACAGAAGTTGGATCTATTTAGCCTAGTATCAAAGAGAGACAGTCGGGGTTGTCCTTAATGCTGGGTTTTGTCTGCAGCTTGTCTAGCACTAATCCTCTAATGCCTCAAGAGGATGGAGGTTCCCCTCCCTGGGCCACTCTTACCTTGTCCTTGGAGTTCAGCACCACAGCCTGGGTGTGGGGCACCCGCACGACGTGGTGGTCGAAGCCAGCCGTGGGCAGCCAGACGCGTGCCGGCAGCTTATGGTTCAGCAGCGACAGCTCTGAGATGAGGCGCTGAGTCTTCTGCTCTTTGGTCGGCAAAGTGGCCAGTCTCTTCCCGATGGCCATCAGGGATTTGATGAATTCCCTCTCGGGGGCAAGTCTGACAGGCTGCAGAGTTTGGTGGGGAGGGAGGAGAGAGGTGTGAAGCACCGACTGCATTTCAGGTTATTTGTGCTTCTGCGATAAGGACTCAGCCTACAGACGAGAGGCTTCCCTCACTTCTTGTCATCCAACACCCTGCCCGTTCCATCCATATGCAAGCACATCTGGAAGAGATGGACTCCTCTCGCAGGATTTCCCTTCCTTAACTGAATGCAACAACCTCCCCAAAAACCTCCTGCTCCCTTTAACTGGCCCTTTGCACCCAGAAGGAACCGTCTCCTGCTCATCAATCCTTGGGATGCCATTGCCTGGCACAGATGGCCAGCAGAGGGAGTGCACGTCCTTTCCCCGACTCTACCAGGCCCAGAGCTCCTCCGGATTTTTAATTCCGGCTCCGGGGAACATTCCTCCATCAGACTATTGCAGCAATAACAAGCCTCAGGCCCATCTCCTTCAGCCAGTGACCTCTTTGGGAAGGCAGCTGCTGTTTCTCACAGGCAAAGTCCTGAGCAACTGGACTTGGCCTGGCCAAGGGCATAAGCCCAGGATCGGATTCTGCCATGAGAGATGTGGAATTCAGCAGCTGCAAAGTGCCCCCATCACCAAGTCATGCTGGAAACGCACATGCAGAAGCCAAGCAGCTTAGGAAAGAGAGAAAGCAAAGCTAAAACTGTGCGATGGCACCATTTAGAGCCAGGGAAGGTCAAGGGAGGTGGTAAAAGAAACCAAAAGGAAGAATAACGATATATAGTAAACCCCGTGTCCTCCTGCATCTGTAGTCTGCACTAAAAACACTTTCAGGCTTCAATAGGTGTTGATCTTTGCTCTAGGAAGATCACCCATTGCTGTTCGCCCTCCGGATGCCAACCACTTCCCTACAGCCCTACTGTGCCAGTCAACATGGCATGGGTGTCCTTAGGACAGGAACACCCCAGCCAGCAAGATCGATCCCAGGCTCTGGGCAGTGGACATCAGGCCCTCTCACACGGATGCATCCAACTCACGCCCTGGTAGGCCCGGCCCTTAAATGCACCCACAGCAGAGCTATCATGTCTGCACAGACCCGTCCCCCCCACCGAACCTGCCTCTCTACCTCCGCATCCTCTCACCGTTGACAGCCGCCCCAAAGTACTGCTACGTTTGCTGCAGGGAGAGCCAACATAGGAGGATTTTTTTTTTTTTGATTTTTTTTTAAGTGCACTATCCCTTCTGATCTAGGCCCATCCCATATTCTACCCAGAATCCTCTGGATTGCATAAGCCAGGACCCCAAACTACTAATTCCTCCCCACAAATTTTGGGCCAAGCTGTGTTGGCCAGCATGTGCAAGCCACCATTTCACCTAACGACACCGTGAGGCTTTTCTTGCGTTGCACATGCCAGTGATTCATAGTCAAAACCCGGATGCTTCAGCAGTTGCTTATGGTTGCATCCCGCAACGCAACGCACAACCGCAAACCCAGAGGCACACACATACTAAAGCAAAGCCCAGCCCTCCAGCAAGGGGTTGGAGCTACTCCCAATCCTCAGAATGAGGTCGGTCATAGCAGCTGCAGCATCGGAGGACTTGGCATTGCGAGCATGTAGGGCGCTGTCTGAATGTGAAAACCAGCCATCCCAGTCCCTTGGTCCTAGTAAGAAAACACCTGTCTCCCTTTCTACCCTCTGCCTCAAAGCTTTTTCCAGAGCAACATCATCCTGATTTTAGAGGGAAGGAAGTCAAAAGGAAAAGGGAAGCGAGTAGCCCACGGCTATTGTCAGCAACAGGAACAGAAACTCAGCAGCTCTGGGCTCTCCCTCCTATCTCATTAGGCATTTCCTGGCAATTAATTGCGTGGCTCAGAGATCTTTAGAGGCACTTTGGCCCTTCAGCCCCTCCACCAAGTCATGAGCTGCCAGGAAATGGCCTTCCTATTGGCTATTATTGCTAGGTCCCAAGCGCAAAGACTTCTTTGTTCTTCCTCAAGAGTGTCAAGTATGGAAAGTTCATCACCCCCTCATCCTGCTATGGAGAGGGAGCTTCAGGAAACATGCAATGCAGCTGGATTAGTCATCACTTACTCTGGATGGGGCCGCCAGCAAACAGGCCACGTCTCTAGCACGAACGCTGAGAGGCAGAAAAAAAAAATCCACCCGGCCAAGTCAAACCAATGTACAGCTGCGTTCCAGCATGAACAAGCTCGCAGGAGGTTTATCCCAGGGTGGATCATTCACATGAAGCCTCGAAAGTCAAGCAAGTGGCACTTCATTCCTCCCTGAAGGCTGTTGGCCTGGTTAAGGACCACGGTTGTGCTCTCCAGGCCAACTTAAACGGTCATTGTAATTAGGGAAAGGCAAGAGGCTCCCTCCTTAGTCTCAAGGTCTCCTGGGTCAGGTTTGTGTTTAAATCTGACTGTAGCAAGAACATACAGGGCTCGCCCCAGCTGTGAACTCTGACAGCTGTGTGCAATGTGGACAGATCCGCGCCCAGGTCTTTCCCACTGGTGATTTCAAGTTGGATGTACTTAGTCTGACATGTTGGAGCCCAAGCGGCGCTCATTGCTGGTCAGAAAGCATCTCTAGATGCTCAAGCCCTGCCCTCCTTTTCCAATCCTCTCCTGTTCCTTCTGGCCAAACTCCGCTGATTCTGCTTGCAGGGATCCCTGGCTGCCCTTATCACCCTCCCACCAGGTTCAAATCTCACCTTAGCCATCACTTTGCTATGGACCAACCCACTGCTTCTACCTCTTCCTTGGAAAGCCATCTCCTTCAGCCTCCTATTACCTTCTGTGCTCATATCTTGGCATTTGAAAGTGCTGGGATCTTAAAAAAAGCCACCTCCACTGTGCTCTGGCCAGCTGAACCCCAGCTCCGTCCCATCAAGGCCTTCCTAGCTCTGCCCGAGTCCGTTGTCACATGAACCACTGTGCCCGGTGAAGCCTGAAAGAAGAGATCTCTCCTCTGCGGGAAGGCAGGCAGAAGGCAACCGCTACGTGAAGTCCCTTCAGGGTACAGACAAGCACTGAAAAGCTGAGTGGATCTCACAAGCTCATGGCATCAGACCCAAGTGCAGTTACAGATATGAAAGCAACATCACCGTGGCTATAAAACACAGCACCCCTGAGACAGCTTATCCAAGGATCTGAAAGCCTTCTGCAAATATCACGTCTCACAGATGCTCTGCGAAGCAGACAGGTGCAATTCCCCTTTCTCTGAGAACGTGAAGAACAGAAAAATTAGCAACTTACCCATCATCATGCAGTAATTGGGAAAAGCAGCCAGGAACCTTGGCTCCCAATCTCTGCAGCTCTAAGCAGAAGTCTCTCCTTGACAAGAGCCCCCTGGCACCTTTGCGCTTGTACATTAATAATGGCTGGATCGACCAATGGATTGCCAACCCAGGTCAGAAAGCCGCTTCTACGCGAGTTTTGGGAGAAGAGCACCGAGAGAACCGAAATGTTCAAGGTCTCGATGGGTGTTGTTCTCTTACCGTGTTTCACTGAATGTGCAGAGAAAGGCCTAAAGTGCGAGTGAACTACAAAGCTGCTCAGAGGAGCAAGATAAGGCCAGATACATCCCAAACACCTCATTGACAACCCAAGAGGGCAATATGACACATGCTATTTGAGGAAAGGAGGAGGAAGTGCGAGACACTGATCATGGCTACGTTACACAAACCCTGCTGGTCTGGATTTTGGAGCATGAACTACATCAATCAATCAATCACTCACCACGCAGGAAAGCCAATTAGGACTCCCAGACTGAACACGCGCAGTTAGGAACAATGGTACAACGGATCAAGAGAGGCTAGAGATTAAGATGAAAATGGCTTCATTTCAAATGAAAGAAAAATCGTGATCAAAAGAACAAAATTTCAACCGAAAGGAAAACGGATTTTTGTGGGGAAAAGAAGCAAATTAAAATCCCATCTGGCAGGCGGCTTGGGAGTGAACTCAAGGAAACAGCAGTTCCTCTTTTGTTTGCATCAAGGGAGCATAATTCAGTCCGAGCAGCTGTGTTATTCACCTGCCACCGCGCTTCTTTTTTCATCAGAGCTGCTCCCCTCTCCACAGCTGGCTCTTTGTGGACGAGTTACCACGTCCCATTTACAAGCCCCTCGCCGTTTGCTATTTCACGTTGGCCAAAACTGTGGAAGCAAACTGCCTAAAGCTCTGATGGTGTGAGGCGGGGTCTGCGGCAGGCCACGGAGAAGCATGGAAGGGACAGTGGTTGCGCTAGCACTGCAATCAAATAGTTACCCAGACCGTTTTCAGGGCCATTGATTCTGCGCAGGACAGGAGAGAAGTAAACCACTACGGTTCACAAGGGCTCAGCCAAAGAGCATGCGCCAGGGTAAAAGGCTAGCAGAGGGAAGCTTGCTCTGCTTAAGGCAATATGGTGGCACAATGGAGTGGTTTAATCCCAGAGCTGTTTACAGAGCGTTTGGCAGGTGACTGGAGTTTAGTAAAAGTATTTCATGACAGAGGAAATGCTGCTGTGAAATCAGGAAGCCAGGCAGCCCAGTCGCTAGAACAAAACCGGCCACTTACGGAACAGAATGATTTATCAAGACTTTCCGTACTCGATGAGAGGTCCTGGGAAATGGATGGAAAGGGTTTCAAACAAAAAGAAGGAGAAAGAGGAAGGAAGGGAGAAAAGGCAAGAGTTTAGCTCCAGGTTTCAGACCATTTTTCATTTTCTTTTTAAAAATCACATTTGCTAACCACGACCAGAATTTGCAATTTCCTAGTGAAAAGAATCATACGTGTGCTCAAGTCCCCATGAAGCTACAGTGATGAAGGCTCAGGGGACCTGGGGAATGACAGCTTGGATCTCAAGTCTGTACCCGCAAAGCCAGAGCACTTTGCACCTGCTTTTCAGACCCTACCCAGAGGTGCTTACAAACCATGTCAGACTTAATTATTTGTTACAGCACATAACCAAAGACAGATGTTCCCATATTTCCATCTTTCCCAAATACCTCTCATCCTGCAGAAACATCATTCAGCAGCAGCTCGGCTCTGCAAACCAGATTGGGGCTGTTAGAAATGAACCACACAAGTCCAACCCAATGGCTGCTGTTCAAAATGGGGCTTGCATCTCAGGTCCAGGCACTGGTGGCAACCCCATGGGTGCTGTCTGCCTGGCCCCATGCAGCAAGCAGTTCAAACCCTCCCTCGGGCCTGGACCCTCCCTCATTTAAGGACTTCTCCTTGGCCAGACTTTTCCACTAGAGAATCCTCCTTGTGGTACTTTCTCCCAGTCAGGCTAGCACAGCCAGCAATTAAACTATTTCCATAATCAAGCTGACAAAGCAGTTGTAAGCAGAAGACAAGCAGCAGATTCACCAGGCAATCAGTGAATCGCCTCTGTACTGACAGGGGCCCTCACACAAACCATTAAATCAGGCTTCGCTGCGGGAAACCGAGACAAATCACATGCAACTCCTCTAATGGTTACTCTAGATCTCGACACAAGTCATTCCTGCAGCCTCGGTTTAACATTTGTTGCTGGATTCCTCCCACCCATCACACCCAGACTCTTATCTCAGAGCTGCATCCTGCAGTCTCTCTGGGTTTTCTGTCTCTGTAATTCCCCAACAGCAAAAGCAGAGAGGCAGCTGCAAGGACATCAAACCAAAAAGAGCTGATAGACGCTATCAGCCTGTTCCCTGCACGGTGCCAAGGAAACAGAAACCGAGGCTGGAATACATGCCTGCGCAGAGCAGGGATGCTCCAGGGATGTGGGTGTATCTGGTCACTGAATAGAAAGTGTCCATTCTCTCTCACTTGGTACAGAACAAAAAAAAAATCCCAGCCTAGATCCCCCCTTGGGCCCAGCCCAGCTGCCACTCACGGTACCCCCAAGACTGCCTTGCACTTCGCAGCAATCCTAAGAGTCTCTAGGACATCTCCAAATGAGATGGAGGAGCTCATTATAAACCTACCTGGCCTATGTATGCCAAACTTCCCTCTCTATTGGGGTAGGCAGCTGCAACTGGCCCGCAGGCTCCTAGAAGGCATACTCTTCGAGAGCCCAAAGCCAAGGCAGCCCTTGCCCTCTGCTCCCATTTCTGCGGCACAACTAACACATATACACACCATACACTGTAAACCAACCCAAAAGTTTCAGCTGGTTTACTGAGCAGGATGCCACCCCTCCACAATCAGCACAGGCTACCTGGGGACTTCTGGACTTAACTCAAGGCATCGGCTTTGTCCCCCGTGGCTTCAAGATCTTCCAATTGTCAGTGCTGCCAAAGGAGCCATCAGTAGAGCTGGCTGCCCTCCGTTAGAAAGAGATAGGGAACCGGCAGTGGGGCACTTTCCATGGAGTGAAGGTGAAGAAGCGGATGCTACGGGGAAGGATCTGGCTAGCTGTATCGGCAGGCATGGACGCAGCAGGGCGAGTGGGTGCCCGATGGCAGGAGACTGCTACCAAAGGATTTATTCCTGGAGCAGTGGCCGAGATGCCTGGACTTCTGGCTGGGAAGCACTAATGATGATCTAAATCCAAAGCAGTGACCACAAACTCCTTTTGGCAAAACGCTCCCCTTTTGTTCCACGTCTGGCCGTTGTGACGCGCATTCAAGTCCAAAGAACAAAACCAGCGTTTTTGCAGCGCCTCATTTAAAATCTATTATTTTCATCCAGAAAGAGATGATAATGGAGCTCCCTACCCTGGAGGCTGGCGTGTAATTGGTTTTTAGAATTAGTTTCCCAGAGAGAAACAAACAGACCTGTTTTTAGCATGTTAATTACAGGGCTATGCTAATTCCACAAGGCTTAATCTTCCTATAAGAAATAATCGCATTTAAATTAATAGCTTCCTCATGACCACATTAAGAACTCTGATGATACTGAGACCTCCGGAGGTGGTTTACTCTTTTTTTATTCTTAGTGGGAGGCTCATCGAGGAACAAACGATTGGCTTTCTACCCAAGGAAACGACACTCAAGATAGGCAAACAGCAGAGGTATGAATATTCATGATAGACCTGTACACAATGATGTTGCTTTTTCTGCTTGATCCTTGCCAGCAGTTTCCACAGGACAAAGATTTCCTTGCCCCCCTCCCTCCCAAGGATCCCACAGGATTTATTTTGATGTTTCTCAATTCCCCATGGAGACTCCACCCGAGGGGAAAGCTAAGTGGATAAGGTGGGAGGCAGCAGGCTCTTGCTTGAATTGCTCTTCTGTAGCAGAGACATAGGAAGGCTTGGGATGGGGCCTGGTACCATTGAATGCACTGTTATGTTTTGCCTCTTGGTCACAAATTTGATGCAGGCTAAGTTGGCAGAAGCCAGAAATGGTCACCACATGACATCCTATTTTGGTACCGTGTAAGAGGTGAGGCTGCCCCATCTCAGCCAAGACATCGAAAGTCCACAGTAACAAACCTTCACAAGTGGCACTAACTAGCCTTTTATCTCAGTGAGCCCAAGGGCCAGGGCAGACTCTCCTCACTCCCAGCTGGCTTCCTGTTCCTGGCGGGGGGGGGGGAACATCCTGCTCTGTATGTGAGGATTCAATATAGGCTTTAGGAGAGTTGCAAATCTGTCCCGACGACACACACATACACACTGCACTGGCTTATACTAAACCTACCAACCTGTTTGGCAGGCATGCCACAAAATAGCCTGGCACCCTACCCAAATGCCACTTCTCCTGCCCAATCTGCTGCTCTGCTTTCTGCTCCCTGTTCTGTGCTCTACATCTGACCTGCTGCTCTGCTCCCTGCCCTATGTGCTGCTGGGTGCATGCCCTCTCCCCCATGTTGCGTGCCACACAGAGAAGCCACCCATGCCACTTGTGGAACATGTGCAGCGGACCAGCCACTCCCAAGTTAACCAGAGACCTGCTCGATTAAACAGAAACTCCATGGTGGACACATGCCCACACCTGGATTGCTTTGGTTTAGCTGGCACAGATCCATCAGCTTATATCACTTCAGCTTTTCCCAGTGCATTTCAGACTGTTCAAAGCTGCACCAGCTCAACTGCAGTATTGAAGTCATAAAGTCATAGAAAGTGAGGGCTGAAAAGGACCTCATAAATCATCTAGTCCAACCCCCTGCTCAAAGCAGAGCCATCCCCAATTAGATCATCCCAGCCAAGGCTTTATCTATCCAGGTCTTAACCTCTCCGAATAGCCTGTTCCAGTGCTTTACTACCCTCCTTGTGAGAAAGTTTTACTTTATAGCTAACTTCAACTTCCCTTGCTGCAGCTGGAGCCCATTGCTCCTTATCCGTTATCTGCCACTGCTGAGAACAGCCCAGCTCCATCCTCTGCAACCCCCTGCAGGGAGTTGAAGGCTGCTATTAAATCCCCACTTAGTCTTCTCTTCTCAGAAAAGTACCCGAGCAATTCGTCCGCTGCAAAGAACTCGAGAAAACCCACAACAGTTCACAAGGTTTTTAAACACTGTTGGTTCCCGTTTGAAAAATCACTGGGTTTAGCTTGTGAATCATGTTTGCACACCTAACAGTGCTAACGTTATGAGGCACCCTTAAATGGACCCCAGGGTGCCAACGCACATTGGTTGAGAATCACCACCCCAGAAAAACAAGCCACAAAAGTCATCTCACCTGCAAGAGGTCTCCCTTGCTCCAACGACACCACTTAGGGCACATCACCTCTGCAGTACACAACCTGGCATAGGAAGAGGTCCTTATTCTCCAATTGTGAGAAGGTAGAACTTGCTTGCTGTCTTTCAAGTTACAAAGCCAGGAGTCCAATAAATCCTCCTACATGGAACAAAGCCACCTGGCTGCAGCTTTGATGCGTGACAGGCCAGCTGGCCTGGGCCCCTGCCCTCCATGCATGGTGCAAGACCTCATAGAGCTTGGGATCTAGTTAGCAGCACTGTCCATCTTTGTGCCTGTAACTTCTTGCATACAAAGATGAATGTAAGAACTGCCATTTACTGGGTCAGACTGTAGATCCAGCAGATGCTGAAAAGGTAGAGTGAACTGGGTCTGACCAGCGGTCTTCCCTCCACTGTTCCTGTCCCTCTTCCAGCCTCCAGCATTTAAGGTCTAGGATATTCTGCTTCAGAGGCTGTACAGTCTCATTCTTGTGCTCAATAGCACTGAACTCTCCTCAGGTGCAGAGCATATTACTTACTTCAGAAACCTAGCATCAGATTCCAGCTTTCCTTTACTAGCCAAATAGCATAGCAGGGAGATTCCTTCCCTATGCATCCTAGGTGCTTGGTCACCACTACCAGCTGCTGGTCTTGCCCGTGTGCGATCTAAAATGCTACAACACACAGCAGGATGCAACTGAGGCACTGTGCACAGATTAATTAGCTGGGTTACCATTTGGGTAAGGCGTCTTTCAATGCAAACACTACCGCATTATTACAAACTAGCAACCACTGATTGTTTGAGTTAAATTAAAACCTCCATCAGGTAGGAACTGATAGGCTTAGTACGCTTGTCTGCAGTCACTGTTGTCAGGAGGAAATTCCCTGTCGTGCAGAACTTGAGAGGGGGTATTAGTGATGCAGTAGCTTTGTCCTGGCTCTCCTCTGAGAGATTTCATTCTTGAAAATCTGGAATGAATGCAAGATGTGCGCAGGGTTCTTGGTTTTTCACAGAATCATAGAAAGTGAGGGTTAGAAGGGACCTCGGGAGGTCACATCTAGTCCAGTCTTCTGCTCCAAGCAGGACCAGCCCCAACTACATCATCCCAGCCAAGGCTTTGTCCAGCCAGATCTAAAAACCCTCCAAGGATGGCAAGTCCACAACCCCGCTGGGAAACCTGTTCCTCACACAGAGGGTAGTAAGTCACTGGAAGTTCTTCCTAATATCTAACCTCAACTTCCCTTGCTGCAACTGGAGCCCATTGCTCCTTGTTCTGTCATTTGCCACCACTGAAAACAGCCCAGCTCCACCCTTTCTGCAACCACCCTGCAAGGAGTTGAAGGCTACTATTAAATCCCACCATAGTCTTCTCTTCTCCAGACTAAATAAGCCCAGTTCCCTCAGCCTCGTCTCAGAAGTCTCGTTTCCGAGCCCCAGAATCATTTTTGTTGCCCTCTTCTGGACTCTCTCCAATTTGTCCATACCCTTTCCGTAGTGGGGTCCAAAACTGGACTGATTGTTCCCCTCTAATCAGTGCTGGTGAGGCCACATCTCCTGACTCCAGATGTGGCCTCACCTGCACTGAATAGAGAGGAACAATCACTGCCCTCGATCTACTGGCAATGCTCTTACTAATGCAGCCCAGTATGTTTAACCTTCCTGTTTGGGGGGGGGGGGGGGTGTTATTTATTTATTTTTTTTAAATGGCCCTTCCAAATCTCACGCACCAGGTCAAGTCAAATTAAGACGAAGCAAAAGAAGTTATGAGCACTAATGTTGGCAACCCCAACTGATGTTACAGAGGGGAAAAATGCCCCAGAGGAAAAAAGAATGACTGTTCCATGTGAAAAGAGAACTTTACGTTGAATGGCAGCTGGCAATATAAGGCAAAAATGCCTTGTGACCTAATGGAAAGAGTCTCTGACGAGCCACGTATAAACAGACAACCAGGAACCGGATTTGGATGGACCAGCCTGTGTCTTCTAGAGGCAGGGAGCAAAACAGATAGTATTTCTGGGAATGCAGTCCTGTCATACCTGCTACTCAACAAGAGGGAGGACAGGGCAGGGGGGAATCTCTACCTCTGAAGCAAGTCCACTAAACATGCTTTGCCTACCCTATAAGGTACTAAGCACCCTTCATGAGCATTAAATGCAACCAGGAGCTGAGAACCCAGCCCTTCCTGGAACAGAGTCCATATTTCCTTTGTGCTAAAAAACGACATCTGCTGTAACCCACAACTTCAATACGTTCCCAATTTGAAAGTCAGCAGCCACTGAACTGCACAATGGTTTTAATGATATATTAATGAGATTTCTCTGCTGCGCTAAGCAGTGAGAGCAAGCTAGAGCCTGAATTGCTAACTGTCCCGGCTCCGGGCCCATAAAGCGCATTTCTTCCCCATCACACAGCAGACCTTTGTTGCAGGGTTTGAACACTAGACTCCTTCTAGTCCCACTGTAGGCAGCTCTGGGAACTGTGACCTGGGCTGAGAGCAGCATGCAGAGTTGGGATGAGTCAAAAGGAGGATGGGGGAGATTACTGGACAGCTGAGTCACAGGAGATGCAATGCCAGGAATTGTTTTTAAAAGGTGAAAAGGTGACAACTGTTCCATACCTGTAGCTACTAGAAAGCAGGGCTCTTTTTCATCAATAAACCAAGCAGAAAGCTGAAGCAAAATAAAATGAAACAAAACAAAACACTAACCACAAACTGCAAAGAGTTAACTGCAGTGACATTTTAGGAATCCCTGGTTAAAAGGACCAAAACAAGGAACCATCCAAGAGACCCCAAATGCATTTTTAACACCATCTGGGGTAACCTGGGACTAGACATGTTCAAATCAGCAGGTCTTGATGATCTCCACCCCAGGGTGCTGAGAGAACTGGCTGAGGCGATTGCAGGACCCTGGCACAGCTTTATGAGCGCTCGTGGTGCTCTGGCGAGCTGCCAGAAGACTGGAAAAGGGCCAATGTGGTCCCCATTTTCAAAAGAGAGAGGAAGGAGGACCCAGGAAACTATAGGCCAGTTAGTCTTACCGCGGTCCTGGGGAAGCTCTTTGAGAAAATTATCCAGGAGCACATCTGCGAGGGACCAGCAGGGGAGATCATGCTTAGGGGCAACCACCACGGGTTCATTAGAGGCAGGTCCTGTCCGATCAATCTGGTGGCCTTCTACGACCAGGTCACAAAAACCCTGGACACAGGTGTCGTGGTGGACGTAGTCTTTCTGGACTTTAGGAAGGCCTTCGACACTCTCACCCCATTCTCATTAAAAAATTAGGCGACTATGGCGTTGATGCCTACACAGTCAGATGGGTCACAAATTGGCTGGAAGGCCGCACCCAGAGAGTGGTGGTGGACGGGTCATTTTCAACCTGGAGGGATGTGGGCAGTGGGGTCTCCCAGGGCTCAGTCCTCGGGCCCACACTCTGTTCAACATTTCATCAGTGACTTGGACAGACTACAACTAGATCTGGACAGGTTACAGGGGTGGGCGGATGAGAACAGGATGGGATTCAATACTGACAAGTGGAAGGTGCTGCACCTGGGGAGGAAAAACCAGCAGCAGACCTACAGGCTGGGGAACTCCCTTCGCGTAATCACAGAGGCAGAGAAAGATCTTGGTGTCATTGATTCCAAGATGAACATGGGCCAACAATGTGGGGACGCGGTCAGGAAGGCTAACCGCATCTTGTCATGCATCCACAGATGCATCACGAGCAGGTCCAAGGAGGTGATCCTCCCGCTCTATGCAACACTGGTCAGGCCGCAGTTGGAGTACTGCATCCAGTTTTGGGTGCCATACTTCAGGAGAGATGTGGCCAGCATCGAGACGGCCCAGAGGAGGGCCACCTGCATGATCAGGGGTCAGCAGGGTAGGCCTTATGAGGAGAGGCTATGGGACCTGAACCTGTTCAGCCTTCACACAAGAAGGCTGAGGGGGGATCTGGTGGCCGTCTATAAACTGGCCAAGGGAGACCAGCAGGCAACGGGAGAGTCCCTGTTCCCCTGACTACTACCGGGAGTAACAAGGAACAACGGCCATAAGTTGACAGAGTAAATTCAGGCTAGACATCAGGAGGCACTACTTCACAGTCAGGGCGGCTAGGATCTGGAGCCAACTTCCAAGGGAGGTAGTGCTCACTCCTACCCTGGGGGCCTTCAAAAGGAGGATAGATAATCACCTAGCCGGGGTCATTTGACCCCAGCTTTCTTTCCTGCCCATGGCAGGGGGTCGGACTTGATGATCTGCTCAGGTCCCTTCCGACCCTACCAACTATGAAACTATGACACTTTGGCCCCAGAGAGTCTAAGCATCGGTGACCCCCAACGCGGCTGAGGTTACCAGGTGCTGGGGGCACTTTGACAATTCAACTTAGGAGGTTATGCCATGTTGATACTTCCAAAAAAGGACACTCAAAGCATTTAAAAAAGAAGTAGGCTTGATTCCTGCCCCAGCTCAACGTACTCTTACCTGGACAAAGGGGCTTTTATAGCAAGTAATAAGACAGGCCCAGAATTTTTAAAGTGCCTTCCAATATAAAATAAAGCAGACAGGAAGGTGCTTTCTCTGGCACATTTAAATCCAGTGGAAACCTTTCAGAATGACAGCGGTGAAAGCCAAGGGCACACACACTCCCCACCGATTTCAGCTGGAATTCAAATAGCAAATCCCTAGCATCAAGCAAAATCTACCCTTTCACTGAAGCATTTCACTAAAATTTAAGTGGCGTCACTGTACTGATGCTGGAGTCTGCTGTAAAGTGATTCTGTAATCACCTAATCCGAGTCCTCCTACCCCCAGGACAAGGGATCTCCTAGTCCCAGGGAGGTTTCGCCTCCTGCTGGAGGTGACCTGAACAGGATGCGGGGCCCAGAGCAAACCAGCCTGTGCAGGGTCCCGCTCCCGGACGCGAGGAAGCCAGCAGCAGATTTGGCAGCAAAGGGAGTGGGGGTGCCAAGCGGCCAGATGTGAAGCCTGTGGCAGCATAGAGTCACCACGGCCACTCTGCCCAGCTCCGCAGGGCACCCCAAAGCGCAGAGACCAGGGCAGTCGCCCCCATTTGCCCCCTCCTAGGGACGGCCCTGTCTCCTACTCTATCACGAGCAAGCAGCTTCCACAGGCATGTGAACATCTAGTAGTTCAGAGAATCCTAGAAAATGAAGGGTGGACAGGACCTCAAGAGGTCACGACTAGTTTAACCCCCTGCTCAAAGCAGGACCAGCCCCAACTACCCTCCCCAGCACCTTCAGTTCTTTAGGCACTGGAGTTGGTGGGAGGCTGGATAAGCTCTGCTTTCATTAGGATCTAGCGTTCAAAGCAGACAGAGGGGATACGGGGCAATGACAGTCCTGATACCCTTGTGGCTAGTCAGGGTTCAAAGAGCCCTGGCAAAGCAAATAAAACTCTGGTTTGCATCTACTGATGCATCTCAAGCAAGACCTAAGAAGGCATCCTCCTGCTTTACTCGGCCTTGGTGAGGCCGCAGCTGGAGTACTGCATCCAAATCTGGGCTCCACACTTTAGAAAGGATGTGGTGAAGCTTGAGAGAGTCCAGAGGAGAGCCACGCACATGATCAGAGGACAAGAGAACAGGCCTTACGAGGAGAGGCTGAGAGGCACAGGCCTCTTCAGGCGGGAGAAGAGAAGGCTCAGGGGGGACTTGGCAGAAGCCTATAACTATATAAGGGCGGGTAAATCGGGAACTGGGAGAACATGTGTTCACCAGGGCACCCCACAGGAAGACGAGGTCTAATGGTCTTCCAGCAGTTTGTGACCATTTTAGGCTAGACACAAGGAAAAACTTCTTTATCGTTCAAGTCTCCCAAGTCTGGAATAGACTCCCCCCAGAAGCGGTGTAAGCACCTACTCTGGATACATTCAAGAGACATCTGGATGCTTATCTTACTGTGGTGATCTGACCCCAGCTGACTTCCTTCTCTTTGGGCAGGGGGCTGGACCCGATGATCTCACAAGGTCCCTTCCAGCCCTAATGTCTATGAAATCTATGAAGCCCCAACCACCATAGCACACCTCTAGATGAACTGTGCCAACAGGAAAACTTGTTAACAGGAAAAGCTACAGCAGGTTAGTTAACCCCAAAACAGAGGGCAGGTGCGTGGCCATACTCACAATCATGCCAAAGACAGGCCAGAGGTGTGCAGTGGGACACCTTGGATAACAATGACAGCTACTGCCAACTGTCACTGCAAATGAATGGGACCCGCAAACGAGTTCTGCCAAGGATGACAGGCTAGTGAGCTCAGTGCAGCTGCCTGCATGGGCACATGCTCTGTGGGAGTTTTATTCACTCAAAGGGCTTGAAGCTTTAAAGAGACAAGCTGAACGGAGGAAAGCCTCTTCTGGAATGAGAGGGTTATAGCCCTCGTCAGACAGGGTTAACTCAAGAGAATTCCCCATTTAAAACTAACACCCTAGTTCATACCAACGTGCCTCAACTCTGAAATGACCCCCGGGAGTCTGAGCAAGCAAGGAATTGCCAGAACTGGCAAAAACCCCTCTCTTCTTGGCATAGAAGTCCAAGGGCTCCTCCATGTGGGATTTTAGCCCATGCTGAACTTAATAAGCCACCTCCAATATATCCACAGAGGATCTGATCCGCCTCCCTTGAATTCCTGAATGATCCAAAGGTAAAAACAGAGGTAATGCTTCCCTGTGCAAGTAGAGCACATTTGTCTGATGGAAAGGGCAAGTTTCCATGCTGCACACATCAGGAAGCCTGGCTGGGGCTACAATCACTGATAAAGCCATCATCACACCTGGGCAGAAGTCAGAGGAGCAAGGAACACTATTGCCTCATTTGAACTCCAGAGGCCAACCCCAGCTTTGCCCTTTGGCAATTAAGTTACTGCCATGTACTGTTGGCAGTTTCTAAATCATCATCTGATCAGCTAATTTCCTGCCTGTGATGACAGCATAATCATATAAAAACAGAAAGCAGCTTGTATCAGGTGGGCACTCTGTTCAGATAGCCAGAAGGGCAAATGCCTGTTTAATACAAGTCCGAGTCCTGTAGTCTTTAAAGCCTTATTTGCTGCTGCCCCCAGTATTTCACAGGTAACATAAAGGGGAGTTCCCTGTGATCTGCAAGCAAAGCGATTACACCCTGTGTGACAAGGGATGCGAGAGCTACGGAGCTTTTGCAAACAGGGTGAGCACTCAGTGATGGATAAGCAAGAGTGGGTGTAGGCAGGGGGGGACTTAACGGCAGAGACTCAAAAGAGAAACGGGGATGGACGAGGCTGAAAGAAGAGAGCAAGGTCTACTTGGAGCATTTCCGCCAAGCAAAGGGTGTGACAGAGGCTCATAAGCGGGAGTGGACACCTTAACACAGTTGGCAGAACACTGTGCGAGCCAATGCATGGGTGAGGCGGAGAAAGGGAGTGCTGGGAAGACACCACAGAAACTCAGTTTTCCAACACACAAGCTTGCCTGGAGTCCAGGAGGACAAGGGCTGTTAAACTATCCCAGGTCTGCGGGCCTTCCCAGTTGCTGGCCGAGCTCCCCACCCAGACCCAGGAGAATGACCAAGCTGGACTGATGCAACAAGCACTGAAATGCGTGCACATGCAAGTCAACGCTCACTTAGGGACAAAGCAGCTACCAAGCCATGAGAGGCAAGTTTCCATACTATTATCACCTAAGCCTGCACTGAAGGAGTTGTAGCTGTATCACAAGCAGGCTACATTATGCCACAGGACTGTTGGCTTCAGACATGCAAATGCTCAGACCAATACATTTGTTTTTCTGCTTTCAGTCATGAGGTTAAGTTTTTTTGTTTTTTACAAGCTGCTGATTAGATCATCAAGGCTCTACAGCCAAAGGCATTATGGCTCCAGGAACAACCTACCAAAATCTCATGGTATCTACAGATGTTAGTAGATATCAGCTGATGCTCCCACATGCGATTAAGATTTATCACGTGTGGTGCTAATGAGTAACAAACAGCTAGGAAACCAAGGAGGAAGTGATGCTAGACTGGTGGCTATCTGCCAAAAGACCTTGGAAGGGGTGGTTTGCATTGCTACAAAGAGACAAGGCTGTGAAAAGATGCAGAGCACACAAATACAAAGGGATCTATGAGCCAGAGTAGCAAGGGCAGGCCGTGAACCTGCAGGGGAATTCGGCATGTGTTTGCTAACCTTGCAGCCTCCAGGCATGTTCCTGAGGACACAGAAAAACTATGGCTTTAGTTGTCATCTCCAGGTTATGAGAGGGCTTATGAGCAGAATGTGCTTTCGCTAGTTCAGAAAGATGAAGAAACGTGACAGGTGGGAAAGTGAAATCAGGGCCCGGACCTAAATGGTCTTGGCCAACCAACGCCAAAAGCAAAGTGGGCTGGAGACCTACCATGTGGCCTGGACACGTGTGCACCGAACCCAAAGGAGAGCAGCAGTGCTCCTGCCACCCAGTCAGCTGCAGCCACAGGAGAGGAGGGGACAGAGGGTAAAATCCAGGAACACACTCCCAACCTGCACAATGAACTGGATCGGAGACGAAAGAGCTGCAAGCACACAGGCTGCATCTCATCTGATCCCAACCTGTCATACAACAGTGTTCTTTGCCATCTGGACCTGAAAGCGCATGAAGGCAGAGTCCAGCAAACCCAGCAGGCTGCTTTCTCTGACAGCCTGGCTGTCCATCCATCCTGGGACAGTGGGCCCTGGCACTGCAGGCTGCAAGAAGAAATTATTTACCCTTTGCACACCACCGGGCCCCAAGCAAAGGAGGAGTTATTGCTCAGTGCTTCTATTCAGGATGCAAGAGGCTCCATTTGTGCCTGTGCATGGTCACTCTGCATTCAGGTAGCTGCAGCAGCCAGCCAGAAAATCTGCCATAGAAACCTAGAGAGTGGGTTCAAAGCAGGCCAGAAGCCAGCTCTTCTCCCTAGCAACTCAGACGGATGGGGGTGACACTTACAAATCACTGGTTCGTTTCCAGATCCGTCGCCTGGGCAACAAGAAGCCTTGAACGTTAACGCTCTGGACTTTCCCATCAGTCTGCAGCCCCAGCGCATTCATGGATGCTCACAGCCTCTCGCTGCTTGCTTCCAATCACCCGCCCTCCCTCCCCGCGCCTGGGCCGTCTCATGGAAACCTGAGGCCAGGCTCACACATCTTGCAAAGTGCTGAGAATACTCGGTGCACATTTCTGGTACGGTCGGTGAAGAGCAGCACCAGGATTGGTGAGACGCAACGCTGAGACGTGCCTGGCTCCATTCAGATGCTTCCACTCATCCTGCGAGGATCCTCACAGGGCCCAGGCCTGGGCAGTGTCTCCAAGGCAGCCACTTGACCCTCAACACACTTCTGTTCTCTTTCCTTCATGGTGCCTCCTCTCCAATTAGACTGCAGGATCCTCAGGGAAGCAACCATTCGTTGCTACCATAACGCAAAACAGTCCTAGCCATGAGCAGGGCCCCACTGGGCTGGCTGCTGCATAAACACCTACCAAGGTGCAGCCCCAGGCCCCAAAGCTTCAAGCTGGCTAAACAGAAGGGAATGACCATGTTACCGGAGCCAGGTGTGAGACAAGCACCTGTGATCACACCAACCTACCTTTCCAGGCCCTCTCTAATGCCTAGCTAATGTCTCCTTCCCTTCCTTATCCTTCACAATCAGCTCTGGTGTTGCAGTGACTCCAGGGTGTAGCTGCGCCACATCCCTCTGCAGGGTGGCATACAGATATGTTGTGCCAGCAAGCCCATTCAAGACTGCCTGACACGCTACAAAACAAGCTCTGCCAGCCCCACAGCTGCATTTACTGTGGCTCCCACCAGCACAGTTACCCCATGCACCTCTCAGCCCAATTTACAGGGCTTTGTCGCAAAAGTCTTGGGGTGTAGAGAAGGCCATATATTTCATTTTCAGAGATGAAAAAGTAACTGGACTGCACCTGGTGAGTGGAGGGAGAAGATATTTTCAGCCAACAGCAAGCAGCATTTCCATTGCTTACATGGTAAGGGTGTTCTTTTTTTCACATCTATAAAAGTACAGGTGCAAAGAGATCTGCATTTGCACAGCCCTCATCTGCCTCCTCTTAAAACACTGCTGGTGCCATTTGAGAAACAGATATTACCACTCACACATTCAGGCCCAGACTGGCCTTGAGGTCCTTTAAACACAACTAGAACCGTTTCATGCAGCTACAGAGCCACTGGCTTTGGAGATGCTCAGGATGCCATAGCACCTCCCCCCCATAGCAGCCAGACTAGATTCAGAACCAATTACTCAAATAACAGAACAAGTTCAACTCTTCATTTCTGCTTGTGCTAGCAAGCCACTGTCATGCACCCTGCTCACAGCAGCTGCTGGGCTTGGTAGGGGTCAAAACTATACTGAAAAAAAAAAATCCCACTTAGATGAAGTGGGTTAGTATGAACTGAATTCAACAGGTCAGAAGCCTTCATGCTCTTGTACTCACAGAGCTGGTGGGTGGCAGGGCAAGCTGGGACAGGAGCGTCTGTGCCACACAGAGACTGCACCATGCTCCTATTCTCCCGGGCAAGGATTTCAAGAGGAACTGAAGTTGGATCTGTTCTCTGAGCAAGCTAACAAAGTGCAGCACTGTCCTTCATCACAAGGGCACTCTCATTCCCTCACGTGAGCCGGCAGACAGACCCTGCTTGGTAACTTTAGACAAAGCTGAAGTATTTTACTAGAGCTACTGGGTTAGGAGACCCAATGTCTGGGAGAGGAATTCGCAAGTAGCTGCATTTCTAGTGAGTTCATGCCTGCACATCTGCCCCAACCATCACCATCTCAAGTGCCGCTCCAATCCCATCTGCTGCTTTGCAAGCACTCCCTGCCTGATCTGCTGCTCTGTTTTCCCCCCTTCCCTATATGCTGCTCATCCCCTTCCTGATCAGCCATGTGACATATGCCACAGGTTGGCCACCCCCACCCTTGGCTTACAGCATCCTACGTCAGAGATTCAGGAGCACAGGGAATAGCTATTTGTTAGCTGTAGAGCAGCAGGGCCGATCAGGCAGCCAGAACATCCCAACCCCCAAGAGCTCCCTGCAGGTGAGGAATGAGAGGGTAGAAGAAAAAGACACCAGACAGGGGACAAGGATGGAGGGTCAAGTCGGCAGTTGCCGACAGAGACAATCAAAACTTGAGGATCAGTGGATGCTGCAGGCTGGAGAAGGAAAGGGCTGAGCAGAGCTGCCCTGCCCTCCAACTAGAGCAGGGGTGGGCAAAATGTGCCCCGGGGGCCAGATGCGGCCTGCCAGGCCGTTCTATCCGGCCTGGGGGGCCCCTAAAAAGTTTAGAAAATTAATATTAATCTGCCCGGGCTGCCTGTCATGTGGCCCTCAGTGGCTTGCTGAAACTAAGTAAGCAGTCCTGTGCCCCAAATAATTGCCCGCCCCTGACCTAGAGGATGGGCAGAACTGCTGAGCAAGGAAGCCCTGAAGCAACATTTCATTGCCTACTGAGGGGAGCTGCAGGGTGTCATCTCTGAGGACTGTTTGCAAAGCACAAGGGGGGGGGGGGGGGGGGGGGGCACAGAAATGCCAGGTGCCTGGGGGCATCCCAGCCTGGGCTACAGCAAACTATCAGCCTTTCATGGCAGGCATGGACATAGCTCCTCAGAAGAGGCATCTTTTCATGCCAACACAATGTGCTGTGCACTGAATAGCAGGCTGAACTCAGAGACCTGTGGCCAGGGACCTAGGGAGTGGGGTACTACCAGCAATGCTGTTCAA
The DNA here is from genome assembly GCF_030867095.1 of Alligator mississippiensis. Lineage (NCBI taxonomy): Eukaryota > Metazoa > Chordata > Crocodylia > Alligatoridae > Alligator > Alligator mississippiensis. The sequence goes on along the minus strand of NC_081838.1, from coordinate 19,939,587 downwards.
AATCCCCCCCCCCCAACTTAACTAATGGAAAAAGTCAGATGGGAACTGATGCAAAGGATATTTGCATGCTATAAAGGGAAGTCACTTGCTTTTGCAACCCATCCGGCACAGGGTGGGGGGGAAACAAAACAAAAAACAACACACAGCTCCTTGCAGCGCACCTAAGACATGCAGAGGGGATCCGAGAAAGAAAACAAGGCTTGTTTTGTTGGTTGAACTAGTACGATAAATGGAACCACTCAAACAAAGCCACTTCCTTTGCTTCCACCCTGACCCTCTCCACCCTCAAAGCAGATACAAGGTGCCTCTGGGGTTACCACCAGCTGAAATCAAGACAGGAATAGCCCTGACATTTCGTCAGAGGCCAGGAGTGGGACCGGTTTCCGCTTGCAAACTGTTAAGTGCTGTTTGCAACTGGAAGCTAAGAGGGGCTGGAAACTGCTAGGAGCAGGGACAGGAGTGCCCACGTGGACCCTTTGGGAGGCAAGTTTCACCAGGCGAATGGTGTGGTTCTCTCTCGCTTCTGCCCTGTGACATGACCTTCCTCCCGAATTGGCTTAAACCGTTCCCCAAGTCAGCTCCGTGGAGGCCTCTCTTGCACTGCCAGCAGTGACATCACTGAGTGCAGCCGCCGCAGCAGCTCCTCTGCCAGAAATGGAGCAAGCAGCTGCTTTCCCTGCACAAAAGTCAAGAAGGCAGAAGAAACTTTACAAGACATTCAGTCTTACAGCATCCCAGCTGAGGAGGTGGGGAAGCATCTGGAGACACCATGGCCTGCAGCTTTTAACCACCACTGGCCTGATGCAGCAGGCGGCCGTGGCTTGTGAATGCTGTTAGGCAAAAATGGGCTTGCTGACAGGTAGAAAAACGGTGAAGAGGAAGGTTTTACTTCTGCTAGCAGTGTGCCCCTGCACTAGCCAGCTGCCCAGGGAGGGTGCCAGCCCTGGCAAAAGCTTCACCTGCCAGGTTTTGGAATAATATGGAGTTTTTTTTAGCAGGAAAAACCTTGCCCTTGTTGCCAACCGACACCAAGAACAAAACCCCCAGATTGGTCAGTGCTGAGCACAGACCAGGAGAAAAGTCTGTGTTGTACTGATGGGGCATGCGGACACCCCCTGCAAGAGGTGGGGATCTCCCCAGGCTCACTTCAATACCTGGTCCAGAAGCCAGGCTTCCTCTGCTCTGGTGCCAAGGCAGAGCCAGTATGGTTAGCACCATTCCCCGCTACCCTGGGAAGGAACAGCTGATCATCCTCTGGCCCCACCCTGGCACCTGCAATCCAGCAAAAGAGAAGAGGTTAATCCAAAAGCCAATGCAGGGGATGTAGCAGCAGGATTTGGCCAGGGGAGAACAACTTGTCAAAGGTGACAACGTGGTCATTAGCTGAGGACAGGGTGCTGGCAGTGACCATGACAAAGGGATGGTGGGGGAAAGAGCAGCTCCCTTGTGAAAGCAGAGATGAGAATCCAGCTCTCTGGAATCAAACACCGAGTGCCCAGGGTTTGGTACATAGCCACCACCCACAGACGCACCTTGTCCAGAGTCCAAAAACCGCACAGAACAGCAAGATCCAAAGAGGCCATGAGTCCTGTCACATTACAGGCTGCTTCCAGATCTCTAGCGTGCTGCATGAACTTAGCAATGGCATTTCAGCTCGTTCTCTCTGAATGGAGCCCTGGACAGTATGCCATTGTCTTCTGTTTCTGTCCAAGAGCATGGCTTCTAGGGTCGGGTTGCAGCCAGTTATCACGTATCCAGGTCTCATGTTCTTTGGATGGAAAATTCAGCGTGCTCGGTAACCATAACCTCTGTCATCTGCAGGCAGCACCCAGTACTCAATGGAACTGGGGAGCAGATACCCTACATCTCATGGTGGGGAGTGCATTAGAAACACCTTGATAGCGAAGTCACAGACAAGATTCCAGGAACAGAAAAAGACAGCATAACCAGAAAAAAGAACGCAAAGCCTGTTCTTTGACTCAGGAGGATCCCTGATGACAGCTCTATTCATTTTCAAGCTTACCATGTTTCAGTGCACGCACTTTCGTGCCAGCTGAAGGGAAACAAATGCAGAATAAATCCGAAACCATTGGAGCGTCTGTCATGAAATTAAATTGCAATTGCAATAACCCAGCAAGGATTAAAAACAAACAGGCAGGCACGTGCAAAATAAAGCATAGCGCGTGCAATTATGATCGGGGGGTATGCTGCACAAAGTGACAGCTAGAAGAAGGAATGTTCAGCCTCCACACGAGAAGGCTGAGGGGGGATCTAGTGGCCTGTTACAAACTAGTCAGAGGGGACCAGCAGGCATTGGGGGAGTCCCTGTTCCCCCGAGCACTACCAGGAGCGACTAGAAATAACAGTCACAAGCTGGCAGAGGGTAGATTCAGACTAGACAACAGGAGGCACTACTTCACTGTTAGGGCAGCTAGGATCTGGAACCAACTTCCAAGTGAAGTGGTGCTGGCTCCTACCCTGGGGGTCTTTAAGAGGAGGTTAGACAAACACCCTGCTGGGGTCGTTTGACCCCAGTACTTTTTCCTGCAGTGGCAGGGGGTCGGACTTGATGATCTACTCAGGCCCCTTCCGACCCTACCAACTATGAAACTATGAAGGAGACCTTAACCAAAAGATCTGTAAGTCCTAGGCAGCCAGGCAAGAAAGGGCCAAACTCAGCCCTGGGGAAAGCTGCGAGGACTTCAATGGAAACAGCACATGGTTATAATGAGAGCAGAAAGGAGCCCAAAGTCTCAGCGAAACAACCTTAGGGTCTCCTCAAAATAAAGCGCTGCTGGGGAAACAAGGTTCACATGGACACCGAAAACCTAGTCCTTCCAGCTGAACAGCAATGTGGAGAGCAGCAGAGGCTGCAACGCTCCGAACTGGTTAACCTAGCAGAAAGGAGTTGCAGAGCAGGTTGTACAACTGCTTGATGCCAACTTTATATTTTATTAAAAGCAAATATTTCTGAGAAGGAGGTCTTTTTAAAATCTTTCCAGTGGATGGGAAACCAGGCAGGGAAGAAGGAATAAAGTCCTGATTGTGCAATTCCTGGTTGTCAGCAACAGGGCGTCTGGTTCATAGATTCATAGATGTTAGGGTCGGAAGGGACCTCAATAGATCATCGAGTCCGACCCCCTGCATAGGCAGGAAAGAGTGCTGGGTCTAGATGACCCCAGCTAGATACTCATCTAACCTCCTCTTGAAGACCCCCAGGGTAGGGGAGAGCACCACCTCCCTTGGGAGCCCGTTCCACACCTTGGCCACTCGAACTGTGAAGAAGTTCTTCCTAATGTCCAATCTAAATCTGCTCTCTACTAGCTTGTGGCCATTATTTCTTGTAACCCCCAGAGGCGCCTTGGTGAATAAATACTCACCAATTCCCTTCTGTGTCCCCGTGATGAACTTATAGGCAGCCACAAGGTCGCCTCTCAACCTGCTCTTGCGGAGGCTAAAAAGGTCCAGTTTCTCTAGTCTCTCCTCATAGGGCTTGGTCTGCAGGCCCTTGACCATACGAGTGGCCCTTCTCTGGACCCTCTCCAGGTTATCCGCATCCCTCTTGAAGTGCGGCGCCCAGAATTGCACGCAGTACTCCAACTATGGTCTGACCAGCGCCCGATAGAGGGGAAGTATCACCTCCTTGGACCTATTCGTCATGCATCTGCTGATGCACGATAAAGTGCCATTGGCTTTTCTGATGGCTTCGTCACACTGCCGACTCATGTTCATCTTGGAGTCCACTAGGACTCCAAGATCCCTTTCCACTTCCGTGCCACCCCGCAGGTCATTCCCTAGGCTGTAGGTGTGCTGGACATTTTTCCTCCCTAGGTGCAGCACTTTGCATTTCTCCTTGTTGAACTGCATTCTGTTGTTTTCTGCCCACTTGTCCAACCTATCCAGGTCTGCCTGCAGCTGTTCCCTGCCCTCCAGCGTGTCCACTTCTCCCCAGAGGTTCCTGTGGAGGTGATGGTCCAGAAGATGTGCGAGGCGCAAGAATCCTTATCGGCAGCGACTTTTACGCTACAGGAGACAGTTTGAGACCTCACGACAGAGAGAAGTGGGAATCTACGACAGCGAGGTACAGGCAAGGAGCTGTTGCCCTATGAATTCAAAAGTAGCCTTGCTCTCTGTACGGCCATGTTGAAGGTAGATGTGCTTGCTTACAAACTGGGTGGCAACACCAAAGATCCAGCTTCCCAAGCGCCGTCTATACCTGGTTGCTCACTCCACACATACTAGCAAGCTCTGGGAAGCATTCAAGCACCATACTGCATGGCAGCTGATCAGATGGGACCAATATCCAATGCATTTTTATAGTATTATTTTATAGCATTAGCTGCATTAGGACTTACTTAATCCAGGCACCAAAGGCATCAGAAACCTCTTTGGGCAAGACAGGCTCAGTAACAAGTGTCTCTCTAGTCTCTACATTTAAGGACCCAAGGTCCTTCTATAATTCATCCCTCCACACAGGGATTGTTAGCCCAGCATTTCAGTCTGGGCTAATGAATTCTTCTTTCAGACTGTTGATGAGGCTGCATCTAGTCACTTCCTTTCATCTTTGGTTGGAAATATTCAGGACAAAAAAGTCAGAGCCACCGTGACAGCAAAAAACCCCAGTGCTACCCCCCCACTTACTGCCTCCCGCGTTCATCTCCCATTCTTCTTCCTCCAGGTGCGTCCCGACAGACGGTCCATGAAGCAGGAAATTCCAGCACTACAGTAACATTCAGGCTGGCTGATGAAAGCTCACTGTCACGGCTCAGTTGTGGTCTTACCTGGGGTTTTGCAGGTTTGGGAGGAGGTGGCAGCTCATGTAGGCAACAATGGAGCCTGGGCCCTGTCCCCTTCCATGACGCACTGCTTCATGGCCCTTGAGGGCTTAACCCCATTCTCCTAACCCTCCACACACCCCTCCGGAGACTATTCCTTGTATGTCTATGCAAAACACTCAGCAACTGGTAGGCTGCCAACATGCCCATTTCACTACCTCTCCTTGCACCCCCCCCCCCCCCCCCCCAAGTCTTCTACCTTGTCCATCCCCACCCCTGGGCTCTTGTCTTGTACTCTGGGGTATAAAGACCAGCTCTTTTTTCTGTGTTGATACAGCCCCTGAAACACTGGGTTTGTGGACAGGACAACATTGCAAAGAGGTAGATATAACCCCCTGATGATGAGGATGATCCAGCCAATGCAAGGGCTTTCGACTGACCATGCAGCCAGCTTCTAGGGTAGAGGGTGGGCTGGGGACCTGGTTGGAGCCCATCAGGGCACAAACGCAGCTGAGAAGAGCCCTGAGCTTGTTGCAACTTGCAGCCAGGGCTGGGTAAAAATCTGCACGGAGAATGCTTCCCACCACCTCAACACTGCCCTAAGCACATGGATGGAGCAACTGCTAGTCAGACCTGTTTCTTCTCCCTTCAAGAGATGCCTCCTGAACCCATCTGCAAGGGGGGGGAAATTGGAGCAGCTTAGCTATATGAAACAATAGCGTTCAGGAATCTGAAGTGTCAGATGGTGGACCTGAACAGGCCATCCCAGGGCTCTTAAGCCATTCAGGCGCCAACGGGGCCTGTGTTGCACTAACCTGGCTTATGCAGTTCCGGACTGAAATAGGTTCTGAACGCTGCCAAGAGAAACTCGTCTATAATTTATGGAAGGCTTTGGTTTCCCCGACGCAAGCAGCCGCAGCCAACCCAAGTAGAGGAAACCTCCCAGCATCCTGCTTCGCAGCAGCCAGTGGTTTTCGACCAAGCTGTCAGCTGGCAGGGATACGAAAGACTCCTTTGCAAATGGTACGTTTCCCCTGGCTCGTGCTCCAAAGGTGGAATTTAGCATGAACATCTGGGGAGTGGTAGAAGATAGGTTTAAATAGTTTATGGGATGAGCTGCAGTCAGCTAACACAACAAAAAAATGTGTGTTGCTAGACTCCCTAATCATAGAGCAGATGCAGGATGGCTGTCACAGGTGCAATGCACACAGGGAATGCACAGCCCTCATAAACTACTTGAGTAATCCCCTGCAGAGGCAAGACAGCGGAAGGGTGTCCTGCCAAGAGTGCCAGCATACATGCTTTGCTGTTGCACCATGACTCACAAGACCTTTAATGTCTAGGCAAGTGATTCTCAACCAAGTGATGCAACACCCTGGGTCACCTCAAGACCCTTGCCAGTGCTGCAGGAAGCCACACAACATTAGCACGGTTAGATGTGCAAACATGATTCACAAGTGATTTCAAATAGGAATCCACACTATTAAAACCACTCTGCCCTGCTGGGATCTTTCCACGTTCTTAGCACCAGAAGAACTGCTTTATTATTTTTCCAGAGTTGAAAAGTGAGAGAAAACCAAGAGCTGACATTTTCCGAGAGGGGTCTCAAGTCTAGAAAGGTTGTGGAACCACTGGCCTAGACAGAGGAGAGAGGGAGGAAAACCCACATCTCCTCTGAAGAGACAACTAGCCTCCTGCCAGAGTAAGCAGCTGGGAATGCAGCTCCTCTACCTGGGAAGGAAGGAGGTGCTGAGTCAACCCCATCTGGATTTAAACTCGGCCACAACAAGCATGGCTCCCAGCCGGCTGCAATGTGACTCACCAGCTCAAGAGCATTTCAGCTTTTGGAGCAAATATTACTGAAGGCTCTCTGATCTGTGAGCATAGCTCACTTTCGGTGCCCTCGACATCTCTTCACCTCCCCAGCCCCTTTGCTCCCACTATCAGACACATGCCACTGAAAATATACCCCATGCCTCTCATTACATCACTAACCCAAAGACCCCACAGGGTGGGGACAGCAAGGTCAGCTGAGAGCAGGACAATGAAACTCTGATTCCCCCCCTGCCACCCTCAGCCCCGGAGCTCTGGGCAGCATCAAACTTGCCAGCTGAGAAGCAGATGCCTCCAGATGAATACTGTAAGAAACATGGCTGAAGGGGAAACACGAGGAATACAAGCAGCACCGAGCTCGCTCCTAGGGCACAAAGGGCAGCACATGGAGGAGGGCTGCACCAAGCCCACGTCTGCCTACATGACTTCTCCATGTTTAAAAGGAGTCAGCTAACCCAGCTCTGGTCATGAGGCTTGGGAGATGGACAACACCAAGGTGGAGAAGCGAAGACAATGACACCAGACTCCAAGGACAATTGCTGCGGATGGTTTAGCCAGGGCTGAGCCTGCCCTGAGAAAGGGCTGGACTAGACATGGCTTCCAGAGAGCCCTGCTAGTCCAACTCCTCCATGATTCCCTCATGCAGCGTGACCTGCCTAGCTCAATGGAGTCTGACCTCCCCCATCTTAGGGCCAGGAGAAAGGAGGACTTGTCACAATACCAGGTTCCTGCAACAAGAACAGCAGTCGCCATGGACAGGCCAGGACTGCTGTTCTTACAAGCAGGGACAATGCTCCTTGCAGACAGTGAGGGGGAACCAAATGGACAGAGCCATCCAGGAGTCTCTGCACAATACCAGGTGCCTTCGCTTAAGGTTACCTCCTCTTTAAATAGCACTGATTCCTCCTTTGTGGGACCTAGGAAGGGCAGCCATAGCACCTCCTCTTCCCCTGCATCTATCACCCCAGTCACACCAACTAGTAACCACCCTCTCTGCAGCCCTTTCCTCAGTCAATATAAGGCAGGGGTCGGGGGCAGAAATAAATTCTGCAGATGCTTGAAACACTTGCTCTGTTTGCATCACGGCCGCAGTTTCACGCTGCTCCTCTGATGAGCTCCCACATCAGTGAACAGAAGGACCAGCCTGGAGAAAGGAGCTAGCCTGTGTTTTGCTGACATGTATGTAATCAGTTTATCAGAGGAAGAATAACACTCACACAGCCAGAAGGGGTTGGGGGCAATGCCATGTACCAGCAAGGACCAATCCATACACAGCACCCCCAGACTTCTACAACAGCTCATCCTCCTACAGGAGCCAAACTCAGAGCTAGGGAGCAGGAGACTGGCTTTACTTTGAGACTACCACTGGATCACCAACACATCGCCCCTCACAAAGGCCCAGCTTGCCTTTCTAAGGGCTTTTGAGATGGGAGGAGGGGAGCCATTTTTGCAGAGACAAAACAACACTGAGAAATTAAACACTTGTCCACAGTCATTCAGGAAGTGGACGGCTTGGAGATCTAGGCCCAGGCGCCAAAGTCCCCACCCTGTTGCCTCTGCTCGTCCATTAAAGATGGGTAATGAGCTTCACCCACCACTGCAAAGCACCTGTAGCCCTCTGAAACCAAAAGTTGCAGAGAAGGGTAATGTCTGTACCCCTGGAAGGATGGGTAGCATATTTCCCAGCCAGTCCTACTGTAACACAATGCCAGTTTGCTTGAGAAAGGAAAGGCAACTTACACTGTGCCAGCTAAAAGAAACACCTCTAGCAAAGGATAAGCTGAGAACCAAACACACGTGTGGTGTTGCAAACACTCCTTTAGACCAGAGCACTTTAAAAAGATGTCAACGTTACCTCATCCTCACTCTCCACCTTGGGATTGCTGGCGGTCCGTTTCAAGTTGCTGCTCAGGCTGACGCTAACCGTAGCATCTGACTTGGAGCGCTGGTGAGTCCTTTTGGAAGGCGAGAGCCCCGTGTCAGGAGCTGGGCTCAGCGACGGTAGCTCCCTTTTCTTGTGAGCTGGCTTCAGCTCATCGGAGAGGATGAGCTTACGCAGCTTGGACCCACGGGAGTGTCGCTGAGTGGAGATGTGCATGTCTGAGGAGTAGGCGCCCAGCAGCAGGGCGCACTGCAAGGAGAAGTTGATGCTTTGCCGGCAGCGGTGCACGATGTAGGGCTTGATGGCATCCCCAACGTCCTCATCCATGTGGATGTACATATTGAGCAGCTGGGGCAGGTAGAAGTCCACGTCCTCGTTCCTGAAGCAGAACAACCTGTTCCCAATGTATGCTTGTACCCCGGGCTCCTTTGAGTTGTACAAGTATGAGATGGCCATGGAGATATCAAAGAGTTTGGACTCAAAGAGCCGGAGCAGCCAAGACTGCTTAGCAGAGTTGTTCTTCTGCCGCCTCCGGGCGCTCTTCACCGTGTTGGCCACAGTCTCATCCTCCTCCTGGATCTTGGAGGGTGTACCTGGGGGGTCATCCAAGCACTTGATTTCACAGCCCTGTCCCAAGTCTCCATTAGGCAGCTCCACACGGCTCCGCAGAGCAGCCTCTGCTTCACTGCCCCTGCTTTGTTTTGCCAAGCAGTCCGGAGAGATGCCATGCATCAGCTTGACCTTCTCTAGGACTTCCTCACAGGCTTTCTTCGCCACCTCGGGGTCGATGACAGCCAGCTCCCCCACGCCTTCCGTGATGACACTGAGAGAGGTCCCGCCATTCCCCTGGGAAGCTGGGCTGGATGACTTGTCCAAGGGTCTCCCAGGGGCTGGGTCTAGGATCGCGTCACCCATAGCAGTGGCAGGTCTGCACACTTCAAAGCTGAAATGAGAGCAATGAGAAAGGTCAGCAGTGATAGTTCTGGGAAGGGGAGAGCCCCTGGCTACCTACTCTGAGCAGCCTGCAGGAGGTTGACAGGATTTGAAGGGGACTGGGAAGAATTTAGAGGCGACGCTATTTGATGTGAACACGAGCAGCATCTCAACTCTACAGAGAGCCCCCATACCAGAGAAGCAGGGCTGGAAGGGACCTCCAGAGGTCATTGGTCCAACCCCCATAGCAGCACACCTCAACTCGTACAGATGATCCCTACTATATATGAAGCTTGCACTCCTGTAGGTTATCCCAGGGGAAGGCACGCTTGGATTTTTAACTGTTTCTTCGTGTCCTTCCACCCACCCTTGAACGTGAGTCGTAAACATTTACCAACCCCAACACCCAGATTCCACTCGCCCACTGTTACCATGACAATAAAAAAAATTGAGCAAACAAAAGAGAAATAACCAGGCTGCTTTACTCAGCCTCCTGCTACAGGCATTTTGCAAGATTATATAGCCATTAATGGGATTAGAGCCTTCAAGGCCCAGGTGGGTGTATCCAGAATGCTTTGTTCAGGGCTAGCACAGAATAGAAGATGGGCAAGGTGGGATTTATCATTTAAACTTCCCTTTCTGACCGGCACTCATGAAAAATACCTAGTGCTTTCAGCTCCAAATCTTCCAACACCAATGGGAAAGCATTAGCCCTTGTTCTAGATTGGGAAATCAAGGCAGGGAGAGGCCGGATGAGTCACTCAAGGGCAAAGCGTGACACTCATACAGAGCAGGGACAAGGATTCTTGCTCCTAAGCCCCGAGTCTAACCCCAGGCCAAGCTCCTCCTCCTCCACCCCGTGCTCTAGCTAGCAGAGATATTAAAACCAAGTTGCTCAGATTAAGCAGCAGTTCAGATATTTGCATTTAGTGCTGCTTTTTCAAATTGAAAATAGCTCCAGAGTTGCAAAAGCTTCCTGGTTTTGTCGCCTTGGTTTTACAAACTTCTCATCACAGCCAGCCAAAAATAATAAGAAAGGAGCCCGATGCCAAGTGGAATTGTCCTTTTCCAAGAGGGACACAATCTCTCCAGCATGTTGCTGTTATGGGTTCTGACCACTCTCCTTTGCTGCATGCACTATGCAACAAGCGAACTCACAATAGCTGGAAGGCTGTGCCACCCTTCTCTGAAATGCCTGCATGTTTCATCAGGCCTGCTGTTCTCCCCACTTTCAAGCCCAGTGTAGCGGAAAAAATGACTTTCTTTGAAAAAAGTTCACTGAGCAATTTTCTCTGCCCGCCTGTTCCCAGTTTGACCCCAAATCTGTATTTACAGCTGGCAAACTCCATGCTGGCAGGTCACAGGTCCTGGAAGAAGATGCTTCCCTGCTAATTTAATGATTTGCTTCCTATCTATTTTTAAGAGCAAATACTAAGTGACCCATGCCATGAACCACTCAAGGAGAAGCAGCCACATGGTTATTTCCACACCCTTCCAGAAACACGCCAATGCTGCCTGTCAATTCAGAAGAGAATCCAGAAACAAAGACCCCGGGGGACCTTTCAGAAGTATTACAACTGCTCAACCAAAGCCAAACAACTAGGGACTAAAGGACTGGTTCAGCAGCCTAGGTGCAGCTCTGCTTCCCAGTCCATGACAGAGCCACTGGTGCTGGAAGGGAGCCCCAACTATATGCACCTCATCTCTAAAATGGGGTATTTCCCCACATTCCAAGGGAAATCAGGATGATCTTCCATTATGAATATCGTCTCCATTGCCAGAGTACTTGGGGCTTTACCATCTTTAGACAGTTCCCCTCACAAAACCCCTGCCAGGGAAAAGAGGACTTGTACTCCGATTTTACAGAACAGAGGCACAAAGACTCCGTGCAAATCTACACTGCCCAAAACAACTCTGTGTGGCCATGGAAGCAGTACCCCTCCACAGGCTAAAATAATCTGCTTTTCACTGCTACAGAGATGGACCCACAGTCACAGGGACTGTTTTCCAAGTCCTAAGCCAGTGTTTTGACACCGAGTCACCCCACCTCCCTTTTGGGAGGCAAGAGCCATTACAATTCACACCTCGCCATCTTCAGCCAACAGAACAATTGAAAAGGAACAAATTTATCTGGTGGAGAAACCGGTGCCAAAACCAAATAAAAATGGTGATGTCTGAAGCATCTCCACCATGGTGTTTTTATAAACTGAAGGCTTGCACTTCTGTTTAAAAAGGGAAGATTTAAAACATCTTTCATTATAGCCTCTGGATAAAAAGGCCTGACCGAATTCAGCAAGGTTCTCTCAAACCCCTTTGCCATGTGAAGCTCTGTAAACTACATCTTTCCTCTCTTCTGGACAGCAATACTATACAGCAGTTCCCTTTGTGCATGCCATTTCCTTTGGGCTGTATCCCACATGCTTTGAATACTTGTGGTAATTAGATTCTAAAGACCCTGAAAATGCAAGGAAGTCATTTTTCCCCCTTCTTAGCAAGCCCTGCCCCATACTACGCCACCTCCAGGATGCTGACAAGAGCTCTGCCTGCAAAACAGATCCCAAGCATGCTGCTATTTGAGGGGGAATGGGGGCAAAAAGCAGGCATTTGTAACTTCAGAGAGCAACTGCAAGGGATTTCAGCTTGGAAAAAACAAGCCTGGAATCCCCAGAATGCTGAACTGAAGACAACTGCAAGGACAAGCACAGGCTAATAAGAATCAGCTGTGGCACTTTCTTTTTTTTGTTTTTTTAAAGCATCCAGCCCCAGATCAGTAGCTACATGCTGGGTGTAAAAGCACCTTTTGGCCCAAGTGACCCTGTCACCCCTCACCAGTGCAACAATCTCACGGTTCAGCTGCAGAGGCTCTCACAGGCCCAGGCTGGCTGTTCCATTAGACTCGGAAATGCTTTTCACAGCTGTATAAGGAAAAAAAAATCCTGGAGGGGTTTGATCCAACTGCCTCCCCCCCCCACACACTTATTTGGAACTTAAATACATGATAGCAAGGAAGGAAACACACCCCTGAGGTTAAGTTGCCAGACTTGAACTCAGCGCCCCCAAACATTCCCTGCTCCGCTCTGCCACAGGTTTTCAGAGTGACCCTGGACTGATCACTTCACCCCTCCATGCTTCAGTTTCCCAACATAAGATGGGGATAATACATCCAGTGTCTGCCCCCTTTATCTTCCTCTCTTACAGCAAGGAAATTTGGTGCCTGGGAACAAGCCTCTATCCAACTTGGGTACTGTCATACAAAAAAAGGACTGATACCGAGTACAGCTAAGGTGCTCTTCCACGCTGGCTTTGCATCACGTGAGCCACAAGTGAGGCTGGAAAGGGAATAAATATGATAGGGTTGTATTGCAACTCTCTTGAGTCTGCTCAGGAAGATCATGGGTGAAATACTGCCCTCTTAAACCCTTCACATATTCTGTGACTTAGGATGTAGCACCCAAGGCTTACTGGATGCATCACCCAGACCCCATCAGGGCAAACAGGGCTTCCAGCACTAGTCATCTCAGCCCCTGAAACCTAGAGATTTCCCAAGGGCTGGGAGACCTCCCCAGATTCCTGGCCCACCACCAGACCCCCGCCTTTGGGGAAGCAATGCCTGTTTAGGAATAATATGGCAAGAGACAGACAAGACCCACAACTGCTCAGGGGACACCAGACCACAACAAGCCAGCTCCACCCTGCAGACCAACCCTTGGGCGCTGTAGTTTGCATCCCAGGCCCTTCATCTTCTTTTGCTTTTCCACAGTTCTGGCTTCCAGCCGCTGCTTGAATCACCCTGCCAGCCCCTAAAGCCCCTACTTACACCTGGTCTGATCACAGATTTATCTGCAGCAGGGCAGCCAAGAAGCTGTCCTGTCTCCTTCCATCAATGCTCCACAAGGTTCCAGCTAGGGAATCCATTCCCTGCTGCTGCCTCCTCTCTGCATTTTTCTGTGGTTCACATCATCATTTGTTAAGCACATTACGATGCACTATTTACCTCTGTTTGCAGCTGAGATCTCAGCACATCTCCCCACTTTCTAAATCACTGTGCTCAATAAGATAAAAAAAACTCATCAGCTCAACACAATGAAGCAATAGCGTCTGGAAAACAGGCTGGGCTGAATTCATGCAACTCCTCCACCCATGGTGATGACAGGGCCAAGTTTCTCCCTGGTGAAGCTTCGCTTGAAGTCAGCAGCCAAATGCAACATAAAAGGAAAGTCCAGCTCCCAAGCGTGCGACGGCCAAGTTACTGACTCAATTAAAGTGTTCAGGGCTCTCTCCAGAGGTGACAACAGCAGAGGAAGGTGCACTGGTTGAAGACTGTGGCATTTAAAAGAGTGGCCTGCTCCCGCCTGCCTAGAATAAAGAACGAGAGCCCTGAAGCAGCAAGACAGGCGAGCCAGCAGGAGCCCAGGAGGGAGAGTCCCCGAGACATCTGGTCTCCATTACACTGCATTACTTCTTGTTTTGCTCAGCATTTATGGTTCACTACATCTCACTCCAGCTAGAGAAAGACCACACTGATCAAGACTGGATGGCGGGGGAAATCTATCAAAGTGATTTCAAGCCGGGTGGCAGAATGCTTCCTCGGCAGCTCTGCCCTTGCTACATCAACCCTGAACTGGCACCTCACTTCTCAGGGTGCTCTGTAATGCTTTGCGAACATGACAGCTTGTCATCCCGAGACATATCACTCTTACTGTATTTCACAGCATACAAGATGCATCTGTGTCTAAAACACACCACCCCAAAATAGGAAAAAGCATGGGGGGGGGGTGGAAAATTAACAGAAGTTGACCACAATTCAATTACTCTTTGTTATGTAGCTTTGATGTATAAGATACACTTTCATTCTTGGTTTCCCCTTTCAGGGAAGAAGAAACACATTATGTACTGGGAAATGTAGTCCTTTTTTAAAATAAAGACTGGTAAACTGAGGCATGGAGAAGGGGCAGCAGCCTGCTGGCAATCACACAGTGTTCTGCCACAGTGCACATGCAGGCCACATTTAAAACAATTATCAGGAGAGAGACCACCCCCTCAAGCAGGGGAAAGGAAAACAATTCCAGTATGAAATCCCTTTAACAAGAGATTCTCCTCTTGGCGTCAAGGCAGATAGATTACCAGCCATTTTCACACCTGGCTGCACTAGATGAAGGCTGAACACGCTCAGGACAGCTTACTGCATTTAAGCACACACTCCAGACACACCCTGGGGATGGGCCAGCCCGGCAGGTTGCCCCTGCTCTGCAATGAGACCTTTCTTGAACTGCTTTTTCACACAAACTGGAACACCCACCCCCATACTTAGCAGAGGGAGAGGATAATGAAAAAGGCACAGAGAGCAGCAGCTATTTGACGCAGAGTGGGAGAGCTGAGAGGGACTGGTTTGCACAGCGGGAGACACAGAGGGTAGTACTAGGCCTGGCAGTGTGAATGGGCAGGGGGACTGGTACTACAGCCTCAACCCTGCTTCAGACCCACAGCCAGAAAGGTCCCTAGTGCATGCTCAACTTGCTCAATTCTCTGATGGTGGCCCCCAAGTCCTTGCACTCACTTCGATGTCTGGCCAAAACCAGGGTCTTCATGCTACAATGCCAGGGGGCAAAATGAGAGAAGGGGCCCCAGAACCCAGAGCCAGCTAGACTGTTAAACCTCTTTATTTACACTCTCCAGCTCTTCCATCTGGTAAAGAGTGGCAGTCAGCAGGAGAGGCAACCGTGGGCTCAGCCAAGTGGCACATCCAGCAACAGAACCCAGGAGTCCTGCTCTAAGCACGAGAGTACTTAGGACTCCTTAAGCTATGGATAATCACCCTTTGGAGACTCCAGACACGTCAAGGTCGCTAGCAGCGTTTGGGCCAACCGATGTACAGATGCTCCCTCCCCCCGTAACACTAATCCAGATCTTCACCACCTCTAAATCCGTATGCTTAGCCTTGGCCATGCTGGGCCAGGCACAGCATTCCCGAGGCAGCAGGCACACAGGGATTTCACATGATGCTCTTGCGTGAGAGTCAGAGCAGCAGCTAGAGGAACCGGGTACAGGTGGCTCCATCTCACTCAGACTTGGCCCCAAGCTTACACAATCCCTTTCAGCCCCAGCCCAGTGCCCGGCCACATGAGCAGTGTGGTTATAACGCAACATGCAGCTTCCAGGGCAGGCCTGGACTTCAAATATCTGGGCACACGGGCTGAAGTTCCTGCTACCATTCGGCCTCAGAAAAACGTATGAATGCCAAACATTTGACATCCCTTCATGGTTTCTCAAGGCTCCATTTCAGATGGGGGTCAATTTAGCTCTCTCTCTGCTATTTAACTAGTAACAAGTCAGACCTTTGTGCCATCAGGACAAGGGGGCAGCCCTAGATTGGGAAGAAGGCACAAACAACAAGGCAGGAGAAGCCAGAAGCCAGCCATTATAAAACTGATTTCAACAACCTCGCTCTGTAAGCGCGATAGGGCACAGAGGAGAGGAGCAGCAAGGTTCTCACGCAAAGGACTCTGCATTCAGTCTCTGCATTAATACTTTGCACCTTCCAGAGACCAAGGCATTTAGCCTTCCAGTCGCACAATGAAGAGGAAACTGAGGCGCAGAGCACAACTGGCCAGATCACACAAACAGCAGCAGGAACCCCTAGCTGCCTCACTGTCCCCACTCTTCCCCTCTCCAAAAAGCGTAAGACAGGACTGGAAAAAAAAAAAAATCATGTGTTTTTCAAAACAAGCTGCTGATTTACTTTTCCAGCACTAAAAGGCTTGAGGCCCAGTCTCTGGAAGCACAAAGCTGTCCCAGCTCTCACTGACCAACAGGAGCTTGAGGCATTCAGGAAGGAGGCCTTCACAGTCCAGACTACGCAGCATTTGGAAACAAGTCAGACCAAGTCTGGAGGCAGTCTCAGAAGACACAGCACACGCTTCTTCAGCTCGACTGCAGCAGCAACTCGGGCAACCTGGTACTGGCAGCAATGCTTCAGAACAACCGGCCCTTCTCCACACCTCTCATCTCCAAGCCCTTTCTAACCAAGTCATTACTAGCCTCCTTTATTAGGGATAAAGGAAGGTCCCACGACAAACAGGTGAACGGCATAATCCGGTTTTGCACGCTCTAATCCAGTAACCCCAATCATTAGGTCCAAATGCTTCGCAAGATGAGACCTTGAAGTGAGCAGACAGGGGACAGCTGGTCCCCAGGGAGTTTCTTGGCTTCCACAAGTCAGAAGATACTTTTTTACCCAAGGTCCCCGGAAGCTCACATTTCTAAATACACAATTTAATACCAAAACTGCATTTCAAAGCTTGTCTAAGTCCACCCCTACCATGCAGCCGGTGCAGTAAAAGACAGCACCCACAAAAACCCCTGCCCCTCATACATTTCCTGGATCATCACAGCTACATCAGTCCAACACTGGCATTTTGAGATCAGACTGTGCCTCTGGCTGGTAGAAGCATCTAAACCAAGAGGTCAGGTGCAGCTGACCCTCGGCTACACAGAGATCCAAACTCAGCTGGGACACAAGGGGTGCCGTTCAGACTGCTGCAGCTACCACCACCCAGAGGAGGGTGCAGACTTGAACCCCAACTCTGCTGAGCACTTACTGTCCCCCAGGCAACTCTGTGCAGCACTGACCGCTGGCCTCACACATCAAGCGCAGCATTGCTCTTAAATCCTTGGGCGTCTCTTTCAGGTAACAGCAAAATGCAGGAGGGACAAGCCGGCCCAGGGGAGGGTGTTGGGGTGGGCCCCTAGTTTGCCTTGAGCCCTAGCCAAGTGCAATAGAAAGAAGATGATGGGGGGCTGCATCCTGTTCCCAAGAAGCTGCTCTGCACCAGAGCCCCCCGCACCCAGCGACCTGCAGCAGATACACCACTGACTACACAGCGAGAGGGGTCCTGGGCCAGGATGGCTCCAGATCCCGGCCCCACCTATGGACCTCCCGCAGCTCCTTATAGCGTGGTCCAAACCCACCCCAAAGCTGCTTGGACAAAGCTGGAGGCACGGACAGGACAGGGCTGTGCGCTGGGGCATTACCTGAGGCGCTCTCCCCCGACAGGGCCGCTGCTGCCTCCACGTGTGCTGCCCCGCGAGGCCGGACGAGCCGCTCATCTTCGCACCGCGTCAGAGACGGTCCCCACAGGCTAGCGGAGAGAAGGCAGCGAAGGGCCATGAGGGTCCGCTGGCACCAAGAGACCCCCCAGCCCGCCTGGTGGACGCGCTCCCCCCACATGCGCACACCCCCCAGAACCCCGTACACACACACACACACACACCCTACTCTCTCATCGCAACAGGCAGGTTCCCACACTTGCACACATGCGCCTGCATGCATCCCCCCACATACACCACACACCCCCCCCCCCAACACCCACAGGTGTGCACACACCCTTACAACCCCATCCCCCACAGGTGCACGCACACACGCTCCCCCACAAAACACAAATGCACCTCCCCTCACACCCACAACACCCACGTGGGCACACACATCTCTTACATCCCCTCACACTCACGTACATGGCCCCCCCGCACACCTATGTGCGCACCTCCCCCCGCGTCCACTGGCGCACACGCACTTTGCCTAACGCCACAAGCTCACACACGCCCGTGCCCCCCAACACACGCACAGCGCACACCGCACCCTGACACACCCCACACACAAATCACACACGCACCCTTGCACCCCACCACACACGCACGCACCCCCACCGCACGCGCACGCACACCTGCACGCCCCGCCGCCGCGCTGGGTCCCGCAGGCCCGGGGTGGCCGCGCGCCGCCTGAGGGTCCTTCGAGCGCGCGGGGGCGGGGGCGAGGCTTCCCCCACCGCCTCGGAGTCCGGAGCCGCCTATGCGCATGCGCCCGCCCCGAGCGCCCGCCCCTTTCACCCGGGAGGACGGGGGAGGGTACTGGGGGGGGGCGAAGGACCCGTGCACCCATAGACGCCGGTGGGCCTGGGAGGGTGGCTATCGCGCTGCCTGATCAGGAAGGGCCTAGTCAGGTTGCAGTGCAGCGGCGTTGCAAAGGGAAATAAACCGCACGTCACGGGGAAGGCGGGGTGGGGAGCATGTTGCTGTCTGTAGCTGGCAAGGCGCCGGGGGCCGTTTGCGTTGCACCCATTTCACAGAAGGGAAGACTGAGGCACGGTGGCCCCAAGGGCATTCCAGGGGCCAGGAATCCCTGTGCGTGGGCTAGGGCTGCTTCCAGAAGCCCTTGGAGGTACCCGCCTGCCCCTTCTGCTGGGCACCCAAGGGAACTGGGGATGCGTCTGGCTGCCCACCCCGCCGGCAGGACTGGGGGTGCCCGCGGTGCCGCCTCAGCCCCTCGCGCAGTCACGGGCCAGCCCTGCGATGCCCGTGGCCAGCTCGTGGTGCCAGGTTCTGCCAGTGCACATTCGAGAGCCGTATCGGAGCGTCACCCCGCGGCATCGCAGCCATCACTGCCCTGGCTCCGCGTTGCTTATTGAGTGTGAACCCCGCCTGGGCCTGCGGGCAGCACGAGCCGTCCAGGGGCCAGCCCTGCCGACCAGGCCATCGAAATCCTAGAGCCGCGGGGCTGGAAGGGAGCTCCCGAGGTCACATCTAGTGCAACCCCCCAGCCGAGGCGGGATCAGCCCTGTCCAAACCATCCATCATCCGAACTCTTCGACCATCAACCCTGACACAACAGAACCCTGCCCCAGGGAAAGCCAGGGGACTGCGGCAGCAGCGTCCTGCTGCTGTAAAAACATTGTTAATAGACACTAAAGAGCTCCCAGGCTGAGGCCGTGCATGCCCTTGTACAGAGGAAGGCAAAACCCACCAGTCCGGACCAGTCTGACCGGGGGGAAAATCCCTTCCTGACCCCAAATATGAAGTTGGTCTGACCAGGGCTAGGTTAACAATTTAGTGAGCCATTTATATAACTTTTTTCACTCAATAATTATGTAAAATAAGCACCACTGGGTCCCCTGCTTCACGTAGGGCCCCAAGTATGTGCCTAGTTTGCCTATACATTAATCCAGCCCTGGGTCTGACCCTGAGCAAAGGGGCAAGACCCTCTAGCCCAGTGGTTCTCAACCTTTTTTGGACCAGGACCCATTTGGAGATATCCTGACCTAGTGCCCCTCACTCCTGATCTGGTGCTCCCTGGCCTCAGCCCCCAGTGTGTGGGGCAGGGGGTGGGTGTGTGGGACACAGGGCCCTAAGCAGCCCCCTGCAGACTGGAGCTCTGCCAGCCTGCAAAGGAAAAGCCACGGTTTCCCACCTTTTTCTTTAAAGGAGAATCCATTTTAGAAGTTTGGTCACAACCCAGAGGTTGAGAAATGCTGCTCTAGCCAGGACCCTCCAGCTTTGGTGCCAGCAGGAGCACTGGCACAGGCCAGTCCCCAGTCCCAGCCTGGGTTGCAGCCAACACCCAGTGCCTTTGAGGGAGGCTTAAACCCTCCCTGATACATGGAGCAGAAAGAAGTTGGGGAAACCAACAAAGCCTGGGGGACTGAGAAATCCCCACAGCAGAGCACAGGCATCAATTGCTAGGTCATCTCCGACTAGTGGCTGTGCAGCCTCCTCTTGAACACCTCCAGTGATGGAGCGTCCACCTCTTCCCTTTCATCTATGCCATGAGCTCCCTGCTCTAACAGCAAGGTTTTTCCTGATCTCCAATTTAAACTTACTTTGCTGCAACTTCAGAGCTGTACCCCCAGCCCCATGCCAGATCTAGTGCACTCCAACCAGCTGCACACAGCACCCACCCCAGAGCAGCTCAAGTGGGGGGCGCTGCGTGTGGCATGTCCTGGACCCCACACATGGGGCATGTCTGGTACACATCACATATGGTGTGTGGGCCAACTCCAGACCTGGGAACAACACGGGCTGGATAATGGGGCTCTGTGGGCTGCGCCATTGACACCCCCAATCTAGCACATGTATTAACAGCATCAAAGCTGATGGCACAGGGAGCCTTTGTAGTGAGCAGACAGGGCGGTCGTGTTACATGATGCACTTGCTGCGCTTTGTCTGTCCGGTATTTGTCAAGTCTCTGTTCATCTCTTGGCTGGAGCAGGGAACTCTTAGAAGCGATTGCATGAAGCTGGCTCCCCAGTGCCCCACTCTCCCATCCCACAGCCCTGGGAGCTGGGGTCCCCTGCAGGTAGGTGGAAATCTCTTGCTTTGCAGGGTTTTGCAAAGTGAATCAAGGATGGGCAAGGATCAGGATACATCTGTGACCCCTTGTGAGCCATGCAGTTGGCAAAATACAGCTGCGCACAGGCCTTTTAGATGGAGAAAGCATTGATGCAGGCAGAAGTCTTCAACCTTGCTAGCTCATTTGCTGTTAATTCATGATGCTAAGTCCTGGAGGAATCAAACAGCAGCAGGTGGGGGTTTGCCCCCTGTTCGAATCTCTGCTTAGCAAACAGGTCGGATCCCTCTTAGCTTCTCCCCAGGTCCCTGCAGCCCCAGGCCGTGTCCAGCTTTCCACTCCTTCCCTGGACTTTTTTCCTGCTTCTCTCACATAACCAGCACCCAGCCTAGCCCATGAGGTTTCTGGGCACCGTCCTGCCTTTGCTTGGCTACTGCCAGTTGCCAGTGTTTGGCTTGGAGACCACTGTTGTTTCATTGAGGAAGTAAATTCTTTCTTTTCAGCTCTTTGAAGAAAAGGCTGGCGGTTAAACCAACTCATCCAGCCACACTTCATCTCCCCCATGACATATTTATTTAATAAGTACATAGCAGGAGTGAGTAAAAACCAACAAGGTTGGGGCTGGGGTTCTATGACTAGACAGTCTTTGCTCCAAGGAGCTTACAGTCACCAGCACCATACATAGCTGGAAGATGAGCCTGCAACTTCCTCCCTGCCCCAAGCTGTGAGGATGACATATCTGCAGCAAGGAGTTCAGCTGACGGGCAGGTGAGATGTACCTGAGGTGGGAGGATGTTCTTTCACAACCAGCTGAGTGCATTGCAACACCTACGCCCCTGTGCTACACTGGAGCCTGGGAAACCTGGAACACGTGCCTGGGGTGGTGCTGAGCTCTGGGACAGAAATGACATCTGGACAGCAGAGATGAGCCCAGAAAACCAGGCCTCTAAACTTCAGCAAGTGGAAAATACAAAGCGGCAGCTCCCTGGTGCCAGAATGCAGATACCCCTGCTTTGTGTGCGTGTGTCGGGGGGGATGGTTAAAATCAGAGAGGATATTTCTGGCTTCCAGGGCAGGAGAAGCAACTTTGTGGGGCTGGCTGCATGTCCTGAGCACGGCCCTGGGATATCACACATGCATGTGGACGGGCAGGGCAGCTGTCAGCTGGCACAAGGTTTTCCAGTAATAGTCACACTGCTTGAGTCAGCAGCAAGGCCCCCCACCCCACCCAGTGGCATGACAGGGCAGCTGCCCTGGACTTCCCTCCATGAGCACCTGGCACTGCTGCTATGTGCTGGCATTCATGAATGGCAGCAGAGGTTGCAGTTGTAGGAGTTCAGGATCGGCTTGGGTTCAGATTCCAGGCTGCTTGTCACAGTGTCAGGCTGCAGCCGATGAGGCCTGAATCCCAGGTCTCCACTCTACCCAATGGGCCCTAATTCCTCCTCAGGACTAGGATGAGAACCCAGGAATCCTGACTCCTCACCCCCATGGCTGTAACCACTACAGCCCATCCTTTCCCCAGATCTAGGCCCAGAACCCAGGAGTCCTGGCTCCCAGGTCCTTGCTCTAACTCCTAGATCTACTTCCCCCTTGGGACTAGCAAAGGAATCCAGGTGTCCCCAGGCTCCCTTGCTGTAGCTGATGAACACCAGCCTGTTCCTGGAGCTGAGAGAAGAATCCATGTGGCTGCTCTCTCAGCCACATACCCATCTTTCCACTCAGAAACCTGAGCAGCCACAAATGAGCTTTAAAAGGGCTCAGGCAGGCAGTGCTAGGGACCCGTCCCGCCCAGTCATGTGCTGGGAGCCAGAGGCAGGGGTACCCCAGAGTCTGCCAGGATGCCATGAGTCACTGGGAAAGCCCCGTGATTCCCATGACAGCTCAGGCTCCACAGTGGCAGGTTGGGGTGCAGGGCAGAAGAGGCTGCCCTGGCTCTGCTAGCAAACACCTTCCCAAAGCAGAGGGCTTTCTCCTCTTCACCCACTCCCCTCCTGATGTCAAGGCCTTGCAAGCAGAGGTGGCAAATGAGTTCTAGTCATTTCATTCCTGGCCCATGGTTAACACCCAGAGGATGCAGCTGAGCCCCATGGCACCAGGTGCTGTACAGAGCCAGGGTGAGAGATCCTTCCCTTCCCCAGCTGAGATCAAAGCCCCATGGTGCCAAGAGCTGCCCAGACCCTGAAGGAGCTACCACCTGCCCCAAGAGCTCCCAGTCTGACTGAACACAGTACAGGAAGAGAAACTGAGGCAGTAGATTCTGTTTTTACTTACAGCTCCCTCAAGCTCTTTTATCCATTTGCAAGCCCACATCCCCCCTCTCTCTCCCTCTCTCCCCAGCTGTGCCTGAGCTCCCTGTGTGCTCGGAGGCGGCCACAAGCTGGATCTCATTCATGCTGGCATCTGTCCAGGTCAGCTCCATTGAAAGTCACTCCAGATTTACACCTGTGTAAACAGGAGTGGAATTTGGCTGGTGCCATTGGCAGACTTCCCGCAGCTGCTGGCAAAGCCTCCTGGACCCTGCACACGCAGTGCAAAGGACCCACGTGATGCAGGGAGGCCTCCCCTCCTTCTCTGCTCACTATAAGGGGGCCCTCCCTCTCTGCTCACTATAACAGGGCAGGGGTCCACAGGCACTGGAGCAGGAGACACTTACTCAGAGACCTGTGGGGTGGGAAAAAGCTGCTGGGTCCCCTGGAGACAAGGCGGCAGGGAGGCAGCATCGCTAAAGGGCTTGTCCCCATCTTCATTTGAGGTTTTAAGATGGAAGTGGAGCTCAGAATTTGAAAAGGCAGAGATCAAGGGGGGCAGCTAAGGTCGGACACGTGCATGTGTGTGTGTGCATGCGTGTGCACATGTGAACATCCTGACGTGGGGTTGTGTGCAGGTGTGAACATGTATGTGGGCCTGAGAGTGCAGGTCTGAACATGCATGTCCCAGCTGGCACCTCCTTGTAATCCAGAGCTGGAATCGCACCTGGGAAAAGACCCACCCTGGCTTTTACCTCACTTGCTTGGGTACCACTGGGCAGGCAAGGAGTAGACATCACAGCATTGGTATGGACCACGCTTGCCCCTGTGGGCCACTGGGCACAACCCTGCTCCCTGACAGCCATGTTCCTGCAGCTGCGCCTTCCCAGTGCCTAAGCAAACCAGCTCAGAGCCAGCTTAGACTGTCCATGCCAGGTGCGATCCTCACAGTAGGTGCACTGCAGACATGTCCAGAACACATGTGGGCACACATGGGGGCAAAGGCAGGCCCATGGGGCAGGCTGAGACCTGCACAAGGAAGCCCCTGATAGTGTACATAGGAGGGCTGGGTGCATCCGCATGCGAGCACCTGTGCTCACAAGCGTGCATGTGCCTTTCACCAGTGCCACCTCCTGGGTGACAGTCCATGAAACAAATCTGCCACTTTGTTCCTAGGACCCCAGGGTCCCTCTGGGAGCCTCAAGCTCTAAAACCCCATGTGTCCAGGCTGGAGTGCCTCAAGCAGGGAACAGTGCTCCCTGCTGACACCTAGAGACACCTCCCTGCCCTGGGGGTGCTGGGGCAGAACTAGAAAAACCAGCAGAGCAGGAGACAGCAGCAAACATCATCAGAGATTCACCGGCTCCAGGGCCAGGGGCTCCCTGCATCATTGGCCAGGACAGGAATTGGCCAAGGAGCTCCACTTCCGGCACCCAAAATGCTAAAACCACCTCATCGCATGCAAGAGGCTGTGACACGTGCAAGCTGGTTCGCCAAGGCCAGGGAGACATTATCCGCGGTGCGTGAGCGGAAGCTGAGGCATGGGGCGGATGGGCCGCCAGCCTCTCAGTCACCCAGAAATCAGTGCAGGACTCAAGATAACGGCCCCGGCACCTGCTCTAGACCCCTAGCTCTGGGGGGAAAGGCTGCGGGGCAGGACTGAGAAGCATAAGCAGTGCAGAGGGGAGCACAGGGCTGGGCTAGCAAGGTGTGGGGAGGCTGCAGATCTAAAGGGAGGGGATTTAGGGGAGTTGGGTGGGGGGTCCAGAGCTAAAGCAAATTAGCAACAGGTTACAGGTCAGGACCGAGGGGCACTGGCAGGGCTGAGGGTGAGCCCAGGACTGTGGTATCAGAAAGATGCCAGGTACCAGCAAATCCACCAGGAAAGACCTGGCCTAGCACAGCAAGGGACTGGAGCAGCATGAGCCAAGCTGTGCAGAGGGCAGGGGATGGGAAGTCGACCAGTTTCTAGACATACCTAGGCCACAGCCCTTCACTTGCCCCAAATCCATCCTGCCCTCCTCACTCCCTGGTGGAAGAGCAGGTCCTCACATGCCTTATAACGAGGGGGAAAGAGTTTGCTCCCTGCCTAGATGCTGCTACTGGCCCTGGAGACCATCAGCCTCTGACAGCACCCACCAAAACCTGTGCTATGAAGCTGGTGCTAATGCAATGCTTCAGTCCCTTTGAACGCCTGCCTCCTCCCAGACAGGGCCAGCTGGGCCTCCATCAGGCAGAGGCAGGTGCCCTCTGCCGGGCACTCACAGAATAGTTGCTCCTGCTTCAGGAGGGGAAAAGGCTCCTACCAGCCTGGTTACTGTGTCTACCTGCTGTGGTCTGAAGGCATGAACAGGTTTGGACCGCCTGCCCTCTCAGTCCACAGTGGATCTCCTCATGACACTGGAGGGAGCACTGCCCTGGGTCCAGGTGGGAACCTGGGGGCTGCAACAACAGCTCCAAGTTGTAATGTATTCGGGATCACTGGGTTAGAAAACCTGCTCCCCTATAAACCCCTCTCTGCTCTCCTCACCTGGCAAGGAGGTTCTGGTCTCCAGCTGCAGGATTCACTTGGGCCGTTCCCCATTTCTCTGCTACAAAGCAGGAGGCAATGCAGAAATTAGCACTGGCTTTTAAAGAGACTTCAGATTTAGTACCACCATGGGGAGAACAAGAGGTGGGTGAGCTAACAATTCCTCAAGTGATCAGCTCAGGCTGCTGCAAACTCAGGCACAATGCTGCGCTTCCCACTTGGTGGATCACTTATCGTACACCCATGCTGCAAACAAACTTTGTTTCAGGAAGAAAAGCTAGGGCACCAGAGATCCTGAATACCCCCGTGGACAACATGAACGGTGCTGGTTTGCTCTCCTGCTCAGAGAAGGAAGGGTCATAGGGAGGAAGGATGGGACCGGTGTGGGGCATGGGCCCAGGAGTCAGAGGACACAGCTTCCCTTCCAGGCTCCACCAGATTGTCTGGGTGGAGTCACACAGTCTCTAGACATCCGTGCCCCATTGCACAAGGGGGATAACAGTGCTGCCCTGCTGCATGGGGAAGACGGGGGCTGAACTACAGCATGGATGGTGAAACAGGGTCATAAAACTAAAGCACAGTTGTGCTGGCAGGGCTCTCAGGAACTCCAACCTCTCTAGCCCCCTCCTCTAGGAAGGACTGCCCTGTTTGAACCACCCATCCAAGATTTTGTCTGACTGTTCTTAAAAATGACCAAGGATGGAGATTCCACAGCCACTAGGAGGACCCATCCTAGCACAGCTTAGTTCTTGCTATTATCCAATCTAAATTTCCCTTGCTTCCTTTTGAAGACAATTACGTCTTGTCCTGTCTGCTGTGACCACACAGAATAGTCTATCTCCATCCTCTTTATAAACACCATTTATGTCCCTGAGGGCAATTACTGGAAAGACCTCAGTCTTCTCTTCTTCAAACTAAATAGCCCCAGATTTCCAACCTCCCTGCATCAGTCATGTTTCCTAGAACTCCAGTATTTTTGTCGCTCTCTGCTGGACTCTTTCAAAAATGTCCACATTTATCTTGCAGCGCAGTGCCTAAAACTGCGCATAATCCTCCAGGTGAGGTCTGGAGTCGTAAGGACAGCAGATGCTGGGAGTCCATAAAACCTCTGGTTTCCTTCCCATCCATTCCAGAGCCTGATGTCCGTTATGCCCATGCTGAAATGACAGGTCGCATCAGCCCAACCTGGCTGGCTGAGAAACCACTTGCCGTTCAGTCGGTGTTGCCTTTGTACATGGATGAAATCAAACAGAGCTGGGTCTCACTAACCCAACCTGTGAAATAAGTTGGTAGTACCCAGGCTAGAAATGAAACTGGATTTTTTTTCCCAATCCATTGTAATCACAGAATCCCAGAGCAGTGGGGCCTGAAGGGACCTCCAGAGCTCACTTCTAGTCCAACCCCCTGTCTGAGGCAGGATTAACCCTGTCCAAACAGTTCCATGCAAATCTACCATCTCTTAGTAAAACTACAGTCACTCCTGACACAACACAAGACATTACACTCGAACCTGCCCCAGGGAAAGCAGGCAGACCACAGCAGATAATGTCCTGCTGCTGCAAAGATTGTTAATATATGCTTAACAGTACCAGGCACTGGTACCGCTTCTCAGCTTCATGCACAGGGACCTCCTTCAATCAGTCTCCAGCTCCCTACAGTGCTTTACACAGCTCCCAGCAGTGAGCTCCTTCCTCCAGCTCTGCTCAGGTCAAACTGCCCACTCTGCTAGGGTTAGATAGCCCCAAGCTGCCTCTTCTGGCCTCTCACAGGCTTGTCTTTAAGGCACAGCCCTCAGTTTCTCTCTTTCTCAGGAACAGGGCAAGGTCCCGTTAGAAGGTGCCCAGTCATGAGAAGCTGGGTGGCTATGGATGCAGTCTGGCAGCTGCCATCTGCCCCAGAAGGCCTGGTAACAGAACCAGCTAAGTGCAGACAAGGCTTTAGAGGCTCCAACTGCAATAGTTCAAGTAAAGTTTGGTTGTTAGGAACAGATGCCTTCCATCATCTGGCTTCAGGTAAAGCAGCAAGGGCTTGTGAAAAGCCTGCCACTCCAGGGTTTCCAGGCACAGTGGCAGTGACTTTCAGACACGCAAGAGATACAAAAATCTCTGTCTTATGCCGTAGGGTCTCTGAGATGCAGAAGAGTTAGCAGAAGTCAGACATGGGAAGCTCTAGTGTATGCAAAGAACAACTTTATTTTTTATTTTTCCTAAAACAGGGCTGCAAACAAAGGAAATCCAACCCAGCTTCGCACACAGGCACAGAGTTATCCAGGAATAGGGTGGCCAGCCTGTGGCACAAATGCCAGCAATGGTATGGGCAGCCTCTGTGTGTGGCAGGCAGCACGGCAGCAGATGCGGCAGGGGGCAGAAAACAGAGCAAGAGATCTGGCAGGGAGCACAGGATAAGCGGCAGAAAGCAGAGCACTAGAGCTGGCAGAGGAAGGGGATGAGAGCAACACTTGAAGAGGGTGGGGGGCTAATTTGTGTCAGCCC
Source organism: Alligator mississippiensis (assembly GCF_030867095.1). Classification (NCBI taxonomy): domain Eukaryota; kingdom Metazoa; phylum Chordata; order Crocodylia; family Alligatoridae; genus Alligator; species Alligator mississippiensis. The sequence goes on along the minus strand of NC_081838.1, from coordinate 19,911,777 downwards.
TGCCAAGAAGACTGGGCCCCATTGAACCACTTCACTTGATCCACATTCCACTTTCATCTGATTTATCTTTCAAGTACAGGCCACCCCTCACTGAAGAATGGCCCCAATTTACTGCAGAGATGAACCAACTCTTTTCCACCAGTCCTTTGGATGAGATTAAAAGGAGCAACTACATCTGTTCCTCTTGAGGAATGGGTCCTCTGAACTGCTGTAGTGACTAGTTGTATTTGATTCTGGCTATGTCCTAGGACTGGCAGGTTATGGGTTCCTTATTGTTGGATTCTGAGATGGAGGCAGAGAAGAATTCAGCAGTAAGCCACAGAAGCAAGTTCAGCAAGATGCTAAGGTGCCTGTAGTGGCACTTCAGAGACACAAGCCTGAAGCCAGCTGCTAGAATCCTTTGGTGGAGAATCAGTATGACTTCCTCATCACATCTAACTACGTTCCCTAATGATTGTGGCCATTAGGGAATACACAGGCCTCTTTAAATAGGAAGGCATAGAGAAATAAGTAAGACATAGTGCCTCATGGTTTAGAGAGACCTGACTCCCTCAACCAGAGGCAGGTGCAGGGCTTCTGTGGCTCAGTGTCAGTAGAAAGCTAGATTGGTAGAGAGGACTAAGCCCCAGCTGATCACATTAACCTATGCCCCTTTTTAGATCTGTGCTTAGGATGAAATAATCAGAAGAAGGCAGGGAAAAAACAACAGAACAGAATTAAACCCAGATATCAGAGCTGCAATCTCCACCAGGGTAGCGCACCTCGTGGGCGAGGACAGGCCCGTGGGGCTCCTTCCCAAAGTCCACTAGGAAATCTTTATTCACTGTCAGGCCCCCTTTCTTAGTGTCCACATCAATCTGCAGCATAACAGAGCCTTCCCTAGAGAGGGACAAGAAAGCAGATGGTAGGAAAAAAATGAAGTCACATCCTACTTCCTCACCCTGGCTCTTCTCTTCCAGACTGAGGGAGACATTTTTGGTTAAGCAGGAAGTCTTTTTGGGAGTAGAGGTGAGCCTTAACTCCATGTTTGTACACATCTACTTAGATCTGGAGTCCTCTTCCCGCCAGGGAGGGACAACAAAGGCATCACTAAGACTGTGCTTTGCTGAAGGGCCCAGCAGGAGCCTGTGGGTCATATTCAGAAGTGTCCTAGGGCAAGTTTCACTGGTTTATTGAGAAACCTGACCTAGAACTGCCAATGCCTGAGGAACTCTTAGATGCAATTGCTTCTTATGTGATGGGCGGTACTACACCCCTCATGCAGAAGATTATTGCCTGCTCTTTGTAACAACAGAACCTGACATGGAGAGACACCGTGTGAAGGTACTTCTAAGGCAACACACTTTCAAGCAGGCTGGGTCAGCTGCTACAACAGCAGCACTGTATACATTTTTATGATCCACTCTCCCAGTCCATATTGGGTCAAAGGAATGATTTAAACAGACAAGTAACTGTGGGATGGCGCAGAGGTTGTTGTGCCTATTCAGCATGGATTGATCCTCACTGGTTTGTGAAGCCCATGTAGTGGTTAGCAGTGAGTACTATTATTAATCCCTGGGCTCACTACAATGTGGTGTAAATTCCACTCATATCTAAGGGGCAGCAACTGAAAACAGGCCTGTCTTGCAGGCAGTAGTGGCTCTGCCTTTTGGGATCACCCACCCAGAATCATTAATTACCTGATAAGGTCTGGGTAGAACTGCTTGTCCCATCCACTGTAAAGGGAAGTGGTTACGTACAGTCTCGTGCCATCCAAGCTCAACTGGATCATCTGAGGTCCACCTGCAACCATCTTCCCCTGGAGGTACAATGGGAACAGGGGGTGTTACAAGCTGCTGATGTTCTCACATGGGAAGAAGAATGCAACAGAAGGGAGAGGCAGAGCAGGGTCCACTCCCTGAAGATGCAAGTCTGCTTTCCTGGATAGACAGGGTTAAAACCTCTTCATTTAGGCTGCCGACCTTTTCAATGGCAAAACTGGCTGCTTGCCTAAGTCTAAGCTCCCTAGGGTACCTGGGATATGCTTTATATGGATGTGGAAGCTGGGCTAAGTCAGAAAGACCCTGATCCCTCAATCCTTACTCCGTTTAAAATTTCTCCTGTCCTTGCAGGGGAGTTTTGCTTCTATGAGAGCAGCAGAACCAGGCTGGCAGGGGTGGTAACAGGCAGCTCAGCCCAAGTTAACTTCCCAGCTGGCCAAACCTGCCAGAGGCAATAACTGGCAGCTCCAGCCTGGCTGATGAGCCAGCTAGCTGCTGTTAGGACCTCCTGACTGTTGCTGGGGAGAGCAGCCTTCCCATTTAACCCCACCTGCAGCCTCAGGCTGAGGCCAGCCAACAGTTCTTCTGAAGGTCTGTGGCAGTAAGCCTCCTTCATTCTGTGCTCTTGGTTTTCTCTCTTCTGAACCGCTTGGCCACATCTGTTCTGGGTCTGGCTGCTTGAAAATTCCCCTTGGCTTTAGTAACTCAGTTCCTGACTCCAGAATCCCAACTTGGCCTCTAACTTGGCCTCTGCTCCAGACTTGGGAATTAGCAGAACAGTGCCAAGACATGATGCTTCTGGTGGAGAAGGCAGCCAATGTTGCTCACCTTGATCACAAATGGCTCCGGCTGACACTGCAGCTCTGGGTCTTCCAACACAGTGACGGGCCCGCCTCTGATGATACTGCCTCCCAAAAACACCTGTAGGCAAGGGTATGTTGTCACCAAGGGAGCAAGGACTCCAGGCATGGAAGATACATGGCCAGGCAGCCACAGTATTTACATGGAGAGTGAAACTTGTCCTTTTCCCTTTCTAAAGAGGAGACAGAGGTAGTGTACCCAACCACAGCAACTTGCCTCACCTGTCCAACCAATTTGGGCTTCCTGGTGTTGGAGATATCATACTGACGAAGGTCTCCATGGATCCAGTTGCTGAAATACAGGAATCTGTCATCCAGGGAGATGAGGATGTCAGTAATGAGACCTTAAAAAAAGAGAACATTCAGCAGAGGAGGCAAGAAATATACAGTGAACAGTGGCAGCGGCAAACAAGATTCATGACTGTTAGTACATCAGGCACAGAGCACCAAGGACCTTCACATGCAGGTCAGACAAACCCAGTTCAGATACAAAACCCAGGGTGTTGGCAGAGAGAAGTCTCAGCAGTGCTGCTGTCACCACTCCCACCTACATCTCTTTTTTGGCCTTAGATGATTCCTGTGGTTCCATCCAGGTTTTCCCCATTTAGTGGTGCCTGCCAAGACCATGGTGAGTTCTCACTGAAAGGCAGAGGGGATCCAGGGTTCCTTTCACGGCAGAAACCACCCCCAGGTTTCTAGCTTGGAAGAAGGGGCCAAATGTGATTTCATACATGGAGGACCAGAGACTGGCTGACTTGGCTTCCACTAAGCAGAAGCCATGCTCTAACCTAGCGCATTCCCAGCTAGCAACTGACAGTAGGTTAAAATATTTTACATATGGGCCACAGCCAGAGGAACCACGCTGTTGAATCCAAACAAAACCATGGCCTGGGACTAACATGGGCTGCTTTTGTGTGGGAGTAAAAAGACCACATTGCGAGCAAGAAAGATGTTAACAAGCAGATGTATCCTGAACTCAGAAAGGTGTTGCAGAAGAACAAGGATTCCTATGAAAAGCCACTGCCCAGCCTCATAGGTGCTTCAGTTTAAATAAGCCAATCGGACTTCAACTGATAACAGATACTGGCAAATTTGTAACACGAATTGGGGTGGGAATGGCAACTCTGAGCAACCTTGTCTGCAGAAAGACACCTGCTTCTCTTGGAGCATGCACCCAGACACTGGAAGCACCAATACCCATCTCCATGTCTTTGATACGGACGTGTTTCATGGGCAGGGATCTACAGTGCTGCTGAGGATGTTGGAAAAGTAAATCTTGAGCCCTCCTCCACTCACCTGGCATCTCAGGCAGAAGCCACCCCTTCACCTTTTTGTTGGGCACTTGGATCACCTGCTCAGTCACCCAGGTTCCCTTCTACAGAGGAACAAAAGCATATGCATCACCAGTGCTCCTTTTGATCAGTAAACAAAAGCTCAGTTATGTTTGATAGCAGCAGGGTAAGGGTAAGAACATGTGCTTAACCTAGCCTGTACAGAGGTGACATACAAGTACTACAGATAAGCGTTAACAGTGCTGATGAAGTGAATAAGTGACTAGGTAAATTATATGGAGTTAATGATTACACTATCTGACAAGAATCAGAATAAAACATGTGTTACTTTGTGGGACCTCAACAATAGCCCAGTGGATGTGCTCCACATCCTGCCCAAGTAACGAGAGTTCAAAGGGAAAGGGGCCAAATACACCTGATAGGTTAGAGTTGGCTTCTTCTGTGGAACTGAGTCTATAGCCTATTTTCCACCTTTGCAGAAGACTTTAGCTCAGGCTGAAAAAGAACATGTCTGGGGAAAACGTAGGACCCACGGTGCCTGTTACATTACTGTAGCAAAGAATTTAGATAATTATACGCACGGGAAAATCAATTCCATGCCAGCTCAGCTGTTTTCTAAATCCAGTGTAAGATGCAAATGAGTCTCCCTGAGCTTAACTCCAGCCAGAACTAATCTCTTGTAAGATTCTTCCAAGCCACCCACTGTCCTAATTCAAACAATGGTGGAAATGAATGGAAGCTGATGGCACACTGGTTTACATGCACATACTGGCTTTTGTTAAGAGCCTCAGCACTGCAAATGGAGGATTGCCACTTATTTCCCAGATGCTCACCGCCTCAAAGTCAAAACTCTTCAAGGCTCCTGGTGCATAGCAAAGAATTGGAGAATGTCATAAAATGAGAGTTAACTCCACTGATGAGAAAGAGCATTTAGGACTTCTGGGAGCTCCTAACACAAGTAGCTAGCACTGGATTGCTTGCCCTGCTTTGAGAAAGCGTAGGACCTCCTGGTCCACCTCCCTGCTTGGAAGGGTTATGGTTTTACAGAGCCTCTCAACTTGATGCCACATGAGAAGAGCTTTGCCTGACAGCTCTTTCTAAGTGAATTTCTCTGTTCTCTCAGTGACCCAGGGCCTCTCTGAAACAGGGTCCCATTTGAGCCTTGCCTCCTGCCAAAGTCCTTACCTCGGTCTTGTAGAAACGGTGGACTGCACTGCTCAGGGCACACCCGACATATCCCTCTGCAGCGTCAGGATTGTGGAGGAATCTGATTTCCAGCGGGACGGAATCCTCCCCCAAATCAATGGACTGCATGTAAGTATGGGCGGTCCAGTCCCACACGTTAATGTAGCGGCCATAGCGCCCTGAGGAATCAAGTCATACAAAAATGATGTCAGAAGAGCTGCCTTTAGCTCTGGAGAAAAATAGTTTTCAAGCATGCAGACAAATAGCTGTATCTTTGCAACTGCAGACAATATCAGGTGGGGGGGTTCCAAGTGATTCATGGGGCTTTGCTCAAGAATCTCTATGCATTTCAAAACTCTTTATAGGAGAGGCATCAAGCATCAGATTGTGGGGTTCTCTGCACCACATCTCCATGGCCAGCACAAGGCAGAAGACAGGAAAGACTATGTTCAGTGAGAGTCTGAAGGACAGTTTCTACCCATTGAGTCTTCAGATCTTCAAACCCCAATTTAGCTACACCTGAGTCTTTTCCAAACCCATACGAGCAGTGCTGGTCATTCTGATTATACAACCATCTCCAGGAGAAGCAAGATGAGATTCTGAGGGGAGGGGAGAGAAGGGGAGGGGAGGGGAAGAGACTAAGCTCCTCTTCATGGCTGAATTCAACCCTGAACAGCCTCAGGCAGTGGTTCTCAATCTTTTTAGACTCCAGGCATCCTCCGTCATTTTTCTGAATTTATAACATTTCCAAATGTTATAAAAAATAAGTAATGACATGTTTATACTGGGCACTAAAGCTTTTACCCCTTTACTTTTCATGAAATATTTTTCTGTTTTTTATGACAGTAGTGTAAGAATGATGTCACCACGATGGTCCAGAACTGTTACGAGATGCAAGGATTTCTTAGGTTTATCTCTTTACTAGACCAACTATGTAACTGGGATAGAGTTATACAAGCAAATGCAAGACATTCTTTGTCAGGTCTTGCATTCGAAAGCTTTTCTAACTTTACCCCAACTGCAAAGCTGGTCCAGTAAAAGATTTCACCTTCAGAAAACCTTGCTGCTTTTTTAAAATTAAGAGCATGGCAATCAAGCAGAACACTGGTGTTAAAGCAATATAACAGCTGAGAGGTTATGGGTGAGCTTTGGGATCACAGCTCCATAGTTGCCTGGGTTCAAACAGTGTGATGGTAGTACAGAAACCAAGGTTTAAAGGACATTATCTGTTACATGTCAGTTTTCTTTTTTTAATGTAAAGTAACAAGGGCATGAGAGGATCTAGGATTTTGGAAAGGGGGGTGCAGATGGTGTGGTGCATATCAACACAGCACATTTTTCTCCCACTAAAGAGAAACTAGAAGCTTTACCAATATGCTCACAGCCTAGTACTATATTTATTCATTTAAGATGAAAGCAAAAACAAATACAACTTTATTGGACTGTGCACTAATTTGCTAGATTATTAAATTTAAGAAATACAACCAACCCAGGAAAAATAATTAAAAGATATTATTTCATTAGCCTGTAGTCAAAGTTAAATGTACGTCTTATTCAAATTTGTAAAACAAAACCTAGCCTTCCTGAGCATCTTGACAGAGCATCCAACACTTCATGGTTAATCTTTTCCACACCTGTGTTAATCTTCACCTGAGTTAATATGACCACACCTGAATTAAGATTTTTACCTAGGACTAAAAATAGTCTGTAGGGCTGTGAAACAGAAAAGACATTTTCAGGAATGGCTAAGAGACCGTAACATTGCAGAAGAAAGGATAGTTTGAACAGTAGAACATCAGGCTGTTAAAAAGGACAGAGGGGCATTAACACCTGTGGAGTGCAGAGATTGCAGAAATCAGGAGATGACAACCACTTCCCCTGCCCCCATCATCCTTGAAGGAGCACCGACTCGCACCTTCTGTAATGCTGGGGAGTTGCTGATGTTTTGGAAACTTCCACTTATAGAAGTTACCGGCTGCTGAGTTTTAATGTCCTTGATTGACAGGAGCTTTGTACTTTACTTAGAAAATCAGCACTGTCTGTAATGCAGTAAAAGGGATTGTACCCAGGCAAGATGGGAAGACAACTGTTTTGCCCCTGGCTATGACCTGCCCATTGGAGTCAAGATCTCGCATTATGTAAAGAGGGGTCAGGGTGGGCTTGGCCTGCCTTGGTGTGAGCCACATTCAGTTTGGTTTTTGGTAGGGTCTACACATTGGACCTGCAATCAAGCCTTCCAGGGCACGTTCGCTTCCTGTTGCTAGTGAAAGCTGATGACCAGAGAAGAGCCACTGGGCACAGACCTGCGCTCATCAAAACCTTGGCACATTTTCCTCCCTGGAGTGTCTAAAGAAACACTCTCTCACCTTTCTTCAGATCTGCCGGGTTAAACCCATTTGCAAAAATCTTTGGAACTCCCCATTCAGTGCTCATCAGGACGTTGTGCCGTGGCTGGTACCAGAAGTCGTAGCCAAGGGCAGGTATCTTGTTCCCTTTCTCCCAATTCCCTTTCACTTCAAAGGTCTCTCCATCCAGCAAAATAAAGCCACCTAATGCAATACACATAAACACATTGCTTATAAGGGAATCATCCCCATTAACAGCTTGAAAAAGCAACAATATAAAAAAAACCCTCTTCTTAAAGCAGCCTATAGCCTGCCACGTGTACTCTAATGTCAGAGAAAGATTTTACGATGGAGAGATGCAAGCAATTTTAGGATGGAGAGATTCTTAACAGCAAGCAGGGTGACTCAGCAGGGACGAAAAACTGCTCCCTCCCCTCCCCGAGGTTCAGTGCTGAATTTTGTAGCCATATAAATATCCATCTAACAAGCCATTGGTACCAATTTAATGTCTTTATATTGTGGAGCTAGGGTTAGTGATTAATTATGATAGTCAAAGGCATATCTGCCTACAACCCAGAAGTGTGAAAGGGGGCAGGGGCCATGGCCACTTGTCTATAGTTGACAAACAAGTGCTTCGATACCAAGGAACGTTCTCCGAATTAACAACGCTCCATTCGTTAGCCTCCGGGGAAGGCTTTAAACATGAACTCTGGAACTGGAGAACTGGGAAGTTTATCTTCTCCACAAAGTAAGACCAAGGGCATTTTGCTAAGACAAAGCCAGTGCAACACTGGCACAGACTGCTGTTACCCAAATGGGGTTAAGTGAACTGTGTGGATAGATTATGTGAGCAAGTGCCCACATCACAAACGCTCACACGAGTTCAATCCCAAATACTTGTACAACTCAGTAGAACTCTGGGCTCTTGGGACGCTAAACTGGCAACCAGCATAAAAAACAGGGAGCTCTTCACAAGGCTTCTAGGTTTTAGCTTGAATGTTGTTAGCCTGCTATTTCTGCAGCAAAGACCCCATCCCTTCAATTATGATGGAAGTGAGTACCTTTTCCATTGCCAGATGGATCTCCTATGGCACTGATCATGATCTCGCCGTTGCCCAGACAGTGAGTTGTGTGGGGATTGGCCAAGCCGCACTTCCAATATACATCCACTGGCTCAATAACCTAAAGAGAGTTTACACAGAGTTAAGCTTCTTCTTGCTAAGGCCACTCAACACAGTGTCAACCCCACCCCATGGAGAAGGTCTCTCGTCATCTTAGAACACTGAAGAGTTCTCAAATTTGAGTATTTTGGCCCATCTGCTCTGGACTTCGACCAAGAGGAAACTATAAGAGAGACCAGAGAAAATCCCAAAGCTTTACTTATCTGGAGATATGGCTTTGTATTTATTTTAGTGTACCCCTCTACCACTAAGTGGTTCTCTTGAAGAAGATGCACCATGTTGCTATAGTAAAAAAACATGGCTATAATCAAAAGACACATAAAACCAATGCAGCGGTGCTCAGTGAGGCTGGATGTCAGAGTTGTCTGTGACTTCCTGCAGTTGTCTGCCTGTCTCACACTTGGATGGATTCATATATATCATTAGCAGGGATCTGGAACTGGGCAGGCTAGTGGCTTTTGTGTCAAGGATGTGGTTTTGTACTCCTTGTGATAATCCAACCAAATCTGAACAAGTTAGAAGTCTTTGAAAAAAATGCTGCAATCTGCATATATTCAATCCAGTGCTTTGATTTTCACAGCTAAAAGGAATGTACTAGGGACATGTAATTAAGGACTGGATTGTGGTACCTGTGTGTTAAGTCTGGACAAGCAACCTGAATACTCCATATCCTAGCTTCTGAACTCTAACACATTCTTCTAACACAGTCTCTCCATCCATCTTTGGAGAAGTCCCATCCCCCAGGCAAGGTGCACATTCTGACATCACCTCCAACACACCTTATAGAGCCTGGGAGCCCGCATGTCTGTGCCCACATCCACCACGTAAATCCGAGAAGAGATCAAACTGGGAAGAATCAGCCGGTTCCGTTTCTTGCTGACATCCCCAAAGGAGCTGCTGCAAGTATTCCACCCTGAATGATGGAGCTCATCTTTGACATTGGGCATGGGCAGACGGTGGATCACCTATGAAGGTAAAGGCACAATTAAAATTCATCTGTTAAGACAGGACGCTCCTGAGATAGCCCTGTAGATACCAGTATAGATTATGAATGAGAAGAGGGGGGTTACTGTTGTTGTTATATGATTGGTGCAGTAGGTATCTGTTTAGCCATCAGGTTAGGGTAGTGACATGTGAGGGGACAGGCTGCTGCCCCAAAAGTAGTCATAAATGGCAGGCAGATGGCATGGGGTTAGCTCAACTGGAAGAAGAGCAGAGTAGAGTATTGCTTGACTAATGTTATTTCCTTTTATAACCAGGTGACCTGGACAAGGGAGAAGAGATTTATGTCATATATCTCGACTTTAAAAAAGCTTTCAATCTGGTATCCCACGATCACGTCTTGGCAAAACTGGCTAACTGTGGCCTCAGCTTCACCACGATCCACTGGCTGGGGAATTGGCTCCATGGTTGGACCCAGAGGGTGGTGGCTGACGGAAGTCAATCGTCATGCTGCGCTGTGACCAGTGGGGTCCCCCAGGTCTCTGTCCTTGGGCCTATACTATTCAACATCTTCATTAATGATGTGGACATTGGAGTCAGAAGCGGGCTGGCCAAGTTCACCAAAGACACCAAACTTTGGGGCAAAGCATCCACACCTGAAGACAGGAGGGTGATCCAGGCTGACCTGGACAGGCTCAGCAAATGGGCGGGCGAGAACCTGAGGGTGTTTAACACCGAAAAATGCAAGGTTCTCCACCCTGGGAGGAAAAACCTGCAGCATCCTTACAGGCTTGGCAGTGGCTAGCACTACTGACGAAAGGGACTTGGGGGTCATGACTGACCACAAGATGAACATGAGCCTTCAATGTGATGCTGCAGCTAGTAAAGTGAACAAAATGCTGGCTTGCATCCATAGATGCTTCTCAAGCAAATCCCAGGATGTCATTTTCCTGTTGTATTTGGCCTTGGTGAGGCCACAGTGGGAGTACTGTGTCCAGTTTTGGGCCCCACAATTCAAAAAGGATGTGGAGAAGCTTGAGAGAGTCCAGAGGAGAGCCACGCACATGATCAGAGGTCAGGAAAACAGACCTTATGATGAGAAGCTGAGAGCTATGGGGCTCTTCAGCCTGGAAAAGTGCGGCTCAGGGGCGATCTGGTGGCTGCATATAAGTTTATCAGGGGTGCTGACCAGGATCTGGGGGAACGTCTGTTCACCAGAATGCCCCAAGGGATAACAAGATCGAACGGTCCCAAACTCCTCCATGACCATTTCAGGCTGGACACAAGGAAGAACTTCTTTACTGTCTGAGCCCCCAAGGTCTGGAATAGCCTGCCGCCGGAGGTGGTTCAAGCACCTACTTTGAATGCCTTCAAGAGACATTTGGATGTTTTCTTGCCAGGATCCTATGACCCCTGCTGACTTCCTGCCGCTGGGGCAGGGGGCTGGATTTGAAGATCTTCTGAGGTCCCTTCCAGCCCTAATGTCTATGAATCTATGAAATCTACAGCAAGAGAGATACCTGAGAGTAGGATGCAGATTTTGGATTCACATCCACAGTGGCCAGATAGTCAGGTTTGTCTATCCCAGTGTTCCTGTAGATGCAGGGCAAGTACACAATTTCCTCCTTGGGACCTGTCAAGGAAGAAATATTGTTTAAGAATTGGCAATAATTAATTTAAAAGAAAACTGAGGTGAGCCTTGGAGGTGTCTTTTACTGGGTTGAATTTACCCATCTGGAGCTTGGGGTCCTTCCTCCTGAATTACATCAGGGGCAGACAGATCCTGGAGTTTCCAAGGGAAGCTCTGGACAGCATGCAGCTGGAAAGGAATTTCCTTGCCTAAGGAAGGGACTCCTTCAGCTTTGGATTCCCCTAATTCAGCTCTGCCCAAAGACTCAACCCTTTTTCAGAAAAGTACTTCTGAAGGGGCTTTGGGATGCACAGGTCATTGCAATGGGAACAGCTCCAGGGTTCTCGCTTACCCCTGGCAAATGCCTGTGGTGCTTAGCCCAGTGAAGCCTGGCTTAAAAAACAGGCCATGTGTAAAACTGCACAGGATAGGACAAAGTCCCTTCTCCCATCTCTGAGAAATAAGGATAGGAAATCACTCCATTTTTTTACTGTATAGCCACATGTAGGTCCTATTTAGGGCAAATAGGACTGCAACTAGTTTGCATGGAATTATTTATGATACACTTATTCTCTTTTTAAAAAGAGCCCTTCTGTTTGGCAATGTGTAATGCAGCACAGATTGCACAAGCCCATCAAAATAAAAAAATATGGCACTGCAAACCTATTTTGACAGAAAACCACAGTTGGAGAATTGTGCCCAGAGATGGTCAAAAGTGAAAGTGGGTTTCCTTACTCATTATAGGTTCTTCCCACCTACTGGTGGGATGCAGGGAATGGAGTCCCAGTGGCACTCTCTGAAAGGGATCCTCTTAATCTTAGCATAATGCAAAAACAGCTCAGAACTCTTTCACCGTTGCCCTAGGATTTCAAACCAGAACTGATATGGACTTGCCTTTCATGGCATCCAAAGGAGTCTTGTATCCAGGACCGCAATCCCTACAGTTTGCTGTTTTAAAATAATAAGAATAAAAGGTTAGAGATCTCTATGTTTTTGGAAGGCACTTGTTCCAAAAGGGGTATGGACTTTACATGTTCAAATGGAAAAAACTTAGGTCCAGTATTTAGAAAGGTCAAATACCTACAGATCATTTCACCTCTAAGAGCAGTTGAGTGAGCTCAAGACCTCTGAAAACAAGGCACAACCTGTTAAGCTGAGGACCCAAAAATGGAGGAAAATTAGAGCTTGAAGTTCAAAGGAGTTCTGTCCTGCAATTCAGCACCAAGGTAATGTATGGCAAGTGCCTGAGGTCTAGGAAGAGTTACTCCATAGTAAATTTTAAGAGACTGGGCTCTATGCACTGCCCTTTATTCACCTAGACATATTGCTCCATTTGAACAACCCACTCTCCCATGAAGCAGAAAGCTTTCAGGCTTCTTCTGAGTATTAGTCCTTGAAGAAGTGGCCATCCCTGGGGGCTTAGAAGCTCTTTGGGAGGCAGTTCTGCAGACACCTGTCCAGGATTTCTGGCAGTCTTGCTTGATGGGAAGTCAGACCAAGAAACTCATTTCCCAGCTCTGATCCCACTTCCTCCTGCTAGAAACTCTCACTAAGCTCCATCCTGCACCCCTACATTACCAGCTACTAATCCCCATCTCAGCCATTAAGTCAGGAACCAACAAAGGAGAGCCAACCCAGCTGGTATGTTCCCAAGAGACTGGAGGGGAACCTGAACATTAGCAGTGGGGAAATCTGGGGAGCAGTGTTATAATGGATAAAGCAGAAATTCAGTTATTCAATGTACGTGCCATAATCCCTATGCAAAGCCTCAAAACATGGAGCTGGAATGGGAATTACAGGAGCTGTTACCATTTTCTCAACAGAACAGGAAACAGATGCATTTACTTTTCATGAGAAATAAGATACCCATCTCTGGATCATCTAGAAATAGTAGTTCTGAAATATTCTTCAGTAAGCATAAAATAATGAATAAAAATAAGAGTAATAACTAGCAAACACAGCTATAAGCTTTGTTTTGTTCTCTCTGAACTAATGCGTGAGCCTGAGAGGTTTTTCATCACTTAGAAGTATCATAGTTAACATAATAATAATATTAATGCTAATGATACTACTGCCAATAATAATAATACCTGTGTCCATTTTCATTATAACATATCCTGCAATCACAGAATTGGTGCCTGGTTTATTTTAATAACAATATTTCTAGAGAAAATTACCCTGAGACATTGCTTTTAAAAGCATTTTATGACAAGCCCTAGGGGATTGACAGGGGCTACTTCCACACAGTGATCTTTGGTAATGTCTCTGACAGCTAAGAGCTCCCAAACTGACAAAAAAAAATGCCAAAGCACACAAAGATAAAGATATGGACACCGTCTTTGTCATATGAAAAAAGAACAAGCCCTAAGTTTATATGCCTTACCAAGGGACATAAATTTGCACAGAATATGGTCACAAAACTTTCGGCTGGGAAGGAGTGTCCAGTTTCTACCATGGCTCACCCTCCATCTTATACCAACAGCAGGGAGTAGCCCGCAGCATTCCTCCAAGTTCAACTGTAGGTAAAAGTTTTGGAGAGCTGAGCACAAAAAAAGTGACAGCTTCCAATGTGACAAACATTGAGATAAATTCTGGGTAGGACCAAGAAATGTGATGCTGTGTTCTCAGTTGCTATAGTACCTCAAGTATCTTTCTGATGAACAACTTGCCTTAGTGTTCATGTCTGGCCACACACTATTTATTATCTTCACTGCACCTAAAAATTTCTTGAAACAAATGCCAAGTAGATGATACTTCTAGGCTGACAGCTGCATTTTTCATTTAATTAAAAAAAAATTTAAAAAAAGTCAAAGGGGACAGAGAAATTGCTTCAAGGAATCTATTCCCTCCTTTCTGAAGTTCATATTTAAAAATGGATTTGCTCAAAAAGAACACTTTCACATTTATGTTAACTGAAAAGGCTTTCTTAAATAACCAGATTTGTAAATAGGAGAAGGAAGGGAGGTATGCAGTCTTTCATTTGTGCCCAAGTTCTGCAAAACGAAACATTTAAACTTTGTTAAAAATAGATGGAATATCAGAAGCTAAATGACCTTCTGAATCACCTGATTTAACAGGGACAAAGTGAGTAGCAGACCAGTACTAGATGAGTATTGCAAATGTAGTGTTAGTTTGCAGACCTCTTTAACATAATAAAAGACCACGGAGGCTCGAATGTTTGCTAGATAGCCCCCTTGTCTTGTCTTCTTTATCCCACACTCTTGCTTCCTTCCCAACTTGCTCAAAGACTGTTCTATTAAAAGGTTGTATTTGACAGTTTGAGGATCCCACAAACCTTTTGCTGTCATTTCTGCCAGTCTCATTCAGGAATATAGAAATAGGGTTTGTTGGTTTTTTAAGATAAAGCTGTTATCAGTAATTTGAGAGCAATACATTAATGCAATCATTTATGTTAAGGATACTAATCTATGGCTAAACACATGAATGCCAGACACTGCATTCTACTTGGCTGCCAACTGGATGTTTAGAATACCACGAAGTCCAACTGTGTTTAAAGTGGATGCATCATGAAGGACCAACATGTTTTACAAGCTCTTGCTAGACCAGGATTGCTTGAGTATTTTCTACAATGTGGCCTATACAGAAGATCAGCAAAAGAGGGTTGGAAGGGAGCTCAGGAAGTCACATCTAGGCCAACCTCCTGCTCAAAGCAAAACCAGCCCTAACTACATCATCCCAGGCAAGGCTTTGTCTAGCCAGGTCTTAAAAACCTCCAAGGATGGAGACTCCACCACCTCTCTGGGGAGGGCCTGTTCCAGTGCTTTACTACCCTCCTCATGATAAAGTTTGTCCTAGTATTTAACCAGACTTCCCTGGCTGCAACCAGACTTCCCTTGCTGTAACACGCTAAGCCTACCATGGGTGGATCTAGGATTTTGAAAAGGGGGCTGTAGATGGCAAGGTGCATCATCATATATAAAACAACACATTTTTCTCTAATTACAAATAAAGTAGAAGCATTACTAATACATCAGGGGCCTAGGGCTGGATCATTCTGTTTTAGATTGAAGCAAAAACAAACATAACTTCACTGGAATGAGGAACAAGTCACTTCATTTGTCCATGATCAGTATGAGAATAAGCACATTTGTGTCTCCCACCGTTTCCTAAAGTTTTAAATGTCAATTCATTGTTTTGAGAGCCTCAAGGAAATTAAACCAAGGAAAAACGGAGTAACCCAAAGACGAGGATAACCCAAAGACAAAGCACACTATCTGAATGATGGGAATAGGATTTAGGAATCTGTTTCAAGAATAACATCAGAAATAGATGCACTTCTTTAAACTAAAAGGGCATCCTATCTCTGCTTAAGCAACATGGATACTATGGTTTATAAGTGAGCTATGAAGTGCACTGAAGCAGCTAGAGCAAACATGCAGACTCTGTTTAAATTAAAAGGGCGTTGCTAGTAAGCAACCTAATGAGGTTCATAGATTTACAACCATGGGTAAGGGATCTGTACGACACTCCTTTTGATTATGGGAGCTGTGACTGCTGCATGTCTGGGAATTTCAGTGTAAAAGTTATCTGTACCATCATGGGATAACTTCCTACATACCGGTGACTTGGTTTAAATAAGTTTCTGGAATCTATTTTGCCCCCTCAAATGCATCACTTAAATAATTCCTTTTTTGTATGAGTGCACAGCTCCTAAGCAAAGTCTTATGCACCAAGATTCAGCTAACACCGTTTTCTCATGAACTACTGACAGCCCCTTCCCCTGATCACAGAGGCTTGTTACACCATGTAATAAAACCAACAAGTGCAGCATGCCACTACTCTAGTGGCCCCTGGAGTTAGGTTATATTCAAGCCCATTCAGGCACTACTTGCTTTTAGGATGGGGAAACCCATTTACAGCAAATCAGTTAGAATCAGGTCTTAGTTCTGCTTCTTGTACTTCAAGCGTGGGATTACTGAAGCTGCTTTTCTGCATGAGACTAGAAATAGTCAATTCATTCTCTTATCAAGTTAACAGTATATGTTTGATTTAATTGGTAACTTATTAAAAAACAAAGATGGGAGGAACTGTTAGCTTTATAACTTAGCTTTCCTCAATAGGGCACAATATAAGTTAAAATGATGATAATATACATCAGAACTGGGGAAAGGGCCAAGTTAGCAGCAGTGTTACGAGATTCAACAATCAAGACATCAGCACTGGTGATACATTGCTCATATGCCAGGAGGCCTATTCCACACAACTAATAAAATGATCCAGGAAACTTTGAAGATTTTGCCTGCCTTTAGAAAGGCTGCACAAACCTCTTCCCTCTTCCCCCTGCCCCACTCCATGCTGTGGTCAGCAGAAATCCATGAAGCAATCTACCCTGGTTTGGCACAGATATAATGTTTTTCCCCATCCATGTAGCACTGGAATCCCTCTTTATTTACTGCCTGTTTACGTCTTCAGAAAACACTGTGGTCATAAAGATAAAGCACCTATATCCAGATCAGATGGGAAGTTTATTAAGAAACAAGACAAAGAATGTTTCCTTTTCACCATTAGAAGCACACATAGTGAACACCCAGGATGGAGAGCTGGACTGGACAATTTAGGTTCAGTTTTACTGAATCAGTTTTCTTTTTGATTAGAGTTTCCTCTTTATGATTACAGGTTTTTTTTAATCGAACCAAACACACTGTTATGTACAGTGAGAGGCAAATACACGAGGATATATCCAATGAAAGACAAACCCCTCTGCATTCTCTTCTAAGCACCCACCCCTCTAAATGTGAAAGTGTTTATATTAATCATTAACAGCTACAGTAGGCATTTACAGTGATATCTTGGTTCTCCACTATTCACTCATCTTCCCCAAAGATGCACAGGCTCACTTTTGCGCTTTGCCTGGCTACTACTTCAGACCCACCTTTCTTCTTACTTATAGGCTGCCTTGGCCACTCCGTAACAAACGCGCCAGTCCCCTGGTCAGGGGAAGGATAGGAAGTTTCAAAGTACACGGTTGGCAGTCTGCAAAAGTCAGTAGCAGGGAGACCCAGGCTGGATCTGTCTAATCTGTGAGTCTTTTCCTGCCGAGAGCTGATTGTAGGCTGGGGATTATTTCGTCTGATGAAGTGAGCTCAGGTTCATGAGAGTTTATACTATATATCTCTGATTTAGTTAGTCTATAAGGTGCAAATCTACTCTGCCTTCTGTCTATCTCTTACCCATTCTGGTTGTCTTCCGGCCAGATCTTCCAGCTGCTGAAAGAAAACACAGTTTGTAGTCAGCCTGCCTGATGACAGCACTGGATTCTGCAGAACAAATGCTGCTCTCAGGGGGTCTTATATACAAGGGAAAGGGGCGGGGAGAGTAGAAAGCTGCCAAGGGGAGGATCTGATGCTGAAAGAGCGTGGGAGGTACCAGGATAACGTACCACCTTCTTTCTTATCCCCAATTAATGCCGCAGGCAGCTACTCTGCTCTACCGGACCCTGCTGCTCTCTTTCCAAACATAGAGTAGCTGTATCCTCTTCTGGTGGACTAGACGTGTGTGCTTATGTACACTGAGCACAAGAAAATCTCCTTATATAGCAAAAAAAGCTCTTTGCTGTTAACAATCAGGGGAGAGGAAAAAGCTCTGTTTGTAAAACTCTTGCTTTTGGGCTCTTTGGCTCCCTAAAAAAGGTAGCTGCATAGTATCTTCCCACTACCCAGCTGCATAGATGCATTTCTCCTATGAAAACCTCTGCAACATAGCTGAAACTCTAGCTCCTTAAACCCCATGCACAGCAACTCTTACCCCAGTTCCCCTTTATCACTGAATAGTCAGCACCCAGAGGCATATTAGGTGCTCTAGTGATCACTAGAGCTCTGCTGAGCTGCCCCAGAGTTGATCTAGATCAGCTCAGACCTACAGGCTCGTGCAGTGTCTACTGAAAGTTGACTGTTCCCCAGCTGCCCCGGGCCAGAGGTGGGCACATCTCAGGCATATGGGGGAGAATAACATAATGGGAGAATGAGACATTTTGATGGGGTCCTGCAGGAAAGGCAGGGCCGGGGGGGGGGGGGGTTATGTAGGTCCTATATAAACACCTTGAAAGGGGTGGGGTCCAAAGAGGGTGGGCAGAGCTATCTATCCCTTAGCCTTGCCTCCTCACCCAATTGGCTGTTGTTGGGTGGGGCGGAGTCAGGTGCGCGCGGAAGCTAGAGTGTGTGCACCATGAGGGAGCCAATCAGTGGCTGTGGAGCTATGGGGAAGGCAGCCAGTGCTTGCAGGTGGAGAGTGTGATGCCAGCCAATCAGAGCCGTGGAGAGCCTGCTGAGGTCAGTATGAGGTAGGGTAGGGTGGGGCTTGGGGGAAGCTGCAGGGGAAGGGTGGGGCTTGTGGAACCAGGGGTCTAGGGGGAAGTGGGTGTGGCTAGAAACATGGGTCAGGGCTTGTGGGTGTGTGGGGGGATGTGGCCATGGCTACAGGAAGGAGGAGATGAGGCATATCCCACAGTGCAGGTTGGAAGAAGAGACCTGGGTGGGGCTGGTGACAAGGGGGTGGGGCCTCAGGGGCTCAGCTACACCTCTTGAACCTGCCCCCCCACCCCTAGGTGATGCTGCAGGTGCCCCAGCTCCCCTTGCTGGCTGAGGGCAAGAGCTACCACTGTGCCTTTGGGAGCCAGGCCCGCCCAGCCACTCGCCAGGACTCCTGGGTCCGCTGCTTGGCGCTCAGCCCTGACCAGGTCCCACCAGCCCAGAAGGCAAAGGTTAGCTCATCCCTACCCACAATGTGTTGTTCTAGCCTTTCCCCTTCTTCTTCCCTCCCCAGAGGATTCGCTCACTTTACTCCACCTTGGTGAGGCTGCAGCTGGAGTTCCCGCTTTACTCGGCCTTGGTGAGCCTCAGTTGGAGTATTGCACCCAGTTCTGGGCTCCACACTTTAGAAAGAATGTGGGGAAGTTTTGAGAGAGTCCAGAGGAGAGCCACGTGCATGATTAGAGGTCAAGAAAATAGGCCTTATGAGGAGAGGCTGCGGCATGGGACTCTTCATCCTGGAGAAGAGAAGGCTCGGGGTGACTTGGTGGCAGCCTATAAGTATACGCTTATATACATGGTATGCATCAGGAACTGGGAAAATGTCTGTTCACCAGGGCACCCCAAGGGAAGACAAGGTCTAACAGTCATAAACTGCTGGAAGACCATTTTAGACAGGACATAAGGAAAAGCTTCTTTACTGTCCAAGTCTCCAGAGTCTGGAATAGACTCCCCCAGAAATGGTACAAGCACCTACTCTGGATACCTTTAAGAAACTGTCGTGGAAACACACAGAGTACTTTTGGGTCAGGTCAGCAGAAGCTTTTATTTAAAAGAAACTACAGCTGTAGGGGGAGTTTCAAAGTGACATGGATTTCCCAAGCACTTGGAAGGGGTCCCCCCCCAAGAGCAAAATCAGGAGGCTTATATACTTTTTAACAGTCGCTTATAACTCACGTGATCATATAGTGAAATTAGCATGAAAAGCGGCTATAATATTACTTCATTATTTTTTTGTTGTAATCAGGATGGGAATTATGGGGGAGGTGGGGTTAGTTCACAAACCTCCTTTTTGTACCTGGAAATCTACTTTGTACATACTTTTTTTTTTACCTTCAAGGCCACGGTGAGCGAAGCAGTTGCAGAAGAGTTACAAAGAACAAACACTTGCCCTTATCTGTTCTACTGTACAGAGCCAGCAATTCTACACAAAGCGGTTATGTCATCTTATAACTCAAATAATCAAAGTTTAAGGCATATATTTTTTCTGATTCCACAAAACACTTGGATGCTTATCTTGCTGGGGTTATCTGACCCCAGCTGCCTTCCTGCCCCTTGGGCAGGGGGCTGGACTCGATGATCTCGACAGGTCCCTTCCAGCCCTAGTGTCTATGACATCAGTGGGATTCCCCATAGCTCAGTGGATCCAGCCCCACTTCAACTGGAGGACCAGGGACCTACAATTTTGGCACAATGGGCGGGATTCTTACAAGATCTCTGCTCCCACGACATCCGTAGGCACTTCACCCACTGAAGTGAACGTAGCAGATTTTGACTAACACCGAACACTTCTGGAAGTGCCACAAAAGTAGCAAGAGCATCAAAAACTCAGGGCGAGAATGAGGAGGAAACGGACAAGGGTTCCAGCAACATGACTGGGCACTGACTCAGCTTAATGGAACACATATATTTACTGGTTATGGGAACTAGTTCCTTACTATAAAAATAATGAAGATGATATAAAATAATGACTGCTACTAACTTACTGCTTCCAGACATTGTGGAAGACTCGGAGCTCAGCGCTTGTCCTTGAACACCTCTAGTATGAACAGAAGTGTGGTTACTTTGTACACATGAGGAGGTGCTGGAGAAGAATTCAGGCGCAACCTTAAACTGGAAGGTGTCTCAGATGGCCGGAGCCGACTTGAGGTGATCTACAAATTGCTCAGCCGTTGGGCGGGCTGGTGAATGGAGAGGCAGACAAAACATATTGGTCGCAAAAAAGCTTTATTTACGCCGCTAGTAGCCGCGACGCAGGTGGTCCGATCACTTAATTACACGAGTTGCTCCAGCTGGCGAAAACCCGGGCCAGCGAATCCGTAAACGAACCAGGCATGCAGGAAAAAGGGTACGTCGAGGGATGGTGCTCGGCGACGAGGAGAAAAATCGATAGTTGATCAGGCTATCGATTAGCTCAGCCACGAGTCAGGAATCTTCAAAGTCACTCTGCAGCATGCTCAAAGTTCTCCGACTTGGGCGGAAGTCGCACAGAATTTTATACAGCTAACAAGCCAATCACTAGCCGCCACATAGGAATAATTTAGAACTGGCCAATAGTGGGACACAAATTTGCATACGAATGGCGGGAACTCTCTTGCACCAGAGTTTTCTATTGCAACAGAAAACTTTTGCTGTGCACAGAGACTCTCATGTGGCGGGAAAATTCCATCGTGCCGAGGCACTTAAAATCATTGGGTTATGACATGCCCCCTTGCCGACGGCACAACTGGAATTTTAAACACATGAACGTGCCTCAAGTAAAGTTCGTCTAAGGACTCGTTGGTTTTGCAACGCTTAAGTAACAAATATATATATATTAACAAATAACTTTATAGACCGGTCTCTAACAAACTATAAAATATAACAACTTGAACCTATGACAATAATTATTAATCATCAGCTGACTGGGAAACATCTACTTGAGACTCTTCCTCTATGTCAGTCGACGGAGTGTGGTCCTCAATGACATAGTTGCCACGCAACGTTCGCCTTCTTTCTGTGCGGGCTGGGCCCCGATCCCGCCCTCGTCGCCATGCGCGGCGGTGATTCCAATCCCATTCTGGCCGCCATGGGCAAGCCGGGGGCGAACCGGGGTCGTACCGGACCCGTCTCCAGTGCACGCGGGCTGTGGCCGTCAGCCCGGGCATGCGGAGTGGGAGAAACCGCGGGGCAGTTTTGCGCACGCAAGTTAGAATTAGTCACGGAGGCGTAACGGTTGATTGAAAAGATTATTTACTTACATCCAAAGATGGTATCGGTGTAGGCTGGATAAGTTTCCAGGCACAGCTCCCGCTTGAACCCTCGTTGGAGGACTCTGACAAAACGATTGCTCCCACGGAGTTTGCTAGGCTCCATGGGTCCGGTTAAGTTGGGTTTGAAAAGTTTCCCCGGAGTTATTCAGGCTCCGCGGGTCCGATAAGTTTTCCCCGGCGTTTGCTAGGCTCCGCGGGGTCCGAAATTACAGGAAAGGGATACGTCTAGGATTGCGCTCGGCAACGGGAGAGGTGAGAAGCGAAAGCTCTGTGGGCTCGGTTCTATTGCCTCTCTTGCCTGCTTAGGGGAGGCGCGCCAGGTCCACGAGGGTCCACAGCGCTTGGAGATCTTCACACAGAATCTCTCTCTCTTCCTCCCTCCTCTGGCTTGGGCAGAAACTACCCAAGCCTTATGTACGGCTAGCAAGCCAATCGCTAGCCGCCACGTGTGCCTAAATTAGGAGTCGGCCAATAACATGGCGCGGACCCTAATACAAATGGCGGGAACTTCTTTACAGCGTGTAGCACTACGATGCAAAAGAGATGCACACTGCAAAGAAGCTACAATTCGGCGGGAAATCCCCCATTGCACCAGAGCTCTCTCTAGCAGCAGAGAGCTCTACCGTGCAAAGAAAGCGACAAATTTGGCAGGAAATAATTTAGCAGTGCCGAAGCACACACACAAACAAAAAATCACAACTTTGGGTTGTGACACTTTCGTAACAGATAACTCCAACTAAAATGCTTACAAGTATTAGAAAGAAAGCTCCACCCGTTACACTACCGATAATGGTACCCCAATTGCTTTCCTGCATTGCTGTTAAGGTTAAGGCCTACGCCAAACCCGCAATGTTATCAGTCAAAGGATACCATGGAACCGTGGATGACTGTGTAATAATAATAGAAGGATCTAATATATGGATAGTTTGTTGATCGCTTTTTTGACCAATGGAATTTGTTACCCTACAAATATAGGTTCCAATGTATTCGTAGGCTAATGGGCCACTGAAATATAGCGTTTCATTCACGGATACTAAACCCGCAGGCCACTGTTCATCTAGCCTGGTCCAGGTGACTTTTATAGGTGGCGGATTAGAATTAACATTGCACTTAAGCTGAACAATTTCTCCGCTGAAAGCCCAATTCCCGTCATAACCAGTTATTGAAACTTCAGGGGCATACTGGATGTCTAGTACGTGAGAGCATCTTATTTCTTGATTTACAGCTGGGTGTTTCACAATACAAGTTATACACCTTCCCTTCGCAAATTTAGTGGGAATGATCTTATATCGGCTTATAACTGTTACCGTTCTATTTGGAAAGGAAATTGAACTACACTCCATTTTACCAAAGTCTCCTTCCCAACTTATAGTTGCAGCGGGTTTCCCAGTAGCTGCTGTACAAATGGTTGCCACTGCCCACTTTCCATCATCTATTAGAGAATTTGGCCCCTTGGTAAAACTTACAGTGGGCTCAACCAGTACAGTTACAATTGTTAACGATTGTGTATTTCCCAATGGGAATGTAGTTACTTTGTATATATACTTTCCTTCATAATAGAAACTCACATTATGCAGACTGATCGTCGCATCAATGGGCGAAGAACTCCTAGATAACACCCTCCCATGGTATTTTCTTTGAACAGAGACCCCATATTCGGGATGATGCACAACAATAGTTTGTGCACTTTTATCATATATCTTTTTCCATGAAACTTGTATTATGGTTTCATTCGTGTCAATTATACACTTTAATGTGACATTCTTCCCCCAAACTGCTGTTACGTACAGATCAACAATAGGTCTAACTAATACACTGTAGCAGAAATGAGAGAGGAGCAGCGCCAGAGCGAGTTCTGGCCCGGCAGACATTTGCTGCCTCAGTGCCCCCTCCATGGCCGTCACTACGTTGACTCGAAGGAACCGCAGTTGGATGCTCGATGGATCTCACAATTGAGCAGTTGTAGATTACTGCTTTGTTGAGGTTAGGCCTGTAAAGAAAGAAAACAACAACAAAACAAAACAAAATCATAATTGAATTTACTATAAAGATACTAGGTGAATGTCGGAACGACGAGTCATCCAGTTGTGATGAGCGATAATAGGGGGACGATTGGGCTTTTCCACTCATAGGACAGAATAGGTATTAGGATACTGTCCCAACCGTTGAACTGTTCCCTTGTGAACTTGTGGGTGAGCTTGGCGGGGGTGCGGTATTGAGACCCACACTAACTCATCTGGTTGGAACTTGGGTTCCCAAGGTAGAGGTTTCTTGACATTAGCTTCGTCCCATAACAGTTTTGCAGTGTTCAGTGAGATGAGAACATCATGATTGAATTTAGTCCAGTTTTTAAACGTCCCTCCTCCTCTGAGACAAAGTTGTTCTTTGTACAGGCCTATGTGTCTTTCTGCAACGCCATTGGACTGTGGGTGGTACGGCAGATGGAGATGCCATGCTACATTGTGAAGACAAGCAAATTTGTCTAGAGCATTAGAGTTAAACAGGGGTCCCCTGTCAGACTGAATCTCATGAGGAGGTTGCCAGGTGGCAAATACAACAGTTAAAGCAGAAACAACAGCAGTGGCATTGCTTTTCCGTAAGGGAATGACTTGTAACTGTCTTGTTCCCAAGTCGACGACAACTAATCCTTTATTTGGCGGCTTAGACCCTGGGAGGGGTCCTAGCAGATCTCCCTGCCAGACTTTTCCTGCCTGGAACTGCGAAGAGTCGAAAGCTCCGAGCTGATGTTTGGTTCAATGACACTTCTCCTTAGCACATATTTCACGGGCCTGAGCTACCTTTTCCCAATCGCGCTGAACTCCATACGAGGCCGGCTCCGTAATGGTTTGGCGCCAGCGTTGATGGCAAGCTCACGGTCCCGGGTGGCCCCAATTTTCTTGAAGCCACACGAGGAATGGGTTTACTTCAGGACCGGAGATAGATGTGATAGGCAAAACTACATCAGTCCGGAGTGGGTCTTCTAAAAGTTTATCAATGACCTCATGTACTGGATCAGTATCCAGACGGTGTGACTTAGTGTGCCTGACCAACGGGAGCCGTGCAAATTTAGTTAACGTTTTCCAGATGTCTTGCCAATCATCCAAATTTTCGGTAGAAAGGGCTGTACCAGTAAGAATTTTGTAAATGTACTGCGAGTCGATTGCGATAATTGGAACGGGGAGCGTATCGTCATGATGTGTCAAACAATGCTCCAGTACCTTGAGGAATCCTAACAATTCACATTTTTGGGCTGAGTTGTCACCCGGGTCGGCTTGAAATATTTCCTTATCGTGACAAGCCTTGCAATAGTACCCATAGCCTCCGCCATGTCGGGAGGTTCCATCTGAAGCCATCAATGCTGGAGCAGAGGTTCCATACAGTGTAGGGACCTTTTCCTCATCTCCCGGGCTAGGATTGGGCATCATATCTTCAAACTTCCAGCAGTGCCAGTTGTAATGGTGGGTAAGCACCAACGTATTCCACGTTCTAGGCTCCCCCTGAAAATGCGGGTCGACTTTTTCCGCATCCAGCAAGAGTAACAATGTGGCACCGGGAGCGCGTAGTGTCCCATGCCCCCTTGCTAATGGCTCCACTAGTTATCCGGCTAGGAGGATTTTCCCTATAGCTCCATACCGATGTTGTGCTGCCTGAAGTGTCTTATGGGCAGTGTATACTAGCTCATCGCGAGGGTTGTGCACAACAGCCCACACGTGGTTTGTGGTGAACCCAAGGGTTATGGTTAATGGCTCACCCAGATCGATGGCGAGGAGCTCTGTGTTTTTAACCGTGGCTAGCAGGCGAAGCAGGTTCCGCTGATCTCCTTCCGTCCAAGGTGTGGATTTTCGGGATTTGTCACGGATCTGTTGCTGCAACTTAGTGAGGAGCGCCAAATGACTGGGTTCAACATAATGCCGGTACCAGTTTAAATGACCTAAAAGCTGTTGGAAGTGATCGATGTTAGGACCATCATGTGAGATTCCGTGGCGGATGGAACCAATATATCGGGTGCCGAGGAACATGATGTCATCTACAGGATGTAGGCATGACTTTTCCTCGTTGATCATTCATCCCTCACTTTGAAGGTGAGAGACTAGTTGGTTGACTATACTAGTAACTACGGAACTATCACAACCCATGATAGCAATATCATCGACATAACTCCAGATTCTTAATTCCTCCTCTGGGGGAAGAGAGTGTGAGGCTTGAAAATTCTTCAGGGTATTGTTCATGGCACCAGTAGCCAGTGACGGAGCATTGCGATACCCCTGCGGGCAAACCGTCCATCTGTACATAGTGCCATCAATGCACATATTTAGTACTCCTTCAGGGTCAGTTATCAGAATTGAAAAGAACATGTTTTTTAAGTCCAGTGTGACCCCGACCCACTTACTTTGCTGGAATTGAGCCATCTCGAACATGCATTGTGGTAGAGTAGAAGGATTAGGTTGTTGAAGTACTTGACATCTGTTGACCTCCCTATAATCGACGACTAGCCAGGCTTCATTGGGCTTTCCAGGTTTCGCAACTCCCCATCCTGGTGACAGGTAGGTGCTAGCAGTTACGGTTTTAATACAACCTCGTTGCTCGAGTCGCCGCAGGAGGTCAGTAAGGGACTTTTTTAGGGGACCCTTGGTTGGGATTGGTCGATACCGCCAGGTAGAGGTATTACGAAGCGTTGGTCGATGCCAATCCTGTTCTGGGATAATAATGGGTAATGCTGGTAGCACTTGTTCTTTAAGGTCAAGCGCTTTAATCCTCGGGATTCCTAGAATGTTGATGCCCCCTAGCACGGCCTCTAGAGCGTATCGATGACCTTGGACTAAGAATCTGACTTTTGTTGTGACTGCAATAGCGTTAAGTCCTTGTACCTTAATCATTTTGGTGGTTTTCTGGTGGGGCATCATTGAGGTAATTACATTAACCTGAGCTCCAGTATCGAGGAAGAAGAGTACTCGTTGTTGGTCAGCTGGATCAGCAGGGTCATAGACAGTAAGTTCGGTGTAAGGACGAGGGTCAGTGGGGTCAGGTTTGAGTTGGAGAAGGCCGCTGGCGGAGCTGACGGCCATTACTCGTTTTTTGGTTAGTCCCCGAATTTGAATCCCAGTGCGTCGGCTAGACGACGTTGGCTCTTTTCTCCCAAAATACGCAACTGCTGCTTTGTAAGTCCGGAGTGGCCGAGGAGGAATCCGAACAAATTCCTTTCCTACAATGTTCTTTGAGGTGACCACCATAGCTCTCGCCGAGGGTTAAGTTCTTGGCGTCTTGGTCTCCGTGCTTCGACTGGATACGCCGAAGATCGGTCTTTTACATCAGTAGGAGTTCCTTCACTTTGTTTCATGAGTGCCTGCAGTCGTGGGAGATGGCCTAAGAGATTTCCTACCGGCTGACCCGCCATCGGGTTCAGAAAGAGTCGGAGCGTAACAGCATTTGTCCCTCCATATACCTCTACACAGGCGTCTATAGCTTCCAGAGGCGTTGGAATTGCTCTGGGATCTGATAAGTGACGATGAGCCCATCTTTCCTTGCGTTGGGCTGCCGTTAGCCCCACGGGATTCGCTCTTGGGCTCCATGAAAGGTATGACACTCCAATTATGGCCAAGAGGAGTTGTTCCGCAGTGGCCTTCTGCGGGCGACCCTCATGCCAGGTGTGGAATTTGTGAGTTACCTGTCCCACTACAAGCGCCGGGAGAGGGATGGGCCAGTGTGCACTGTCCATGACCACATTCAGATCAGTAGCATGCCCTCCACTCCACGCCGCGTGTTGGGTCAGGGCATTCACTTCTTACTTGTCTAAGATGTCAGATCCAAATTCTACTATTAGTCGCCCCAACCACATGGCCAAAGTCTCTTCTGGTTTTATTTTAGATTCTCTGCAAAGTTCCTGTATTTCTGGTCAGGTGCGTGTGTGAGAGGTAACAGTGGTACGTGTGGTACCTTCATCCACAACACGCTTCATCACAGCTATTGGGTGAGCTGCGGCAGAGAGAGAGTTAAATTCATCAGGTGGGAGCGTTGGATACATCCCTCCTCCCATTGCCCCCTCCCCGTGGCAAGGAGGCGGGGCCGTTGGGAACGACGTCACCTCAAGGGGCGTGGTCGCTAGACGGATCCCCGCAGGTTCTTCTGAAACTCCGCCCCTCTTTTCCAGGTTCTCCAGATGGCTCACGTTGCTTTCGGCGCCATTTTCTATCAGCGGCATCATGCGGCTGGCACTATTGATAAGCATCGCTCTGGAGTTCTCTGCCGTCCGCTCCAGTGACTCCTTGCCCGCCGTATGAGTTGAACCTCTAAATTTGCATATTCCCTTAGTAGACCCGCTACTGAATGGAACAACACATTCCTAATTTTTCCCTTTTTCCACTTGGTTAAACCTCATCTGGGCATGTGACGGCCCTTGGTCTCCAGGTCCTCCTGGAGCTGAACGAGAAGCTCATGACCCTGCGACCCAGGCACCAAATCCGGACAATTGAACCAGTCCGCAGGGGTGGGTTCCCCTCCTTCCCTTAAGTATCGAGTGCATTGAGCAAACTCCTGAGCGGGGGTCAGCTTTTCTGCCTTCCGCACCTTCACCCCAGCTAGGGATATGGCCGATGTTTCCTCCGGGGGTCGATAGTAGACCCAGTCGCTCCCCATTATACACCCGAACTCCCCAAGGGATAGCTTTATTCTCCACTCTTTTATGACCACTTCTTTTTTTACGGAGAAATAGCCGTCAATATTTCGTTCATCCCCTTCTACCGCCTGGTGGTAGGCGATATGCGCCCATAGATCGTTTGCATTTTCCACGCGGCGGATCCCGGTGCACCAAGGGCAGCACCCAATTAGGTTCGTCTCCATCACCGTGCCCTTAAATCCCATCCTCGTCGCCATGTCTCAGACGGCCGGAGCCGACTGGAGGTGATCTACAAATTGCTCGGCCACTGGGCGGGCTGGTGAATGGAGAGGCAGACAAAACGTATTGGTTGCAAAAAAGTTTTACTTACGCCGCTAGTAGCCGCGACGCAGGTGGTCCGATCGCTTAAATAATTACACAAGTTGCTCCAGCTGGCGAAAACCTGGGCCAGCGAATCCGTAAACGAACCAGGCATGCAGGAAAAAGGGTACATCGAGGGATGGCGCTCAGCAACGGGGAGAAAAATTGATAGTTGATCAGGCTATCGATTAGCTCAGCCACGAGTCAGGAATCTTCAAAGTCACTCTGCAGCGTGCTCAAAGTTCTCCAACTTGGGTGGAAGTCGCACAGAATTTTATACGGCTAACAAGCCAATTGCTAGCCGCCACGTAGGAATAATTTAGAACTGGCCAATAGTGGGACACAAATTTGCATACGAATGGCGGGAACTCTATTGCACCGAAGTTTTCTATTGCAACAGAAAACTTTTGCTGTGCACAGAGACTCTTATGGGCGGGAAAATTCCATCGTGCCGAGGCACTTAAAATCATTGGGTTATGACAGAAGGGAGTGCCGGCAGGCCCAGTGCCCTGGATGAAAAATGATGCAAACTGGCACACTTGGTTGAAAACTGCACAAGCCTAATTCAAGAAAGCAAGATTAAAGTGCTACTAAAAGAAATAACAGTGGTAATATACACTATCACCCAATGCTCCAGCGTACAAGTTCTCTCTCTCTGTCTAAAATGTCTATAAAACATTTTATAGATGGTGTTAGCATGGTGTTGTCACATGTTATCAGTGTTATCACTGCTGTTGTCCTTGTTCAGCGTTACTGATGTGCTGTCAGTGTTGAAGTCTCAGGAACTGTGGTGTTGAGAAAGTCGCAGCCAGGCGATCCCAACACCAATCCTGTCTTAAAGAAGGACCACAGGCTCAGTTCAGAGGCAAAGATTCAGCTAGGTTTATCGTCTACAAGCACAGCCCTAACACATTTGGCCTAACACGTACATCAGACTAGGAGCTAAGGCATTTGTACCCGGGACAAGGCAGTCAGTACAACACTATGCAGGCTCCCCTAGGCCGCTACAAAGGTCCCATATTTTCCAACTCTTTTATACAACAATCAAAACAAATTACATATTGCATTCCATCCATATCTTGAATATCTTACACCATCCCATACCATGGGCTTGTTTCCTATCCTGATCAGGTGTTCTTGTTCCAGTGCCTTATTGTTCTGGTATTGGACTATCCTACCACCTTGAACAGCTACCTACCCCTCCCTTCTTCTGGCAGCAGCGCCCTTCTGGCCCCTAAGGCAAGTTTCGCTTATATAAGGAGCTCATACATCAGTTAGGTTGGCTGGTCAGGTCTACTCTGGCCAATGCTTTAGCAAAGCTTTTGTGTGAGTACAGGCAGTCCTCGGACTTACGACACAACTTGGTTCCTGAAAACTGCGTCTTAAGTCGAAATGTAACTCAGAACCAATTTTCCCATAGGAAACAATGTTATAAATGGGGGATTGATTCCTAACCAAGGCCTGATGCCCTATTTTCACCAAAAATAACCCATAATTTTGTACTCAGTCAATTATAGATGTGTAATATAGCTACATTAACGTATTTATATTGTAATTACAATCACATTGATTTGGAAGGACTTCTTTGAGGTGACTTAGCTGGACTTTTTGAAGGGCTCTTGGCTGGAATCTTCTCAGGAGCCTTGCCTGCAGGTTTTTCTCGAGTCTTGGCTGCTTTCTTAAAGAAAGCATCCAAGGAAGCTTGGACAGATGTTTTCCAGGGAGATGGGCGATGCAGTGAACGTGTTCACTCGTGTGGCATCACATTGGACCAAGCGTTTATAAAGTCGAAACTGATGTCAGAAAGTTGAAACGGTGTCGATCTATAAACCTTGTAAATGCAAAACATTGTAACTCAAAACGTTGTTAAGTCGAGGACTGCCAGTATATATTAATCAATCTTCCAGCGAGGCCTACGCATGGCTACTAATGACCCAACCCTATTCCATCTAACAGGCCTTTAAATGGACTTAGGTGTCTAGTGTGGTCCTATTTCACTCTGAAAAAATGCTAGTGTGTCTATTTCTGCACGACGTCATCGTCTGAGCTCCAAAAGATCAACCCATTTTTGTGATGACTGTTCTCAAACAGGGTTGACTAAGATCACACATGGGCACCTACTCAGACATCTAATGGGTGGAACACGATTGCACCCTAAGTGCTTTAGGCCCACTATAACTCTCTCAAACTCACTTGTACGATGCCTTTGGGGGTTTTGACACAGGTTTTGTACCTTTAAGTTAATTATAAAGCAAATATGGTTAAAGAAGGATGTGGGGCTTTTTCACACCAATGTACCAAGCTAACTTGCACGTGCAACAGCTAGACAAAATTACAGGTTTCTAATGTGCTGCATTTCTAACCATAAACCACGGGGCTCAGGCCTTTAAATACATACAATGCATTTTTAAATAGCATTTGAACCCTACCTTAACCTTCACGAGAACTTTGGATTTGGTGTAAAAAAGCAGGCCATTAGCTTACCCCATACTAAGCATTTTTAGGATGGGAAACCTCTCTACGCCCTGGCCCTGTGGCACAAAACCCGCATGTGAAGGGAAGCGGATCTTATTTCACACCTGAAGAAATCCTCTTGTGACCCAAGAGACTAACCAACACCTTTCAGTAACAGCTGACACCCCGACTGCCGTAAGCAGGTGAGGCACGCATTCAGCAAAGCAATTTGGTACTATTACATTTATTTATAGCTTTCTGCAAGTTGTAACCCTTTCTGTTTGCAAACGGCACAGGATTTTACAGCAACTGCAACGTGGCCCTATCGTGAGGGAGGGGTTTAAGACCATCCCATACGAATACAAGGAGAAAAATCAGAAGACTGGATAGAATTGAGGCGGAGGCAGCAAGAGAGGCAATAAGTCCCTAACGAACTCGGAGGGCAAGCTAATGACTGGTGAACCAAAGACTGAAGCTCCTAACACACAAGGCTCAATCTACAACCCAGGGGCCGAGCTGGCCTGTGGGCTTCCCACAGGTCTGGACATTAGACAGCGGGGCAATTAAATTAAAGCTGCTGACCGCTTCCCTGCTGCCAAGTCTCCGAGCCCTGCAGGCCGGATGGCACGGCCCCACATGCTGGATCGGGGTGGGTCCATGGCAGACAGGTAGGGCTGAGGCAGTAGGGCTGATCTGCAGGGATCCTGATAAAAAAATAAATAAATAAATCACAAATTCTCTGATTTTAAAAAAATCACAAATTCTCTGATAAAAAACTAAATAAAATCACAAATTGTCTGATAACCCCCCGCCAAAAAGAAAAGTCAGTGATTAAAATGAAAGGCCCCACACACGCCCCCTGCTGGTGCCCCTCACTCGCCGCAGCCCCGCGCGTGCACGCTGACAACACGAGCGGGCGGAAGTGGGGGGCAGGGAGGCTCGGGGACAGAGCTGCCCGCGGCACTGCCTGAGGGGCCTTTGCGCCCCGCGTGGGGTGACAGGGAGGCTGCGCCCCAGAAGCGTCGGACCACGGAGGCGTCTCTGCGCACGCGCGCCCTTAAGAGACTGTCCCAGTCTTTAAGAGGAATTTCTAGAGCCACGGGGGGGAAGGACCCCAAACGCCCCTAGAAGCCCTCGGCCTCCCGGGGGGTGGCTACTGCGCTGCCTGATCAGAAAGTGTTCGTCGTCCCGCCCCTCCAGCGCAGGCAGGCCCTGCTGCTGTGCGCATGCGCAGGGGGATGTGCCGCAGCGCCCTCTGCAGACCGGGCCCGGCTGGGAGGAGCCCGGAGCAGCCTTTGCGGCTCTTGGCTGGCAGCCTGAGAGTCGTTACCACCTGTGAAATGGGCTCATGCCAATGAGAGCTGCGATCCAGTAGCCCCTGGGTGCTGCCTGGCTGGAAATGCTGCGGCTGGGCAGTGGGTTTAAAACTTGAGGTGCAGCAGGAATCACAGGGGATGCAAGTGCTCCAGTGCCCCGGGACAGCCCCAGAACGGGAACTGCAAGTCCTGGTCCTGGCGGTGTGAGCCTGGAACAGTGCTTGTCCCAGATTTGCAGCGTCATGAAGGGACCGTGGGAAACAAAAGTGCTTCGGGGGTTGGCAGGAGCTGGACGCAGGGGTGCCAGTGCGTGTGCACACCCGCATGCCGGCATGGCCTGGAGTGCAGCCAGGCGGGGGGTCTGAGGAAGTGGGGCACAGATCAAGGCCCCCCCAGTGAGGGAGGGGGCACTGCCCAGCCAGGGCAGTGCACAGGGCTGGGGTGAGGAGCAGGATGGAGCCACGGGCAGTTGGTCTAGGGAGCATGGGGGCACGTGCCCCCCCAGACTTGTGCATGGGGTGGGTGCAGATGCAGGCTGCCCACTGTGGGCTCAGGACTCCCTGACTTCCTGCCCTGCTCCCGGGGCCTTGCACTGGCCATACAATGTGCCCCCTGCCTGGAGGGAGGTGGCAGTGGTGGTGGAGTGGAGTTGTGCTCTCTGCTGCTGCCAGGCAAGCACAGGGCACAGGGCTGGTGTGGGGCTTCCAAGGGAAAGGCAGCAGGGCAGGGAGCCCCCATCCACCCTCCACTCAAGGCAGGCATGTGCCCACCTTTCCCTTTTAAAAAGGTGGTCATCCTACTCCCTTGGAGGACCATGTACTCCCCCACCGCTGCTGCAAGTGAACCATACCCACTGAGGGCAAGTGAAACTCAGGGGCATCTGAACCCCAAGCCTCCGGGCTTGGGCCTGCACACAGGATGCCCGCCAAAGAATATGGAAGCATCTGAAGCCCCAGGCAGGGTAAAGGGTGTTTGCCAGTAGTAGGGCCACATTTAGTTCTTGAATGATTCATGGATTTGGAATTGATTTGACTTGAGACACAAAAACATTTTCGTTAAAAAAAAAAAAAAGGACCCTCTGAGGGCAGTGGGTGGTGGTATGAGTGTGGAGATGGATGCGCAGACACACAGAGGTGGGGTGCAAACTGTGTAAAAGGCTTTTAGTGTTCTTTGACCTACCAAGTGAACCACAGGGGCCGCCTGGCAGAGTGTTGGAGGTGGAGTTATATTTATTTATATATATAGAAATATATATATATTTTTTTCAAAAATAAGGATTTCCCTGAGGGCCACATAAATGACATCCAGGCCAGCCCTGACCCACAGGCCCTATGATAACTATGACCAGGGCAACGTAGCATGCAGAGCACTGGACAGGAGTTGGGAGCAGAACAGCTCTGGCAACTCTACCACTAACCCTCCCTGGGACCTTGGAGATGTCCCACCAGCCAAGAGGGCTTTTGGGCAGGGTGTGAGGCTTCATCCACGTTTTGGATTCAGTGCACACCGTGCTGGTGCAAGGATGCTAAAGCTTGAGCCCACAAGTGCTGGACCCATGAGCAGTTCTTAGTGGCATCACACTGACCATGAATGGCCACAGAGGCAAAAGGACACCCGAGCCACTTGTGAGCTAATAGCTCCCTATGCATCAGATCTGTCTGACATGCAGAAGCTACACCACTTCCCCCGGGAGGAAACCAAAGCAGAGGTACGCTGTCCCAGTTCCTAGAGTCAGTGGGGACATCATGCTGCCCATCATACCAACCACACAGCAAGGATGGGTTTCTTTGGGTTTCTTTAATAGCCGGGCAGCAGAAGGTGGATGGGGCTAATCTGCAGTGAGGAAAGCAGCAGTGGCAGGTGAAGGAGTGAAGCTCCTGTGTCCTTCTCCCCATGAGGTGCCTGCTGGGATGGGGCGCTTGTACTTGGGTCACAGGTCTGGTGGCTGTGAGACTAGCGACGTGCAGATAAAGTGTGGCTGGCTGAGGACTTTGCATTGCAGGGAGCAAGCTCAGGGGCTGTCTGCAGTGGGCTGTGTGCTCTGGAGCCCATGGGAAGCAGAGACCTTTGTTGGCTAGTCACTGCTCTGTCCTTACTTGCCCTGTCTGAGCATGCAGAAGCCCTCTCCAAGGCCAGGGGGGACCTGGCCCTGTCCAACTGCAGCTCCACAGGGCTCCTAGTGTTGAGAGGCACAGTGCTGTTACCAGGGGAGTGACAGGGGGGCACCGGCAGTGATGAGGTAGGGCTCTTCCCCAGACTCTTCGGCTTGGCATCTCCCAGTGGAGTGTTGAAGGGAGCTTTTCCTGCTGAAGGGTCCCAGGATCCTGCTACTGTGACTGAAGAACCTCCTTCCGGTGCCTGCCCAGCCTCACCAGGATTCACCTGTATGCACAGCTCAGCCTCTGTCCCAGTGTCCTGGGCACCAGCTTTCCCTTGGGCTTTAACCCCCGACCTGCCGTCCTGGATGACGCTCACTTGGGAGGTCTCCGAGGCCTTCTCCCCCTTGCACTTGATGTGGTTGGCACTGGTGCTGGCAGCAGGCGGGCTGCCTCCCTCCTTGGCATTACATTGGTCTTCCACGTGATGCCCTTCTGTCTCTCCAGCAGGAGGCCTGGGCCACCCTTTGTTCCCACCCGAGATGAACAAGCTCCCTGTGTGTGCTGTCTCGCTATGGCTGGCCCTGAAGCCAAGGCCATTGCTCCCACCTGTTTCCTCAGGAGCAGCCCCCTCCTCTGAGCCAGACAGTGTCTCCTCCACACTGCTCCCTTTGTCTGGCGACGGGGCCTCCACCTCATCTGGCTTCTTCCGGGGCCGTCCACGCTTCCTCCTCAGGGTGGCACCTTCGCTGGGCGGTTCTGGGGGCCGCTTGATCCCCTTGATTCTGGTAGCCTCTTGCAGGCTGCAAGCCTGCCCATCACTGGTCTTCCTGGGACTGTGCCCGTCACCATTGGTTGTGCTCTTAGGGTTGGCAGGGATTTCAGCAGCCGGGATGCCCACTGTAGGTGGCACATTGGGCAGGATCATGTTGATCACAGGCACCGCCGCCTGCTGGCTGACCAACCCAGCTGCCCCATTCACACCCGGTGCCATACTAATGGGAAGCGAGGAGGAGGCTGTGCCCACAGGCAGCGGCAGGGTGGCCACCTTGACTGCACCCCCGACGGGTGCAGCAGTAATCTTGGGTGCCAGGACAGGAGGGGAAGAGCGTACAGCCTGGGCCCCTGGTGCCATCACTCTGTCCCCGGGCTCGATGCGTGGCAGGAGAAGGGGCAGGCGAGCTACCAAGGCATTGACTTGAGGTCTTCTCACCTGCTTGGGAGCCTCAGGGGGCTTCTTCTTTTCAGCTCGGGGCAGGGCAGAGGCTTTCGAGTTACTCTCCTTTTTGCTCTGCAGGCAAAGACAGACAGATGTTGCCAGAAGAAGCATCAGCACAGATAGGCCACGCCTGTCTCCACAGCCTTGAACGAGGCCAGCTTCTCACCCAACTATATAGTATAGTCAAATGCTTAGCTTGTGCCATTCTATGCGTCAGCCTCTCCCTCTGCAAAAAACTAATGCATCCACAATCCCACCAACAGTGGCAGAAGTTAAATGAGAGCCTAGGAGTCCATTGCTTTCTACTCCAGTCATGAGATCTTATTTCCCTCCCAGAGCTGGAAACAGAACCCAGGAGTCCTGACTCCCAACCTTTTGGCCTTCGACTGTATTTCTTACCAGAGCTTCCAACAGAACCCATGAGCCCCAGCTCCCAGGCCCCCTTGCTCCACTCACTCCTCTGATTCCTTTCCAGGCCAAGTGCCAAGCAGAGGCTCATCCCACCTTGCTGTCCCCCATCACAAGCCATGTTCGGAGGGGGTCATTTCCTTCAGTGCCAGACTTTTCTCACCTGTAGCTGGTTCTTGACTGTGCTGTCTGGTGTTTCCAGCTCATTCTTCTTGGATGTCTGGGGGGTCTGATTTTCTTTGTGGATATTATCTGAGCTTTCTATATAACGAAAGGATGAGAAACGGAGACGTGGATGTTTGTAAAGGGGGCCATCAACCTACATTCTACTTTTCCATTTAATCCACCCTGCCTGAAATGATTACAGCTGAACATGAAATAAATTCATCCTATTTAGTTTCCATCCTGCCTGCTCTTGGCCTATTATTTTTGCAGGCTGGCCAATGAACGCTGGCTGTTTGGCTTGGGAGTATGTAGTCTAAAGAAGAAAAAACAAACAAGAGGGAGATTTTGATACCACTAATAGAATCACAGAAAATGAGGGTTGGAAGGGACCTCAGGAGGTCACATCTAGTTCAACCCCTGCTCAAAGCCGGACCAGCCCCAAGTAGATCATCCCAACTGAGGCTTTATCTAGCTGGGTCTTAAAAACCTCCAAGGATGGAGATTCCACACTTCACTACCTTCCTAATGAGAGAGTTTTTCCTAATATCTAACCTAAACTTCCCTTGTTGCAACTTGAGACCGTTGCTCCTTGTTCTATCGTCTACTATCATAGAGAACAGTTTTGTTTCGTCCTCTTTGTAACCCCCCTTTGGGTAGCTGAAAGCTGCTATTAAATCTCCCCTCAGTCTTCTCTTCTCCAGACTAAGTAAGTCCAGTGCCCTCAGCCCCCTAACCATGTCACATGCCCCAGCCCCCAAACCATTTTCACTGTCCTCCTCTGAACTCTCTCCAATACCTGAGTGGTGATTATAAAGAGGATGAAAATAGACTATTCTCTATGACTCCAGAGGCCAGGGCAATGAGTATGTGTCTTCAATTGTGCCAATGAAATTTAGAATACATTTCCCTTGAATCATATGGTGGTTCAGCACTGGAGCAGACACCCAGAGAAGCTATGGAACCTCCAGCCTTGGTAGTTTTTACGAGCTGGTTGGACAAACTGAGATGGTTTAGATAGGGCTGGTCCTGCCTAGGGCAAGTTGCTGGATTAGGTGTGACCTCCTGGGGGCCCTGCCAGCCTGCTGTTCTATGATTCTACAACTGTTCCCATCAAAGCAGCCCCTCACCATCCATATTGCAGTTCACCCCTGGCAGTGCTGTATAGACAGGGGAGGATACCCAGAGCTGGCATGACATGCCCAGGATCACCCAGACAGCCTGGAATGGAAACTGGGTCCTCCAGCTCCTGGGCTAGCACCCCCCACCAGTCCCATCCTCCCCTCCCAGTGCCCTTCCCTCACTGTGACAGTGAGTTCTCTGATTAGCAAAGCCTCTACAGAGGCCTGGCCAAAGCAGAGCCTGGACACCATGACTATACTGGAACAGGAGGGAAACTTTAAGGATGTAATTCAGGCAATACAATCCTTTGTGTGCGACTCCAAGGGAATATTATATTTTCTCACAACATGCCCCTGAATAAGATACACATCTTGTTTTGGAAAGGCAGAATGAAGAAAAAAGGATCTTTCGTTGCAAACCATGCAGTAGGATCAGAGTGTTGGTGTAGCCACAATGGTCTGAGAAACAAGTATTTTGTGTGATGTTTTTTACTGGACTATCTGTATAGTTGGGAGAACCACTGGAAAAGCTTTGGGGTAAGCTCCCCCAACTCCACAGCTGCTCCAGTACAAAATATCATAAACACCTTGTTCTCTGAAAATAATGGCAAGTATGGCATCTTCCCATGGAAACACAGGCAGCTGCAGTGGGGGCTATTCTGTTAATCCTCAGCTGCATGGTGCTGCAGGTGCTACCAGCTGAGCAAAATGCCTGTCCCCTCGTCTCAGATTGGGTCTGGGTAGGCAGCCAGCAGTGCCTGCAGTCAGCTGAGGGCCTACCCAATGCATCTAGCAGAAGCCTCTGCCCCAGCCCCTGCTTTAGAAATGCAGAAGAGCCAAGACTGGGACAGCTCCTGCTGAGTCAACAGCAGCTTCTGAAGGAAAAGCTTCTTTCAGGACAAAGTGAACCTGTCCCCAGGTAGCAGCTAGGGAGCCTGGGGTACAAGTATGGTGTTACTTTCTTTCCCACCCCGACCCTGACCAGAGGCCTGAGCAGCACATGCTATTAGCGTATTTTATCACTTAAAACGTGCCTCTCAATTTCCAGCAGCTGCTTTTTTAAATGCAGTGCATGTCATATGCAAGACATCTATATCCACATCTGCATCTATCTAGCTAGCTACCTGTACATAGCTATATGCAAACACACATACACATATATTCCACTTTCAGACAGTCCCTGTTCCTCTCCCTCTTCCGCCCCAGCTCTCCACACCAGCAAATTCTTCCCTTATGGGAAGTTGTGTGGCACCTTATGCTGGTATAACCACATTTTAGCCACCCAATATAATGAGGGTAATAAGAGTGCTCCAGTCATGGGCAAAGCTATACCACTTTGTCATTATTATGCATAACTTGTAATGCAATAATGTTTCAGAGGCCCAGCTTTGAAGCCAGTTCCAAAGGTGCTGCAAAAATGCAGAGAAGGAAGATGGTCATTTCAGTACAACTAGAGTAACTTTTGCTGTGCGCAAGTGATGTAGAATCAGTTTTGCTTCCTGAGTTTTGTTCACCAGCCAAACCCCACTATGCATGGGCCTGAACACAGGAGCAAAGCCAAAGCTTGCAACATAATGCCCAGCTTCACAACTGTGCTGGTTCACTAGGCTGTTGGAGGTGGGCAGCTGCCTGTAGGTTGGATTTTCATAGGTGTTTTAGCTTTTTCCCCCCAACTCACTTGGTCTTTTAAAGGGAGAAAACAAAAGTTTAGCCAGGTTCAAAAGGGACTTAACACATTCTTGGAAGAAAGGGACATAAGGAGGTATTGAGCACTGGAGACAAGGCCATAGCTTCTGAATTAGAACAGTGGAAAAAAACCCTGGTCAGACCCAGTTCACTTTCCCTTTCAGGTCAGCATCTGCTCTTTGCCACTGTGTGACACAGAAAACTGGGCAAGATGGATCTATGGTCTGACCCAGTAAATGTAGTTCTTATGGTGCCTGTGTGCCCTTTGTGCTTTCCCTGTGCTCCCCCTAGGAGCGTTTAGAGTGATTCAAACATTAAAGAGTTAATCTCAGAGATTCACAGACCATGGGAGGTGGGCAGGTCTTAGATGGGCTTTGTCCCATCAGTGGCTGGGGAACCTGGGATCAGTAGCCAATGACTGGCTGAAATAATTATCAAGAAGGATTGTAGGGTGACCCCTGGGTAGAGCAACGGGTCTCCCCACCTGCCCAAGCACGCAGGACCTGTGAGCAGGACCCACCTGAGACCACCATGGCCATGACAAGGCCGAAAAACATAAAAGGCTGCATGATGAAATAAAGAAACTCATAAGAATGGAAGTTTAAGGCTAAAGTGAGACTAAATAGTTTCAAAGGGGGGACTGTGGAATCAGAAAAAATAAATGCCTTAAACTTTGATCATTTGAGTTATAAGATGACATAACTGCTTTGTGGAAAATTGCTGGCTCTATACAGTAGAACAGATAAGGGAAAGTGTTTATTCTTTGTAACTCCTCTGCAACTGCTTCGCTCACCGTGGCCTTAAAATTAGCAAAAAGTATGTACAACTCTAATTTCCAGGTGCAAGAAAGAAGTATGTGAACTAACCTTGCCTCCCCCATAAGTTCCCATCCTGATTACAGCAAAGAAGTAATAAAGTAATGTTTATAGCTGCTTTCCTAGCTAATTTCACTATATGATCACGTGAGTTGTAAGCGACTATTAAAAAGTATATAAGCCTCCTGATTTTGCTCTTGGGGGAGAACCCCTTCCAAGTGCTTGGGAGATCCATGTAACTTTGGAGTCCCCCCTACAGCTGTAGTTTCTTTTAAATAAAAGCTTCTGCTGACCTGACCCAAAAGTATGCTGCGTGTGTTTCCACGACAAAGAGTTAATCCCAAAGATTCACAGATCATGGGAAGTGGGCAGGTCTTAGATGGGCTTTGTCCCATCAGTGGCTGGGGAACCTGGGATCAGTAGCCAATGACTGGCTGAAATGATTATCAAGAAGGATTGTAGGGTGACCCCCGGGTAGAGCAACAGGTCTCCCCACCTGCCCAAGCAGGCAGGACCCGTGAGCGGGACCCACCTGAGACCACCATGGCCATGACAAGGTCGGCCTTGGCAGAGCGTGAGCTGATGAGGTGCTGCTGAATGAGGAACTGCGCCACCTCCACGATGTTGTTGAATGACCGCTTGAGGATCTTCTCGGCCCAGTCGCAGGTCAGGGCACAGGCTGCGTCCATCACCGCGTCGTTGCACGAGTGCACCAGGTCCATCCGCTCCAACTGCTGTGGGGAGGGAGGCAGAGTCAGAGGCCCTGCAGAGCTCCCCAGCCTACACATGTGCAACCCATGGGTGGGCCCCTGAGTTCATGGGATGCTCCCAATCTGCACCAACCACTTCTGCCTACACTAGCCCAGGGCTTGAGATCATCCCAAGGGTAGATCCAGTGATATCACATCAACCAATGGCAAGCCTCCCTGTGCCACTGCTAAGCCCAGACAAGGTGGGGCTAGAGGTGCCCTCAAATCCCTGCCACCAATGGCAGAGGAGGGAAGGGTGTAGGATGAAATATTTATCCTCCCTTGAGTCAGACAGGGTTGAGTTGGGACCACCCTAGTCCCCCACAGTCAACAGCCCATACAGGTATAAGACCTCATAGCCCCTCCTCTAGTGGGATTACACCACAGAGATAAGCTGAGAACCATCTCCCCTCCCCAAGCAGGAGCCTAGGAGCACAGAGCAAGTACCCAAAGCTCTGTCCATCTGTGGGTGTAGCATTCCTGAAGGACTTTTTTTTTTTTTAAAGAAATTTTTTGTGTGCCAAGCCAAATCAGGTTCAAATCCATGAGTCAGTCAAAAAGTGGCCCTACAACCAGCAAACATCCTCCACCCCCACCAGGGGCTCCAGATATTTCCAATGTCTTTTGGCAGGCATCCTACGTGCAGGCCCAAGCCTGGAAGCTTGGGGTTCAGATATCCCCAAGTTTTGCCTGCCCTCAGCCATATGGCCGCAGGAGCAAGCTAGGGAGGAGCCTCCTGTGGCAGAATGCC
The DNA here is from genome assembly GCF_030867095.1 of Alligator mississippiensis. Lineage (NCBI taxonomy): Eukaryota > Metazoa > Chordata > Crocodylia > Alligatoridae > Alligator > Alligator mississippiensis. The sequence continues at coordinate 19,870,313 of NC_081838.1, read as the reverse complement.
ACCTCTGTCTCTCCCCAAAAACTCTGCTATGTGACAATTTGGTTAGCATGGTCCCTGCAGAGGGCAGACATTCCCTCTCTCAGGTGACACTGAGTTGTAACCAGAGCTGGATACATTCCTGGGGGGGGGGGCAAACCTGCTCCCTCTGCCTACGTGACTGGCATCACACACCTGGGTGGGGGCTTATGCATCCTATTGTTCTAAGCAATGCCAACCTGACTGGGAGGGGGCTAGAGACCCTGCCAGTCTACCCGGCAACCAGTGATGCATTTCAAATTGGTTGGCTGGCAGCCAACAGGTGCTGGCCTCCATTGGACCAGGTAAATGAGCTCATAAGGTCTATATAAGTTAAGGACTGCCCAAGAGGAGGGGCAGTAACCATGATGAAAACTCAGAGGGAGAGAGAAGTTGGACTATCTATCTGAAACTTGCTCTCTCTCAAAACTCATGATTAAGGAACTGCCTGCCTCCAGAGAGAATCTCCACCTGCCTCTGGATGATGCTTGTGAGTAAGCTACCTGAGATCTAACTAGATATATAGCTTGCGGTAACTCAGATGCGTGATCAAAGGCTACCTCAGCCACCCTGGTTTGCTCTATGGGATTTCTCTGATATTGCTCTACCCTGTACCCTACTTCAAACCTACTCCTTGTAACCAATAAAGTTCTCCTTTGTACCTAGCTTGGGAGACTTATTGGGAGAGGGGCCTAGATTATGTCTTGGGGTCTCCTTTGTTCGGCTGACTAAGGGAGACCACTACTTGTGCTTCAGACTCAGGGAAGCACCCCAAGTTCTTGTAGTGGGTCAAGTACCCTCAAGGACTACTAGGCCCGTGTTTCCCAGGGAACACAGTGCCAGGATCAGGCCAGACGTGGGGGGTGGCGGTGTTTCCCCCAGGCTAGCAGGTGTGCTCCAAAAAGGGGGTTGGCTAGATTTGAGGTGCCCCCAGGGAGGCACTCGGAGCCTGGAAGGTAGTCGGGCACAGTGAGGTGGGTGGCTCAACGCAGGAGCACCCCCTACTGGCCTGCCACACCTCCCATTTCCATAAAATGGGCATTAAGCCCCAACACCTCAGCGGGCACTAAACCATGCCAGAAGAACACTTACAGTCTCTGTCACTTTGAGGTCCAGGCTGGGCAGAGGTGGCATGCTGACCACTGTCTTCCTCCGGATCCCACTGTAGCAATACGTGTGGGCAAGTTAAGGGCAGATGGAACATACCCACCACGTTGCAGCAGCAGATATGAGCGGAAGAGAAGCTCAAGAGGTCACTGCACGCCCATGAACAAGGTGCCTCCTGCCACCTCCAATCTATCTAGCATAAGGGATCAGGCCCCCTCTTGTCTCTTACTGCAGCGCAGCCTGTGGCCTGCTCAGTTCCACACCAGCCCAGGCAGCTCCCTGCCTGTTTCACTTCCTCCTGCCCATGTGCTAACCCAAGTCTCCCCTCACTAATAATAAGACTTTTGCTTCCCTAGCACTTTTACTTAAAGGATCCCTGAGTGCTCTGCAGACTACAGCATCAGAAAATTCCAGTGGTCAAAACTCCTGAGCAGAGCCCTCCCACCCAAGCCCAAAGACCAGGTTTGTAAAACTGTACATTGGGAGTTCCTGTTCCATGCTGCCAGCTCTTGGGGCCTTCAAGAATTACATCTTCCAAATACTATCTGTAATCACAAGAGCTAGAAACTTTCCAGGGGAGGTGGCAGCTGGTCAAGTCACATGATGTGCCTCTCATGTCACTGCATGACTGTAAGTGCCAGGACTTCAAGACAAACTCCAGCCACTTGCAAGAGATGCAAAGACTTTTTTTTGGCTAGAAAACTTCCAAGAACTTTGCAAACTACTGTTTGTTTATAAGAAAGAACCCAGGCACCCTAACATAAGGCCCCTTGCTCCAGCCACTAGATTCCAGTCCCTTTCCCAGAGCTGAGAGGAGAACCCAGGAGCCCTGACACCCACTGCCTTGCTGCAGCTGCTAGACCACCCATTGCAGCAACACAGCGGAATGTCAAATAAAAAACTGAACTTTTCAATTCACTTCTGTTTTGAAGCCCTTTAAAAAATAGGCAGCACTTCCCACTCCAAGCTAAAGTGACACCAGCCCTTTGCATGGCCTACTTCTCAAGCCTGTCATGGGCAGCTCTTTAGTACTCAAGGATATTTTGATTGTCCGCGTCCTCCCAATCTCCTGGCTTTGATGTGTGGGAAGATCTCCCGAATGATCTTCCCAAAGTTGGCTGCACTCAGAGGGCGGCAGCAAAGGTTATCACAGTAGCGCCTGCAGGGAGAGACAGAGACCAAGACGCGGTAAGCAGGGAGTGGGTTTCACCCTGATGTAGAGGTTCCCATCCTTCTGGGTATGTGAGACCAACTCTTCCAATGGATTTCTATGGGCCTCATGACCCCACCTGTAACTCCTGTGATCCCGTTTGAGGTCTGGCCTCCTAGTTTGAGAACCACTTCCCTAACAACAGAAGCCTGAGTTAAATTCCTCCTTTCCTGTACTCTTGTGGATTCTCACCTTGCACTAGGCAGCTTTTCTGATTTACCAGTCCCATATCCCAAGCCAATACCCTGAGACCTCTGCCACCTTGGCCTAGATCTTGCATGGAGCTGGAAGGTCTTGGGGAATTTAATAAGGCTGAGCATCCCAAGAGGAGCATGAAGCTGTCTGGGATTTATTGACCTCTGTACTGTAGTGGCCCCTGAGAGCCCTCATGTTGACGCAGGACCCCAGGTGCCAGGTGCTATGCAAACTCAGGACAACAAGACTCCAAAGAGCAGAGTCTTAGACCTCACTACAAAAGAAAGCACCATTGCATCTTTAAAGAACAAAGACATTCAAGAGTTTCGTTTCTCTAGCAGTGCTGTGGTCTGACTCTGATTTACTACTGACCCAGAGGAATGAGCACTGTCCCTTAAATATACCACCCCCTTCTACAGCATTCTGGGCTTTCCTGGTCCACTCTCCATCCAAGCTCTGATACAACTAGGCCCTGCCTCACTTGTGAGATCAGGGTGGCTTACAGCAATAGGCAGCAACAGCCACAGCCTGCACAGAGGTGCCCTGTGCCCTAGACACACACTCACTTGTATGCATCGTACACATCCTGCTTGGGCAGGCAGGTGTCTGTGTGCTCCTCCAGGTGGTTCCGGATCCAGTTGCATGCGTGCATGTGCTCTGCAGTGTTCAGCGAATTCAGGTCCAGGCTGCTGCTCCCGAACAATCAGGTCAGCAGAGATGATGCAATTAAAGAAAGCATCAGTTAGATATCGCCAGTGTCAGCATCAGGACAACAGGAGGGCAAGGCAGTGGCAGGCTGCTGTTAGGCAAATAGGAGGATGGAAATTTGTCTGCAGCAACTATCAGATCATGGACATTTTTCAGTGACTTACAGCCATGCCCGCCCAGATGGAGACAGCATCAAGGGAAATGCCAGCAATTGCTCAGGGAAGGAATGGCAGCACCTTGCCTTGAAGCCAAGAGTCCTAATTCTCAACTGACTAATCAGTTGGCCACATCCCACCACAGAGCTAGGCACAGAACTCCAAGCTTTCTGCTCTCCCCATTAAAATCCCAGATCCCAGAACCAGTACCAGTGCCCAAGGATCTTGTCTCCCAATCTCTCTGCTCTGACTACTGAACCCCAGTCTGCCCAAAGCCTGAACCCAAGGAGGTATCTTGGTCTGTTACTAACCTTTTCTCCCCGGAGCTCGGACCAGATGGTAACTGCAGGTACAGGTAGAGTTTGTCGTTGTCCGAAAATTTCTGCACATCTTGCTATTGTTTGCCATGGTTAAGGGGGAGCAAGGGGTGGAAAGAACAAAGGGGTCAAAGATTGAAAGAGGTGAGAAAATGGCCAGAAGGTAAAATATCTTGCTGCTTTCAGTTAGGAAAAGAGGGGTTTTAGCTGGCATGGTTTTACGACCATTAGTAGTTCACAGCACTGCAAGGGGCAGTGATGGGCAGGGTTAATACAAATCCATGAATCAGGGCATTAACTGAGCTCCAAAGGCACTAGGAAGGAATTATGCTGTTGCTAGCACAACACGTAGCACGACATGCAACACAGCCTAACACAACACTGCTGTGCTGAACCCATCATGGGCAGTAAGGGGAGGGCATGGGGTTCTCATTAATTCTTGAGGTGGCATCTGGGAGCATCAGAACTGCTGAACTGACCCACTCAGGCATAGTACAGGCAAGTCTCTCCTTAATCAAAGCATCAGTTGGACAGAGGAAGAGGCAGGACAGCATGTGGAGCCAACAATGGTAGAGCCAACAATGTGACTAAGTGCACCATCCAGTACACTTAGGCACAGTAACAACCCCCCAAATGCTCCCAAAGACACTCACCAGAATGCTATCGACTTTGTTCTGCACCATTTTGCTGTTGAAAATACAAGCACAAAACGACAGTCAGTGGTGGCTGTTGTGGAGCTTTCCCATTGCTATCCCAACTCCAGGGAATGGAAGGCTGCTTGTGGGTTGCTGGAAGAAACAGGAGTGCTCCCACCTGCATGTTTGCACAGCGCCCACTCCCAAACACCACTCCCTACCTGCCCACAGCTCCATCCCATCCACCCAGCTGAGTGCACTTTGCCCACGGGGGTCCCAGGTCTGTCTCCATGGATGTGGGGTGGAGATGGGCCAGGGTGCCTGGGCACAAGAGCAAGGTTAGGCTGTGATGCCACCCCTGCCCTGCCAAGCGCCTGTGGGTGGTAGGATCAGCTGCACATGCCACAGCCCAGGCTACCCCCTGCAACTGGGCCAGGTGGGGCTGAGGGATCTGCCACAGGCTGGACAGAATTCCTTGGCAGGTCAGATCCAGCCTGCAGGCCATAATTAGCCCACCCCAGTTCCAGTCCCTTTCCCAGAGCTGAGAGGTGAACTCAGGAGTTAAATTACTAGTTCATTTAGTGGTAGTGCTGGAGAGGAATGATGTTGCAGATACAATGGTCCAAGCATTACACAAGAGGCAAGAATTTTTGTAGGTGATCTCTTTTATTGGACCAACTGCATGGTTGGGATAGAGTCAGACAAGCTTTCAAATGCAAGGCATTCTTCATCGGGTCTCTCACAGGACATAACCTCTGCTCCACCCACTGGCATGCACCTTGCCAGCCCACAGCCCACATGCCACACTTGTGCTGTGCCTCTACACTCCTGCCCATCACTCTGTTGCCAAATCAACCCCCTCTTCAGACGACACTGTGTACATCACCATTCACTACTGGTAAGGTCTCAGAGAGGTGATGTGGTAACAAAGGGGCATGAAGCAGGAAGAGGCAATGGGGCAGAGATAAGGTTGAAGTGCATGGACTGGGCTGGATGCTGAGGTGTGTGCCCAGGAGTAGAGGAGTCAGCTGGGTGTGTGCTGCTGAGTGGCCTGGCTTGTCTTATATTGCCGAGTGCTCACTTCCTTGTTGCTGTGGGATTAAGGGGAAGGGGGATGTCTGTGCACACACCCATGGCCACAGCCACCTTAACTGCGCCACAGCAAACCCTTTTTGCATGCTAGTATTTCTGGACCATGGACCTGATCCCTACCCCCTGCCCCTGGGCCTCCCACAGCCATTCACACCAATATAAAGTGAGTGCAAAATGGGCATGCAGTCCTGCAGGGTAGAGCACTGGGCTGGGACTCAGGAGACCTGGATTCTGCTCATGGCTCATGCCAGACACCCCTACCAAGTCCCTCCCCTCACTGTGCCTGCTCTTCCTCTCCCCATCTCTTGCCTATGCAGCCTGAAAGCTGCACTACGTATCCACACAACACTCTGGGACAGCCCCAACTCTGCTGGGGACCTCCATGTGCTCCCAATACATTTTATACCTATCTTGCAAAGGGGTGGGCATCTTTTTGGGGCCAGGTGTTCAGTGTCGCTCTGACAACCAGGGTGCTGGGCTCTAATGGAGAGCTCCCAGGCCCATGGCAGTGAAAACAGTAATGATGTACAAGGTAATAGACAACACTATGACAAGCCCTGTAAGGCTACAAAGCTGGTGGCTGACACTGGTACAGAGTGCATGGACAATGAGGAGCCTGCCACAGAGTGGAAAATGTTGCCCTTACGAGATGGTGCTCTTCAGCTTCTGCAGAAGAATGCTGGGCTCAGTGGCATCCCCCGGGGAACTCCCAGGCGGTAAACTTCCCTTTTTAGAGAGCTTGGCACTCAGTTCGTTGTCCGCCATGGCATGAGGTTTAGAGCCTGGGGGAGAAAACACAAGACAATCAGAACCCAGCCAGCCGCCATGCAGACCCTTTCCAGCTGGTGCAGAACCACCACTGGTGGCTTCAGCCAAGCTCAGCACCACCAGCCCCGCTGCTTGGGGGTGAAATTCTGGAGCCCAGAGTGACCCAGGCACTGTTCATGAGGCAGCTGCCAGAAGAGTGGTACTGTGAGATAGATGTCTGTACAGTGCCCGGCCTCTGGGGCTCCTGCGTGCTACCACAATCCAACTAACAACTTGGGAAAAGAATGTGATTTGTGCTTGTTGGTGAAGAGCTGGCCCTGAGATGTGGCCGGGGGGTTGGCTGCTGGTGCTTGCTCACACACTTGGGGGCAAAGTGACCAGCAGGTCTAGGCTCAGGAAGGCTACAACCAGAGGGATCCTGTTGCCACATTCTGTTGCACAGGCACCAATTTAATTCCCACCACCATCTCAGCATGTTTTTCCAGCTACTCCAGGGCTGAGCCATTGTCAACCCCCGCACTTCCCTGCTGTCTGCTCAAGGCAGGGGCTTTTCTCATTAGGTGCTTTCTGGCTGTGACATATGACAGGGGTTGGAGTGGACGATCTATCTTATAGACCCTTTGGACAAAACAGCTGCAACTGCAAGGACTGGACTCAGTGACCCACAAGCTCCCCTCAGCCCTATGTTCCTATGTCAGCTAGAAAGCCTGGGAGAATAGACCTACTCTGCCAAGCTGGGGCGTCTAACCACTGTCCCCCAAATCTATCTTTAAGCATCCGATCTTCATGGGTGCTAAAACTTGGAGATTCTGTCACTCAAAGAGGAGCTGGCTAGAGGGTTACAAGAACATAACTGCAGCCACACTGGGTCCATCTAGCCCAACGCCCTCCCTCTGACAGTGCCAAGCAGCAGATGCTTCAGAAGACGAGTGCTGGGAACAGGGGGCATATAGAGTGATCCACCCCTGCCACCATCCCTTCCTCACTGCTGTTTGGTCATGCAGAATTGAGGCAGAGAAGAGGAGGAAGAATTCCACTGGAAAGAGGAAAAAAAGTTTGGAACCTCCTGCTGCGGGAAGTGTAACACAGACAGAGCATTACAAAGCAGGTGCTCATCTGTTGGGAATGAGAAAAGAGAAGAAAGGTGGGTATATATTAGCTGATCACTAGGAGCCACGAACAGGATGTGGCCAAGACCTGGCAAACACAACCCTAGGATGTATCCAGCAAGGTATGTCCTTTAGTGGAATCCCAGGTACCACTTGTGTCAGCCATATCCAGGAAAAGAGAATTCAAAGGGGCAGGGAAGGGGGCCAGGGTGATCAGCACAAGGGAGAGGAGACCACAAGATCATGCTTTGTTTAGCCTGGCACAGCAAAGGCAGAGAGGGGTCTGATTGCTGTCTGTAATTGCTGCCAGCCATAAATGCCTAGGAGGAAGAAAAGGTATGTAATCTGGACGAACATGCTGGCACGAGAACAAACAGGTGTGAGCTGAGAGAAATCTAGGCTGGAAAGTACAAGTTGGTTTTTAAACAGCAGTGCAGGGAGGTTCAGGGGCCAACAGGAAAAGTAGAAGTAAAACTTAACTGGTGCTAACGTGAAGCTTGACAGATTTACATCTGGGATTACCTGAAGCAGTTCCGTGTGATGGTCAGAGGCTGGCCCAGGAGATCTCTTCTGGTCCCGTGCTCCTGTGAAAGTCCAAGGTACTTCCTGTGAATGCCCGGCTCTGCCCAGACACAGCCCCTGGCCGACGTTAGGCTGAAGGCAATGGCCCTTGCTGGAATCTGAGAGCAGCTGAGTTAATCCCCAGACTCTTTCAATATCTGTCATTAAGGCCCCAAAGATTCAGAAGCCTCATTTTCTCCTGCAACACTTTCCTTCCAGACCCTGATCCTACAACAGGGTCTGCACCCACTACATAATGGGATCTGCACCTTGAAGTGTCAACCTAGGAGTTTGTACAGCCCCAAGCACAAAGAATCCATGACACTCACTGTGGCATCTGGCACGATCACAACAGCAAATAAATGACAGCAAAAAAAGTCTGGTGTGTGCATATAACAAGACAGACAAGGTTCCTTGGGTGAATTTGATATCTTATTAGACCAACCCAAATAGTTGGAGAAAAGTTATTAAGCAAGCTTTCGGGTTCAAAAACCCTTTGTCAGGCTGAGGAAGTTTCAGCAGTTGCTGCGTGCTCTTCCTGGATGGAATGAAAAGTAAACAAGCCAGGGGCTGGGCTGGGCTGAAGAGTCAGTTGCCAGGCAGATTATAATGTATCAAAAGTCCAGTGCCTATGTTTAGTCCAGGGGTTTAGGTTGTAGCTGTGTTGGTCTAAGGATATAGGCAGACAAGGTTCCTTGGGTGAATTTGATATCTTTTATTAGACCAACCCAAATGGTTGGAGAATAGTTATTAAGCAAGCTTTCGGGTTCAAAAACCCTTTGTCAGGCTAAGGAAGCTTCAGCAGTCGGTGTGTGCTCTTCCTGGATGGAACGAAAAGTAAAGAAGCCAGGGGCTGGGCTGGGCTGGGCTGGGCAGTCAGTTGCCAGGCGGATTATAATGTATCAAAAATCCAATGCCTATGTTTAGTCCCTGATCTCTAGTATCCAGCAGGTTGATGAAATGGAGCTCATAGGCTCGTCTCTGGGATGTGTTGTGTAAATTTCCCTTGAGGATCAGGACTGAGAGATTGGAGAGAGAGTGGCCCTCCTGTGAGAAGTGTGCCCCCACCGGTAATTGGGTGTTTCTGTCTGTGATGGTTTTCCGGTGTGCGTTCATTCAGGTGCGCAGTTGTTGCCTGGTCTCTCCTACATATCTTCCATCAGGGCATTTGGGGCATTGGATGAGGTATATTACATTTCTGGAGGTGCAGCTGTAAGATCCTGGGATGCTGATGGCTCTGTTGTGGGGTGCAGTGATAGTGGGGGTGGTGGAGATGTGTTGGCAGGTTTTGCATTTCTTGTCCTGGCACGGTCTGGATCCTTTTGGTGTGTTCTGGGGCTGAGGAAGTTTGCTTCTTGTGATGAGGTTGGTGAGGTTCGGTGCTTGTCTGAAGGCTAGGATGGGTGGCTCTGGGAAGATTTTTTTAAGAATAGGGTCTTTTTCTAATATGGGTTGCAATTTTTTGAGGATTTTCCGTATAGGTTCAAGGGAGGGGTGATACGTCATAACCAGCGGTGTGCGATTTGTGGGGGGTTTCTTCTGTACTGCAGCAGATCTTCACGTGGTATCCAGGTGGCTCTTTCAAACGTGCGATCTACCTCTCTGGAGGAGTGTCCTTGCTGGGTGAAAGCCTTTTTAAGATTGGTGAGGTGGCGATCCCGGGTGTTCTCTTCAGTACAAATGCGGTGGGATCTGAGGGCTTGGCTGTATATCACAGCTTTTTTGGTGTGTTTTGGGTGATTGCTGGTTTTGTGCAGATATGTGTGTTGGTCGGTGGGTTTCTTGTATACTGTGGTCTGTATTTTACCCTTCTGGATACTGATCCTTGTGTCTAAAAAGGGGATGTTGGTGTTGGAGTATTCTAAAGAAAGTCGGATGGAGGGATGGTGACTGTTGAATTTCTGGTGGAACTCAAGTAGAGATTCCTGGTTCTCACTCCAAATGATGAAGATGTCATCGATATATCGTAAGTACAGCAAGGGTTTGATGGTGCAGTTCTTGAGGAAGTCTTCTTCCAGGTGGCTCATAAAAAGGTTGGCATACTGTGGGGCCATTTTAGTGCCCATAGCTGTTCCCATCGTCTGGAGGAAGTATTGATTATTAAAAGTTAAATTGTTGTGTGTGAGGGTGAAGTGTATAATAAGCTCAGTGATATCTTTGGGTCTGTATTTTGGGTTGTAATCTTGTTCCTGTAGATATGTAAGGCAGGCATGGATGCCCTCCTGGTGTGGGATGTTGGTGTATAGGCTGGTAACGTCCATGGTGGCTAGGAGTGTGTTGCTGGGAAGGTGGTCTATGTTTTTAAGTTTCCGTAGCAAGTCTGTGGTGTCTTGGACAAAACTTGCTCTGTGGGTGACAAGCGGTTTTAGGATGGATTCAACAAAACCTGATATTTCTTCAGTTAGGGTCCCATGGTTGGATATGATAGGTCTGCCAGGGTTCCCTTGTTTGTGGATTTTAGGGAGCATGTAAAAAGTCCCTGGGTTAGGTAGTGGGGAGAACAAGGTCTGTAGTTTTTCTTGTAGGTTCAAGGGATGGGTAAGGTAGGCTTGGATGCCCTCCTGGTGTGGGATACCAACATCAGAAATTCAACAATCACCATCCCTCCATCCGACTTCCTTTAGAATACTCCAGCACCAGCATCTCCTTTATAGACACGATGATCAGTATCCAGAAGGGTAAAATACAGACCACAGTATACAAGAAACCCACCGACCAACACACATATCTGCACAGAACCAGCAATTACCCTAAACACACCAAAAAAGCTGTGATATACAGCCAAGCCCTCAGATACCACCGCATTTGTACTGAAGAGAACACCCGGGATCGCCACCTCACCAATCTTAAAAAGGCTTTCACCCAACAAGGACACTCCTCCAGAGAGGTAGATCGCACGTTTGAAAGAGCCACCTGGATACCACGTGAAGAACTGCTGCAGTACAGAAGAAACCCCCCACAAATTGCACACCGCTGTTTATGACCTATCACCCCTCCCTTGAACCTGTATGGAAAATCCTCAAAAAATTGCAACCCATACTAGACAGAGAACCTAGTCTTAAAAAGATCTTCCCAGAGCCACCCATCCTAGCCTTTAAACAAGCACCGAACCTCGCCAACCTCATCACCAGAAGCAAACTTCCTCAAGCCCAGAACACACCGAATGGATCCAGACCGTGCCAGGACAAGAAATGCAAAACCTGCCCCCACATCTCCACCACCCCCACTATCACTGCACCCCACAACAGAGCCATCAGCATCCCAGGATCTTACAGCTGCACCTCCAGAAATGTAATATACCTCATCCAATGCCCCAAATGCCCTGATGGAAGATATGTAGGAGAGACCAAACAACAACTGCACACCTGAATGAACACACACCGGAAATCCATCAAAGACAGAAACACCCAATTACCGGTGGGGGCACATTTCTCACAGAAGGGCCACTCTCTCTCCAATCTCTCAGTCCTGATCCTCAAGGGAAACTTACACAACACTTCCCAGAGACGAGCCATGAGCTCCATTTCATCAACCTCCTGGATACTAGAGATCATGGACTAAACATAGGCACTGGATTTTTGATACACTATAATCTGCCTGGCAACTGACTCCCCAGCCCAGCCCAGCCCAGCCCCTGGCTTGTTTACTTTTCGTTCCATCCAGGAAGAGCACACACCAACTGCTGAAACTTCCTCAGCCTGATGAAAGGTTTTTGAACCCGAAAGCTTGCTTAGTAACTTTTCTCCAACTATTTGGGTTGGTCTAATAAAAGATATCAATTTCACCCAAGAAACCTTGTCTGCCTATGTCCTTAGACCAACATGGCTACAACCTAAACCCCTGCATATAACAACTTATTCTTATGTTACGTGATGGGCCCAAGGCCGCACAGCATATCAATGGCAGAAGTGGAAACAGTCCCTTCCAGAGCCAAAACCTGGGAGTCCTGACTCAGCCCCTGACACTCCCCCTCCAAGACTGGTAAGGATTTAATACTCTTGCCATATTCCCCTTCTTCCACAGGAAAAAAAAAGGCACATCACATTAGCAAGACAATAAGCTTTTTCCTTAAAGTTTTACACGCTGGAGTGACAGAATTCAGCAGAGGCCAGGCGTGTGCTGCACACCATGAACAAGCCAGCAACCAGAGGCATCGCTGCTAATTTAACAATCAGTCTATACAAAAAAGCTTCCCACAACACTACCATGTTGCAAACCACCAGTTCGGGGCAGCCTCTTTTGTGATATATGCTTTTTATTTGGCTTCTTCCGGGATAGTTTCTGCCGCCAAAATACAATCAATTAATGGCTGCGGTGCCCAGAGGGAGAGGGGAAAAATAGCAGGAAGAGGGAGATTTAAATATCGAAATGTGCTGGGATTCGCAGCCCCTCCATGCCCACAGACCAGCCAATCCTCATTTCCCAGGGATGGGGAGTTACCTCCTCTTTCGGGGCAAAGTCTCACAATTCGCCCCTGTTATTTTGCCACCCGTGCACTTCCAGAGCTAGGTGGGGGCTGAGCCCACCTGCACTGTCACAAGCTCTGACAGCTTTGCCTTTAGCAAATGCCAGCCCCTGCCTCCTAGCTAAGCCCGGGATGGCAAAGCAGATCCCTGGGCCGCTGTTAGGATTGTTTTGTTGCAAAACTAGTTCCTGGGAGGGCTCCGTGCCTCCCCCCAGCCCTTCCCCACTGCCCTGGCAAGGTTGCAAAGCAAGGGACTGGAAGAAGGGGAAAAAAGCAAGCGAAGGAAACTCACCTACTCTCAGATCTCAGGCTCTTTTAAACAAAAAACTGCCAGCCTAGAGGACTCAGAGGGTGCCTGGGAAAGAGCATGCACCGCCCAGCCAGGCTTGCCAGGCTCTGGGTCCACTGCAAACCTCTCCTTTCAGTCCCAGGTTTCCTGCCCAGCTTTGAGAGAGCCCAAGTTCAACATATTTAAGCCCTGGCTTCTTCCCTCCAACGTGGGCTGCTTTTCCCCTTTCAACCAAGAGGGAGCAAAAATAAAAACTCCCTCATATATGCACGTGCCACTTGCAACTGCAAAACAGAAAAAGAAAGTACCTTGCAACCACCTAGACTTGCAGCAAGGGGGGGAGCGGGGGCTGGAAAGTCCCTGTCGTCGGGGTTGTTTTTTTTCTGATTGGCTCCCATGCTGCTGATCTGCCCGGATACTTTGTTTTTCTTTAATGTAATTGGCCGCTGCTGGGTTTTCTACCCGGATACAAGCTGGCTCTGCTTTGTCATTGGCGGGGTATGTTTTGGTGTCTGCCTGGTAACAAGCGGCTGAGGGCTGGGAGCGGAGGGGGAGCCGGGGGGCATGCAACTGACAGGGATGGGGGGGTCCTTTAACCACTGGGTACCACTGCCCTGCTGCATGTGCACGAGTCTCATGGTCCCAGGGCTCCTCAAAGCCCCTCCTCTGCCCCCAAAACTGGGCAGAAGTGAGGGGGTAGGGGGTACCCTGGAGCCTGGCTGGGGAGGCGCTGGGTCTCAATAGAGGGGAAAGGACATGCAAGGGAGACAGGGAGGGGCAAGGGTGGATCTAGGATTTGCAAAAGAGCAGGGATGACGGGATGCAATTGGTGCCCCCCAGTAGCAGATAGCCTCATGTGGCTGCTGCCAGGGACTTTTCAGACTCCCTGAAGCAGCAGGTCTAAATCTCTGGGTCCCCCCACACACGCCACCCTGCTCCCCTTCTCCCTCCCCGGCAAGAATTGCCTCTGGGTGCCTCTACTCCTGCTCGTGTCCCCAGCTGACCCGGGAAGCTCAAGGTGCTCGTGCACCACTACAGGGTGCCAAGCTGGGCTGGGGATAGTGACGCTGGGAGACAGTCACCCCCTGCCAGCACCTACCCCCTGTCCGGTTCCCCAGGTGCTCCCTACTAGCTGGAAACAGGTCCACCAATGCCACCCATGCCCAGCCCAGCCTGGCACCCCACGTAGCTACTCCACGTAGCTGAAGCCTGAGTAGGACGTATGCATGGACGAACTGAGTGGGCACCCGGGGCCCACACAGAAAGGGAGCCCCAAAATGGTAATTGTTTCCCGTTGTCTGATAATTGTCATTATCTCTGGTGAAGGGGGGCCCAATACTAACAGTTCACCTGGGGCCACCAGGAGTCTAGGTGCAGCCACTGGCTGGAGCACCTGGGCCAGCAGGGGAAACCCAGGAGATGGGGACAGGGAGCAGGGAACTGCTGGCTGCAACAGATCCCAGGAGTCCCCATGCTTGCTGTCTTGGGAAGCTTAGGAAAAGTCCTGATCCAAATCCTTGATGTGCCTGTCCATTCGCCCACTTCTCTGTGCTCAAGGCAGGCCTTCAAGATTTGGCTCACCAATCGTGACTCCATGATGCTACTGATTTAAGGCTCCTTTCATCCTTCTTTCTGTTGGCTGCCTGCAGGTGTAACGCCCAGGCTGGGCTATTAAATTAGTGCAACCCCAGGGATATAACAATTCAGCTTGGGTGTTTTCCATATGCTACAGGCTCCTGCATAGCTTCAGAGAAGGGCAGAGTTCAGGTTTCTGAGAAGCCACGGAAATCTGCTGGGACCCCAACTTGGGTTGCATGGTTTGAAAGAGACCTAAAATGAGAAAGAGAAAAATGCCTTGTGCCAAAAATGTGAAAGGCTGTGAGATGTCTTCCTTTAGTGCTTCTTTTCATAGCCTCTGTATTGCTAATGCCCTAAGAAGAGGAAAGAAAGGACACCAAATACCTGGATGGGAAAAGCTGAGTCTCATGCCTTTGGGCCGTTTGAGAGGCAGAAACACAGGGCCATGTTGACCGAGTATATTAAAATTGAACCCCAAATCCATGATTTTGTGAGGGGGGAGGTTTTTTGTTTTGACAGAATTAAATTCTAACCTCCTCTGTGTCAAACATACTGTTCAAAGCTGAGCCACTGAGTACTGAAATCCAAAAAGGGAAGTTCTACACATCTGCTGATAGAACAGGAAGCGCTCCTCTTTCTCAGTGGCTGATGACTATGCAACTGGTTTTCTTAAGACTTCATTTCCAGCTTTTTGTGGGCTTTTCACATTTTCGACATAACAGGCTTTAAAAATAAGCTTATGAAAGAGACTGAATGACAGGTGGGCTGCTATGGCAGAGGACTGAACTCAGTTTGGGAGGTCTCTTCTAGTTTTATGTTCCTATCTTTTTAGATTATTTTCCAGTCCAAACTTTTGGAGGACGAGCGAAGTGGTGTCTGTGGACTAACCTGTGACTTCCAGTGTCTCAGATCATCCACCAACTTACCTACTATGTGTATTTATGGATCAGTAGACTTTCTGAACCTGAAATGATTGCAGGGGTGAATTTCTTCATTTGGCTAAAGGCAACCTAGTCAGATCCCACTGGGTGATGCCGATTATGTCCAAAGGGGAGCACCCATTCTGATCTAAAGAGAGTGCTGAGTGGAAGTAACCATCCCAGCCACCAACTTCATAATCTGAATGGAAGGGATAGGCCATCAGTTCTTGAATTCAAGTGACTGCTTGCCTGCTGCAGCTGCTGTTACAGCCAGAAGCTTTTGGCCACATCCTGACAAATAAGAAGGTGCTTCCTCCATTGTCCTAGGTGGCCACTACTAGGAGTCCAGCAATTTAAGATTCAGCCTGTGCAGACAATCTCTCTGCCAGCAAGTCAGTCTCTGTTGAGACATCCAAACCCAGAAGATTGTCTATTAATCTTTGCAAACAGGCTCTAGCTTCCTGAAGCCAAGTGAAATCATAACAGTTGCAACAACTCTCTGGCACACTGCTTTCTAACGCCAGGAGATGGCTAACAGCGAATGTTAAACCCACAGATGTTTTCTGCAAACACCCCCAGTAGAAGTTCCTCAAAAAAACCCAACACAGCTTCAGGTTAAACAGTTGTGCTCTCTAGGAGATCACACCTGCTTATGGATTTGTGGCTTGGATATTATTGATGTCAGTCCAAGAAATCTTGTTACTGTCCCCTAAATGCATCAGTTGAACGTTAACTACAAGAAACTGCGTCACCTTGGACTGCATTTGATTATTCCACATAACCCTATCTTGAGGTGTGAATAACACAGGCTGTCCTGTGCTGTGGGTGGGTTGCTTGAAATAGCATAAAAAATGCCATCCAACAGGACCTTCAACCTGGGAGTGATTTAGCTAAAGCATGCATGTGCAAGAGCAACACTGCCGTGTTACTTTTTGGGCTGGCAGCTAAAGAACACTGTCTTCTTCTCTCACCAGCTTCCACAAGGTTAAGGCTCCTCAAAGCTCTGGTTTTGGTTTTCTGGCCTTTTTCTTCTCTGGGTGATCCAGTTTGCAAACACAACTTCATCTTCTATTTCTATGCTGATGAAACCTCCCCATGTGGATGTCATGCAGCAATCAGGCCAAAAAAGACCACTGCCCCTCTCCTGCTCCTGTGCCTTCCCATGTCTCTCAGTCACTGTGACTAGTATCAGTCTTCATCTTCACTTGGGCCCATGGAAGCATTGCTTTTAAACCTACTTTTTAGATCCAGGTTGTATCTAAATCTTGCTGATTTTTCCTGCAGAGCACCTTTTCTCTCCGTCCACATCACTAAAATGTCCATCCAGACCACCGTCATCCTGCATCTCAGCTAGTGCAACATCTGTTTCTTGAGTATATCTAATTTCTTGAGTAAAACCCACTTTGCCCCATACTTAATTCCATTCAAATACAGCTGCTAAGATTGCTGATTCTGGCTTGTTCCTTTGCCCACATCACCCTTTTCTCTGCATCCTTCCACAAATGCCAATCATAGAATCATAAAGTTGGAAGGGGCCTCATGGAGTCTCTTGTTCAATCCCCTGCATAAATGCAAGATTCAGTGTTCCTAAATCATCCCAGATAGATGCTGACCCAGCTCTCTTTGGAATCCCCCAATGAAGGAGATTCTGCAACCTCCCTAAGCAGTTTGTTCTACTATCCTGATGTTTTTGCAGCTAAGTTGTTTTTCCTGATATCTGATCTAAATCTGGTTTACTGTAGTTTAAGCCCGCTGATTTATGTCCTACCCTCTGCGACAAGAAAGAACAACTGTTCTCCATCTTCTTTATGGCAGTTTTTCCAACACATTTATCATCCTCATTGCCTATTTTGGATCCTCTCCAGTTTCTCTATATTCTTTTAAAAATGCAGTGTCTAAAACTGGACACAGTATTCTAGCTGAGGCCTAACCAGTGCTGATTAGGATGGTACTATCAGTTCATTTGTCTTCACAGAATTCTTCTGTTGATGCAGCTCCAAAACTGTATGTGCTATTTTTGAGACATTGCTCCTTGCCAATGCTGCTGCTGGACCAATAATCCCCCATTCTGGATTTGTGCAACTGGAAAGAAAATGCAACTACTTTGCATTTTGTCTTTCTTGAATTTCATTTTGTTCACCGTTGAAGTGTTACATCTGTTCTGCCAGTAATGCTGACGACCTACTTGCGAACTTCTGGAACAAGCATCTCCAGGCTTCCTCCTATGCTGCCAGGTGCACATGGGCAAACCTCCTTGTGAAAAAGTTCATTGTGCCCCTTTAAATTCCTTTTTGGTCAAGATATCCAAGTTTGACCCTGGTTGGCCAGCCAGTGTGCTGCGACCACTGCCTTCCTGACCAGCACTGTCTGGTTTCTTTGCATTCCCCCTTTATTATGGGCACCTGTTGTCCATCTCGTACTTAATTGTAAACTCTGTTAGGCAGGAACCACCTCTGCTCTGCATCTGCACAGAACCTCATATAACTGAGCCCCTGCTCCAGGATTGGGGCTGTTTAGCACTACCAATAATAGAAATAACAGTGTTTCCTTCCTGCCTTCTAAGACATGCATACTTCTACAGGCAGAAAAGGAAGTGGTTCCCTCTTGACAATGATGAGTGGATCAGTCACTCCTGCCAGGCCTCCAGGGGAAATAGAAATTTCAGTGTGAACAGCTGCTGTAATTTACAGTAAAGAAACAACTACCCCACAGAGGCTATAAAAAGCAACATCAGGAAGTATTCCATTGTAGCAAGCGACAGGCCCATACGTTACCATTTGCCAACGGCAGAATATTATTTACCAGAGGTGTTCTGAGATAGGGCTATTTACCCCACAGTTAGAATAGGGCTTTATAGAAGTGAGTGGCAAATGCTGGCATTTAAATGGTAAGCAGCATATTTGCTTCAGTGAAGGACCAGCCACAAGGCTTTAATATTTCCTATCCCTGAAAATGCCATTGATCAAAAGACATGGTTCTGTGTTTACTCTAGGTGTAGATGTCACGAGGCCAATGTTTAGCTTTCACTCCCTGAAATGTTTTCCTTCCATTATAGCTGCATCACAGCTGAGGGAAGAAGATCACATACTTGAGCCTGAGGGAACAAGCCAGTCACAGCTGAGGTTTGTTTATAGGTTCAATTAGTTTATCTTTCCACAGAAACAAAAAATCCTGGCATTGAAAAATCATCCTTGGCAAATGCAAATCATCACCCTGCCAGGAGGGCTTGGGGAAATGGGACCCAGCTAAGAAAGAAAAATACACATTGCAAACCATGTGTTGCAGAGTGCATCCTCATTCAGTGTGAATGTTGGTGAAGTGGATGCAAAAGGAAGAGGGTGTCGAAGACTTTGTGGGGAGGTTCGTAGCTTGGTTCACGAGATCAATGACAAAGAGCAGGAAGAGCTGGAAATCTGTCAGCTACATCCTATTTAGATGAAGAATTTAATCTCTATAAACCCAGAGACAATATTTACTATCTTATAGAACAGGGCTTACCTAAGGTTTCTGGAGTGGATATGGAAACTGTTAGCCAAACACGTTCTTAGATTCATTGCCTTGTCTATACACAACTTTAGCATGTGCTAGCGGGTTAAGGTGAGTCCCAGCTCCCTCTTGGCATCAGCATGATCAGATAACATGTGGTAGAGGCTATGTTACAGAGCTAAAACTCAAACTCATCCAAGTCAAGAAGAACCCTCTGAGTACTGGCTATGATTCAGTGGAGATGCTCTGTTACCAAAAGTTGGGTGGCTATGGATGCAGTCTGGCAGCTACAGTCTGCCCCACAAGGCCTAGTAACAGAACCAGATAAGTGCAAACAAGGCCTTAGAGGCTCAACTGCAATAATTCATGTAAAGTTTGGTCTTTAGGAGCAGACACCTTCCATCATCTAGGTTCAGAAAGAGCAACAGGGGCTTGCAAAACACCTGCCCCTCCAGGGCTTCCAGGCACAGTGGCAGCGACTTTCAGACATACACAAATCTGTCTTACACTGAACACTCTCTGAGATGCAGAAGAATTAGCAAAAGTCAGACACAGGAAGCTCTAGTGTGTGCAAAGAACAACTTTATTATTTGTCTTTTTTAAAGCAGGGCTGCACACAGAGGAAATCCAATCCAGCTTTGGGACACAGCTCCCTGCTTTGTGAACATGGGCAAGCCCAGCTCACACTGCATCGTGCAATAAAGCACTGACCAATGCATGGGTAGGATAAGCTTTGGATCAAGGCACTCTTTTTGCAGGAGATGGGTACACAGACAGAGTTACAAAGAACAGCTACTCCACTTCAATCCACATCCTACCTTCATCTGTTTTACTTTTCAAATATCAACAACACCTAACTGTAGAATGATTAAAATTTACTGCAGAGATAAACCCACAACCTTCCACCAGTTTTTTTGTACAAAATTAAAAAGGAGTAACTAAATCAGTTCGTCTTGAGGAGCTGGTCCTCTGCACTGCCTCAGTGGCTGATTGAATTTGATCCTGGCTATGTCCCTGGGCTGGCAGGTTATGGGTTCCTTATTGCTGGACTATGAGATGGAGGCACAAAAGAATTCAGTGCTAAGCCAGATAAGCAAGGTCAGCAAGATGCTAAGGTACCTGTAATAACACTTCAGAGACACTAACATGAAACCAGCTGCTAAAACCCTTTGGTGGAGACATCAGCACGACTTCCCCCTAACATCTAACTATGTTCCCTAGTAATTGTGGCCATTAGTGAATACACAGGACCCCTCTTGAATAGGAAGGGGTAGAGAAATAAGCAAGGCATTATGCTTCATGGTTCAGAGAGACTTGTCTAGCTGCTTCAGCCAGAGTATCGTGTGAGGGATAGAGCTTCTGAGGCTCAGCATCAGATTGACAGATGGACTGAACCTCAGCTGATTACGTCCATCTATGCCCTTTTGCATATCTATGCTAAATACGAGAAAATGAGAGACAGAGGTGGTGGGTGGGGAGGAAGGGGGTGGATATCAAAAGAGCAGGATTAGACCCAGATATCAGAAGTGCAGTCTCCACCCGGGTAGCGCATCTCATGAGCAAGGGCAGGCCCATGGGGCTCCTTCCCAAAGTCCACTAGGAAATCTTCATTCACTGTCAGGCCCCCTCTCACAGTGTCCACATTAACCTGCAGCATAACAGAGCCTTCCCTAGAGAGGGACAAGAAAGCAGGTGGTGGGAAAAATTAAAGTCACATCTTATTTTAAGAGATTCTTTACCCTGGCTCTTCTCTTCCAGACTAAGGCCCACAAGTTTTGTTTTAGCAAGAAGTCTTCTCAAGAGCAAAGATGAGTCCTAACTCCTGTGTGTGTGTGTGTGTACATCAGCACTTGCTTCTGCTTAGACTTGGAGTCCTGGCCTTTCACTCAGTCTGGAGCCCACTTTCCAGTAGGGAGAACAGACATCATCAGTGAGGCTTTCATTACCCTGAATGGTCTTGCAGGGACCTGAGGGTCACTCGAAGGCAAATTACAGTGGTTCATTGAAAAACCTGGCCTAGAATTGCCAATGCATAAGAGAAGTTTCTTATATTTGACTACTTTGTGATGGGCTGTAATCTGCCCCCATGCGGTCATGCGGAAGATTACTGTCTGCTCTTTGTAAACAAAAAATCTGTCATAGATGCAGTCTGTGAAGACACTTCTTCTGCCTGAAGAAGGGTGTTTGTACCTGAAAGCTTGCAAAGAAGAATGTTTCCAACTATTTTATTTGGTCTAATAAAAGATATCAGTTTTACCCAAATAACCTTGTCTGCCTCTGTCCTTAGACCAACACAGCTATAACCAACACTCCTGACAGTCTGTGAAGGTACTTTTGGAGCTATATAGTTTCCAGCAAGCTAGGTCATCTTCCATAATGGTAGTGCTGCATGAATTCTGTCAACTCCCCACTCCCCCAGCCCTTCTCAGATTAAAAGAATGTATTAAACTACTAAGTTATTAAAAGAATTTCCTGAAAAGAAACACCTAGGCTCTCTACAATATGACATAAGCATCATCTACTTCTAAGAAGCAGCTCTTGGAAACAGGCTCTTGCCCCTGAGGTCGCCTACCTGTAAACATTTCTTACCTGATAAGGTCTGGGTAGAACTGTTTGTCCCATCCACTGTAAAGGGAAGTGGTTATGTACAGTCTCTTGCCATCCAAGCTCAGCTGGATCATCTGAGGTCCACCTGCGACCTTCTTCCCCTGGAGGTACAATGGGAACAAGGTAACAAGCTGCCAGTGTTCTCACTTTGGAAGAAGAATGCAACAGGAGGGTGAGGCAGAGAAGTCCAGCAGGATCAACTTCCTGCAGACAGGAGTTTGCCTTCCTGGATAGAAAACCATTGAAAACCTCTTCATTTGAGCTGGTAACCATTTCAAAAGAGAGACTCACTGCATGCCTAAATCTAAGCTCAAAGGTATGAGAGATGGGTTTTGTATGGCTGTGGAAACTGGGTTAAGTCAGAAAGGCCCCAATCCTTCAATCTTTACTAAGGTAAAAAAATCATTCTGTCCTTGGAGGGGACTTTTTCTTCCAAAAACTGGCAGAAGCAGGCATTTATACAGGGGGCATATACTGACATAAGACAGCTACTAAGAGCATGGCTGTGCTGCTGTGGAGAGTTGTGGCTGCAGGACACATACTCCCACCTAAGCTAGCATCCATGTTGCCAACTCTGTCTCAACAGCAGTGAGAACGTAGGGGTGCAGGCTTCCAAAAGGCTAACACAAGCCTCTGGGGACCCCCTCAGGCAGCTGGCTTGTCTGAAACCTCTGCTGCAGCATCTTCTACCCAAGCTATGTTAAGCCAGCTCAGGCAAGACACACCTTCAGGTACAATCTAGGCCCGCAAGACACAACGAAGTAAGGAATTAGCAAAACAGTGCTAAGATGCGATGCTTCTGGTGGAGAAAGCAGCCAATGTTGCTCACCTTGATCACAAATGGCTCTGGCGGACACTGCAGCTCTGGGTCTTCCAATACAGTGACGGGCCCACCTCTGATGATACTGCCTCCCAAAAACACCTGTAGGCAAGGGTCTGTTGTCACCAAGGGAGCAAGGACTCCAGGCATAGAAGATACATGGCCAGGCAGCCAAGCTATTTACATGGAGAGTGAAACTTGTCCTTTTCCCTTTCTAAAGAGGAGACCAGAGGTAGTGTACCCAACCACAGCAACTTGCCTCACCTGTCCAACCAATTTGGGCTTCCTGGTGTTGGAGATATCATACTGACGAAGGTCTCCATGGATCCAGTTGTTGAAATACAGGAATCTATCATCCAGGGAGATGAGGATGTCACTAATAATACCTTAAAAAAAAAAGAGAACAGTTGGCAGTGGAGGCAAGAAATACACAGCAAATATACAGCCAACAGCAGCAACAGCAAACAAGGTCCAAACAGCCACAGATTCATGACTGTTAGTACACCAGACAGAGCATCAAGGCAAGACCTTAGATCCAGGCCCCACCAAAAATAAGTGTGAGCTGTACTGCTGCTATCACTCTATCCCCATCTGAACCTGGTTTTTGGTCCCAGATGATTACTGTGATTTCATTCAGTACCACCTTCCGTAACCACATTTAGTTCTTGCTGAAAGCCGGGCCTACAGGAGTTCCTTCTACAGCAGATACCACCACCAAGTTCTAGAGAGCCAACCTGGAAGAAGGGACCAAACATGATTTTCTGCAGAGAGGATCAGAAGAATAGCCCATTTGGCTTCCATTTAGCAGAAGCTATGCTTTGGCTGAGGGAAGTTATGCTTCTGTCCTCATGCCTGACAAAGAATGCCTTGCATTTGAAAGCTTCACCAATTTTACCCAAACCATGCAGTTTGTCCAATAAATCACTCACAAAAATCCTTGGCTCTAACTTAGGGTAGTCCCAACTAGCAACTAGTGACAGTTTAGAATATACTCCAAATGGGCCAAAGGCAGAGGTACACACTGGTGAATCTAAACACAATCCTTCTCTGAGAGTAGGATCTCGATGACTAGCATTTTAGCTGAGAGGCTCTCAGGTTCCTTGGAGAAGACTTCCCTGAAATACAATCATTTAGCAATCACCAATTCATAAACCTTCACATCAATGACTGCTATTTGTGGGGGGAAAGAGGATGTTAACAGGCTGATACAGCTTACAGTCAGAAGGGCACTGTAGAAAAATGGAAAGCCACTGGTCAGCTTCGTTGCTACCCCAATCAAGCCAAGCCAAAAAGACTCCAAATGATAATGCATGCTGACAGTTTGAAAGACTGTGAATGGCAAGTCTGTGCAACCTCCTCTTCAGAAGGGCACCTGCTTCTTTTGGAGCATGCACCCAGACACTGGCAGTACTGATAACCCATCGCCATGTCTTTGGTATGGTAAGTATTTCATGGCCAGGGATCTATATTGCTGCTGAGGATGTTTAAGCAGCAAATCTTGAGCCCTCCTCCACTCACCTGGCATCTCAGGCAGAAGCCACCCCTCCACCTTCTTGTTGGGAACTTGGATCACCTTCTCAGCTGCCCAGGTTCCTTTCTGCAGGGGAACAAAACTGTACATATCACCCGTGCTCCTTTTAGTCAGTCAACAGAAGCTCAGTTATGCTTGATAGCAGCAGGGTAAGCATACAAGAGCATATGCTTAACTTAGCCCATATAAAGGCAACACACAAGTACTACAGATACGCGTTAACAATGGCAACGAAGCATCAGTAAGTGACCAGGCTCCAAAATACATGTATTCTGCCTGGTCACTTACTATCTAACATATAGAGCACTTGTCTGTTGGACGTCAACAACAGCACACCTACAATAGCTCCAAAAGGTACCCAAATAAAGAGTTTAAGGGAGGAGGGGCAAAATACATGATGCCAGGCTAGGGCTGGCTCTTTCCACAGAAGTGGGTCATTTTTGTCCTTTGCAGAAGCCTTTAGTTCATGCCAGAAAGAACATGGCTGGGGAAAAATGTAGGACCCACAGTGCCAATTACTTTATTGTAACAGCATCTAGCAAATTACAGTAGAGTTGATTATCTGAAAAGTCAGTTAAGCAAAATGTTTTTTATTAACAAAACCATCAACCTGAAGTTGGGTTTTGCTTCTTGGTGACAATTCTGTCATTTTCTAGATCTGCTATAAGATACAAATTAATCTCTCTCAGCTTACTTGCTCTCACAACTCATTTCCTGGAAAGAACTTTCACCTATTCAAGATTCAAACAATTCCTTTTAAAGCAGGTGGAAGTTGCAGACACATTGGTTTACATGCAAATGCTGGCTCCTGTTGGAGTCTCAGCACTGCAGATGTAGGATTCGCTGATTACTGCACACTTCCCAGAATCTCATTGCCTCACAAGGGTAAAACTCTGCAGACAGAATATTAAAAGCTTGTGGGAGCTCCTAACATAACTAACTAGCACTGAATTATTTGCCCTGCTTTGAGAAAAAGCAGGACCTCCTAGTCCACCTCCGTGCCTGGGAGGGTGGTGGTTTCATACAGCCTCTCCACTTTGCTAAACTTAATGCCTCATTAGAAGAGTTTTGGTTGACGGCTCTTTCTAACTCAAATCAGCTGCCCTCTCAGTGACGTGGAGCCTCCCTGAAACAGGGTCCCACTTGAGCCTTGCCTCCTGCCAAAGTCCTTACGTCAGTCTTGTAGAAACGGTGGATCGCACTGCTCAGGGCACACCCGACATATCCCTCTGCAGCGTCAGGATTGTGGAGGAATCTGATTTCCAGCGGGATGGAATCCTCCCCCAAATCAATTGCTTGTATGAAAGCATGAGTAGTCCAGTCCCACACATTAATGTAGCGGCCATAGCGCCCTGAGGAATCAAGTCATACAAACATGACATCAGAAGAGTTGCCTTTAACTTTGGAGAATCATCATTTCCAGGTGTGCGGCAGCTATCTGAATATCTCTGTCAGGGAAAATTAGTGCAACTGCATACAATTATAGGTGAGGGCTTCCAAGTGTTTTATAGGACAGCATGTGGGGTTTTGCTCCTAACAAAAGAATCTCTACTTATTCCAAAACTCTTTGTGGGCGAGGCATCAAGCATCAGATTGTGTGGTTCTCTGTATCATGTCTCCATGGCCACCATACAGTAGAAGACATGGAAGACCATGTTTAGTGGGAGCCTGGAGGACAGAGTGTCCATCCACTGAGGCTGCAGGTCTTCACACCCAAACAAAATACACACAAACAGTATGAGCAGTCTCTGACATTCCATTCATGCAAACATTGCTCTTCAATGCGATCAGGAGAAGCACAATAACCTTCTGAGGGGAAGGGAGGAGAACCTAAACTGAGGTGCCCCTTTCTCCTCCTCACAGCTGACTTTCAACACAGAGTACACTTTTAAAATATACCTGGAAAACTTGAGGTTGAACACCAGAGTCAAGAGCTTACACTACGTGAAGAATGACCAGGGTAGGTGAGCATGCCTGGCTTGGTGTAAGCCACTCAGTATAATCTTTAGTAGCTTCTGTAAAAAGGTCCAGCAGACAGTGCTTACAGGTCTTTTTTGCCTACACACTTCCTGAGGTCAGCAGTTTTCACTATCTATAGAGGTGCCACTGGTCACAATCCTGGTCAGGGTTTTCCCCAGAGTGTTTAAATTAATGTTCTCTCACCTTTCGTCAGATCTGCTGGGTTAAACCCATCTGCAATGTACTTTGGAACTCCCCATTCAGTGCTCAACAAGACGTTGTGCCGTGGCTGGTACCAGAAGTCGTAGCCAAGGGCAGGTATCTTGTTCCCTTTCTCCCAATTTCCCTTCACTTCAAAGGTCTTTCCATCCAGCAAAATAAAGCCACCTAATGCAATAAACATACACACACATTTTATAAAAGAATCATTCAAGTTAACAGCTTGAACATGATCACACAAGTAATGATATAAATAGGAACAATAGAAATAAAAAGGCACTCTTCTAAAAGTAATCCATAGCCTGCTACACCTACACAAGGGTGGAGAATGTTTTTGGAAGGGGATAGGTTTTTGTGCCGGTTACTGTAAGCATGATTATTGGCATTTTAACAGCAAGCAGGATTACTCAGCATAAAAGACAAGCTAAAACACCTCCCCTCCCTAAGTTCCAATGCTGAATTTCTTAGCCAAATAAATATCCACCTAACAAGCCACCCATACCTTGATATGCCTTTATACTGTAGGACTACTGACACTGATTAGCTGCATTAAGATTGATTTCCCAGGCATGCTGGCATTGCCTTTCTGGAAAAAGGGGAACTGAAGCATTGATCTGGAAAAGAAACCTGCCTGGCCCTTTCCAGCTTTTTTAATCTATTTGCTGAGTTCCCAGTTTGGCCCAATAGTGTTGTTATTGTAAACCAATAAGACCTGCAAGACTCTTTCAAAGCTGCCTTAAAGCAGGTCCTGAAGGTTTCACACCCACTCTTTTCATCTTTGTACTTAAAACAAACGTGAAATGATATGTCTTTACAACTGCCTACAATCCGAAAGACACCCCCAGTGTGAAAGGGGGCATGGGTCACAGCCATTCACATACAACTGACAGACGACTGCTTGGATATTAATGAATGAGTTTTAAAGTAGTAATGCTCTGTTTGTTAGCCTCCCACAAGGGCTTTAAACATGAACTTTGGAAACATTGCCAGCTGGAAGTGCCAAATGAGGAAATTTATCTCTTCCACACAATAAGACATGGAACATTTTATGGAGACAAAAGATGGGTATCAGAGCCCTTCAAGTCTACCTCGCCAGTAAAAAGTCAGCACAAGTTGATATATTTTAAATAGGGTTAAGTAAGCTGTATTGATGGATCATGTGGGCAGCTGCCTACTTCACAAACACATGCAGCTGCTTAGAATCTAAAGGCACAAGGACTGAACCTCCATAGAATCTAATTGTCCTGTAGCCCAGAAGCAGGTCCTCCAAATCAGGTTTGAATCATATTGGCATTTGGCATGGGTTTTCAAAGTACCTGTGATGTTTGACCTATTTACTCCCTAGGCCAAGTATCTATTGTATGATTCAGTACAGCAAAGCTGGCTACCTGCACAAAAGAACTGGGAACTTCTTACAAAGCTTACAGTTTTTAGCTTGAACTCTGGTAGCCTGTTATTTCTGCAGCAAAGATGCCATCCCCTGAATGATTATGGAAATAAATACCTTTTCCATTGCCAGATGGTTCACCTAGGGAACTGATCATGATCTCACCATTACCCAGACAGTGAGTTGTGTGGGGATTGGCCAGGTTGCATTTCCAGTATACTTCCACTGGCTCGATAGCCTAAAGAGAGTTTACACAGAGTCAAGCCTCTTCTTGCTCAGTCCCCTCCCTCCGGGTTAAAACAAAGCATCAACCCCATCCCATTAAGAAGGGTCTCTTGCTATCTTCGAACACTGAAGAGTTCTCAGGTTTTGGGTACCTGGCTACTATCTGCTCTGGACTTGGACAAAGAGAAGGAGACTACGAGAGAGAACTGAGAAAATCCCAATGCTTTACATGACTGGAGATACTGCTTTGCATTTATTTTTTATTGTATTTATTTTTATTTTTAGTGATTCTCTTTAATTATTTTCTTGAAGAAAAATGTACCATGCTGCAACATTAAAAACATGGTCATAGTCAAAAGACATAAAACCAGTGGTTCAGCGCTACACAGTAAGGCTGAAAAAAAAAAAATCAGTCTGTCTGTGATTCACTGAAATTAGTTGTTTTTCTTGATATATTAAGAAGACAACTAGCTTGCATCTAGATAGAAAACCAGATTGCAACAGCAGCAGAATAGTCAGCAAAATTTTTATTATTGGGCTTTCTGTCAGAGACACAGACTAGTGCCCAGTTTTCAGATAGAAGCATTTGAGTGTGGTGCTGATCGTAAGGAAAATAAGACAATTTAAAATTTCTCTTGAGAACCAGTTTGAAACAAAGAAAGTCTCTGTATCAAAAGAGATATTTATTTTTCTTCACCCCATTGCACGTAGCTAAATTTTGGCTAAGTCATGAGGAACAGCATAGTCACCTGTTATTCCAAGGGTGTAAGAGGAGAAAAATCAGGAAGGCCAAGGCACAATTTGAGATGAAAATGGCAAGGGCCATAAGAGGCAATAAAAAGGATTCTACAAGTGTGTCAAAAGTAGGAGGAAGACCGAAGAAACATTAAGTCCCTTACCGAACACTGAATGTAATCTAGTTATGGATGATGCAGGGAAGGCTGGAATATTTAATAGCTTTTTTACTTCAGTCTCCACAAATAGGGGTAGCTATCAGATGATGAGTGCTGATTGCAGCAAAGATAAGGAAGCAGACAAACGGCTTAGAGTGACTGCAGAACAGCTTAGGAATTACTTAGAAAAGCTAGATGCTTTCAAGTTGGCAGGGCTGGATGGGAAGCACCCTAGGGCACTGAAGGAATTGGCTAAAGGTAATTATAGTGTCATTCACTACTGTCTTTGAGAACTTGTGGAGGTCAGGTGCAGTCCTGGATGAGTGGAAAAGAGCAAATATAATGCCTTTCTTTAGGAAAGGGAAGAAGAAGGTTGGATCTGAGGAATTACAGATGAGTCCGTCTGACTTCAATACCTGAAAAGATCATAGAGCAGGTCCTCAAAGAATATATTGTGAAGAACCTAAAGGAGAACAAAGTGATCAGGAACAGCCAGCACAGATTCATTACTAGCAAGTCATGCCTGGCCAAGCTGACTTCCTTCTATGATAAGGTGACACGCTTGGTGGATAAGGGGAGAGTAGTGGATGATGTACCTTGACTTTAGCGAGGCTTTTGACATCGTCTCCCATGACACTTATTAAACTAAGGAAATATAAACTAGACAAAAGTGCTGTAAGTACTTTCCACTGTAACATGAATGCATTGGTCCATAATCGATGGTTGGACCTTCATGCTCAAAAAGTAGTCACCACTGGCCTAAGGTCTGTTTGGAGGTGGTATCAAGTGGAGTTTACCAGGGGTCTGCCCTGGTTTCAGTATTGTTTAATATCGTCAATAATCATTTGGATAATGGGATCAAGTGCACAATTCAATTTGTGGATTACACCAAGTTGGCTGGATTTGCAGACACCCTGGAAGGCAGGGCTAGGATCCAGAACAACCTGGATAGACTGGAGAAATGGTCTGCAATCATTCCAATTAAATTCAACAAAGAAAAGTGCAAGGTCCTGCCCTTGAGATGGAATAACTGCAAACACAAATACAGATTGGAGAATTATTGGCTGGGCTGCAATACTGCAGAGAAGGACCTGAGGGTTACAGTGGACAATAAGCTGAATATGAGCCAACAGCATCCTGGGTTGTATTAACAGGAATGTCACTTGCAAATAAAGATTCTTTTGCTCTATTCAGAACTGTTGAGGCCTCACCTGAAGCACTGTGTCCAGTTTTAGGCCCCACATTTCAAGAAGGATGTGGACAGATTGAAGAGTCCAGCACAGAGCAACAAAAATGATTAGGGGCATGGAAAGCAAGACTTATAAGAAAAGGCTGAAAGAACTAGGGTTATTTAGTGGCCATAGGAGACAGGACTAGGAGCAATAGACTCAAGCTGCAACAGAGGAAATTTAGGTTAGAGAGATCAGAAGGGATTTTCTGACTATGAGGGTGGTCAAGCACTGGAACAGGCTGCCTAGAGAAGTTGAGATCTCCATCCTTGGAAGTTTTCAAGAGCAGGTTGGACAGATATTTGGCTGGGGTGGTTTAGTCAAGACTTTGAGTGGGGGGCTGGACTAGATGGCTTTGTGAGGTCCCATCCAGTCCTAATTTCCCCCCTAATTTCCCCTATGAAAGCTGGAAGATTAACTATGATAGGAGACTGATAATAGGTGCGTCCCACCAACTGTAATGGGAAATACCATGTTAATAAGATCTATTTCCTGCTACCTCTGCCAAACTGTTTGTCCTAGTGTATGTGTATGTGTGAATGTGAGTGAGTGAGTGAGTGAGTGAGTGAGTGAGTGAGTGAGTGAGTGAGTGAGAGAGATTTGTTTTTGGAAATTTTCATGCCCAAAGCTTCAGTCACTCACAAAATAAAACTGGAGAAAAATACATTATTTTGCACAAAATGCTCAAGCTTTTAATTTAAAAGCCATGCTTAGGAACAGGGATCTGAAACCTGGTATGCAGATGGTCTGTGTGTCAGGGATGCAGTTTTATAGTCCCTGTGAGAATCTAACCAAATATGAAGAAGTTTGGAAAGGGCCCTGAAATGTGCATACATTCAACAGAGTACTTTCGATTTAGCAGCTAATGGGCAGGTACTAGGAACATGCAGTTAAAGACTGGATCATACTACTGTATATAAAGTCTGGACAGATCATCTGAATACTGGCATTCCCTAACATTTAAATGCTAGATTTTGAATGCTACATTCTTTTAAAATAATTTGGAGCCTGCATGTACATGTAACTGTCCTAAGAAACTGAGACATTCAGTGCTCAGACAAGTTTAGATTTACAAAAGCCCTGAAAATGTATTCTGGACTCTCCATCCAACTTTGGAGTAGAAGTCATAGTTCTCATCCTCCAGGCAAGGCACCTGTCTTTGTATCACCTCTGACATACCTTATAGAGCCTGGGAGCCCGCATGTCTGTACCCACATCCACCACATAAATTCGGGAAGAGATCAGACTGGGAAGAATCAGCCGGTTCCGTTTCTTGCTGACATCCCCAAAGGAACTGCTGCAAGTATTCCACCCCGAATGATGGAGCTCATCGTTGACATTGGGCATGGGCAGACGGTGGATCACCTATGAAAGCAAAGGATTAAGATTCAGGTTTAGCAAAGCATCAGGACAGGAAGCCCCAGAGAAAGGGACACAGCCCTATAGATAAAAACAGATTAGGAAAGGGGGCATGGGAATTATAGTTATTATCCAGAGAGTAAATTCAGAAAGTAGGTGGAGATTTTCAGAGTTGCTGCTTTGGAGGAGAGGGGGAAGGAAAGTCCTATCCCTAGTAGTGAGCCTGGGAGACTCCCGGAGATCAAGACTCTTGGTTTTTATTTCTGGCTCTCTATATGTCATACTATATGACCTTAGGCAAGTCACTTCTTTTCCCCACACTTTGCATTTAATGGACATCTGCATGTCTTAACATTTGTCTTATAATGATATGCTTTAACTGTATCTAAAACTTGGAAAGTAGACAGATAATCCAGCTGTTGCAAAAAAACACAGAATGGTGGTGGAGAGAAAAGAACAACTGCACAAAGGCAGCCACTTTCTGTCTGGGAAAAGCTGGCCTGGTTACAGTGTGGTCTTGTAGCAATTTGATTATAGTTAATGGTACGTTGCATTCTGGCTGCTGATCTGGAGTAGAATGTCACGTAGGGTTAAGAAATGTTCTTAAAGCCATTGTCCCAGTAAGAATCTGGATTCTTCAATCCCCTGCAGTAAAATCTATATTAAGAATTACATAAAAGAAAGAGTTACATATGAAAAACATGTCTAAACAGATGCATTGTTTCCCAGCTCCTTTGGAACATTGGAGAACAAAGTCTAAAATGTCAATAACAATTTAAGACACACGAATAACTAGTATTTTGGAATGCAGATTACACTTTTTGAAACAATGAACCAACCAGTTTTAAAATACCTAGTTTTAACAAATAACTGGGAGCTACAGTCTTCATAAATCTGCCAGATTCTGCTTTTCCATTTGAGATGGGAATGCATTCGTTTTATAGAGGACAAAATATAGAATCACTGGTTGGACAGGAAAATACACTTGCTATGAACTTGATAAAAAATTGTCCAGTGCCCCAAGCAAATATGATCCTGTAGAGATAAGTAGTCTTTCCAAACATATACTGACAATGTGGATTTAAAGGGAGTCACCCAAATGCTTACTGCACGAAGAAATCTTTGAAGTCTTCTTGGGAATAAGAGTTTATACATTAGCCTTGAGAAGTTCCTGGAGGATTATTTAGCTGAGGTTGAGAAAATGGCTGAAAACTCAAACATGTATCTAAGCCACCAGAGTTTCAGAGAAGTTTGATGTGAATTCATAAACTGGCTTAAATTCATGAAGAATCTTGAGAAGGAGAGTGGACTTCTGAGTTTCTAGTGAAATATGAAACCAGCTAAGTTACCCATAGTTCAGGGTTCACTGCGAATAGGCTGCACATGTCTAAGAAATGTAGCATGAAATGTATATTGATGATCAACACTGGAATGTCTATTGGAAAATGGTGATGGAGAAAAACCAAAAGCAGCCAAGGACAAAAGAAATCTCTGACAAAATAGGACAAAAGGCAGGGTCCCTGAATTCAACTTTCATGACTGGAGGGGTCTCTGGATAAGACAATGATAAAGTACAACACAAAAATGAGTTAGCACAACTGACACAGGGCTGCCTTGCCATGCTTGGGGGTGGAAATCAGTGTCTTGAGTGCAGGCAGGAGAGAAAAGCCCATCCAGGGAGCTCTAGATGAAAAGAAGAGAGACAAAGCTATCTAAGTCCTCCAAAGGTGCATTAGATACCCATTTAGCCAGCAAGACAGGATAATGACAAATGCAGAGTTTTTTCTCTTGCAAGCAGGGGTACAAGTTGCTGCCCCTAGAGAGTAGTGATAAATGGCAAGCAGATGGCATGTGGTCGGCTCAAGCAGAAGCAGGGTAGAGTACAGCCAGAGAGATACCTGAGAGTAGCATGGAGATTCTGGATCCACATCCACAGTGGCCAGATAGTCAGGTTTGTTTATCCCAGTGTTCCTGTAGATACAGGGCAAGTATATGATTTTCTCCCTGGGACCTGCCAAGGCAGAAGCATTGTTTAAGAGTTGGCAATCATTAGTTTAAAAGAAAAAAACTGAGGTGAGCCTTGGAGGTGTTTTTTACTGGGTTGAATTTACCCATCTGGAGCTTGGGGTCCTTCCTCCTGAATTACATCAGGGACTTACAGATCCTGGTTTCCAAGGGAAGCTCTGGACAGCATGAAGCTGGAAAGGGATTTCCTTGCCTAAGGAAGGGACTCCTTCAGCTTTGTGCAGCTCTGCCCAAAGACTCAACCCTGGTTCAGAAAAGTACTTCTGAAGGGGCTCTGGGATGCACAGGTCATTGCAACAGGAACAGCTCCAGGGATCTCCCTTACCCCTGACAAGGACTTGTCCACCCTCCCCTAGTGGCAGTTACTCAAGGTACACTCTGGTGTCATGCATCATCTCTAGCCCTGCCTTGGTTATTATAACCAGCAAGAGTAGAAGCCTTTAAAATACCCAAGCCTGCATTCATGGCTCTACTAAGGTCAAAGATAATACAACCCAATTACTTCAAGAGGGTGAGAATTTGGTTGACGATTCCATATTTGTAAGAGGAACAGAACATGCCCGTGTTGATTAGCCCATTGTGCAAGAGAAGCCTGGCTTAAAAATGATCACAATGTAAAACCACGCAGGATACCCCAAGGGAAATGAGGACAGGAAATCACTCCTTTTTCCACTGGCGAGCCACGTGTAGGTCCCATTTATGGCAAAAGCAAGGTTGCAAGGAACTCTGTTATGATAAACTTGTTTGTTTGTTTGTTTTAATGTTCAGTATTTCAATGCATAGACACAGCAGAGTTTGCTGTGTGTGAGCACTCCACACCAAGCTATTTGTGCTGTGAACCTGTTATGGCACAAGGCCACAGTCTGAAAGTCTTGACCAGCAATAGGTCAAAGATGAAAATGGGTTTTACTTGCACTTTACAGTTTCCTCCCACCTACTGGAGGATCCAAAGTATAGAGCTAATTAATGACATGGAATTGGATCACCTTCATTTTAAAGTGATCCAGCAGTAACTCACAACTCTTTCACCAATGCCCTACGATTTCAAGCCAGAATTGATACGGACTTGCCTTTCATGGCATCCAAAGGAGTCTTGTATCCAGGACCACATTCTCCACATTCTGCTATTATAAAATAATAATAGTGAAAGTTAGAGATTCCCAAGTTACAGAAAGGCACATGTTCAAAAGAGGGTACTGGAAATGTCAAACACCCACACATCCCTTTAACTCTAACAGCAGTTGAATAAGATGAAGACCTCTGAAAAGGAAGCACAAAGTATCAGGTTGAACACCCAAAAAGAGAGGGAAAAAATCAGAGCTTGAATTTTAAAGGAGCTCTTTTCTGCAACTTAGCACCAAGGCAATGTACAGCAAGTGCTTGGGATCTAGGAAGACTTAAATGACAGCAAGTTTTTGAGACTGGGGTCCATGCACTGCCCTTCATTCATCTAGACACATTGCTCCAGTTGAACAACCCACTCTTCCATGAAGTGGAAAACTTTCAAGCTTCTTCTGAGTATTAGTCCTTGAAGAAGTGGCCATTCCTGGGGGCTTAGAAGCTCTTTGGGAGGCAGTTCTGCAGAAGCCTGTCCAGGATTTCTGGTAGTTTTGCTTGGTGGGAAGTCTGACCTGGACTAGCTCCCTTCCCAAGAAACTCATTTCCCAGTCACTTCCTCCTGCTAGAAACCTCCAGCCTGCACCCTTACATTACCTGCTACCAATCCTCAGCTCAGTTATTAATTCAGGAACCAGCAGAAGAGAGGCATTGCAGCTGGTAGTCCATGTAGCCAAGAGATTGGAGGGGAACCTGAATGCTATCAATGAGGGAATCTGCTTAGCAGCACCAGAGGTACACATGTCTAGTTGGAGGCTGGTGGCTGCATTACAATGAAGAAAGATCAAGGCATTGTGAAGTAGCAGAGAAGCTGAAAATAAATGTCTCTGGGTTCTGTAAAGGATAAAGCAGGAATTCAGTGGATTCAATGTATACCTCATATTCTCTCTGTACAAAGCCTCTGCTTTGGGAGCTGGAAAGACAATTACAGAAGGAAAGAAATTGTTTCATGAATTCTACTCTCTCTCCTCTGAGGTTTATGACATTAAAATTGGATTTACTCAAAAAAGGGCACCCTAGCACTGACATTTTAACTTAAGCATTTTCTTACATAACTGGATTTGTAGATAGGGAAAGGAAGGAAAAGCTGCTGTTTCATTTGTCCCTAAGCTTTATAAAAAAAAAAAAAAAAAAAAAAAAGACTTTAGCCTTTATTACAAGTGGATGCAATAACAGAAATGAAACTT
The DNA here is from genome assembly GCF_030867095.1 of Alligator mississippiensis. NCBI lineage: Eukaryota > Metazoa > Chordata > Crocodylia > Alligatoridae > Alligator > Alligator mississippiensis. Next base: position 19,835,146 of record NC_081838.1, on the reverse strand, counting down.
AATTTTACTTTACCCAATCACCTTATTTAGCAGAGACAAAGCACACAGTAGAGCCATGCTAGATTAGCATTGCAAACACACCATTATTTTGCAGATCCTTTTAACAAATTAAAAAAACCCCACAAAAGCTAGAATGTTTGCTAGAGATAATTTAGGGCAAGAGGATGAATGCAATCCTCCTGTTCTCCTTTCTCCCTTCCACACTTACTCAAATATTCTATTACAATAAGCTATTGTATTTGACTGTTTGAGGATCACACAAACATTTTGCAGTAAGCTCTGCCAGAATCATTCAGGAATAGAAAATTAGTTTTTTTAGGATGAAGCTGTCATTTCTACCATTTTAGAGCAATACATTAATACAAGTGTTTACATTAATTATGTGAATCTGCAGCTAAGACTATGAGTGTCAGACACTGAATTCCACTTGGCAATTAAGTCATTGTTTAGTTGGACTGTATCTGAAGTGGACGGGTAACGAAGGGCCAACAAGTTTTGCAAGTTCCTGCTAAACCAGGATCACTCAAGTTTTTTCTACAGTGTGGCCTATATCTTAATAGACCAATTGCCTTGGGAATGACTTCCCTTCAATGTGGCATAACTGAAAGGGGAGGGCAACAGGGCAGCAGCTCCAGGCACTGCCTTTGTGGGGTGGCGCAAAAACAGACACTTCTGCTGCTGCGGCTAGTTACACCACCACAATCAGCACAGGGACAGTCTGCTCTGCCCCAAGCATGGAGCTGCCTTGTTGTGCCTCTGAATTCACCTCCCCTCCCACCTGTCATTGGATATTGTTCCTGTGGGAAGGAAGAAAGTGCTTCTTTGGAAAGATTTAGCACTACCTGCATGCAAATAATCTGCATGTTTTTACCTGGTATTAGTTTGAAAAAAACACATTCTGTCATTTTTCATAGAGGAAATCCCCAGAGGCCTGGTTCTCTGCAGCCTGCACTCTGCCCTGCCTTCAGACATGCCAAGTGACAGTAAAACAGGGCCACTTTCATTATGGTAGCATTTTTTGCCCCGTTCTGCAATCACTGACACCAGTGTCAGGCACTGAAACATGGGGAGTCAGACCCAGTGTCTGCTCTTGCTCTTCATTTCATCTGCTTTGTTTCTCTCACTACAGACCAGCCACTCTTTCAGGCACCACCAGCATGTGCTCCATGGTTTGGGAACTGCTGTGCTGGTTAATAAGAGAGTTTGTGGACATTTTATTGCAACACTTACAACGATTACAAAAAATGTGAACCACAACTTCCTGTAAGACATAATGAAGGATGAGTTATCTAGGGCCTGAAGCTCTTCTTTCCCTAACACCCACTACAGGAGAGGCAAGTTTTAGGCCTCGGGGAAACTGTAAAAGGGGTGTTCTTTTGATGATTGCTGTGATATGGGGTTTCTAGTAAATCATATCAACACAGTTCTTTTTCACTCTGTATTTTTTAAACACACCAATTGCTAGGTAATTATTATAAGCTGTACAAGGTTAGAGAATGGAGGCTGTAAGTGTTCATGTAGCAGTTAGAGCAGGGGGCCACAGTCGAGATTGACATTATACTTGTAACAGTCACTGACTGTGAGCTTGGGGTAAAATTGGGAATATTTATCCCTCCTGTAATTTCCTAGAGAATTGTAGAGTTCAGAGATCCTCAAAGCAAAGAAACCATGAAAACACAGAGCAGGCCAAAGACAATGAATACCATGCAAATGACAGAATTTAGAACTTTTGTCTTAAGAAAAAAACTTCCAAAATACAAAAAGAAATATTGTCTAAGCAATATGAATGTTACAATTTACAAAGTGAGCTACAAGGTGTATTCATTAATCTGCTACGGCAAACATGAAGATTCTGCTAAAACTGGCGTTTCTGGTAATCAGCCTAATGAGGGTGTAGATTTAGAACAACAGGTAATTGCATTGTAAGAACAGTTTTAGCTTGCTGAATTTGAGATTGCTGTATACCCAATGCAACAGCTGTTAGCACAAATCTCACATAATTCAGTTTAAGTACCAGTAAGTTAGTCTGAATAGAAAATGTTTAAATATTTCATGCTGCTTTATCTGCACCACTTAACGTCCTTTTTATAGATATGAGTGTATGTAACTCCAGAGAGAAGCCTTAAAAAGTGCCAAGGTTTTATTAACAGGTCATTCTTATAAACAAACAACTCGCAGCCCATTCCCTGAAAACAGAGGCTTATTATACAACCCGGAATTAAAACTAATTTCCAGGGTCAGATTCTATTAAAGCCCTTTCATACCAGGCTCCCAGAATGAGGAAACCCACTTACATAAACTTATGTGTATTAGGTCTCAATTTTGCTTTTCATTTTAGAAAAGTGGGATTGCTAAAGCCACTTTTGCATGTCCGATATCTACTTTGAAGCATATGAACAGACTGTTCTCTTATCAGGTTACGTTCGACTTAACCAGTAATGTATTAAAAACATAGTGGAGGGAACCAAATAAGTTAGTTTTATGGCATAATTTTGCTCAAAGTTAAACTGCTGAGAAAATAAATCAGAACTGGGAAAAGAGGTATATTAGCAACAATTATGCCAGTCACCAGATCAGCATTAGCAGTATGAGGGAACATGCTCCTGTGAGAAGGTCTTATTCCACACAAACACAAAGTGTTCCAAAAGACTGAATTTCTGCCTGCATTTGGAAAGGCTGCACCAACCTTCAGTTCAGCCCCCACAACAGAAATCTATAAAGCATTCCACTTTAACTTGGTTTTGGCACAGATCTAAATCGTTTCTTCCTGTAAGTGTGGAGTATGAATCTTTACTCACTGCGGGCGCTTGTACACATGATGGAGGTTTAGTCCTTAGGGTTCTGTTCTATGACCCCTAAATTGAAACACTGGGGTTTTATTCTTCTGTCACTGGTATGGCAAGGGGCCAGATCCTGCACCCGGGCAGAGCCTGCCTGTCTGCAGTCAGGGGGTGAGCTGCCAGTGGGCTGAGCAGCCCCTGAGCTGCAGGGGGCCCTGGTCCTTCCCACCATGGCAGCGGTGCCCCCTGGAGCCACACTAGTGGGCTGCTAGAGGGCTGGGTGCTGCCCCAGCTCAGAGGTAGCACCCAGCCCAATCCAACTCTCCCCAACCGCAAGCAGGGGCAGCATCCAGCCCTCTACCAACCTGCCTGGGCAGCCCTGAGGGGTACTACCACCATGGAGGGAAAAACCAGGGCTCCCACAGCTCACGGGCCACTTGGCCCTCCAGCAGCTCGCCCCCCAGCTGCAGGAGAGGCAGGTAGTTTCTGCTGGAAAAAAAGGATTGGGTCCCTTGCCACTTCTGCCTTCAGAAGGTACCTTCTGAAGGCAGAAGTGATGAGTGGCCTGATTCTTTTTTTCTGCAGAGCCTGCCCACCTCTCCTGCGGCCGGGGAGGTGAGCTGACTAATAACTGCAATTCATCATTGCAAACTAAACTAAATTTGGGTGTAGTTTAGTTTGCAACAATGCAAACTCATTTAAAAACCCCAAAACTCTTGCATGTCTACAGTCTGATGCCATTAAGCCATACAACATGACATTTTTGTCACTTGTACATGGCAATGGCATCACATAAGAATCCTGCCTGATTATTTCTTCAAAAAATATTATGATCATTAAGAAAAAGTGCCTTTACATATGTAACAGTACATTCATTATATGCGTCTAGTGTTTAAAAAGGAAAAAATAAATCCTTTTCATTACTATCCGCAGAAAAGAACGTAGTAAACAGTCAGGATGGAGAGCTGAACTGGACAATTTAGGTTCAGTTTTACTGAGTCAGTTTCCCTTTTCTGTCTTTGTGATTAGAGTTTTTAATCTAACCAAACACACTGTCATGTACAATGGGAAGCACAATATATCAATAATCACATTGGGAAAAAAAATCTATTTTAATTCTCTTCTAAACACCCCCTCTCCCCACCACCCTCCAGCAACTTTCAGAGCAAGTAACAGCTACAGTAGACAAGTACACAGAAAGTTACATTTTGATTCTCCCCTACATGCAGATCTCTCTCAAAGCAGCAGATCCCCACTTTTACAGTTGGCTTGAATAGAACTTCATACTCAAGTTTATACTTATTTCTAGGCTGCATTGGCTACTCAGAAACAAACGCACTAGTCCCTGGTCAGGGGAAGGATAGGTAGTTTCAAAGTACATGGTCAACAGCCTGCAAAAGCCCACAGCAGGGAGGTCCAAGTTGGATCCATGAACTAAATCTGTCAGTCTTTTCCTGCCTAGACCTGTCTGTAGGCTGGGGACTATTTCTTACCCATTCTGGTTGTCTTTTGGTCAGATCTTGCAGCTGCGGAGGACTTGAAAGAAAGCAGTTCGCAGTCTGCCTGAGAGCACTGGATTTTGCAGAGCAAATGCTGTTCTCAGGGGGTCTTATATGCAAGGGAAAGGGGCGGGGAGAGCAGAAAGCTGCCAAGGGGAGGATCTGGTGCTGAAAGAGCGTGGGAGGTACTAGGATAACATATCTACGACCTTCTTTCTTGTACCCAATTAATGCCACAGGAAGCTACTTGGTTCTACTGCTCCCTGCTGCTCTCTTTTGAAACACAGAGCTGTATCGGATTCTTGTGGACTTCCCACATGCTTCTTCTATTCGTACTCTAGACACGTATATGGGGGTAGTCGTGTGTGGTGAGCACAAAAACCCTCCTTATACAGAGAAAAGCCATTTGCTTTTAATGGGGGGCAGGGAAGAGTTCTGTTTATAAAACTTTTCTTTTTGGGTAGTATCTCAAGTCTCCTAGTAGCCAACGCATACCTAACCAGATCACAGCTCCTAATTGTCTTTGCTTGGCAGGCAGTTGTGTTTTAACATTTGCGTGGCTCTTCAGTCCCTTAAGTCAGACAGCTGGATATCTTCCCACTCACCAGCTGCAAGCAGATCCATTTTTCCTGTGAAATCTTCTGCAAATTATTAGCTGAAACCACAGCCTCATCTCAAACCCCTGTGTTAGCAACTCCAACCCCTGAGCCGAGGGCCTGACAGGTAGGCACATGGGCAACTTGATCAATTTAGTCCTTTTGCCTGTTTATAAATTAGATACATGCTGTGTTTGTTTGTTTTTTAATTTAATTTCTTTGTTTCTAACTCAATTGCTTTGGGCAAACACATTCCAACCTCGTCTGTGCTTGAGAAATCCTTGCTGTGAGCGTGCCTTTGATGATTTGAGAACCACTGTGGCATATGCGGGCCCATCTAAATCATCTAATATAATTTCTCCCTCCTGACTGGACACTCTGACCTTAACTGACCGTTTTCAACCAACAACATAACAAGGTGTATTTTGTTTCATGTTTCAGTTGATTTTGAAGATGGGCATGAAATTAATTTTCTACAAACATATAAAGGAAGAAAACTGCACTTGCATGAATTATTGCAAATAGCATGTAAATAGTGGAAAAAAAGTATCCAAGTCGTATTTGAAACCCATTGAAACGTCCACTAATGTGGGCTCTATTTCCAGCTCTTTCACTAACACATAGGATAATTTTTGTCTCTTAAACTCTCTGGGTCTCTGCTTTAATGTCTGCAAAATGGGGATAATGATGGCTACCTGGAGATCAACAGATAGAAAGTCTGATACAAGAATTAACTATTACTACTGTAATTTTGCTCTTTGTTCACCCTGCTCTCCTGATGTATAATATATTCACTGCTCCCTTTGCCTCTCACTTTTCTCTTTCAATCAAATACAATGAACTGCTCAAGGAAAAGCTTAATTTACCACTCCACCCTGTCCTCAAAACTGCTTACTATGTTAATAGTTACTTATGCACTTAATCATTCTCTCTGCCCCCTCTTCTGAAGACCCACCCTTGTTCACCCAATACTGTTCCCCCCTCAATTTTTAATTCTTAACATACTATTTTTGACTAAGCACAAACCTGTTCTGCTGTTTTTCAAGACAGATATTAAATGCACAACCCCAGTTATCCTCATGTAATTTAATTTTCAGCACCTAGAGCCATACCAGGGATCAATAGAGCATCTGCTGCTCAGCTGCACCCAAGTTCACATTAAGAATCTGATCCTGAAGTCAGATGTGCACAGAACTCCTGTAGGATCTGCTGACATCAATGGAACTGCACACAGGTCTATGTATCCATTCCTATGGCCTCAAATGGAGGATAAGGAGCCTACATTTTTGACACAATGTGTGGGATACTTAAAACTTCTCAAAGATGGCTTGGCCCCAATGCTATGAAATCAGTGGGAACTTTTCCAGTCTGGAACAAAATTGTGCAAAAGACTGTTTTGATACGCCATTAAATGCAGCTATGCAGATTATATCAGGAATACTAAAAAGTATGCCATTGCCATGGCTTCCAGTCCTAACAAACGTTGTTCCCTCACAGCTCCGCTGCGATGCCGCATGCATGAGGGAATACCATAAGAACATCGGTAACCCAAACCTCCCAATCAACAAGGATATCACTATGCCACGACTGGATAGGCTCAAATCTAGAAAACCCTTCTGGAAATACGCCAAGAAACTCTATGATGATAACAAGAGCACTGAAAACAATGGAGGGAAGACTGAATAAATACCGTCTTGCCACCAAAACACATCGTCACTAACCTTACAATTCCCCAGCCAGGTTTTAACCTACTGAGAAAGATTCGGTCCTCCCTGAATCACATCTGGACACTTCATGGAAGATGTGGATCCCTACTCCATAAGTGGAGAATCAAAGCGAGTCTGGGTTGCAATTGTGGTATGATTTTTCAAACAGTGCAAAACATTGTGAACTTTGCCCAATTAGATCATTTAGATCAATTAGATCATTGCCCAATTAGATCATTTAATGGTGATCTAAAAATCAATCCATGCAGCTACCCCTGAAGCAGTTGAATGGTTATTAAGTTTAGATATTAATCTATGAATGTTGTAATCCTAAAATGTCATATGCAAGAAGAAGTGGGAGCTTCACCTGTTGGAGTGGGGCAGAGTTCAACTAACTCTGAATATTTCTGAAAACCCCATGAAAGTAGTGAGTGCCAAAGAGCTGGGAAGGAGGGAGGAGTGCCCCACATACCTGACATTCATACAGATGCAAACCCCTCCACTCCCTGTGCAATCCTGGATGTGAAGAATTCGGGTCTGTCATCATACCCAAAGCAATTATCCTACCTCTGAAGCATGGAGACTAAACAATAGCTAACCCATCCGCACTTTTCAGTGACAACTGATATGCTAATTGCAGTGTACAGAATGTGAAGCATGCCTTAAGCAAACTCTTCAAATGCTATTACTTTTATTTATAGATTTTTTTGTGAGATTTACTATAGTCTATTCTTAAATAGCACAAGATGCTGCACGTCCTCATGTTTGGATCCATAACTTCAAGCCCCTAACAACTATGTAACTATGACACTAACTCTTTAAATGTTCTGGTTCATAATTCTTTAAGTGCAGATAGCACATACATTCAGCTGTCTGGGCCTTTTTGATTTTTCAGTCTCAATACTATGGCTACTAACAACTGTACCAATGATATTGACATCAGTACATAATAGTGAGCTCTGGAGGACGACAACAGTTTCTATGTTTTATGTTTGCATAGTGCTTTGTACATTGGGGCAATGATTTCTTATCAGTATTTTTAGGTGTAATCACAATAGAAATAAGCTGTAATAATCACCATTTAGACATTAAATTAAGGACAAAACAAGCACATTTCACAACCCATAAGTCACCAAGCTGTTACAGCCTGAATTAGTAATGACTTTTGTTCACTGTTGCCCTGGCCAGGATTCAAACTAGCCATCTGACAATCTGTCTGCGTCATTACTGATGACTCTCTCCATTCAATTAATTTATTTACCAAACTAAGCAATCTAAACTTAAGCAACAGTTTTTCTGTCTACCTTGTTCTGTCACTGCAGCAGCCACAAGTATTCTTCATGAAATATGGATGTGTCTTAATTGACCTCAGCTTTTATACTAGTCATATATCATTGAGCCAAATAAATAGTTAGCCAACAAAATAATAAATATCACAAACAGTAAGGTAAACAGCAATCTTTGGAATTGTCCTTGGCTATACATGTAGTTTAGGAGTGGGAGCATGACCTTGTATGTGTTTGTAAAGCACCATGGACATTTAAATGGATCTTTGTAAAAAAAATCACGGATCTTGCAGTCCTTAGACAAAACTGCCATTGAGAGTCTTTGCTAAGTCAGGTCTGTAGGATTTGGCTCAACAATTTTATTTACTTTACCTCTTCTGACTGTGCAATCAGTATTGCAGCAAAGGACAAAAAACAAAACAAAAAACCCTTTCAAAAAAACTTGGGAAAAAACTCCCCACTGAGACAGTTTCTCTGTTGTGGAGAAGGTGAGCATGAGACAGACACTGATTAAAAAGGTGCATATAAAATTCATGCGTGGAAGGTTTTCAGATAAGAAGTCCTGCAGAATTACATTCAGCAAAAAAAAAAAAAAAAAAAAAAAAAAAAAAAAAAAAAAAAAAAAACAAAACTACATGAAAAGACTGTTAAGATTGCAAAATCCTAACTTAAGTTAGGAAATGTCTCAATGAAGAATGCTGATGCAAAAGGGAAATTAATTAAATTTGCATTGCGTTATAATTATCTTCAATTATGAGATTACCCACTATTGTGTCTACTAAGTGAGTTGTGATTTAATTTTTCTCATTGGCATTTGCATTCAGCGTGTGGCCCTGGGCTTTCTATAATACCCACCATCCCAGACTTAAATATAAAAGTAATTCTCTCATAGTCTTATACCGTCATCTAAATGCTTTACTGACAATGACACATTTCTGTACACAGCACCCCTGTTAAAGTAGGTGGCATTACTGGTATTTACTTCATTTTGCAAATGCAAATTGTGTGGCCAAATTGTCAAAAAAAAATTAAAAAAAAGAAGAAAACCCCCAAGGTCCTCTTAAACTTTCTTGTCTATTGGATGAGTGTGATTAAGGCATGCCAGTTCCTGAAGACAATTGTACATGAGACAGTGATGTGGCCTGTATCACGTTCAGCTGTGTTTAACTCCCCAACCCGAATAACCAGGTACACACTTATAACTAGAACAGCCCTTGGCACAAGCCCAGATCGGAGATCAAACTCAAACTTTGGTCCATCATGAAGAACCTTAAATCAGTGCAATTCAAACTACAGTCCCTGAAGTCAAGTCATCCAGCCCATGGGGCCCCCATGAGTTCAAAACTTAAGTGACCTGGGAGCACTGGCAGTGGTAACTGCCTACAGCTCTGGGAGCAATTAACACTTCCACTGCCCCTTCTTTAAATTTTCTGACCCATGGGGAGCCCCATGGATTAGATGACTTAGTCCCATGTGCTGGATCAGGCCAGTGTGTAGGGCTGGCCTACAGCTAGACCTGGTGCATGGGGTCAGACCATAGATGGAGAGAGAAAATAGCATGGGGGGAGGGGCGGGGTCTGAGCACATGCATCAGCACGAGAGCTACAACTCCCACCGTGCTCTGTGTAGTGCAATGCATGTATGGTTGATGCATGTATTCTTAGTCAGCCGCACAGAGCTCAGCATGCATGGGGTGCTGGCGTGGCTGCACACCAAGCAGCAACTTGGTGCTGCTGCTGTTGCCGGCTGCCACAAAATTAGTTTGGGGAGGCTAAGCCCCTCCAAGCCCCGGCCTTCTGCCGCCTATGGGTCAGCCCTAACACATGGGGTCAGTTTGCAGGCCAGATCCAGCCTACAGACTTGACCCCACGTGCCACACTCTAAAATTGTCTCACACAACTACTAAACTTTGGTGCCCAGTTTGAAAACCTCTGGCTTGTTTTTTTCTCAGAGGTCATTTCATTAATACAGTGCTTTATCTGATCAAAGCCTGAGGCCGATTCATTGCACTTGCCACGGTGAACAAAACGGACTCCAGATGCCTCATGCTGAACACCCAGAAAGTTAGGAGCACCTATTAACAGGTCATCTGCAAACATTTTGGTTTACAAAAAAACCCTGTGGTAGATGCTGTGATGTAGGAGCAGCTAGCAGACAGAAGAAATGCTGAAGAAAGTCTAGCATTTCTTCCATCTGCTAGCTGCTCCTATATCACAGCCCTGCAGACTGGTTTTTAACTTTAGCTACAAACATTAACTCAGATGTGGAAATAATTTTCAGCGAAGCACTGGATGCACTGTCTGGATGCTCAAGAAGGCTAGATTTTGTTTTATGAATCTGAAAAAAAATGTCCACTTAATTCTACTGACTACAAGACTAAAGAAACAATATATTTTGATTATTTTTGCCAAGTCTGTTGTGTTTGCATACATAATATATGACATAGCAGATTGATGCACTTTTTAATAAATGCACATTTGTTTTTGCTCCAACCTTAAACTAAATGATATAGCCCTAGCTTATTAGTGAAACTTCTAGTTTCTATTTAACTTAAGAAAAATATGCATTGTGTTATATATGATGATTCACCATACCATCTGCACCCCCTTTTCAAAATACGAGATCTGTCTATGAGTGTTGCCAATGCTTGTGAATCTCCTGCAAGCTATGGGATTTGGATACTGAGACTGACTGATTGATTGATTGATCTGGAAGCCAATACACATGTTTACACTGCTATAATCAACTAGTATAAATGTGGAGCAGGCATGCTATATTGGTACAGGTTCTTCCTCTCAGGATAAGGTCACCCACCCTCAGAGAAGTCAGGAATAACTAACTATATACCTGTGTCAGTTATGCTGGTTGAGGGGGGTCCTGCAGATACAGTCAATTTTATCCCAGGGCAGCTCTTTGCTCAATGCGAACAGGCTTTTACTGACTTCCCCGCCACCTAGTGGTAACAGAGTTGGATTGTTGTAGCCATGAGAGCCCTAAAAATGCATGAAAAACAAGGGTTTGCTGGTAATATCTTATATTGGACTAACTTTATAACTGGGAGAGATGTTAGACAAGCCTTCAGGAAAAATGTATAACATCTCTCCCAATTATACAGTTGGTCCAATAAAATATATAATCAAAAAACCCTTGCTTCTCATCTAGTGGTAAGGTATTGTAACAGAACCTACTGTGGGGAGCTACAGTTGCACAACTGGTCATCTCTTTGCTACAGACATTAGTGTAACTTATATTGGTGAAAACTGTTTCCATGACAAGAATGCTTTTTGTGGGGCAGGGGTTGTTAGCCTCACATCCAACACCCAAACCTGAAGAGCCAGGAGACTAGTTTTTGTCTAGCCTCTAACTCACCAGCATGTCTGGCATGAATGTTCCCGTGGGGTCATAACGGGCCACAGGTAGCCTCACCACAGCAAAGTATCAGTCTCAGTTATAATTCTGAAATCCTGGAGGGGATACAATTGTGAACAGCTGAATCAGCGTTTCCCAACCAGTGTGCACGCTGGCATGCGGTCAGGCATGAACAGGTGTGCCATGTAATCTGGAGCCACGCCCCACCCCGTCTGTCTGTCTGTCCAGAGCAGCAACAGGCGGGGTGGGTGGGTGTGTGTGTGTGTGGCTCCAGCCAGTGATTCAAGCATCATGCCACCCTCCCCCCGCTGCTCCATGTCCAGCCATGCACCACCTCCCCCAACCCCGGCTCCATGTCTGGTGTACCGCAATGTTCTTTTGTTCATGTAAGTGTGCTGTGGGATGGAAAAGGTTGGGAAATGCTGAGCTAAATAGCTTGGACCAGCCAGAAGGTGCAGTTACATTGGCCACATGACTGAGAATGACAGCTAAAAGGCTCCCAAAATAAGCTAGTCTGGCAGCCCCATGATAAAAGGAAGAGAGGATGACACGAAGAGACTCTTCACACTGGTTAAGGACAGAAAGACCTTGTATGTTTGTGACCTGACCAAATTAAAGGAACTGGCCCAGAACAGAACTGGTTAGTGAAAACTGATCTCTGCTTTGGGATGGTGTGAAAAGTGTACTGAACTGATCAGAAATGTTGCTGGTGAACTGCTGGTGTCCTAAGGATGTAAGGAAATTCCTACTGTGTTGGGAGTTTTAGCCCCCCATGCAGGAATCCCCTGCTCTGTTAGGCTACTGGCCACAAGTGTTAGCCTCCTGGGGCAGAGGCAGCCTCACAGCTGTAGGCAGTGCAAGGGGAAGGAAAGCAGAAAGAACTTAAGCAGCTCAGAGCAACTCTACTCCCTTTCCCCCTCTCCTCCTTTGGCAACAAGGGCATCTTCCCTGCTCGTCCTTCCCTGCAACCCAGACCACAGAGGCACTACAGCTTCTCAAGGAAACCATTTTAAGAATTTTTTTACATGAACAAGGCAGCCTCTTCTTCCCTTAACTATTTCTGGAAATGGCTAAACTGTTTTACTGAAACTTTATTAAACAAAAGATTGATAGAGACACCCAGAGTAGGAAATTTCAGCTGAGCAGATAGTTTGGCAAAGTTATAAGCAATCGATAACTTGTTATGATGGGAAATCTCAGGTATCATTAACTATTAAGTGGTACTCCCTGCACTCCTTTATATAGAACAGACAAAAGCTCCTCCCACCCCTTTTACTGGCTTCCCATAGAACCAGTGTTACTAATACTGTGGGGTTTTGTTCTTTTTAAAACAGCATTACTGCTATAAACACCATCTTGAAGGTTAAAAAATGCCCAACATATATTTACAAAACATGTTTCCAAATATCTTTCCCAGTTTATTCATAACAAGATGTGATCCCAACCTTATGAGCATTCAGCTGTCAGGCTGAGAAACATTAGTTTGATTTTGTTTTAAAACAGCAGGCATGGAAGTGGGCCTCTATGCAGCATTTCATGCCAACTTGGCAAAGTGGCTGTCTGCAAAACAAATGTTATTGGCCTCTTTTAGCTTTCACCTGACATTTCCAAAGCACACTTTTGCAGGAATTTCAACTTACAACTCATTTCTGATGATATAAAGCCATGTCTATTCTGCAATTCCATTATCCTGGAAGCAGACAGACTTACAATGTATATTACACATTTAATAATAAATAACAGTTTTGCCAATTCTCAATATGCTATCACAAATCTCACAATATTTGGTGTTTCTATTAAAACACCAGTTCAGTTTCTGCAATCTCAACTTGGGAGAATTTTAGTTGCAGTTACAATTCTAGACCTCAGGTGTGATGAGACAAACTTTAAAAAAAATCAAAAGCCAAAAAGAAAAAAAAGGAGACATTCTTTTTGAGAACCGTGTGGTTCTCAGCCAAATTTCCTGATTTCTAGGGACCTGACTCATGAGTTTTGAATGCTTGGGGTTGGCACTACTGAAATGGTGACAAACGGATGTTTAGAGACAATTGCAAAGGGAAATCTCAGCTGGGGCTGATGGAACGAACAAAACTGATGATTAAACAGACAGACACTTTAGTAACGACAGCAGCTTCCTGCAGACAACTATCCTGGTCCAGTGCCAAACACTAAATTCCTCTGGGCTATCAGGGTTTGATGCCAGAAGCCCTTCACTTAATTTTATTCAGCCTTTCCTTACGCAACCTCTCCAGAGGAGGAGTACATGTACAGTTAGTTAGTCAAGACCTGAACTGAAAATTGTAAAAAAAAAAAAAATGTGTGCGCGTGCATGTGAATTGAAAATTGTCAAGAAGTGTGCGAGTGAGTATTTGCAGTCCATTAAGAAGACCCTATCAAGGATTGAAGAAAACACCTACTCCAAATGAGGATCTGGTTTCTAATGTTCTTTCATTCCTACATTTCCTAGGTCACATGCTCAAGTGTACTTTTTAAAAAGAATTATATACTCTAAATCTGAACAGAGCACACTCAGCCTGATTGCCATATTTAAGCAGACAAGATTAAATTCCCAGGTATTTTCTTAGCAAAGAAGGATCTAAAATGTTCACTGAGAACTCAAAGGACATTCCCTGTTCAGAGGCTAAAACATTTTTAAAAGGGAATACCTTTATTATACAACTCCTGATTTGTTCCAACTGCCTCAGACAAAATCCCATAAGGACTTTATGTTGTAATGCCTCATTGAACTTAAAACAAACTAAGCAATCCACACAAACAAACCCTTAAAAATCCACCCCCCTACACTTTACAGCTGGCAGAGTTTTTACATAAGAAATTTACCTAAAAAAAATTACACCAAGAGCCACTCCGATCCCATTCCTCTGCCCTATCTCTTGCTGTGTTTTCTGCTCCCTGTCCTGTGTTCCCTACCCGATCTGTTGCTCTGCTTTCTACTCTCTACCCTATCCACCATTCTTCTTTCTGCTCCCTGTCTTATCCGCTGCCTGCCCCCTCCCTGATGTGTCACATGCCACACACAGAGACTGCTTGTGCCACTTGGCACCCATGCCACAGGTTGGCCATCCCTACCCTAACTCATGCTAACAGTCAAGAAGAAATTCCACTGATCCTATTGCAACAGGCAAGAATTCCTGTAGACAATATCTTTTATTGGACCAACTGTATGGTTGGTATAGACACAGGCAAGCTTTCACGTATCACAGTCCCCTTCTCCTTCCTCTACTGGAAGTTTTTTGTGACAAAAAGCATTATTCGGTATAAGTATATCATAACCTGGCTGCATATTTTTTGGGGACCAGAGTAAGGGATAGGCAGGTGTTCTGGAACAGTTTAAGAGGAACTAAAAATCTCCCCCCGATATCCCTTCTACTTCAGGGAGAGCAAGCACCAGATCTATACTTGGCACAGAATCCGTGGCCCAAAATGCTGGCATAATTGTTTTGGCCAGTACACTGAGTGGGTAATGAAATGACACAGCTCCAGCTCAAGGAAGTAAATCAATGTAAAAGGCTGGTAACAATCAACTGCTTAGTTGCAAGTCAGAAAATGTTTAGTTACAATGAGTGGCAACAGAAAATAATTTATTCTGAAGCCAACTGCTGATGAAAACCTATTATAAACCCTCTTCATCAGATAACATAATGTCCAGACATCTTCAAAATTAAAGATTACCTACATTACATTTTTAGTGTGCTCGTGTTTCTGGCCATTCACTAGAGCAAGTTGTAAAACCTATCAAGAAGCAGAAGATGAATAACTCCGCTGGAGAAGGTAGCTTACCAGAGGAATTTTGTATACCATCTAAAGGATGTTTTGAGCTCATTATCTGCTCAACACACTTAATGAAAGAACAGCTCTCTCAGATACTAACAATTCAGGCGGTGATCTTCATTTGTAAACTTAAAAAAGATTCAGAGCCATGTGGTAATTACAAAATGGTGTCCCTGTGAAACAGGCTACAAAATACCTATGGAAATCGTGGGTAATGGTTTACATACAATTATAGGGAAAGTAAGTAAAAAAGATCAGGAGGGGGTTATTTCACAGAAATGAGCATCAGATAATTTCTGAAGACTATTAGATATTATATCCTATTGATGTCTAAAAATAGTAGTGCTCTCATTAGGCATTAAGATTCTGATGAGGTTGAATGATGGGGTCTGGATTATGCCCTTAAGTGAAATGAGTCACAGCTCAAAAAGTCAATTAAAAAAAAATATTTATACACAACCTTCAATGGATATCTGGTATAAAATCACCTTCCTTATTTTACAGGGACACAAGTCGGGACTACCTTTTTCCTCACTGCAATCTGAAATGAATTGTAGAACCTGCAGCAGCCAGAGATGGCACCTCTGTTATCAAAATGGATGACATACTGTATATTGTTTTCTTTATTCTGGTTCTATCTTATTATTAGATAGTTATGTTATAAAACATTAATAATTATTAATTAATAAATGACCCAAAGAAAATTATTCTGGCCGACTGAGACTGTCATGGAGATATTTTGAAAGGGAATCACCTCCCAAATATAGCTATAAGTTAAATAATTCTAAATCAAAATTTGTACTATAACAAATATGGTACATACCATGTAAATTTAAACAAAGTGACAAAAACAAATTATTTGGAAATGAAGTTAAACATGAGACTGACTAATATGGTTTAAATATTACTGCAGTCCACTGATGCAAAATATCAAGAAAGATGCTGAAAAATTAAATTGGGGGGGAGAGGGGGGAAGCAACACAGTTGGTTTCTGCTTCACAGATTAATTAATGTCTTCTCTCAGATGCTTCCCAAGAAGGTTAGGGAGGCATATTTTAGAAAGACAGATATTTATTTCAACACTTATTCAGAAGAGAAGAATGGCAATACTCCAAACTCCCAAATCCAGTGCAAAACTAAAATATTCAGGAGTTTGAAAGTTTCTGATCTTTAGATTTTAATTTACTATATGTAAAATCATTATATATCCCAAGTCTGAATTCAAATGCAGAGAAAGAGAAGGCAAAGTATTTTAACAGTACAGAGGAATAATGAGACTTACTAAACTAAAATGGACATAAACAAAAAGGAGGAAAAATTAATTTCTAAACTCTGATAACTGTAGTAATGGGTGTTTCAAGCTAGCAATGTGCTTAAAGTTAGGTATGTGCTTAAGTACTTTGCTAAATAGGGACAACAGTAGAAAAACATTTTAGTGACATCATATTTAAACTGCTTTACCTCTTTAGCTGTCTAAACAGAAACTTCCTACTGCCAAGTGGCAACTTCTCTAAATGCATATCCTTATTCTTGTAGTCAGCCCCTTACTGTATGCTGCTGAATGAACTTGTGACTGAAAATACTGTGCTACATCTTGTTTCATTTCCAGAGCCAGATACAGCCTTGCAATGAATTTCTCAGTGATTATGAAACCACATGTTGAAACCTTTTGACTTCTTGCCTTGACACCAACCAAGTTGCAGGTGGTTCCAATTTTAGACTCATGGCAAAAACCCTGTGGCAGGCGTCCAAAAAAACTGGCAAGCTGCAGAAGCAACATACAATGCTCCAACTTACTATCTTTGGAACTGCTAGTTTGATATATCAATTAATCTTTGCTGCTTTGCTTAGATCTTTTGCTAAAATGTAATTTACACTATAAAAAAGGTCGAAGTTAGGTTATAATATGTACCTCAACCTACTTAATTATGGTAAATGGCATTACAATGTAGCTACATTATAAAAAAAAGTTATGTCTTGGTCAGGGTTAGTTCATGACCCTGCCCTAACCTTGACCCACTCTTAATAACAATTAGCCCTTAGGGAAATAGTTAATTATTTGTTATAATAAGTCTCTTGGACCTCTTTAGTAGCAGATACTTAATCAAAAAAATCCACTGCATATATCTAATAAATTGGACAGGACATGTATACTATTGCTGTTCACTGGATGGAATCACAAGTATTAATTTTTATGTCATATGCTCTATAATGTTAACAATCAGAGAAGTCTCCTTTATTCTGAGTTATATAAAGCAGGGTTAGGATTTGATTCCTATTTCTACTATCACCATGACTCCGAGTAGCGTAATATGAAGCATAGTGGCAGCCAGTAGTATTTGCTCCCATAGCACAAAATGGCATGGATTACCCTTTCATTCCATATCCATACACCAAAAATTATAAATAGCTCACCAATACTGAGATTCCTGCTGAATCCTCTCTTTCTTTTTTGCCCTGCTTATTAATTGCATCTTGAATTTAGCATCTCCATTACGTACACTGGATGAAGGCAAACAGGGCCTGGTGACTCCTGATGATCCCTATTTTAAATATAAGAAATATTGTAAATATAATGGACAAGTCCAATATGGTGGTGTGGTAAATGTTGATTTTGTTATTAATGGTGATCACAGTAGTTAGAGACCTGCTTTTGCTATAAAATGTTATAATTTGGAGTTGAATTGTATTAATAATGCCTGAACTCCTTTTAAAAGCTTTTTTGACCTTTTTAGTCATTAGGGTAGACCAGTAATGAAAATAGTAATTGGCTTCAAGGGATTTTGTTCTCTTATGATTCATAAATATTTCTACTTTAGAGCAAACATTCTTGGGGGAAAAAAAGTGAGAGATGCTGGTACTCTATGAAATGATTCCTTTCTACAATACCAAGCACGAGGGATTTCTGTCCCATGACTGCAGTTCCTCCTTACTACCGCAAAACACATAGATAAATAATAGTTACTTTTATTATTATTATTAACTTCACTGGCTTTACTCCAGCAGAGAATTCAGTCCATTACATCAGCAACAAATGATATATAGGTACATACATGCAAATATATCCCACCAACATGTGGCAGAAAACCTGATGCATCATGCAAGCTAGAAAGAATGACCGGCAATTCAAATCAAAGTGCTTGTTTAATCAATAACAGGATAATAATGACATCAATAAAAAATGAAATGGATAAATGCTAGTGACATCTGATTGCCATATAAAATTGATTCTTTTGATCAGACTATTATTTACCAACTTCACAGAAGTTTTGTGTGAATTAATAAATTAATATTCTTAAAGTGCACTGAAGATGCATGTAATAATTGCCAACAATTATTAGCAAATATGAACTATATACATATATTACTGTTGCTGTAAAAGGTATCATCTTATTAAAAATAAACATTATCCCATGAGTGATGAGTTATATATACACTTATTATTGTCTTTGTTCTGTGGTAAAAAAATCATAAAACTTATCAGCATTGCTAAATGTAATTATAAATAAATACGATTAGTATTCATTATTACAGAGGATATAAAACATTTAAATGTATATGTGGGAGAATGTCAACTTCCGATGAACGCTACTAGGTTGAGAGTCTGGGAGACTGAAAATTATCTAGTGCCAATCTAAACAAGTGTCAAACTTTAAATATTGAGAAGATACTGATTAATTATACTAGGATTATCCACATACTTGATGTTAGACACGTGCTTAAGCTTCCTATTGAAATGGGGCTGGTATACCTAGATGGGCAGAGCCTACAGATCTGCCCGGCACTCACCATCACATGAATATGCTTCAGTCATGGCCTGTTGGGGACCTTTATGGAGGCAGTAGAGGAGTTCAGTTTCCATGGCCCATTTAATTCTTGGGCTCATAGCTGTCGCTGCCTGAAAGGGAAGAAATTAATGCCAATGGTGATAAAATGACAGGTTTTATAGTAGGGACATAAAACCACCGTACTTCTGAATGTCTTTGGTCATCCATAGAAAAATATTACAATATGTCTGACAACAAATATGAACATTTGATTCCCAACACCTATTAGAAAGCCTCCAAAGTATTTGTCATTAACAACTTTTTCTTAACTAACTTGTTGGGTTCAAATCTTAGGTGATGGGTCTGAATGTTGAGATCAGGTCAGTAAATAAAATGAATTATAATAGCTCAAAACTACCAGCTGTAGGTGGCAGGTTTAAATGTCAACTACCAGGCTAATTATTTAAAAACATTACCCATTACAAACTGTGAGTTCATGTGCTAACAGTGTCACTAGGCACCTAACAGTCATCAGGAACCCCTCCCTATTACTAACCATTTAGAAAATCAGTAGCCATCGTGGGTGGTGGATTTGAGACACAGTGACGTTCCTACCTACTAGTTAATGACTGCTGCAGGTGGTGGATTTGAGACACAGCCATGTCACTATCTATCTCATAGCTAATGACTGTTGCAGGTAGTGGGTTCGAGACACAGCAATGTTGCTGTCTACCTCATAGCTAACGACCACTGCAGGTGGTGAATTCAAGAAACAGCCATTTTGCTATCTACTTCATAGCTAACAACCATGGCAGGTGGTGGGCTCGAGACACAGCCATATCTCTGCCTACCTCATAGCTAACGACCATTGCAGGTAGTGGATTCAAGATACAGCCAGGTTGTTCGTCCTGCCTAAATCGCTAAGCAGCAGGTTCAGGTGGAGACCTAACCATGTCACCAAGCCCAAGCGGATGATCCTTATTGGCAGCAAATTAATTTCAAGACCAACCCGTGCTGCCAACCCCATGGCCAACAACTGAAGAAGGCGGCAAATTCAAGCCCAACTGGTGACCCTTCCAACACCAGCAACGGCTGTTGGAGGTAGGTTCAATCCACGCCTCTGAGATTCTCGGCTTGCCTACGGAAAAAAACATGGCGCACATGAGGGCGAATGGAAACATTAAATATTTGGCTTTTACCACAGAGGGGGGTGCGGCAGAGCAGCTCCCCCAGCATGGCTAGCAGGGCCCTCAAAGGGCGCTGCTGATCCTACCCTATTCCTCCACTCCTGCACCTTGCCACCAATTTCTGGACCTGGAGGAATGGAGCCCACCCAAAAAAAAACCCCTAGGGGCCTCCCACCTCCAAAAAAAACAATGGAAAAAAAAATCCCCAAATAATTTGTGCCTCACACAAACTTCACCAAGCCATGCTAGGGTGCGCCCTGCTCCTAGTGATGTCACCCCTTAGCCAGCCAATCCCAAAGCAGCTTGGGAGCCGAGGAGGAAATGACGTCACCGTATCCCTCCGCCAGCCAGGTCCCCTTTTTTGTGTGTGTGTGTGTGTGTCTGTTGGTGCCTTGTGTGTGTATCAACCCGCAGCGCTTTTTTTTTTTTCTCCTTTTCCGGGGGGGGTGTGCAAAAAAAAAATTATTCGGGGGGGGGAGGGGGAAGCTCATGCAACCTGCCCTCCCCTTCCCGCTGCCCTTTCCGAGGTGCTGTGGGGGTGCGTGTCCCTTTAAGAGCGTGCGAGAGCCGCCTCGGCTGAGCAGCGGGAGAAAGCGAGTGAGGAAGGTGAGTTGGCGCGAGCCCGTTATGTGGGGGGAGGGGGGGGCGGGCGCAACGGAATCAACCGGATCGGGGCGGGGGGGGGGTGAACCGCGGGGGGGGGTCGCGCGGGTGGCGGTTGGTTACCGTTGGAACCGGTTCGAACCGCCCGGGCCGGGGGGCGGGGGAGGGGAGGGGAGGGAGGGAAGGAGGCAGGGAGTGGGGGGGGAGGCGGGCGGGAGAGCGAGCGAGGGGCCGCGCGCGCCGTACACAAAGCGGCCGCGAGACGCTGTTGGCGGGGAGGAGGAGGAGGAGGAGGGAGCGCGAGGGGAGGGGCCGCTCCCGCTGGGCGGCGGGATACTGCCTCGCTGCCTGGAAGGCGGAGTGATCCGCGCCCCCCCCCCCCTCCTGCTGAGGCGGGTAGTGACCCCCTGTGTGAAGCGCCCCTCATGCTAGAGTGCCCCCGCCTCAGCCCTGTCTGCAGGGGGAGGGGACAGGCTGCACCCCCTCCCCCTTTCCCCAAGCTGGTGCTGGGTGGGCGGCCATGTTGGGCAACGGGATTATTTTTTCTCTCCCTTTTTTTTTTTTTTTTTTTTCTTTCTCAGCAGCCACAATGAGCTGAGGCTGGCTGGCGGGGGGAGGTGCGGCCCCGCCTTTGCAAAGGAAGAACGGACAGGGCATTTGCTTCGGGGGTCTTTTGCGGGGGCTGCTCTGGCCCTCCACCTCGTAATCACGGGGGTGCCTCGTAATCCTCGAGGCCTGAGTCTGAGTTGCTCCCCTTGGCCTCTCCTCAGGGGCTTCCCTTGGTCCAGGGGGTTTTCCTTGGCAAGCTTGCTGCTGGGCTCCCTGGCGAGGGCGTTCCCTCTGGCCCCAGTGAAGCGTCTTAGCCCTGTTCTCCTTGGTCTGGCTGCCCCACAGGGTGAGAAGCATTGCTTTGGCCTGACAACTGCTTTTCTTTCCCCCTTCAGAGTGATTGAGGATGGCTGACACCAGGGCATCCTTTAAAGTTACCTTCTGCTTGCTATCTTCCTCTGCACATGGGACATGGAGAATGTGCGGGTCCAGGCAGGAACACCCCCCTCTACGCATGCACGCAGGCACTGACAACGCATGCTTTGCTTTACTGACTTAACAGTAGTTGCAGCTGTTGGCAGGGCACACCAAATGTCTGCAAGTGACTGACCGTGAGGAGGGGGAGGCCGATATTTGTTTCTGGAGATGTCCTGTAGTGGTTTATGACAAATGGGCCTGCCCCGTTCTACACCCCGCTATCCTGTATCTCGCTACTTGCGGGTCATGCTGATTGTAACATCTGCCTCTGAATACAAAGTGTAGCTAATTATTATATATGCATTCCTAAATTGCCCCTGGGTATAAAATATATTGACATAAATCACATCAGAGACTGCCTGTCTGATCCATCCACCACATCTACCCAAATGTCCTCCAGCTTGTAGCTACTCTGAGCCTCCAGCGTGTCTGCGGGTTCTGCAAATGTTATGGTTGCCCTTTTTGTGTATGTGCACACATCCAGACACACACGCACACACTTTATGTATGTGCATGCACACTCGCACACA
The DNA here is from genome assembly GCF_030867095.1 of Alligator mississippiensis. NCBI lineage: Eukaryota > Metazoa > Chordata > Crocodylia > Alligatoridae > Alligator > Alligator mississippiensis. The sequence continues at coordinate 19,813,005 of NC_081838.1, read as the reverse complement.
CTTTATGTACATCTGCACACACCTTGTTAATAGAGGTACAGATGCACAAATACTAACTGGCCATGACCCTTCAAATGGCTCCATATGGGCAGACCTTTGCACCTGCACATATACCCACTGAAATTTAGCAGAGTGTTATGTGGAAATAGCTTGCACAGAGCTGGTGATCAAATCAGAGCCAAGATGATGCACATACCGTTAGGTTTAGGCAGAACAGGCTTGCAATTTATGGGTAGGTCTGGTCTCATACAAGATCTTAGAAGTGTAGGACCAGTCACTACGCACAGATATATCAGAAAGCAAGTTTTAATTCTGCCGTTCTAACTATGGGAGCAAATAATTTTAATGAATGTATTATTATATATTTTCTATATATTAATATATTGTAATAGGCATCCCATGCTTGAAAGCTTTAATAATACAGCTAATAAAGTGATAACAACATAGACAATTTAATAAGCCTTTTAAAACAATCACTCTAGATGGTGAACTAAAATGAAACACATCAGTTAACAAAGAGTACAATTGTTTTGTCCTGCAAGTTGCACCTCAAGTACCCAAACCCATCCCCTTCCATCTGAAATGCTGCACAGAGGTTTAAAATAGTCATATCAGCAATGATGAGATGGTCGCATAAGATCCAATACCTGTTCTTTTTCTTTCCTGCTTAAGAACCAGTGTCATATGTCAAAGTTGATGGAAGTTACTTTTCCAGGTTATAGATTGCAAATTATTTCAATAACAGGGGGTTATGTCCTGTTCTAAGCATGGGATTAGTTTACATTGTTGAGAAATATTTAATACAGTATCATCAGTTTTCAGAGATGGTACAAGATAAGATACACTCCTTCCTCTGATTGTTTACCGTTAAAATATGGAGGGAAGACAAGGGACAAGACAGCAGCTCAGATGAGGGGAGTGTATAGTGGCAAGGAGAGAAGTGGGACAGACCAAGGAGGTGGGTGTGGAGGGAGATTGCGAAGGACACAGCTTGATTCAGTGCATTACTGTACTCAATTTCTGTCTAGCATGATTCTACTTAAGGAATTAAACCCTTTTTTTTTTAAAGTGAAGGGGTCTGATTTTTAACTTTGTTTTCTGGCCTATTTAAGCAAATAGGGGGAAAAAATTGAAGTGGCAGCTACTTAGGGATATAGCACTTTCCCACATTCAAGAATTGTGGAAGGAAACTGAAATGTTAACTAAGATGCACCATAAATACCCTCAGGTTAAATCATCTAAGGAGCTATACCAATTGACAAACTTGTTTGGAAAGAAGAATGTACATAAATGTACACAGTAGTGTTAAATTAATCTTTGGGATACACGTAATAGTCTTAGTCAACTCCTACAGTTCTTAGCCAAAACTCATTGGGTCATGGCCTGCACCTCAAGGAAGAGGAGGGAGAATGTAGTTCACACACCCACTGCTCAACTCTGTTGCAGGCTAAGGTAGCCCAGTAGTACCTCTGTTTCAGCTGTTCTTCTGTAGCTCTGCATATAAATAGAATGACTTTGGTGCAGATTTGTTGTGGGCAGCGTACCTTCCCCTTTCTTGACGCTCCTCTTTATCACCCCACAACCCCCCCTGACTGGGAACAGTCCCAGAAATCTTGTGTACTTTGGGGTCTGTTCTGGAGAGGCACACACGGGTCTTTTGCACCAGCTTGCTCAGTAGTGCTCAGCCTCTGGGTTGTGGGATCCATGTCATCCAGCTCATGCAGCTCCCCACAGGTCCAGAAATTTGGTGGTGGGGGAGCAGCGGAAGCGCTAATCACTGCTTCTCTGTGGGGACCCACAGGGAGTGCCGCAGACTGGATAACATGGGCTGGCACACTGAGTCATGCTGGTGTGCTGGATTGCACCTGCAGATTAACCCCACAGGGGATCTGGCCCAGTCTGACTCCATGCTATTCATTCCACCCCTGGTGCTGGAAAGTTGGGCACTACTGCCTTAGCTGGATCAAGGATTCATAGATGTTAGGGTCAGAAGGGACCTCAATAGATCATCGAGTCCGACCCCCTGCATAGGCAGGAAAGAGTGCTGGGTCTAGATGACCCCAGCTAGATGCCTATCTAACCTCCTCTTGAAGACCCCCAGGGTAGGGGAGAGCACCACCTCCCTTGGGAGCCCATTCCAGACCTTGGCCACTCGAACTGTGAAGAAGTTCTTCCTAGTGTCTAGTCTAAATCTGCTCTCTGCTAGCTTATGGCCATTATTTCTTGTAACCCCCAGGGGCGCCTTGGTGAGTAAATCCTCACCAATTCCCTTCTGTGCCCCCATGATGAACTTATAGGCAGCCACAAGGTCGCCTCTCAACCTTCTCTTGCGGAGGCTGAAGAGGTCCAGGTGCCCTAGTCTCTCCTCATAGGGCTTGGCATGCAAGCCCTTAACCATACAAGTGACCCTTCTCTGGACCCTCTCCAGGTTATCTACATCCCTCTTGAAGGAGACAGCAGGACAATGATGAATTGGGTCTGTTGAATTAAGGTTTTATATAAGGATCTGGGATTGGGTCTTGTGTGTTCAAATTAAAATTAGTGTCACGGTGTTTTGGATGAAGTAAGTCCTTTCTTTTATGTCAAACCTAGGTTTGCTAGATTGTATTCAGATTTCCCAGGTTAAAGTTATTTCCTCAAGTGGCTTAGTCCAGATGACCAAGATCTATGCTACTTTGTTATAAACCTGCTATATTTGAAACTAAACAAGTCAGTTCATTACTTCTTGCCTGAGTTTTTCTAATCTGTAAAATGATAATGATGATTCTTCTTTATCTCACGTGTGTTCCGAGGATTAATTAGTGTTTGTAAACTACTTTTGAATGTTTGGGATAAATAAGAGAATTGCAAAATATTTAATCTTTAAACACAATTTTTTCTTTTTGTTTTCAAACCACCCATATAGTAAGAAGGAAATCTATTTATCATTTAGTAGCAAGGAAATTCTTATGATCTGATATTCTGTTCTTTGGACTGATATTGTGTGGTAGATGATTCTACTGTTGAGCAAAAAGTGGGCTGTGAACAGTGTCCCAAAATATACCAATCTGTATTTTTAATTATAAAATTAATTTTAAAAGTTTTTAGACCAAGGGTATCATATCTTATGTGAACTTTTTTTAAAAAAAAAAAGCAAATTTATGTACGTGTAACCTGTGTGTGATAACTGATTTTTTTTTTGTTAAGGAATATCAAGTAATATATAACCACATGACTTTTAGAGATCACATCATTCAGACACACCTGCCTTATTTATTCTGCAGCTGTTATATAAAACCCCGCTATCCACAGGTGCTTCTGATAATGGAAAACATTTGGGATTCTCTCCAGTAAATCAGTACTGAATGAAGTTTATGGAGTTATACCAGGTTAAAATTTACCTTAGATAGGAATAAGACCCTTGACTGTTGAGCTGGTATGAATATTAGGCAAGTTTGCCTCAACACATAATGCAAGTTAGTATCAAAAGGGGGCTTTGTAACTACAGTCTCCTTTAGCCTTTTATCTGACAGTCTTTTAAATAATTGTGATGTCTATAGTTGAAGGGTGTTTTTGAAAGCTAAAGTTATAACTAAAAATTTTATACCAAAGACTAAAACTCCTATCCTTTCCTTGTCCTATGCTTTTGTCAAATTTTCTCGAAGAAAAATGGTAGTCCATACTGGCTATGTTTCATACGCACTTAATTGTTCAGCTCATTGATTATTTGATAAATATGATTGGAGCCTAGACTAGATGCCAAATTTCAGCTGAAATTGGAAGAGACAAGTAGCCTTTTTGTAACGAGGTAGGGAGAAAAAATCTTTTTCCACTTTAGGGTAATCTGTCTACTTGGATGTAAATTAAAATTCTTTATTCTTGGATCTCCACCAATAATGGTAGCTGCTTTTAGCAGAACATGTAACAAATGCTAACTTTTTAATACAAGAGCTTCATGATCATTGGCCAAATGATTTTTTTTTCTTGTGGTAAAGTTGAATGTGATATATGTTGTTCAAGTAAAACAAAGAGGCGATATTTTGTATTAGCGCTAGTTATGCACAAATAATACATTTTTTAACTATAAAGGTCACTTTCTACTTTTCAACCAAAGTAGGGGGAAAAAAGCCTTGTATCTAAAATGTTTTATTTCTTGCAGTATATTTAGCACATTTAGTGACTTTTTTTTGGCATCCATATTTGCAAGCAAGCATCTGCCAGCTCTGCGCTGAAAAGCTAAATGTAGAATATTTATCACTGAGATTAATCATTTTATTGAGCAAGGGCTTCTTACTTACAAAAATATGCAAGATCAAAGCTATGAAAAACAAAGCTGTTACGTTGAAGAAGAGAAGACATTTTCTTAGTTGAGCTGATGAAATGCTGTGCATTTAATGCAAGTTAGTGTCAAAGAAGCTTGTAACGACAGTCTCCTTAGCATTTTGTCTGTGCGTATTTTAAATAATTATGAGGTGTTGAATAATATTTTCTTAATAGTGTGTGCTGAGATTTCCTCTATAGTTTGAACCTTAGCTGATAGACATACCATGCATTCTTTAGTCTATAGCTCTGGCTCGCTGTTCTGTCTTAAGTATTTATAGAGGGACCATCACTATAGTATCTAGGCCCTGTTGTTCATTTGCTGTGGAGTAATATGACTCCAGACAAATGGTTACTGTTTTAAGTGTCACCATTCTTTTACCAGCTCAGAGCAGCTTTGTCCAAGAAGCATTACATGGAATTTTTGTTCTAGATATTTCTGCGAGGATCTTGAAAATCACAAATATGTGGATATTGGTTGTGACGCTGTTTCACTAGAAATGGGAATCTACCTCGTGTTTTTTAACAAGTCCAAATGTTAAAGTTTATATCAAAGGAGAAAGAAAAGGGTGTTTTAGGCATATTGATTCTTCTTTTCCTTTACAAAGCAGATCTTAAAGGTTGGGTGAGGTTGTGTTTTTTGGGTGGGGGGGTTTGACACTTGAGAGCTTTATTTCTCAGAATGTGTTTGTTTGTTTTTTTATTTTTTGTCATCCAGACATTTCTTTTGTTTTTGCATAAGAGGAAGTTTGTAAGGTCTTGGTTCTATTTATGTCTGTGTCGCTGATTGCCTGTGTGATCTTGGGCACTTCGTATCTTTGGGACTCAGTTGCCCACATTTTAAAATGAGAGTAATAATATGCTTCCTTAATATGACGGTGTTGGGAAGATATAATACCCTAAAAGTGTTTCTGAAATACTCAGCGCTATGGTGATGAATGTTATGGGGGGGAGGGAAGGAAAATAACTTTTCAAGTGATACTTTAATAGAAATAGAAAAAATAGGATTTAACAATACAATTATATGTCCATAATTACTTGTGAGAGTTCTTTGCCTGGCTTTATGAAAAATACTTGTATAATTAATTTTAATGGAGACTAGCGTAATGTACACTGTACAATTAGCCAAGCTCATAATGATAAACAGTGATTTCTTTTTTTCCTGATATCAATTTATTTTCTAATTAAGAAGTTTATTATTTTTACTAATCAACTATTCATTTGTTTTGTTTTCTCATTTGTCACTAGGATTTTTGTTCACTGAATGGGCTATTTTTAATCAAACGTTTGTATGCAGTATTCAGTGGACATGTAATAGACTTGCTTAGCAGGCATGTATGTATGCATTCGTTTCTTTAAAAGATATTCATGAGAGGGAGTTTGGTTACTTTAAGTTATAATAACTTGGCTGAAATAGTATCTTAAATTTGTTTTCCTCTTCTAGAATAACATAGGAGGACCAATTGATCATTTTCTTTAGAAATTGGTGGTGATAATAGCTACATAAACACACTTGCTGCCTGCTTTCCACACTGGGAAGAAAGACAATAGTAGCCATTTTGTTGATTAACTTTAAATCCTCATCCTGCTTTTTTTTTTTTTAAACGTCTCCCAGGACGTGGAAGTCTAAAGCTCCAGGTATTTTAAATAGATATGTTGGTCTAAAGCCTTGGTTGTCAGCCAGTGCTGTGGCACCCTGGGGTGCCTCCAGATTCTTTGAAAGGTGCCATGAGGTGTGAGGAGATAAGCACAGGCTGAGGCTTGTCCCTGCCTGGCCAATCTCCCACCCCCACTGCTTGGTCCCTCTGCCGGGAGATAAACACTATAATATAAAAGTTAGTTTTTGAAATTGGGTGTCACTCAATTCACAAAAGTTATGGAAGCCTCCCTCAAGTCCCCAGAGCTTGAAAACTGCTGATCAAAAGCAAAGAACAACGAATTGTTCTGTAACTTTTGTTCATGTGTTCCAGCTCAAAATATCAAAAATAGATCTGATGTGATGGATAAAGACAATCCTTGAAGCGCTTCCTTATGTGAATGATTTTACAAAAGATGTAGTGTGTGCGGTAGGCATCAGGGACACTTGTGGATGCTTGCCCATGGCCCAGGATAAATGTCATGAATTCACCAGGCATCCAGGCAGGTTGGCTGTAGTCATTGGCTGCTGTGCCACCTGCTGATCAGGCAGCCTGTTATCCACAGGCTGTCCTCAGGCAAGTGGTACCTCCTAGAAAAATGAGGGGGAGATACAGGCAGAGCTGAAATGAAGAGCTATTAAGGGAGAGAGTGGAGCAGCAGGTGCTTTGACAGGTGAGCAGGGCACACGTTATTGGAAGAAGGGTTGGGAAAGGAATGATTTTGGGAGAAAGGGAAAATGATGTAGGATGGCTTGGAGGGAAGGAGCACAGAAGCTACTAGGAGAAACTGTTGCGGGCACAACATGAAGAGGGGAGAGGTGCTAATATAACCAGTACCACTCTATAGCAACTACTTCTCTACCCCCACAAGTTCCCAGCAGCCTCACAGGCCCCCTGCCTACCTGATTATTCTTGTCTGTAAAATGTTACACATGGTGCTGGCAAGCTATGGTCTCGCTAACAAGAATCAGTAGTCTTTTAGGCTGAGAGGTGCTGGTAGCTCAGCATGAGACTGATGGGTGTGCTAAGCACCTCCCATTCAGGCTAAGTGAGGGAACCATTAAGTCAGGAGTATAGCTTGTAGGTTGTATTTATACCCAAAAGCTTGCAAAGAAGAATTTTTCCAACTATTTGAGTTGGTCTAATAAAAGATACCAGATTTACCCAAAGAATCTTGGAACCATTAAGGGGTTGTTGTTTTTTTGCCTACTCGTAACTGGAACAATGGAAGGCGCCGCATAAGAACTGGACCAGCAAGTCTGGGCAGTAACTGGGGCATCTGTTGGCATTTTATGGCTTATAACAAATACAAGGGTTGGGCAGCATCTGGGGGTACTGCTCATTTTGTGTGTATGTGAGAGCACTAGATAGACTAGGGCAGAAACACCAAAACAGATGGGTGTAGAAGTGGCTGGGATAGCCAGTGAGATACCCAGAATGTGGATAGCCTTGGAAAAAAGCCATCAGAAAAGCCAATGGCACTTTATCGTGCATCAGCAGATGCATGACGAATAGATCCAAGGAGGTGATACTTCCCCTATATGGGGTGCTGGTCAGACCGCAGTTGGAGTACTGCGTGCAATTCTGGGCGCTGCACTTCAAGAGGGATGTGGATAACCTGGAGAGGGTCCAGAGAAGGGCCACTCGTATGGTTAAGGGCTTGCAGACCAAGCCCTACGAGGAAAGACTAGAGAACCTAGACCTTTTCAGCCTCCACAAGAGAAGGTTGAGAGGCGACCTTGTGGCTGCCTATAAGTTCATCACGGGGGCACAGAAGGGAATTGGTGAGGTTTTATTCACCAAGGCGCCCCCGGGGGTTACAAGAAATAATGGCCACAAGCTAGCAGAAAGCAGATTTAGATTGGACATTAGGAAGAACTTCTTCACAGTTCGAGTGGCCAAGGTGTGGAATGGGCTCCCAAGGGAGGTGGTGCTCTCCCCTACCCTGGGGGTCTTCAAGAGGAGGTTAGATAGGCATCTAGCTGGGGTCATCTAGACCCAGCACTCTTTCCTGCCTATGCAGGGGGTCGGACTCGATGATCTATTGAGGTCCCTTCCGACCCTAACATCTATGAATCTATGAAAAAGCTTAGAGAGAGAGAAATGAAAAACTGTAGAACTTTTTGTTCAAAGATGATACTTTTTATTAGACCAACTAAGAAATCACAATCTTTCAGACACACATGCCATTCCTCAGGCTCAGGGAAAATTAAAGATGGTAAAACATCCCTGTAGGTAAAAGAATATATACTTAATTTTTGCATACAGGAAGCTGAAGGTAGAAATCTGTTCCTCTGGGTCCAAGAGAGTATAGAGAGAGAGAAAGAACATTTGGGATAACTGGTGACTGGAAAGACACTTGGAGCTGATAGCAAAACAAAAAATTCCTGTTCTTTCCATCTTCAGGGAAACAGAACTCTGCATATTCCTGGTATACTAACAAGATTGTAGCGGAGACCTTCCTTTACAATCATTTTCTCCACTTTAACCCAAAGAGTCCTCAAGACACTGAATCTGGGCTAACTACTGAGGTCAAAAGAGCATTAGAGGTACTAGCTTGAATAGGACTGTGTTAGGACAACTTCAGAGAGGTCCCATGAGAGAACCTGCATTAAAGTTTTAGGAATTGAAACCCAAATAAGACCATGTACAAGATGAAGCATGGATAATCCGTGTAATTGTATTACAAAATTGAGGAATTTTAAGAATATGCAGTTAAGCGAAGGGGTAATATGTGGTTAAGCATGACAATCAGCTTGGTTAAAGGATTTAATCATTTTATTTCTTAATGTAAACTCACAGAACTGATTACAGGATTTAACTAGGTCACACCATTTTATTCAGAAGAATATTACTGTCATCTGCTTTTCTGTCATCAGCTTTTCAACTTTCTTATTAATACAACAAAAATCTGGGCATCTTCTAAATACCATTTTTCCTTTTCTATTATCCTTGAAAGAAATGTTTATATTTTAATCTAAAAATAATCAGAAAGGAAGAATTCTATGTACATTCGATGATATATTAGTATAAAATAGACATCAAGCCTGAGACAAAATTAATAGCAAAAAGAATGTCAGTGTTGCGAGAAGTTTCCATGACATGGCAGCATGGAGGAGCAAAATGTTCTTGTTGGAAGGAAAAATATACAGGATTGGATGCACTGTTTCAGATTTTAACTTTATTTTTTTAATAGGGTGGATCACTCATTAGTGTCAGGGTTTCAGTGCTTGGATTTTTAATTTAGACAGTGGCTGACAGTAAACTGTAAATTTGAGGGAGATGCAAATGTTGCTTGGGTAGGATTTTATGGTAAAATGGCTGCATCTTGATGATCAAAGATTTACAGTTTATTCACACTGTGATTACTTAATCCATGGTGTATTGTAAAGCAATTTTAATTTTAGTTTTACAACAATAAGCTAATGAAAGTATTGTTCTGTATTTAAGCCTTCCGGTCAGCTCTGTTTTGTATGGCTATTGAGAACACAGATTGTCTGCAAATGAGTTGGATTACTTTCTTGCGTGTCTTTTATTGTAAGCTGTTTATTTTGGCCAGTCTGTCTCGGAATGTTTCTCATCAGATTTAAGGGCTGTCAAATGGTAGTAGGGATGACAAAAAACAATCACAACAGTCTCCTCTTCCACCAAAACGTAACCAAAAGGAGCAAAATCCTTTTTAGAAGTGCTAATTCTCATTCAGCTATCCTACAGAAATGTCACCTGTTCAGCTCCTAGTCCTTTCTAATGATCTAGTATTTGGAAAAGGTGGTACCTTTACAGCACAGGTTCCCAACCACTGATCCACGGCTTGATACGGGCCATAAAGGGTTGGCTGCTGGGTCGTGGCATGAGTCCCCTGCATGGAGCCCCATCTGTCTGCCTGGGCAAGCGGCTTCTGCTGCCAGCAGTTAAGTGTGGAGTTAAAGCTGGGCAGCCCGGGGAGGGAGGCATCTGGCTCTGTGTGTGTCCCGCTCCCTCTGCCATGGCTGTACCTGGCAAAGTGCTGCCTGCACAGCAAGTACTGGGGCCTGTGCCAGGTCAGGCAGGACCCCCCAGCCTTGCCTGCAGCTGGGAGTGGGGGATGCAGATTGGGAAACACCCAGGGCAGAGGGCAGGGAGGTGGCTCCTCTGCTTGCTCCTAGGGAAGGCAGCGGAGCCCTTTCTTCCCGAGCAGCCCCAGCTGATTTCCCCTGGGCCACTGGCTTTGCAGCCCCCTCTCCTGCGGGATCCCCTAGTGCCCGTGGCTGCAGTGCCCCAACCTGCACCTGGGTACAGATTTAAATATTTACAAATTTGCATGTTTAAATATTTACAAATTTAAATATTTAAAGTAGATTGTTTCTGTACCTGGTCTGCCTAAATTCTTTGAGTGAGTTTGCTAGTCTGCAGTATAAAAAAGGTTGGGTGCTACTGTCTTACAGCAGTAAGATAGCATTCAAGAAAAGGAAATAAGTTTTCATGGTGCTCTGTTAAAAGCTCTAGTTTATTTATTTTTTTTTAAATAAAGCTTTTGAAATCACTGGCCTGAGTTAAAGACTCCTAAAGGTACCATTCAAATTTTGCATAAACCTAATTTAAAGAGGAAGTTTAGAAACTGCTAATTCCTGCTTAATGGAACAAGGTGGAACTGGTTCTACAAGAAAGCTGCTGCCATCTTTCTTGGCCCAGTGGCCTGGAAACTGAGAAAAATGTAGTGTAGGGTTGGATATAAATGTGTAATTTAGAATGAAGAATGTTAATGATAAACAGGCTTTTTGGAGGAGGCCTCATGCTGACATCTGTCTTACCTTATAAGAAAGGGCTCTCCTTGTGACAATGAGAGCCAGTATCAGCATTTGGAAACCATCTTGTTTTAATATTGGTTTGATCATCTCAATTCCCCAGGGGCGGTACAATCACCTACTCAATATCTTCAAAAAATGCCTGGATGCTTACCTTGCTGGGGTCATCTAGCCCCAGCAGCCTTTTCTGCCCAAGCTCATGGGGGCTGGACCTGATGATCTCAAAGTCCCTTCTAGCCCCTGGCATCTATGAATCTGTTTAATTGTACTTTTTTTTTTTCTTCAATTGTCAGTGCTCAGATTATGTTCCACCAAGGTCCAGATTAACTGCAGTTACGCAGGAGAAAGACTTAGCTGTTTTATAGACACTTCCATGAAAAATTCTGGTAAATGTGCAGTGGTTTTGAGAAGAGCAAACACAATTATTAATATGTATAAAGAATGGGACACCTTATATTATTTTCTTTCAATTTGGTCACGCTATCTTAAAAAGACAAGGCAAAAAAGAAGTTCAGAGATGAGTTACAAAAAATGGTTAGAAACATGGAGAGACTTCCATTAGCTGAGACTAAAACACTGGACTGGTTTATTTAGAGAATGCATAGATAAGAAAGGACATTATGGAGGGTATACAAAGAAAGGAATGAATGATGCAGTGAAGATAAGTGAGGCATTCCTGTTTACTGTTCTCATAAGGAGCATGTGGTAAACTTAAACTTAAAAAGCAATACATACAAATCTGATTATAGGAAAGCCCCTTTTTAATTAGCCTATAATTACACAAAACTTCTGACAAAGGAGCAAACTGGGGAAAGAAGGGCTTTAGATGAGAAGGGCTGCAGGGGGAGTTGGAGGCTATAACGGGTCTGGGAGCAGTGCAGGAGCAAGGGTCTTCAGTTTTTATAGGAGTGCGCTTTATATGCATGTAAGGTTGAATTTTCCATACTTAAAATGGTGGTGGTTCTAAAATATTGGAGAAAACATTTATTTAAATTCCTGATTTAAAAAAAAAATTCGTAAGTTTTGGGGCTGGCTGTCTGAGTGAGCAGTAATAGGAAAGACAAGATTTGATGTTGCAGAAAAAATATTGAGGAGCTGCCTCCAATTTTATTTTTGGAATAGGAATAAAAATTTAGCTTTTAAAGCAAAACATGGACTTTGTTCTAAAATGAGAAACAAAAGGAATTTTTTAGTTTGGAGTATTGTATATTCTTCATTGGAGGGGAAAATGAGAACATTACTAATAGATCTGGAATGAGAATCTTTTGTGTTATGACATTTGCTACTTTGTGAATCTTGTTTTCCCGGTGGCCAGTAAAGGTCTTTTCCTCTCTTCCCTTTGCAGGATGGCGGACACCGACCTTTTCATGGAATGTGAGGAGGAAGAGCTGGAGCCGTGGCAGAAAATCAGTGATGTGATTGAAGATTCTGTTGTCGAAGATTATAATTCAGTTGATAAAACTGCTACGGGTAAAGAGCTATTTTAGTCTAGAATTATGCAAGACATGGATGTTGTGCTGCACAGTATCTATATTTAATTGGAAACTGCAGTGATCAGTTATGTCCTCTCCAGTAAATATTTAGGTATCAAATGACATATACACTAAAGTGTTAATTTTCTGAACAGTTAGACATTCCTGATACTCTTCACTGTCTCCATAATTGTGAGTGGACCTTCTGTGCATGACAGCGGGAGCTGACATTTTGGTGGTTGTTCAGCAGATAGACCTCCTGCTTACAACGATGTTAAGAAATGGGAAATGTCCATGGACGGAATCCATCGGAAAAAAAGATTTTCAAAGTTGTTAGAAAGCAAGGTGTCTTTTTGTTACTATTTTCAGAGGAGGCAACTTTAAGCAGTTACTTGCCTAATGTAAATCAGCCTAAGTAATTGTTTTAAAAAGCAGTCAATTTATAATTCTCAAGACAAATGGTTTGTCTCTAGTTCTTCACATCTTACATTGTACTTTACTACATTTAAATGCTAAGTAATATAACTACTATGTTCCATCTAGCAGCTTTGAAAATCTGACACCCCGCCACCTTGTCAGTATGAATAGCATTTCCTTGCTTATATTGTCAGACTGTCAAGATGACAACTTGTATGATTCTTAATTACTCTTCTTTTTTTTAACACAATTGATTTTTTTGATCCTGATCTTGTGAACACATGCATGCTTAACTTTAAGTACCCATGTAGTCCTGTGGAGACAAGGTTCTTTGGGTAAATCTGATACCTTTTATTAGACCAACTCAAAGTAAAAGATACCAGATTTACCCAAAGAACCTTGTCTGCCTAAGTCCTTAGACCAACACAGCTACAACCTACACCCCTGTAACATGTAGCCCTATTGACTTCAAATGTACATAGTTTGAAGAGTCGTGAATCTTTCTTGTTCATACTTAAATGTGCTTTTTAGAATATCTTTTCATACAGTAGTTTTCTTTTAACGAGTCTGAACATTAAAGAGACATAATAGGTAGATAAAACTTCCATTTTTCAATCATTACTTAATAAATCCAGTTTAGTATCTAAATTGGGTTCTTTTATATAAGAACAATGCTTCATAAATATTGACTTGAGCTGTTATCAACATGTTGAATTTGGCTGTGCGTGAAATTTAAACAAAATATATATTAAAATCATGATTAACGTTAAATGATTTATTTAAAACTAAGGAGTAGGCATAATATGAATAAAATATTTATTCACTCTCCCTTTGATTCATCTGAAATTCTTGAGAGTCTGGTGTGTGTTTAAAAAGAAAAAGAAGTATTTTCCTAGCTATGTATGTGGGTGGAGCAGACTGGCATATTGCGTACATTAGTCTGTTGTTTGGCTATTTGAATTGCTTTTTCTTTGCCTTTTGGCTAAAATAAAGCATAGCATCAGTTTAATATTTTGTACCAATAGGGGCTGTGTTATGCTGTAGCACGGGGCTAGTTCTAGCGATCTGACAGGTCTCTTGCATGTCTCATTACTGTGATTCTACATTCTGATCCTAGTGTGAAATGTGCTGGAGGCATTCTTGGTACTTAAATATCTTGGCACTAGCTGTTTGGCACATCTGGTAGTAAACATTGGATGTCTAGAAGAGCGTTTGATACTTGGACTTTTAAAAAGCAAGTAGCTGATGAGTATAATGGAAGGTGAAGAAGATGTAGCTGTGGTTCCCAAAGAGGGGATGTAGTTTTACAGCTTTCTGGTGCCACCTTTTTTCTCTTGCTCTTCCTGCTAGAGCAGAATTCGAGGGAGCTTTGTGTGGCAGATGGGGATGATGCCAAGATAGATGGTACCAGGAAAGAGAGAGGGATTCAGTCAGGGCTGGGTGGGAATGGGGCATGATCTGCTTAACAAAGAAATCATCATGGTGTTGAACTGGTCGAATAACTTTCCTTGCTTGTGCTGCTTAGTAGAAAATACGGGGACAAGAAAGCAGGATTTCTTGAAAGTACAGGATTTACTTGGTGCAATAGTACAGCAGTACAATCAAGTACATGCTATCATAGCATCTGTACAAACACGTTGTACTACCTCTGTGCTTTTTTTTTTCTAAATGTGATTATGCAATTCCTTCCTGGCAGTTTCAGTGAGTCTGCAGCCTGTTTCTGCCCCTCTGCCAATTGTTGCCCATGCCTCCATAGGCGGCAATCTCTCTACAGCCACGTCGGTCAGTAGCAGTGGGGCTCAAAATAGTGACAGTGCTAAGAAGACACTAGTGACACTGTTTGCAGACGACAATGGTAAGCAGAACCACTTTCAATATTTAGAATGCTTTGTACACGTGGGTCTTGAGGGGAAATGTTAGGCCTCAATTGTAGCTATCCTGTCTGGTGCTGTGATCCTGTGAGATGTTACAAACTCAGCAGGGATGGGTCAGACCAGTGTTTAAATGGGAGACCTCTGAAAATCTGCAGGTGCTGGAAGAAGTAGTGCTGATTTTTCTTTCCTATACCTTGGTACCAAACCCAGTGCCCTGACATTGGGAGAAACTACTGTGATTGTGTTTGCTTTTAGATAAGATGGAAAACTAAGGGCCTGTCTAGTTATGGTTACCCGGGTACCATCAGAGTGCATTTTGCAAGAGCAGAGGTGTTAAAATGGAATTGTTAGCCAACTTCCAACTTGAGCAGTCCTCTTGCCTTCAACTTTTCCTGCTCTTTGAGTTGGATATGGTACTTCTCATTTCTGATCCTAAAATTGTTGTTCAGTTTGCTGTTAGGCAGCTGTCTTGTTTCATTTTCAAGATGGCTAAGGTAATCTCTCTGGGTAATTTTGTATTTCAGTGCATTAAATTAATAAAGTATGTTAGGGATCCTTTTGGGGATTTAAGGGACTATATAAATGTAAGATTTATTAGTCAATGTTTGACAATCCCACATTTTAAAGAAAAATCCAGTACTAGTTTTCTATGGAAAAGTGAGTTCTGATATCCAAGTAAAAAATCAGGAGCTATACTTTATTTGGAATAGTGACTTGTTTATTGAAAAGTAGGTTTTCAGAACATTCTGAAAGCCTTAGCTAAGACAGCAGTACGTATATTTTTTGACGTTCATTGTTTCAGTGAGAAAAATTAGGTTTAGAGGGAGGCTATGAATCAATTACAGGTACTTAATAAAAATCCCTGTGATATTAGCATACTAATTAGGTTAATACTAAAAAAGCAAAGCATGTATGATTACTAGCTGATAAAATTCTTAAAAGGCTATGTTAGCAATAGGCACCAATCAGTAAACCTGAACTTGGGAAAGGGGTATCCAGATCTCTACATTTGGAGGGTCACTGTCCAAATGTTTCCAAATCTCATGTAGAAGGTTGAATTGTGTTGCAACTGAATCCAGAGCATTATTTATCACATCACTAATGACTATACCTCTAATCCTGTCAAGACTGACAAACCCCCTCTTATTTGTCCCTTTTTTTCTTTATTTTTTGAGGGGGGCAGTCTAAAAATAAGTGTCTTGGTAAGCTCTTGCCATGGGAATCTAATTCAAAGCTGCAGTGTCTCATCTGAGCATGTAGGGAGGAGGCCTAGAGACTGAAAACAAAACCTGACTGTTTTGTCTGCCTCTTTCAATCCCTGCTGCATAGTCTGAATGTGCCAAACATTCCCTTTGGACATCTAGAACATGGGCGGGTTAGCAGGATTACTAGTACAATGCCACAGGCTACGTTGAAAGAAAATTTCAGTATGTATTTTATATAAATCACAGATACACACAAAGTTCTCTCCCTAATGAACTAGATCCAAGGGCACTAAGTACTGTTAGTGCCCATGCCGTGAATGGTTAGTATCACATTCCTACGCAGCTGTTGCTCCAATAGCTATATTAAAGATTTGGGGCATAGTTGTGGTTAATCATGATTATCTTTTTTCTGGCTGTTAAGAAAGTGTTAACAGTTGTCGTTGGACAAATGTCACTGCCTTCAGTTTATTTAATCCTCAGGGAAGAGATTAAAAACTTCAATCACATTTTGCTTTGACTTCATCTGTTGCTCTCCGTAGCTATTTTTCTTTGTGTGGGGCTTGTAGAAAACCTGTGGCTGAACGACAATCCAACAGTCCGTGCAGATGAATGAAGAGATGCAACGTGCAGCATTGCAGGGCTTGTTTGCTTAAATGGGGGTTGCCTGAACTCTACCCAACTTCGAATGCCATTGGCAACTTGCTGTAACCTTGGAGCTGCTCATCGTTTGCTCTGGTCTCAGGCTGCACTGAAGTACCGCATGTTGGGACCTGTGGCCATCACGGGATGTACTTCTGCATATTGAGAAGCATTCCTGAGGGCTTGTAGAATTTTTTGGCCAACCCTTGACCAGGAAGCAACACTTTGATCCATGCAGAAATATAAAGCAGAACTTTAAAGGGAGGTATGTGCAAGGGAGCAATACTTGGGAGGAAGGGACAGTGTCAGTACCTTGCGGGGTCTCAGCAGTATGTGCACAGACTAGGTTGGTGTCAAAGTCTAAGTTATCACTGCTAAGGTCTTGCATTAAGGCACAAGTTGGGTTAAATTGCTGTTTGTGTTGTTTTTTGGTGTCTGTTAGAGACAGAACTGGCAGCCGTATGGAGTGCTGGAATGTATTATTGAGAGCATTGTAGGCAATGTGGAAGTGGAAAGGAATGCATAAGTTATTCCCTTTAACTTATCTTAAAAAAAATTGAGACTGGCTGATTGGGTTGTGACCTACTGCTAAACGTAATTTTTGTTTGCTGATAGCAGTTTCAGTTTGTAAAGAGTGTTGGGATTCCTTGGGATGAAAGAACTATAAAAACACATCTATTTTCTACATCTCTCTAGAGTCCTTCAGTTTATATGAGTTAGGCTAGATTCCCTTCTTGATTGCACAGGTACAACAGAGGAGAGAGATTTTGCCCATTAACTTTTAAGACCAGAACTAAATATATATATATATAGATTCAGCTGTGAATATGGCCTTTTCATTCCTGAGTAGTTGCTTTCTGAGGCAATACTCACAGGGGAATCCCTTTTGGTTCACTGCCAGTGGGGATTTAAATGGCAGAGTGCCATATGGACATCTGTCACCTCTACAATTCTGGTTGTCTCTGCTGTCCCAGTAACTCTGAGGATCAGGTCCTGGTTTAAATTGCAACTATGGCTCACAAAAGGAGCCACATCTGGAGTTAAGCCAGCTTTCAGCAGTTTGTTTTTACATTCATGGGCTGTCTTGTTGTGCATTGTTTTATATTAATTAAAGAGTTCCAAATCAGAGGACTCATTGCAAAGGGCCCGTTAAATCTCTTCCGTCCTCTGTCAGCCAAGATAAACAGTGTTTCCTTAGGACTGGGGTGTCAAACAAATGAGTTGGCAGGCCAGGTCTGGATCATGAGGCTTTTCACAGACCAAATAGTCCACCTCTGGATCTGACCCGTGGAGGATCAGGCTGTGGCTGCTTGAAGCCACTATCTACCCAGTCAGGAGCCAGGGAGTTAACCACTCCTGTGCTCCACCCACATTGCCAATTGTCACTGATTTTAGTTGCCATCAGCAATTGAAAATGCTAAATTGGATAGCACCATTCACCCTCTGAGTGCTTTCTGTGCTGACACAGCAGCTACAGCAGCCACAGCAAACGGGCTGAGCGGTGGCACCAGAGGTAAGTGGTGATGGCATTAACTCCTTTGCTTCTGGCAGCTGCAGCCAGAAGTTCCACAGACCGGATGACCCACCCCCGGGTGTTGTATGTTCGATAGCCCTACTCTGGGATAAAGGTACTGCTACACACAACCTAGCAGGCCTAAAATATAACTTACCCAAAACAACAATATCCCCGTTAATAAAAATGCAGCTTCTATGCCAGCTGAGCCTTCAGTAACCAAGTCGGTGTGGGACTTCCTTCATGGGGTGTCAGACTTCTCAATATTAAAACATCCTAGACACTAGCTCACCAGAAGAGCAGAGTAGGAGGGCATAGTGGAGTGGACTCATGCATTCATGAATCAAATAATAGAATTGCAGAAGCTACAGATGGAAATTACCTATTAGCTATCTATTCCATCACCCTGCTAGAGCTGGATTGTTCTCTACTGCTTGATTTTAAAGTCCGAAGCTCTTGGGCTTCCACTACTTCCCTTGGGGAGACTTTTATAGTCTAGTGTAATTGAGCTTTCAGCCAGTCTTTCAAACTGGCATTCAGCCTGAATTTTCTTTGAGTACTCCTTGTTACACACATGTGTCCCATCCTAACTAATCCTTCTCTCTCCCTGGTGTTTACATATGTAACTAGAAGGTGTAATACTTGTTTGTCAGCTTTGATTTTTTTATAAAGGGTTGCTCTGGTGTTGCTAATAAGAAAATGTGATAGGTGTACATTGATGTGATACTTTGACTTTTTTAATAAATCCCCCATCAAATCAAAATGTATCTTGTAGTTCTGTAACACTTTTCACAGTAAGAATCACAAAGGGATTTCACACCTGAAATATTGAAATTAGACAAAGGAAATATTTTGTTTGTGACTAATGTACAAAAACTGCCTAATGGCACACAACAAGACTATATGGCAGATTAGGACAGAAAGGGAGAGAGAGTGCCACATCCAGTTAAAACAGAATGTCATTCTTTCCTTGGGGTGACAGTCCACACAGATTCCTTTCTGATACATATGTTCTCCATGCACATGGGATTAGATGCTTTCATTTTCCATTGGGCATATTGCTGGGTACCTTCATACCGCCTCATTTAAGGACTTAAAGTGTTCAGCACAAAGGTGTCCTCTTAGCATCTGTGCATCTCCCACAACCGTGAGATGGAGCTCTGTAGGATCTGCTTACTCCACCTGCCATGCAGTTTAGTTGGTGTGGGTTTCTCTCTGTCACGTATTTATTGCCAACAAGTGTAATTTTCATGTTTTAGGTAGTTCAGCTCTCATTTTCCCCTTGTACTAGGGTTCTGGGATTGGGTCAAAAGCCAAGTCGCATGGATTTTAAGACTGGTCCTTATATGACACTTTGCCCAGTAAAAGCATGCCCTTGGTCACAGCATTGTTTTTTCTTAGTGGCCCTGGCAATCCAGGACTCCATCTTGAGATCCCAAACCACATTCACTACAGAGTGGACTGTCTGTCAGTATGTCAGCACTGATGTCTGATGGACAGAAAGGTGCCGCACACCAAAGATGAGCCTGGCTGAAGTTGTCCTCCCTGGCAGACTGGGACGAAAGGGTTGTCAAGTTCATGATTTATCATTTTAATTCATCCATTGGCCATAAAACTGAGAACTTCTGGTACCTAGGCACTGCCTTCTAAGTCAGTACTAGGGTCACCTCTAAATCAGGTACAAATTTGATACTGACTCTTTAGGACTCACCAGTGCCTCAGTATTAGGAGCCTCAGCATTCAGTGCATCTGAGATAGTAGTCCTTCCACCTTGGTACCCACTACTGCAGCATCTAAACCATGTGCTGTGCTAAAAGACTTATAAAACCCACAGACAGCAGTATCTTCTCCTTAAAAGATTAAAGGTGGTGACATATAAACAGAAGCTTCTGGGTCACTGGTACCAACCTCTCCTATGCTTGGATAGGGTACACTTGAGAGACTGGCCCTCCCCTTGTAGTCCTTTTTCTCTTTCTCAGCTGAGTATAGCAGAGGTTTACCTCTCAACCAAGTATCTTCCCCTGCCTGAATAGCACAGGGACATTCAGAGAGGGATTCTAGAGAAGTTTAGATAAAAAGCTGTCTAAAGCTCCCAGAGGTTGCTCTACTACTTGGTACCATCCTCCATCTCTGTACTTTTACCCGTATCAGCTGATAACAGTTGTGGTCTTATCAGACATATGGGGGCATATAACCATATTCCAGAAAACCTATTTCATCAACTGTCCTAATATCTCAATCACTGTTCCTAGAAACAAATGAAACCATTTCACAAATGCCTAAAAGGCATGAGAAGAGCCAGAAGCATCAGCTGCAAAGGGAAGAGCAACTGATGTCTGCTGTTTTCCTCATTCACGCCTAATGATATAATGAATCTACCTAGATCTGTCTCGGTTGTTTAAGGCAGGGGTATCAAACAAACAGTCCTTGGCTAGATGTGGCTTGTAGAGCACTGTGATCTAGCCCATGGGTCCTGGGCTGACCCCACACACTGTGCAGCATGTGGAGTTGGTCTGATGTGTGGGCTAGACCTGGCTCCATGGGCACTGCATGCGCCACAAGGAGGCAGTCCAGGGCATGCTTCACATGAGGGACCTGCACTGGACCAACCCTGAGTCTTGGCTCCAGAGTCAGTCCAGATCAGACAGCACCAGAGCCAGCACCTAAGGTGGATCTGGTAGAGCATTGCATGCAGCATGTGTCCCATGCCAGCAGAGAGGTTCAGCAGGTGGTTACACTGGTTAGGACCCACCATTCTAGGGTCCTGAGTGCTGGTTGTAGTGCATGGTCCCAATCTGGCCCACAGACTGGCCAAGCAACCCTCATCTGGCCTACTGGGCTGGAGGAGTTGGAAAACCTTAAACCAGGGGTGTCAAAGAACTAAACGTGTCTTGGAAGGAGTCAAAGGCAGGCAGTGTAGTTGGACAGGATCTTGGATAGTCTACCTCTTTCTACACCAGCAAGGCTTACCATACACTTTGTGAAAGTCTGCTGAGACTGCAAAAGTATATGGTATACATCTACATTTGTCCTGGACAGCTGAAAAGAGATGACAGGAAGCAACGGATCCTTGTTAAGGGATTTGACTATTTCTAATTGCATCTCTAGCAGTTTAGGAGAGATCAAAACAGCAGAGGCTTACCAAGCACATGCTGAGAGAGAAGGATGAAAAAAATTGGGCTTCATCCCCTGTAAAGTTTCTCATGCAGCTAGCCTTCAGATGGAGACTGACTATCAAAAGGTGTCTTCGTTTATAAATAGGCTTCTCAAGAACATCAGGAGGAAATAGTCTGTCATAGCCGATGGACATCTAATTGTTAATACTTCGCTCCAAGCTGTGCTGGATGCATTTGACACCACATTGTGTGCAATGGCCATTAGAATAACTGTGTTGTGACTTCAGTCCTGTGGGAACCCTATGTAACAATCAGGGAAGTTGGTTATTTGAGCTACAGACTTGCCAGTAACAAAACAGATGTGTCCATCGAGTCCTTCAAGGATCCCAAGCCAACGTTTATGTTTTTAAGAGTTTCTGTGTCCTGACTCAAGAAGGCGACACTCCAACACCCATCCCTCAGACATTGCTCCTCTGGTCAGTCTTGCAGTCAGCCGCAGAAAATCTTGGAGCCACTGTGGAAGACATGATCCTCGGCTTCCAGCAGGCAGTAGGTTTGAAGCAAAGATTGAGAACCTGCGGGGCCACGTGAGGTTTTCTTTTGTCCTGTTGTCCGTCTTAGTTTCAGGATTTTATTAAGCAAGCATTACCCTGGAATGGTGGGTCCTAACCAGTGAAATCAGTTTAGTCTCTTCAGTTTCAATCCTTACATACACTTTTTCTGGGAACCCATCTCATGACAGAGTGTTAAAACAAGTAGATCCTTTGTACAGCTGGAACCGAAAAAGGATATACTCTTCAGGAGCAGGAGGTTTTATACCATTTCCTTATTGATCCCAAAAAAGAAAAGGGATTGGCCGTCCATCCCGGACCTTCAGCTCTCAGTGTCTTGTCTTTATCCACAGTTTCAAGTTCAGGATGGTGATACCAGTCTGTAATATTTATTCTCATTAGTTCTTCAGGGCTGGTTTGCTCCTCTTGACCTGCAGGAGGCTGGTAGTGAGATGCCAGTTCATCTATCCCATAAAAAATGCCTCTGATTCCTTATAGGAGCATCTCGTTACTGGAAGAGGTCCTGTGTTTTGGTATGTCTATGGCCCCAGGGTTTTGCACTGAGTATCTGGCAGTAATGGCAACTCACTTAGAAGAGAAGAGGAGAGACCTGGATTCACCTAATTACTTAGTGACTGGCTGATAGGAGGAAAGAGACCCAAGCAGGTGACTGACTTGGATATGGGGAGTTCACAGCCCCTTGGGATCTCACTTAACTTCAAAGCCGATGATAAAAAAATGTGCAGACACCAGCTTGGAGTACTGTGAAACTCAAGATCAGTGAAAATTTACCTTCCACAAGATTCCAGACAAAATGAAATCTCATCCGCTAACTTTGAGCTGTCTCAAGAACATCAGTGGGAACACATCTGAGAGTTTTAGGTTGTGTGCCCTGTTCTCAGTCCCACAAGAAGTCCTTGTTAAGGACTGGTGGAAAGACTTCTTCAGCTGTGCACTATAGTACCCTTCCCAGCACCTCGTATTGCCACATTTGAAAAAATGGAATCAAGATATTGGAACCTCAGAATTATGACGACAAAAATTGACTTTACAAATATAATTTTCATCCTTTAATACAGGCTCATGTTGTCTTAAGCAGCAGATGTTTTTACTACTTTGTGCCTTGTCACCTCTTGGGATGTGAGTGTATAAAACTGCCGCTACTACAGTCTCACTCTTAGGAACAGTCACATGTGTAATTTGCCTCTGAGTGAGTCACTGTGCCTAAGGAACAACAAGAAGACTATTCCCATGTGGTCTGAAGCTGGAAAATTGATCAAATATGAACGTTTTATTTCAAATGGTCCCCTCAAGGATCTTGTCTCCATACTGACATTCTAGAACTTGGAGCTATTGACACGGTAATGCAAAATGTTTCCTGCTTCTTCAAAAATCCATAGTACAGATCCAGATTGGCAGCAGTACAGCACTGCATTGTGTCAACCGAGGGGAATCATCCCTGTTCTGTCAGGAGGTCATGCAGCTGGGTATCTGGAGCTAAATCATATCAGTGGTTTTGCAACTTCTTGGTCTTCAGAACACCTTGGTGACTTAACTCTGCAGGCAGTTTTTCACAACCAGAAATGATCTGTGAATGGCACAGAGGTTCAGACACTTCTCACAAGTGGAGATTCCCAAGAACAGATGTGTTTTGTCACTGACCAAAGTGTTGAACATTTTTTTTTTTTTTTTTTTGTAGAAGGGACTTTAGTCATGATGCATGCCTTTTTCATCCGCTCTACTCAGCACTGGTGAGGCTGCAGCTGGAGGACTGCATCCAGTTCTGGGCACTGCACTTTAACAAGGACGTGGACAAGCTTGAGAGAGTCCAAAGAAGAGCAACCCGTACGATCAGTCTTAAAAGGCAAGCCATACGAGGAAAGGCTGAGGGATCTGGGGGGACTCTTCAGCCTGAGGAAGAGAAGGCTGAGAGGGGACCTGGTAGCCGCTTACTGCTACGCAAGGGGAGTACATCAAGGACTCGGTGAGCAACTGTTCATCAGGGCACCCAAGGGGAAAACCAGGAGTAATGGCCACAAACTCCTGGAAGATGAATTCAGGCTCAACATTAGGAAAAACTTCTTCGCAGTCAGGGTGTCCAGACTGTGGAATAAGCTCCCTTCAGAGGTGGTGCAATCATCTACCCTGAAGATCTTCAAGAGGCAGTCACCTTGTTGGGACCACCTGACCCCCAGTTATCTTTCCTGCTTGGTGCAGGGTGCTGGTCCTGATGATCTTCTGAGGTCCCTTCTGCCCTTACAGTCTACAAATCTATGAATCCCCTGAAGGCAGGGACTGATGGATGTATGCCTTTCCAGCTGCTTATTCCCATGATAACAAGGGTAACACTGAAACATGATTATAGTAGTTCCAGCAAAGACTGAGCAGTTCTGCAAGTTGGATCTATTGAACCTTTTGATGTAGCTTCTCATCACACTGCTAGCTCTGCCTGACAGTCTTCAAAAACAAGTCAGATTTTATATTGGAACTCAGCTTCCCTATTTCCAACAGCCTGGATGCTGAGTGGATGACACCTGCCAAAAGAAGTAGTTCGATAGAAGTTCAGGACATTTTGCTGCAAAGCGGGATATTTTTTAGCCAGACTTACTTGTAAAGCTGGATTTTTCTGTCTGGGATCCATATCCATTCTATCCCCGCAGCATTGCCCGCCCATCCTGGCCACTCTTGCAGTGACATAATTCCTGAAAAGCCTCATACATAATCCCCCTCCTTTCCCAGTTTGGAAAGCGCTAACCGCAATACTATGTTAGTAGACTTGATGGATTCCCCTTTTGAACTCTAAGAAACCAGTTCCTTCCCTTCTAGTGCACTTGGGACACGTGTACCTCAGGAACAGAATCTGTGTGGACAACACAGCTTAGAGAACCAGGGTTCCTGTAGGGTGAATAACTTTCAACCTTACTGGTTTTTGGCTAAGACCCCAGTGTTAACTACTTGTACAAGTATCACCCTAGAATCATTAATGATCTTGGTTTTCTAATTCTTGAAAGACCCCATATCTGGCAGCATATACCAGCTAATATTGGCTCAGTAACAATTTGAAGAACAACACTCCCTGAATTGCCAGTACTGCATGAAATGCTTATTGAAAGGAGGTCCCAGTATAATTCTTTTGTGTGTGGGATGGTGCTAGTGACTTTTTTTTGTAGAGTGTTTGCCTTTCTACTTACCAACGCAACCTTAATTCAGCTTTCTTGTGCGTATACATTTTGATACAATCTTGAGTTACATGATCATATGCTATTTTTTCCACAGGACCTCTGCCTCAATCAGTGCACAGGATCAATGCTGCTGACAGAATGGGTAGCTATTCAGTCCTTCTTTTTATCCTCATTATTCAGTATGTAGCTCCATGCCTTTTAGACTGTGCGCTAGTTAAATCCTGAATACGGTAGTATAAATTTACTCAATGTGACACTCATTGCTGCCATATCTGAGTGGTTCACAAACATGAATACATTTGCCTTCATAGTCTCCCTGTGAGATAAGATGGGAATGTTTCAGCTTTACAAAGGAGGATACAAAACAGAGAGACTGAAGTCAGCAATATTAAGTGTCCCACTAATTTGGGAAGTCCAATTTATGATGTCTACGGTTTGATCTTTTCAGAGCATTTAGTATTGCTTTAATACTTCATGTAAATAAACATGGCTCTTGACTTCAGTTGTAATTCTAGCTCTCAGCATGTTTTCACACCAGGCCCCAAGTGTCTTAATTGAGGCATGTAGAAATTGGGAAAGATACTGTAAAGAGTTAGTTATCAGTCAATTTCCCAGTATCCAGTGAAAAACGTAATGGAAAAAGCAGGGGTAGAATTTACTTCTGGGTAACAAGTCCTCTGCCTCAGGCCTGGGACCACCTTTTTTCTACCTACACGCACTTTATTCATTCACTGCTGACTTTCCAACATTTTTAAAGAGATAAATTGCTACAGACAGCACAGCCTCATTTGCTTCACAACCTTGATTCATTCCCTGAGCACCACCTGTTCTGTGCACAAAATGAGGCAGGGATTCTGTGGAAAATACAGCGTGTAATCATGTAATTAAAGTCAATATTGTTATATGCGCAAAGGGGGGTGAATTAAGGTTGCACAGGCAAACTTTCCTGGAATTTCCTAACTTTTTAGCACTTGACTTTGCAACCACACAGTTCTTTTACCCTACCTGTCTTAAAAATGTAATAAAATAATTTCCTAAGCTTATAAAAAAAAAAAAAAGCAAACCAAACAGACCCAGAGAGCCAGACATTGCATGACATCACATGGAGTCATACTAATCTCCATGTGGTTCAGTACGAGGGTTGGGTCTTTAAATCTGCCACAGGGACTTGAGTTAAGCAGTTAACTGGTAGCAGTAGGTGATGTGGACCAGCCAGCAGAGGGGAGTGAGACACACACTTTGCCAGCGGATTTCACCTTGGTTTGCTGTCATCAGCAAATGATGGGGATCCAGAATCCTGACATTGTTTTGGGCTTTGTTGGGGGTGTTTTAAGTGGTTAAGACTGTTCTGCCCTGTGGCATCCCTGTGCCTTTTCATGTCCCCTCTTTTCTTCCCCTATCTTCATTTAATTCAGCATGTCAAGATCCTTTCTTCTCTTCATTTTGTCTGGATGCCAAAGGGGAGATCGCTGTCTCTGCTGTGTTCTCAGTCTCCCTGCTCTTGGTGCCAGTGTTACCTTAGCCCCTTGGCTGCCAGGAAAAGTTTTGCAGTGATAGTCCTGATCAGTCCCTACATTCTCTTGCAGCCTTGGGATTGAGCATGCTAGCACTCTGTGGGGAGGGCACAAGCTCACGTTGGTTGCCATATGGGAGCTGTGTGGAAATAGATCATGCTCTTGGAGAATAATGCAGCCAGCCTCTAACAAATCTCCAGAGTGCGCAAACTGAGATTTTCAGATGCAAATAACTTGGTTCAATTTGAGATGACTAAAGGCACATGCCAGAGACTAAGGAGATTTCTGTTGCAAATTTTCAAATGTCAGAAATTTCCAAAATTCCGGTTACAGGCAGACATCTGTCATGGAAACCTGTAGTCTGAACTGTTAAATTTTTGTAAAAATTATTGTGCCATTTTTGGTTGCTTATTCTTAGGTAACTTTAACTAGAGGCAGTGCCCGCTGCAGCTGAACAGTTAAAATTTCGCAAAACTACATGCAACTGAAAACAGTTTTATAATAGAAAGTGTTAAGCAACTCTGTAAGGAGTATTACTAGAAATGCCTATAATAGAAACAGGCCGTGGAGGCACGTTGGGACACAACAGTAAGGAAACACCAGCATTATCACTCTCACAAACCAAAGGGATTGTGTTGGAATATTTTATATAATGTGTGATATTAAATTCAAAGAACACAAGATACTGTATTTCCCCCTGCTTTAAAGCCTTTATGCAGGGTAAATGAAGTGTTACCCTGCTTTAATAAAAAGTTCCTGAATCAAAGGACAAAGACTTCAGAGAATTTTAAGGTATTTTAGTGATCTTGATTACACAGTATGACTCTAGTGCGATCCAAATATGCTTGATGATTTTTCTTTACATTGAAGCTGCATGTGAGATTGGATTGTGCCAAGAGGCACCGGATACAAAAGGAAGAGGGGCTTTGTGTCTTGATGGCAGCCATGTGCCCTTCCAGGTTTGGGTTGTACCAGGAAGCAACACAGCCCTCAGCATGATGGTTGTGGCATCTCTGTCTACTTTTGGCAGCGCTGCCTGGAATTTCTACAGCACTACAGGATGGTTGTACTCCTGATACAACCCTGCACACTGGGGCTTGCTGCGGGGGTCTGTCTCTCAGCTTTTTTTTCTCAGGCAGTGTTAACATACCTGGAAAATTGCTTCACCAGCTAAGAAACTTTTTCTAATCCTTTTATGATGCTACAGAGGTGTTCAGAGGTTGTGCTGGTGCAGAAGGAATCCATCTTTGAGATTTTTTTTTTTTTTTTAAACTGCCTATAAGTTTTGGATGCCCATTTTTCCTCAGGCAGCTCAGAAAATCTCAGTGCAAGTGTTAAAATTGCTAAAAGGATATGTGGGAGGGGTAGGAGTTCTGGATAATGTTTCTAAATGTGTGTTCACTGTAACTAATTCTAATTGTAGAGGACAAAATTTGTCATTGATTCTTCAGAATGGAAAGTTGGAGGGAGAGGAAATAATGGATTTTAGTCAACAACTGCTTTCTTTTTCTTCTTGCAGCTGGCAACCCTCTTGTTCAGCAAAGTGGACAGCCATTAATCCTTACCCAGAACCCAACCTCAGGTCTGGGCACAATGGTAACCCAGCCAGTATTGCGACCTGTACAGGTCATGCAGAATGCCAACCATGTTACTAATTCGCCAGTGACCAGCCAACCTATTTTCATTACAACCCAGGTGAGTGTTGTGTGCTTTCACCCATGCACCGGGGTTCTTGGGGATGGCTGCATACAGACTGAGTGTGCCTGTGAGAGGAACTGTTTTAGTAATTAAGAAATCAGGCGCCAGTTTCAATCTTGCCTTGTGTACTCTGGGCGTTGAGCTCGGGTTGTAAATCTGCCTCTGTTCGAGTTCAATTGTATTCAGTAATGACTTGCTTTTCAGTAGTCCCTGTGTTGTGGATAATTTATCTGCTTAATATTGATCTGAGCTTGCCAAAGCCTTATTGCACTGAGTTGGATTTGAAATAGTGGTTTTGTTTCATTCATTTTATGGCCCCTAACTTTATCAGAACTTCCATTGACTTTTGGAAGTTTTGCCTAAATAAGGACTTCCACGTTAGGCCTAGAACAAGCTGCTACATTGAAATGTTTGACTAGTCTGTGTTAGTCTCTTGCAGTTGTTCAAAAAATTGCTGTTAAATTAATAAAGTGGATTCACATATTATTTGAAAATTCCTTGCTGGTCAGTCTTATTATTTGCAGCTTTCACTTTGTTCTGTCCCAAAGTACTTGAACTCGCTCCCCTTTGAGGGTGACTATAGCACCTGTTAAGCCAGTAGAAAATTATTTCCATTGATTTTTAGCAGGGAGCAGGAAGGTAGCCAAAGGAGAGGATATCAACAGGTAGAAACAAGAAATTGCACTTCAGGACCCCAGTTCTAGCGGGAAGGGAAGGGAACAGAGTGGCCCCACTGCGGTGATAGGAATGATGCTGCTCTATTGAGAGCCTTGCTGCGCAGATTACTCAGTGCTGTGCTGCTTAGTTTACAAAAAGAAAACCTAAACTCTTCCAAAAAAAAATTGAAATGCTGAGAATAAAAATACTTGAAAGAACAAATATTATTTGTTTCACTGGATCCCTGTGATCGTTTGCATCTGGCATTGCTCTGGTTAGGGCTGCTCATGTCAAAATTCTTTACGTTTTCTGACAGGTGTGTGGGAAGGGTCCCCTGTGGCTGGATTTCTCCTGGGATCCAACCCCAACTGAAATCAGTACAAAGACTTTGTGCTGAATAAATGCTGGTTCTGTCATGCTGCGGCTTCTCAGGAGTGTTTGCCGAGTTGCTCATTAAATAACTCTGAAACGTATAGGATCTAGGCCAAAATTTACCTAGCAAACCCCCAAGGAGAGAGTTGGGGAACACTGCTCAGATGATTATACCAAAATGTGGTTGGAGAATTGTGCTCTGATTGTCTCTGTGTCGAGGTTGTTGGGATCAATAAATTAATGATGAACTTACTTTTTAAATGCAGGGATTTCCTGTGAGGAATGTGCGGCCTGTACAAAACACAATGAATCAGGTTGGAATTGTCCTGAACGTACAGCAAGGCCAAACAGTTAGACCCATTACCCTAGTCCCAGGTGAGGAATATATCTATTGAGACAGATGAGGTTGTGACAGTTTTGTTTCTGTACAAGCAGTCAGATGTAAAGCTAAAAATACTATTTGGAAACCTTTTCCTTTCCTACATGACCGTTGGCAGCTGAAGGCTGGAATTCTCCAAAGTGCCTGTGGCCCTGAACATTTTGCTGCTGCATATCATCCCATTGGTCTCGCTCACTGTCATAAAATTGCATGCGTGCATAAGTGCTTGCGGGACTGTGAGCCCATTGAGTGTGAACAGGGCTTGTGTTCTTAGGTTATTTAAGTCCTATGTAAAAATACTACCTGAAATTGTAGGAAATGGAATTTTTACCTTGTCGGTTTCTGTGTTCATTTCACCCTTGGAAAAGGAAACTGTTTTCTGGTGTGTTGAAGAGCTATGATCTCCATTTAAAATAGGCAATTTAGATTTCTGACTTGTCAAAAAGGAGCTAGTATCTGACTGCATCTTGTGTTCTTTTCAAAGCCCCAGGTACACAGTTTGTTAAACCAGCAGTTGGAGTTCCTCAGGTGTTCTCTCAAATGGCCCAGGTGAGACCAGGTACAACCATGCCGGTCCGACCCACCACCAACACTTTCACTACGGTCATTCCGGCCACGCTTACCATCAGGAGCACTGTACCACAGTCCCAGGCACAACAGCAAAGTAAGTCCACTCCCAGCACCTCCACAACTCCTACTTCAACGCAACCAACAACACTTGGACAGTTAACTGTGCAGCAGCCAGGGCAGTCCAGTCAAGCTACTAACCCCAAATTAGGTAAGACTTCCCATGGAAAGTGATGGGACCCATGACACTGCTTATCATTTGATCTTCAAATGTGTGGCCAGGTGGCTCAGGCATAGGAGTGGAAGCCAGAACTCCTGGGTTCTACTCCTGGCTCTGTCACTGACACACTGCATGACTGTGGGCAAGTCCCTTAACCACTCTTTGCCTCAGTTTACCCATCTGTTAAACGGAGGTAATCCTTCCATATCTTCCCTGCCCATATGAGAACTAACTAATTCTTGTGTGTAGCCTGCTTTTAGATCCTCAAATAAAAAGCCCTAAAAAATGCATAATGTTCTTTATTAATCATTTGTATGTTTTGGATGGTGAAGCTGTAAAATTAAGGAAGGTATAAGTGGATACTAATTATTTCCTTTTTTTTTTGTTCTTGCTTCATAGTACAAGAATCAAAGGATTTCTCAAAAATAATGGGAAACAGCTCAAACAAATTAAAATACTTCTTGACACAAATGGTTCAGGCAGTATAATTAACTTTAGGAAGTTAGTGTCAAATATATGGCTGGATTTAGAAAAGGAGTGTGGATCATCAGTTACCTATACATACATCTTGTGTTTCTGAGTGGAAGCTGTTAGCTGGAGGGATCATGAAAGTACTTTCCTCCCCCAGTCCTCAAGACCCAGTTCTAATGAATCAGGTATTGGTCACTAGCTACCAGTGGGTGTGTCTACACATTGTCCTATGGTGCCGTAGTAATCACGTGGGTGTACACGTGATTGCCAGCTACGACACCGGTAGCTGTCACACTCCCCAGTTATAATGTGCTGCTATGGCAACGTACTTTTGGAAGTACCAACGCACGTCGCCGTATGGCAACGTGTAGATGCACCCAGTGTTTACCAGAATTGGTGGATTTATAGTCTTACGTGGTAGACCTGTAGTCTGATGTGATACGTCAGGAGGCAGGATACAGGACATGCTAAACAAGGGGTTCACCTGGTACATTAGATCTGATATTTCTAAACATCCCTCCACTCTCTGTCCTTTTGGTAGTGAGCATTGCAAGCTTTGTGACGGTGAAAAGACCTGGAGTGACTGGAGAGAACAGCAATGAGGTTGCTAAGCTGGTGAATACCCTGAATACCGTCCCTTCACTAGGGCAGAGTCCTGGTCCACTTGTGGTTTCTAACAACAGCCCAGCACACGGTTCCCAGAGACCCAGTGTTTCGGAGTCATCATCACTAAAAGGTACGAACAATAGCAGCTATATTTTCAGTCCTCTTGGTGTGGCTGAGAACCCAGCAGCCTACAGAACTTCCAAGTATTCTGTTTCTGGAGCAGAAAATGTTAACAAAGTATGTTGCAATTTCAAGGAAGAGGGGAAAAGCTTGTGTCAAGCAGCTGTACTGTTGAATGTTGTCTCTTGATTGGCCTAGAGTTTTACTTGGAGGCTCTTTTATCTTTATTATGTGGGTGCCTGATCACAGAGTGGTCCATACACAAAATGATTAGAGGCATTGTCTGTATATAATTGTTCTTTATGCACCACCACAGGGTATGCAGGGCTCTTTTCAAATACCCACAAAGGCAGAAGGGCAGAGTCTGTGCTGCCGTTGCCCCACATAAGGCATTACCTTTGGGGAGGGAAAGTGAGAGGCTAAAGGTAGCATGAAGCCACCTCTATACTCATCCAGATCCTGGGCTTCTGTCTGTCCTTGGACACTAAGACAAACACAAACGTGAACTTGCTGTGGGTAGGGACAGAAA
Source organism: Alligator mississippiensis (assembly GCF_030867095.1). NCBI lineage: Eukaryota > Metazoa > Chordata > Crocodylia > Alligatoridae > Alligator > Alligator mississippiensis. The sequence continues at coordinate 19,781,183 of NC_081838.1, read as the reverse complement.
AGTACTGAAGTGATGCTAGGAAAAGGGAGATATGGACAGAACACTGAAAGAAGGTGATTTTAACTGCAAGAATGCTATTCGAGTACTGCTGAGAAACCCAAAGAGAACAGCAAATTTCTGGTGGACAAGGGAGTATGTGTGTCGTGTGGGCTATTATATATTAGCATATATCTGCATATTTCCATTCTTTTTATCCCAAATTCTGTTAGCAGTTAAAATTATCACTTTTGTAAAGACGCGTTTTCACAGGAGCCAAAAGACAGGTCCAGATTTAAATTGGAGTGTAAGAGCAAGACCAGATTCCTGACCTGCCTTACCAGTCTCTCTTGATTACAGTCAGCTCCTCTCCTATCCCCACGTTTGACTTGCAAGATGGCGGCCGGAAAGTGTGCCCAAGATGCAATGCCCAGTTCCGAGTCACTGAAGCTTTAAGAGGACACATGTGTGTAAGTCGCTGCTCTGGAATGAGTTGCAGGGTTACTGTTGTCAGTTATCTTGTGCAAAAAATTCCCTTTCATGAGCAGGGGTTGGGGTAAAGATAACACCTAAAGGTGGCAAGGGAAATGGAAACTGTGCACTGAGATCGTGAATAACCCCAGGTAGGCGGGAGCTTGGTGAAGCCCTTTCTGATCTCACCTAGCAGCACTGAAACAGAGAGAAGAGCACCCCGCTTTAATCCACATTACCCCTTTGGCAGTGTTTGGATGTCTTGTATTCCAGTTCTAATAAGGCCTAGCCCACTTAGCCTGTGCAATCCAGTGAGGACCCAGCCCCTTTGGTACCTGTAGTATAGCTTCTGCTAGATACGCTCTAAGCATTAGTATGGCTCTTTCTCCTGTAGTACTGCTGTCCTGATATGGTTGAATTCCTCAAGAAAGGAAAATCCCTGGAACCCGAACCAAATATTCAGTCGACAAAGCCTCCATCTCCAGAAAAAACTGCAGCTGTTGCTTCACCACCCTCATCTACGCCTATCCCTGCACTGTCCCCACCTGCTAAAGCACCAGAGCCAACTGAAAACGTAGGGGACTCATCCCAGAGCAAGCTCATCATGTTAGTAGATGATTTCTATTATGGCCGGGACGGGGGCAAAGTCAGTCAGCTGCTGAACTTCCCCAAGGTCCCAACGTCCTTCCGGTGTCCACACTGCACCAAGAGGCTAAAGAACAACATACGGTAAGAGGGATGTCATGTGTTGTCATGTTGTCAACAGCGCAGTGTATCTCTAACACCTTTGGTCTGCAGAACTCACGCTGGGTTACTTTTAGTCTGCAGGACCACTACAGTTCCCAGAGAGGGAAAATATTTTGGGCGTGGTCACAGGATGAGTCAGTAGCAAAGATGCATCTCTCAGAGTGATAGAATCCCAATTCTGTGTCAGAAAATGCAGATGGAAAAAGTTTCACTTACCACCATAGGCAAATATAGGATTTTGAAAAGGGGGGTGCAGATTGCAAGGTGCATCAATACATAAAATAATGCATATTGTTCTCCAGTTAAAAATAAACTAGAAGTATTATTAATTTGCTAGAGGCCTATGACTATTATGCAGTTAAAGATTGAAGCAAAAACAAATATAACATCATTGGAACGAGTTCAAACAATCTGCAGAGCTGTAAAATAGGAGCTTCATTACCGGGAGCAGGTAACAGACAGCAGAATGGCAGAACAAAGGTTGGCTTGATTGGTTGAACCATCGAGACCATTAAAAACAAGAGCGGGTTGTTAACACCTGAGGAATGAAGAGTTTAGACAGAATTAGGTAGATTACAATTAACCATGAAATTCAGATGAATCCCTCACCACTGCCTGACTAGAAATGCTGCTGTCAATGCCAGACAGTTGGTTTTAGACTTTCAGTAGAGTAGGAATCAAAGAGGGTGTGAGTGCACCAGTGCAAGCCCCTTGGATCTGCCCCTACTCACCATTAAGCTGACTTCTGGAACCTAATGAAGAATTGTCCTCTCTTTTATCCAGTTCAGTTACAACCCAAGGGTTGAAGAGGTAATTTCCTATTTGTAGAGAAGACTACATTACAAAGCCTCTATCTTGTCTTATCTTGACAATAGGTAGTATTTGAATTTGTCTATGACCTGGTAAGCTTTGTCTTGGCAAATGGAGAATTCTAGCTGTGCCCTCATTCAAGGCCAAAAATTCTCCAACGGATGTTTTGGTCCTTTATGACAAAATGCCCACCATTATGCTGTCTACCTGCCTGCCGCCCGCCCCCGCCCCCGCCCCCCCCCCCCCCCCCCCAAGAGGTGGCTGGTTAGGAGAGTTTTCATCATGCCAGTTATGGTTTTGGCAAGAGGAGCAGGGAGGACACACACTCTAGACACACACTGTGTTTAGTTTGATTAATAATTAGGTTAGATATTAGGGAAACCTTTCTTACTAGGAGGGTAGTAAAGCTCTGGAACAGGTTACCTAGAGAAGTGGTGGAGTCTCCCTCTGTGGAGGTGTTTAAGCCCCGGCTAGACAAAGCCTTGGCTGGGATGATGTAGTTGGGGCTGGTTCTGCTTTGAGCAGGGGGTTGGACTAGATGTGGCCTCCTGGGGTCCCTTCCAACCCTCATTTTCTATAAATTTGGAAAGTCTCTACCACTGGTCAAAAGCAAAAAGTTGATGCTGCCTTCATCCTTCTTCCAGAATCACTGCTACTGATGTGAATGTGCTTGGATTTATTTTCACATGCATTCTTCTCTCCTCCTTAAGGTTTATGAATCACATGAAACACCATGTTGAACTAGATCAACAGAATGGGGAGGTAGATGTTCATACCATCTGCCAGCACTGCTACAGACAGTTCACTACTCCTTTCCAGCTGCAGTGCCATCTAGAGAATGTTCACAGTCCCTATGAATCAACAAGTAAGTGGCAGGTTGTCTGTCTCAAGATTTCAGTGCAAGTGTCTCAAGCAGACCATTCATTCCAGGGCTTCTGTCACTGCCTGGCAGACTGTGCTCAGGGATTACTTGGAATGACCATTTTCTTACATGCATATAGAAGTTCAAGCTAAATTGCATTGCAGTTTGTCTAAAGTGATTTCCGTGCCAAGGGCATTCTGAAGGCAAAGACTTGACTGGATAATATTCTGGTTCTGATACAAACCTACTAAAGGAGTGACATTTTGATCTGAGGTAGCTGTTGCACTGTTGTTGGGGCACTGTCATTTGTTTTCTTAAATTTAAATAATAGCTGGTATGTACAATGTATTTTAGAAAATACTAAGATAAATAAATATATTTTTAAACTGTATGTCCCAGCTCACAGATGAGTGTCAGGAACATGTCTGCTTCCTTCAAAGAGATTACTGTATTTTTTTCACATAGATTACACCCAAATATAGGATACACCTTGTTTTTGAAAGTCAGAATTAAGAAAAAGGATTCTTCCAGTTATGGCTGCATAGAGGAGGAACAGAGTTTTCCTGAAGATTAGGGAATCCTTTCCTGCATAACTAACTAGCTGCTGTTGAAAACTGGTCTCCATGAGTGGGTCTGTAATTCTGAAAAGAGCTAAAAGTACTGAGCTAGAGACTCTCACATTGAGAGACCAGGAGCAGCTAGCAGACAGAAAAATTGCCTAAGAATGGTTAGTTTGGTTAGTGGAACAGCAAGACTATTAAAAAGGAGAGACCATTAAAAAGGAGAGATGATTGATGGTTAACACCAGTAAGAGTGAAGAACAATGAGTCATTAAGTCAATTGACTCCCTCAGCTGCCTGAACAGTAATCACAAAGCTGCTGCACTCTGGAGCAGGAATCAAACCAGGTTGCTTCCAACTTTGGGCAGAAAATCAGCTTACCCACTTAATGCACACACCCCAATTTTGAGGGGCTGATTTTGGGGAAAGATGCATGTTGTATATAAGAATATACAGTACATTATGGCATATCGAAGCCCCTTGCAACAACTTTTGTGGTCTGGCTTGAGCTTTTCTAACTGTTATTTCATTTTTCCTTCCTGTAACAGCAAAATGCAAGATTTGTGAATGGGCATTTGAGAGTGAGCCAATGTTCCTGCAGCACATGAAGGATACCCACAAGCCAGGAGAAATGCCCTATGTTTGTCAGGTATTGTATAACTCCAAGTGCAGTGCTCTGCTCCTGTAATGTCCAAGAGGAGATCTAGTATTCTTCACCAAAGGAGTTGGGTATAGGCCTGGTCCCACTGGACTCCGTGCTTGGAGAAAGGCCTCGTGGGTCACTCCCAGAGCCTGGAAACTGGTTACTTTGCCACAGAGAGAAGCTGTGTGTCCGTCCATCTGGAGGTGAGGCGAGGCTAGGCTGTGCTGTCAATGCTTGCATCAGCTCTGCACCTCCTCAGAAAGGCCCCAGTGCTGTCCCACAAATGGGAGATGAAGAAAAAACTTCTCTGTTCCAAACTTGGTGTTAACCAAAGCAGCAAGTTCTAAAAGCTGTTTTTTTTAAGTGTCTGAGTGAATTGTTCTTCAGTCTGCTCCCATCGCTTTGCAGTAACTCCTTTTCACTGTGCCCAGTACAGAACTGGCACTGGTGCTCTTTTCATTTATGGGAATGGCTAAACAAAAGGGGATGGGAATTGTTTCACTGACTGCTATATGCTTACCATCTGAAGGAGCAGTCTTTTCCAGATTTAGGTCCTTGTTCATTTCAGGTGCATGTAGTC